>NC_134136.1:45865000-47115000 GCF_040939455.1 Microcebus murinus | reverse complement strand
TTGGCTCCTGCCTCTTTTTCTGCTGCCGCCGCCGCTGCTGCTCCCTGCTCAGGCCCGGACTGTACGCCCTCTTCCCCATATCTTCCCTCTGCCAGAAGCGGGATCACCGCAGCCCTCGCATCTGGAAAGGAGAAAAGCCAAAGAGAAAGATCAGGGCACCGGAGCTCGGGGCCGTGGGGAGGAGGTGGTGAGCGGCTGTCCTCTGAGAGCAGTGGTGGTGTGGGGACAGCGGCCTGTCCGTTCGCCTCTCCCTAGGAACCCTGGTTTCCCGGAGATCGCTAAAGCACACATCCCATCCAGGCACTAACCCTCGAATCCTTCGTGGTCTTCATTCAATCCCATCAGGTTGAGCAACCTGGTGACTTCGTAGCTGAAGTCGTACAGAGGATCCATACTCTGGGTGCTGGAGATGGAGCTGTGGACTTCTGCAGATTCGGAGCGGGAGCCCCTGTGGTCCTCTCCGCAGTGCCGGAACTGTGACTAGCAGCCTGGTAGGGTACTCTTCTAGCGTCTAGTCCAGGTTACAATGTATCCAGTTATAGAAGCTGCTGGTTGGCTTTCTCCCTTACCGCCAATTGCGGTGGGCGGGATCTGCTCAGTTGCGCATGCTCAAGGGGCTTGGCAATTCTCTGGGGGGTCGGGTGGCAGTTGGTGTTGGGGGTAGTGGGTGGGGCTTGAGGGTGTTTGAACGTTGTTGGTGAGCATGCATGAGTGCAAAACTTGGAGCTCCAAGTTGCTGCTTAGCTGTCTATTCCCAGAGGAAGGGGCTGTGCTGGTGATTTGTGCGCGGTAAGAGAGACACCTCGCACTAGCTCCATGCTTACTGGGTTTCTATGAACAGGAGCCTGAGTTTGGATTTGCTGAGGATGCTAGCTACTCAAAGGCACTATGCAAAAAAAATATATATATATAGCTCAACCTTTGAGAAAGTCCATGGACTATTAATTTTTAGTAATGAATGCACAGCAAAGTGCAATCGTAGAAACATACACACTGCTTATAGCACCCGAGATTGCCTAAACTGCAGGGGGCACTTTCTTTGGTCCTGGTCGTAACAGTGGATAATGCCCCTTCTGCTGACTCTGGCTATAGACCCTCTACAAAAGTGCAGTAATCTGCTGTGTTGAGCTGGTGCTGTGGACCAGCAACAAGTTCCCCTTTCCTGCTCCTGCCGTCTCCTCTTTCTCTTTGCCCTTTCCCTTTTGTAGAAATATATTCCTGAGCTCTTGATGATGAATAAATAAATTTTATTTATTGTCAAATAAAGAGAGCCAGGACAGATTGAATGTTCTAAGATTCTTTCATTAAGAAGTCACTGAAGGCCCGACTCATTGGTTCTCACCTGTAATGCCATCACTTCGGGAGACCAAGGCGGGAGGATCGCTCAAAGTCAGGAGTTACAGACCATCCTGAGCAACATAGCGAGACCCTATCTCTACAACAAATTTAGAAATTAACTAGGCATGGTGGCGCATGCCTGTAGTCCCAGCTACTTGGGAGGCTGAGCCAGGAGGATCACTTGAGCCTGAGAGTTGGAGGTTGCAGTGAGCTGTGATCACGCCACTGCACTCTAGTCTGGGTGACAAAGCGAGACCCTGTCTCACAAAACAAACAAAAACAAAAAATCCTGCTGTTTCGTAGGTGCTATGGGATTTGTTAATGTCCTGAATATTGAGACTAATTTTTAACAATGGAACCTATCCTTGACAGTGTACGGGAATTATCCTATTTTTGTCTGCACATCCATCGTTTTCATCAGTCCCATTTTATATCAGAAATTAAACCATTTTCGTGGGCCCCTATATATATTTTCAGTCCTAGCCACCTCACCTACTGTGTCTAATGAATAAGTGGCTCTATCTATGTTACCTGAGGATATGTAAGAAAACAGGTAAAAAATGTTTGACTGATTCATTTTCAAAAAGACAGGCAGGTGCCAGAGGAGATGGCTCACACCTGTAATCCTAGCACTCTGGGAGGCTGAGGCGGGAGGATCGCTGGAGCTCAGGAGTTGGAAACCAGCCTGAGCAAGAGCGAGATCTGGCTCTATTAAAAATAGAAAAATTAGCCGGGCATGATCTTGGGCACCGGTAGTCCCAGCTACTTGGGAGGCTGAGGCAGGAGGGTTACTTGAGCCCAGGAGTTTGAAGTTGCTGTGAGCTGTGATGATGCCACTGCGCTCTAGCCCCAGGGACAGAGTGAGATTCTGTCTCAAAAAAATTAAAAAAAAGTAAAGATACGCAGGGACGGCAATCTGACAACCTCTTTCTGACCTTAACCGGGATGTTTCCTCCTCAGTCTAGCCCTCTTGCTCTTCCTGGAACTAAACTGCTGGAATCTGAAACTTTGCTTTACTTACCTCTTGCTAGCTGGCTAACCTGACATGCTTATTCTCTATTTGCCTCAGTTTTCTCATCTGTAAAATGGCAGTAACAATATCAACTATCTCATAGTATTGTTGAATGAATTAATTGAGATGATAAAAACAAAACTTTATAAATGACTATAACATGCTGCCTCACATTTCCTGCTTCAGTCAATTTGCATTGCATTTATTTATTCACAAGGGCCCATGAGAGAAGAGAGATAATTATGTTCTGGCAGTTAGCAACAAGGCTGGGATGTTTTGTTGTGAAGATAGTGTGTCTGTATGTCTTTTTGTACCTATAGGTGCTTCACTCAGTAAGCCTTCTTTGGCTGCTGTGTTTACAGGGCCCTGTGCAAGGTGGTGTGGAGAATGCCACGATGCCTGACCATTGTGCTATGGTTTCTTGTGGTCTGGTGAGGGGGATAAGCCCCCATGAAGAAAGAAGCTGCAAATTTTGGAGGAAGATTGACCAGCGTGACCACATATTCCTTCTGTGACTTGGGGGTAAGTTAGCTGATCTCTTTGTGCCTCAGTTTCCACCTTTATAGTAGGGCTCATTATGGTACCTGCACTACTGTGTTATTGTGAGGTTTAAATGAAGTAATATAGGCAAGGCCCATGATGAGGGCTCAGTCCACTTGAGCTGATGCTGGAGTTAAGGAGTTAAGTGGGGAGAGTCTGTACATGGGTCCACGTTGTGATTGAAGATGGCAGAGCAGGAGTGCCAGTCCTTGCTCTTGAGTGGATGAGGCATCAGTTGAGGGGCATGAGACTGAGCTGGTTCATGTTGGTGAGGTTATGTTGGTGCTCACTGTGCACCAGGGTCTGGCCAATCAATCCTTACAGCCATTCTCTGAGGAGAGTGCCTTAATTCTCTTTAGAAACCGAAGAAATGGAGGCTCAGAGAGGTTTTGTGACTTTCCCAAGGTCACACAGCCAGATCCTGGGCCGGGATTCAAATATTTAAAGAGACTTTGTTCTTAGCAGCCTGTGGTAGAAGCAGGTTTGGTTTGTGTGGGTTGTGGGATGTCCTTTGCCCCTCACAGGATGGGTCACATTTTAACAGATGCTGAGCAGGCTGTACAGGGAATCTCAGTTAAAGAAGAAACCCCAGGGGAGACTGAGAATGAAATTTATTACAGGGAACACTCAACACAGCCAATGTGGCCGGGAGAGTGAATGCATGTGAAGTGTGACCTTGAGTGAGCACTGTAAGGGGAGCCTGAAGAGAGCCCTGTAGTGGGTGGGAAATAGAATTTAAAGGCTAGGTTGAGGTGGAATTCATGGAAGGAGTTAGAATGTCAGCATTTGTGATCGTGGAAAACTGCAAGGGTTTGGGGCAGAGGTGAGTTGATGAAAGCAGTGACTTAGGATGTGGCATAGAGGGAGAAGTCTCTAGGCCGGCACTCGGTCCAGTTCATTACAGTTATTGGGGATAGGACATATTATCCAGACTTGGGGTTCCTCACTTAGGGGCCATTGTTGGCCATCAGGGAGATTGTGAGGCCCTTTGAACTTTAATATAAGTTCTGAATACTGTCATTTTAAGTGTGTGCGCTTTTCATCAGATAATCAAGAGTATATGATGACCCTAACTATGACCCCCCCGAAAATAAAGAAAACCAAGGATTTGAATAAAGAAGTCAGGTCCTGGAGTTGGAGCACATGCATCTGGTTTCAGGGCACAGACTTGTTCTTCCACTTTCCTGCTCATAGTCAGAGTTTTGGCCCCATATCCTTGCCATGTGACACTGAATAAACCTCATCATCTCTCTGATTCTCAGTTTCCTTCACTGTAAAATAGGGTGACTATTACTATTACCACTTCAATTTGCTAAAATAAAGATAATCATATCACAGAATTCTTTTTTTTTTTTTTTTCCTCCTTCCCTCCTCTGTCCACAGAATTCTTATGAAGCTAGAATGAAGCATGGAAATATATTTTATTAATTTCATGCACAAATATAAAGGGTGATTTTGTTATTGCTATTTGTGTTAAGGGATTTCACTTGTTTCTTTTTAACAATAACTTTTATCAATTTTTCAAACACACAAAAAAGTAGAAAAACTACTGTAATGAACCCCCTTAAAAACCATCATCCTGGTCAACGTTAATCAGGATTTTGCCAAACTTGTTCCATTTGACCTTTCTTGCCTTCTTCCTTCCCTCCCTTCCCACTTTCCTTCTTTCTCTCTTTCCTTTTACCCTCTTCCCTTCCCTATCCACTCTCTTCTTCTTGAGGTGATAAGTTAGAAGAAACTCAAAATAAGATGTCTTTTGAGCCCTAAAACTTTATGTGTATGCACTTTCTAAAAAATATAGACATTTTGCCTGTGTAACCACAGTGCCTTCGAGGCATGTTAATGGCAACAATAATACCTTGACATCATCACCAACTCGCCTGTATTCAGACTTCCTTGAGTGACTCAAAAATGACTTTTTAAAGTTTGTCTTTTTAGAACCTAAGTTTTGCTGTGTCTAAACTGACAAAGTGAGAGGAAAACTCATGGTGGCTATTTACATATATAATCCCAGCCCTAGAAAGGGGCGTAGGAATTGAAAGACAGCCTATACCTATCTACTGTTGCTGGGAGTTTTATGTGCCAATAAAACATTTTGTGTAGTGATCCTTAAGATGGGGAATCTTCCATGACCTTCTTTATCCTTGCTATGACCGGGAAAAGTTATATGCTTTTAGTCTACTTGATGGTAAAAGAAAATTATAAGGTACTAATTTTCATTGACCTTCAGATGTTATGAGTTCTATCTCAATCCCCACCTCCTGTAAGAAGCCTTCCCAGTTCACCCAGCCCCAAGCACTCTCCTCCTCTGAGCTCTTACTGTACTTGCAATGGACCGAGTCATTGGATTCCAGTCCCACAGTGCCTCGGTTGTTAGTCACTTTTGAATGTATGGAAACACAAATGCATAGATGTATATATGTACATGAATGAATGTAGTTTGTATTTGTATTTTTTTGATTTCTCAGACTATAAACTTCTTGCACTTTATACACTGCTTAGTGTTCTCCAAAGCAGTGTAATGCACATAGTAGGTACTTAGTAAGAACATGATTAGTTGACAAATACAGGCTTGGGGGCCTTTACTAGCTGAGCTTTTCCATTGTTGGCCTCATCCTCTCACTTTCCTCCTAGTCCATCTGACAGTCCTAAGATAAAAAATCTGAGGAAACAAAGATCTTCCAGAAAGGGATGGGTATTTACTTGGTGGTTGTATTGATCAGGTTTCTCCAGAGAAACAGCATCAATAGGACGTGTATGTATATAGAAAGATTTATTTTAAAGAATGGTTCTATGCAATTACGGAGGCTGGCAAGTATAAAATCTGCAGGGTAGGCGAGCAGTCTGGAGACCCAGGGAAGAGCCGATGTTACAGTTTAAGTCTGAAGGCCATCAGGCTGGAGACAAAGGGAAGAGCTGATGTTACAGTTCAATTACCGAGGCCATCACCAGAGAAATTCCTTCTTGTTTGGGGGAGGTAAATCTTTGTTCTATTAAGACCTTCCAACTGATTGGATGAGGCTCACACACATTATGGAGCACAATATGCTTTACTCAGAGTCTGGACCTTTAAATGTTAATCTCATCCAAAAAAATACCCTCACAGAAACATCCAGAATAATGTTTCAGCAGACATGTGGGCACCATGGCCCAGACAAATTGGTGCAAAATATTAACCATCACAGTGCTCTTAGATGTGGGCTGAGAAACTGGTGAGCATCATGTTCTTTTCTGCCTGAAGCAGTGTCTATGGAGTCCCCCTGGAAGTCCTCTCTGCATTGCAAAGTCTCTTCTCACCTGTTTCTATCTTATTCTGCATTATTTCCCCCGTTTCTCTGTGTGTGTGTGTGTATTGTCCAATTCAATGTGCAATGTCAATATATTGTGAACAGGCCGGGCGCGGTGGCTCACGCCTGTAATCCTAGCACTCTGGGAGGCCGAGGCGGGCGGATTGCTCAAGGTCAGGAGTTCAAAACCAGCCTGAGCGAGACCCCGTCTCTACCATAAAAATAGAAAGAAATTAATTGGCCAACTAATATATATATATATATATATATATATATATATATATATATATATCAGCCGGGCATGGTGGCTTGTGCCTGTAGTCCCAGCTACTCGGGAGGCTGAGACAAGAGGATCGCTTGAGCCCAGGAGTTTGAGGTTGCTGTGAGCTAGGCTGACGCCACGGCACTCACTCTAGCCTAGGCAAGAAAGCGAGACTCTGTCTCAAAAAAATATATATATATATTGTGAACAAGGGCCAAATAAATAAGCAAGTTATGGAGAGAAAGAAAACCCATTAGTAATTTCAGACTAACAGAAAAATTGCAAAGACAGTGTAAGGAATTTTGATATATATTTCACTCAGATTTTCTAAATGTTATTATGTTGGTGCAAAAGTAATTGCAGTTTCAAACCGAATTTTATTTTATTTTTTATTTTTTTTTAATTTCAGGATATTATAGGGGTATAAACATTTTAGTTACCTGTTATGACTTTGCCTCACCCAAGTCAGGGTTAGAGGCGTGCCCTTTCCCCATACAGTGCTAACCACATCCATTAGTTGTGAGTTTACCTACCCCCACCTCCCCACCCCCTAATGAATATTACTGCCATGTGAGAACCTTAGTGTTGATCAGTTAGCACCAATTTGACAGCTAGTACATGTGGTGCTTATTCTTCCATTCCTGGGATACCTCACTTTGGAGGATAGGCTAAAGCTCTATCAAGGAAAATATGAGGTGCTAGATTACCATTGTATTTTGTAATTGAGTAGTATTCCATGGTATACATGTACCACATTTTATTAATCCACTTACGTATTGATGGTCACTTGAGTTGTTTCCACATCCTTGCAATAGTGAATTGTGCTCCATAAATACTCTAGTGCAGATGTCTTTATTATAGAATATTATTTGTTCCTTTGAGTAGATGCCTAGTAGTGCTATTGCTGGATCAAATCGTGTTTCTATTTTTAGCTCTTTGAGGTATATCCAAATTCTTTTCCACAGAGGTTGTACTAATTTGCAGTCCCACCAGCAGTGTAAGAGTGTTCTTATCTCTCCACATCCTGGACAGCATTTGTTGTTTTGGGACTTTTTGATAAAGGCCATTCTCACTGGGGTTAGGTGATATCTCATTGTGGTTTTGATTTGCATTTCCCTAATGATTAGACATGTTGAGCATTTTTTATATGTTTGCTAGCCATTATTCTGTCTTCTTTTGAAAGTTTCTGTTCATATCCTTTGCCCATTTATTGATGGGGTTGTTTCATTTTTTTCCTGTTGATTTTTTGAGTTCTACATAGATTCTTGTTATCAGCCCTTTATCAGATGTGTAGAAAGAAAATATTTTCTCCCATTCTGTATGCTGTCTATTCACTCTAATGATAGTTTCCTTGGCTGTGCAGAGCTTTTTAATTTGATCAGGTCCCATTTATTTATTTTTGTAGCTGCTGTAATTGCTTTGGGGCTCTTCTTCATAAATTCTTTGCCTAGGCTGATGTCTGAAAGAGTCTTCCCTAAATTTTATTCTAGGATTTTTAAGGTTTCATGCCTTAGGTTTAAGTCTGTTATCCATTGTGAATTGATTTTTGTATGAGTTGAGAGGTGGGGGTCCAGCTTCAATCTTTTGCATGTAGTTATCCAGTTTTCCCAGCACCATTTATTGAAATGAGATTCTTTTCCCCAGTGTATATTTTTGTCTGCTTTGTCAAAGATTAGATGACAATATGTGGATGGTTTCATTTCTAGGTTCTCAGTCCTGTTCCAAAGGTCTGTATCTCTGTTCTTGTGCCAGTACTATGGTTACTATAGCCTTGTAGTAAAGTTTGAAGTCTGGTAGACTGATGCCTCCCAATTTGTTCTTTTTGTTAAGATTGCTTTGTCTATACGAGGTCTTTTCTGGTTCCAGATGAAGCATAGAATTATTTTTTCTAGATCTGTAAAAAATGATGATGGTGCTTTGATAGGGACTGCATTAATTCTGTAGATCACTTTGGGTAGTATGGACATTTTAACAATGTTGATTTTGCCAATCCATGCACAAGGTAGATTTTTCCATCTGTTACATCTTTTACAATTTCTTTTCTTAGTGTTTCATAGTTCTCCCTGTATATGTCTCTCATGTCTTTTGTTAAGTATATTCCTAGGTATTTAGTTTTCTTTGAGGCTATTGTAAAAGGTGCTGTATTTTTTATTTGATTTTTGGCTTGATTGTTATTAGTGTATATGAATGCCTCTGATTTGTGTGCATAAAATAATACTGAATGGGGAAAACTTGAAAGCATTCCCACTTAGAACTGGAACCAGACAAGGTGGCCCAATATCTACACTTCTATTGAACATAGTGCTGGAAGTCCTTGCTAGAGCAATTAGACAAGAGAGGGGAATAAAGGGGGTCCAAATGGGGGCAGAAGAGATCAAATTCTCACTCTTTGCTGATGATATGATATTATATCTAGAAAACCCCAAGGATTCAACCAAGAGACTCCTGGAATTGATAAATGAATTCAGTAAAGTCTCAGGATACAGACTGTGAATTTTAAATCATTATAACTAGGCTCAAGCATATCTTTATTAATAAAATAGGAACTATTACAATCAACACATTTTTGTCAATGAAAAATAAGTTTGTTTATTCCTGTAGCATAAAAATCCATGCTTCGGGATTCAATGAACTTTTGGAAAGCATTTTCTGCATCCTGCTGGTTGTGGAAGCATTTTCCCTGCAAAAAAACTGTTGAGATGCTTGAAGAAAGGGTAGTCAGTTGGTGAGAGGTCAGGTGAATATGCGAGATGAGGCAAAACTTCATAGCCTGGTTCATTCAACTTTTGAAGCATTGGTTATGCAACATGCGGTCAGGGGTTGTCGTGGAGAAGAATCGGGCCCTTTCTGTTGATCCAAGTCAGCTGCAGGTGTTGCAGTTTTCAGTGCATCTCATGGATTTGCTGAGCATACTTCTCGATGTAATGGTTTCACTGGGATTCAGAAAGCTGTAGTGGTTCAGACCAGCAACAGACCACCAAACAGTGACCATGGCCTTTTTTTGGTGCAAGTTTGGCTTTGGGAAGTGCTTTGGAGCTTCCTCTTAGTCCAACCACTAAGCTGGTCATTGCTGGTCGTTGTATACAATCCACTTTTGTCAGTTCATTGTTGTTGCGTACAATAAGAGACGAAGACACTTCAAAACGATGATTTTTTCTTATTTTCAGTCAAATGAAACACCATTGCACGGTACGTTGATTAGCAGTTCCTGGGCCAAATGCACTATTGATGTTGTGAGTTGTCTCACTGCTTTATGACCCATTTTGAACTCAAATAAGAAAATTGCTGGACTTTTGCTTTTTGTCTAAGATCAATTCCGTAGTCTAAAATAAATATAAAATAAACAGTAAGTAATAAGTCATTAGCAAAAAAACCCATAAAATGAGAAATGTGCATTAAAATGAGGTGTAACATAACCACATTTATTTAAGAATGCATTTCAATATCAAATGGCAAATTTCAACAATGCTAAAACCACAATTACTTTTGCACCAACGTAATAACATTCTATCACAATTGCTTTATTTCTGTCTCTAGATAGGAATAAAATATTGTTTCTAACCTGTTGGAGAATGAGTTGTACCCACAGTACCCCTTTATCTTTAAATAATCCAGTGTATAATTTCTAAGAACAGCAGTTGCTTACATAACCATAGTACAATTATAAAAACCAGACATACACTGATAAAATACTATGTGCTGTTTGACTGTGTCTTTAAAGTTTTTATATTACTCAATGTACCTTTTTGTTGTTGTTGTTTTATCTTTATTTTATTTTATTTTATTTTTAATTATTTTTAACTTTTTATTTTAGCATATTATGGGGACACAAAGGTTTAGGTTACATTTATTGCGCTTGCCTACCCAAGTCAGAGGTTCAAGCATGTCTATCCCCCAGATGGTGCACACCATACCCATTAAGTGTGTATATACCTGCTCCTTCTACCCCCTCCCATCTGCCCAACACCCGATGAATGTTATTACTATATGTGCACTTAAGTGTTGATCATTTAAAACCAATTTGATGGTGAGTACATGTGGTGCTCATTTTTCTATTGTTGGGAAACTTCACTTAGTAGAATGGGTTCCAGCTCCATCTAGGATAATACAAGAGGTACTATATCACCATTGGTTTTTGTGGCTGAATAGAACTCCATGGTATACATATACCACATTATATTAATTCACTCATGAATTGATGGGTACTTGGGTTGTTTCCACATCTTTGCGATTGTGAATTGTGCTGCTACACATATTCTAGTGCAGACGTCTTTTTCATAGAATGTCTTTTGTTCTTTTGGGCAGATGCCCAGTAATGGGATTGGTGGATCAAATGGCAATTCTACTTGTATATCTTTGAGGTATCTCCATATTGCCTTCCACAGAGGTTGTACTAGTTTGAAGTCCCACCAACAATGTATGAGTGTTCCTATCTCTCCACAACCATGCCAACATTTATTGTTTGGGGACTTTTTGATAAAGGCCATTGTCACTGGAGTTAAATGATATCTCATTGTGGTTTTGATTTGCATTTCCCTGATGATTAAAGATGTTGAGCATTTTTTCATATGTTTGTTAGCCATTAGTCTATCTTCTTTTGAAAAGTTTCTGTTCATGTCCTTTGCCCACTTTTTCATAGGGTTGTTTGCTTTTTATTGCTGATTTTCCTGAATTCTATATAGATTCTGGTTATCAGCCCTTTATTGAATGTATAACATGTGAATATTTTCTCCCATTCTGTAGGTTGTCTGTTTCCTCTCATGATAGTTTCCTTGGCTGTGCAGAAGCTTTTTAATTTGATCAAGTCCATTTATTTATTTTTGTTGTTGTGATTGCTTGTGGGGTCTTCTTCATAAATTCTATTCCTAGACCAATGTCTATAAGAGTTTTTCCAACATTTTCTTCTACAAGTCTTACAGTTTCATGCCTTAGGTTTAGGTCTCTTATCCTCTGTGAGTTGATTTTTGTGAGAGGTGAAAGGTGCAGATCCTGTTTCAGTCTTCTACATGTGGCTACCCAGTTTTCCCAGCACCACTTATTGAATAAGGATTCTTTTTCCCAGTGGATGTTTTTGTCTGGTTTATCAAATTTTAGATGGCTATATGAGGATGGTTTTATATCTGGGTTCTCAGTTCTGTTCCATTGGTCTATGTCTCTGTTCTTGTGCCATTCACATGCTATTTTACTTGAAGTCTGACAGACTGATGCCTCTCAATTTGTTCTTTTTGCTTAAGATTGCTTTGGCTATATGAGGTCTTCTCTGTTTCTATATGAAGCATAGAACTATTTTTTCTAGATCTGTGAAAAATGATGTTGGTATGTTAACAAGGATTGTATTGAATCTGTAGATCACTTTGGGGATTTTAACAATGTTTATTCTGCCAACCCAAGAGCATGATATGGTTTTCCACCTGTTTACGTCCTCTGCTATTTCTTTCCTCAGTGTTTCATAGTTCACCCTGTAGAGGTCTTATAGATCCTTAGTTAAATATAGTCCTAGGTACTTTATTTTCTTTGTTGCTATTATGAAGGGTATTGAGTCTTTGATTTGGTTCTCAGTTTGACTGTTGTGGGCATATAGGAATGCTACTGATTTCTGTACATTGATTTCATAATCTGAGACTGTGATGAATTTGTTTATCAATTCCAGTAGTCTCATGGCAGAATCTTTGGGGTTTTCTAGATATGAGATCATATTGTCAGTGAAGAGAGATAGTTTGACCTCTCCTGACCCTATTTGGATGCCCTTGATTTACTTCTCATCTGATTGCTCTGGCTAGGACTTCCAGCACTATGTTGAATAGAAATGGTGATAGAGGGCAAACTTGTCTGGTTCCAGTTCTAAGTGGGAAAGCTTTCAGTTTTTTCCCATGCAGTATAATGTTGGCTGTGGTTTTGTCATTTATGGCCTATATCATTTCTAGGTAAGTTCTGTCTATGCCTATTTTGTTAAGCATTCTTATCATAAAAGGGTGTTGAATTTTGTCGAATGCTTTTTCTGCATCTATTGAGAGGATCATATGGTCTTTGTTTTTACTTCTATTTATGTGGTGAATTACATTTATAGATTTGCATATGTTGAACCATCCCTGCATCTCAGTGATGAAGCCCACTTGATTGTGATGGATTATTTTTTTGATAAGCATCTGAATTTAGGTTGCTAGAATTTTGAGAATTTTTGCATCTATATTCATAAGGGATATCGGTCTGTAGTTTTCTTTTTTTGTTGTGTCCTTCCCTGTTTTGGTATCAGGGTGAGGTTGGCTTCATAAAATGTGTTGGGGAGGATTCCTTCCTTCTCCATGTGGTGGAATAATTTCTGCAGTCCTTCTTTGTAGGTCTGGTAAAATTCAAGTGTGAAACCATCTGTTCTGGGACTTTTGTTTTTAGGAAAGTTTTTTATTGGTGTTTCAATTTCAGTACTCAATACTGGTCTATTAAGGAATTCTATTTCTTCCTGATTGAGTATAGAGAGGCTGTGTGTTTCTAAGAAATTGTCTATTTCCTCCACATTTTCCAGTTTGTGTGCACAGAGGTTTTATAGTCTTCATATATGATACTTTGTATTTTCATGACATCAGTTGTAATTTCTCCTTTTTCATTCCTGATGGAGATTATTAGAGTTCTTTCTTTTCTGCTTCTCATTAATCTACCCAGATTCATGGAAATTTTGTTTATTTTTTCAAATAAACAACTCTGTTTTATTAATTTTCCATATAGTTTTTTTGGTTATCAATTTCATTTAGTTCTGCTCTGATCAGTTATTTCTTTTCTCCTGCTGTGTATGGAATCAGTCTGCTCATCATTCTCCAGTTCTTTGGGATGATTCATTAGATTGTTTATTTTTGATCTTTCAGTCTTTTAGATGTAGGCATTTATGGCTGTAAATTTTCCTCTCAGGACTGCTTTAGCTGTGTCCCTCAGATTTTGACAACTTGTGCCTCCTTTGTCATTTAGTTCAAAGAATCTTTTGATTTCCATCTTGATTTTCTTCTTAATGAAATAATCATTCAGAAGAAGGTTGTTTAGTTTTCAAGACTTTGTGTAGAAATGAGAGTTTCTGTCAGAATTGATTTCTAATTTTATTCCACTGTGGTCTGAGAAGATGCACGGTATAATTTCTATTTTTTAAAATTTTTCAGACATGCTTTATGACCTAGGATATGGTCAATCATAGAGAATGTTCCATGAGCTGATGAGCAAAATGTATAGTCAGTGGTTTTTGGGTAGAATGTTCTGTAAATGTTAATCAGGCCCATTTGTTCTAGAGATGGGTTTCCTGCTCTCTCCTGACTATCTGCCTCTAAGTCCACAATAACTAAATCAAGAAATATAGAGTCAATATACCTCTTTTGTTATACCTTTGTTAATTGAGAACTACCTCTTAGAACTTAGAAGTTAGCCCCTGAAAGACTTTGTACCTGTTTGTTCACCTAGATAGATTAAAACTTCTTAGAAGCCCTTTGAGAGGACTTTTGACCCCAACTCACTACCTGTCTCCCCTAGCAACTGCATTCCCTGATATGCAAATATGTTACCCTGACAACAGATAATTGATGTCTGTGATTATAAAAACCTATGTAAATCTAACCATATTGCTGGACATTCACAAGGATATGTCCAGTCTCCTGAGTACCCCACTGTGATTATTCTGATCTTTTTATATAAGAAGGTATAGTTTATGTAAACTATACCTTAGACTCTGTGTATTCTTTTATTCTTTCTGTTTCCTATCAATTTTCTTATCCTCTGTAGTGACCCCAGGGACCTGGCTCCGTGGGGAGAAGCAGCTGATCTGCTCATGGGCCTGCCTCAACTGTCCCCCGCAAATCCTTGACCCTGCCAGGGAGAGGAGTGTTGGTCTCAAGTCACCCCAGGTGCCCAAGCTGAATCGATGTCTCTCTACCTCAGGATTGGCCCCACTCTCCTTGAGTTCAGGCAAGTGGCAACTGGGAGGGCTGGCAGGTAGGGAGCTCACAGTCTAAGTACCCCTAAGTCTGCTGTAAAGCCCCAAAAGGAATGGTCTTGTTCCCTGAAGATGCCTCCGGCTGATGGCTAAAATGTCTCTCTCAGCAGCCTCGGGTAAGGATGGGGAAGGGGAGAATGAAGCAATATGGCGCCTGCAGATCAGCTCGAATCTACAGGCCGGGAGGTGCTCCCAAGAGCCTGGTGCACTGTCCTCAAGAGGCTCACTGCTTCTTGGTGACAGCCATCCCTGGGCTGGTGTTAGCAGATCTCTCCAACTGCTCAGGAGCCCACCAGCAGTCTGAGGTGCATGGGAGGGGAAATCGAACTGCTCCACTTACCCTTGTCTCTGGTCTCCAAGCCTCTCTGGGCCTTTCTCCTTCCAGTTCTCTTCCACAACTTCTTCCCGTGGAGTCTCGTGTAGTTTCAGGTACACTTCCTTCCAACCTTCATCCAATCTATGTTTGTCTGCCTGTTTATTTTTTTTTCACTTTCTTCTAAAATCTTTCTTTCTTGCAGAGATACTATGGCTGGCAGTTTTTATTGTCTGCCACCTTGTCTCTGAAATCTCTTTTGATCTCAATGTACTTTTTCAGGTCAATTGTTTAATCTGTCATGTAATTATAGACTTTGTAGAGTAGGAATGGTCCCTCGGGATGATTTAATGAAGCCATTTAAACCAATGGCTAAATACAAAATAGCTCCTACACCTAATGCTGGTGAAGATGTGGACAAACTGGATCACTCATAACTTGCTGGTTGGAATGTAACACGGTATAGCTATGCTACCCTTGAAAACACCTTGGCAGTTTATTTTAACAATTAAGTGTGCAACAACCATATGACCCATAAAGGTAGATGTGGATAACAGGGACTAGAAGTAAGTAGGGGCAGTCTAACACAACCCCCAGGACTGGTCCCCTGGGCTCTTGTGCAGCCAGCTCAGTGTTCTCTCCATCTAACAAATGCCTCAATTTTAAGACTTTCTTCCTCACAACTTAGCTCTTAGGATTTTTGTTTGTTTTCTTTTGTGAACTAACAGAGCCTTAGTATGACACTGACTTCAACTATTTCCATATAGCCAAACTCTTCCTATTTTTGTTAATACATAGACAAAAGAATTTGATATATTTCCACTGAGTGTGCATTATCCTAATGTGTTGTGATTTTTAAATAACCCTACTTCATATAGTTGTCTTATTGCCATATTGTGCTTCTGATGGGAATGAATCAATGATTGCACCCACTGGCAATGTATAAATATACCTATTCCTCCCTCACAAACACAATTTCCTAGGTAGGCACATTGCAATACCTTAGAATTGTTGTAACTTGCATATTTCATTAAGACTGTGTGTTACTGCTTGTGTTTTCCCTTGAACACATCATTCACTCTTCTGTAAAATGAATTAGTAACTGGATTAACACAATATTAATTGTATCAGTTCTGTATTTGTTGATAATGAATTTTATCATAAAGAGTACATTTCTTGGCCGGGCGCGGTGGCTCACGACTGTAATCCTAGCACTCTGGGAGGCCGAGGCGGGCAGATAGCTCGAGGTCAGGAGTTCAAAATCAGCCTGAGCAAGAGCGAGACCCTATCTCTACTATAAATAGAAAGAAATTAATTGGCCAACTAATATATATAGAAAAAAAATTAGCTGGGCATGGTGGCACATGCCTGTAGTCCCAGGTACTTGGGAGGCTGAGGCAGAAGGATTGCCTGAGCCCAGGAGTTTGAGGTTGCTGTAAGCTAGGCTGACGCCACGGCACTCACTCTAGTCTGGGCAACAAAGCAAGACTCTGTCTCAAAAAAAAAAAGACTACATTTCCTACTATGGTGAAAAATGTGTCTAAGACACACCTGAGATCCAAACTTCACTATCCTTGAAAGGTCCCTCCAGCTTTAGTAGGTATGATTGACAAATAAAATTGTATATATTTAAGGTGTACAATGTGATGATTTGATATAGACATATATTATAGAATAGTTAATACAATGAAGTTAGTTAACACATCCATCACTTCACATAGTTATCTTTTTTTTTATTTTTTTGGTCTGAGAACATTTATGGTCTAGTCACTCAGCAAATTTTAAATATACAATACAGTATTAACTCTAGTCACCATGCTGTACGTTATCTTCCCAGAACTTACTCATCTTATCACTGAAAGTTTGTGCCCTTTGACTAACATCTCCCTATTTTCCCCAGGCCATGCCAATCAATTTTACTTTCTGTTTTTATGAATTCAACACTTTTAGATTCCACATAAAATTGAGATCATGCAATATTTGCTTTTCTCTTTCTGAATTATTTCACTTAGTGGTGTCCTCCAGGTTCATCCACATTTTAGAAAATGGCAAGATTTCCTTCTCTTTTATGGCTGAATAATATTCCATGTAATATTATATATATATATATATATATATATATATATATACAATACCACATTTTTTATACATTCATCCATTGATGGACATTTCACTTATTTCCATTTCTTGGTTATTGTGAATAATGCTTCAATAAACATAGGAGTGCAAATATCTCTTCAGGAAACTGATTTAGTTTCCTTCAGATACATACCCAGAAGTAAGATTGCTGGATCATATGGCAGTTCTAATTTAAAGTTTTGAGGAACCTCCCTAATATTTTCTATAATGGCTGCACCAATTTGCATTTCCACCAACAGTGCACAAGAAAACCTCACTATCTTTAATTGGAGAGACTTGCAATGACTTGATTAACCTGAGTCTCAGCTTCCTCATTTGTAAAATAGGTATCCTCATGTAGCTACATGCAGATTTGTTGTAAGAATTGAGAGAATTCATGTGAAGTGCTTAATAGTGCTTGGCCCCTAACAATGCTTGGTAAATGGTAACTTTCAATTTACCATTCCCACTCTGTGATGGACTCTGGCAAATCTGCAATATGCTTCAGAAAGGTCTCTATCAGAAATTCCTGGCACCTATAAGGTAGACTTCATGTTTTTGGCTCAGTGCATTAGAGTGACTAGGAACAAGGTGATTTTTTTTCTAGAGACAGAGTCTCACTCTGTTGGCCAGGAGGCCAGGCTGGAGGGCAGTGGTGTGATCATAGCTCACTGCAGCCTCAAACTCCTAAGCTCAATGGATCCTTCTGCCTCAGCCTCCTAGGTAGCTGGGACTATAGGTGTAAGCCACCATGTTAATTTTTATTTTTTAAAATTTTTTGTAGAGATGGGGTTTTGCTGTGTTGCTCAGGCTTGTCTTGAATTCCTGGCCTCAAGAAATCTTCCTGCCTCAGCCTCCTAAAGTGCTGGGATTACAGGTGTGAGATACTGCATCTGGCCAACATAGTGATTTTATGTCATGAGTTGCATTGCACTGTTAGTTTTTAGGTTACCTTCTTTCTTATCACCTCTGTCCTTACAACAGCCCTACAAATAAGGAAGAAAAATACTTCGACTTGACTTTTTCATCTGTGTACAAATAATGGTATGGAGAGAATAAATCTGTTCATATATTAAAATTATATTTATTAAGCATCTAATAGTTACCTAATACTCTAGGGACTGGAAACAAAGCAATGAAATGCAAATGAAAAGCAGCCCAACAAAGCGGGTCACTGAGTGCTGGCATCCTAATGCCAAGAGCTGGGCTCCCAGCCAGCCCTGCCTACAGGCTGGGAGGATGAGACCTCTACTTTCTCATGCAGGCAACACAAGCTCAGGGGAAAAGAAAAATTTAGGTTTTGGTGAGTTTCTTTTCCCTTCCCTGAGTTTGTTTAGTGTTCTCTCAATGGTGTTCTGAAGGGAAAATGACTGACATACAACAAATAAGGAAAGAAAATCATAATGTTCTCACCCACTTCCAAACTCTTCAGCATGAATTTCCCCTGTAAACATTTTTTTTTTTTTTGAGACAGAGTCTCACTCTGTTGCCCATACTAGAGTGCCGTGGTGTCAGCCTAGCTCACAGCAACCTCAAACTCCTGGGCTCAAGCGATCCTCCTGCTTCAGCCTCCCGAGTACCTGGGACTACAGGTATGTATCACCATGCCCAGCTAATTATATATATATAATATATATATAATATATATATAATCCAACCTGCTATTATTGAATATTTACCTCATACTGAATATATATAATATATATATATATAAATTTTAGCTGTCCAGCTAATTTCTTTCTATTTTTTTTTTTTTTTAGTAGAGACGGGGTCTTGCTCTTGCTCAGGCTGGTCTCGAACTCCTGAGCTCAAACAATCCTCCCACCTCGGCCTCCCAGAGAGCTAGGATTACAGGCATGAGCCACCACACCCGACTCCTTATAAGCTTTTGATATACACTTTCCCCCCTCACTTTTGCAAATTGTTTTCTTTCTTTCTTTCTTTCTTTCTTTCTTTCTTTCTTTCTTTCTTTCTTTCTTTCTTTCTTTCTTTCTTTCTTTCTTCCTTCCTTCCTTCCTTCCTTCCTTCCTTCCTTCCTTCCTTCCTTCCTTCCTTCCTTCCTTCCTTCCTTCCTTTCTTTCTTTCTTTCTTTCTTTCTTTCTTTCTTTCTTTCTTTCTTTCTTTCTTTTCTTTTTCTTTTTTGAGACAGAGTCTCACTCTATTGCCCTGGCTAGAGTGCTGTGGCATCAGCCTAGCTCACAGCAACTTCAAACTTCTGGGCTCAAGCAATCCTCTTGCCTCAGCCTCCCAAATAGCTGGGACTACAGGCATGCACCACCCTGCTTGGCTAATTTTTTCTATATGTTTTTAGTTGGCCAATTAATTTCTTTCTATTTATAGTAGAGACAGGGTCTCGCTCTTGCTCAGGCTGGTCTCTAACTCCTGAGCTCAAATGATCCCCCCACCTCGGCCTCCCAGAGTGCTAGGATTACAGATGTGAGCCACTGCACCTGGCCGAAAATTGTTTTATGAAACAAGTAATAGGAATAAGGAACTAATATGGGCCCATATCTCAGCCTGATTGGGGCTTATGTTTGTTTAGGGCTTATTTTTATATTAGTTTAATTATGTTTAGGGAGATTTGACCACTGGTACATTTGAAACTTCCTCAAATAAGTTCTACTTTACTGGTCTTTTTAACACTATTTATTCTTCCAGGAGAAGGACTCCAAATACTAAGATGAGGGAGCAAAAACATGGCATCAGGCGGGGAGAAGAGGCCACTTGTGTCACCTACATTTTTCAGTTTGGGAACTTTTAAAAGGGTTAAATACAATGTGAGCATCATTAACTAGCATCCTGAGGGGACAGTGAAGTTTAAGTGACAGGTTTTTATTTTGGTTTTTAATAGTTGACAGGCTTTAGGGAGGAACCTTTTTTGTAGCCCATTACCCACATTGTTGTTGACCATGTTCCTAAAATCCCTACCTTCACTTTCCTGCCTTAGGAATTTTGGTGGGACTGGGATTTCCTGGTTGAGGAGTGGGATTGGCAGGACCTTGCCTGCCCCACCATGCTGGGCAATAATGGCTTCCTTGCAGGATCCTAGAACTGCATCTAGAATTGAATGAGCAGATAATGTCCTGAGCCTGGGAAGGTTTGGAAGGTGGAAATAGTTTGGAACATGTAGAGTTGACAATGAGGACATGGTATGCCTTTCTGCCCCCCAGAATTTTGGCTGGACAAAGATTTTTGAGCATTGTGATAAATTTTGACAAAGTTAGTCTTAAGTTTCCTCAACATTACAGGGTAAAATATCATGCCAGTGTTTAGGGCTTTAAGCAAATGTCATGTCAAGTCACATGACAAGCTACAAACCACCTGGGTCCTTATGACAGGCATTCCTTGCCATAATCACGTTTTTTGTCTCTCAAGAAACTTTAAAGGATAAATGACCCCTAGACATCCTTGAAGGAAATAACCTGTTTTAATAATCCAACCTGCTATTATTGAATATTTACCTCATACTGAAGCTGAGTTTTTCAAATAGGGGGATGTTCTCCTTGGTATGATTTTAAAAGGGGCCTGTTTTTTACCTTGATCAGTTTTCCCCCAAATTGGGGTAACAACATCTTTAGAGAATAAGGGATAATGGCAAGTAGACAGTTGTTGGTCAGTTGTCAAGATACCAACATTTCATTATCCTGTTACCAGGTGTGATGGTTAATTTTAGGTGTCAGCTTGCCTGGATTAAGGATTACCTAGAAATCTGGTAAAGAATTATTTCTAGTTGTGTCTGTTATGGTGTTTTCAGATGAGATTGGAATATGATTCAATTAACTCAGTGGGGGGAAAATCCACCCTCAATGTGGGCAGGCACCATCCAATCAGCAGGAAGCCAGATAGAACAAAAAGGCAACTTCCCTTCTCCTGGATTTGGAATGCGCTCTTCTCCTATCCTTGGACATCAGACTCAAGGCTCTCCAGCTTTTGAACTCCATGACTTACACCAGTGCCCCCGTACCCCAGTTCTAAGGCTTTTGGCCTCAGACTGAGAGTTACACCACTGGTTTCCATGATTCTGAGGCCTTTAGACTTGGACTGAGCCATTCTACCAGCATCCCAGGGCCATCCCAGATGGCCTGTCATGAGACTTCTCAGCCTCCATAATCTTATGATCCAATTCCTCCAAAAATCCTCTCTTTTACTAGTTCTGTCTTTCTAGAGAACCTTTACTAATACATTAGGCATAGATTTAGCAGTAGGGACCCAGTACATTCCATCAGCTACACTTGCATTCAAAAGCAGGAGGAAACCATTAAAGAATATTAAACACAAAAGGAGATGGGCAAAGCAATCGGCCTAGTCCAGAGCCTGGCATATAGTAGATGCTCACTAAGGGTGAGCTGAAGGGAAGTGATGTGGTGTTAACTGTAGTAAGCTATTTTAGCAATAAGGAAATAGCTTCTCCTGTTTTAGTTTAAAATCTCAATGGCATATAGATTTGCATGTCATATTTTCTTATAATGACATTAACTGTACAATATACTAAACCAATTGTTTTTTTCTCTCTGATTGAAGGTTTGGTTAAA
Source organism: Microcebus murinus (assembly GCF_040939455.1). Lineage (NCBI taxonomy): Eukaryota > Metazoa > Chordata > Mammalia > Primates > Cheirogaleidae > Microcebus > Microcebus murinus. Next base: position 47,093,632 of record NC_134136.1, on the reverse strand, counting down.
GAATAGGAAGGTCACGTGGGAGAGATGTTACAAAGCATTAATCTTCATAAATATGCCTCAAATTGCCTTAGGATCCTTGTCATCATAACCTTGAATGTGTGAAATAATGCCATCCTTGTTCAGGAGCCCATTTAGAGGTGGTTTCCTCTGATGCCATGGTTGCCTGGGCCACCCATGTTGCCCATCATGTCCTTACCTCATGCTCCCTTGCTTCCTCCACTTTTCCCTCCTTTTAGCCTGGCATGGGCCCCTATTAACAAGTTTTTTGGTAACTCCTATTCTTTAAAGTATGGTCTTCCCATTTTTTCCAGGACATGTTTTTTGTATTTTCAATAAAGATGCAACTTCTTTGTACAGTGTATTTGTTTGTGTTACCACATAGGGTTAGTAGTGTATGCATGGGAATTTCTAAGGAAAAGCCATTCAAACAGAATGACTAGGAGGCCCCCTTTCATGAAGTGACATCCTTGAGTCACTATCAGTAGACTGTGCACATCACGGAAGTTTCTCCAGTACTCATGGCAGGTTTACACTGCCCTACACATTCTTCTCTGCTACTCCCCTTCACCCTAACCTCTCCCTCATCCCACACTGTTGGGACCACATATGTGTTCAAAGTAGAGCAGGGTAAGTTCCTAGTAACAGAACAGTGTGTTCTAAGTCAGGGCCAATCTCCATTCATGCTAAGGAGCTCAAATGCAACCCTGGACTCTAAGGGACACTTTCTACACTTTCTAAGAAGGTACTCACAGGGCTTTATGTAAAGTTGGCCACTGAACATCGATCCATTACTCACCAAATTCCGTTTATTGTTCTCCCCCTCCCTGCTTTTGTTGAGACAGGGTCTAACTCTGTCACCTGAGCTAGAGTGCAATGGCATCATCATAGCTCACAGTAACTCCAACTCCTGGGCTCAAGCGATAGTCCTGTCTCAACCTACCAAGTAGCTGGACTACATGTATGTGACACCACACCTGGCTAATTTTTCTATTTTTTGTAGAAACAGGGGTGTCACTCTTGCTCAGGCTGGTCTTGAACTCCTGGCCTCAAGCAATCCTCCCACCTTGACCTCCCAGAGGGCTAGGATTGCAGGCATGAGTCTTTGTGCCTGGCCTGTTCTCCCTTTTGTTGAGAGGCTAGAGGAACAGGAACCATTCCATCCCAAATGTCCTGCAGCTTCACAGGAAACACAAGAGGACTCCAAAGCAGTCAGAAAGATGCTCTTCTCCTTTTTATTCCCTCCCATCCCCAATGCACAAGACCGTGTTTTTTGCCTTTCCCAGCTCAAAAGTGAAATCATGTCTTCAAATGCATTTTGCCTCATTCAGCCACCTCAAGAAGCCCCAAATTCCTACTGATTAAACATTTTATTGGAATCTTGCTGCTCAAAGCAATAAAAAGAAGTCTCTTGAGCATGTTCCAGAATAATCATTCATTGAAACTTTTGCTTTGTTCATTTCCTGCTAGTATAGGAAACCACAGAAACATAATGGGGGATGAAGGAAGGAGGAAACCCAGACCACTTTTTAAAAGCATTGTGTTCTTCTCTGTATAACCTTTGATTTGAGCAATATCCAGCAATATGAGGTTCCTTTAAGGTAGTTTTATATTTAAAGTGCTTACGTGAGAACACCATGGTCATATAAGAAGTGATTACAATGGCTACAGATAAATTACTGTGTTTACACCAGAATTTCCAATCAAGGAGGTTAATTGAAGGACAGTCACACGACACTTATATATTCCCAGTGTGAAGAGAGTTTCTGTTTTCTTAGGAAAGGTAGCATTTTTTGCTACTTTCATTCTTCTCTTTTCTCCTCCCTTCACAGTCATGGATGTCAAACATCAGCAAAATAGTTGCATGGATGTGGGACGTCTGCACAAAGAAGGAGGTTATTGCTACCACAGAGGCCCCAGACATTGGGAAGTGGAAGTAAAGAACATTCAGTAATGCATCCATGCACCCATGGAGACCCATTGGCTAAGAAAGAGTCCTTTTCCTTTTCTTTCCTGTTGGTTCCATTGAGTTGTTTTTTCTATAACTTTTTAGAACAAGTCCCAGAAATCAGGACACATTCAGTCTGGAAATCAGTTGCTTCTTCTTGACACATTTTGTACCCACTTTCTCTATTTATTGATAAAACACTTGGGGATTTGTAGATACCCAGAAAAGATCATGGAAAACGAAAAAAGGTTGAAATCATATTCCCATTATCTTTCCCCAGGGTGATCATATGTATAAAATTTGCACACCATCAAAACACTTTTGCAGTGACATCGTATCTTTCCCTTATATCTCTGAAAAGGAGATTTCCCATAATCCCTTGGCATTAATTTTCATGTGTCTGATAAATTAACTTTTAGGATAAAAGGCTCAGAAGCCATCTAAATTCTGATAGACTGGATTCAGAATTTCCACATCCAACTGATCATGCCTTCAAGAATATCGTTAGAATTATAGTTAAAATGGCCATTCGCTTATAATCAGTATAAACAGAAAATGATCTCGAACACTTGTTTATGCAGTAGAAATATGGAACTAATTGTAGGGATATGGGAAGAGAAGATGTCGCAATTTCAGTTCTCTGGAGCATAGGGGTGAAGACAATCCTGTTCTTACCTTTCCCCTTCCATATTATGTTAGCAGATATCTCTTAATCCTTTACTCTATGCCAGTGAATGTGCTAAATAAATTACATACACAATCTTATTTGACTTCAGATCAATCCTTCAGTACCTGTATTTCAAGTTGAACTTAGCATTCTAGTATTATTATTGCCAGACCTAACAATTGTAAAATAAACACATTGTCAGTTGTTTTAAAAATATTTTGTACACTTTGACCATTTTCTTCTCATCTCATTGAGATTTCTCTTTTAATTCAGGAGAATTTCAGAAAAATAAATGCACTTTGAGCCATTACTATGTATTATACCCACACCCAACTCCACTCCACCCCACAGGCACACATGGCACCCCAAACACAAGCAGAATTAACTGTGTTGTTCATGCAGTCCATATCTGAGATGTATCCTGTAGTCCATTGACTTTCTTACAAGTATTTCAAATTTGAGGCTGAGAAAGCAAGTTGTCTCCTGTCCAGCTTAGACTTAGGGAGCTCATGTGGAACTGGAAGGGGGCAGGAAACCAGTTCTCCTACGGGGTTATTTACACTGAAACGCACAGCCTTACCCATAGTCCACTCTGGCAGGGGCAAGGCTTTGTCGACGTACCTGACTGAAACCATTGCCAAGGTTTCCTTACCTTTGGGTTGTTACTCAGGGGTGGATGGCATCTCCAGCTTAGGGGCCCTGAGTACAGGCTTTGCCCTCAGTCTCCAGGGATTGCAATGTCCTCGAGTATGAGCTGGATGGCCCCAGCAAAGTTGTCTGTGCAGCTAGGGCCACCCAGCTGAGATGACAGGGTCATCTGCTAGCGAAAACATTTTTCATGGTTTGCCCATCCCAGCTTAGGGAGAGACTGAGGGCCGAGATGGAGACACAGAACCTTATGGAACTGACCTTTCATAGCCCTTAGACCATACCAATTTGCCCAGAGAAAATTGTGATTAACTCTGTATTTAAATACAAAACACCAACAAGGTTTTAGGTAAATCAGTGATTTTAGTAGGTTTGGTGAATTAGCAATACAGTAACTTGATACTTCAGAGAATACCCCACATTTTAACCTGGTCATTGATGACTTGGCTTTTGGCAAATTGGCTCTTGATTAATGGAATTCGAACCAAATCTGTAGCCTCCAACAGTAATAAAATGAGGCTGGATATTTATCCACCAGACCCCATGCAGTCCCCATGGAGCCCTGTGCTCCAGGAGGAGAGGGAAGATGCTGAAATTTTACCCTACCAGTTCTGAGGACAAATCACCGCTGAGTGTCCCTCACAATGGCCTCTCTTAGTTTTCTCCCCTTACCTTCCTGATGAGAAGACAGGTAGAATGGGTGGGAAGAGAGTAGGCATAGTGAATTTAGGGGTTTAGGTGATAAACAGGGAGGACCACTGAGGCCCCTTTCTTGTGGATTTCCCCCAGCCCTAACAAACCCTGCTCCCTGAGTGACCAGATCCTTGTTTAGAGCAGTAGCAGTGGCAGCTGGGGAAGCCTCAGAAGGAGTCTTTATGCAGCTGTTCCCAGGTTCTCGGATAAAATATGGATGAATGCTGCCAGGGAAATACCAATTTCAACCAATGGGAAGTAAAGCCCAAATATTTCTGCCCTTCAGTTCAGTCAAAATAGGGAAGTGGGAGACAGCGAGGGAAAGAGGGGTACAGTCAGCCACAGAAACTATCTGGCCTCAGTAAAAGAACCAACCTATAGTGGCCATACTCAGACTCAACCCCACAGGAGACGATGTTGTAGGGCTGCGGTGGGAAGAACAGTGATGATGAGTTCCTCAGCTGGTATGTACTGAGCCCCTCTTTACGGCCAGTCACTGTGTTAAGTGCTTGGCATGTGTGAAGTAACCTACTCATCACAACAGCTCTATGAGGTAAGCATAAGTATTTTCATATTACACTTGAGAAAACCAAGACATTGGGAGTGTTAAGTGATCTGCCTCAGACTCAAACCCAGAGCTGTCTGACTTCAGTGTCTGTGCTTTTACTTAGTTGTTCCCAAGATCTGAAGTCCGTTCCTCTTTTGTGAGCTTGGCCATTTGTTTTCAAAGACACCTTTTATGAAACAAGGCTGCGAGAGAGTTTAGATAGTTTAATGGTTATCAGTACAGATTGAGGAACAATGAACCTTTTCTTTCTCAGTTTCCTTGTCTATAAAATGGGAATAGTAATAATGCCTACTGAATAGGGTTTTCATAAAGATTGAATCAGATAATTCATGTGAAGACCTAGAACAACATACATTGACCACGGTTCATCATAACGACTCTCCATTAAAGTTTAGCAATTAATCTTAGTATCATTATTAATAGTAGTAGTTATATAAATGATGTGCTTCTAGATGGCCTTAACTGGTGAAATGAAACATGGACCACACCATGTCAGGACTCAGTTTTATTTTGTGTTTATTAGTCCATAACACCGAAGCCTGAGTAACACTGCTCTTAACACTATGGGCATGGAATTTTTTCTCCCTTTAAGACAATTGGTCTCAAGAGTAACCCTGGGGGGGCAGAGCAAGATGGCGGATGAGAAACACCAGCAGACAGAGTGTCTCTGCAAAAAAGACAGTTTCTAGAAGAAATTAGAAGAAAGAAGCAAGCAGACCAGCATACATCGGATGAGGGTCAGAAGGAGGCATACCGGAGAGTACGGGAGACTCCACAGGAGGAGGTTGTGGAAGAGAACTGGAAGAAGAGACCTCCCAAGAAGCTCAGAGACCAGCATCAAGGGTAGCTGGTGCAGTTAATTTCCCCTCCCTTGCATCTCAGACCGCTGGTGGGCTCCCCAGCGAGTGGAGATACCTGCGGACACAAGCTCAGAGACAGCCACCGCCAGTGAGTGGTAAGCCTGTAGCGGGCTAGGTTCCCAACTCCCACAGGGCACCTCCGTGTGCACAGACCCGAGCCTCGGCAGGTGCTATATTGCTTCATTCTCCCCTCCCCGTCCCTATCCGTGGCTGCTGAGAGAGACAATATAGCCACCAGCCGGAGGGATCTCCAGGGAATGGGACCTTCCCTTTTGGGGCCCTTCAACTGACTGAAGGGAACTCAGACTGTGAGCTCCCTACCCGCCAGCCCTCCCAGGTGCTGCTGGCACGGTGATCCCAGGAGAACAGGGCAAACCCTGAAGCTGAGAGACATGGAACCAGCTTGGGCTCCCATGGGTGAATTGGGACTGACACTCTTCTCCCTGGTGGGGTGAGGGAGTGAATTCCAGGGCCCAGAGGTCAGACCTGCAGACCAGATCCCGTATACCCAGGTCTCGCATTACCCAGGGCACAGAGGGGATATTCATGAACCAGCCTGCTAGGGTGTGTATGCCTTAAAGGGCCGATAAGGGTGCTTGAAGGCAACCCTCCTCCCAAGGGGGGGCCTTGTGCCCAGCCCAGGTGGCAACTCAGCACAGGGAGCCTCCCGGTTGGCATCACAGCCAGAAGAGACTTGGTGGCATGGGGTCTGGCCTGCTGGCAGAGGCCTAGGAGAAGCCACGGAGTTGGGGAGGGTGGAAAGGAGCCAGGCCTGCTCCAGACTGCAGGTCTTGGACAGCCTCACCCCCACAGGCAGACTTTCTGACTGAGTGGGGCCATTCCAGCCCCTCCCTGACAGCTTTTTCCAGAAGCAGAGAACAGAACTTTGACCCCTGCTAACAGCATATGTGGTGCCTGAGGGTAGGCTTAACCAACCCAGCTCCAACCAGACTCACTTCCAGACCAGCCCTGACTGAGGTGGAGAATAAGGACACATGGAAGTCCCAAGGCCCCACCCACCTCCTGAGGCACTAGAGTGCCTCTCCAGAGGAACAAGAGCTGGTTACAAGACCCAAAAACAACAGTGTAGCCTGCTCCTCCCAGCAAGCACTACCTACCCACAGGGAGGACATTCTTCACACCCTTTTATGGCATCTACTGACTTATCATACAGAGTGTGGTCGAATCTCACCCACAAACACCACCTACTGGATCAGAGACTAAACAGGGCGTGTCATTACCCAAATGAAAACCCAAAGATAAAAAGCAACAATGGATCAAGATGGGAAGAAATCAGCGAAAGAACTCTGGAAATGTGAAAATCCAAATGGAAAGCACACTCCCAAAGAGGAACACCAGCCCCTCAGAAATGGACATCATCCAAAATCAGACCACTAAAATGATAGAAGAAGAATTTTGAGCATGGATCATAAGAAAATTCAACGATTTGCAAGAAAAACTGGATAACCAACACAAAGAAAATGCAAAAAGATTCCAGGACCAGGAACAAAAATTCACTAAAGAAATTGAAACAATGAAGAAAAATCTAACTGAACTCCTGGAAATGAAGAATTTATTGAGGGAACTACAAAACACAATGGAAAGCCTCAAGAACAGGGTAGATCAAACAGAAGAAAGAATCTCAGAGATTGAAGATAACACCCTCCAATTAAATAAATCAGTCACAGAAATAGAGCAGACCAAATGTGAAGTTTTCTGGCGGTAAAAGAAAGAGATACAAAGAGAAAGAGTGTGGTCAAACAACGTGGCTTTATTGAATGCTCCTGGGCGAGGTTCAGGGGTTCAGGAGAATGGGGCCCCAGAGGTCGTATCCGTTTGAAGAGTGTGAGGCCTTTATACCGTTTGTTTGGGCCAGGCTAGGGACTTTTGGCGGAAAGATCTGGGTTTTTTCCATTGTGGTCTTTCTCCATTCTTGAGAAACGAGAGGGGCTGGTGGTACCTTCAGATTCCAAGAGGAGAACCTGGTGGTGTCTGCAGATTCCAAGGGAGAGGCTGGTGGTGCCTGGCAGTCGTTTTTGATGGGTCTGGTCAGTGAGTTGGTTTTCTATTTTTTCTGTAGGGAGGGGAGGGGTGTCCGGTGCTATTCTTACAGGTTTCTTTTCCTCTGGGTAGATACCCGGTAGTGGGATGACTGGATCATATGGTAGGGTTCTTTTAGTTCATTGAGGCATCTCCATGCTGGTCTATCCTAATCTACATTCCCACCAACAGTGGACAAGAGCTCCCTATCATCTTCATCCTTGCCTACATCTCCACATCACCTGTTCTGTATGTAAATTTCTATGTGCACTGACATGGAGTTAACGCAAAGGCATACTGCTAAATGAGAAAGATATTGCAAACCAGTATTTATACTCTGATACCACAAAAGGTTTTTTTCGAACCCTCACTAAGTATACATTGTATATGCCCCAAGTGACATGTTTATGAGACTGAGTCTCCATTCTTGAACGGGCTACGCCTCTCCAAGAAATAAGGTCTTTGTTTCTGTTCCTCAGTAAGACTAAAGATCCTCTCGAGGCTTAACACAGTGTCTTGGAAATAATGGACACAAAATAAGTGTTTGCTGATGATGATTTGATGAAGGTATACTTGGGAATTGGACAGCAACGAGAAAGGTGCTACCTTATGTGAAAGTAGGTTTTAGTGGAGGCAAGTTTGTACTTGAAATGTTGGTGTTTCCCTTCTGAAGCCTGACCCTCAACTGCGTGTCCCACACACACTCACACGCCCTGTCTGCCACCCCCAAGCCTGGGGCAGAAGTGCGAGCTGGATGTGCTACAGGAACCCTTGGGAGCAGAGTTCCAGGGGCCATGCAGTGCTGGGAGCAGCAGCGCTCCATTGAGTCTACTTGGGGACAGCTGGCTGGGGACGCTGTGTCACCAAGCCCCATGGGCTGGACCTGTAAGGAAAGCCACTGCAGGGGACCCTGGTCTACAAGGGGTTGCTGAGAACATCTGTCATTCTTTTGGTGTCTGCCTGTACTGGAGCCACCCCGTCTCTTCTCTGGGGGCCACTTCTCTCCGTCCACAAGGACTGGCCCTGCACTGGCTTCCCAGGGCAGCTGAAACTAAGTAGCACACACTGGGTGACTGAGAACAACAGGAATTTGTTGTCTCACAGTTGTGGAGGCTAAAATTCAAAGGGATGGTGTTTCTGAAAGCCTGGACACTTGTCTACAAGAATGAATAAGAAGAACGAGGACAAGCAGTTTCAGGAGGAAGGAAAGAGAGTTTACTTTGTAAAGGAGGAAACATGGTAGACCTTCTCATCTCAAAATCCCAAATTTCTTAGGCACAAAAGCAGAATTTTTATAGGGAAGGTTCTCAGAATCAGGTAATTACTGTTGTTAACTATTCTAATTGTCCCATTTCTGCCAAAGACAAAGCCTATACACTGGCCAGCCACTGGGGCTGGGGACAGGTGGGGGGAGGGTACAACCTAGAAGTTTTAACACCTGGGAGACTTAACGTACCTCAAAGACTCAGGTCACAATGCGGGTCCCAAATAGAGTGGGGGAAGTTTTAAGGAGATAAAAAATTTCTGTGCCATTTTTTTCCAGGTCATTCCCTCCGTTACAATGGCAGGGCCACGCTGTCTCTGAAATCCCTCCTTTCCTCTCACGAGCTCCAGTGGTTTTGCAGCAATCTTTGGTCTCCCTGGCTTGGACATGCATCGCTCTATTCTACCTTGTGTGCGGGAAACTTCCCCTTTTCCCGGAAAGTTCCCTGAAAGACCAACTCACAGGTAAAGCATATGAATAAGGTAAACTGATTTATTTATGCTGATTAATGGAAGAATGACAGAGTGATGACCCCATATCCCAGTGAGGTTCAGAAATTTATATATACTCCTCTCAGTGGAGAGGGGGAGAGGAAGAACAGAGGTAATTCTGTTTAGGAGCAATGAATGGTTGCTAGGGAGCATGAATGGATGGGGAAACATACTGACTTGTAGATGATTCTCTTTGCAAATTAAATTAAGTGGAGAGACAGGAGTTTAAAATGATTTGGGCCAGGTCTGTTGCATTCTTGATTTCCTTTCCTGCAATATGGAGAGATAACAGGGAAGAAAAGGGAAGTACATTGTTTTTCTGATGGGTATTTCTGGTTTCTGCAGATGAAGGGAAAGCCCCTTCCCAAGGCCGGTTGATCTCTAAGAGCCCTTAATTCAAAATTCTCATCATCTGAAACAGTCATATTTTGAGGTGAAATTCCCTGAGTTCCTTCAACTTATTACCTGTGCAAAGAGGTATTACCTGTCTCCAAAAAATATCACACTGAGAGCGATTGAGCTGGGACTTCAGCACATCTCTGGTGGGGGACACAATGGAGCCCTAGCAGCCCCAGGCAACCCTGTGTAGAATGCTGGGCCCCAGCTTGTCCTCCTGCCCCTCCCCTGCCACGGCTGACTGGAGAAGGGGTGGACACCTCACCCAAGGAGGATCAGACCGGCTGCCGCTCTCAGGAATTTGGATTTGGGACTGAGAAACATACAGGGTGCGGTTGTAGCTGGAACTGCGGCATGAGGACTGGGAGCCACAGAGCACTACTTTCCACCCTGCGGAGCAGAACAGCAGAGCAAGGCGTCTGCAGAGGGGACACTGCAGCAGGTCACAGGGAGGGAGAGGAGGGAGCGCTGACAGTCTGCGCCATCCCCACTTACTGAACACCTCGGGCGTGCAAGGTGCAGAGCAACGGCTTGCTATCCACTAGCCATAGCACCGTCTTAGCGTACGTCATCCCCGGGTTCAAAATGAGGAGCGTGGGGCCCAGAAAGGCGACACTGCTTTCCCACAGTCACCAGCTATGAAGCAGCAGACCAGGTTTCGCACCTGCCTGAGGTCACAGCCCTGTACCCCAGTGACCACACTAGATGGCTGCCCCGGGTCCGGTCCCACCCTGAGGCCCAGGTGCACTTTTGTGCTTGAGTCCATGACACATCTCTGTGACACTGTAGTACAGTACACTCATCTTACCTGTGTGGATCACGTTGTACATGTTTAGCATACGCCTGCGTACATGTGCCCAGTTCAGGATGTAGGACATTTCCAGCCCCTGGAAGGCTCCCTCCTAATGCAACCCAGTCAATGTCCCCCTAACATACGCATGTAACTGTCCTCTCTGCCATCATAGATAATCACGTGTTTTTTACTAGCTCTTGTGAGTCTCTCTCACCTGCAATCTGAGCATCCTAATTCAGTGTCTTTCAAACAGTGAGTTGAAAGCTATTAGTGGTTTCTAAAATCAAGCATTGTCTTTTTAATATAACAGAAAAGAATAGAAAATATCACAGTGTATCATATGTGGTAAGGGTTTTATTTGAAACTTTCATAACACAGTCATGTGTGTGTGTGTGTGTGTGTGTGTGTGTTTGTGACTGTGTGTACTGCGTCATAATGAAAAATGCATTTCTCAGTACGGGTCTTATCAAAAATACTTCAGAGACACTGCACTGACTACCACAGTGGGATAAGTAGAATTAGGGCCTGTTCTCTGTCCCAGGCATGGAGAGTGTCCATTTCCTCTGACAGGCAATGAGGCTTCTAGAAGACATATGACACCTCCTTGTCCCCCTTGTCCATCTGTGAGGTGACTCTGGCTTGACTCCCGACTGGGCTGAGAGTCCACATTGAACCCCAAGGAGGTGGCTGATGCAATCAGGTATGATGGCAACGGGCTGGCTCTGAGCTGAGGTACGCAGTGGACCTTTGGCTACCTCAGCCCACGGCAGCCCCTCCTGCCCTAGTACTTCCCTTAGGCCCCAGCGTCTTCCTGCCGCCCTCCAGGTCACTCGGGACTAGCTTCTGTCCTCCTGGCTATGGGAGCGACAGACACCATGCCATCCCTTGTGGAGTTTACAGTCTAGGAGAGGCCAATAATCAACAATGACATAGAGGCCGGGTGTGGCGGCTCACACCTGTAATCCTAGCCCTCTGGGAGGCCGAGGTGGGCGGATCACTCAAGGTTAGGAGTTCCAGACCAGCCTGAGCAAGAGCGAGAACCTATGTCTACTGAAAATAGAAAGAAATTAATTGGTCAACTAAAAATATATAGAAAAAATTAGCTTAGCTTGGCATGGTGGCGCATGCCTGTACTCCCAGCTACTCGGGAGACTGAGGCAGAAGGATTGTTTCAACCCAGGAGTTTGAGGTTGCTGTGAGCTATGCTGATGCCACGACACCCTAGCAGGTGCAACAGACTGAGACTCTGTCTCAAAAAATAAACAAATAAATAAATAATGACCTGGAAACATGTAAACTTACAAGCATAATCAGGTCTAGGAAAGAGAGCTAGCTGAGAGCACATTGTAGGAGAACCCTCAGGCTTTTTCTAAGGCAGTGGATGTGGAGCTGAAATTTAAGAGATGAGTAGATGTTAGGGGGCAAGGACTTATTTCACAAAACCGAGAAAGGTCTGAAACGTGGCTCATATCTGTAATTCCAGCACGTTGTGAGGCCAAGTCGGGAAGGCCCTTTGAGGCCAGGAGTTCAGAACTGCTCTTGGCAACATAAGGCTATCTCATCTCTACAAAAAAAATTTTTTAAATTAAGTTAATTCTTTTTAAAAACAATCAGGGGACAATATGTGCAAAGGTCCTGGGGTAGGAGGGAGCAGGGCATGTATGAGAAACAAAAATGATGGCAGTGGAAAGATGCCAGTCACTCCCGACAGCAAAGGGGAGCTGAGGGGTGTCAAGGCTGGAAAAGGAACAGAGACAGAGCACGCAGGTCCTCTGAGGCCAGGCCAGGAATTGTGACCTTTATTTGAACATGGAGGGAAAGCACTGAAGTATTTTCAGCAGGGAAACCAGTTCAGGGAACGTGTGAAATGCCAGTGAGAAGGATGAGGACAGTGGTGGCCCTGGGGACGGAGGGAAGAGGACAAAGTATGGAGACCCGAAGAAGATCCACAGGCACAGAGGGTGGTGGGGAGTTAAGAGGAGGGAGAGGGAAGAGGGTGGAGATCTGGGTGCCGGAAGAGCCAGGGGTCTGGCGGGAGCGATCACGGGCTGGTTCTGTGCATGTGGGGTGGAGAGGGCTCTGACACGCTCAGGCTGAGATGTCACAGAGGCAGCCAGGTACACGGGTCTGCAGTCAGAGGGACATTTGGCCTGCGGATATAACTTTGGGAGTCAGTGGCATGTAGGTGACATGGAAGCTGGGAAGACGACAGAGAAGAGGGAGGAGGACAGAGAGGGGGAGACAGGAAGGCCCAGGACCAAGACTTGAGGCCCCTGTGCATTTAGTGTCCTGGGAGAGAATATTGAGGCTGCAAAGAAGACAGAGCTGCAGTCAGAGAGGTGGGAGGAACCTGAGGTGGGGTCTGTCACAGAAGCCGAGAATGTCCACAGTGACAAAATCAGAAAATTCTGTATTTATTAAAAGGCTTGAAAAATGTCTTGTGGGTTCAGTGACATGGAAGCGACTAGTGACTTGCTGACTGGTGTTTCCGAGGAGGGGAGGAGGCAGAAGCCAGACTGCAGAGGGTGGAGGCGGGAGTGAGAGGGGAAGAAATGGAGGCAGTGACTAGAGGCCGCCTAAGAAGTGCAGTCAGGATGGGGAAGAGGGACCCATGGCAGTGGGTGGAGGGGGCTGTACTGGGCATGTTGGTTTGGTTTTTCATGAGAGTCTTGAGCAGGCCTTGGGAAAGCTAATATAACAGAGTAAAGGGGCTGATAATGTGGCAAAAATGTTTTCTGTCTCTTTATAACACCCCACTCTTGATTTGGAGAACTAGGGCCAGCATCCCTGCCTAAGGCCAGGGTTTGTGTGTATTTGTGTGCGTGTGTGGTGTCTTTTGGCCTTTGTGCTGCAGGAGCTGGCTCTGCAGAGCTATTACCTGCACAGGACCTGAACATGGCAGGTGAAGGTCGTGGAGGATGTGGAGGGCCGGGGGTGGGGGGTGGTTCCAGGTAGTTGGAGGTCACGGGAGCGTCTGGGACACAGATGAGATCATCAGAGGCATCAACAGTTGTTGAACAGCAGTTTCCTGAAGCTGAGGGGCCTCCCTGTAAAAGCTCTGTGTTTCTGATAATTATTAGAACATTGGCATTTCAGACAAGATGGTCCGACCTCCTCTTTTGCTGGCTAATTAATAAACTCCTCTTTCCTTCCCCTCAAACCCCTTGTCCTCGTTCTCCTGTGCGGCCTGGAGGACAAGTGCCGAGCTCTCGGTGACACTAGCTTGGAAGCTGCGTAGGGTGGTGGGAAGAGCCTGGGCTCTGTCTCAGCTTGACCTCAGGTGAGACTCCACCTCTGCCGGGTGGCGTGGCCGTCACAACTCAGGCTCCAGGGCTAGACTGCCTCAGCTCCCACCCCAGCTCCACCCTTACACTCCACAGTGTGACCCTGGCCTCGCTTCCTTGTGCCTCAGTTTCCTTTTCTGTCAAACAGGCATAATGATGATACCCACTGGTTAGCACCTTTGTAAGGGACAGATAAGCCATGCAAATGCTCAGAGCAGTGAGTACCTGGCACGGGGCAAGTACCTGCTGAGTGTGAGCTGCTATTCTTGTGGCTGAATGTGTGGCCTTAGGCATGTCATTCAACCCCTCAGCTGTCATCCAACCTCTCATTTAACCTCTTATCCTTCCTCACTAGGTTGCTTTAAGGATTCAAAATCCTGAGCAAATAATCGGCATTCAGTAACAGTTCTCTTGGGTCTTTCTATGGGAATAGTGATGTTTTTCATAGAAACACTTAGCATATACCAGGCATTTTAGCTTTGACCTTATTTATCACACTTACTTATCACAACAACCATATGAGGAGGTGATAGTGGGAAGCAAGTATCCGAAGCTCATGAAGAAATTGGGGGTCAGATAGATTGCAAGTGGCCCAAGGGGCACAGACTAAATGTCTGAGCCTAGATTTAATGTCTTATTTCTTTTTCAAATATTGCCGTTGGAGTGGGTCATGGACAGTTGTTTGTAAATCTGGGGACTATAGCTTCATTGTCACATGGCTTGAGACTGATTCTTGTACAATGAGCTATCACGTAACTGCAGTGAGAATAGCTTTCATCCAAAAGTCCCGAAACAAGAGAGGCTGGCGTGGATAGGGAGAGAAAGGAACACTCATACTCTGCTTGTGGCACTGCAATCTAGTGCAGCGTGCATGGAAAGTAGCATGGAGATACCTGAAAGAACTAAAAGTAGATTTCCCATTTGATCCAACAATCCCCCTTCTGGGTATTTACACAAAGGACAAAAAACCATTTTATGACAAAGATACTTTCATTTTATAGCAGTAAAATTCACAATGGGAAAGGTGTATAAAGAAGGCAAGTGGTGGTGAACTGGTGAGTGTGTGAATAAAGTGTGGTATGTGTGTAGCATGGAGTGGTAGCGAGCCATAAGGAAGAGGTTGGGTGACCACGTGTGTGTGAGTGTAAAGTAGGGTGTGAAGTGCAGTGTGGGCATAGGGTGTAAAGAAGGAGCAGAGTAGTGAGGAGCGCGTGTTAAGTGCGTGTTGAGCATGGGTGTGTGTGTAGGGTGGTGCAAGTGCAGGGCAGTGCATGAGGGGTGAGGTGAGGGTGAGGAGGGTGTGGGCGTGTTGTGAGGTAAGGGGTGTAATGCAGAGAGTGTGTGTTTTGTGCGTGGTTGTGAGTGTGAGTTGTGGTGTGTGAAAGTATTTGATATGAGGAAGAGTTTTGTAGGTGGGAGTAATGATGAAGTGCAAAGAGAAGAGTGATTGAAAAGAATTTTTTTTTTTTGTATTGAAAAGAGGGGAAGGGGTAGGGGGATTTGCAAGCACTTCATCTTTGCAATTGCAGTTTCTCATTTTTTTTTGTGGAGACAGAGTGTCACTCGGCGTCCTGGGCAGAGTGCAGTGAGGGGGGGTCACCACAAGCTCCAGGTCCTGGGCTGTGAGCGATCCTTCTGCCTCAGCCTCCCAGGTAGCTGGGACTACAGGCGCTTGCCAGAGCGCCCGGCTGTTTTGTGTTTTGTGTATTTTTTTTGCCTTTTTTACTTTTTTTTTTAGATTAGAGACGGGGTCTGGCTGTGCTCAGGCAGTGTTCAGGCTGGTGTCGAACCCCTGAAGCAGCAGCTATCCACCCATCTCGGCCTCCCAGAAAGCTAGGACGACAGGCGTGAGCCACCGCGCCCGGCCGGCGTGACGCGTGTTCCCAGTGCTGAAAGCTTCGGTGTGACGAGGAGCGCTCTGCTGCCCCCTTGCGACTCACCGGCTTCCTACATGCAGCTTCCACTTAGAAAATAAAAGTGGAGTTAGCTTGGGCAGCACGTGTACTAAAATAGGAAGAATACAGAGAAGATTAGCATCGCCCCTGTGCAAGGAGGAGGCGCAAATCCGTGCAGCCTTTAAAAAAATGAATATAAAAATAGATAAAAAAGAAAAAAATGTTGACTGTTCTGTTACAGTCATTTCCCTCCAGGAAAGTTATTGTCTAGGCAGAGACAAGGAAATATGTGATTCGGGTTGACTTTTGTTGCTTTTTGTTTTTTGAGTTATTTTCAATATAGAGGAGAAAATATGGGTATATCTTCCAGCAACAAGGGTCTTCAGAAAAGTGGTGGCCATTGTGTCAGGTGTTTAGCGATGAGGAAAGGTTTCCCAGGCTGGCGGGATGGGGTTCTCACTCCTGTAATGCTAGAACTCCTGGACCCGAGGTGGGAGGATCACTTGAGGCCAGGATTTCTAGAGCAGCTTTGGAGCAGACGGAATGACTGAAAAAAAAAGGCAAAAGGATGATTTCTGTCTTTTAAAAATGTCCCCCACTCTTTTTGAGTTCCTAAGCCAGTATTTCCACCTGAGGCAGGTGGCCGGGAGGTGCCTGGGGAACCAGCCATCCCAGGCCCTGGCACCAGCCTTTCTCGGGGGCGGGGGGTGGTGGCTGCTGGATAGCACAAGGTTTATCTTTGAAAGACATGGGGCGATTAGAATAGGTAGCACAATAGCATAGACCTCAGGGTCCCTCCCTTTAAAAACTCTGTATTTCTGTGTATGTTGTGGGACCTTTGTTTTTTATGTTTTTTAAATTCAGGATGTTATGGGGTACAAACATTTTGGTTACATGAAATCCATTTCCCTTGCTCAAGCCAGGGCTAGAAGCGTGTCCTTCCTCCATTCGGTGTATCCCGTTCCCATTAGCTGTGGGTTTAAGTCACCACCCCCGCTACCCTCCACTCCCCACACCTGACCAGCCCTCAGTATTACTACCATGTGAGCAGCTTAGTGTTCATCATTTATCACCAGTTTGATGGCGAGCGCATGTGGTGCATATTTTTCCATCCTTGTGATACCTCACCTCAAAGGAGGCTCAATCTCTATCCAGGATAATATAAGAGGTGCTGGATCACCATTGTTTTTTTGTAGTTGAATACAACTCCATGGTATACATATACCACATTTTATTAATCCACTTATGTATTTATGGGCATTTCGGTTGTTTCCACATCTTTGCAATTGTGAATTGTGCTGCCATAAACATTCAAGTGCAGATGTCTTCATTATAGAATGTCTTTATTTTTTTTCCTTTGGATAGATGCCTAGTAGTGGGATTGCTGGATCAAATGGTATTTGTATTTTTAGCTCTTTCAGGTATCTCCAAATTACTTTCCACAGGGATTGTACTAATTTGCAGTCCCATCAGCAGTGCAAAAGTGTTCCAATGTGTGCACATCCACGCCAGCATTTGTTATTTTCAGACTTTTGATAGAGGCCATTCTCCCTGGAGTTAGGCGATATCTTGTTGTAGTTTTGATTTGCATTGCCGTAATGATAAGAGATGTTGAACATTCTTTTTTATATGTTTGCTGGCCATTAGTCTGTCTTCTTTTCAAAAGTTTCTGTTCATGTCCTTTGCCCTTTTATTGGTGGAGTTGTTTGATTTTTTTTTCTTGTTAAATTTTCTTGAGTTCTACATAGATTCTTGTTATCAGCCCTTTATCAGATATGTAGAAAGCAAATATTTTCTCCCATTCTGTAGATTGTCTATTTGCTCTGAGGACGGTTTCCTTGGCTGTGTAGAAGCTTTTCAATTTGATCAGGTCCCATTTGTTTATTTTTGTTGCTGCTGTGATTGCTTTTGGGGTATTCTTCATAGATTCTTTACGTTGGCCGATGTCTAAAAGAGTCTTCCTGACATTTTCTTCCAGAATTCTTAAGGTTTCGTGCCTTATTTAAGCTTGTTATCCATTGTGAGTTGACTTCTGTGAGAGATGAGAGGTGGGGATCCAGGTTCAGTCTTCTGCATGTGGATATCCAGTTTTCCCAGCACCACTTAATGAATAGAGATTCTTTTCCCCAATGTATACTTTTGTCTGCTTTGTTGAAGATTAGATGACATTATGAGGATTGTTTTATATCTGGAATCTCCATCGCATTCCAAAGGTCTATATTTCTGTTCTTGTGCCAGTACCATTATCTTTTGTTTACTATAGCCTTGTTGTAAAGATTGAAGTCTGACAGACCGATGCCTCCCAATTTGTTCTTTCTTTTAAGATTGCTTTGGCTATATGAGATCTTCTCTGGTTTCAGATGAAGCATAGAATTATTTTTTCCAAATCTGTAAAGAATGATGGTGGAATTTTGATAAGGATTGCATTAATTCTGTAGATCACTTTAGGTAAAATGGACATTTTAACAATATTGATTCTGCCAATCCATGAGCATCATAGGGATTTCCATCTTTGCACATCTTCTACAATTTCTTTTCTCAGTGTTTCATAGTTCTCCCTATAAATATTTCTCACCTCCTTTGTTAAATATATTCCTAAATATTTACTTTACTTTGATGCTATTCTGAAAAGTGTTGCATCTTTGATTTGATTTTTGGCTTGACTGTTATTGGAGTTATGAATGCCACTGATTTGTGTGCATTAATTTTGTATCCTGAGACTTTACTGAGTTGGTTTATCAATTCCAGGAATCTCTTGGATGAATCCTTGGGATATTCTAGATATATTAGCATATCATCAACGAGTGAGAATTTGACCTCTTCTGCCCCCATTCTGACACCTTTAATTTCCTTCTCTTGTCTGATTGCTCTGGCAAGGACTTCCAGCACTATGTTGAATAGAAGTGGAGATAGTGGGCACCCTTGTCTGGTTCCAGTTCTACTTGGGAGTGCTTTCAATTTTTCCCCATTCAGTATGATACTGCTGTGGATTTATCATATATGGCCTCAATAATTTTAAGGAATGTCCCATCTATGCTTATTTTGTTAAGGGTTTTTATCATGAAAGTGTGCTGGATTTTGTCAAATGCTTTTTCTACATCTATTGAGAGATCCACATGATCTTTGATCTTGCTTTTATTTATGTGGTGAATTGAATTTATAGATTTGAGTATCTTGAAGCAGCCTTGCATCCCTGGGATAAAGTCCAACTGGTTATGGTGAATTACTTTTTTGATTTGCTGTCGGATTCAGTTTGCTAAAATTTTGTTGAGGATTTTTGCATTTATATTCATGAGGCATATTGTTCTGTAGTTTTCTTTTTTTGCTACATCCTTTCCTGGCTTTGGTATCAAGATGATATTGGCTTCATAGAATGAGTTGGGAAGGATACTATCCTTCTCAATGTTTGGGAATAATTTTTGCAGTATAGGTATGGGTTCCTCTTTGTATGTTTGGTAAAATTCAGGTATGAACCTATCTGTTCCAGGACTTTTTTTTTGGAAGGCTTTTTATTGCAGCTCCAATTTCTGTGCTTGATATTAGTCTGTTCATCAGTTCTATTTCCTCCTGATTTAGCTTATGGAGGTTGTCTGTTTCTAAGAATTTGTCAATTTTCTTCATATTTTGTTGTTTTTGGGCATATAAGTTTTTTGGTTTTTTTTTTTTTTTTCAGACAAAATCTCACTGTCTTGCCTGGGCTAGAGTGCCGTGGATTCAGCCTAGCTAGCAGCAACATCAAACTCCTGGGCTCAAGCGATCCTCCTGCCTCAGCCTCCCGGGTAGCTGGGACTACAAGCATGTGACACTTTGCCCAGATAATTTTTTCTATTTTTAGTTGTTTGGCTAATTTCTTTCTTTTTATAGAGAAACAGGGTCTCACTCTTGCTCAGGCTGGTCTTGAACTCCTGAGCTCAAGCAATCCTCCCACCTTGGCCTTTCAGAGTGCTAGGATTACAGGCGTGAACTACCATGCCCAGCTGGGCATATAGGTTTTTATAGTATTCAAAGATAGTGTTTTGTATTTGAATGATGTCTGTAGTGACCTGTCTTTTTCATTTCTTTTTTTTCTAAATCTATAAGAGATGAATCCATTTTCATTATTGTTTTTTTGAGATAGAGTCTTACTCTGATTCCCAGGCTAGAGTGCCATGGCATCAGCCTAGCTCACAGAAACCTCAACCTCCTGGGCTCAAGCAATCCTTCTGTCTCAGCCTCCCAAGTAGCTGGGACTACAGGCATGCACCACCATGCCCAACTAATATATATATATATATATATATTTTAGTTGGCCAATTAATTTTTCTATTTTTAGTAGAGACGGGGTCTCGGTCTTGCTCAGGCTGATTTTGAACTCCTGACCTTGAACGATCCGCCCACCACGGCCTCCCACAGTGGTAGGATTTCAGGCGTAATCCACTGCACCTGGCTCCATTTTCATTTCTAATTGAGTGTATTAGAGTCCTTTCCCTTCTAGTTCTTGTCAATCTAGCAAGAGCGCTGTCAATTTTGTTTATCTTTTTGAAAAACCAACTTTTTTATCGATCTTCTGTATAGTTGTTTTGTTCTCAATTTCATTTAGTTCTGCTCTAATCTTAGTTATTTCCTTTCTTCCGCTAGATTAGAATTAATTTGCTCTTCCTTTTCCAGTTCCTTGAGATGGTTCATTAGTTTGTTGATTTGTGAGCTTTCTTTCTTTTGATGTGATTATTTAATACTATTAGTTTTTTTCTCAAGACAGCTTTTGCTATATCCCACAGGTTTTGATAGCCTGTGTCCCCATTATCATTTAATTAAAAGAATCTTTTGCTCTTCATCTGAATCTCTTCCTTCGCCCACCAGTCATTCAGCAATAGATTGTTTAATTTCCATGACTTTGTAATGCTGTGATCATTTTTGTTGGAGATCATCTCTAGTTTTATGCCACAATGGTCTGAGAAGATAATGGTACAATTTCTATTTTTTAAATTTGTTGAAATCTGATTTGTGGCCTAGGATGTAGCCAATTTTGGAGAAAGTTCCATGAGCTGATGAGAAGAATGTATATTCGGCTTTATTTGGGTGGAATGTTCTGTAGATGTCTGTTAGACCCATTTGTTCTAGAGCTCCGTTTAAGTCCATTATTTCTTTGCTTATTTTTTGTTTGGAAGATCTGTCTATTTTAGGCAGTGGGGTCTTTAAATCTTCTGCTACTATGACATTACTGTTTATGATGCTATTTAGTTCATACGGGGTTTGATTTATATATCCTGGATGTTCCTGTGTTGGGTGCATAGATATTAACAATTGTGAACTCTTCTTATTGAATTTTTCCTTTCACCATTATATGGTGACCATCTTTGTCTTTTTTTTACTTTTGGTATTTTAAAATTTATGCTGTCTGACATCAGTATCACTGCCCCCACTCTCTTTTGGTTTGCATTTGCCTGAATGTTTGTTTTCCAATCTTTGACCTTGAGTGTGAAAGTGTCTTTGTGGGTTCGATGCGTTTCCTGGAGACAGAAGATACTTGGCCTATAATATTTTATCCACTCAGCCAGTCTATGTCTCTTCACAGGACAATTCAAGCCATTCACATTTATTGAGAGGATTGATATTTGGGGTAGCATTCTGTTCATATTGTTCGGTAAGTTCTTATTGTTTTGTTTTACCTCTTGGGCCATTATCGAATCCGGGTTCTAAACTTTAACTCTTGAGTGATTTTAATTTGGTGGTGTCTATGGCGCTGTTCAGTGTATAATGCATGTCTGAATACTTCCTACAGAGCAGGTCTAGTCTTCGCAAATTCCATCAGTGATTGTTTGTCTGGGACAGAATACAGTATATATTCATAGAGGAAGCTCAGTTTTGCCAGGTTAACAATTCTAGGATGGCCATTATTCTGTTTAAGAAGATTGAGGATGGGTCCCCTGTCCATTCTGGCTTGAAGGGTTTCCTTTGAGAAGTTTGCAGTTAGTGTGATAGGTTTTCACTGTAGGTTATCTGTTGTTTTCATCTTACTGTTAAAGATTGCCTCTTTCGTGATTACTTTGTCCAGTCTGATAATTATGTGCCATGCTGTTTGCCTCTTCATGTTGCATCTCCTAGGGATTCTGTGTGCTTCTTATATCTGTATATCTAAGTTTGTGGCCAGGCCAGGCATATTTTCTTCCAGTATTCCAAGAAATAAATTTTCCAGCCCTTGTGTATTTTCTTTTTCTCTCTCTTGGATGCCTATAATTACTATATTTGGTTTCTTTACATAATCCCACATTTCTTGTATGATTTGGTCTTGTCTCTTGCTTCTGTGTTCTGTTTCTTCATCTGATTTGTTTAGCACTGAGGCATTATCTTCGAGCTCTAACATTCTCTCCTCTGCATGATCCATCCTACTTTTAAGGATTTCCGCTGTGTTTTTTTGTTTGTTTTGTCTTTTTGAGTCAGAGTCTCACTCTCTTGCCCTGGCTAGAGTGCCATGGTGTCAGCCTAGCTCACAGGAACCTCAAACTCCTGGACTCAGGTGATCCTTCTGCCTCAGCCTCCCAAGTAGCTGGGATTACAGGCATGCACCATCATGCCCAGCTAATTTTTCCTATATATTTTTAGTTGTATGGCCAGTTTCTTTATATTTTTAGTAGAGACGGGGTCTAGCTCTTGCTCAGGCTGGTTTTGAACTCCTGACCTTGAGTGGTCCACCCACCTCAGCTTCCCAGAGTGCTAGAATTACAGGCATTAGCCTCCGTGCCTGGCCTCCACTGTGTTTTTAAGTTCCTTGAATGCCTCCTTCATTTCCAGGATTTCTGTTAGTGGCTTTCATAATATTTTAATTTCTTTATAGACTTTTTATTCATTTTCTATATTGTTCTTGTGGTTTCTTTGTATTGGGTTTCTATTTTCTCTTCAATTCCATTGAGTTTCCTTACAATTCATATTTGAAATTTTTCCTTTGTCAATTTAGTCATTTCATATAAATTAGTATCCAATTTTGAGGGTCTCATGATTTCTTTTGGGGGTGACTTTTCTCTCTGCTCTTTCATATTCCCTGTGTTCCTTCTCTGGTTCTTTCTCATCAGGGTAATTGATTGAGAACTGGGTGTGCTTGGACTGGTTTGTGCTCTTAACTTCAAGCCCCCAAGGAACGTTCCTTAACAGCAGTGGGAGGAGGTGCACTGCTCTTGTATTGCTTTAGAGGTATTTTGGCAAGTTGGGACACCTCTCAACAGTTGTCTTCACCTCCTAGTGGAGGTGAAGTGAGTGGAGATTAGTGAGTTTGGTCCCCCAGCTTAAGCTCCCATGTGGTGAATCACACCTGTGTGTATAACTACACTGCCCTCTAGTAGCTTGAGATGGAGCGCACTGTGTTGAGCTATTGGGTTACTCTCTCTGTCATTGGTTGTAGATTGCAGGCAGGAGCCAGTTATTGAGGGAATCTGATGCCTCTGTGTTGGTTTCTGGTCCCTGACTGAGGAATACTATTGCCCTAATCTTTAGGAATGGTCTTGCCACTCCTGAGGGTTACGCGGAGCCTATTCCCCCTTAAAGTGGTGGTAGGAGCAAGGCAGATCGCAGCTTCTGCCTACAAGCCTGGATGTGTGTCCTTCAACATATGTGTTGCTTGACCTGCTGCTACGGGGAGCCACTAATATATTATTCAGGCTTCTTACACCACACTTGGGAGGCTGATATTGATAGAAAGAGTTATTTGGTACACCTGCTATGTCCTCTGGCCAGGATTTTCCTTCTCTGATCATGAACCACACTGTTGGCAGCCGCCAGACATAGAGATCAGGCCCCAGAGTTAGGATCCTACTAGATGACCTAAGCCAGTCTGAAAGGGCAAATCACTGGGCTGGCAGCTATTGATCTGTGCCAAAGCCCCACAGATTCATGCCAGTTGCACAGGGAAGGTGGCTTTTCTTGCTTCTCCCTCCCGTGTTTCCTCGAAAATAAGACAGGTTCTTATGTTTATTTTTCCTCAAGAAGACACCCTAGGGCTTATTTTCAGGGGATGTGTTATTTTCCCCTCAAAGCCTCAGCTTGCAGCATGCACAGAATGGCCGGGACCTGACAGGGGGAGCCGACCTTGTTGGTGGGGCTGCCTGCACCTTTCTGGTCACCTCTAGGATAGTAGCTGTGATGAGGTGGCAGATGAGAAGGGCTGCTCATCTTCTTCACCACTTCACGACAAAATGCATGGGTTGTGCAGAGATGCTGCGTAGCCACGCCCATCACTAGGTCTTATTTTCCAGGTAGGGCTTATATTGTGCAAATGCTTTGAAATCCTGCTAGGGCTTATTTTATAGCTAGGTCTTATTTTCGGGGAAACGCTGTACCTCCAGGGGTGGAGCCCACCACTTTTAATGTGAAAGTCGCTGCGTTAGGGGAGCACCTGGGAATCCCGCAGGTGGTAGCCTCCTATGACTGGGAGAGCACTCAATATTCACCAGAGAAACAGAAACAGGCCTGGTAGCTGACAATAGTTTGCAGAAAGGCGCAGCTTGTCTCGAGAGTCCCTGGGCTGGAGGAAGGGTGCTGCCTGAAATGCAGCGCACCGTAGCATCTGGGTTGTGGACCCCCAAAATGGCGGCCACCTGCCACAGAGTGCAAGCACTGGCAGCGTATGTTCAGGAGTTGGCAGATGCTAGATTGGGGAGCTAAGTCGACAGGACGCCAATTGTCTCTTGCGTGTCGCCCTTCTGCAATCTCAGGCCTGTGTGGCAGGAGGTCTTGCTCTTTCTGACCCTCCCTGAGCCGGCGGAATCCTCCAGAGCAGTTTCCAGGTTACAGTCCCCTATTCAGTGTTCACCTCTGTTGCTCTGGTCCCGCTGACCTCGAGAGGCGAGGTGCCTGTCTCCTAACTCCCTCCATTGGTAGCTTAGACCAGTCCCTCCCCTGCCCAGTGAAGTCCTAGCACAGAGTTCCGGGGAGTTCAAGATGCTCTGGCTATTGCCTCCTCTCCCCAGAGCCCAACGTCTCCTGCTGCAATTGTGCACTGACTTTAGGCACGTCCCTATCTGAGTGGGTGAGGAGGTCAGTGGGGAAGCAAGACGTTCTCTCGTGGGTCTGATCCCACTTCACTGGATGGCCAGGCGGGCACAGCAGTCCTAGACTCTATTCCAGGGGTCCTCAAACTATGGCCCTCGGGCAACATGCGGCCCACCAAGGACATTTATCCAGCCCACTGGGTGTTTTTGCTGCCGCTGCCTGTTCTGCTTAGCAGCGGACTCGTCCCAGGCCCACAGTGCGCATGTGTGGAATGTGCACTGCACTCTGCAACGGCCCTCCAACAGTCTGAGGGACAGTGAACTGGCCCCCTGTTTAAAAGTTTGAGGACCTCTGCTCTATTCTCTATTGTTTATCGCACATTCTCCAAACTTTACGACCTTATCTCCCTTTCACCTTTTCCCCCATGTGTTGTGTGTCCCAGGCTGTTTCTCTGAAGTTTACCAATGTTGTTTTGTGGGGGAGCAATCCACTTGTGAGTAGGAGGCTGAGATCTACACCTCTTTGTCTGGGAGCAGGAATCCAGGAGGTCACATTTACTCTGCCACTTTTCTTCCCCCCGTTATGAGAAATTTGGATTTTGAGAGGAGAAGGTCTACCATTTATCCTCCTTAGCTTGTAAAGTAATAAAGTCTTTCCTTCTTTTGAACCGCTTGTTTTCCTTCTGATGTGGCCTTGAGGACAAGTGCTGAAATTTTAGTAACAGCCTGAACAAGAGAGAGAGCCTGTCTCTGCCAATAATAGGACAATTAGCCAGGTGTGGTGGTGTGCATCTGTATCTCAGCTGCTCAGGAGGCTGAGGCTGGAGGTTGGCATGGGCCCAGGAGTTTGAGGTTGCAGTGAGCTGTAATGATGCTACTGCACTGTATCATAGACCACAGAATGAGACCTAGCCTCAAAAAAAAAAAAAATAGTGTTCTTGGCCTATTAGGAGGAAGGGCATTCCAAGCAGAAGGAACAGCATGGAGAAAGATGCAGAGATGTGATGAAACATTGTGGGATTTTAAGCTAGGAGAGCCATGGGATCAGATTGATTCATTCTTTGATTGAACACACATGTGTCACACACTGTGCTAGGTGATATAGATGACAGCTGTGAAAAATACCAAATCCCTAACGTGACATCACTTACATTCTAGTTAGGACACAGATGTGGAGTAAATGAATGTACAATATATATGGCTAAGCACCAAGCAAGGGATGGGAGTAGAGAGGGACCAGGGTGGTCAGGAAAGGCCTCTCTGACCAGGTGACATTTGAGGAGGACTCAATAGAGTGAGGGAGCCAGCCTAACAAGTGGATGGGAGAGATCACGTGGACAGTGGGAGCTGCAGGTGCAAAGGCCCTGTGGCGGGAGCCTGCTTGGTGTGAGCTTTATGCATATAAGGAGCAAGAGTGCGGGTGAGGTGGGTAGTGTTAGTAGGAGATGAGGTTGGTGAGATAGGGGAGGACTCAGTCATGGTCTACAGAGGACCTTGTGGCCATGGCAGGAAGTGGAGATCTCATTCTAGGTGGGATGGGAATCATTTGCTGAGACTGCATGTGGACGTGTAAGAGGAAAGACAGGAACTAGGTGACTGGAAGGTTTTCACCCTAGCAAGTGGGAGGACTGCAGTGAGGACATGCTGAGTCTGAGAGGCCTGTTAGACCTCCAGAGGGAGCTGTTGAGCAGATGGCTGGGTCTGTGTGTCTGGAACTCAGAGGAGGGGTCAGAGCAGCAGGCATCTGTGCAGAGGGGACGTTGAAAGACCAGGGACCCCATGAGACCCTGAAAGAGGCACGTGCACAGAGAGGAGTGCACGAGCACGAGCCCCATGGCTGTCCAACCTCCTGACTGTAGCTCATGCAGACAGCATGGCCAGCAGAAGGCACCGAGGGCTGACTGGCTGGCCAGGGAGATAAAAGGAAAACCAGGAGAGCTGAGTGTCCTAGAAGCCAAGGGAAGCAAGAGTCAGAAGGAGGATGCAGTGATTGACTGTGTCCAATGCTACCAAGAGGCCCAGGAAGATGAGGATTCAGTAGCCCCACTGAATTTGACAGCAGGAAGGGAGGACATGGATGACCTGATATGCCTGGCTTCATGGGTGTGTGGCCTGTGGAGTTCAATGGGGCCCCACTCTCAGCAGGGTCCTGCAATTGGTCTAATGCTCTTCTGTGACCGTCTTGAAATTCATGGTGACTTTTTGTAGTGAATATGGACCCTCTCCTGAAAGGATATGTCCACCCAGAAGGTGACCTTACTTACAATAATGGACTTTGCTGATGTAATTAAGGTAAAGATCTTGTGATGAGAGCATATTGGATTAGGGGAGACCCTAATCCAATCACAGAAGTTCTAATAAGTTAAGAGAGGGGAAAAGATACATACAAAAGGAGACATGAAGACTGAGGCAAAGATTGCAGTGATGTGTCAAGGCCAACATGCACCAAGTGTTGCCTGCAGCCATCAGAAGCTGCACGAGAGGGTGGAACAGATTCTCTCTCAGAGATTAGAGAAGGGACTCACCGTGCTGGTGCCTTCATTCATGACATCTGACCTCTAGACCTGTGAGAGAATAAATTTCTGTGTTTTGTTGTTGTTGTTGTTGTTGTTGTTGTGTGTTTGTTTCTTAAAAACAGACTCGCCCTGTTGCCCAGGCTAGAGTGCCAGTGTCAGCCTGGCTCACAGCAACCTCAAACTCCTGGGTTCAAGCAATCCTCCTGCCTCAGTCTCCCAGAGTGCTGGGATCCTAGGCCTCAGCCTGCGTGTCCCACCTGGAGGTTGTGGTTTTAGAAGAGAGGACACATTACAGTATTTTTCAAGGTGGATGGCAATGTTGTGCAGGTTGGGTGGGGGTCGGGATTAACGCTGCAGGAACAGAAAGGACATTAGTTTGAGCAGAGTGCGTCCAAGGAGAAGCAATGGCAGTTGCATCTGCTGTCACAAGAATAAAGCAGCGCTCTGTGTGTGAGTGGCAGGGCCGCACTGCACCATGCAGCAGCAGCAGCAGCCCTTGTCGCCGGTGTGCTCACCAAGTCTGTTCCCATCCACCACCTCCCTGGATCCTACAAACAGCCTATGAGGTAATAAAGGACTTCTTTTCATGTCCACTTTGCAGATGGGTAAATAAAGGCTCAGAGAGGTGAAGTGACCACCCAAGGTCACTCAGCCAGTGACCAGCAGAACTAGGACTCCAGTCACAGTAAGGTGTTTCCCCTCTCCTTGGCTGCCTGTGTTGGCAGCTTTGAACACACAGGGAGTGGGGTAGCAGATTCCTGGACGAGTCCACTCCTGAGGGTGGAACCCAATGTCTCCATGGGGGCTGCCAGCCACTCCTTAGCGACAGTGATCAGGCCAGCCCTCGGCAGGACTTGCTCCCCAGAGGCGGCTTCACAGCTGGCCAGCTGCCAGCCCGCCAGGCTCCTGGAGAGGATGACTCTGAGCCGAGAGCTCTGGGCGGGGCCCTGCAGGGCCTGGGGTCCCACGGGTTCAGGCTGTGTGCCTCTGCCTCAGAGAAGACACCTGCGCTGGGAGAGACAGAGCCCCAGGCCAGGGCTGCCTGGACAAGCACTAGCATCCTCGGAGGGGCTGCTGGGCAGGGACAGAGCAGGGGACAGGTGGAAGAGCCCCCAGGGACAGTGGCTGTCTGGCTGACACTGCATGAAGGTGGCAGTTTCAGGTGCTATAGAAGGAGGGAAGTGACAAGCTGAGCTGAATGACAGGAATGGGTTGGGTTCCAGACCAGGCTGTGGAAGAAATGGCACCTAAACCTTTCTATGATGACAGTGAAGTGAGCAGGGAAATGTCACTTTCAGGCCTGGAAATGGTTAGTGAGGGATAAGAGTGATTCCTGCCGTAGTCTCCTCCCCTACCTGGGAGCAGGGACAGCAGGGCACCGTGGCCAGACCTGCGCCATCTCAACAACCTGGGAACACATGGACTTGACACTCAGTGTGTAGCCACCAAAGTCAAGACTGGGAGCCCTGAAGTCACATCCCAAGAGATCTGAGGTGCCCAGATGCTAGAAAAGGGGCCAGAGGAGTGACAGGGGATTGCAGGTGACCTGCAGGACACCTTTGACAGCCCATCAGACAGCAACCAAGAGGAGTGTGGAGCTCAGTGGACCCACATTCAGGAGGGGAGGCTGGAGACTGCTTGCAGAGCGAGGGCTAAAGAAAGCCAGCCCCAGGGAGAGGAGCACGTGAAGCAAGGCCAGCCAGGGGCCACAGCCAAGTCAGGACCAGAACACAAAACACAACAAAACCCGACCCCCATTAACTGAGGCTTGGCACAGGCGGCCATTGTGCCACCTGCTCTTTGGTTTTTTTTTTCTTCTTAATTGTCGGAAAGTGGTAATTTTTATTTATTTATTTATTTATTTATTTTTATTTTAGTGTATTATGGGGGACAATTGTTAAGGTTACATATATTGCCTATGCTCACCTGCTTTTTGGAAGACCTGCTTTCCTTCTTAGTACAGTGCTCCAGGCAGGTGTAGCTCCTGTGACCCCACTTTATGGATGGCGAGGCTGAGTTGCAGACAAAGGAAGACCTTCCCTAGGTCACTCGGTCACGTCTCCAAGCTGAGATTCAGACCAGGTCTGTCTGGCTCCAAAGCCCCTTGTGTAAGGTCTCCCTGCAGGACTCGTAGGACCATTAAGTGAAATAGAACATTGTAGTGACGACAGTGACTTAACAGCCTTCCTGTATTGAGCACCTACTGTGTGCCAGGCATTGTTCTAAGAGCTGTCACAGGCAATAACTAATGCATGTCCCTGTGAAGTAGTATTGCCACCCTGTGAAGTAAGTACTGTGACTATGATCTCTCCCCTCCCACAGATGAGGAGTCTCCTTAGCACAGAGGAGGCAGGGGCACGTTTCTGCCAGTTGCCTAAGGTCATCCAGGAGTAAAGTTGAAAACTGAAGCCCAGCAGGTGGCCCCAGAGCCTGTGTCTTAAGAACTCGCCCTCCCTAATGACGCACAGGCCGTGTGGGATTCCCTTCCACTCACAGGAAAGGAGAAGCAGCAAGCCCTGGACACAAGGCTCCCCCTGCCACAGAGCGCTCGGGACAGGAGGGCTAAGGCTTCTAAGCCAGCTCTGCTAACTGCAGGCCTGCTCCCATCTGTAGGCACAACTGTCTGCTGAGGGGCCATGGCAGCAGCCCCGTGCAGCCAGCAGGCAGCAAGCGGACAAGGGGCACGTGCCCAAGGCCTCGGCAGGGCTGTGCCCAGGCTGCTGGGACTGAGACAACCAGGACACAACCCCTTCCTCCCATCACCTTTGCTTAGGGCCTTTCAATGGGCTCCATGAAGGGGCACCACCAGGATGGGGTCTGAGGCACTTGATTCAACGAGGGAGGTGACAAGAGTGGTGGAGGGCAGTCCAGGCTGTGAACAAGCTGGCCCATGACCTGTCCCTTGTGACAGTGGACTGAATGGACAAATGCTGCTTCCAGGTCCCTGGTGGAGCATGTGGGAGAGAAGGTCAGGGCTCCCTGGCGGGCTGGGCCCCACTGATGACAGCAGGAGGTGAAGGACCTGCCAGAGGCAGGACGCCCCATCTTCTGCCAGACAGGCCTGGGTGGCCTTCCTGGGGATGGGCCGGTTGAGGATCGGTCAGCAAACACTCCCCACAGGTTCAGTATATGTTCAGTCTGATCCGGGATATTCCATCCCCAACTGTATATAGCCAAGTAGGAATGGGGTGGCTGGGTGCAGTATATCTCACCTGTAATCTCAGCACTTCCAAGACCAAGGAGGGGGGATCGCTTTGGGCCAGTAGTTTAGGACCAACCTGGGCAACATGGTGAGATCCCATGTAGACAAAAAACAAATTTTACAAACATTGGTCGGGCATGGTGGTGTGTCCCTGTAGTCCCGCTACTCAGGAAGCAGAGGCAGGAGGATCTGGATCCCTTGAGCTAAGGACTTTGAGGTTGCAGTGAGTTATTTGTGGCCCGGGTGATAGAGGAAGGCCTCATCTCTAAAATAAATAAAATAAATAAATAAATAAAACCATAAAGGATGTGGGTCTTTGCAGTCCCAGAGGGAAAGATTCGCATGACGAGTGTAGGTGGCGAGAGGCAGCCTGGGCCTGCACATCGGCCCTCAGGACAGCTACTCCTGCAGCTGCAGAATCTACACCTTCAACTTGGAGCAGCTCTGGGTCCCACCGGAAAGGCCACTGCACAAGGAAAAGGGCTCCCTCTGTCTAGGTCACTACTATATGCCAGCTCTTTCAACAGTGCCTGACACACAGTAGGTGCTGCACAAGTGTCGTGTGTCGTGTGCCTGCGGATGTGGTAGCAGGCAACACCCCATACACTGGCTTTTAGCCCTTACGGAGTCCCTCAGATTTTTGCTGGTTACCTTTTGAAAATTGTTACAATGTATAATTTTTAGTCAATTAATTGTAATTTCTTTTAAATCCCACAAAAGTAATACAGGAACACATTTTCCTTAGAAAAGATGAAAATGTTACAGATAGGACTGAAGTCTCCTTTGGCACCCTCCCCCATTCCTGGGCCACCATGGAATAACCGTCACTGCAGCCACTGCCCTGGCTTTGCTGTGACCCTTCCAGACTCTATTCCATGCAGTGACATCCACGTGCATGCACACACAGGTATACCGTGGTGCTCTGGGGATGCTCTTTAACATAAGTTGGATCACACTAGTCTGTTGTTCTGCAACAAGTGGTTGTCACTCACCAGTGTGTCTGGGGGATTAGCAAACACTTACTGAGCACCCACCCTGTGCCAGGCACGACCCTAGGAGCTGGAGAGACCTTAGTAAACCACACAGACAAAATTTCCTGTCTTATGGAGCTTACATTCAAGAATTAAAAAAAAAAAAAAAGCGAGTAAAACACAGTTTCCCAGTGTTGCCGAAAACTCAGCCACTAGTGCATTAGCCCGAATCACAGCAACAAGGACAAGCGTTGGGGATGAAGGGAATAGAATGTACTTTTCAAAAGAGGATAAATGGCAGAGTTTCTCCTCTCAAAATGCCAAATATCCCAAACATAGGCAGAAATACAGAGCTTTTAAAGGGAGGGTTCTCAGCTTCAGGCAATCACAGTGGTTAACTATTGTAATCATAACATCTCTGCCACATGCAAAGCTTGTGACCTCTGCCAGCCCTCCACCTGGGGGGCAAAAAAAGTTGGGGAAGTATTAAAGAGACAAAAAAATCTCATTTTACCCCCCAGAAAATTCCTTTTGCACTACGTTCAATGAATCCTAGGAGAAAACACAGCAGAGAAGGGAGAGCGGGCGAGAGGCAATGGCACGGGAGTTGCGATTTGAAATCGATGGTCAAGCAAGGCCTCAGCACGAACACCTGAATGACGGGTGACAGCGAGCCAAACAGATGTCTGGGGAAAGAGCATTCCAGTGCAGGAGCGTGCCTGGCTGTCACAGGAATGGCAAGCACATTAGCCACTGCCGGGCGCAGGGTGGGTGAAGAGGTGAGCAGTTGAAATGAGGACTTGGGCTTTTGCTTGGGGGAAGATGGAGCCATCGGGCATTCTGAGCACAGAAGCGACAAGATCTGCTTTATGTTTCCCAGGCACCCTTGTGAAATCCGGGAGGTCAGGTTTCCCCTGTGAAATATGGGAGGCTGTGCAGTAACTGGGGTGCGAGATAACGGTAGCTCAGATGGAGTGAGAGAGTGAAGCAGGTGAGAAGTGGGTGGGCTCAGGGGACACATTGAAGGTAGAGATGACAGGATTGACTGATGACTTCGATGTAGGGTGTGAGATGGCCCTAAGGTTTTGGCTACATTGCTGCAGGAATGCAATCACCCTTTCTGAAATGAGGAAGATTGTCGGGGGCTCAGGTTTCAACGTCAGGGAGTTGGCGTTGCGCCCGTTCAGCATGACCTGGCTGTGCAGGTGGTGAGGCCACGGGGGCCATTGGCTATACAAGTCTGCAGTTGAGGACGGAGGTCCTGACTGGAGATCGGGACGTGGGACTTGTCCAGGACGGAGAGGCAAGAACCACGTGCCGTGTTTATGTAAAGCCCTGGGTCAGGATGAGACTAGCGGGAAACACTGGGGAGGAAAGGAGGTCTGAGGACACAGCCCTGGGGCACCCCACCGTTTAGAAGTCAGGAGATGAGGAGGAGCCCACCAAGGAGACGGGGAACCTGTGAGCGAGGAGGAAAGCCAGGGGGTGTGGTGTCCTGGAGCAGCAGGGAGAGGCCAGCTTTATCCATTATGCAGATGGGACAAGGCAGAGGAGAATGCAGACAGTGGATCATTGGGTCATCTTACAGCATGTCAGTTGTGATGATCTAAAGTAGAACTTTGGTGGAGTGGTGGGGCAAAAGCTTGGTAGGAGTATGTAAAAGAAAGGGTTGGAGGAGGAAGAAAGGAGGCAGGAAGTGTAGAAAATTCTTTTGAACAGTTTACAAAAGGGGAAGGAGAGACCTGACAGAGGAGTGAAAGGAAATCATTTTTCTTTTTCTTCAAATGAAGAATTAATAGCATATTTGTGTCCTAATAGGGATGATTCAGTCAGAGGAAAAAATTGATGATATAAGAGAGAGGGGATGTGTTCGTCCATTGGAGCTGCTATAACAAACTTCCCATGGTGGGGTAATTTATAAACCACAGAAATGTATTGCTAGTGATTCTGGAGGTTGGGAAGTTCAAGATCAACGCACCAGCAGAGTGGGTGTGTAAAGAGTGCGTAGTCCTCATAGATGGTGCCTGCCCTGTCTCCTCACATGGTAGGAGGAGCCAAAGGGGCTAGGGTGCTTCTTTCAACCTCTTTTACAAGGTCACTAATCCCTTTCATGGGGGCTTCCCCCTCACGACTTCATCACTTCTAAAAGAACCCACCTCTGTTCAACACATGAGTTTTGGGGAGACATATTCAGAGCCCAGCAGAGGATAACTGCTGGAGCAAGGTCTTTGGGTAGGATTGAATGCAGAGATGGAGCATGGACAGTTCATTGCAGTAACAGGACTTTGTAGAACTTCAGTGTAGACTCTTCCACACCAAAGACTAGAAAAGCCCTTAACAGTGATGCACTCCGACCTTCTTTTGCATGCAGGAATTCCCCCATGTAGCGCCCCAGAATAGCCCACCCTCTACTCGAACATCTCCAGTGATGACCACCTTGCTACTTTCTAAAGCAGCCTCTGCATTGTGAAACTCTTGTTATGGTCAGGTAGGTCTTTTTAACAAAACTGTGCCAAATCATGGTACTGTTATGTGTGTGTGTATGAGTGTTTGTACACTGTGTCATAATGAAAAATGTATTTCTCAGTATGGGTCTCATTGAAAATATTTCACCGACATTGCACTAACTACCACAGGGGCCAAGGAGACTCAGGGCCTCTTCTCTGCCCCAGGCATGGAGAGTGTCCACTTCCTCTGATAGACAATGGGGCCTCTAGAAGACACATGACAGCTCCCTGCTCCCCATGACTGTCTGTGAGATTTCTCTGGCTTGACTCCCCACTGGGCTGAGTGTCCCCATTGAACCCCAAGGAGGCGGCTGATGCAATCAGGTACGGTGGCAACGGGCTGGCTCTGAGCTGAGGTACACAGTGGACCTTTGGCTACCTCGGCCCAGGACAGCCCCTCCTGCCCTAGTACTTCCCTTAGGCCCCAGCGTCTTCCTGCAGCCCTCAAGGTCACTCGGGACCAGCTTCTGTCCTCCTGGCCTAGGGCATTCTCTTGACTGCTCAGGATCTGTGGTGGCCGAGAGAAAGGCAGCCTGACATGCTCAGAAAGGGCTGGAGGCACCCTCAAGGGACAGAGACTTTTTACGCTGGAGTTGTACACGGCTCTTTGTACAAATCTTGCAGCTTTTCTGTGAACTTGAAATAATTTCAAATTAAAAGGCAAAAAAAAAAAGCAAAACCTAATGTAAAACAAGCAATTACCTTCTGGAGACTTCTTCCATCCTTGTCGACATTTCTGACCAGGAAGAGGAGGGGCAGCTCAGTGACAGGTGGGCACCAGTGTTCCTAGGGGACAGCTAAGGCCTGATCACCCCATCCTGGCCATCACCCCCATCTACTGCTCTGCACTGCACACGACACTGTGGTAGACAGATCCCACATTAACCAACTAAATCAATATAGGACTCAGTGCTAAATCTGTGTAGGCCTTATTGTCCAGATATGTGGCAGTGGCTCTTCTCTGGAACAAACATATCGCAGCTATGTGACTGCTCCCCAGATGCATCACCCTCAGAAATGTCCCTGTCCTGAGTGTCTGATGGAGGACTGCCTTCCTGTGCCCACCGAGCTCCAGTGAGTCCTCAACACAGCAGCCAGGGGACAGGCACGGTGGCTCACACCTGTAATCCTAGCACTCACAGGCCCAGGCAGGAGTATTCATCCAAGCCAGGCCTTTGAGACCAGCCTGATCATTATAGGAAGACCCTCTCCCCACAGAAAATTTAGGTAGCAGAGTTAGCAGGTGTAGTGGTGCGTGCCTGCACTCCTAGTTACTGCTGAGGCTGGGGGAACAGCATCCCTTGAGCCCAGGAACTCAGGTTACAGTGACCTATGATCATGCCACTGCTCTCCAGCCTGGGCATCACAGTGAGACCCCATGTCAAAAATAAAAAAAAAAGAAAGGAAGAAAAGAAAACCGACATCAGCCAAGGGACCTTTCCAAACCACAAACATGCCGCTTCCCTGTGAAAGCCGTGCACAGAGCCCTCCCCGTTGCCTGGCCATGGAGTCCCAGCTGCTACTACAGGCCCAGGCCTCCCCTTCCAGCCTCTGCTCCCAGCAACGCCAACCGCGTACAGCAAAGCAGAACTCCCCGCTGTCCCCCCACACTCCGTGCAGGTTCCCGTCTCTGTGCCTTTGCTCACGGTGCTCCTTCTGCCCCAAAGCCCTTCCTTCAGAGTCCCCTACCCCCTGTGACAAGGGTGGGTCCTACTCATGCCTTACGAGTGGGCGCAGGGCACATCCCCTCCACCCCCAGGCTGGGCCAGGGCCCCTCCCCTGGGCTCCCCCAGTGCTTCCTCCTCTCAGAGCACTTACCGTGTCGCCTGTAATCTCCTGCTCCTCTGTCTCCCCCACTCAAGGGCAAGGACCATGTCAGCCCCAGACTCCTCTCTACCCCCAGCCCTAGCACTGTGCCTGGCACACAGTGTGCCCTGCAGAAATACTCAGTCAACACAGCTGAGCTCGTGAACACGAAGCCGGTGAGGCTCAGGGAGGACCTGTGCATTCACCTGACACTGCGGCCACTCGTTGTCAGTACAAGTCTGGATCTTCTCCCAGTCACAGCCCACACCCAGCTCTGGCCTCAGCCCTAGTTAAGGTAGACTGGGGGCTGGGGTCTGATGTCAGTAACATGTGAAAGAGTCTCCCACCTCCAACATGGCTCCCATCTCCTATCATGGCCAAAGTGTGACTGATGCCACTTCCTTTCTCATATTATTTATTTTTCTTATGGATACAAGAACTGCCTCTATAGCCCTCGTGGGCTCCAGTGAGCCTCCCACCTCAGCCTCCTGAGTAGCTGGGATTACTGGCACACACCACCACACCCGACTTGATTCCACTTTTCTAATGAAAACACTCTCCTGATGGGAAACGCATTTAACTGTTACTGAGTTCTTGACCCAATTGTCACTCCCTTTAGCAGCTCCACTCTTCTTCCTGACAGAAATAGCTCAAAAACTAGCCAGGATACTTCACTAGATCCAAAGTAGCAAATGAAATGGTAGAGATTCAGGAAAAAGAAAACGATGAGTTTTTATTCCTTTATTCCACAAATATTCATGGAGAGCCTGGTGTGTTCCCAGCACTGTGTCTGGAACTGGGGACACAGCTGTGGAAGGCCTGACACCATCCCAGCCCTCATGGATATTACAGTCTAGTAGAGTCCAGTAATCAAGGATCACACAGAAACTTGTAAAGTTACAACCATAATCGAATCTAGGAAGGAGAGTTGGCTGAGAGCACATAATAGGGGGAACCCTCAGGCCTTTTCTGAGGCAGTGGCCATGGGCTGACATTGAAGGGATGACTACCTGTTAGGGAACAATGACTTGTTGCACAAACCAGGTGACAGGCCTGGAAGGTGGCTAATATCTGTAATCCCAGCACGTTGGGAGGCCAAGGTGGGAAGATCCCTTGAGACCAAGTGTTTAAGACCAAACTGGGTAATATAATGAGACCTCATCTCTACAGAAAAAAATTCTAAAAATTAATTAAAAAAAAAAAAAACAATCAGGGGACAGTATGTGTAAAGGTCCTGGGGTAGGAGGGAGCAGGGCATGTACCAGACAACTAAGGATGCCAGTGGAAAGATGCCAGTCACTCCTGAGAACAAAGGAAAGCCGAGGAGTGACAAGGCTGGAGAAGGAACAGAGCCACAGCACACAGGACCTCAGAGGCCAGGCCAGGAATTGTGACCTTTATTTGAACATGGAGGGAAAGCACTGACGTAGTTTCAGCAGGGAAACCAGTTCAGGGAACGTGTGAAATTCCAGTGAGAAGGATGAAGACAATGGTGACCCTGGGGACGGAGGGAAGAGGACAGAGTGTGGAGACCAGAACAAGATCCACAGGCACAGAGCGTGGTGGGGAGTTAAGTGGAGGGAGAGGGAAGAGGGTGGAGATCTGGGTGCCAGAAGGGCCAGGGGTCTGGCGGGAGCGATCACGGGCTGGTTCTGTGCATGTGGAGTGGAGAGGTCTCTGACACGCTCGGGCTGAGATGTCACAGAGGCAGCCGGGTACAGGGGTCTGCAGTCAGAGGCACATTTGGCCTCAGGATGTAACTTTGGGAGTCAGTGGCATGTAGGTGACATGGAAGCTGGGAAGATGACAGAGAGGAGGGAGAAGGACAGAGAGGGGGAGACAGGAAGGCCCAGGACCAAGACTTGAGGCCCCTGTGCATTTAGTGTCCTGGGAGAGAATATTGAGGCTGCAAAGAAGACAGAGCCGGAGTCAGAGAGGTGGGAGGGACTCGAGGTGGGGTCTGTCACAGAAGCCGATGATATGTCAAAATCAGAAAATTCTGGATTCTCAGAGGAGGCTTGAAAAATGTCCTGTGGGTTCAGTGACATG
This sequence comes from Microcebus murinus, assembly GCF_040939455.1. Lineage (NCBI taxonomy): Eukaryota > Metazoa > Chordata > Mammalia > Primates > Cheirogaleidae > Microcebus > Microcebus murinus. The sequence continues at coordinate 47,056,077 of NC_134136.1, read as the reverse complement.
GAAGCGACTAGTGACTTGCTGACTGGTGTTTCCGGGGAGGGGAGGAGGCAGAAGCCAGACTGCAGAGGGTGGAGGCGGGAGTGAGAGGGGAAGAAATGGAGGCAGTGACTAGAGGCCACCTAAGAAGTGCAGTTAGGGTGGGGAAGAGGGACACATGGCAGTGACAGGCAGGGGCTGTAGTGGGCTTGATGTGGGGGTGTTGTTTGGATTTTCATGAGGGTCTTGAGCAGGTCTTGCTGGCATGGATGCGGAGAGAGAAGAACACTCCTACACTGCTGGTGGGACTGCAAACTAGTGCAACCTCTGTGGCAAGCAATATGGAGATACCTTAAAGCGATACAAGTGAATCTACCATTTGATCCAGCAATCCTATTGCTGGGCATCTACCCAAAAGTTTCAATGACACTCTACAAAAAATACACCTGCACTCGAATGTTTACAGCAGCACAATTCACAATTGCCAAGCTGTGGAAAAAACCCAAGTGCCCATCAATTCATCAGTGGATTAATAAAATGTGGCATATATATATATACCATGGAGTACCATTCAGCTTTATAAAACAATGGTGATATAGCACCTCTTGTATTTTGCTGGATAGAGCTGGAACCCATTCTACTAAGTGAAGTATCTCAAGAATGGAAAAAGCAGCACCACATGTACTCACCAGCAAATTGGTATTAACGGATCAACACCTCAGTGGACATATAGGAATAACATTTATTGGGTGTCGGGCAGGTGGGAGGGGGGAGGGGGAATAGGAATATACAAACACAATGGGTGAGATGTGTAACGTTTAGGGGATGGTCATGCTTGAGGCTCTGACTTGAGAGGGGGAATGAGCAATATACATAACCTTAACACTTGTACACCCATAATATGCTAAAAAAAAAAAAAGACAATTGGTCTCAATGGAAAAGAAGAGATGAAAGTATTTTGCTACATTGCCTATTTGTCCAGGAAGAAGTGCTGTGCTTGCTGCTGGAAGACAGGACAAAAATCAAGAACCTGGACACAGAAAGCGCATCCGTTCATGGCCAACCACACAAAAGAGGCCCTGACTTCAGATCTTGGGAATAACTAAGTGAAAGCAAAGGCACTGAAGTCAGACAGCTCTGGGTTTGAGTCTGAGGCAGATCACAAGATGGAGTGGTGAGGCAGGGGGTTGGGGTGGGGCGGGAGAGGTGTGGGAGGCGGCCTGGCTGGGTAGGAACACACACTGAACACAGATTGAAGGGATTCAAATTCCAACTCCGCCACATGCTGGCGCTGTGACTTCAGGCAGCTGTCTGAACCTCATGTGTACAATGGTGATCCTAACACTCACTTCCCAGGGCTGATAGGAAGATGAAATGAGGTGATGGCCGGTAGGGGACTGTGCTTCTCATGGAATGGGAGCTAAGAACACAGCTCCACAGCAGCTGAAATCCAAAGTGGGAGAGAGAGCTCTGGATTCCTTTGATTCAAGATTTTGGGGGCAAGGGAAGCCAGACCTCTCCTACAAATCTGTAGAGCAGGAGTCCTCAAACTTTTTAAACAGGGGGCCAGTGCACTGTCCCTCAGACCGTTGGAGGACCAGACGATATTTTTTTTAAAAAAACTATGAACAAATTCCTATGCACACTGCACATATCTTATTTTGAAGTTAAAAAACAAACGGGCAAAAACACCCGCATGTGGCCCACAGGCCATAGTTTGAGGACGCCTGCTGTGGAGTAACAGATACTTGGCTATGACCTCCCATGGCAGGTGTGAGTGGGATTCTTAATTGCCCAGAGGATAGAGATGTCCAGGTTGTCGAAAAGAGATTACTCGCAGGCAAAATTATTTCAGGGAAAGGAGGGGGCTGAGATACTTCCCAGAGGGTGAGCAAGTCTCCTTCTGATCTAGCAAAAGTTTAAATTTGTGTGAGCCAACACTTTACCTCCTCTCCCAGCCAAGCCTGTCTCCACTTTTGAAAGCACGGTGCCCTGCACAAAGATGCGTTGCCCAAGACTCATCGCCACCATTCCAGACCAAGCCTCCATCAATGAAGACGTGTGTCCGTGTTCTCAGGGAGACACACATGCAGGACTTTACCTGCCCTGCGTCCCTGCATTTACCTAGGCTACGTTGAGCTGGAGAGACCTCCAGGCAAGAGGAAAGGCAGGCACCTCACTTTGCCCTCCTAGGAGAACTGGGGAGGTGACTGTGTATCAGGGATACTGTGCTCACTAGAGAGAAATTGGAGATGCCTGCAGGTCTCTCCTCTGTTAGCTTGGTTCCTGAATTCAGGACAATTGGCCTGGGAGGCCTCTAGGAAGTGGTGGGCTACACAGGGTGAGGGAAAAAGGATTGAGGTAAAGTTGGCACCTCTCTCTTCAGGCCTTTGCACCCTAGGTCTTGATTTACATTCCTTCTACCCTACTCTTCTGTCAATTTTATTCTCTCTTATTCATTCCCTCTCCACCCTTTCCACCGTTCTGCCCACCTTTATCTTCCTCCCTTATTTTTCACTTCTTTCCCCTTCTAACCCATCTTCTTTCCTCCTTTCTGCCAATGTTCTGCACGGCTGATGGCTGTAAATGCTGAAATTCTGTCTAAAGTCAGACATTCCATTTTGAGCAGGTAAACCTAGTATGATGGTTAATTTTATGTATCAATTTGACTGGGCCACAGGATTCCCAGGAATTTGGTCACACATTACTCTGGGTGTGTCTGGGAAGGTGATTTTGGATGAGATTAACATTTCAGTTGGTCAACCATGTAAAGCAGATTGCCCTGTGCACTGTGGGTAGGCCTCATCCAATCAGTTGAAGGGCTGAATAGGAACAAGAGGGCTTACCCTCCCACAAGTAAGAAGAGACTCCTCCTGCCTGGCTGCCTGGGAGCTGGGACACTGGCTTTCTCTGGCATTGGGACTACAACTTCACCATCAGTTCTCCTGGGTCTGTCGCTTGGCAAGTTTTCTTATATTTCAAATGGGAATAATAATAGAAACTGCCTTAAAGGGTTGTTGTTTAATATTCCAATAACTATATAGTGTGCTGGGCCATTACTATTACCCAAGACTTATCCCAGCCTCCGTAATCATGTGAACCAATTCCCTTATAGTGAATCTCTTCATATCTTTGTATCTATCAACTGTCTATTTTCTAGCCATCTAAATATAGATGGAAATATATATATAAATACATAGATAATGATATCTACATCCAGTTTGTTCTGTTTCTTTGAACAACCCTGACTAATACACCCAGTTGACCAGCACATATTCTTTATTTTTTCTTTTTAATTTTATTTTTTTTATTTCAGAGAATTACAGGGGTACAAATGCTTTGGTTACATAAATTGCCTTTGCACCACCCGACAAGCATGCCCAGCGCGCACCATCCTCATTACGTGTCGATTTACCCATCCTCTCCCCCCTCCTACCTGCCCAATAAATACCCTGTGAATGTTATTTCCCATATGTGCACGTTAGTGTTGACCAATTAGTACTAAATTAATTTTGAGTACATATGGCATTTGTTTTTCTATTCTTGTGATACTTCACTTAGAAGAACGAGTTGCATCTCCATCCAGGATAATACAATGGGTAGTTTGTCATTTTTTTATGGCTGAGTAGTACTCTATGATATACATATACCACATTTTATTAGTCCACTCATGTGTTGATGGGCACTTGAGTTGTTTCCACATCTTTGCCATTGTGAATTGTGCTGTTATAAACTATCAAGTGCGGATGTCTTTTTTTCCTTTGGATAGATACCCATATCTTTTGACTACCTGTATATTATGTAATGTGATACATACACACACACACACACACACACACATACCCAGAGTGCACTCCAAAGTCAAGCAGAATTGATTATTTTGTTGATACATCTGCTCAGTGAGTGCATCCTGTGACCCATCGTCTTCCTTTCAGGGTTCCAAATGTGAGGCTGAGAAGGGAAATGCTCTCCTGTCCAGCTTATACTTGGGGAGCCTCATACAGAACTGGATAAAGGCAGGAAACTGGTTTCCCTTCAGGATTGTTTACACGGTTACACTCATCCCTGCCCACAGCCAATCCCAGGCAAGGGAAGGGCTTTTTCCACGTACTAGACCTGTTGCCAAGGTTTCCTCTGCTTTGGGCGGTCGCGCGGGGGCGGGTTCTTGGAGCCCGCGCAAAGGAGACCTTCCCAGCTCGCGAGAGCACGCCCTATCTTCGCGACCAGAGTGAGTCTGGTGTCCGGCTTAGTGGCCACGGAGGGAGGCCTTTGGGTTCAGGGACAAGAGCGACAGGTTGTCCTAGCGCACCAAGCTCAGCAAAATAACATGCTTCTCAGGGGACTGCTGCTTTCATTCATACTTTGCTTTTGATCTGGGAAAGGAATGGCCATGGTCATCAGGTGGGAGACTTCAGCCTAGGCTCCTGAAACGAGCCCTAGCGCTCCCGTTTGCAACCGCCCGCTTTAGAGCTGAGTTCTGTGCCCTGGGCCATCCCTTTTGCTTCTGCCTCATCCGCCTATTTTTAGGGCTGCTCATGCTCACGCAGAAGCGACAGGCTGTGGCTCTCAGTTCTAGTGCGGGGGAAGCTACTGTCAAGTGAGGAGCATGTGGCTTTGCTGAGCTTGGTGCCGTTAGACTACCTGGCACTCTTACCCATCGTTATGGCCAGGGATCCGAATGTGATAGGAGAACACCAATGCATCACTATTAGGAATTTAGCCAGCAGAAGGACAGCTTTGCCACAGTATTTTAGTTATGCACAATGTACTGTTCAATGAGGCATTCAACGTTGTGGCAGACCCCACATGCTCAAGGATGACTGCAATATTTTGAGAGATCTTTGTGACACCATGACTTTCAGTATCCACCCAGCAGGTACTGAGCAGCACAGTACTCGGGGTCCATGGCCTTTAGTGTTGGAGGGTGGACCTCACCTTGGGAATGACCCTGGGCTCCTATTACCATCCCCAAGGCAGTGATGGTTGCCTTTTAGTCTTGAAGCAACTTCACTTGGCTACACTTGCTTAAACCCTGGCCAAATTTAAATTTCCTGACTGTTTTGAGTCAGAAAGTATTTCTGTGTACACTGCTTTGACTTGTTCATTAGCTTTTCATGTGAGGAAGCTTTATCTTTCCAACTCTGTTGGAAGTGTGTTGAGAGTGTAATCTTGCTTTATCCAGTTTTACTTCACCACAGTGCTTGACATGGGAGCACCATACAGGTACTTAAAACGTATATGCCGGCTGACTGGGTGTATTAGAGTTCTCCAAAGAAACAGAACTAACGGGATGTAGATCTCTCTCTCTCTCTATCTCTCTCTCTCTCTCTCTCTCTCTCTCTCTCTCTGAGATGATAGTGCTATAGTTTGGATGTTTGTGCCCCCAGACCTCATAATGAAATTTGATCCCCAGGGTTGGAGATGGAGCATAAACAGGGGTGCTTGGGTCAATGGGGACAGATCCCTCATAAATGGCTTGGTGCCATCCTCATAGTAATGAGTGAGTTCTCTCTTTATTAGACCCTATTAGAGTTAGTTGTAAAAAAGAGACTAACACCTCCCCTCTCTCTTCTTTCCTCTCTTTCCATGTGATCTCTGCACATACCAGCATCCCTGCACCTTCTGCCATGAGTGCAAGCAGCCCAAGGATTTCACCAGATGCCCAATCTTCCAGCCAGCAGAATCGTGAGCCAAATAAATCTTTTTTCTTTATGAATTATCCAGTCTCAAGTATGCAAACGGACTAAGACAGACAGATAGATACAAAGGGATTTATTATAGGGGAATTGGCTCATGTGATTATGGAGCCTTGCAGGTCCCAAGACCTACACTTGGCAAGCTGGAGTCCCAGTGAAGCTGATGGTGAAGTTCCAGTCTGAATGCTGGGCTTTCCTGCTGGGGAGCACATCTGTATTTGGATGTAGTCAAAGCCCTTTGCCTGCTAAAGCCAAGATTCTTGAATCAGACTGCACTAGGACAAAGAACAAGCAGGGTTGGGAGAAATCTAAAACGATTTCAACTTCCCAATTCTTGAGAAAGAAAACAATAAAGCCCATTTCCCCTTCACATTCTCAACTATGAGGATACTTCACCTTTGCAAATTATTAGGGCCCAGGAAGTTAAATTTCAACCTTTCAGTGCTAAGGTTATCTCATTTTAACCCAAATGATAGAAAGAGCAAGAGTGACTATATATATCAATATATGGAATGCTTATCTTCTCCTTAGCTTCAGACTCTGTATCCAACAGTATATAAGACATAGTAGATATCTGGAAGGTCCACTGGCACTCCAAGTTCACAACACCCATGACCAAATATATCCTCTTTCTCCAAAACTTGGTCCTTCCTATATTCCTCCTATTAAGTGGTGGCATCTTTTGACTCAAGCCAGAATAGCAGGAACTGTCCTTTACACTTCCCTCTCCCTCAGTCCCCAAATTGAGTCCATCATCATTTCCTAGTGCTTCCACCTCAATAATAACCCTAAAGTCAACTTCTTCCCTCCACCTGTATCACCTGTCCTGAACCATCATTCTCTCCTACATAGCCTACTGCCTGCCTCTTCTCATGCCACCTTCCTTAATCTTTTCCCCACAAAGTAGCCAACATGATTTTCAGAAAACACAGATAAGATGTTACTCCCCTGCTCAAAACACTCCAATAAGAGACATACTTGTTTTCTGTATGGGAGGGTTAAAATAAGAAAGTGTTGATCTTCCCAAATTGATCTATATGTTTAACACAATCCCTATAAAAATCTCAGCAGGATGCTTTGTACATATAAACACACTGATACTAAAGTATTTTTGTGAAAAGGAATTAGATTGGGCAGAACAGTTTTTTAAAAGCAGAATAAAGTAGGAGGAAAAAAAATAAAAGAAAATAAAGTAGGAGGAATCACTCTAACACTTTTAAGATTTATACACTCGAGTAATCAGAACAATGCAGAGAGGAGACACATACATCAATGGACTGTAATAAAGAGTCCATAACTAAACTTACACAAGTATGACCACTGATTTCAACAAAGGTGCAAAAATAATTCAATGGAGAAGAAGTAGTCTTTTGAAGAAATTGTGCTGGAACAATCGGATGTTCATAGGCCAAAAAAAAAAAAAAAAAGGATTCACAACCTAAACTGATGTTCACAAAATGTTCTATACATCTGTACACACATGTTCCCAGCAGTGTTATTCATAATAGCCAAAAACTTGGGTGGGGGAGAAAAACCAGATGTCCTTCAATACGTGAATAGTTAAAGAAATAGTGGTACAACCATACCATAAAATACTACTCACCATTAAAAAGGAATAACCATTGATACAGCAGCAATTTGGACGTATCTCAATGTACTTATGCTGAGTGAATAAAAAAATCCAGTCTCAACTGGTTATAGTTTGTATGGTTCCACTCAAGTAACGTTCTGGAGGTGACATAATTATAGATATGGAAAAAGACCAGTGATTGCCATGGTTTGGGCATAGGGGAAGAGTGTGACAATGTAGCAATAATTGCAGGGACTTTCTTGGTGATGCAGGTGCAGTTCTGTAAACCAGTTGTGGTAATGGTTATAAGAACATACACATTTGATAAAATTTCATTGAGATTTTGACCAAAAAAAAAAAAAACCCTCTAAAATAAGTACATATAAGCTTTGAATTTGAGTTAACATAGTAGTTCTAAACCTGGGAGGATTTCACTTCACAGGGTTTATTTGGCAATATCTGGAGATACTTTTGGTCTCCACAAATCAGGTGGGAGGTTGCTACTGGTATCTAATGGGTTGTGGGTAGGAGTGCTGCCAGTCATCTTACAATGCACAGGACAACCGCCACAAAAGAACCAAGAAATATTGGTTTTAAAATGTTAGTAGCACTAAGATTGAGAAACTCTGAGTTAATAGTATTGTGTCAGTGTTGATTTCCTGGTTTTGGTAATATGGTATGGTTAAATAAGGTGTTATCATGGGGAAAATGGAGTGAAAAGTACACAAGAACTCTGAACTATTTTAAACTTTTTTTGTCTTAAATTATTTCAAGATAAAAAGTTATAACAACTTAATTAATAAATTCATCCCTCTGTAACTCCCCATTACACTGAAGATAAAACTCAAACCCCTATTCAAGACAAGCAGCCTGCAAAAACAAGTCATTGCTTTGGCTTTCAGGGCTGTGTCCCCATTTCCATCTCTCAGCAATGGCCAGATAAGATCACAGCCCAGTCCAGGGGTTAGAGGATGAGTCCTGACAAGGGAGTCCTGGCTCCATCACTGACCAGGGTGGGGCCCCAGGCATGTGCCCTCACCTCACTGTGCCTTCTTACTCATCTGAAGAAGGAGAAGAAGGCTATTGCCTTCCTTTCGGGTGGCTGGGAGGATTAGCTGAGATGATCCATGTGGAGGGCTCCAAACAGAGCTTGGCAACAGCAAAACACTCAATAGCTGCTATGGTTACAATCATCAAACCTGTGGCCGTGGGCCCCACTCAGGTCCCCAAGGGAAAAGGTACACTGTGGGGTGTACTGGGCGCAGTGCCAGGCATCCTGACCGTCTCAGTGATGATGGCCTGAGGCAGGCAGCACAAGGCAGCGCTGAAGAACGGGCACAGCTGTTTAGCTCCGTAAGACAGTTAGTGAGCTCCCTGTCCTTCTGGATGTGAGTAATCAACATGAACATATCAATTTCATACAGGGCCAAGCCAGATTTTCTGTTTTATTTCTAATACCCAAAGCATCAAGCTTGAAAAAGGACACCTAACAAAGACAACATTTTGATGGAAATTCTTTTCTCCCCAAATATCCAGCTCATTGGAGCTACAAGCTCAAGTAAATCACCTTTAATTTAAAAAGATAATAAAAACGAGACAAATCCCCATGAGGCTGACATGTTTCCCTCAGTCATCATTTTGGAATCGAACCGTCTGGACTTTGTCCGCTAGGAGAGATTTTTATGATGACAAACTTCACTTTTCTGTTAAGTAGAAGCTAAAATCAAGAATATTTTAAGAGAAAATCAAAAAGCATTTTATGTTTATACAATTACCCGATCTGAGGAAAGCACACCAAGCCAAGCACATACATACCCCAAGGCTCATCCACCAGGTCTCCTAGGCCACTAGGGCACTTAGTGGGGCTGATGAGGAGCGTTTACTGGAGTCAGTGATGCCCCACCTAAGCCATGAGGGAAGAGGAGATCCTCAGGCCAGTTCCTCACCATCTCCTTGAATAAAGGTACTACACCTACTTTATAGAGTGGGATAGCAAGACTCAGGACTCTCAGACTCTAGCCCACAATGCTTGTTCCTTCTACTCCAGGCACTGCCAATTTATTCATTCAACAACCATTTGTTGACAGCATATTATGTGCTCCTAATTATTAAACAGAGATGGGAGAATTGGGTAATGGGATTGGGGAAATGAGCCCCCAATATGCCAGTTCCCCAGGCATCTGTGCTACTGATTGTGCTGAGGGTCATAACACACCAGGTTCTGAATTCACCTGCAAGCAGCCACAGGTTTCCCTCCAAACCTTGTCCACCGCCATCAGGGGAGCTGTCCTTCTCATTTCACAGACCAGAGCAATTGAAGCTGTGACAGGGCTGAGGAACACCTTGAGGTTTCAGTTAACAGAGAATGGCTCTGTCTGTCTTCCCCTGTTGGATTTCCATTGGGGAAGGAAGGGGACTTCACGAAAGGAAGAAAGGACTCTGGAGGAACCAAAGTCCTGAAGGGTAAGAAGACATCAAGCCTAGGAATAGCCCTGGCACTGCTTCCAGTCAGGTGAGAGACAGGTCCTCAGACATAGCCTGGAATCCCAGACAGCCAGGAGAGCTCGGATGGCAGGTGAGTAGGTGGGCAGGCTTCTATGTCATGATGGGCCCAAGTCGGCAAGAGCCTGCATGTCCGGGTCTATAGGACAGTCCTCCACGACTGAGCGAGTCACAGTCTGTCACTAGCCTTGGGAGGGTGGTAGAATTATCTCTATTTCACAAATAAGAAAATTAAGGCTTAATGAGACAGGCACCCAAATTCTATTCAGAAGGATGAAGAAGACTGTTCAGAAAGCTGCAGCCCTAGTCATGAATGGACAGCCTGTGGGGCACGGGCACATGTGGTGGCACAGGCTGTCTGTTATCCTTGGTTGGTCAAGTACCTTCCTCTCCTTAGGTGGCCTCAACTTCCCTCCCTGAAAATGGGTGGTGTTTCTGGGGACATTTGCAGGACCTTGCCATTCCAAGAGACTCTAGCAAAAGTGGTAAATGACCTCAGACAAGCCTCAGGTGAGGATAGGGACAGCCCAGATCTGGGTTCAAATTGGCTACAGTTCTGCCTACATATCAACATCAGATCCCTCCTACTGCTTTTTAAGGTTGATTAACAGTAAATGGATATTTGTTCTGAGGTCTGAAGAGGTGTATAATTTCCTCATAGTCACCTCCAACACCCATATCTGAATAAAAAGGGAGGACCAGCCACCACAGGCCTCAATATTCCAGAGGTGTAAACCAAGTTTATTAGCTGTTAAATAAAACATGCTAATTTTTTTGTTGTTATAATGATTTTTTCAGCTTTATTGAAGGATAATGAACAAAAATTATATGTATATTCAAGATGCGTATACTGTTTTGACATACACATTGTAAAATGATTACCACAGTCAAGATAATTAACATAACCATCACCTCACATAATTACCTTTTGTGTGTGTGTTGAAAATACTTAATAACTGCTATCTTAGCAAATTTCAAGAATAAAATACATTACGAGGTATCCCAAAAGTCTCCATACAAAGGAAAAATTTTGTAATGAATATTTTATAAATAAAGATGCATTTAGCTACAATTTACCATTTTCCCTATGAATGGTGACTTTTGGAATACCCTGTATTATTGACTATAGTCACCATGCTGTACATTAGGTCTCCAGAACTTATTCATAATAACTGCACGATTGTACCACTTGACCGACATTTCCCCATTTCCTCCAACCCCCTCCCCACCTCTGGTATCCACCCTTCTACTCCCTATTCCTATCAATTGAATGTTTTTAGATTACACATATAAGAGAAACCACACAGTATGTTTCTTTCTGTATCTGGCTTAGTTCACATAGCATAATGTCCTCCAGATTCAGCCAGGTTGTCACAAATGGCAGGATTTTCTTCTGTTTTAAGGCTGAATAATAATGTTCCATTGTCTATGTACACCTCATTTTATTTATTCATAAATCTGTTGACTGACACATACATTGCTTCCATTCCTTGGCTATTATGAATAATGCTGCGATGAACATGGGAATGTAGCTATCTTTTTCACATCACGATTTAAATTCCTTAGGATATATACCCAGAAGTGATATTGCTGGATCATATAGTAGTTCTAGTGTGTATTTTTTTTGAGGGATCTGAATACTGTTCTACATAACAGCTGTACAAATTTACATGCCCACAAACAACATATAAGGGTTCCCTTTTGACATAAGTGTATCATCGCCAACACTTACGACACTTTGATAATGGCCATCCTAACAGGGGTGAGGTGATATCTCACTATGGTTTTTACTTGCATTTTCCTGATGATTAATGAGTTAAGCACATTTTCATATACCTGGTGGTCATTTTTTATGTCTTCTTTGAAGAAATATCGATTCAGGTCTGTTGCCTATTTTTTTTAAATTGTGTTTTTGTGCTATGCCACCTTGTGCTATGTTTTTTTAATTGTGTTTTGTGAGAGTTACTTATATATTTTGAATATCAACCACTCATGTGATGTATGATTTGCAAATACATTCTCCCATCTGTGGGTTGTCTTTTCATTTTCACTGATTGCTTCATTTTCTGTGAAGAAACTTTAGTTTGACATGGTCTCACTTGTTTACTTTTGCTTTTGTTGCCTGTGTTTTTGGTGTCATACCTGAAAAAAACATCTCCAAGACCCATATCTTGGAAGTTTTTCCTGTGTTTTTTCTAGAAGTTTAATGGATTCAGGTCTTACATTTCAATATTTAATCTATTTTGAGTTACATTTGTGCATGGTATAAGAAGAGAATCCAGTTTCATTCTTTTGCACATGGATATCCAGTTTTCCCAACATCATTCATTAAGGAAACTTCCCTTTCCTAATTGTGTATTCTTGGTGTCTTTGTCAAAGAGTAGTTGGCCATATAAGCATGGCTTTGTTTCTGGGCTTTCTATTCTATTATATTGGTCTATGTTTCTGCTTTTATGTCAATAACATACTGTTTTGATTATATAGCTTTGTAATACAGTTTGACATCATGAAGTGATGCCTCTAGCTTTCATAGTTTTTCTCAAGATTGCTTGGATTATTTAGGGTCTTTTATGAATCCATATGCATTTTAGGATTATTTTTTCTGTTGATGTGGAATTTTAATAGGGATTTGATTGAATGTATACATCTTTTTGGGTGTTATGGACATTTTTACAATATTAATTCTTGCAATCCAGGAACAGGGGTAATCTTTTCTGAACTAAAATAAATTCTTAAGACCCCCCCCCCCAATGGCTGACTGAATGGATCCTCTATTGGCCAAGGAATTACTCTAAAACTGATTTGGCCATGAAAAGGGAGGTCAGGCATGCTTCATCATGTCCCCCTCCTTTCTTGGAGCTATCCTTCCTAACTCATTAACAGGCCTAAGGCTGTAGAAGACAAACCTGCAGGTCCTCAATTTACTCAACAAATATATGGCCAATAGCTTCTCTTGGATTAACAAACTTCCTTATTTTGACTTAAAACATTCCAAGCTTTTAGACAAAGCTTCATTTCTTCAACCAATTATAAGTGAAAGAGTTTTTTAAAAACCCACCTATAACCTAGAAGCCCCTGCTTTGAGATGTCGTACCCTTCGGGCCAAACCAATGTATGTCTTCCATGTATTGATTTATGGCTCTACCGGTAATTCCTGTCTCCCTGAAATGTATAAAACCAAACCGTAACCCAACCACAGCGAGTCTACTTGTTCGAGGCTTCTTGGCCATGGCTCTGGGCCATGGTCCTCAAATTTGGCTCAGAATAAACCTCTTTAAATTATATTACAGAGTTTGGCTTCTCTCCCATTTACAGTTTCCATTTATTTGTATCTTTCTCAATTGCCATCAATATTTTATAATTTTCAACGTAACAATCTTTCACCTCCTTTGTTGAATTTATTCCTAAGTGTTTTATTTTTTTATGCTGTTGTAAATGGGATTGTTTTCTTAATTTCCTTGAGTGGCTCTTTGTTATTGTATAGAAATGCTGTCAGGTTATAGTGTGAAAATGTTGGTTCTTGATGTGCTCATGGCTGAAGAATGACCAGAAGCACCAAAGTAAGGCAAGCACGAAAATGAGGTTTATTGAGGAGAGAAAGGTAGGATTATAAGGAAAGAACAAGATACAGGTTTACAGAGCATAATACATATGCCACATACGATGACTGGAACTACTGTTGCAGCAAAAGGGAGAGCCAAAGAAGCGCACAAAAAGAGACTTCATTGTGGTTTTTTTTTTTTTTTTTATTTTTTATTTTCCTAACTCTCCAATTCTGTGATTCATTGTGGTTTGCGTCTTGTTTTATAGTGCCCAGATTGGAACCTACCTAGTGGCTCAGATGTCACCATGGAATCACTTTGATTGGACAGTTGGGAGTTGCATTACTATGCATGCGAGTTGTTCTAGGTCAATTTCTGGACTGTATGGTACCTATCTATGCTGCTTGGCCCGTGGGCTAGAGAGTCCTTGGCATTCTTTTGCAGCTGGTACACTAAGTTGATTGGCAGATTCATAGAGTATTCCCTCCTCCTCAGGTATGGCAGTCCTCAGGAGATTAGGGTGGGGCAGGACCAAGATGAGGAACTTCTTCCCAGGTGGGGCAATTGTATCAAAGCAACAGCACTCACTTTTGTCCTTAGGAGACCTGGAATCCCTTGCTATCTACCTAACAATGCAACTGATATTTGTATGTTAATCTTGTATCCTGCAGCCTCATTGAATTTTGTCTACTACTTTTAACAGTTTTTTGGTGGAGTGTCAAGAGTTTTCTATATATAAGATCATGTCATCTCCAAACAGAGACAATTGTACTTTTTCCTTTCTGATTTGGGTGCCTTTTATTTCTTTTTCTTGCCTAATTTTTCTAGGTAGGACTTCCAGTACTATGTTGAATAGAGGTGGTGAGTGTGGATATCCTTCTCTTGTTTCTCACCTTGGAGGAAAAGCTTTCAACATTTCACCATTAAATATGCTGTTAGCTGTGGGCTTGTCATATATGGCCTTTATTTTGTTGAGGTATGTTACTTCTATTATTATTGAAAGTTTTTATCATGTAAGGATGTTTAATTTTGTTAAATGCTTTTAATGCATCTATTCAAATGAGTATATGATTCTTTTAACGTGGTATATATGAATAACATTTATTGATTTGCCTGTGTTGAACTATTTGCATCTCAGGGACAAATCCTACCTCATCATGGTATATGATCCTTTTAATATGCTGTTGAATCCAGTTTGCTAGTATTTTCTTGAGGGGTTTTGCATGTATGTTCATCTAGGATATTGGCCTGCAATTTTCTTTTCTTTTAGTACCCTTGTCTGGCTTTGGCATCAGGGTAATGCTGGCATCATAAAATGAGTTTGGAAGTGTTTTCTCTGCTTCAACTTTTTGGAAGAGTTTGAGAAGAACTAATATTAATTCTGTTTAAATGTTTGGTAGAATTAACCCACGAAGCTATGAGTTTCTGGGATTTTCTTTGATAGATTTTTAACTACTGAATCAATCTCCTTACTCATTTTTGTTCTGTTCAGATTTTCTATTTCTTCATAATTTAATCTTGATAGGTTGTAAATTTCTAAAAATTTATCCATTTCTTCTAGGTTATCCAATTTGTTGGCATATTATTGTTCACAATATTCTCTTATGATCCTATGCATTTCAGTGGTGTCAGTTGTAATGTCTTATCTTTCATTTATGATGTTATTTATTCTAGTTTTCTCTTTTTTCTTAGTATAGCTAGAGGTTTGTCAGTTTTGTTTATCTTTCAAAAGCTAAACTCATATTTTTGTGGATCTTTTCTATTTTTCTAGACTCTATTTCATTTATTTCTACTCTCATCTTTATTATGTCCTTCCTTCTACTCACTTTGTGCTTAGTTTTTTATTTGATGTCTTTCTAGTTTCTTCATGTAGGCATTTATTAATATTACTGTCCACTTCCCTCTTGGAACTGCTTTTGCTGCAATCCATAAGCTTTTGTATGTTGTATTTACATTTTTCATTGCCTCAAGATACTTTTTAATTTCCTTTTCATTATTCCTTTGACCCATTGCTTGTGCCTGCTGCACAAGTTTCCCGGTGGCATGGGGATGTTAAGGCCCGCTACCCCAAGGCTGAAGGCTCAAGGTGCCTGAGCATCCGTCCTCTGCACTCTCCAAGAGAAGTACAGCAGATGGTCGGGAAATCAAAACTGGCTGTCAACTTGCTGTACAGTGTAAGTCAGAGAAAGCCCATGGGCCACATGTAGTAGGGTGCTCAGTGAGGTAGGGAGGGGAGTGAGCCCTCCACACAGGTCTCTTGTCTGCTCTGTGCCTTCACCATTAAAGTTCCTTGGGTTATGTTATCTTCTTTATGGTTCCTTGGCAGCAATCAGAAGAGTTATTATTCCCAGCCTCACTTTACAAGTGGAGAAACTGAGCCTGACAGAGGGGGACTGATTTGCCCTAGGTTATGTGGCAGGCTAGCCTGAGATTTGACCTCAGTGTTCCAAGGTTCAGTGGCCTCCCCAGACGTTATAGAATGTTTCTTGGTGTAGGCCTAGGGATGATTGTTACTTCAGCTTTTATTTTATTTTAAGTATTTGATTTTAAGAATATTCTATGGAGGTTTCATCTTCAGTGCCCAGTATTTAACTGTAAAGAAAAGCATATGGAAGCACTGAGTTTGAATGCTGAGTTACTACATAAATGCTTTTGAAATCTAACCCCTTTAGAAACAGGACCAAACAAAACTGGAAAACTGGGCCCCATATCTCAAATGTCTCTAAAGTTAATTTTGGCTGGGTGCGGTGGCTCACGCCTGTAATCCTAGCACTCTGGGAGGCTGAGGCAGGAGGATTGCTTGAGCTCAGGAGTTCGAGACCAGCTTGAGCAAGAGTGAGACCCCGTCTCTACTAAAAATAGAAAAATTAGCTGGGCATGCCTGTAGTCCTAGCTATCCGGGAGGCTGAGGCAGGAGGATCACTTGACCCCAGGAGTTTGAGGTTGCTGTGAGCTAGGCTGATGCCATGGTACTCTAGCCAGGCAAAAGAGTGAGACTCTGTCTCAAAAAAACAAACAAACAAAAAACAAAATTATTGAAAAAAATTAATCTTATAAAAATTTTTTTAAAAAGTTAATTTCCATGGTCAATAGTTAGATCTGAGGATCCTGGGAACATTGGACCTCCAAGGTTGTCTCTGGTTCCAGGTGCTGAATTTAGGTATTTTCAGGCCCCACTTTGGAGATAAGGAAGCTGAAGCCTGGAGAGGCAGAGGAAGCAGGTGATCCCTGACCTAGGACCACACTTATAAGGTGCAGCCAGCTGGGATTTTTACCCATGTCTACCTCCATGTTCTCAAGCACCTGCAAGCAGCTCAGGAATGTTTTCATCTGGGTGAGAAGGAAGGGTCCAGATTATTGATCTATATCTCCTTCTAGACCATGTAGCTCTGACTTCTCTTTCCAGAAATTCATTGGGTGCTGCCTGGGGCCTCATAGGCAAAAGTCAGGATTTAACATAATATTAATTCAGACATCAATGGCATCTACCATGTGCCAAGAACCTATAACCTGATGTATGTGTGTGGCTAGCTCCCTGTCATACATTACAAAATTGAGACCCAGATGACTTATGAAAATAAATGAAGACCACTCAAATGAGAACAAACAAAGGCTATTTGTACAAAATTTGCTATAACAAGGGAGTCCTCCACCACCAACGAAGGTTTGGGTGAACTCTGATTGTAGGTCGTTAGTATGGTGAAGCCACAGGCATGCTAACTAGAAGCACTCAATATGATTGGTTAGGGGAACAGATATGGCTTCCTCAAGTTGGTTCTAAGTTGGAAGCAGGGGCAAAATTAGGGAAGCTGTCAGTTATTGATTAAGTCCCAGCCATTTGAGGCCAATTGCTACAGAGGTTGTGGTTTGGCTTCTTAGACAGGTTGCTGCAGATGGTAGGTCAGGGTTCTATTTTTAGATAAGGTCTGGCTATTGTCTGTTTGTACATTCATCCTCTCTCAGAGTCAAGTCACTGCACAGAGGTGTACTGCTCAGTGGTGTTTAGTTGAGACTTGACCCTGGTCTTATTTTGTTTGACTTCTACAGCTGCCTAATATTTGATATCTTTAATTTGGTGTTGCCAGTCTATGTCAGGAGCCCTTTCCTCTGTCCCTTCACAGCTTTGGTTGTGGCAGACCTGTTATATGCCAGGGACTTCCTGGGAGACAAATGTAAATGATCCTCTTTAAGGGGAACAGCAGCCATGAGGTGTGAATGCGAAAGGGCCATTTCCTGGACAGAAGACTGACTTTGTGAGGGACTTGAACCATGTATTGTTGGGATAGCTTATGATGAAGCTAGTTTAAGGAAGTGGTTAAAAAAGAAGTTGCAATTTCCTGTCATTGAGGGACATCAGCCAGAATGTGCTGTTATATTATCTCCCCCCCCCCTTTTTAGTTGTTTACATCTATTAAGCCTCTACTACCTGCCAAGCAATATGCTAAATAGTTTGCATAGATGATTCTATTTGGCGGCCAGATAAATCCTGAATTAGGTACTGTTATCCCTATGTAAAGATAAGGAAGGTGTTGCACATGACCACAAAGCTAATAAGAGAGCCAGGATTCTCAGCCAAGTCTGACTGCAAAACTCATACTTCATCAGTTATAATTCAGTGGCCACACACTGGGATGCCAGGGTTAAAGAGATGTGGTTTCCAATCCTAGTTCTGCTCCTCCAAGTTGCCTGTCCTCTGGCAACTTGCCTAACCTTTATGGCTTCAATGTTTTCCACTATAAGATGGGAATAGAATTATAGCTATAGATCTCACATAGAATTCATGAGAGGAATAGATGGCATATGTGTGGTGCCTAAAACAAAGCCCAGCCACAGAGTAAGCACTCAGAACTGTTTGCTTCTATTACTCCACACTGTCTGGTAGCCTCACATTATAACCTGCCATGCCCCTCTTTCATATGTGAAAAAATGGAAAGAGTCCTTTTTAAGAGTCAGGCATTCTGGGTTCTTGTCCTAGCTCTATTACTCTCTTTAAATTTGAACAAGCCACGTAACCCACTGTATCTATGTTTTGTCATTTATAAGATCATGAAAGCAATACTCTGCCCCATGCACACAATGCTGTGCTAGGAATCAAATAAAACATTCTGATAATGTTTTGAATTATCAGAAAAGTATGAATGAATGAAGTGTTATACAAACTGTCAGGAATCAATCCATGCACTTCACTCTGGAGATTGGAGTGTCCTACATATAATGATACTCTCCACTCCTCTTTCT
Source organism: Microcebus murinus (assembly GCF_040939455.1). Classification (NCBI taxonomy): domain Eukaryota; kingdom Metazoa; phylum Chordata; class Mammalia; order Primates; family Cheirogaleidae; genus Microcebus; species Microcebus murinus. Next base: position 47,037,553 of record NC_134136.1, on the reverse strand, counting down.
CAGAACATCTCCTCCCATTTCTTCTTTCTCCCCAAAGAAAGAGAAAGGTAATCAGATGAGGAGAATAAAATGGAGGGGAATTTTTTTTAAGTGAGCAGACGGGATGTTTGATAATAGTAAAAAAAAAAAAGTGGTTTACATTTTGGCTGTGTTAATGATACCGTGCTTGTGTTTATTTTTTTTAAAGGTATATCTCTTAATGATATACAATGAAATATTTATGGATGATATAATGTGTGAATTTTCTTCAAAACAATCCATGGGTAGAAGCAGGAGGATGGGTGAGGGTATTGATGCAATAGGATTGGTTATAAATGATAACTGGAACTGGTGTTGGGTAAGTGTGGGTTCCTCATATGATTCCCTCTGCTTTTGTATAAGTTTTACATTTTCAAAAACTAATTTTTTAAATGACCAGGGTTACAAATTCAAATGCTGACAAGATCTCACAGATAACATAACCGAGGGAAGCAAGCAAGGTGGGCACTATAGTAAACGGGGAAAGAATATGTCTTCTCCAATATGGGTGGGCAATACTCAGCCGTAGGTGGTTTCTGGGTAGGAATATGGGTCCCAGGGTGGAAGATTTTCCAATTTTTAAACTGTGGCCCAAAATAAAGATGTTTACAGGAAACCTTGAATTCTTTAAATGTTAGAAACTAACTCAAATATATTTTGTCAACACTGTGTTGGCCATTGAAAGGTTTGTGGGACAGATTTAGCCTGTAGTTGACAATTTACAAATTCTTTCTAAGAAGCTAATTTTGGGTAATTTTCAAAATTCTGGAGCAATATAATGCAATGGAAGGCTTCAAAGCTGACAACTCTAGAATGCCATCATTCTGCCCTGTTTTTTTGTTGTTTATTCTTTCATTTTTAAGTCCTGATCCTATGCTTTGTTCCCCTTCTCCAATCCTGTCTAGGAGATTCTGGACTTTATTTTTTTTTTGTATATTTATTTTAGTGTATTATGGGGGTACAAGCATTAAGGTTACGTATATTGCCCGTGCCCCTCTCCCCCCTCGAGTAAGAGCTTCAAGCGTGTCCATCCCCCAAGCATTGCACATCTTACTCGTTGTGGTTATATATACCCAACCCCTCCTCCCCCCCACCCTCCCGACACCCGATAAATGTTACTTCTATATGTCCACTTAGGTGTTGATCCGTTAATACCAATTTGCTGGTGAGTACATGTGGTGCTGCTTTTTCCATTCTTAAGATACTTCACTTAGTAGAATGGGTTCCAGCTCTATCCAAGAAAATACAAGAGGTGCTATATCACCATTGTTTCTTAAAGCTGAGTAGTACTCCATGGTATACATATACCACATTTTATTAATCCACTCATGAACTGATGAGCACTTGGGTTGTTTCCACAGCTTTGCAATTGTGAATTGTGCTGCTATAAACATTCGAGTGCATGTGTCTTTTTCATAAAGTGACTTTTGATCTTTTGGGTAGATGCCCAGTAGTGGAATTGCTGGATCAAATGGTAGATCTACTTGTATCGCTTTGAGGTATCTCCATATTGCTTTCCACAGAGGTTGAACCAGTTTGCAGTCCCACCAGCAGTGTAGGAGTGTTCCTCTCTCTCCACATCCACGCCAGCATTTGTTGTTTGGGGACTTTTTGATAAAGGCCATTCTCACTGGAGTTAAGTGATATCTCATTGTGGTTTTGATTTGCATTTCCCTGATGATTAGAGATGTTGAACATTTTTTCATATGTTTGTTGGCCATTATTCTGTCTTCTTTTGAGAAGTTTCTCTTCATGTCCTTTGCCCATTTTAATAGGGTTGTTTGATTTTTTCTTGCTGATTTTCCTGAGTTTTAAATAGATTCTAGTTATCAGCCCTTTATCAGATGTATAGCTTGCAAAAATTTTCTCCCATTCTGTGGGTTGTCTGTTTGCTCACTTGACAGTTTCTTTGGCTGTGCAGAAGCTTTTTAATTTGATCAGGTCCCATTTGTTTATTTTTGTTGCTGTTGTGATTGCCTTTGGGGTCTTCTTCATAAATTCTTTGTCTAGGCCAGTGTCTAGAAGAGTGTTTCCAACATATTCCTCTAGCATTCTAATAGTTTCACACCTAAGGATCAAGTCTGTTACCCAGCGTGAGTTAATTTTTGTGAGAGGTGAAAGATGTGGATCCTGTTTCAGTCTTCTACATGTGGCTATCCAGTTTTCCCAGCACCATTTATTGAATAAGGATTCTTTTCCCCAGTGTATGTTTTTGTCTGCTTTGTCGAAGATTAGTTGGCTATATGAAAATGGTTTTATATCTGGGTTCTCTGTTCTGTTCCACTGGTCAACGTCCCTGTTCTTGTGCCAGTAAAAAGCTGTTTTAATGGCTATAGCCTTGCAGTACAATTTGAAATCTGGTAAACTGATACCTCCTATTTTGTTTTTATTGCCTAGGATTGATTTTGCTATATGGGGTCTTCTCTGGTTCCATACGAAGCGTAAACTTATTTTTTCTATATCTGTGAAAAATGATGATTGTATTTTGATAGTGGTTGCGTTGACTCAAAATTCTGGGCTTTAACCTTCACTCTTACTTCCTAGTTCTGATCTCAAATACCTGACCACTGAGAACCAAGACATCATGAGTGTCTAAGACAGGAGGCCTCAGGATGAAAAAAAAATCAGCTGTTGAGCCCCACTTTACCTGGCATGTTTTGCAGCTCATCTCAATGATAAGTAGGCATTTTCAGAGAGGCTTAAGAAACATTATGTCTCACCAGGCAAGACAACAGGCTGGGAGGGGCAGGACACACTAGAGAAGGAAAAGGGGATTTTAAGAAACTAGTATATTTTGTGATCAAGAAATGATTTGCTGAAGTTAAAGAGTCCATTCATCTCATTTTATTCGGTTAAATTGAAGTAAATTTTAGCTTAATGCCTTTTATTTTTTCAAAAGTATCTGTGGCATGGTTCCAGTCTTTTAAAATTGTCTCTGCATCCATGCATCCAGTCATTCATCTGTCTGCATTTCTCTGTGTGTGATGATGTCTGTGAGAAGGTTCACAAATGTCAACCGTGATCATGTCTTCCTTATGAGATGTCAGTAGACCTGTATTTTTGGCTCTGAACCTCCATAAATTGCTTGAATTTTTATATGTACAAGTTACACTTCTTATAGCTACATAATGCAGTACCTAAAATAATGAATGCAAAAATTTAAACTTCAAAAAAGTATCATTTTTCTATTATGTTGATTTTAAAAAATAGGAAATAATATCACATTACAAGACAAAATGCATGACATTAATTACATACTTTATCTTGTAATGCTGTTATCTGTTTTTCAATAAATAAATACTGTTTTTAGTATAAATTTGTCCTAAATATTGCATGGTAAATACTTATCAAAAATATATTTGTGGTTTATCTGCAATCCAAATTTTAGTCAGTATACTGTAATTTTATTTGCTAAATCTTACAGCCATAAAATGAACACATAGTGATTGTGCAGGACATGCTTTGAATACTTTGACCATTTTCTGCCTATCCAACTTAAATTTTTCTTTTGATTCAGGAGAGATTCAGAAAAAAAATGCACTTATATTTGGGCCATTCGTTTATTACATAGCAATGTGTACTATATGCAAATATATATATATATATATACACACACACACACACACATACACACACACATACACACACATACACAAATATGTATATTAAACGTATAGCATCCCATATTATATAATGTGATAACACAAACCCACACACCACCAGACAGCACTCTAAAGTCAAGCCAAAGTGTGTTGTTGATGCATCCGCTCAGTGAAATACATCCTGTGGCCCGTCGTCCTTTCCAGTATTTCAAGTTCCAGACTGAAAAGGGAAATGGACTGCTGTCCAACTTAAGACTTGGAGAGCTTCATTCAGAACTGAAAAAAAGAAGGAAACTGCTTTCCCTACTGGATTATTTACACCGATACACGCAACCCTGTCTTCAGCCAATCCGAGGTGAGGGAAGGGCTTTTCCCCACAACAGAACTGTTCGGAAGGTTTCCTCCGCTTTGGGTTGTGAGGCGGAGCGGGTTATGGGAACCTGGCTCCCTAGAGCATGCGCTGTTTCTGTGGCTAGAGTGGTTCCAGTGTCTGGCTCAGTGGCTCCATGGCCTGTTGCTGACGAAAGGGCACAACTAAACCTGTTAACAGGCAGAAGCAAAGAGGATGGCCCTGGGCACAAAACTCAGCTTTAGAGTGGGATGGTGCAAACAGGAGTGGTATGACTGGTTTTAGGAGCCTGGGCTGAACAGCTCCCCCCACCCCCCAATCCCCTCCACCTGATGACCATAGCCATTCCAGTTCCAGATTAACTGAAAAGTATGAATGAAAGTAGCAGTTTAGGCCGGGCGCGGTGGCTCACGCCTGTAATCCTAGCTCTCTGGGAGGCCGAGGTGGGCGGATTGCTCGAGGTCAGGAGTTCGAAACCAGCCTGAGCAAGAGCGAGACCCCGTCTCTACTATAAATAGAAAGAAATTAATTGGCCAACTAATATATATACAAAAAATTAGCCGGGCATGGTGGCGAATGCCTGTAGTCCCAGCTACTTGGGAGGCTGAGGCAGGAGGATTGCTTGAGCCCAGGAGTTTGAGGTTGCTGTGAGCTAGGCTGACGCCACGGCACTCACTCTAGCCTGGGCAACAAAGCGAGACTCTGTCTCAAAAAAAAAAAAAAAAAAGAAAGAAAGAAAGTAGCAGTTCCATGAGGAGCATGTGGCTTTGCTCAGCTGGCTGTTCTTAGACGACACGCCACGCTTGTCCCTGAAACCTGAGGCCTCCCTTGGTGGCCATGGAGCAGGACACCAAACCCACTCCAGCCGCGAAAATAGAGCTAGAACGTGCTCTCATGAGACTAAGAAAGTCTCCTTTGGCCAGGATCCCAGAACCCGCCCCCACTCAAACACCCAAAGCAGAGGAAACTTTGGCAACAGTTCTAGTATGTCCGTCGACAAAGCCCTTCCCTCGCCTGGGATTGGTTGTGGGCAGGGATGAGTGTATCGGTGTAAACAATCCTGAAGGGAAACCGATTTCTTGCCATTTTCTAGTTCCATTTGAGGCTCCCCAAGTATAACTTGGACAGGAGGCAATTTATTTTCTCAGCTTCGAACTTGGAAACCTGAAAAGAAGACGATGGGTCACAGGATGCACTTCACTGAGTGGATGTATCAACAGTACAGTCAGTTCCGCTAGACTTTGGCGTGTTGTCTTGGTGTGTGTGGGGGGGACGGTGTATCACATTATATAATATACAGGTAGTCAAAAGATATGTTCTGGCCGACTGGGTGAGTCAGTCAGGTTTCTCTAAAAAAACAGAACCAATAGGATGTCTATATTTTTATCTTTTATATTTATATTTAGATAAATAAATGATAGAGAGATGAATGATAGATACAAAGATATGAAGAGATTCATTATAAGGGAATTGGTTTACATGATTATGGAGGCTCACAGGTTCCCAGATTTGCACTTGCCAAGCTCCAGACTGAGGAGAACTGATGGTGAAGTTGTAGTCCCAATGCCATAGAAAGCCAATGTCCCAGCTCCAAAGCAGTCAGGCAGGAGGAGTCTCTTCTTACTTGTGGGAGAGTAAGCCCTCTTGTTCCTATTCAAGCCTTCAACTGATTGGATGAGGCCTACCCACAGTGCACAGGGCAATCTGCTTTACATGGTCAACCGACTGAAATGTTAAAATCTCATCCAAAATCACCCTCCCAGACACACCCAGAGTAATGTGTGACCAAATTCCTGGGCATCCTATGGCCCAGTTAAATTGATACATAAAATTAACCATCATACTAGGTTTACCTGCCCAAAATGAAATGTCTGACTTTAGACAGAATTTCAGCACTTATAGCCATCAGCTGTGCAGAGCATTGGCAGAAAGGAGGAAAGAAGAGGGGTTAGAAGGGGAAAGAAGTGAAAAATAAGGAAGGAAGGTAAGAGTGGGCACAACAGTGGAAAGGGTGGAGAGGGAATGAATAAAAGAGAATAAAATTGACAGAAGAGTAGGGTAGAAGGAATGTAAATCAAGACCTAGGGTGCAAAGGCCTGAAGAGAGAGGTGCCAACTTTACCTCAATCCTTTTTCCCTCACCCTGTGTAGCCCACCACTTCCTAGAGGCCTCCCAGGCCAATTGTCCTGAATTCAGGAACCAAGCTAACAGAGGAGAGACCTGCAGGCATCTCCAATTTCTCTCTAGTGAGCACAGTATCCCTGATACACAGTCACCTCCCCAGTTCTCCTAGGAGGGCAAAGTGAGGTGCCTGCCTTTCCTCTTGCCTGGAGGTCTCTCCAGCTCAATGTAGCCTAGGTAAATGCAGGGACGCAGGGCAGGTAAAGTCCTGCATGTGTGTCTCCCTGAGAACACAGACACACGTCTTCATTGATGGAGGCTTGGTCTGGAATGGTGGCGATAAGTCTTGGGCAACGCATCTTTGTGCAGGGCACCGTGCTTTCAAAAGTGGAGACAGGCTTGGCTGGGAGGGGAGGTAAAGTGTTGGCTCACACAAATTTAAACTCATGCTGGATCGGAAGGGGACTTGCTCACCCTCTGGGAAGTATCTCAGGTACCTCCTTTCCTTGAAATAATTTTGCCTGCGAGTAATCTCTCTTTGACCACCTGGACATCTCTATCCTCTGGGCAATTAAGAATCCCACTCACACCTGCCATGGGAGGTCATAGCCAAGTATCTGTTACTCCACAGCAGGCGTCCTCAAACTATGGCCTGTGGGCCACATGGGGGTGTTTTTGCCCGTTTGTTTTTTTACTTCAAAATAAGATATGTGCAGTGTGCATAGGAATTTGTTCATAGTTTTTTTAAAAAAATATCGTCTGGTCCTCCAACGGTCTGAGGGACAGTGAACTGGCCCCTGGTTTAAAAAGTTTGAGGACTCCTGCTCTACAGATTTGTAGGAGAGGTCTGGCTTCCCTTGCCCCCAAAATCTTGAATCAAAGGAATCCAGAGCTCTCTCTCCCACTTTGGATTTCAGCTGCTGTGGAGCTGTGTTCTCAGCTCCCATTCCATGAGAAGCAGTCCCCTACCGGCCATCACCTCATTTCATCTTCCTATCAGCCCTGGGAAGTGAGTGTTAGGATCACCATTGTACACATGAGGTTCAGACAGCTGCCTGAAGTCACAGCGCCAGCATGTGGCGGAGTTGGAATTTGAATCCCTTCAATCTGTGTTCAGAGTCTGTGTTCCTACCCAGCCAGGCTGCCTCCCACACCTCTCCTGCCCCACCCCAACCCCCTGCCTCACCACTGGTCTTTCTGTGTCCAGGTTCTTGATGTCTGTGGTGTCTTCCAGCAGCAAGCACAGCACTTCTTCCTGGACAAATAGGCAATGTAGCAAAACACTGTCCTTTCTTCGTTGAACCGTCTCACAGATATCATTACACAAATAGAATTGCAAAACTATGAATGAAAGGATGCATGGATGCAGAGACAATTTTAAAAGACTGGAACCATGCCAGATACTTTTGAAAAAAATAGAAGACATTAAGCTAAAATTTACTTCAACAGAATACAAAGAGATGTATAGACTCTAATTTCAGCAAAACATGTCTCGATCACAAAATATACTAGTTTCTTAAAATCCCCCTTTCCTTCTCTAGTTTGTCCTGCCCTTCCCAGCCTGTTTTCTTGCCTGGTGAGACATAATGTTTCTTAAGCCTCTCTGAAAATGCCTGCTTATCATTGAGATGAGCGGCAAAAGGTGCCAGGTAAAGTGGGGCCCAATAGCTGATTTTTGTTTTTTATTCTGAGGCCTCCTGTCTTGGACACTCATGATGTCTTGGTTCTCAGTGGTCAGGTATTTGAGATCAGAACTAGGAAGTAAGAGTGAAGGTTAAATTCCAGAATCTCCTAGGCAGGATTGGAGGGTGAGGAACAGATCAGAACTTACAAAGATCTGGTCACTCATGGAGCAAGGTTTGTTAGGGGTGGGGGAATCCACAGGAAAAGGACCTCAGTGGTTCTCCCTGTTTATCACTTACACCCCAAAATTCACTATGCACAGTCTCTTCCCACCCATTCTGTCTTTCATCTCATCAGGAAGGTAAGGGGAGAAAACTAGGAGAGGCCATTGTGAGGGACACTCAGGGGTTATTTGTCCTGAGTACTGGGAGGGTAAAATTTCAGCATCTTCCCTCTCCTCCTGGAGCACAGGGCTCCATGGGGAAGTTCTAAAGTGGGTCCATCCGTGGATAAGGATCTAGCTTCCTTTTGTTGCTGTTGGAGGCTATAGATTTGGCTTGAATTCCATTCATCAAGAGCCAATTTACCAAAAGCCAAGATATCAAATGACCAGGTTAAAATGTGGGGTATTCTCTGACGGATCAAGTTCCTGTATGGCTAATTCACCAAAGCCTACGAGAATCACTGATTTACCTACAACTTTGTTGGTGTTTCGTGTTTAACACATTAACTGCCATGTGTGTTGTATTAACTCACGCTGGTTTTGAGCCTGGGACCTCATGACACATATGTAACTCACTTGTCTCTTCACCTTGGGAGCTACAAACTATTTTTTAAGTTGCATATAACTCACACTGAGAAAACAACAAAAATATTTAAAATTATCCATTAAATTAGAAAGGATGATTTTGTTTTCGAAGTTTTTATCCTATTTTTGTAATAAAACACCGTGGCCCCAAGGGGAAAAAAATTTCTAGTGTGGCAGTCAATGTGTTAAATACGGAGTTCACTACAATTTTCTTTGGGCAAATTGGCATGGCCTAAGGGCTGTAGAGGGTCGGTTCCATAAGGTCTATAGCTCCAAACATCACTCCATTTTGGCCTGCAGTTTCTCCCTAAGCTGGGATGGGGAAACCGGGAAAAATGTTTTTCCCAGCAGATGACCCTCTCATCCTTGATAGGATGGCTCCAGTTACACAAAGAGACAACTTTGCTTGGGCCATCCAGCTCATACTGGAGGACACTGTAGTCCCTGGACTAAGGGCAAGGCATGTACTCAGGGCCCCTGAGCTGGAGATGCTGTCACTGCTGAAGCAGGAGAAGGCGGCACTCTATCCAAGCTTGGGAAGGTCTCCGTTGCCCCGGCTCCCATAGTCTGGCCCCGTGTAACAGCCCAAAGGTGAGGAAACCTTGGCAATGGTTCCAGGTACGTCAACAAAGCCTTTCCCGGCGCCAGGGTGGACTATGGGTAGGGCTGTGCATTTCAGTGTAAATAATCCCTTAGAGGAACTGGTTTCCAGCCTCCTTTCAGTTCTGTTTGAGGCTCCCTAAGTCTAAGCTGGACAGGAGACCACTTGCCTGTTCAGCCTTGAATTTGAAACAGTTGTTAAGAACGACAATGGACCACAGGATGCAAGATGAGCTGTATGAACAACACAGTTAACTCTGCTTGTGTTTTGGGTGCTATGTGTGTGTGACTGTGGGTGTGGGTGTGTGTATAATATATAGTAATGGCTCAAAGTGCATTTATTTTTCTGAAATTCTCCTGAATTAAAAGAGAAATCCCAATGGGATGGGAAGAAAATGGTCAAAGTATACATAATATTTTCAGAAAAACTGATAATGTGTTTATTTTACAATTGTAAGATTCAGCAACTAAAAATACAGGACACTAAGTTAAATTTGAAGTATAGGGAAATGACAAATGAATTTTTGATATATATTTCCCATGAAATATTTGAGACATTTAGAAAAACACTATTTGTTTTTTCTGAATGACTCAAATTTACCTCATCATCCTGCAAGGCTATTTCCTATTTTTCAAAATCAGAATAAAAAAATATTCCTTTTTAGAGTTTAAATTTCTATCTTTTGGTCCTTTTAGATTTGATGTTATAGTAGCTAAGCAAAGTGTATGATGAAGTGTAATTTTTCAGTACAAAAAATCAGGCAAGCCAGAAAAGCCCAAAGCAGAAAGAACAAATCTACCCACATATTATGAGGCAGAAATAATCAATGTTGACATTGGTGAGAATTCTGAGATATCTCTATGTATGCATACAATGATGAATAAAAAGGTTGAATAGGTGCATAAATGCAGAGAAAGAATTTAATGGAACTGGAATCATACTACATATGCTTTTTTAAAATAAAAGTTTAAAATTAAAATTTCCATTTAACAGAAGAAAAAGAAACAAAGGAGTCTGAAATAACTGATGAAGTTCAGAAAAATGTTTCTTGATCACAAGAAATATTAGTTTAATAAAATACCCTTCTGTTTCTATAGGATACCTGACTCTCCCAGCCTGTTACTTTTACGTTTTTGTTTTTTTTTAAACTTTCCCAAGTCACCTTCTTATCATTAAGAAGAGCTGCAAAATGCACTAGAAAAAAGTATCATGTTGGGTGTGGCCTAAAGTCTTATTTGTTACCATGAGCCCTCCTTTCTTGGAGACTCATGATGTCTTGGTACTCAATGGTCAGGTTTTTGAGATCAGAACTAGAAAGTAAAACATAAAATTAGAGAAACTCACAAGCAGGAATGTACAACAGAAAACAAAGCATATATTGGATATAAGGACTTAATAATGAGGAAGAACAGGGCTAAATGATGACATTCTAGGAGTGTCAGCATTGCAGGCACTTTCCATTACCTTCTACTGCTCCAGAGTAAAATTAGATTCTCAGAAACAAGTTGTAAATTGGCAGCTTCTGGCTGAATCTGGTCTGCAGACTTGCTTTAGATGGCCAGCACATTTTTTGATAAAACATTTTAATTAGTCGACAACATTTAAATATAGGAATATTTCATAAAAATGTTTTTATTTCTGGAAAATTTTGAAAAACTGGAAAATCTTTCAGCCCTGGCCCCACATTCCTGCATAGCAACACTGATATCTAGCAGACTATTGGCCTTCTCCTTTGGAGGAGATATTTTTTCTCAGAGCATCACAGTCTCTACTCTGCTTGCTTCTCTCTTGTTACCTGCCTAGCCTTCTTGGCATTTGATTTTGTAACCCTTAATCATTTTGGGTTTTTTTTTAATTATGAAAAATGGCAAACATATATAAAATCAAAGAGACTCATGAGATGAACACATACGTACCCATCATCCAGTTTCAATAATTATTATTTATAGCCAATCAGGTTCAATCAATACCTTAATCAAATCTCCAACACTCCTATACCTACCCATAAATTATTTTCAAGGCAAATCCATACATGACATCATTTCATCAGTAAATATTTTAGTCAGTATGCCTCAAAGATAGATCCTTTTTAATACACATAACCATAGCCTCATTAGCACAGCCAAAACATGAACAATTTTTTCTATTTCTTATGTATTTTTTATTTAAGGTATACAAGATGATGTTTTGATATACATATACATATTGAAGTTCCACCCTGCTCATTTAAAAAAATTTTTCTCCATGTCATTCCTCGCATTTGATTTCCATTTTCTATCTTTGTAGATAAAGGACAAATGGGAAAAGTTAGTCTTGGAAAGTAGGGTAAGGAATGGAAATATGAATCTGATCTCTAGAAAATAATGCATGGAATGATCCCTTATGTTTGTGTAACACTTTTATTCTTTTATGTTTCTGTGATTTTTGAAACATTTGAATTTATTTTACTCTTTGAATAACTCTGTACACAAGGTGCAGGTTATTACTCTCATATTCTATCAATAGGACAACAGAGATATAGTGACTTGTACTAAGTTACATAAATAGCAATAGTATGGAGATATATAAAAAGAGTACATTATGATATCAAAAACATGGAATATGTGCAGGGAAATAAAAGTGTGGAGTTTTTTATGCAATAAAAGTTAAATTGTTATCAGCTTATAATAGCCTGTCATAAGTATAAGATGTTTTATGTAATGTTTATGGTAACCACAAAGCAAAAACCTATAGTATATACACAAAAGATACAGAGCAAGGAATCAAAGCATACTACTACAGAAAATTATCAAATCACAAAGGAATATAACAAATGAGGAGAAAAAGAACAAAAGATCTGTAAAACAGCCAGAAAACAATTGATAATATGGCAATATTAAATCCTTACCTATCAATAATTATCTTGAATGACACTGGATTAAATTCTTTAATCAAAAGTCATAGAGTAGCTGAATGGTTTTTTTAAAAGAAGATCCACCTATATTCTGCCTGCAAGAGACTTATTTCAGCTTTAAGGACTCACATCAGTTGAAGGAAAGAGATGAAAAAAGATTCCATGAAAATGTCTATACTTAGAAAAAATGGATTTGTAGTCAAAAACTGCCAAAAGAGACAAAGAAGGTTACTAGATAAAATGTCAATTCATCAGGAGGCTATAACAATTGTACATTGGAGTACCTAAATATATAAAGCAAATATTAACAGAACTGAAAAGAGAAATAAACAGCAATACAATAATAGTAGTGGACTTTAATACCCCACATTCAACAATGGACAGATCATCCAGACAGAAAATCAATAGGAAGAGGGCTTGGCATCCAGCAGGATCCTTCCAGGTCCCAAGGCTGTGAACACAGCCGCATGAACCCAGCACCAAGCAATTGGTATCTCTCAGGACAACTGGCACAAGTGCCCCAAAATCAGGGTAAAGAGAAAGCCCTACCACAAAAAGCTGAAATATGAGTCAGGACACCCCACTGCAAACATTAAGATTGGCCCCTGCCACATACACACAGTCTTATGCAGAGAAGTAATAAGAAATACTGTGCCCTGAAGCTGGACATGGGGAAGTTCTCCTGGGCTTTGAAGTGGTGTACTTGAAGAGTCAGGGATCACTGATGTCTGCCATGCGTCCAATAATGAGCTAGCCTGCACCAAGACCCTGGTGAAGAACTGCATATTACTAACTGACAGCACACCGTACTGACAGTGATATGAATCTCACTATGTACTGCCCTTTGGCCATGAGAAGGCGGCCAAGCTGACTCCCAAGGAGGAAGAAACTTTAAAAAAAAAAAAAGATAAAAAAATTCAGAAGAAATATGATGGAAGGAAAAACAATGCCAAAACCAGCAAGCTTCTGGAGGAGCAGTTCCAGCAGGGCAAGCTTTTTGTGTGTACTACATCAAGATTGCGTCAGTGTGGTTGAGCAGATGGCTATGTGCTAGAGGACAAGGAGCAGGAGTTCTATATGAGGAAAATCAAGGTGCTGAAGGGCAAATAAATCCTCCTCCTTCGTTTCATAGCTAATATAATAAAGGTGTTTATTCTAAAGAAAATAGCATTAATAAGGAAACAGTGTACTTGAATAACACTATAGACTAATTGCATCTAATACACATATACAGAACTTGCCTTCCAAAATCAGCAAAATACCCATTCTTCTCAAGGACACATGGAACATTCTCCAGGATAGGTCATAAACAAATCTTAACAAATTATTTGTTTGTTCAGACACTTTATCCAGACATCATACACAGTGAGTCTCTTAGTTCTTCAATAGGGGTTGTGCAAGGAACATATTTGCCAAACATTACATAAAAGTTATTTACCTTTGCAAATATCTTTATATATATATATATATATATATATATATTGATTATAATTTCTGACCAGTAGCTTTTATTTTACAGGGAAAGCTAGGCACTAGATAATTGTGAACTGTCTTATATAGCAGCATTTTGCACCAGACTAATAACCTTATTTTAAGGCACATCTCACAATTTTTATAGATATATGCTTCCATATAATACAGTGTTTCAATGTGGCAAAAAAAAAAGAACATACAGTAATACCCCTTATCCAAGGTTTCACTTTCCGTGATTTCAGTTGCCTGTGATCAACTATGGTCAAAAAATGCTAAATAGAAAATTCCAGAAATAAACAATTCATAAGTTTTAAATCTCATGCCATCTAGCTTTCATCCAGCCTATTCATGCCATGTATGCTACCCGCCATCCAGCTCCATTATCAGATTGACTGTCATGATTTTGCAGTGCTTGCATTCTAGTAACCCTCATTTTACTTAATAATGGCCTCAGGTGGCAAGAGAAGTGATGCCGGCAATTTGGATGTGCCAAAGAGAAGCCATAAAGTGCTTCCTTTAAGTGAAAAGGTGAAAGTTATTGACTTGAAAGAAATAAAATCATATGCTAAGGTTTCTAAGATCTACAGTAAGAATGAATCTTTTATCCATGAAATTGTGAAGAAGGAAAAAGAAGTTCATGCTAGTTTTGCTGTCATTCCTCAAACTGCAAAAGTTATGGCCACAGTGTGGGATACGTGCTTAGTTAAGATGAAAAAGGCATTGAATTTGTGGGTAGAAGTCATGAACAGAAATGTGTTCTAATTGATAACAATCAGGTTCGGTGCTATCCATGGTTTCAGGAATCCACTAGGAGTCTTGGAACATATCCCCCATGAATAATGGTGGACTACTGTATTTATTTATAGACCCAAATTTATTTAGCCATTCTGTATACATATAAAAATAAGCAAAAAGTATGGCTGGGTGTGGTGGCTCCTGCCTGTACTCCTTGCACTTTGGGAGGCTGAGACAGGACGATAGCTTGAGGCCAGGAGTTTGACATGAGCCTGAGCCAGAGCGAGACCCTGTCCCTACAAACAATAGAAAAATTAGACTCTCTTGAGCCCAGGAGTTTAAAGTTACAGTGAGCTATGATGAAGCCACTGCATTCCAGCCTGGGCCAGAGCAAGACCTTGTCTCAAAAAAAAAAAAAAAAGAATATGCAAAAAAGTATATAAACTTCAACTTACTAAACTATACTTAGCAGTTAATGTTTAGTATTTTATTACTTAGAAATGATCCAGGTATGTAATGAATATCAATTACTTAATTTAGCATAAGTCTAAAGTTGTAAGTTACTGAAGAGATTTTGGAAAGTATTTTTGAGCACACATGTAAAACATAATTTTTGTTGAAATAATTTGTCAGAATAATGATTCAATTTGATACTCAAATTTATATTTTTTCACAATCTTAAACATCTAGTATATGTAATATTAGCTAGTTTCACTGATAAGCCTGTATAAGTTTAGGAAGAACATACCCGAATGGAATTAAAGTATATGTTTGTATTATAATTAATAGTAAGCCAGAGGACTTAGCTGTTTGTATTAAATCAACATCAAACCAGTCTTGTTTGACAAAGACTTGCCTGAATTATGAGAACTTGAATTTTAAAACATTTGGGTTAAGCCGGGCGCGGTGGCTCAGGCCTGTAATCCTAGCACTCTGGGAGGCCGAGGTGGGCGGATCGTTTGAGCTCAGGAGTTCGAGACCAGCCTGAGCAAGAGCGAGACCCCGTCTCTACCAAAACTAGAAAAAATTAGCCGGGCATGGTGGCGCATGCCTGTAGTCCCAGCTACTCAGGAGGCTGAGGCAAGAGGATCGCTTGAGCTCAGGAGTTTGAGGTTGCTGTGAGCTAAGCTGATGCCACGGCACTCTAGCCGGGGCAACAGAGTGAGACTCTGTCTCAAAAAAAAATTTTGTATTTTTATAAAAAATACTTGTTTCCCCATATCCAATATATTAGATGTTCAGGTTTTCAAAAAAATTCTGGGAGTTTTAGGAATATTTGAGTTATATAAGCATTTAGGTAGTTTTAAGCCAATTAGAATAGAGTTCCTATAAGGGGTTTTATAAATTAATTTGGTAATACCATCCAGGGGTAGGAAAATATCACATATACGTAACATACCTACATATATATGTATGAAATATTAAACATAGAGACAGTCACAAAGAGAGATCTTACAGCTTTCATTCTAAATTTTAGCCAAGAGTCAGGCATAAGCACACAAATGCAAAACTCACTGGTGTATATAAAAGAATTGGCTTGCCTGTTTGCCCCACTCAGTATATTTGTCAGGAGTGTGTTTCTGGCTGATAGGACAAATTGAGGTTACCTGCTCAATTTGAAGGCGAAAGCTTCCAACCAATATTTATGGGTGAGAATTTAAGATTTTCTTTTCCCTAATATGTAATCTTATGGAAGCTGTGAAATAAATTTTGGGTGAGGGACTAAGGATACACCAAGCAGCTATCAGAGTGATGCCAAAACCATCTGAGCAGATGAAAAATCCATTTTGTTTCTGATAAACTTTTTCAGCCTCAGGTGGTTGCTTTCAAAGACCCTGAGCTCCTTGGCAATCCTTAATGAGGTTACAAGGCCTAAACCTATAATGAAACTATGGAGTTGAGGGGCTAGAAGGGGAAAGGAAAGGTCTGGCAGGAATGGATAGAGCGGAAGAAGAAGTAGGGCTGTTGAAGGGAGATGGACCAAAGGATTTAAGTAAAGTGAAGGGAAGGTAAAGATGCTAAAAGAAGGAATTAGGAGCAGGACTGATAGAAAGGGAAAAGTCTTAGGTGAGCCAGTCTAGTGAGGGCTCAAGTTTCCTGTTGAAGTTACAAATCAGCCTACAAGAAATTTTGTCATTTTTAGAGATAATGGACCAAATGAGTGTCATTGTGGCAGAAAATATAGTTACCTGGAGTGGAGGATGCAGTATCCAGTAGATTGAAAGTTACTCATGGGAAGAACAGGATCAAGTAGGACTAGGAGCCCAATAGGAAAAAGTCAGTTACATGCTCAACCCTTGTCTGAAATACTGTCCTGTCAGACCCTCCTGTCAGACCCCACTGATCATTTCTCCTAACTTGTCCAGCTTCCTGCCCAAACACTCTTCCTAACTCTGTTTGCCCCTTGACTCTCTTTTTTAAAAATGTTATTCAGGCCAGGTGCAGTAGCTCACACCTGTAATCCCAGTGCTTTGGGAAGCCAAGGCAGGAGGATCGCTTGAAGCCAGAAGTTCAAGACCAGCTTGGGCAACATAGCAAGACCCTGTCTCTACAAAAAAATAAGAAAAATTAGCTTGGCATGGTGGCATGTACCTGTGGCCCCAGAGGCTGAGGCAGGTGGATGGTTTGAGCTGAGGAGTTGGAGGCTGCAGTGAACTATGATCAAGCCACTGCACTCAAGCCTGAATGACAGTATGAGATCCCATATCTAACAACAACAACAACAACAAAAAAAAACACACATGTAGTCCCAGCTACTTGGGAGACTGAGGTGGGAGGATCCCTTGCAGGAGTTCGAGACTGATTACACCATTGAACTCCAGCCTGGACAACAGAGTGAGACCCCCCATTGAGAGAGAGAGAGAAAGCACTATTGCATTTGAACTTGCCTGCCTGCCTCCTCTAGTTCTCAGATCAGAAGCAACTATAAAGACAGCAGAGTACACTCCTGATGCGAGTTGCTACAGCCAGAAAGAGCAATACAGATATTAATCACAAAGAATTGTGATTTTCTAATTGAAAGGACGAGTATTGGCTGCAGCTGCAAGGGCTGTTGGAAAACAGTCATAGACAGAATGAAAAGGATAAGAAGTAAGAGGATGGGAAAGGAGATACAGGGGTGAATTGAGGTTTTTAAAAACCACTTGCATATACCTTGTAACCAAGAATTCCACACATGCCCAAGGACAGAAGTATGCTCAGAAAAGGCCTGAGAAGTGTCTAAGATTTCACCTCTGGCTGATCTTCAGGTTCCACACAAGCAGAAAATGAAGGCTACCAGAAAGTTGTAAATGGTCTTGCTAAGCACTGAAGGATTATACCAACACGGAGCTAATATGCAAAGAATTGGGAGCATTTTCTTCTTTTCTTTCTCTTTTCCCTTTGGCTCCAGGCATTTAAGGAAACTCTGCCAAAACACCAGCTGACATCTAAGGTAAAGAACAAAGACTTCAGTAGTCACACTAAATAAAGAATACATGGCTGGGTGTGGTGGCTCACACCTGTAATCGTAGCACTCTGGGAGGCTGAGGTGGGAGGATCGTTGAAGGTCAGGAGTTCAAGACAAGCCTGAACAAGAGTGACACCCCGTGTCTACTAAAAATAGAAAAAATTAGCTGCACAACTAAAAATATATAGAAAAAATTAGCCAGGCATGATGGCACATGCCTGTAGTCCCAGTTACTTGGGAGGCTGAGGCAGAAGGATTGCTTGAGCCCAGGAGTTTAAGGTTGCTGTGAGCTAGGCTGACGCCACGGCACTCTAGCTCAAGCAACAGAGCAAGACTCTCTCTCTCTCTCTCTCTCTCTCTCTCTCTCTCTCTCTCTCTATATATATATATATATATATATATATATATATACACACACACACACATATATATATATTTTACAATAATAGTTTAGAAAAGGCACTGAACAACTAAATAACACATTGCAAACAGGAACAATGGACAGGGATAGGCAAGACTGTGAACAAGAAATAACCGCCAGCCAGAGTGTCTCTGCAACAAAGACAGATTTTAGAGGAAAGTAAAAAAAAAAAAAATAAACAGGCAGACAAACACAGATGAGATGAAGGTTGGCGGGAAGTGTGCCTGAAACTACAGGAGACTCCATGGGAAGAAGTTGTGGAGGAGAGCTGGAAGGAGAAAGGCCCTGGAGAGGCTTGGAGACCAGTGACAAGGGTAGATGGAGCAGTTAAATTTCCCCTCCCTTGCATCTTGGACTGCTGGTGGGCTCCTGAGTGATTGGAGATACCTGCCAACACGAACCCAGAGACAGCCGCTGCCAGTGAGCAGTGAGCCTCTTGCAGACAGGGCACCAGGCTCCCAGCTGCCTCGGGGCACTGCCCAGGAAACAGACCTGAGGCGATCCACAAGTTCCATAATGCTTCATTCTCCCCTTTTCCTTCCCTACCTGCAACTGCCCAGAGAGACAATTTAGCCATTACCTGGAGGCATCTCCAAGGTATGGGACCTTTCCTTTTGGGGCCCTACAGCAGACTGAGGGGAACTCAGACTGTGAGCTCCTTACCCACCAGCCCTCCCAGGTGCTACTTGCCTGTACTCCAGGAGTGCGGGGAAAATCTCGAGGCAGAGAGACGTTAATCTAGGTTGGGCACCCTATGGGTGACTTAAGACCAGCACTCCTCTCCCTGGCAGGGTCAGGGATTGATCTCCCGGGTGCAGGTGGCAGGCCTGCAGACCAGATCCCATACACCCAGATCTTGAACACAATTGCCCTGGGGCATAGAAGGGATGTTTGGGAATGAGCCTACTGTGGTGTGTATACCTTCAGGGGCAGATCAGCACACTTTAGGGGCAGCCTTCCTCCCACTGGAAGGCCGTGCACAGAGCCCAGGCTGCGATCCTGGGCAGGGAACCTCCCAGCCAGCATCACAGCAAGGGGAGATCTGCTGGCTTCAGGTACTGCCTGCAGGCGGAGGCCTGGGACAAATTGCAGAATAGGGGAGGGTAGAAAGGAGGGAGGCCCGTTCCAGACTGCTGGTCTCAGACAGCCCCACCACCACACACAGACTTTTTGGCTAAGTGGGGCCATTTCAGCCCCTCCATGACAGCTTTGCCCTAAAGCAGAGAAGAGACATTTGACCCTTGATAACAGCATTTGTGTAGCTTGAGGGCAGGCTCACCCAACCCAGCTCTGCCCAGACTCACTCCCCAACCTATCCCCACTGAGGTGGAGAATAAGGACACACCTGGAAGTCCCAGGGACCCACCCAATACCTGAAGCACTAGGGTGCCTCTCCAGAGGAACAATAGCTGGTTACAGTACACAAAAACAACATGGCAGCCTGCTACTCCCAGGAAACACCACCTACTGACAGGGAGGTCATTCTGCACACCCTTTCCCTGCATCTACTGACTCACTATAAAGGGTGTGGTCGAATCTCACCCACAAACACCACTTACAGGCTGAGAGACTAAACAGGACATGCCATTGTCCAGACGAAAATCTAAAGGTAAGAAGCAATAGCTTCCCATTTGGATCACAAATGGGAACGAATCAGTGGAAGAACTCTGGAAATGTGAAGAATCAAATGGAATGCATCCCCCAAAGGGAAACACCAGCTCTCTAGCAATGGGCATCAACCAAATTTAGAACACTACAATGACAGAACAATTTCAAACATGTATTGTAAGAAAACTCAATGCTATACAAGAAAAAATGGATAACCAGGCCGGGCGCTGTGGCTCACGCCTGTAATCCTAGCTCTTGGGAGGCCGAGGCGGGCGGATTGCTCAAGGTCAGGAGTTCAAAACCAGCCTGAGCAAGAGCGAGACCCCGTCTCTACTATAAATAGAAAGAAATTAATTGGCCAACTGATATATATATAAAAAAAATTAGCCGGGCATGGTGGTGCATGCCTGTAATCCCAGCTACTCAGGAGGCTGAGGCAGGAGGATCGCTTGAGCCCAGGAGTTTGAGGTTGCTGTGAGCTAGGCTGACGCCACGGCACTCACTCTAGCCTGGACAACAAAGCAAGACTCTGTCTCAAAAAAAAAAAAAAAATGGATAACCAAAACAAACCACAAAAAAAATCCAGGACTTGGAAGAAAAATTCATTAAATAAATTCATATATTAAAGAAAAATCAAACAAACTCCTGTAAATTAAGAATTTATTCAAGGAACTACAAAATACAGTGGAAATCCTCAAGTACAGGGTAGATCAAACAAAAGAAAGAATATCAGGGATTGAAGATAACACCTTTCAATTAAATAAGTCAGTCACAGAGATAGAGCAGAGAAATAAAAGAGTAAAGCCTGCAAGAAATGTGGGATTATGTGAAGAGGCCTAATGTGGGAATCGTAGGCATCCCCTGAGGGTGATGCTAAAACTCTAGATATCCAGGTACAAGAAACTGAAAGGACTTCTGGGAGATTCATCACAAACGGGATGACACCACAACACACAGTCATCAGATTGACCAAAATAACCACCAAAGAGACTCTCCTACGAGCTGTAAGGTGAAAGAAGCAGGTAACATATAAAGGAAAACCCATCTGAATAACAGAAGACTTCTCAACTGAGACCTTACAAGCAAAAAGAGACTGGGGCCACATTCTCACTCTTCTCAAACAGAATAATGCCCAGACTAGAATCTTGCACTCTGCAAAACTATGTTTTCTATATGAAGGAGAAATAAAGACCTTCTCAGATAAGCAAAGACTGAGGAAATTCACCAAGACAAGACCAGCCCTCCAGGAAGTACTCAAAACACTGTTATTCACAGATCAGCACAACAAACAGCACAAATATAAAATCAACTAAAAGCTAAAGTTCAAAGGCCAGATACTACAATGGCTCAAGAGAGAAAACAAAGCAACAAAGTTCAACTCAACAGGACGAACAGATCTGTCCCACTTAGCAATTCTCTCAATAAATGTTAATGCCTTGAACTGCCCACTAAGGATACATATGCTGGCCGAATGGATAAATATACATAAGCCAAATATCTGCTGTCTTTGGGAAACACATCTAACCCACAAAGATGCATTCAGACTCAAGTGAAGGGATGGAAAAAAATATTTCAAGCAAACGGAAGCCAAAAGAAAGCTGGCATAGCAGTTCTGATTTCAGATAACTTAGTCTTCAAATCAACAAAAGTAATGAAAGACAAACAGGGCCACTATATAATGGTGAAGTGTACAATGCAACAACTCAGGTGCACCCAGATTCATAAAGCAAATCCTACTTGATCTAAACAAAATGATGAACAGCAACACCATAATAGCCAGAGACTTCAACACCCCTCTGACAGAACAGGAAAGATCCTCCAAACAGAAAATTAACAAAGAAACAATGGACTTAAACAGAACTCTAGAACAAATGGGCCTGACTGACATTTACAGAACATTCTACCCAAAAACCACTGACTAAATGTTTTGCTCATCAGCTGATGGGACATTCTCTAAGACCAGCAATATCCTAGGAAATGAAGCATGTCTGAAAAACTTTTAAAAATAGAAATTATACCATGCATCTTCTCAGCCCACAGCAGAATAAAATTAGAAATCAATTCTGACAGAAATTCTCATTTCTACACAAATTCATGGAAACTAAAAAACCTTCTGCTGAACAATTATTTCATTAAGGAGAAAATCAAGATGGAAATCAAAAGATTCTTTGAAGTAAATGATAAAGGAGACACAAGTTTTCAAAATCTGTGGGACACTGCTAAAGCAGTCCTGAGAGGAAAATTTATATCCATGAATGCCTACATCCAAAAGACAGAAAGACCACAAATAAACAATCTAATGAATCGTCTCAAAGAACAGGAGAAGGATAAGCAGAACGACCCCAAACCCAGCAGAAGAAAGTAAATAACAAAAATCAGAGCAGAACTAAATAAAATTGATAACAAAACACTATACAGAAGATTAATAAAACAAAAAGTTGATTCTTTGAAAACATAAACAAAATTTCCATGCATCTGGGTAGATTAATGAGAAGCAGAAAAGAAAGAACTCTAATAAGCTCCATCAGGAATGAAAAAGAAGAAATTACAACTGATACCACGGAAATACAAAATATCATCTACAAACCCTATACAAATATCTATGCAAATAAACTGGAAAATGTGGAGGAAATGGACAAATCCTTAGAAACACACAGCTTTCCTAGGCTCAATCAGGAAGAAATAGAATTCCTGAATAGACCAATATCAAGTACCAAAATTGAAACATCAATAAAAAAACCTTCCTAAAAATAAAAGTCCCAGAATAGATGGTTTCACACCTGAATTTTACCAGACCTACAAAGAAGAACTGCTGCCTATCCTATAGAAATTATTACACAACATCAAGAAGGAAGGACCCCTCCCCAATACATTTTATGAAGCCAAAATCACCATGATACCAACACCAGGAAAGGGGGCAACAAAAAACAAAACTACAGACCAATATTCCTCATGAATATAGATGCAAAAATTCTCAACAAAATCCTAGGAAACCGAATTCAGATGCTTATCAAAAAAATAATCCATCATGACCAAGTGGGCTTCATTGCAGAGATGCAGAGATGGTTTAACATACACAAATCTATAAATGTAATTCACCACATAAATAGAAGCAAAACCAAAGACCATATGATCCTCTTAATAGATACAGAAAAAGCATTCGACAAAATAAACACCCTTTTATGATGAGAGCACTTAACAAAATAGGCATACACAGAATTTACCTAGAAATGATACAAACCCACAACCAACATCATACTGAATGGGGAAAAGTTGAAAGCATTCCTAGTTAGAACTGGAACCAGACAAGGTTGCCCTCTATCACCACTTCTATTCAGCATAGTGCTGGAAGTCCTAGTCAGAGCAATCAGACAAGAGAAGGAAATCAAAGGCATCCAAATGGGGTCAGAAGAGGTCAAACTATCTCTCTTTGATGATGATATGATCTTATATCTAGAAAATCCCAAAAGTTCTGACATGAGACTACTGGGATTGATAAACAAATTCAGCAAAGTCTCAGGTTACAAAATCAATGTACAGAGATCAGTAGCATTCCTATACGGTAACAACAGTCAAACTGAGAACCAAATCAAAGACTCAATACCCTTCACAATAGCAACAAAATATAGTACCTAGGAATATATTTAACTAAGGAGGTAAAACACCACTACAGGGAGAACTACAAAACATGAGGAAGGAATAGCAGAGTATGTAAACAGGTGGAAAACCATACCATGCTCATGGTTTGGCAGAACTGACATTGTTAAAATGTCTATACTACCCAAAGTGATCTACAGATTCGATGCAATCCCTATTAACATACCAACATCATTTTTCACAGATCTAGAAAAAATAGTTCTACACTTCATATGGAAACAGAGAAGACCCCATATACCAAAAGCAATCTTAAGCAAAAAGAACAAATTTGGAGGCATCGGTCTGTCAGACTTCAAGCTATACTACAAGGCTACACTAACTAAAATAGCATTTCACCGGCACAAGAACAGAGACATAGACCAATGGAACAGAACTGAGAACCCAGATATAAAACCATCGTCATATAGCCATATAATGTTTGACAAAGCAGACAAAAGCATACACTGGGAAAAAGAATCCTTATTCAATAAATAGTGCTGGGAAAACTAGAGAACCACATGTAGAAGACTGAAACAGGATCTGCATCTTTCACCTCTCACAAAACTCAATTCATGGTGGATAACAGAGTTAAACCTAAGGCGTGAAGCTATAAGAATTCTAGAAGAAAATGTTGGAAAAACTCTTATAGACATTGGCCTAGGCAAAGAATTTATGAAGACCCTAAAAGCAATCACAGCAACAACAAAAATAAATCAATGGGACCTGATCTAATTCAAAAGCTTCTGCACAGCCAAGGAAACTATCAGGAGAGCAAACAGACAACCTACAGAATGGGAGAAAATATTCGCATGTTACACATCCGATAAAGGGCTGATAACTAGAATCCTCTATAGAACTCAGGAAAATCAGCAAGAAAAAGCAAACAACCCTATGAAAAAGTGGGCAAAGGACATGAACAGAAACTTTTCAAAAGAAGATAGACTAATGGCTAACAAACATGAAAAAATGCTCAACATCTCTAATCATCAGGGAAATGCAAATCAAAACTACAATGAGATGTCACTTAACTCTAGTGAGAATGGCCTTTATCAAAAAGTCCCAAAACAATAAATGTTGGCATGGTTGTGGAGAGACGGAAACCCTCATACACTGCTGGTGGGACTTCAAACTAGTGCAACCTCCATGGAAAGCAATATGTAGATACTTCAAAGAGATACAAGTATAACTACCATTGATCCAGAAATCCTATCACTGTGCATCTTCCCAAAGGAACAAAAAACATTCTATAAAAAAGACATCTGCACTAGCATGTTTATAGCAACACAATTCACAATTCCAAAGATGTGGAGACAACCCAAGTGCACATCAATACATGAGTGGATTAATAAAATGTGGTATATGTATACCATGAAGTTATACTCAACCACAAAAAATAATGGTGATCTATCACCTCTTGTATTATCCTGATGGAGCTGGAGCCCTTTATATAAAGTGAAATATCCAAATAATTCATTAAAAAGCACCATGTGTAGTCACCATCAAATTGGTTTTAAAAGCTCAACACTTAAGTACACAGATAGTTATAACATTCATCGGGCGTTGGGCAGATGGGAGGGGGAGCAAGGGATGAGTGTATATACACCTAATGGGTCTAGTGCGCACTGTCTGGGGGATGGACATGCCTGAAGCTCTGACTCGGGTGGGGCAAGGGCAATATATGTAACCTAAACAACAGTTTTACCCCCATAATATGCTCAAATAAAAAATATATAAAATAAGAAACAGGAACTATGAACCTGAGACCAGGGTGGAGGGGAATATGATTTCCAGGGTTACCAATGGTAGGGTAAAGTTAGGGTGAGGAGCTTATGGTCTGGGTGGAGAAATAATTCTCAACACAAAGATTAAGATAGAAAGTAGTATGAAATTTATTTTACTTTTTCCCAGAGAGAGGGAAAATAGGCATAGCACAAGAGTAAAAGAAAGAAGGAGTGTTGGCACAGAGGTCAAGTAGCTTTAGGCCTCTTATTGGGGCTTGTAATGGGGTAAAGAAAAGTTTATTTTTATAGGCTGATTAACAGGAGACAGCTGTAAGATGTCAAGGTGTCTGTTTCTCTTATTTTTTCAGTCACCTGGAGATGGTCTTCTTATCTGTCAGGACTGGTCTGGTGAATGTAAAAGAGAATTTACACCTTTTTTCTGTGTGTTCAGCTCTTCTCAAATGCTGTGAACATAAACTCATCAGGAGTTTAGTTAATGTTAAAAGACAGGTGATTCGTAATGCTCGGGTGCACCTGCACACGCCTTCCTCTCGCTCCTTTTGCTCTTTCTGCAAAAAAATAAATAAATAAATAAATAAATAAAGACAGGTGATTAATCTCAAGAACAATAAGTTTAAGGTTAATGTATCTGCGGTCAATCTTGGAGACAGTGAGTTAGGTAGTTTATGTTTCTCTCTGTTAGCTAGTTTATTAGAAAAGCCGCCATTTCATTCCCCTATCGGCTTTGGTTAAAATTAATATTCTTATTATTGAACTTGGAAATTAGGATACTTGAATAGAGGTCTGTTCTTCGGTAGCTTCTTCCTGCTGGCTAAGGGTCAAGGGATGTGCCTGCCTGAGAGAATCTATTTGAATCATTAAGGGGGAGGGGTTGAAAATGGATGGTCTTAAAAGCAAGAGTGGAGGGAGAATGGGGATTTTGATGGAGAGAAATAGGTAGGGTCTGAATTTGCTTTTGTATGAATGTTACCAGGTTGTGGAGAATGTAGGGTCTGAAAATGAGTACCAAAAGAAGAGCTGTTAGGGGTCTTAGGAGAGGGGTTAGCCAAGAAAATTAAGGCCACACATGGAAAGAAGAGTTGACACTTCTGAGAAGTTAGAGGGCCTCTTGGATTATAGGCAAATAGATATAT
The DNA here is from genome assembly GCF_040939455.1 of Microcebus murinus. Classification (NCBI taxonomy): domain Eukaryota; kingdom Metazoa; phylum Chordata; class Mammalia; order Primates; family Cheirogaleidae; genus Microcebus; species Microcebus murinus. Next base: position 47,011,342 of record NC_134136.1, on the reverse strand, counting down.
TATAGAGTGGCCGTAGTGGGAGATATGGACAGGTAAGGTTATTATTAGGTTCCCAGCATAGGCAAAGGACAGACCAGCCTGGGATGTAAGCTGGGCTATGGTGACATTCATAGAATAACAAGAGAAGTATAAGGAGGAAGACCAGGGCAATACGAAGCTGTATATACCACAGCAGATTATTGAAGCTTATGGTTTTGAGGCTTCTGTCAGGTGAATCAGAGTATTGGTGATGGACTGGCAGGTGTAGGCTGGTGGATTTCCGGGGAGTGGATGGAAGATCACTAGGTTTCAGTTGGGAGAAATCAATCCAGGATGGAATTCCCAGAATTTTGGCTGCAGTGGGAGTAGTGAGAATTATTTGAAAAGGACCTTTCTACAACAGTTGGAGGGGCCCCACTTGTCCTTGGAGATCCTTAAGTAAAATCCAGTCTCCAGGCTGCAAATTTTGTGGTCCCTTTAAATTAAGAGGTTGAGACTGAGGACGGTGAGTATTTGCATATTTCCTAAGAAGTTGTCGAATTAGCTCTACTTCTGGCAAGTAAGTACCAAGTGGTGATGGGGAATTGAGGCAAAAGACGACAGGAGAACAAAATGCCCACACATAAGTTTAAAGGGGCTAAGAAACAAAGGTATCCTAGGAGAGATGTGGAGTCTGAACTAATTCCATCCCTCAAAATCGGCCCTTACACTCTCACACACCTGCCTCTTTCATGATACTCCCTGGGCCTAGATGGAGTATGTTTGTAGTTTTAGTAGCAGGGCTTTGACAGTGAATAACAAGTTTGGGCCAGGTAGGATTCAATAGTTTTAAATCTTGGAAATATTAGGTAAACATTGCTATTTATGCAATACTTGTCATAACTCTGGAAAACAAAGCATGAAAAGGGCACTTGCATTAGCAAGAGTGTTTCCAGGGTCATGAGTGAAGAGTATAATATAGAAGAATGTGAGTAAGAAAAACTGGTACCTTGAATGGGGGAATAAATGACTCTTAGCAACAGCATGAGAAATTTTTTGACTATATTAAGTAATTTAGAAATATCAAAAAAAGTCAAAAGTACAGTATTCATGTAATTTCATTAAGAGCAAATTAATATTTTAAGAAAACTTTGTTGTTTCAACCAAAAGCTTCCTTTTTTAATTGATCACATACAAAATTGCTCCATAAAAAAGCTAAACTTGATCACATACAAAATTCCTCCATAAATTCCCTTCTATGAACCTTATCTATAACATACTTAACCTTTATGTTTTGTCCTAAATTCCCCTTTTCTTAAGTAACCAGTTATTTTAGGACAAAAAAATTTCCATACAAGATCTTTGCTCATACAATATTATTCTCCTTTCTGTTTAACCTTTCTTACCAAAAATATATTTCTATATTCATTGCCTTTTTACATTTATTTAGTCATTCACTTAGCCAAACTGATAATTAAAAGATTTCAAAAGGCAAAAAAAATATTTTTACTCTTTGATAGAGAGGAGACTCAGCTTCCCAAACAATCACAAGACCTAGTATAGACAAAACTAAATACAAGTTAATAACGAGGCAAATTGAATCTGTTTATTTTCTCTCTTTATGCCCCCATTTTTTGGTTACAATTAATATTATTATTATATCATATGAAAATCTTATTCAAAAGAGAATCCCAAATTTTATCCCTATCCTCAGTTTCAAGTGAGTCTTTAATGTTCACATTGTTGCTGGAACTGGCTGTTTCAAGTATCCTTGAGTTAGTGATATCATAGACAATGAGTTTTACCTTAATGTCAGTAACCTAGCAACTGCAGTTTTAAAGAAGGAAGATGGAGAGCTTGACAGACTCTGCATTTTAAGTGTTTAGCGGCAGATTGACCATTTGAGTTCTGAACTTTTCTTGATGTAATTTGTCCATCAGTTTAAACATGTGTATAAGTACAAAGTTTCAAACCCAAGTCCAGGAACACTACATCAGAGAATTTTTTAAGAATCTTATGTCAAACCAAATCATACTATAAATGATCTGTCCTAGGTCAAAATAGCATAAAAGCCCAAATGGCAGACAGAGGATCCCCAGTGTGTACACACATAACAATTTTAAAACTAGTTTTAATTATCAAAGGTTTCCAAAGCCACATGAATTAAAAGACATTTGAGTTCTTTCTTATGTTCTTGATAAAACCCAGCCCCAAGATCCTGCTCCCTGAGCTCCCAAAAGCATGGAGGGCTTTGATTTCAGCATTCTTGCAAATACTCAAAGCAAGTAGCCTCCTAGCAAATCATTTCAGTTTAATTACTAGCCTGTGCTGGATTACTGGCTGCTGGATATGAAGAGCTGGTTTTAAAGATATTGGCAAACTTTTCTCCAAGGGATAGTGTGAGGTTTTTCTTCACTTCTCGCTCCCTGCCCATGCCTAAACTGGCAGGCATCCCACTAAGTTGGTCATGGCCATCTCAGCTGCAACATGGAGCCCCTATTCTGTATACATGCTCCCAAGCACCCTACCCACACCCTTCTTGCAAGCACTGTCTCCATTTTATGAACTAGCCCTCCCGCAGGCACACACCAGCAAATCCCACTCACCACAACTGGTGGAAACTATTAATGGGAAGCCAATAGCGGGCGCCTAAGGGATAGCACTTTATGCGTTGAGCCTGAGGCAGGCATGTTGTCACCTGGACCAGGCATCACAAGAAGATCAGACTTAGCTGCTGGATATACCTCTTGTCCCAACCCAGGATCGCTGCAGATCACAGCCCAGAATCTGCAGAGGCGTGAAGCCTCAGCACAGGTGAAGCCACGGTGGTACCAGTTACCATAGCCTTGGAGTCGAGGACTGGGAAGAACTTCATGGTCAGTGCTTGGATGGCGACAGATGCTCCAATGAACTCTAGGGAACTACCTTTCCCTGGGACAGCAGAATGTCCTTGTCTCTGCTGCTCTCAGTTTGTAGCTCCTGACCTCTTACAGCATGCCCAACCTCAAAATCCCACTTGCAGCACCCAGGGGAGGATGACTGCTCTGCTTTCAGTGTCCTTGCTGGAACTCCGAGCAAGCAGCCCCCTAGTCATTTATTTCAGCTTAATTACTGCTAGCGCATGCAATGTGTGGCCTGGCCATGGCCCATTCTAAAAAATTTTACATGAGAATCCCTATGGTCAGTGTGAGGTCTTGCCCCCCTTTCCTTCCCTTCACCCCCAAAGTCATCTTATAATCAACCTAGCACAGTCCCTTCCTCAGGGTAGTCACTCCACCCAAGTAGGGAGTAGTCAGCAAAGCTGTAAGTTGGGGCCGCCATCCTGCACATGTATATGCCCCCTCTTGGGGCCCCTTCTTCTCGACACCGCCCTATTTTTTGGCCACGCCTGGTCTCTTGCGTGCCTAAGCAAGTTCCACCCACTGCAACTGTGGTACAAAGAAAGCCAATAGGAATCGTCTAAAGGAGAGTGGCTTGGCGTTGAACCTACCGCAGAACCCCTATAACCAGTACCAAGCCGAGGACTAGCTCCACCCTCTGGCCACAGCTTTGGCCTCAAACCACGGAGTTTGTGTAGGCGTGTGGCATTCCAGCCATGGATCATGGGCACAACTACCATGATGACCCCCGCTACCACTGCCTTGGGGTGTACGAGGTAGAAGTAAGAGCCAGACCTGTTCTGGGTGCAGCAGCATTAGCAAGAGGTGTCCACATTGGTGAAGGAGCCCCTGGCCTAATGGACGACGTGAACCATGAGGTCTACTTCAACCATGATGGTTACATCAACCACAGTGGTGGCTACATTGACCCCAATGGCTACATCGACAATGATGCCTACATCGACCATGATGCCTACATCGACCAAAATGGCTATATCGACCACGAGGAAGACGTGAACCGTGAGGGAGACGTGAACCATGAGGGAGATGTGAGCCACGAGGGAGACGTGAACCATGAGGGAGATGTGAACCACGAGGGCGGCAGCGGCGGCGGCAGTGGCGGGGGTGACGCCAGCGACCAGGAGCCCAGGCAGGAGCAACTGGAGAAGCCAGCCCACGCCGCTGAGCATGATCAGCAACCCCGAAACCGGCGCCGCCGTCGAATCCAGCGCAATAACTTCACAGCATTGCAGCTGCGGGAGCTGGAAAATGCTTTCAGATATACTCGATACCCTGATGTGCTCACAAGGTGAGTGGCTTGCTTCAGGAGGTGCCCAGTTCTCCAGGGAGTTTGGGTTAATTTTGAGACATCTTTCTCTCTCCCCCTTGGCCTCCCCCACCCCCACCCCCACCCCCACCCCTACCCCCACCCCCACCCCCTGGCAAAAGCCACTGGGGGTCCTCTCCTGTCTTTGTGGGAGATGTTTTCTGGGCATCCCCAGATGCAGTGTTTACATGAATGATGTCTGGAAAATGTTTGGGGGCTTTTTTTAAGTTATGGTAAAATAAACATATACATAAAATTTACTATCCAAACCACTTTTTAAGTGTGAAGTTGACTTGTGTTAGATAAATGCATACTGTTGTGCACTAGATCTCCAGAACTCTTCTTTTTTTGCCAGACTAAAACTATGTGCCTATTAAGGAATTCCCGTTTTCCCCAGCTCCTGGCAACCACCATTCTACTTTCTGACTCTAATTTTGACTACTCTAGGTGCCTCATAGAAGTGGAATCATGCAGTATTTATATTTTTGTAACTCATTATGTATTTCAAAAGGCATAATTTCCTTAGGGTCCATCCATTTATGTTAGAATTTCCTTCCTTTTTAAAGCTGAATAATATTACATTGTGTATATCTATATCTATATGTATATTATATATCACAATTTTTAACCATTCATCTATGAAGAGGCATTTGAATTGCTTCCACTTTTTGGTTATTATAAATAATGCTGCTGTGAACATGGATGTACAAATATCTTTTCAAGTCCATGTTTTCAATTATTTTGGGTATATACCCAGGTATGGAATTGCTGGATCATATTATAATTCTATGTTTAATTTTTTTGAGGAACCTCCATCTTCTCTTCCATAGTGGCTGTACCATTTTACATTCCTATCAACAGTACATGGGGGTTCAAATTTCCCCACATCCTCACTAACACTCATTATTTTTTTTGAAAATAACTATCCTAATGGGTGTGAGATGGTATCTCATTGTAGTTTTTATTTGTATTTCCTCAGTGATTAGTGAGGTTGAGCATCTTTTCATGTGCTTAGTGACTATATATCTTCTTTGGAGAAATATCTCTAAGTCCTTTGCCTATTTTAAAATCTATTTGTTTTTGTTAATTGAGTTGTAGGAGCTCTTTATATATTCTTGACATTAACCCCTTATCAGGTATATGATTTGCAGATATTTTCTCTCATTCTGTGGGTTGCCTTTTCACTTTGTTGATTGTATCCTTTGATACACAGAAGTTTTTAATTTTGATATAGCCCAATTTATCTATTTTTTTTATTTTATTGGCTGTGCTGGTGGCCTGACTTTATAAATAAAATTTTATTGGAATTGGAATAAGGAGAATAAGTACTGTCATGCAACTGCAGTGTGGGATCTTTCCATCATTTAAAATTTTGATAATTTGTTCATTGTAGATTTTTGCATTAATTTTTATTTATTAAAATAGTGCATTAAAATTATTTATTTTGATTATTGAGTTGTTAATACTACTTTAAATTTTGTGATGAGGGCAAACCATTTTTAAATCAAGCCTGGAATTGGGAATTACAGAAAAGTATATACTTGGGGGAGTTGTGAGGGGAGATAGTAAATTTAAAAACAACCATGAAATGTAAATACTATATTTCATTTTATCCACAAGTTCAAATACTAAACATTTGTGGTTTTCTCTACACAGAAGGGAGCTTGCAAGACGCATGGGTGTGACTGAAGAAAGAGTGCAGGTCAGTAAACCTATAAAAAGCCACATGGCAGGACAGCCATTCTAAATCTTACTTCAGGGCTTTGATAGTTTTTTCCAGGAAGTTCTCAAGTTGATGTGTTTTTATTGTCTTTTTTCATTGGCAAATAAGTTTTGAACTTGGATTTTTTTGTGGGTGGAAAATGGGATACATAAACTCCAGCTTATGATTATTTCCCATTTCCCATTCCCATTAGGGAACATGATTTCCTAAAGGAAAAAACAAAACAACAAATTACTTTCCTATTTCTGTATACAAAATTAAATATAATATAAAGACATACATGTATAGTTGTATACATATAAAATGTGTACAAGCGTATATGTGTATGTCCCGTAAGTAAAATTCAACTCTTTATTACATGGTTATTCTTTAGGAAGCATTTCTGTGTGGTCAAATTGGGGCTCAGTCTGACCTTAGAAGTATTCAAGTTAATGCAAGGAGGAACAGGATTGAAAGAGAGTTCAATTATACTAAATTATTTAAAGCCAGGCATAAGCACTTAGCTAAATGAATGAATTTATAAATATTGGGATGGGGGAGCAATTCACACTATATGAGGAACTAGTTAGTGTATGTTTAGTTAAGCTGAGACTGATGTAGGAAGATAGCTTAAAAGTCTAAGTCTAAGTCCTCCTTTTGTTTTTAAGTTTTGGGTAAGGCAGTATAGAGTGGCTGCTCTAAATTTTAATTTTCTGAAATACTTTAATGTGTCAACCTGTAAACACTGCTATAATAGTCATATTATGGTTAGAATAGGGGGAAGATTTGTAAGCTTTGGAAATTTGTCTAAAGAATGAAACAAACAAAAAGAATAATATTACTTAATTTCAGTTGACCTAAGAAGGGTCAAACAATTTTTTAAAAATTACATATGGTCAAAATAGACCTTGAAGATAACACACAAATTCAACATTATGAAACTGCTAAATGCCTATGTGAGTACGATCTTGAGGAATTTCTATCCATCTAAGGGTTTATTTTTTCCATTTTGGTGGTACTATTTTGGAGAGGTAGGTTTTATGGTATTTTTGGGGGGAGGTGGACCTCATTTCAGGATAGATATGTACCTGTGTTAATTTCAAATACTTTTCATTCCTTTAGTCAGGGATGACTAATTTGTAGGTCATGGGATCAAATGATGACCTACTTAAGGCCAAAGAGAACCATAAGCTGTATCGAAATGATATTTGCAAAAAAAAAAAAAAAAAAAAAAAACAGAAAAGAGAAGAAAAATCAAGATTTAGCCAGGCATGGTAGCACTCACCTGTAGTCCCAGCTACTTGGGAGGCTGAGGCAAGAGGATCCCTTGAGACCAGGAGTTTAAAGTTACAGTGAGCTATGAGCATGCCACTGCACTCTAGCCTGAGCAACAAAGCAAGACCCCATCTCTTTAAAAAAAAAAGAAAGAAAAGAAAAGGACAAAAAGAAAATCAAGATGACCTCTGTGGGGGTGAGGAGGAACTTTCCTTTTCCCCCCAAAGTTCACTGAAAGCTCAACTCACAATTAAGGCAGATTAATAAAAGAAAGTTTTTTTGCCGTGTGCACAGGGAGAATCAATATCCCAATAAAGTCCAGAAATGTTTATACCTTCCTTTTAGAGGGGAGGGAGAGATGAGGAATATAGGCAATTCTGTTTAGGGGCAATAAATGGTTGCTAGGGAGGATGAATGGATGGGGGAAACAGATTGACTTGTAAATAATTCTCTTCACAAATTAAATTAACCTTGAGAGACAGGTATTATATTTAAAATGATTTGGGCCAGATCTGGTTGCATTCTTGATCTTCTTGCCTGCAATATAGTAAGATAACAGGGAGGGGAAAAGAAGTCAATTGTTCTTTTTGATGGGTTCATCTGGTCTATGCGGTTAAGGGGGAAAGCCCCTTCCAATGCCTATTGATCTGGAAGGGCCTTTAATTCAAAATATTCTTTATACCAAGGAGTCATATTTTGGGTTCAAATTTCCTGAGCTCCTTCACCTTATTATTTGCTTTGCTGCAAAGTGCATGTGTGAGTGCAGTGATAGTAATGCACAGCAGGTCTGATGGTGGCATGTCTAGAAAAGTAGCCCAACAAAGCAGGCCACTGAGTGCAGGCATCCTAATGCCAAACGCTGGGCCTGCAGTCAGACCTGGCTTGTGTTGGAAAATTTGAGAAGAGGTTGTGAGCACTTTCTCAGAGCGGTAAGGCAAACTCAGAGGAAAAGGAAAACTTAAGGTTTGGTTAGTTGCTTTTCCCCATCCCTGGGTTTACATAGTGTTTTCTCAGTGGCATTCTGACGGCAATATGAGCTGTAAGAAACACATAAGGGGAAAGACAGAATATTCTCATCTATTTCCATACTCTACAGCATGAATTTCCCCAAGAAACTTAATACACAGTTTGTCCCCTAGCTTTTGCAAATATAGATAGAACTATTTTATGAAGCCAGTATTGGAAATACAGACCTCATATCAGCATATACTACAGTGAATCCACTGTGCACTTTGGTTATGTTTATGGAGATTTGACCAATATTTGAATCTTCCCAAAATGAACTCTGTTACACTGGCCTTCTACAGACTATATAATCACACAGCAGAAAGACCCCCAAATCCTTAGATGCAAGAGTGAAAATGAGGCATCAGGCAGGGGAGAAGGCCCTTTGTGTCACTTAAAATTTTCAGTTTGGGGACTTCCATAAGGATTAAATACAATATAGATTCCACTAACTAGGACACTGAAAGGATAGTAATATCTAACTGAAAGGGTTTTTGTTTTGTCTGTTTGCATTTTAATCGTTGGCAGATACTTAGGGAGGAGCCATTTTGTGGCCCCTCCCTCAGATTGCTGTTAACCATCTTCCTAAAATGCTGGTTCTACCTTTTTGCCTTAGGTATAAAGGATGGGATTTGGATCTCCTGGTTGCGTAGCAAGGCCTGGGGAGCCCCCAATGTGCTAGGTAACAGCAGTTCCAGTCCAGGATACTGGAACTGTAGCTAGAACAGAGTGAGCTGACCTTGTCCTAAGCCCAGGAAGGATGGGAGGGTACAACGGGTTGGAGAATTCACAATTGACATTGGTGACAATGGCATACTTCTTTCCCCTAAATTCTTGGGTTGGCAAAGACTTTTGAGAGTTTTAGTTAATTTGGATTGAGTTGGTCTCAACTTTCCTTAATGCTACAGGCTAAAATATCAAGAAAATATCCATACCTCCCTTGCCAGAAGATGAATGATCCCTTAGACATCCTTGGAGGAAATCTGTCTAAAAATACAACATGCTTCTTTCTATTGACTATTTACTTTATACTAAAGAGCTTTTAAAACAGGGAACCATTCCCCTCAGTGTGACTTTAAATGGGGCCCACTTTTACCATGCCCAATTTCCCTAACAAACAAGGTGAAACTATTGAAACTATCCCTAGTGAGGAGGGGGCAGGAGGCAGCTGGACAGCTGATGGTCAGCTGTCAGGATGCAGACCTTTCTTTACCCTGTTACCAGGCAATGAATTAACAGCAAAGACCTGGAACAATTCAGAAGGCAGACTTGCATCCAATATCTGGAATAAAACATGAAAAAATATTAAATTAGGAGGAGAGAGACAAAGTAATAAGTCTGTTCTAAAGCTGGGCACATAGCTGGTGCTCACAAAGGGTGAGCTGAAGGGAGGGAGTATGGTGTTAGCTACCCTAAGGTATTTTAGCTATAAGGAAATAGCATCTCTTGATGCACTTTAAAATCTCAACAGCATGTGAAGTTGCACGTTGTGTTTTTTTCTACTATGACATTAACTGTTCAATATACTAAACCAATACCTTTTTCCCTCTGATTGTAGGTTTGGTTTAAGAATAAAAGGGCCAAGTGGAGGAGAAATCAGAGGGCATCAATGCTCAATAACGTACCACCTGCTATCGTGAATCACGTTATCGTCCTACTGTTAGATTAGTCCTAGAATGCCATCCTGCTTCAGGAGCCAGATTGGAGATGGGTTCTTCTGGTGCCACTGACACCTGGGCTGCCCATGTTGCCCACACTACCCTTATCTCCTCTGCACTTATATTATCAATAAAGATGTGAATTCTCAATACATTTCTTCTTGTGTGCCAATTGTGGTTAGTAGGGTATAGATAAAAAATTGTTAAGGAACTGCCATTTAAACAGAATAATAAGGTCTCCTTTCATGAGATGACATCTCATGAATAAGCCCTGCACATCGCAGAAGTTTTCAGTTCCCATGGTGAGTCTGCACTGACCCATACATTCTTTTCTGTCCCCGCCCCCCATCATGCTATCCTCATCCCCACCCTGCCCCTTGAGGACCACAAAGATGTGCAAGAAGAGGCGTGGCAGGTCCCTAGTAAAACAACAGTGTATTTCTAGACAGGGATGAGTTCCATTCATGGTAATTAATTCAGTCTGAACCCTAAACTCTAAGAGAAACTTCCTCAGAGGCTGCTCACAGTATTTAGGAAGTTGGTAGCCAAACATTCAACCAATATGCTCCAAATTCTGGTCACTCACCTCCCTTTTTGTGAAGGACATAGGGGAATAAAAGTCATTCTGGCCTATGGTTCTGCCACTTCAAAAGAAACATGAAGTATCCCAAGAATGGAAAAACAAACACCACATATACTCACCAGCAAACTGGTATTAACTGAGCAGCACCTAAGTGGACACATAGGTACTACAGTAATAGGGTATTGGGCAGGTGGGAGGGGGGAGGGGGGCGGGTATATACATACATAATGAGTGAGATGTGCACCATCTGGGGGATGGTCACGCTGGAAACTCAGACTTGTGGGGGGAGGGGGGAAAGGGCATTTTTTGAAACCTTAAAATTAGTACCCCCATAATATACCGAAATAAAAAAAAAAAAAGAAACATGAGAAGAAATTTCATGAAGGCCAGAAAGATGCTTCTCTCCCCTCTCCCACTGCAAGCTCAGGAAGCATATTGCTGTACCTCCCCCAGCTCATAGGCAGATGAACACTCCTCCAAATGCATTTTGTCACCTTCAACATCCTTGAGAGAACCCCGCTTCCTGCTCATTAAACACTGAAAGGGGACCTTTTCATTTAGTGCTCAAAGCAAAAGTAAGAAGATGGTTCCCTGAGTAATGCTCCAGAATAACCACTCATTGGAAAAAGCAGTCATACCTCTGCTTTTTTCATGAAATCTTCTTTGTGCAAAACTGCCAGGATAGAAAAAAACAAAAATCAGGTTAGGAGGATGAAGAGGCCAGGCCTGCTTTTTTAAAGCATAAAGTTCTCCTCAGTTGAACCTTTCTTTTGAATAATCTTTAACAATGTGACTCCCCTTTAATGGAGTTTTATGTGAAAAGTGATTAATTATTGACATCACAGTCATAGTATAAAGTTATTGCAGTGACTACAAATAAGGTACCATGGTTATAGCAGAATATCCTCTCATGGGGGATATTGAAAGACCAGTTTCACAGCACTTATGTTCCCAGTGTGAAGGGAGGCTCTGTCTCCTTGGGAAGGCATGCCATGGTGTCCACTAATTTTTATTTCTTTCTTCTTACTTCCTTTTTCACTTGTGATTGTCAAATGTCAGCAAAGTGGTTGTGTCTCACATGGGGCTTCCACAGACAGAAGAATGTTTTTACTATGCAGAGGCCCCAGGCCCTGTTGGGGAAATCCAAGAATGTACTTGTATATGCCCATTGCCACTCTCACAGGATGATTATGAAACAAAAAATGCTTATTTCCCAGTGATAACCATTTTCCTTCTTAACCATTAAATTTCTCAATGCTTTAGGCAGCCTCAGAACTACAGGGTCTGTACAAATAAGCTCCAGGACACCAACTGTCAGATCCAATATTGACACCTTCTCTGCTCTGGCCATGGCTGAAACTGAAAGAGTGCTCAGCACAAATCTCTCAGTCAATCTTCATACCCAGTCTGACACACACTAACAAAGAACATTCTTTTTCATAATCAGGCTGCCTGGAAGAACAGGGAAAAAGTGAATAGCTTTCCCAGAAGTGGATGGTGTCTTCAAAAGTCATATATACTATTAATATTTTTAACATGCCTCTGCTTCTTTCAGGAGCCAGATGTATTAACGCAGGGTGGTGGTGTGAGGCAGAAGAGATATGCAAAACATTGCTGCAGATTATAATTTGCCCACAGTCTAGATTTTCAAAGAGAGAAGTCTTCTAAAATTAATACCACAAAAAGCACTTCTCTTAAAATACATTTCAAGTATCCCAAAGGCATTGATCAGAAATTTATTCTAATGTAAGGAAATAACCTTGGTTTATAAAAAATATCTTTAGAAACTGGACACTAACAAATATGCTGATCCAAGATATGTTATCTTTGCAGATGTTAGTTTTGGGTGAAAAATTACAAATACAACATTGTGAGTACAGTAGATTCGGCATTTTACAGTAATCTAATAGTTCTCAATGTGGTCTTGCTTTTGAAAGTTTGTCACAGTGAAGAACACATGCCAGTAAACTTTCAAGATACTAAGGTTGGTGGTCAAACTAAGTAGGAAGAAGGTATGAACTATTTGGGAGGAAAACTTTTGTGATTAAAACTAGATTTATGTAACTTGGTTCTTGATTCAAACAAATATAATATAATCAGAACCTTGGTGATCTAACTTGGAAATGCCTGAAAATCAAAATTCCAAGAAACTACTTTAACTACAAGTACTTAGAGACAAAGAGCAGGGGGAAAGGAAAGGCAGAATTAATTCTTAATTGGACAATACAGGAGTATAGTCTGTCCAGGTAGATGTGAAAAGTCACCTTTCAAACAAAGAGAAGAGTTAGTATAAATGTATACAAAGTAGGGAAATGGAGTTTAAGTTGTTTTCAAAAAACCAAAAATACATCTACCTGTTTTCTGTCTGGCATAACCCACAGCTAGAGTTGCCCCAAAAGTGGTGGCAGGGGAATTCCCACAAGGGACTGCCTCAAACCATCCGCTGTTGGGGCTGGTTGGGATTTCAAAGAAAGAAGCACTAAAGGCGAGGGTAATCAATCCAAAGTATTTATTAGGAGAACCTACATACAAAGGAGGATTCAGCTTGCTCATGATGGACAGCAAGACAAGAGATGTCCTACCTAGGTATGTCAGAATTCAGGGGCTTGGGTTATGGATTTTATATGAGGGTTAAAGAATTTGGTTCAGGGTTTGAACTAGTTTCTATGTTTTTAGCAAGATTTTTTATCTTTCAGTATTTCAAGCAACAACCTAAATAAGTTTACCAGTTCCTGGGATTGTTCAGGGTATTGGCTTGGGTTCAAGCCTGCAGGGGGAAATGTGCTGCTGGCCAGGTCACACAGCAGTCAAGTCCCTCTGTGTTTCTCAGTCAGGACACAGAAAGAAACTGGGAGAAACTGGGGGACCCTGCTACAGAGGGAATGGCCTGAAAAAATGGCAAAAATATTTTCTGTCTCTTTAAAACACCCCCCACTCCTTTTTGAAAACTAAAACCTGCATCCCTGCCTTGGACCAGTGGTTGGGAGGGGCAGGGTAATGTCTTTTGTTCTTTGTGCTAGAGGACATGGCTCTACGGAACTCCAGGCCCTGCCCAGACCTGGCAGGCAGAGGTCCTGGAGGTCTGGGTGGGCCTCTCAGGTGACAGAGGTCATGGGATTGTCCTCGCCAGAGATGGGATGGATCAGAATCATCAGCTGTAGTTGAACAGCAATTGCCTGGAGCTGAATGGCCTCCCTTCAAAAGCTCTGTATTCTGCTTTTGGGGAGGGTGATGGCATTTCAGACAGGAGTCTCCAACCTCCTCATTTGCTGGCAAATTAATAAATCTCTTTCCTTCTCCTCAAACCATTTGTTCTGGTTCTTCTGATGTGGCCTCAAGGACACATGCTGAGCTTTCAGTAATAGATTTGACGTCCCTGGGTGGGGGCATTGGCTTCCCAGTAGAATGGCACACTGTAACTTGCTGAAAGAAGCAGGGAGCAGCTCTGGGTCAAGCCATGGGTAGGAACATCACCTTTTCAGGTAAGAAAGAAAGGGATTCTCCCAGCAGTTGCTGGGGCCTCTTTAGCTCTGGGAAGTCCTGTCCCATTCTCCCCAAATGGACACACCTCTGACCAACCTGAACTGAGTTGAGAGCAAGGAAATAGATTTGGGAAGCATTGCAACAGCCATGGCCATTTGTAAGCAAAGTTGTCCAAGACGCCGAGACCCTGTTAACACCAATAGGGGGTTTTCAGACAACCCTGTTTGCCAAGGTACCAATTTGGGGTGGTAAATCAAGAGGTTGAGTGAAACTAGGGTACCTGGATTGTATTGAGGTCATTTGTGATTCCCAGGGAGCCAGGGGAATTTGGAAGATGTTGGTTCTCTTGTCCGAGAAAATTTGGTTCTTGGTTGCCCCCTTTGGATTAGGAGACACTAATTGTCAATTGAGAATTCAGTTCTCATTTGTGGTTCCCATTTGGTTGGCTGTGCCATTTTGTCTTAGGGATTCCCTGTATTGCCTGTATTTGTTCCTTTATAAAATTTTGTTGCAACATAGGAAAGTTCCATCTAAAAGTCCCTTGGGAGAGAAATTTTGGCTAAATGGTCAACTTACAGCTATGAACCTATATGTAAAGAGAATGGTGTTATTGGAACCCAAAAAGTGAGCTGGAACGTGAGGAGAAGTGGCTGTTAGATGAAACCTTCAGTTTTCCTGTCTTATAACTGAATTATTTTGTCAAAGATCAGGTAAATGGGACAAGATCCCATATGTGTTGGGTTATTGGGTAGGAAATGTCCAATTTCTTCAAGGTCAGACATTTCTTGTTTAATGACTTAATACAATCTTAAAGGCCTGGGATAGTTTAAATACTTTGTTTTAGTTGGTCATTTTCCCCTGGTCTGCACCAGTTCTAGAACAGTGCTGCTGCAGCCCCAGAGGTGCACCTGCAGGAGAGGGCCACCCCCTGCCCCAAGAGGGAGGCACAGGTGAGGAGGGAACGCCTGCCAACCCAGTGCCCCAGGTCACACGTGTGACATGGTCCCACTAACGTCCTTCTCAGTTGAGGTGTTATGGGGACCCAGGGGGAGGTCCACAGGTGGGCAGGGAAGTGGTGCCTTTCTACCGATGCCTGCATGGATCCCATCTGGGGAATCGCCCCTGCCACTGCAGAGCTGCAGCTCCAGGCCTAGGGTAAGGAGGCAAACAGGGAGCAGGTGGCCAGGGGAGAGCTGCAGGTTCCTGTGGCACATCTCTGATGCACCCTGTCTCCAGGGCTCTTGCTGGGGTTCCAGGCATTGGTGGTCCCACCACACTGGCCCTTCCCCCATGCCACTCCTGCAGCCTGCATGGGTGGTAAGTGGCTCCAAGGCAGAGTTCAAATGTGTAGTCCTGGAGGAGCCACCACCCATTGTCATGAAGGGTGGACAGCAGCTGGCAGCCTCTAGGCAGCTTGAGCTTCCCAGTGGATGGCGCCAAGGAGGGCCTGCTGGCAGTGCACTGCCTACTCATGCAGGGTTGATGTGTGCTGTGCCTGCAACGCAGCTGGCAAGGCCTACTCAGCAGCCGCCATCACTGTCGTCACTGTGCTGGAGTGCCCAGCCCTCCAAGCCTGAGCCCCACTGCCACTGCCACTACCATTGTCACTGCCTAGGATGGAGGAGGGCACAAATCACCCACCCACTAAATTACGACTTGGGCTTTGGAATGGTCACTCCTGGTGGAAAACTCAGCTTGGCCAGAGGGCACATTCATAGCCAGAGCAAGAAAGCTGGAAAGTATATAATGCCAGGAAAGAACAAAAAACTGAAACGTATACATGTACGTTAGTTGTGCCCACCAAGGGTTCTTTAAACACTGTGTTTTTTGAGACCAAGGCGGGTGGATTGCTCAAGGTCAGGAGTTCCAGACCAGCCTGAGCAAGAGCAAGACCCCGTCTCTACTACAAATAGAAAGAAATTAATTGGATAACTAAAATATATGTATATGTAAAAAAATTAGCTAGGTATGGTGGCACATGCCTATAGTCCCAGCTACTCGGAAGGCTGAGGCAGGAGGATCGCTGGAGCCCAGGAGTTTGAGGTTGCTGTGAGCTAAGCTGACACCATGGCACTCTAGCCCGGGCAACAGAAGTGAGACTCTGTCTCAAAAAAAAAAAAAAAAAAAAAAAAAGGACATTGGACAGAACACTCCTGGTAGTGAGAAACCTACAGGAGAGTAAATGTTTCTTGTTTAAGTTCAGGACTCAGACCGCAAAGAAGTGGGCTGAAGCCCCTGCCTCCAAACATCCCCACAGCAGCCCTGGGAGAAATGGAGAGTGGGGATCCAATTGGTGCCCACCTGCATGCGCAGAAGCAGTCCTTTCCCCACCCCCAACACAGCCCGGTCCCGCGTGGTCCCCTGCACTCAGGGAGCCAGGCAGAGAGCACTGGGCGAGGGGCCAAGCAACAGCGAGGCAGCTACACACTCGCTGCAGAACGTGAGTGGTAGGAAAGCTTAGACGGGATCTGTGAACCTGCAATCGGACAGAACTTTTCTGGGGCTTCCATCTGGATCCCAGACTTCGGACTGATGGTAAAGCCCTTGTACGAGGCCCCTAAGGGAACAGCTCCTGGGTTTTCCTGAATATGAAAAACAAGGAATGAGCCTCAGAGTCTCAGTATACATGCTGAGAGGCATCCCAAGCCCAGTGACAGGGTAAAGCCACGGAACCATATCGCCTCCTTGAGAACTTGTTATTAAAGACTGTGTCTGTTCTCAACCCTGCCACCCTTTTGCCTTTCCAACATGACTGCTTAGAGGTTCTGGGGACTGTATCTCAGCAGGACGGATCTGTCAGATCAGCCGCTGCCAGAGCAAGACTGGGATTTTCTCACTGGTGGAACAGCCGCATGGACAACGAGGGGCTGGATGTGTGGTGAGCACAGCAGTGGCACTGCCACCTGGGACTTCAGACCAGGAAGCTGAGTGACAGTATGCAAGAACAAACAGGTAGACATGTATATGTTTTCATGATGATCCGTGCCATTTGAAAGGCGTCTCCTGACAGCCAAGATAAGAATATTAAGTGTGGCACTGAAATACGGCCTTCATACGGCCGAGGCTGAGCCCAAGCAGGTGGCAACATGGCAAGAAGGACTGACAGAGCTGCTCAGAAGGCCACTCGACGCGATCTGTTCTCTGAAAGCCACTGGAGGCAATGTGTTTTCTGGGGCCTTGATCCTCAGCTGGATTTAGATCCCCTTTGAATCTGAAGACTGGGGCTCTGTGCCTTTTGGGATGGCACAGCTAAGTGGACACGAATTTCTCATGGACTTGTTCTCCTACTACTTGGAACTTTGGTCCGGCCACTTTTGAGGCACCTACACACCTTAGACATGTGAAGCATTGATGGATTTGGGGAACCTCATTTGGGAAAACCCCATCTACAGTGGACTGTTCGTGTGCTAGCCTTGATGGATGTGGTGAGACCCATGGGAGAGATGCTGTGTGCAACAACCTGTGTATGTGCTTGAGGAGGTCCAAGGACAGAAAGGAGACCCACTGCACAGGGTCCCAACCCTTTTGATGGTTGACAGTTTCATTTGATAATAGTGGATATCTTTTCAGGCAGGGAATGAAGAGAGTGTCTAAAGCTCCAAGATGGGCTCCTACCAGGAGCTGCTGGCCGGAGACATGGCCTTTGCTGAGTTCCTGTGCATGTATGAGGCCTTGGAGGACAAGGAATGATGGACATCACCAGTCCAGGGAAAGAGGTGAAGCAGGTATAAAATGACATACTGGTGATGGACGCCGTGGACAGGCAGCTGTGGAGACAGCTCAACAGCCCCTCCTTCTACAGCGAGGATGTCCACAAGCTCCACAGCCAAGAAGGGAAGGAAGAACAGAAGAGGCTCAGACACCCCATTGTTGACAGGGCCCAGGAGCATTTCACAAGTGACCAGTGGTGTTGCTTCCTGCGGTCTGCACCTGGATGTACTGCACAATGTCCTGTGGTCGCCCCTGACCTTCGAGTGCAGCCTCAGTGGGAACCTGGTGATACGGTGGACTCAGTGATCCCACAGGTCTAGATGTTCATAGGCTCCCCTCCTCCATACAAAGCAATAAGGGACATGCTTTTGAACCGGACATAAACCAACAACTCAGAAAAGTAGAATAGAGTATTGCTGTTTGTCCCCCTCAGAAGCAGGCTTAAGTTACACCCCTAAGAAAGAGTTTATGAGAGACCCTTCCTAGCACCCTGAGGTAAGTATAGTAATACAACCAGGAGTAAGAAGCAGGGTAAAGCAATGTGCCAGATGAGTGGGTCAGGCACTAACCACTATGAATGAGTTCACCTCTTTCAGGCCTCTGCCCTAGTTGGAAGCAAAAAAGTAGAAGAAACCCCATGAAGTGCCTCTAACATCTCATACCTCCTTGGAGTTGTCAGAAGTGAAACCTTGGGTCCATCACAGCAGACTAAAGAGGTGCCCCACGGAAGAAGAGAACCAAGCCCTCAGTAGAGGGGGCAGCCTTTAGACAATCTAAAGTAACTGTTTAATGGAGGGGAGAAATGAAAATATATATATATATATTTTTTACTAACCTGTCTTTGATTATTTTGTTCTGTCTATAGGATGGAGAGACAACTCTCTAGTGAGGATATCCCCGGGCTATTACCTCTTCTGTTGATCTGTGTTTGTCATCCATATATGATTTCTGAATCTACAAAAGCTGGTCTCTCGGATCACCTACAGGGTGCTTTCCTGCCCAGCTCTGTATCGGACACACTGTCTACAAGGCGACAGTCCATTTTGTGTTGTCAATCCTCACTATTCTAGTTGTTTGCTCATGACTTTTGTCACCAGGTAATCTGTTATTGTAAGTACACTGCCAAAGATTTGTAATGACATATACACATAAGTATGAAACTTCCATCTGAAACATCGCCTCCATTTCAGCAGGAAGCAGCTTGATGACCATGTCGTCACTCCTCCCATACATACGGAAGGGAAATATCAAGAGTGGGAATATGTAACAGGGAAGGGCCTGGGGAAGACAGAGAGATTGTCCATCTCTGTAAAACTTCCCCCCACTCTTTTTGAGAACTGCATTCTGGCCTGCATCCCTGAAGCAGGTTAAGTGTTTTGTTAAAACTCCCAGTAGCACAAGCTCCCCAGGTGAGAGACTGGCAAAGTTCACAGGTTTTGTCCTTGGCAGAGATGGGATGATTAGAATAGGTAACCACTCTGATTGCCTGAAGCCAAGAACCCTCCCTTTAAAAGCTCTGTATTTCTGCCTATGTTCAGGAAATCTGGGATTTTGAGACAAGAAGGTCTACTATATTTCCTCCTTTGCAAAGTAAGCTCTCTTTCCTTCCTCCCCAAACCCCTGGTCCTTGTTCTTCTGATTCGGCCTTGTGAACAAGTGGCCGAGATTTCCTTAACAACATCAAACTCTATGTTTTAGTCACTTATTGTGTTTATTATTGAATGTAAGCCCCATAAGGCAAGAAATTTTGTCTATGTTGTTTACTAAGGCCTCTCCAGCTCTTAGATGTTGAAAGTAATCCACGGTGTCATTAGAAAATAGTTAGACATTGTAAATTGTCTCAGCAAGGCAAAATTTTTACTTCTGATCAGAAGGGCATGTAGTGGCAGTAAAAGTAGTCAGTCAGCGCACGAAGGGGAACTTCTTTATCTTTTTATCTCTAACATAGACCTAGGGCTGTGTCTTATTTTACTGGTAGTGACTTTAACCTCACAATTTTGGCCGTATCCGATTGGCTAAGCCATGTTGTTGGGGTAAAAGGGAGAATAAGGAAGTTAAAGTTAATAAATGTGGGGGGGGTTGGTATTGTAATAAAAGAGATTAAATTAAGGTTATTATATATTTTGTGTTATGTGTTAATAATTATGTAAAGTTGGGTATCAGACAGAATATTTCTTTGGCAGAAAACATTAAGCCGATGTCATCTCTTCCTACATATAGTTCTCCCTGGCACAGGGTGGGTGCTCAGTAAGTGTTTGCTAATCTCCCAGACACACTGGTGAGCGACAATCACGAGTTGCAGAACAGCAGTCTAGTGTGATCCAACTTATGTTAAAGAGCATCCCCAGAGCACCACGGTATACCTGCGTGTGCATGCACGTGGATGTCACTGCATGGAATAGAGTCTGGAAGGGTCACAGCAAAGCCAGGGCAGTGGCTGCAGTGACGGTTATTCTATGGGGACCCAAGAATGGGGGAGGGTGCCAAAGGAGACTTCAGTCATATCTGCAACGTTTTCATCTTTCCTAAGGAAAATGTGTTCCTGTATTACTTTTCTGGGATTTAAAATAAATGACAATGAATCAATTAAAAATTATACATCATAACAGTTTCCAGAAAGTGACCAGCAAAAGTCTCAGGGATTCTGTAAGGGATAAAAGCAATTCTTAGCGGTGGCGCTTGCTGTCTACCGCCCGCACATGACACACGTCAGTTGTGCAGCACCTACTGTGTGTCAGGCACTGTTGAAAGACATGGCATATAGTAGTGAACTAGACAAAGGGAGCCCTTTTTCTTGTGCAGTGGCCTTTCCGGTGGGACCCAGAGCCGCTCGAAGTTGAAGGTGTAGATTCTGCAGCTGCAGGAGTAGCCGTCCTGAGGGCCGATGTGCAGGCCCAGGCTGCCTCTCACCACCTACACTCGTCACACGAATCCTTCCCTCTGGGACTGCAAAGACCAACATCCTTTATGGTTTTATTTATTTATTTATTTTATTTATTTTAGAGATGAGGCCTTCCTCTATCACCTGGGCCACAAATAACTCACTGCAACCTCAAAGTCCGTGGCTCAAGGGATGCAGATCCTCCTGCCTCTGCCTCCTGAGTAGCGGGACTACAGGGACACACCACCATGCCCGACCAATGTTTGTATAATTTTTTTTTTTGTCTACATTGGATGTGACCATGTTGCCCAGGTTGGTCCTAAACTACTGGCCCAAAGCGATCCCCCCTCCTTGGTCTTGGAAGTGCTGAGATTATAGGTGAGATATACTGCACCTAGCCACCCCCTTCTCATTTGGCTGTAGTTGGGGATGGAATATCCCGGATCACAGGGAACATATACTGAACCTGTGGGGAGTGTTTGCTGACTGATCGTCAACCTGACCACCCCCCAGGAAGGCCACCCAGGCCTGTCTGGCAGAAGATGGGGCTTCGTGCCTCTGGCAGGTCCTTCACCTCCTGCTGTCATCAATGGGGCCCAGCCTGCCCAGGGAGCCCCGACCTTCTCTCCAACATGCTCCACCAGGGACCTGGAAGCAGCATTTGTCCATTCAGTCCACTGTCACAAGGGACAGGTCATGGGCCAGCTTGTTCACAGCCTGGACTGCCCTCCATCACTCTGGTCACCTCCCTCCTTCAAGCCAGTGCCTCAGACCCCACTCTGGTGGTGGCCCTTCATGGAGCCCATTGAAAGGCCCTAAGCAAAAGTGATGGGAGGAAGGGGTTGTGTCCTGGTTGTCTCTGTCCCAGCAGCCTGGGCACAGCCCTGCTGAGGCCTTGGGCATGTGCCCCTTGTCCTCCTGCTGCCTGCTGGCTGCACAGGGCTACTGCCATGGCCCCTCAGCAGACAGTTGTCCCTACAGATGGGAGCAGGCCTGCAGTTAGCAGAGCTGGCTTAGAAGCCTTAGCCCTCCTGTCCCGAGTACCCTGTGGCAGGGGGAGCCTTGTGTCCAGGGCTTGCTGCTTCTCCTTTCCTGTGAGTGGAAGGGAATCCCACATGGCCTGTGCGTCTGTAGGGAGGGCAAGTGCTTAAGACACAGGCTCTGGGGCCACCTGCTGGGCTTCAGTTTTCAACTTTACTCCTGGATGACCTTAGGCAACTGGCAGAAACGTGCCCCTGCCTCCTCTGTGCTAACGAGACTCCTCATCTGTGGGAGGGGAGAGATCATAGTCACAATACTTACTTCACAGGGTGGCAATACTACTTCACAGGGACATGCATTAGTTATTGCCTGTGACAGCTCTTAGAACAATGCCTGGCACACAGTAGGTGCTCAATACAGGAAGGCTGTTAAGTCACTGTCGTCACTACAATGTTCTATTTCACTTAATGGTCCTACGAGTCCTGCAGGGAGACCTTACACAAGGGGCTTTGGAGCCAGACAGACCTGGTCTGAATCTCAGCTTGGAGACGTGACCGAGTGACCTAGGGAAGGTCTTCCTTTGTCTGCAACTCAGCCTCGCCATCCATAAAGTGGGGTCACAGGAGCTACACCTGCCTGGAGCACTGTACTAAGAAGGAAAGCAGGTCTTCCAAAGAGCAGGTGGGCATGGGCAATATATGTAACCTTAACACTTGTCCCCCATAATACACTAAAATAAAATAAATAAATAAAAATTACCACTTTCCAACAATTAAGAAAAAAAAAAACAAAGAGCAGGTGGCACAATGGCTGCCTGTGACAAGCCTCAGTTAATGGGGGTCGGGTTTTGTTGTGTTTTGTGTTCTGGTCCTGACTTGGCTGTGGCCCCCTGGCTGGCCTTGCTTCATGTGCTCCTCTCCCTGGGGCTGGCTTTCTTTAGCCGTCGCTCTGCAAGCAGTCTCCAGCCTCCCCTCCTGCAAGTGGCGCCACTTAGCTCCCCACTCCTCTTGGTTGCTGTCTGATGGGCTGTCAAAGGTGTCCTGCAGGTCACCTGCAATCCCTGTCACTCCTCTGGCCCCTTTTCTAGCATCTGGGCACCTCAGCTTCTCTTGGGATGTGACTTCAGGGCTCCCAGTCTTGACTTTGGTGGCTACACACTGAGTGCCAAGTCCATTTGCTCCCAGGTTGTTGAGACGGCGCAGGTCTGGCCACCGTGCCCTGCTGTCCCTGCTCCCAGGTAGGGGAGGAGGCTGGGGCAGGAATCACTCTCACCCCTCACTAACCATTCCTAGGCCTGAAAGTGACATTTCCCTGCTCACTTCACTGTCATCATAGAAAGGTTTAGGTGCCATTTCTTCCAGAGCCTGGTCTGGAACCCAACCCATTCCTGTCATTCAGCTCAGCTTGTCACTTCCCTCCTTCTATAGCACCTGAAACTGCCACCCTCATGCAGTGTCAGCCAGACAGCCACTGTCCCTGGGTGCTCTTCCACCTTCGCCCTGCTCTGTCCCTGCCCAGCAGCCCCTCCGAGGATGCTAGTGCTTGTCCAGGCAGCCCTGGCCTGGGGCTCTGTCTCTCCCAGCGCAGGTGTCTTCTCTGAGGCAGAGGCACACAGCCTGAACCCGTGGGACCCCAGGCCCTGCAGGGCCCCGCCCAGAGCTCTCGGCTCCGAGTCATCCTCTCCAGGAGCCTGGCGGGCTGGCAGCTGGCCAGCTCTGAAGCCGCCTCTGGGGAGCAAGTCCTGCCGAGGGCTGGCCTAATCACTGTCGCTAAGGAGTGGCTAGCAGCCCCCATGGAGACATTGGGTTCCACCCTCAGGAGTGGACTCGCCCAGGAATCTGCTACCCCACTCCCTGTGTGTTCAAAGCTGCCAACACAGGCAGCCAAGGAGAGGGGAAACACCTTACTGTGACTGGAGTCCTAGGTCTGCTGGTCACTGGCTGAGTGACCTTGGGTGGTCACTTCACCTCTCTGAGCCTTTATTTACCCATCTGCAAAATGGACATGAAAACAAGTCCTTTATTACCTCACAGGTTGTTTGTAGGATCCAGGGAGGTGGTGGATGGGAACAGACTTGGTGAGCACACCGGCGACAAGGGCTGCTGCTGCTGCTGCATGGTGCAGTGCGGCCCTGCCACTCACACACAGAGCGCTGCTTTATTCTTGTGACAGCAGATGCAACTGCCATTGCTTCTCCTTGGACGCACTCTGCTCAAACTAATGTCCTTTCTGTTCCTGCAGCATTAATCCCGACCCCCACCCAACCTGCACAACATTGCCATCCACCTTGAAAAATACTGTAATGTGTCCTCTCTTCTAAAACCACAACCTCCAGGTGGGCCACGCAGGCTGAGGCCTAGGATCCCAGCACTCTGGGAGGCTGAGGCAGGAGGATTGCTTGAACCCAGGAGTTTGAGGTTGCTGTGAGCCAGGCTGACACTGGCACTCTAGCCTGGGCAATAGGGCGAGTCTGTTTTTAAGAAACAAACAAACACACAACAACAACAACAACAAAACACAGAAATGTATTCTCTCACAGGTCTAGAGGTCAGATGTCATGAATGAAGGCACCAGCACGGTGAGTCCCTTCTCGAATCTCTGAGAGAGAATCTTTTCCACCCTCTCGTGCAGCTTCTGATGGCTGCAGGCAACACTTGGTGCATGTTGGCCTTGACACATCACTCCAATCTTTGCCTCAGTCTTCATGTCTCCTTTTTTTTTTTTTTTTTTTTTTTTTTTTTTTTTTTTTATTTTCATTTTAACAAAGTCACTGCCATTGAATCATGTCTCCTTTTGTATGTTTCTTTTCCCCTCTCTTAACTTATTAGGACTTCTGTGATTGGATTAGGGTCTCCTCTAATCCAATATGCTCTCATCACAAGATCTTTACCTTAATTACATCAGCAAAGTCCATTATTGTAAGTAAGGTCACCTTCTGGGTGGACATATCCTTTCAGGAGAGGGTCCATATTCACTACAAAAAGTCACCATGAATTTCAAGACGGTCACAGAAGAGCATTAGACCAATTGCAGGACCCTGCTGAGAGTGGGGCCCCATTGAACTCCACAGGCCACACGCCCATGAAGCCAGGCATATCAGGTCATCCATGTCCTCCCTTCCTGCTGTCAAATTCAGTGGGGCTACTGAATCCTCATCTTCCTGGGCCTCTCGGTAGCACTGGACACAGTCAATCACTGCATCCTCCTTCTGACTCTTGCTTCCCTTGGCTTCTGGGACACTCAGCTCTCCCGGTTTTCCTTTTATCTCCCTGGCCAGCCAGTCAGCCCTCAGTGCCTTCTGCTGGCCCAGCTGTCTGCATGCGCTACAGTCAGGAGGTTGGACAGCCATGGGGCTCGTGCTCGTGCACTCCTCTCTGTGCACGTGCCTCTTTCAGGGTCTCATGGGGTCCCAGGTCTTTCAACATCCCCTCTGCACAGACGCCTGCTGCTCTGACCCCTCCTCTGAGTTCCAGACACACAGACCCAGCCATCTGCTCAACAGCTCCCCTTGAGGGTCTAACAGGCCTCTCAGACCCAGCATGTCCTCACTGCAGTCCTCCCACTTGCTAGGGTGAAAACCTTCCAGTCACCTAGTTCCTGTCTTTCCTCTCACACATTGACATGCAATCTCAGCAAACGATTCCCATCCCACCTAGAATGAGATCTCCACTCCCTGCCATGGCCACAAGGTCCTCTGTAGACCATGACTGAGTCCTCCCCTACTTCACCCACCGCATCTCCTACTAACACTACCCACCTCACCCCCACTCTTGCTCCTTATATGCATGAAGCTCACACCAAGCAAGCTCCCGCCATAGGGCCTTTGCACCTGCAGCTCCCACTGTCCACGTGATCTCTCCCATCCACTCCTTAGGCTGGCTCCCTCACTCTATTGAGTCCTCCTCAAATGTCACCTGGTCAGAGAGGCCTTTCCTGACCACCCTGTCTGAAATAGCACTGCCTGGTCCCTCTCCACTCCCATCCCTTGCTTGGTGCTTAGCCATATATATATATTGTACATTCATTTACTCCACATCTGTGTCCTAACTAGAATGTAAGTGATGTCACGTTAGGGATTTGGTATTTTTCACAGCTGTCATCTATATCACCTAGCACAGTGTGTGACACATGTGTGTTCAATCAAAGAATGAATGAATCTGATCCCATGGCTCTCCTAGCTTAAAATCCCACAATGTTTCATCACAACTCTGCATCTTTCTCCATGCTGTTCCTTCTGCTTGGAATGCCCTTCCTCCTAATGGGCCAAGAACACTATTTTTTTTTGAGGCTGGGTCTTATTCTGTGGTCTATGATACAGTGCAGTAGCATCATTACAGCTCACTGCAACCTCAAACTCCTGGGCCCATGCCAACCTCCAGCCTCAGCCTCCTGAGCAGCTGAGATACAGATGCACACCACCACACCTGGCTAATTGTCCTATTATTGGCAGAGACAGGCTCTTTCTCTTGTTCAGGCTGTTACTAAAATTTTGGCACTTGTCCTCAAGGCCACATCAGAAGGAAAACAAGTGGTTCAAAAGAAGGAAAGACTTTATTACTTTACAAGCTAAGGAGGATAAATGGTAGACCTTCTCCTCTCAAAATCCAAATTTCTCATAACGGGGGGAAGAAAAGTGGCAGAGTAAATGTGACCTCCTGGATTCCTGCTCTCAGACAAAGAGGTGTAGATCTCAGCCTCCTACTCACAAGTGGATTGCTCCCCCACAAAGCAACATTGTTAAACTGCAGAGAAACAGCCTGGGTCACACAACACATGGGGAAAAAGGTGAAAGGGAGATAAGGTCGTGAAGTCTGGAGAATGTGCGATAAACAATAGAGAATAGAGCAGAGGTCCTCAAACTTTTTAAACAGGGGGCCAGTTCACTGTCCCTCAGACCGTTGGAGGGCTGTTGGAGAGTGCAGTGCACATTCCACACATGCGCACTGTGGGCCTGGGACGAGTCCGCTGCTAAGCAGGACAGGCAGCGGTGGCAAAAACACCCAGAGGGCCTGATAAATGTCCTCCGCGGGCCACATGTGGCCTGAGGGCTGTAGTTTGAGGACCCCTGGAATAGAGTCTAGGACTGCTGTGCCCGCCTGGCCAGCCAGTGAAGTGGGATCAGACCCATGAAGGAACGTCTTGCTTCCCCACTGACCTCCTCACCCACTCAGATAGGGACGTGCCTAAAGTCAGTGCACAATTGCAGCAGGAGACGTTGGGCTCTGTGGAGAGGAGACAATAGCCGGAAGTAACTTGAACTCCCAGGAACTCTGTGCTGGGACTTCACTGGGCGGGGGAGGGACTGGTCTAAGCTACCGCTCCAGAGAGTTAGGAGACAGCCACCTCGCCTCTGGTGGTCAGCGGGACCAGAGCAACAGAGGTGAACACTGAATAGGGGACTGTAACCTGGAAACTGCTCTGGAGGATTCCGCCAGCTCAGGGAGGATCAGAAAGAGCAAGACCTCCTGCCACACAGGCCTGAGATTGCAGAAGGGCGACACCCAATAGACAATTGGCGTCCTGTCGACTTAGCTCCCCAATCTGGCATCTGCCAACTCCTGAACATACGCCACCAGTGCTTGCGCTCAGTGGCAGGTGGCTGCCATTTTGGGGGTCCACAACCCAGATGCTACTGTGCGCTGCATTTCAGGCAGCACCCTTCCTCCAGCCCAGGGACTCTCGAGACAAGCTGCGCCTTTCTGCAAACTATTGTCAGCTACCAGGCCTGTTTCTGTTTCTCTGGTGAATATTGAGTGCTCTCCCAGTCATGGGAGGCTACCACCTGCGGGATTCCCAGGTGCTCCCCTAACGCAGCGACTTTCACACTAAAAGTGGTGGGCTCCACCCCCGGAGGTACTTCGTTTCTCCGAAAATATGACCTAGCCATAAAATAAGCCCTAGCAAGATTTCAAAGCATTTGCACAATATAAGCCCTACCCCAAAAATAAGACCTAGTGATGGGCGTGGCTATGCAGTGCGTCTGCACAACCCATGCATTTTGTCGTGGAGTGGTGAAGAAGAGGAACAGCCCTTCTCATCTGCCCCCTCATCACAGCTACTATCCCAGAGGTGACCAGAAAGGTGCAGGCCGCTGCACCAGCAAGGTCAGTTCCCCCTGTCAGGTCCCAGCCATCCCGTGCGTGCTGCAAGCTGAGGCTTTGAGGGGAAAATAACACATCCCCTGAAAATAAGCCCTAGGGCGTCTTCTTGAGGAAAAATAAACATAAGAACCTGTCTTATTTTGGGGGAAACACGGGAGGGAGAAGCAAGAAAAGACACCTTCCCCGTGCAACTGCCATGAATCTGTGGGGCTTTGGCACAGATCAATAGCTGGCAGCCCAGTGATTTGCCCTTTCAGACTGGCTTAGATCATCTAGTAGGATCATAACTCTGGGGCCTGATCTCTATGTCTGGTGGCTGCCAACAGTGGGATTCATGATCAGAGAAGGAAAATCCTGGCCAGAGCCCACAGCAGGTGTACCAAATAACCCTTCCTATCAATAGCAGCCTCCCAAGTGTGGTGGAAGCAGCCTGAATAACATATTAGTGGCTCCGCATAGAAGCAAGTCCAGCAATACACATGTTGAAGGACACACATCCAGGCTGGTAGGCAGAAGCTGCGATCTGCCTTGCTCCTACCACCACTTTAAGGGGGAATAGGGTCTGAGTAACCCTCGGGAGTGGCAAGACCATACCTAAAGATCAGGGCAATAGTATTCCTCAGTCAGGGACCAGAAACCAACACAGAGGCATCAGATTACCTCAATAACTGGCTCCTGTATGCAATCTACAGCCAATGACAGAGAGAGTCACCCAATAGCTCAACACAGTGCGCTCCATCTCAAGCTACTAGAGGGCAGTGTAGTTATACACACAGGTGTGATTCACCACATGGGAGCTTAAGCTGGGGGGACCAAACTCACCAATCTCCACTAACAAGAGATGAAGACAACTGTTGAGAGGTAACCCAACTTGCCAAAATAGCTCTAAAGCAATACAAGAGCAGTGCACCTCCTCCCACTGCTGTTAAGGAACGTTCCTTGGGGGCTTGAAGTTAAGAGCACAAACCAGTCCAAGCACTCCCAGTTCTCAATCAATTACCCTGATGAGAAAGAACCAGAGAAGGAACACAGGGAATATGAAAGAGCAGAGAGAAAATTCACCCCCAAAAGAAATCATGAGACCCTCAAAATTGGATACTAATTTACATAAAATGACTAAATTGACAAAGGAAAAATTTCAAATATGGATTGTAAGGAAACTCAATGGAATTGAAGAGAAAATAGAAACCCAATACAAAGAAACCACAAGAACAATACAGAAAATCAATAAACAGTCTCTGAAGAAATTAAAATACTATGAAAAAACCAAACAGAAATTGTGGAAATGAAGGAGGCATTCAAGGAACTTAAAAACACAGTGGAGGCCAGGCAGGGAGGCTCACGCCTGTACTTCTAGCACTCTGGGAAGCTCAGGTGGGCGGATCACTCAAGGTCAGGAGTTCAAAACCAGCCTGAGCAAGAGCGAGACGCTGACTCTACTAAAAATATAATGAAATTGGCTAGATGACTAAAAATATATATAAAAAAGTAGCTGGGCATGATGGTGCATGCCTGTAATCCCAGCTACGCGGGAGGCTAAGGCAGAAGGATCACCTGAGTCCAGGAGTTTTTGAGGTTGCTGTGAGCTAGGCTGACACCATGGCACTCTAGCCAGGGCAAGAGAGTGAGACTCTGACTCAAAAAAACAAAACAAACAAATGAACAAACACAGTGGAAACCCTTAAAAGTAGGATGGATCATGCAGAGGAGAGAATGTTAGAGCTTGAAGATAATGCCTCAGTGCTAAACAAATCAGATGAAGAAACAGAACACAGAAGCAAGAGACAAGACCAAAACATACAAGAAATGTGGGATTATGTAAAGAAACCAAATATAGTAATTATAAGCATCCAAGAGAGAGAAGAAGAAAATACACAAGGGCTGGAAAATCTATTTCTTGGAATACTGGAAGAAAATATGCCTGGCCTGGACAGAAACTTAGATATACAGATATAAGAAGCACACAGAATTCCTGGGAGATGCAACATGAAGAGGCAAACATCATGGCACATAATTATCAGACTGGCCTAATAAACACAAAAGAGGCAATCCTTAACAGTAAGATGAAAACAACAGATAACCTACAGAGAAGACCTATCACACTAACTGCAGACTTCTCAAAGGAAACCCTACAAGCCAGAATGAACTGGAGACCCATCCTCAATCTTCTTAAATAGAATAATGGACATCCTAGAATTGTTAACCTGGCAAAACTGAGCTTCATCTATGAGGGACAAATAAATACTGTCCCAGACAAACAATCACTGATGGAATTTGCGAAGACCAGACCTGCTCTGCAGGAAGTATTCAGACATGCATTATACACTGAACAGCGCAATAGACACCACCAAATTAAAATCATTCAAAAGTTAAAGTTTAGAACCCAGATTCTACAAAGGCTCGAGAGGTAAAACAAAACAATAAGATTAACCTAACAATATGAACAGAAATATCAATTTCAGTTTTACCCAAATATTTCTACCCCAAATATCAATCCTCTCAATAAATGTGAATGGCTTGAAATGTCTGTGAAAAGACATAGACTGGCTGAGTGGATAAAACATTATAGGCCAAGTATCTATTGTCTCTAGGAAATGCATCTAACCCACAAAAACACTTTCACACTCAAGGTCAAAGATTGGAAAACAAACATTAAGGTAAATGCAAACCAAAAGAGAGTGGCAGTAGTGATTCTGATGTCAGACAACATAAATTTTAAAATACCAAATGTAAAAAAAAGACAAAGATGGTCACCATATAATGGTGAAAGGAAAAATTCAACAAGAAGAATTAACAATTCTTAATATTTATGCACCCAACACAGGAGCATCCAGATATATAAATCAAACCCCATATGAACTAAATAGCATGATAAACAGTAATGTCATAGTAGCAGGGGATTTAAATATCCCACTGCCTGAAATAGATCTTCCAAACAAAAAATAAGCAAAGAAATAATGGACTTAAACGAAGCTCTAGAACAAATGGGTCTAACAGACATGTACAGAACATTCCACCCAAATAAAGCCGAATATACATTCTTCTCATCAGCTCATGGAACTTTCTCCAAAATTGGCCACATCCTAGGCCACAAATCATATTTCAACAAATTTAAAAAATAGAAATTGTACCATTATCTTCTCAGACCATTGTGGCATAAAACTAGAGATGATCTCCAACAAAAATGATCACAGCATTACAAAGTCATGGAAATTAAACAATCTATTGCTGAGTGACTGGTGGGTGAAGGAAGAGATTGACATGAAGAGCAAAAGATTCTTTGAATTAAATGATAATGGGGACACATGCTATCAAAACCTGTGGGATATAGCAAAAGCTGTCCTGAGAAAGAAAATTGATAGTATTAAATGTTCACATCCAAAAGAAAGAAAGGTCACAAATAACAAACTAATAAACCATCTCAAGGAACAGGAAAAGGAAGAGCAAATTAATTCTAATCTAGCGGAAGAAAGGAAATAACTAAGATTAGAGCAGAACTAAATGAAATTGAGAACAAAACAACTATACAGAAGATCAATAAAAAAGCTACTTTTTCAAAAAGATAAATAAAATTGACAGCCCTTTGGCTAGATTGACAAGAACTAAAAGGGAAAGGCCTCTAATACACTCAATTAGAAATGAAAATGGAGCCAGGCATGGTGGCTCAGGCCCGAAATCCTAGAACTCTGGGAGGCCGAGGTGGGCAGATCGCTCAAGGTCAGGAGTTCAAAACTAGCCTGAGCAAGAGCAAGACCCCATCTCTACTAAAAATAGAAAGAAAATAATTGGCCAACTAAATATATATATATAAATTAGCTGGTCATGGTGGTGTATGCCTGTAGTCCCAGCTACTTGGGAGGCTGAGACAAAAGGATTGCTTGAGACCAGGAGTTTGAGGTTGCTGTGAGCTAGGCTGATGCCATGAAACTCTAGCTTGGGAAACAGAGTAAGGCTCTGTCTCAAAAAAAAAAAGGAAGAAATTAAAATGGATTCATCTGTTATATTTAGGGAAAAAAAAAGAAATGAAAAATACAGGTCACTACAGACATCATGGAAATACAAAACACTATCTTTGAATACTATAAAAACCTATATGCCTGGCCGGGCGTGGTGGTTCACGCCTGTAATCCTAGCACTCTGGAAGGCCGAGGTGAGAGGATTGCTTGAGCTCAGGAGTTTGAGACCAGCCTGAGCAAGAGTGAAACCCTGTCTCTACTATGAAGAGAAAGAAATTAGCCAAATAACTAAAAATAGAAAAAATTAGCCGAGCACAGTGGCACATGCCT
This sequence comes from Microcebus murinus, assembly GCF_040939455.1. Classification (NCBI taxonomy): domain Eukaryota; kingdom Metazoa; phylum Chordata; class Mammalia; order Primates; family Cheirogaleidae; genus Microcebus; species Microcebus murinus. The sequence continues at coordinate 46,979,512 of NC_134136.1, read as the reverse complement.
GTAGTCCCAGGTACCCGGGAGGCTGAGGCAGGAGGATCACTTGAGCCCAGTAGTTTGATATTGCTGCAAGCTAGGCTGAATCCATGGCACTCTAGCCCAGGCAAGAGAGTGAGACTTTGTATGAAAAAAAAAAAAAAAACCCTATATGCCCAAAAGCACCAAAATATGGAGGAAATGGACAAATCTTAGAAACACACAACCTCCCTAAGCTCAATCAGGAGGAAATAGAACTGCTGAACAAACGAATATCAAGCACAGAAATTGGAGCTGCAATAAAAAGCCTTCCAAAAAAAAAAGTCCTGGACCAGATGAGTTCACACCTAAATTATACCAAACATACAAAGATGAACTCATACCTATACTGCAGAAATTATTCCCAAACATTGAGAAGGATAGTATCCTTCCCAACTCATTCTATGAAGCCAATATCATCTTGATACCAAAGCAAGGAAAGGATGTAGCAAAAAAAAAAAAAAACTACAGAACAATATGCCTCATGAATATAAATGCAAAAATCCTCAACAAAATTTTAGCAAACTGAATCCGACAGCAAATCAAAAAAGTAATTCACCACGACCAGTTGGGCTTTATCTCAGGGATGCAAGGCTGCTTCTAGATACTCAAATCTATAAATTCAATTCACCACATAAATAAAAGCAAGATCAAAGATCATGTGTTTCTCTCAATAGATGCAGAAAAAGCATTGGACAAAATCCAGCACACTTTCATGATAAAAACCCTTAACAAAATAGGCATAGTTGAGACATTCCTTAAAATTATTAGGCCATATATGATAAATCCACAGCAGTATCATACTGAATGGGGAAAAATTGAAAGCCCTCCCAAGTAGAACTAGAACCAGACAAGGGTGCCCACCATCTCCACTTCTATTCAACATAGTGCTGGAAGTCCTTGCCAGAGCAATCAGACAAGAGAAGGAAATTAAAGGTGTCAGAATGGGGGCAGAAGAGGTCAAATTCTCACTCTTTGTTGATGATATGCTAACATATCTAGAAAATCCCAAGGATTCATCCAAGAGATTCCTGGAATTGATAAACCAACTCAGTAAAGTTTCAGGATACAAAATTAATGCACACAAATCAGTGGCATTCATATACGCCAATAACAGAAAAGCCAAAAATCAAATCAAAGATGCAACACTTTTCAGAATAGCATCAAAGAAAAGTAAATATTTAGGAATATGTTTAACAAACGTGGTGAGAAATATTTATAGGGAGAACTATGAAACACTGAGAAAAGAAATTGTAGAAGATGTACACAGATGGAAATCCCTATGATGGTCATAGATTGGAAGAATCAATATTGTTAAAATGTCCATTCTACCTAAAGTGATCTACAAAATTAATGAAATCCCTATCAAAATTCCACCATCATTCTTTAGACTTAGAAAAAATAATTCTATGCTTCATATGAAACCAGAGAAGGTCTTGTATAGCCAAAGCAATCTTAACAAAAAGAACAAATTGGGAGGCATCAGTCAGCCAGACTTCAATCTTTACAACAAGGCTATAGTAACCAAAACATAATCTTACTGGCACAAGAACAGAGATATAGACCTTTGGAGTGTGATGGAGATTCCAGATATAAAACAATCCTCATAATGTCATCTAATCTTCAACAAAGCAGACAAAAGTATACATTGGGGAAAAGAATCTCTATTCATTAAGTGGTGCTGGGAAAACTGGATATCCACATGCAGAAGACTGAACCTGGATCCCCACCTCTCATCTCTCACAGAAGTCAACTCACAATGGATAACAGGCTTGAATAAAGGCACGGAACCTTAAGAATTCTGGAAGAAAATGTCAGGAAGACTCTTTTAGACATCGGCCTACATAAAGAATTTATGAAGAATACCCCAAAAGCAATCACAGCAGCAACAAAAATAAACAAATGGACCTGATCAAATTAAAAAGCTTCTACACAGCCAAGGAAACCATCCTCAGAGCAAATAGACAATCTACAGAATGGGAGAAAATATTTGCTTTCTACATATCTGATAAAGGGCTGATAACAAGAATCTATGTAGAACTCAAGAAAATTTAACAAGAAAAAAAAAATCAAACAACTCCACCAATAAAAGGGCAAAGGACATGAACAGAAACTTTTGAAAAGAAGACAGACTAATGGCCAGCAATCAAATAAAAAAGAATGCTCAACATCTCTAATCATTACGGCAATGCAAATCAAAACTACAACAAGATATCGCCTAACTCCAGGGAGAATGGCCTCTATCAAAAGTCTGAAAATAACAAATGCTGGCGTGGATGTGCACACATTGGAACACTTTTGCACTGCTGGTGGGACTGCAAATTAGTACAATCCCTGTGGAAAGTAATTTGGAGATACCTGAAAGAGCTAAAAATACAAATACCATTTGATCCAGCAATCCCACTACTAGGCATCTATCCAAAGGAAAAAAAAAAGACATTCTATAAGGAAGACATCTGCACTTGAATGTTTATGGCAGCACAATTCACAATTGCAAAGATGTGGAAACAACCGAAATGCCCATAAATACATAAGTGGATTAATAAAATATTGTATATGTATACCATGGAGTTGTATTCAACTACAAAAAAACAATGGTGATCCAGCACCTCTTATATTATCCTGGATAGAGATTGAGCCTCCTTTGAGGTGAGGTATCACAAGGATGGAAAAATATGCACCACATGCACTCACCATCAAACTGGTGATAAATGATCAACACTAAGCTGCTCACATGGTAGTAATACTGAGGGCCGGTCAGGTGTGGGGAGTGGAGGGTAGCGGGGGTGGTGACTTAAACCCACAGCTAATGGGAACGGGATACACCGAATGGAGGAAGGACACGCTTCTAGCCCTGGCTTGAGCAAGGGAAATGGATTTCATGTAACCAAAATGTTTGTACCCCATAACATCCTGAATTTAAAAAACATAAAAAACAAAGGTCCCACAACATACACAGAAATACAGAGTTTTTAAAGGGAGGGACCCTGAGGTCTATGCTATTGTGCTACCTATTCTAATCGCCCCATGTCTTTCAAAGACAAACCTTGTGCTATCCAGCAGCCACCACCCCCCGCCCCCGAGAAAGGCTGGTGCCAGGGCCTGGGATGGCTGGTTCCCCAGGCACCTCCCGGCCACCTGCCTCAGGTGGAAATACTGGCTTAGGAACTCAAAAAGAGTGGGGGACATTTTTAAAAGACAGAAATCATCCTTTTGCCTTTTTTTTTTTCAGTCATTCCGTCTGCTCCAAAGCTGCTCTAGAAATCCTGACCTCAAGTGATCCTCCCACCTCGGGTCCCAGAGTTCTAGCATTACAGGAGTGAGAACCCCATCCGGCCGGCCTGGGAAACCTTTCCTCATCGCTAAACACCTGACACAATGGCCACCACCTTTCTGAAGACCCTTGTTGCTGGAAGATATACCCATATTTTTTCCTCTATATTGAAAATAACTCAAAAACCAAAAAGCAGCAACAAAAGTCAACCCGAATCACATATTTCCTTGTCTCTGCCTAGACAATAACTCTCCTGGAGGGAAATGACTGTAACAGAACAGTCAACATTTTTTTTCTTTTTTATCTATTTTTATATTCATTTTTTTAAAGGCTGCACGGATTTGCGCCTCCTCCTTGCACAGGGGCCATGCTAATCTTCTCTGTATTCTTCCTATTTTAGTACATGTGCTGCTCAAGCTAACTGCACTTTTATTTTCCAAGTGGAAGCTGCGTGTAGGAAGCCGGTGAGTCGCAAGGGGGCAGCAGAGCGCTCCTCGTCACACCGAAGCTTTCAGCACTGGGAACACGCGTCACGCCGGCCGGGCGCGGTGGCTCACGCCTGTCGTCCTAGCTTTCTGGGAGGCCGAGATGGGTGGATAGCTGCTGCTTCAGGGGTTCGACACCAGCGCCTGAACACTGCCTGAGCACAGCCAGACCCTGTCTCTAAATCTAAAAAAAAAAAGTAAAAAAGGCAAAAAAAATACACAAAACACAAAACAGCCGGGCGCTCTGGCAAGCGCCTGTAGTCCCAGCTACCTGGGAGGCTGAGGCAGAAGGATCGCTCACAGCCCAGGACCTGGAGCTTGTGGTGACCCGCCCTCACTGCACTCTGCCCAGGACGCCGAGTGACACTCTGTCTCCACAAAAAAAAATGAGAAACTGCAATTGCAAAGATTAAGTGCTTGCAAATCCCCCTACCCCTTCCCCTCTTTTCAATACAAAAAAAAAAAAAATTCTTTTCAATCACTCTTCTCTTTGCACTTCATCATTACTCCCACCTACAAAACTCTTCCTCATATCAAATACTCTCACACACCACAACTCACACTCACAACCACGCACAAAACACACACTCTCTGCATTACACCCCTTACCTCACAACACGCCCACACCCTCCTCACCCTCACCTCACCCCTCATGCACTGCCCTGCACTTGCACCACCCTACACACACACCCATGCTCAACACGCACTTAACACGCGCTCCTCACTGCTCTGCTCCTTCTTTACACCCTATGTCCACACTGCACTTCACACCCTGCTTTACACTCACACACACGTGCTCACCCACCCTCTTCCTTATGGCTCGCTACCACTCCGTGCTACACACATACCACACTTTATTCACACACTCAGTCATTCACCACCACTTGTCTTCTTTACACACCTTTCCCATTGTGAATTTTACTGCTATAAAATGAAAGTATCTTTGTCATAAAATGGTTTTTTGTCCTTTGTGTAAATACCCAGGAGGGGGATTGCTGGATCAAATGGGAGATCTACTTTTAGTTCTTTCAGGTATCTCCATGCTACTTTCCATGCATGCTGCACTAGATTGCAGTGCCACAAGCAGAGTATGTGTGTTCCTTTCTCTCCCCATCCACGCCAGCCTCTCTTGCTTTGGGACTTTTGGATGAAAGCTATTCTCACTGCAGTTACGTGATAGCTCATTGTACAAAAATCAGTCTCAAGCCATGTGACAATGAAGCTATAGTCCCCAGATTTACAAACAACTGTCCATGACCCTCTCAAACGGCAATATTTGAAAAAGAAATAAGACATTAAATCTCGGCTCAGACATTTACTCTGTGCCCCTTGGGCCACTTGCAAATCTATCTGCCCCCCAATTTCCTCATGAGCTTCGGATACTTGCTTCCCACTATCACCTCCTCACATGGTTGTTGTGATAAGTAAGTGTGGTAACTAAAGTCAAAGCTAAAATGCCTGGGCCGGGCGCTGTGGCTCACGCCTGTAATCCTAGCTCTTGGGAGGCCGAGGCGGGCGGATTGCTCAAGGTCAGGAGTTCAAAAGCAGCCTGAGCAAGAGCGAGACCCCGTCTCTACTATAAATAGAAAGAAATTAATTGGCCAACTGATATATATATATATAAAATTAGCCGGGCATGGTGGCGCATGCCTGTAGTCCCAGCTACTCGGGAGGCTGAGGCAGAAGGATCACTCGAGCCCAGGAGTTTGAGGTTGCTGTGAGCTAGGCTGACGCCATGGCACTCACTCTAGCCTGGGCAACAAAGCGAGACTCTGTCTCAAAAAAAAAAAAAAAGAATAAAAAAAAAAAAAGCTAAAATGCCTGGTATATGCTAAGTGTTTCTATGAAAAACATCACTATTCCCATAGAAAGAACCAAGAGAACTGTTACTGAACGCCGATTATTTGCTCAGGATTTTGAATCCTTACAGCAACCTAGTGAGGAAGGATGAGAGGTTGAATGACAGCTGAGGAGTTGAATGACATGCCTAAGGCCACACAGTCAGCCACAAGAATAGCAGCTCACACTCAGCAGGTACTTGCCCTGTGCCAGGCACTCACTGCTCTGAGCATTTGCATGGCTTATCCGTCCCTTACAAAGGTCCTAAGCGGTGGGTATCATCATTATGCCTGTTTGACAGAAAAGAAAACTGAGGCACAAGGAACTGAGGCCAGGGTCACACTGTGGAGTGTGAGCGTGGAGCTGGGGTGGGAGCTGAGGCAGTCTAGCCCTGGAGCCTGAGTTGTGACGGCCATGCCACCCGGCAGAGGTGGAGTCTCACCTGAGGTCAAGCTGAGACAGAGCCCAGGCTCTTCCCACCACCCTACGCAGCTCCCAAGCTAGTGTCACCGAGAGCCCGGCACTTGTCCTCCAGGCCGCACAGGAGAACGAGGACAAGGGGTTTGAGGGGAAGGAAAGAGGAGTTTATTAATTAGCCAGCAAAAGAGGAGGTCGGGGCCGGGCGCGGTGGCTCACGCCTGTAATCCTAGCTCTCTGGGAGGCCGAGGCGGGTGGATTGCTCAAGGTCAGGAGTTCAAAACCAGCCTGAGCAAGAGCGAGACCCTGTCTCTACTATAAATAGAAAGAAACTAATTGGCCAACTGATATATATATAAAAAAATTAGCTGGGCATGGTGGCGCATGCCTGTAGTCCCAGCTACTCGGGAGGCTGAGACAGAAGGATTGCTCGAGCCCAGGAGTTTGAGGTTGCTGTGAGCTAGGCTGACGCCATGGCACTCACTCTAGCATGGGCAACAAAGCGAGACTCTATCTCAAAAAAAAAAAAAAAAAAGAGGAGGTCGGACCATCTTGTCTGAAATGCCAATGTTCTAATAATTATCAGAAACACAGAGCTTTTACAGGGAGGCCCCTCAGCTTCAGGCAACTGCTGTTCAACAACTGTTGATGCCTCTGATGATCTCATCTGTGTCCCAGACGCTCCCGTGACCTCCAACTACCTGGAACCACCCCCCACCCCCGGCCCTCCACATCCTCCACGACCTTCACCTGCCATGTTCAGGTCCTGTGCAGGTAATAGCTCTGCAGAGCCATCTCCTGCAGCAAAAAGGCCAAACGACACCACACACGCACACAAATACACACAAACCCTGGCCTTAGGCAGGGATGCTGGCCCTAGTTCTCCAAATCAAGAGTGGGGTGTTATAAAGAGACAGAAAACATTTTTGCCACATTATCAGCCCCTTTCCTCTGTTATATTAGCTTTCCCAAGGCCTGCTCAAGACTCTCATGAAAAACCAAACCAACATGCCCAGTACAGCCCCCTCCACCCACTGCCATGGGTCCCTCTTCCCCATCCTGACTGCACTTCTTAGGTGGCCTCTAGTCACTGCCTCCATTTCTTCCCCTCTCACTCCCGCCTCCACCCTCTGCAGTCTGGCTTCTGCCTCCTCCCCTCCCCGGAAACACCAGTCAGCAAGTCACTAGTCGCTTCCACGTCACTGAACCCACAAGACATTTTTCAAGCCTTTTAATAAATACAGAATTTTCTGATTTTGTCACTGTGGACATTCTCGGCTTCTGTGACAGACCCCACCTCGGGTTCCTCCCACCTCTCTGACTCCAGCTCTGTCTCTTTGCAGCCTCCATATTCTCTCCCAGGACACTAAATGCACGTGGGGCTCAAGTCTTGGTCCTGGGCCTTCCTGTCTCCCCCTCTCTGTCCTCCTCCCTCCTCTCTGTCGTCTTCCCAGCTTCCATGTCACCTACATGCCACTGACCCCCAAAGTTACATCCGCAGGCCAAATGTGCCTCTGACTGCAGACCCGTGTACCTGGCTGCCTCTGTGACATCTCAGCCTGAGCGTGTCAGAGACCTCTCCACCCCACATGCACAGAACCAGCCCGTGATCGCTCCCGCCAGACCCCTGGCCCTTCTGGCACCCAGATCTCCACCCTCTTCCCTCTCCCTCCTCTTAACTCCCCACCACGCTCTGTGCCTGTGGATCTTGTTCTGGTCTCCACACTCTGTCCTCTTCCCTCCGTGCCCAGGGTCACCATTGTCCCCATCCTTCTCACTGGCATTTCACACGTTCCCTGAGCTGGTTTCCCTGCTGAAACTACTTCAATAGTGTCCCTGCATGTTCAAATAAAAGTCACAATTCCTGGCTTGGCCTCTGAGGACCTGCGTGCTCTGTCTCTGTTCCTTCTCCAGCCTTGTCACCTCTCGGCTCTCCTTTGTTCTCAGGACTGACTGGCATCTTTCCACTGCCATCATCTTTGTTTCTCATACATGCCCTGCTCCCTCCTACCCCAGGACCTTTGCACATATTGTCCCCTGATTGTTTTTAAAAAGAATTAACTTAATTTTTAAAATTTTTTTTTGTAGAGATGAGATAGCCTTATGTTGCCAAGAGCAGTACTGAACTCCTGGCCTCAAAGGGCCTTCCCGACTTGGCCTCACAACGTGCTGGAATTACAGATATGAGCCACATTTCAGACCTTTCCCCGGTTTCTGAAACAAGTTCTTGCCCCCTAACATCTACTCATCTCTTAAATTTCAGCTCCACATCCACTGCCTTAGAAAAAGCCTGAGGGTTCCTATAATGTGCTCTCAGCTAGCTCTCTTTCCTATACCTGATTATGCTTGTAAGTTTACATGTTTCCAGGTCATTATTTATTTATTTGTTTATTTTTTGAGACAGAGTCTCAGTCTGTTGCCCTGGCTAGAGTGTCTTGGCATCAGCATAGCTCACAGCAACCTCAAACTCCTGGGCTGAAACAATCTTTCTGCCTCAGTCTCCCGAGTAGCTGGGAGTACAGGCATGCGCCACCATGACAAGCTAAGCTAATTTTTTCTATACATTTTTAGTTCACCAATTAATTTCTTTCTATTTTCAGTAGACATGGGTTCTCGCTCTTGCTCAGGCTGGTCTGGAACTCCTAACCTTGAGTGATTCGCCCGCCTCGGCCTCCCAGAGGGCTAGGATTACAGGTGTGAGCCGCCACACCCGGCCTCTATGTCATTGTTGATTATTGGCCTCTCCTAGACTGTAAACTCCACAAGGGATGGCATGGTGTCTGTCGCTCCCATAGCCAGGAGGACAGAAGCTAGTCCCGAGTGACCTGGAGGGTGGCAGGAAGACTCTGGGGCCTAAGGGAAGTACTAGGGCAGGAGGGGCTGCCCTGGGCCGAGGTAGCCAAAGGTCCACTGCGTACCTCAGCTCAGAGCCAGCCCGTTGCCATCATACCTGATTGCATCAGCCACCGCCTTGGGGTTCAATGTGGACTCTCAGCCCAGTCGGGAGTCAAGCCAGAGTCACCGCACAGATGGACAAGGGGGACAAGGAGGTGTCATATGTCTTCTAGAAGCCTCATTGCCTGTCAGAGGAAATGGACACTCTCCATGCCTGGGACAGAGAACAGGCCCTAATTCTACTTATCCCACTGTGGTAGTCAGTGCAGTGTCTCTGAAGTATTTTTGATAAGACCCGTACTGAGAAATGCATTTTTCATTATGACGCAGTACACACAGTCACAAACACACACACACACACACACACACACACACACACACACATGACGGTGTTATGAAAGTTTCAAATAAAACCCTTACCACATATGATACACTGTGATATTTTCTATTCTTTTCTGTTATATTAAAAAGACAATGCTTGATTTTAGAAACCACTAATAGCTTTCAACTCACTGTTTGAAAGACACTGAATTAGGATGCTCAGATTGCAGGTGAGAGAGACTCACAAGAGCTAGTAAAAAACACGTGATTATCTATGATGGCAGAGAGGACAGTTACATGCGTATGTTAGGGGGACATTGACTGGGTTGCATTAGGAGGGAGCCTTAAGGGGCTGGAAATGTCCTACATCCTGAACTGGGCACATGTACGCAGGCGTATGCTAAACATGTACAACGTGATCCACACAGGTAAGATGAGTGTACTGTACTACAGTGTCACAGAGATGTGTCATGGACTCAAGCACAAAAGTGCACCTGGGCCTCAGGGTGGGACCGGACCCGGGGCAGCCATCTAGTGTGGTCACTGGGGTACAGGGCTGTGACCTCAGGCAGGTGCGAAACCTGGTCTGCTGCTTCATAGCTGGTGACTGTGGGAAAGCAGTGTCGCCTTTCTGGGCCCCACGTTCCTCATTTTGAACCCGGGGATGACGTACGCTAAGACGGTGCCATGGCTAGTGGATAGCAAGCCGTTGCTCTGCACCTTGCACGCCCGAGGTGTTCAGTAAGTGGGGATGGCGCAGACTGTCAGCGCTCCCTCCTCTCCCTCCCTGTGACCTGCTGCAGTGTCCCCTCTGCAGACGCCTTGCTCTGCTGTTCTGCTCCGCAGGGTGGAAAGTAGTGCTCTGTGGCTCCCAGTCCTCATGCCACAGTTCCAGCTACAACCGCACCCTGTATGTTTCTCAGTCCGAAATCCAAATTCCTGAGAACCTTCCCTATAAAAGTTCTGCTTTTCTGCCTAGGAAATTTGGGATTTTGAGATGACAAGGTCTACCATGTTTCCTCCTTTACAAAGTAAACTCTTTTTCCTTCCTCCTCAAACTGCTTGTCCTCGTTTTTCTTATTTATTCTTGTGGACAAGTGGCCAGGCTTTCAGAAACACCATCCCTTTGAATTTTAGCCTCCACAACTGTGAGACAACAAATTCCTGTTGTTCTCGGTCACCCAGTGTGTGCTACTTAGTTTCAGCTGCCCTGGGAAGCCAGAGCAGGGCCAGTCCTTGTGGACGGAGAGAAGTGGCCCCCAGAGAAGGGACGGGGTGGCTCCAGTACAGGCAGACACCAAAAGAATGACAGATGTTCTCAGCAACCCCTTGTAGACCAGGGTCTCCTGCAGTGGCTTTCCTTACAGGTCCAGCCCACAGGGCTTGGTGACACAGCGTCTCCAGCCAGCTGTCCCCAAGTAGACTCCATAGAGCGCGGCTGCTCCCAGCACGGCATGGCCCCTGGAACTCTGCTCCCAAGGGTTCCTGTAGCACATCCAGCTTGCACTTCTGCCCCAGGCTTGGGGGTGACAGACAGGGCGTGTGAGTGTGTGTGGGACACGCAGTTGAGGGCCAGGCTTCAGAAGGGAAACACCAAAATTTCAAGTACAAACTTGCCTCCAATAGGGCCTGCATTCACATACCGTAGCACCTTTCTCATTGCTGTCCAATTCCCAAGTATACCTTCATCAAATAATCATCAACAATCACTTATTATGTGTCCATTATTTCCAAGACACTGTGTTAAGCCTAGAGGGGATCTTTAGTCTTACTGAGGGACAGAAACAAAGACCTGATTACTTGGAGAGGCGTAGCACGCTCAAGAATGGAAAGTCTCAGTCTCATAAAGACGTCACTTGGGGCATATACAATTTATACTTAGAGTTTTTAAAAAAACATGTGTGGTATCAGACTATAAATATTGGTTTGCAATATCTTTCTCATTTAGCAGTATACCTTTGTGTGAACTCCATGTCAGTGCACATAGTAATTTACATACAGAACAGGTGATGCAGAGATGTTGGCAAGGATGAAGATGAAAGGGAGCTCTTGTCCACTGTTGGTGGGAATGTTGATTAGGACAGACCAGCATGGAGATGTCTCAAAGAACTAAAAGGAGCCCTACCATATGATCCAGTGATCCCACTACCGGGGATCTACACAAAGGAGAAGAAACCTGTGTACTAACAAGATGCCTGAACTTGCATGTATATCACAGCACTATGCACAATGGCAGACACACGGAACCCACCTACCCATCAATGGGGGATTGGATAAAGAAAATGTGGTATAGATACGCAATGGAATAGTATACAGCTATAAAAAGGAAGTCATGTCTTTGGCAGCAACATGGGAGGAACTGGAGGCCACTATCCTCAGTGAAACAAGCCAGGCACAGATAGGCACATACTGCACGTTGTCACTCATAAGTGGGAGCTAAATAACGCGTGCACATGGAAGCAGGGTGTGGACGGATGGACAGGGGAGACTTGGAGGAGTGGGGGTGGATGAAGGAGGTTGAGTGGTGGGTACACTGTGCTCTGTCTCAGTGAGGGAAGCCCTGAGGCCCTGACGTAGGGCATCACCATAGTAGAATAGATCAATGTAAAAATTGCACTTATACCCCATGCATATGTACAAATAACAGACGAGCAAGAGCCCATCTTAACCCAAAATACAAAGATTAGCCAAGCATGGTGGCTCACGCCTATAGTCCCAGCTACTCGAGAGGCTAAGTGAGGAGGATTGCTTGAACACAGGAGTTTTAGGCTGCAGTGAGTTGTGTTGACACCACTGCACTCTAGCCAGGCAACAGAGCAAGACCCTGTCTCAAAAAGAAAAAAAAAAAAAAAAAAACAACCGCTAAACGACAACAAACACTACAAAACCCACAGCCTTCTTAGCTCACTATCGCCATCTACCAACTACCCCCTTCTGTGTCTTCCTTTGCACCAGGTCACCCTGGATTTCAACTTCTCTTTCGTGGCAGTCTCTACTTCCTCACCACCCACCAGTCTCTCCTCACCACCCACCCTGACCAGTGGACACATTCCACTAAAGTTCACACCCTGCCAAGCCTCAGAATCCACACTTGCCAACACAGGACCACATTCATAATTTGCGGGTCCCAGTGCAAAGTCAAAATGTGGGGGCCCGTGTTCAAAGCTGCATTTGTTTCCTAGAGTTATTGCAACAAATTGCGATGAACTGGGCAGCTTAAACCAACAGAAAGTTATTCTCTCACAGCTCTACAGGTCAGATGACATGAATCAAGGCCTCAGCAGGGTGGGTTCCTTCTGGAGGCTCTGAGAGAGAGTCTGCTCCAGCCTCTCATCCACCTTCTTGTGGCTCCAGACAGCCCTTGGTGCACATTGGCCTGTGTCACATCACTCCAATGTTTGTCTCCATCTTCCTGTCACCAACTCTATGCATCTTTCCCCCTTCTGTTCACTTCTTAGGACACTTGTCACTGGATTTAGGGCATTCCCTAATTGAACACGACCTCATCACAAGTTCATTACCTTAACTACATCGGCAAAGACCCTTATTCCAAATAAGGTCACCTTCTGGGTGGACATATGTTGTGGGAGAGGGTCCATATCCACTGCAAAAAGCCAGTAAGATGGTCAAGACGGTCACAGAAGAGCATTAGAGCCATTGCAGGACCCTGCTGAGAGTGGGGCCCTGTACTACTGCACAGGCCACGCACCCATGACACCAGGGTGTGCCAGGGTCATCCATGTCCACCCTTCCTGTCGTCAAATTCAGCAGAGCTTCTGGTCTTCGTCTTACTGGGCATCTTTGCAGCATTGGACACAGTTGATTACTCTGTTCTCCTTGTGTCATTTGCTTCCTTTGGCTTCTGGGACACTCAGCTCTCCCGGTTTTCCTTTTATCTCCCTGGCCGGCCAGTCAGCCCTCGGTGCCTTCTGCTGGCCCTGCTGTCTGCATGCGCTACAGTCAGGAGGTTGGACAGCTATGGGGCTCGTGCTCGTGCACTTCTCTCTGTGCACGTGCCTCTTTCAGGGTCTCATGGGGTCCCAGGTCTTTCAACATCCCCTCTGCACAGACGCCTGCTGCTCTGACCCCTCCTCTGAGTTCCAGACACACAGACCCAGCTGCCGGTTCAACAGCTCCCCCTGGTGGTCCAACAGGCTTCTCCAACTTAGCACATCCTCAATGAAGTCAACCCTGTTGCTTGGGTGAAAATCTTCCAGTCATCTAGTGCCTGTATTTCGACGCTGCAGTATCAGCACACGCTTTACATCCCACCTAGAATGAGATCTCCAGTCCCTGCAATGGGCCACAAGGTCCTTTGTGAGAACATGACTGAGTCCTCCCCTCCCTCACCCACCTCATCTCCTACCAGTGCCACCCCAGCCCATCTTCACTCTTGCTGCTTAGTTACACCAAGGTAACACTAAGCATGTTCCTGCCACAGTGCCTTTGCACCTGCACCTCCTACGGCCCACCTGATCTCTCCCATCCACTAACTGTGTGGGCTCCCTCACTCTGTTGAGTCCTCCTCCAGTGTCACCTGGACAGAGATACCTTCCCTGACCACTCTGTCTGAAATAGCACTGTCTGGTCCGTCTCTATTCCCATCCCTTGCTTCATGCTTACCATACACATATTGTATATTCATTTACTCCATGTATCTGTCCTCAACTGGAATATAGGTGCCATCAGTTTAGGGATTTGGTATTTTTTTACTACTGTCATCTCCATCACCTAGCACAGTGTGTGACACATGTGTTCTCAATCAAAGAACAAATCAATCTGATAGTATTGCTCTCCTAATTTAAAATCCCACAAGTTTTAATCTCATCTCTGTGCCTTTGCCCATGTTGATCCTTCTGCTTGGAATGCCTTTCCTCCTAGTGAGCCCTGAAAACTATTTTTTGTTGTTGTTACAGAGAGTCACAATGTTGCCTGGACTATAGTGCAGTGGCATCATCTCAGCTCACTGCAACATTAAACTCCTGGGCACAAGGGATCTTTCTGCCTCAGCCTCCTGAGCAGCTGGTACTACAGGCACACACCACCACACCTGCCTAATTTTTATATTTTTGGTGGATAAAGGACCTTGCTCATGCTCAAGATGTTACTAAAAGCTTGGCACTTGTCCTCAAGGCTGTATCAGAAAAACGAGCATGAGTGGCTTGAGAAGGAAAGAGTTTATTACTTTGTCATCAAAGGGGGAAAAATGGTAGAGCTTCTCTTCAAAAATCCAAATTTTCCCCAACATAAGCAGAAATATTGAGCCATTAAAGGGAGGACCCCTCAGTTCTAGGCTATTGTGGTAACTATTCTAATCATCCCATGTCTGCCAAAGACAAACCCTGTGATCTCTGCCAGCCCCACCTGCGAGACTGATGCCAGGGGTTCGATGGCTGATTCCCCAGACCCCTCTCAACCACATGCCTGAGGCAGGGATGCAAGCGTCAGTTCTGAAGAAGAATGGGGGAAGTTTTAAAAAAAACAGAAATCGGCCGGGCGCGGTGGCTCACGCCTGTAATCCTAGCTCTCTGGGAGGCCGAGACGGGCGGATTGCTCAAGGTCAGGAGTTTGAAACCAGCCTGAGCAAGAGCGAGACCTCGTCTCTACTATAAATAGAAAGAAATTAACTGGCCAACTAATATATATAGAAAAAAAAATTAGCCGGGCATGGTGGCGCATGCCTGTAGTCCCAGCTACTCGGGAGGCTGAGGCAGGAGGATCGCTTGAGCCCAGGAGTTTGAGGTTGCTGTGAGCTAGGCTGACACCACGGCACTCTAGCCTGGACAACAAGTGAGACTCTGTCTCAAAAAAAAAAAAAAACAGAAATCATCCTTTTGCCTTTATTTAAAAATCAGGAAAATCCCTCAGATCCAAGGCTGGTCTAGAAATCCTGGCCTCAAGCCATCCTCCCACCTCAGGTCCCAGAGTTCTAGCATTATAGGAGTGAGAACCCCATCCGGCCAGCGTGGGAAACCCTTACTCATAGCTCATCAACTGACACAATGGCCACCACCTTTCTGAAGACCCTTGTTGCTGGAAGATATACCCATATTTTCTCCTCTATATTGAAAATAACTCAAAAAACAAAAAGCAGCAACAAAAGTCAACCCGAATCACATATTTCCTTGTCTCTGCCTAGACAATAACTTTCCTGGAGGGAAATGACTGTAACAGAACAGTCAACATTTTCTTCTTTTTTATCTATTTTTATATTCATTTTTTTTAAAGGCTGCACGGATTTGCGCCTCCTCCTTGCACAGGGGCCATGCTAATCTTCTCTGTATTCTTCCTATTTTAGTACATGTGCTGCTCAAGCTAACTGCACTTTTATTTTCTAAGTGGAAGCTGCATGTAGGAAGCCGGTGAGTCGCAAGGGGGCAGCAGAGCGCTCCTCGTCACACCGAAGCTTTCAGCACTGGGAACACGCGTCACGCCGGCCGGGCGCGGTGGCTCACGCCTGTCGTCCTAGCTTTCTGGGAGGCCGAGATGGGTGGATAGCTGCTGCTTCAGGGGTTCGACACCAGCGCCTGAACACTGCCTGAGCACAGCCAGACCCCGTCTCTAAATCTAAAAAAAAAAGTAAAAAAGGCAAAAAAAATACACAAAACACAAAACAGCCGGGCGCTCTGGCAAGCGCCTGTAGTCCCAGCTACCTGGGAGGCTGAGGCAGAAGGATCGCTCACAGCCCAGGACCTGGAGCTTGTGGTGACCCGCCCTCACTGCACTCTGCCCAGGACGCCGAGTGACACTCTGTCTCCACAAAAAAAAATGAGAAACTGCAATTGCAAAGATTAAGTGCTTGCAAATCCCCCTACCCCTTCCCCTCTTTTCAATACAAAAAAAAATTCTTTTCAATCACTCTTCTCTTTGCACTTCATCATTACTCCCACCTACAAAACTCTTCCTCATACCAAATACTTTCACACACCACAACTCACACTCACAACCACGCACAAAACACACACTCTCTGCATTACACCCCTTACCTCACAACACGCCCACACCCTCCTCACCCTCACCTCACCCCTCATGCACTGCCCTGCACTTGCACCACCCTACACACACACCCATGCTCAACACGCACTTAACACGCGCTCCTCACTACTCTGCTCCTTCTTTACACCCTATGCCCACACTGCACTTCACACCCTGCTTTACACTCACACACACGTGCTCACCCACCCTCTTCCTTATGGCTCGCTACCACTCCGTGCTACACACATACCACACTTTATTCACACACTCACCTGTTCACCACCACTTGTCTTCTTTACACACCTTTCCCATTGTGAATTCTGCTGCTATAAACATTACAGTGCAAGTGTCTTTGTCATAAACTGCCTCCTTGTCCTTTTTGTAAATACCCAGTAGTGGGATTGCTGGATCAAATGGGAGATCTACTTTTAGTTCTTTCAGGTATGTCCATGCTACTTTGCATACAGGCTGCACTAGATTGCAGAGCCACAGCAGAGTATGACTGTTCCTTTCTCTCCACATCCACACCAGCTTCTCCTGATGTGGGACTTTGGGGTAAAAGCCATTCTCACTGCAGTTAGGTGATATCTCATTATACTAGAATCAGTCTTAAGCCATGTGACAGTAAAGGACCAGCCACCAGATTTACAAACAACTGGCCATCACCCACTCCAATGGCAATATTTCAAACACAAGTAATATCTTAAATCCACCTCAGGCAGTTAGTCTATGTTCCTTGGGCCAGTTTCTAGGGACCTGACCCCCAATTTCCACATAAGCTAGGGATACTTGCTTCCCACTATCACTTCCTCACATGGTTGTTGTGATAAGTAAGTGTGGTAACTAAGGTAAAGCTAAAATGCCTGGCATACGCTAAGTGTTTCTTTGGAAAACATCACTATTCCCATAGAAAGAACCAAGGAAACTGTTACGGAACACAGATTATGTTCTCAGCACTCTGAATCCCTAAAGCAACCTAGTGAGGAAGGATAAGAGGTTAAATGAGAGGTTGAATGACAGCTGAGGGGTTGAATGACATGCCTAAAGCCACACATTCAGCCACAAGAATAGCAGCTCACACTGAGCAGGTACTTGCCCTGAGCCAGGCACTCACTGCTCTGAGCATTTGCATGGCATATGTGCCTCTCACAAAGCTCCTAAGCAGTGGGTATCATCATTATGCCTGTTTGACAGAAAAGGAAACTGAGGCACAAGGAATCGAGGCCACAGTCAGAATGTGGAGTATGAATGTGGAGCTGGGGTGGGAGCTGAGGCAGTCTAGCCCTGGAGCCTGAGTTCTGAGGGCCACGCCACCCGGCAGAGGTGGAGTCTCACCTGAGGTCAAGCTGAGACAGAGCCCAGGCTCTTCCCACCACCCTACGCAGCTTCCAAGCTAGTGTCACCGAGAGCTCCGCACTTGTCCTCCAGGCCACATCAGAAGAATGGAGGCAGGCCTTTGAAGAGAAGGAAAGAGGAGTTTATTAATTAGCAAACAAAACAGGAGGATGGACAATGTTATCTGAAATGTCATTGTCCTAACAGTAAGCAGAAATACAAAGGTTTTAAAGGGACACAGTCAGCTTCAGGCAACTGCTGTTCCACTGCAGCTGATGACTCTGAGGGTCCCATCTGTACCTGAGACACTCCCGTGAGCCCTGTCTAACTGGGAGGCGCAGCTGGGCCTCTAGGACCTTCCACTGCCAGGTCTGAGCCTTGGTCAGGTAACAGTCCTGTGGATCCATGCCCTATAGCACAAAGGACAAAGGACATCCCCCCCCCACAGACACACACAGTCTGGCCCTAGGCAGGGATAAGGTCTTAGTTCTCCAAAAGGATTGGGGGATGTTTCAAAGAGACAGAAAACACTTTTGCCACATTTTCAGGCACGTCCTCTTCCAGCAAGGCCTGCTCAAGACTCTCATGGAAATCCAAACAACACCCCCACCTCGACCGCACTACAGCCCCCTCCACCCACTGCCGTGTGTCCCTCTTCCCCATCCCAACTGCACTTCTTAGGTGGCCTCTAGTCACTGCCTCCATTTCTTCCCCTCTCACTCCCTCCTCCACCCTCTGCAGTCTGGCTTCTGCCTCCTCCCCTCCCCGGAAACACCAGTCAGCAAGTCACTAGTTGCTTCCACGTCACTGAACCCACAGGATGTTCTCCGGGGCTCTCCTGAAAATCTGGAATTATCCGATATTGACACTGACGACATCTTCGGCTTCTGTGACAGATCCCACCTCGGGTCCCTCCCACCTCTCTGACTGCGGCTCTGTCTTCTTTGCAGCCTCAATATTCTCTCCCAGGACACTAAATGCACAGGGGCCCCAAGTCTTGGTCCTGGGCCTTCCTGTCTCCCCCTCTCTGTCCTCCTCCCTCTTCTCTGTCGTCTTCCCAGCTTCCATGTCACCTACGTGCCACTGACCCCCAAAGTCACATCCAGAGGCCAAATGTGCCTCTGACTGCAGACCCGTGTACCCGGCTGCCTCTGTGACATCTCAGCCTGAGCGTGTCAGAGCCCTCTCCACCCCACATGCACAGAACCAGCCCGTGATCGCTCCCGCCAGACCCCTGGCCCTTCCGGCACCCAGATCTCCACCCTCTTCCCTCTCCCCCCACTTAACTCCCCACCACGCTCTGTGCCTGTGGATCTTCTTCAGGTCTCCACACTCTGTCCTCTTCCCTCCGTCCGCAGGGTCACCGTTGTCCTCATCCTTCTCACTGACATTTCACATGGTCCCTGAACTGGTTTCCCTGCTGAAAATACTTCAGTGCTTTCCCTCCATGTTCAAATAAAGGTCACAATTCCTGGCCTGGCCTCTGAGGCCCTGTGTGCTGTGGCTCTGTTCCTTCTCCAGCCTTGTCATTCTCGGCTCCCCTTTGCTCTCAGGACTGACTGGCATCTTTCCACTGGCATGATTTTCCTTTCTCATACATGCCCTGCTCCCTCCTACCCCAGGACCTTTGCACATACTGTCCCCTGTTTTTTTAAAAAAGAAAATAATTAATTTTTAGAATTTTTTTCTGTAGAGATGAGGTCTCATTATATTTCCCAGTTTGGTCATAGACACCTGCCTCAAGGGATCTTCCCACCTTGGCCTCCCAAAGTGCAGGGTTACAGGTATGAGCCACCTTACAGGCCCGTCACCTGACTTGTGCAACAGGTCGTAGCCCCCTAACACCTATTCGTCCTTTGAATGTCAGCCCCATGGCCACCGCCTAAGAAAGGGCCCAAGGGTTCCCCCTATTATGTGCTCTCGCCCACTGTATACCTCAGCTCGGAGCCAGCCCGTTGCCCTCGTACCTGATTGCATCAGCCACCTCCTTGGGGTTCAATGGGGACACTCATCCCAGTGGAGATTCAAGCCAGAGTCACCTCACAGACAGTCCTGGGGAGCAGGGAGGTGTCATGTGTCTTCTAGAGGCCTCATTGTCTACCAGAGGAAATGGACACTCTCCATGCCTGGGGCAGAGAACAGGCCCTGAGTCTCCTTTGCCCCTGTGGTAGTTAGTGCAGTGTCGGTGAAATATTTTCAATGAGACAAATACTGAGAAATGCATTTTTCATTATACAGTATACAAAACACTCATGCGCAGTACACAATCATACACACACACATAACAGTGCCATGATTTGGCACTGTTTTGTTAAGACCTACCTGACCATAACAGGAGACTTACAATGCAGAGGCTGCTTTGGAAAGTAGCAAGTTGGTCATCAATAGAGATGTTCAAGCAGAGGGTGGGCTATTCTGGGGGGCTACATGGAGGAATTACTGCATGCAAAAGAAGGTCGGAGTGCATCACTGCTAAGGGCTTTTCCAGGCTTTGGTGTTGAAGAGTCTACACTGAAGTTCTACAAAGTCCTGTTACTGCAATGAACTGTCCATGCTCCATCTCTGCATTCGATCCTACCCAAAGACCTTGCTCCAGCAGTTGTCCCCTGCCGGGGTGTGAATATGTCTCCCCAAAACTCATATGTTGAACAGAGGTGGGTTTTTTTGGAAGTGATGAAGTCGTGAGGGGAAAGCCCCCATCAAAGGGATTAGTGACCTTGTAAAAGAGGTCGAATGAAGCACCCTAGCCCCTTGGCTCCTCCTACCATGTGAGGACACAGAGCAGGCACCATCTATGAGGACCACGCCCTCTTCACACACCCACTCTGCTGGTGCATTCATCTTGAACTTCCCAACCTCCAGAACCACTAGCAATACATTTCTGTGGTTTGTAAATCACCCCACCACCGGTAGTTTGTTATAGCAGCTCCAATGGACGAAGACATCCCCTCTCTCCTATATCATCAATTTTTCCCTCTCAACTGAATCATCTCTACTAGGACACAAATATGCTGTTTATTCTTCAATTGAAGAAAAAGAAAAATGGTTTCCTTTCACTCCTCTGTCAGGTCTCTCCTTCCCTTTTTGTAAACTGTTCAAAAGAGTTATGTGCACTTGCTGCCTCCTGTCTTCCTCCTCCAACTCTCTCTTTTACATACTCCTACCAAAGCTTTTGCCCCACCACTCCACCAAAGTTCTACTTTAGATCGTCAACGACTGGTCGAGTACGGTGGCTCTCGCCTGTAATCCTAGCACTCTGGGAGGCCAAGGCGGGTGGATTGCTCAAGGTCAGGTGTTTGAAACCAGCCTGAGCAAGAGCGAGACCCCGTCTCTACTATAAATAGAAAGAAATTAATTGGCCAACTAATATATATGTAAAAAATTAGCCGGGCATGGTGGCGCATGCCTGTAGCCCCAGGTACTCGGGAGGCTGAGGCAGTAGGATTGCTTGAGCCCAAGAGTTTGAGGTTGCTATGAGCTAGGCTGATGCCACGGCACTCACTCTAGCCTGGGCAACAAAGCAAGACTGTGTCTCAAAAAAAAAAAAAAAATGGTCAACGACTTACATGCTTTAAGTTGACCCAATGATCGATTGTCTGCATCCTCCTCTGCCTTGTCTCATCTGCATAATGGATAAAGTTAGGCTCTCCCTGCTCCTCCAGGACACCACACCCCCTGGCTTTCCTCCTCGCTCACAGGTTCCCCGTCTCCTTGGTGGGCTCCTCCTCATCTCCTGACTTCTAAATGGTGGGGTGCCCCAGGGCTGTGTCCTCAGACCTCCTTTCCTCCCCAGTGTTTCCCGCTGGTCTCATCCTGACCCAGGGCTTTACATAAACGCGGCACGTGGTTCTTGCCTCTCCGTCCTGGACAAGTCCCACGTCCCGATCTCCAGTCAGGACCTCCGTCCTCAACTGCAGACTTGTATAGCCAATGGCCCCCATGACCTCACCACCTGCACAGCCAGGTCATGCTGAACAGGCGCAACGCCAACTCCCTGACGTTGAAACCTGAGCCTCCAACAACCTCGCTCATTTCAGAAAGGGTGATTGCATTCCTGCAATAATGTAGCCAAAACCTCAGGTCCATCTCACACCCTACATCCAAGTCCTCAGTCAATCCTGTCAGCTCCCCCTTCAATGTGTCCCCTGAGGCCACCTGCTTCACTACTCTCACTCAATCTGATGCCAAAGCCAGACAAGGGTACCAAAAGAAAAGAAAATTGCAGGCCAATATCCTAGATGAACATAGATGCAAAACCCCTCAACAAAATACTAGCAAACTGGATTCAACAGCATATTAAAAGGATCATATACCATAATGAAGTAGGATTTGTCCCTGAGATGCAAATAGTTCAACACACACAAATCAATAAATGTTATTAATATATATCATGTTAAAAGAATAATATAGTCATTTGAATAGATGCATAAAAAGCATTTAACAAAATTCAACATCCTTACATGATAAAAACTCTCAATAATAATAGAAGTAACATACTGTCAGGGCATTCTACCAAAACCAGCCTGTATCACTTATCCTGCTCCTAAATTGATCAACTACTAATACTCACAGCTGATGAGGTGATTTTGGGTCATACTACTGATTGGTTGACTACCATGTAAATGAAGTAACTTTTGGGACATACTTCTTTTTTTTTTTTTTGAGACAGAGTCTCACTTTGTTGCCCAGGCTAGAGGGTGTGGATGGCGTCAGCCTAGCTCACAGCAACCTCAAACTCCTGGGTTCAAGCAATCCTACTGCCTCAGCCTCCTGAGTACCTGGAACTACAGACAGGCGCCACCATGCCCGGCTAATTTTATATATATATATTAGTTGGCCAATTAATTCCTTTCTATTTATAGTAGAGACAGGTCTGGCTCTTGCTCAGGCTGGTTTTGAACTCCTAACCTTGAGCAATCCGCCCACCTTGGCCTCCCAAAAAGCTAAGATTACAGGCGTGAGCCACCTCGCCTGGCCTGGGACATACTTCTGATTGGCTGACTACTATGTAAATGAAGTGACTTTTGTGAAAACTTGCCATTGGCTAACTGTAACCCACAAAAAGGTATAAAACTAAAAGAAAACGAAAAAGGGGCACTCAGAGTTTGGTGGCAGATATGTCTCTCTGAGCCTGCCGGCAAAATAAAGCTGACTCTCCAACTCTCCGTGTGCCACTCGGATTTTTCTTTGGCCAAGAGCTGTTCACACCTGCTGGAACAATACCTCAACAAAATAAAGGCCATACATGACAAGCCCACAGCTAACAGCATATTTAATGGTGAAATGTTGAAAGCTTTCCCTCCAGGGTGAGAAACAAGAGAAGGATATCCACACTCACCACCTCTATTCAACATGGTACTGGAAGTCCTACCTAGAAAAATTAGGCAAGAAAAAGAAATAAAAGGCATCCAAATCAGAAAGGAAAAAGTACAATTGTCTCTGTTTGGAGATGACATGATCTTATATATAGAAAACTCTTGACACTCCACCAAAAAACTGTTAAAAGTAGTAGACAAAATTCAATGAGGCTGCAGGATACAAGATTAACATACAAATATCAGTTGCATTGTTAGGTAGATAGCAAGGGATTTCAGGTCTGCTAAGGACAAAAGTGAGTGCTCTTGCTTTGATACAATTGCCCCACCTGGGAAGAAGTTCCTGATCTTGGTCCTGCCTCACCCTAATCTCCTGAGGACTGCCATACCTGAGGAGGAGGGAATACTCTATGAATCTGCCAATCAACTTAGTGTACCAGCTGCAAAAGAATGCCAAAGACTCTCTAGCCCACGGGCCAAGCAGCATAGATAGGTACCATACAGTCCAGAAATTGACCTAGAACAACCCGCACACAGAGTAATGCAACTCCCAACTGTCCAATCAAAGTGGTTCCATGGTGACATCTAAGCCACTAGGTAGGTTCCAATCTGGGCACTATAAAACAAGACGCAAACCATAACCAAGTCTCTTTTTGTGCCCTTCCTTTGGCTCTCCCTTTTGCTGCAACACTAGTTCCGGTCGTCATATGCAGCGTATGTATTATGCTCTGTAAACCTGTATCTTGTTCTTTCCCTATAATCCTACCTTTCTCTCCTCAATAAACCTCATTTTCATGCTCGCCTTACTTTGGTGCTTCTGGTCATTCTTCAGCCATGAGCACATCAAGAACCAACATTTTCACACTATAACCTGACAGCATTTCTCTACAATAACAAAGAGCCACTCAAATAGGAAATTAAGAAAACAATCCCATTTACAACAGCATAAAAAAATAAAACACTTAGGAATAAATTCAACAAAGGAGGTGAAAGATTGTTACATTGAAAATTATAAAATATTGATGGAAATTGAGAAAGATACAAATAAATGGAAACTGTAAATGGGAGAGAAACCAAACTCTGTAATATAATTTAAAGAGGTTTATTCTGAGCCAAATTTGAGGACCATGGCCCAGAGCCATGGCCAAGAAGCCTTGAACAAGTAGACTCGCTGTGGTTGGGTTACGGTTTGGTTTTATACATTTCAGGGAGACAGGAATTACCGGTAAAGCCATAAATCAACACATGGAAGACATACATTGGTTTGGGGGGGGGGGAGTCTTAAGAATTTATTTTAGTTCAGAAAAGATTACTCCTGTTCCTGTATTGCAAGAATTAATATTGTAAAAATGTCCATAACTCCCAAAATGGTGTATACATTCAATCAAATCCCTATTAAAATTCCACATCAACAGAAAAAATAATCCTAAAATGCATATGGATTCATAAAAGACCCTAAATAGTCCAAGCTATCTTGAGAACAAATATGAAAGCTAGAGGCATCACTTCATGATGTCAAACTATATTACAAAGCTATATAATCAAAACAGTATGTCACTGACATAAAATCAGAAACATAGACCAATATAATAGAATAGAAAGCCCAGAAACAAATCCATGCTTATATGGCCAACTACTCTTTGACAAAGACACCAAGAATATACAATTAGGAAAGGGAAGTTTCCTTAATGAATGATGTTGGGAAAACTGGATATCTATGTGCAAAAGAATGAAACTGGATTCTCTTCTTATACCATGCACAAATGTAACTCAAAATAGATTAAATATTGAAATGTAAGACCTGAATCCATTAAACTTCTAGAAAAAACACAGGAAAAGCTTCCAAGATATGGGTCTTGCCGATGTTTTTTTCAGGTATGACACCAAAAACACAAGCAACAAAAGCAAAAGTAAACAAGTGAGACCATGTCAAACTAAACTTTCTTCATAGAAAAAGACACAATCAGTGAAAATGAAAAGACAACCCACAGATGGGAGAATGTATTTGCAAATCATACATCAGATGAGTGGTTGATATTCAAAATATATAAGTAACTCTCACAACTCAATAGCACAAAAACACAATTAAAAAAAAATAGGCAACAGACCTTAATAGATATTTCTCCAAAGAAGACATAAAAAATGACCACCAGGTATATGAAAATGTGCTCAACTCATTAATCATCTGGAAAATGCAAGTAAAAACCATAGTGAGATATCACCTCTCCCCTGTTAGGATGGCCATTATCAAAGTGTCGTAAGTGTTGGCGATGATACACTTATGTCAAAAGGGAACCTTTATATGTTGTTTGTGGGCATGTATTTGTACAGCTGTTATGTAGAACAGTATTCAGATCCCTCAAAAAAAAATACACACTAGAACTACTATATAATCCAGCAATATCACTTCTGGGTATATACCCTAAAGAATTTAAATCGTGATGTGAAAAAGATAGCTACATTCCCATGTTCATCGCAGCATTATTCATAATAGCCAAGGAATGGAAGCAATGTATGTGTCAGTCAACAGATTTATGAATAAATAAAATGTGGTGTACACAGACAATGGAACATTATTATTCAGCCTTAAAACAGAAGAAAATCCTGCCATTTGTGACAACCTGGCTGAATCTGGGGGACATTATGCTATGTGAACTAAGCCAGACACAGAAAGGAACATACTGTGTGGTCTGTCTTATATGTGTAATCTAAAAACATTGAATTGATAGGAATAGGGAGTAGAAGGGTAGATACCAGAGGTGGGGAGGGGGTTGGAGGAAATGGGGAAATGTCGGTAAAGGGGTACAATCGTGCAGTTATTATGAATAAGTTCTGGAGACCTAATGTACAGCATGGTGACTATAGTTAATAATACAGGGTGTCCCAAAAGTCACCATTCATAGGGAAAATGGGAAATTGTAGCTAAATGCATCTTTATTTATAAAATATTCATTACAAAATTTTTCCTTTGTATGGAGACTTTTAGGACACCCCATAATGTATTTTATTCTTGAAATTTGCTAAGATAGCAGTTCTTAAGTATTTTCAACACACACACAAAAGGTAATTATGTGAGGTGATGGTTATGTTATCTTGACTGTGGTAATCATTTTACAATGTGTATGTCAAAACATTAGTATGCGCATCTTGAATATATATATAATTTTTGTTCATTATGCTTCAATAAAGCTGAAAAAAATCATTATAACAACAAAAAATCAACATGCTTTATTTAACAGCTAATAACTTGGTTTACACCTCTGAAATATTGAGTTCTGTGGTAGCTGGTCCTCCCTTTTTATTCAGATATGGGTGTTGGAGGTGACTGTGAGGAAATTATACACCTCTTCAGACCTCAGAACAAATATCCATTTACTGTCAATCAACCTTAAAAAGCAGTAGGAGGGATCTGATGTTGATATGTAGGCAGAACTGTAGCCAATTTGAACCCAGATCTGGGCTGTCCCTATCCTCACCTGAGGCTTGTCTGAGGCCATTTACCACTTTTGCTAGAGTCTCTTGGAATGGCAAGGTCCTGCAAATGTCCCCAGAAACACCACCCATTTTCAGGGAGGGAAGTTGAGGCCACCTAAGGAGAGGAAGGTGCTTGACCAACCAAGGATAACAGACAGCCTGTGCCACCACATGTGCCCGTGCCCCACAGGCTGTCCATTCATGACTAGGGCTGCAGCTTTCTGAACAGTCTTCTTCATCCTTCTGAATAGAATTTGGGTGCCTGTCTCATTAAGCCTTAATTTTCTTATTTGTGAAATAGAGATAATTCTACCACCCTCCCAAGGCTAGTGACAGACTGTGACTCGCTCAGTCGTGGAGGACTGTCCTATAGACCTGGACATGCAGGCTCCTGCCGACCTGGGCCCATCATGACATAGAAGCCTGCCCACCTACGCACCTGCCATCCGAGCTCTCCTGGCTGTCTGGGATTCCAGGCTATGTCTGAGGACCTGTCTCTCACCCGACTGGAAGCAGTGCCAGGGTTATTCCTAGGCTTGATGTCTTCTTACCCTTCAGGACTTTGGTTCCTCCAGAGTCCTTTCTTCCTTTCGTGATGTCCCCTCCCTGCCCCAATACAAATCCCGCAGGGGAAGACAGACAGAGCCATTCTCTGTTAACTGAAACCTCAAGGTGTTCCTCAGCCCTGTCACAGCTTCAAATTGCTCTGGTCTGTGAAATGGGAAGGACAGCTCCCCTGATGGCGGTGGACAAGGTTTGGAGGGAAACCTGTGGCTGCTTGCAGGTGAATTCAGAACCTGGTGTGTTATGACCCTCAGCACAATCAGTAGCACAGATGCCTGGGGAATTGGCATGTTGGGGGCTCATTTCCCCAACACCATTACCCACTTCTCCCATCTCTGTTTATAATTAGGAGCACATAATATGCTGTCAACAAATGGTTGTTGAATGAATAAATTGGCAGTGCCTGGAGTAGAAGGAACAAGCATTGTGGGCTAGAGTCTGAGAGTCCTGAGTCTTGCTATCCCGCTCTATAAAGTAGGTGTAGTACCTTTATTCAAGGAGATGGTGAGGAACTGGCCTGAGGATCTCCTCTTCCCTCAGGGCTTAGGTGGGGCATCACTGACTCCAGTAAACGCTCCTCATCAGCCCCACTAAGTGCCCTAGTGGCCTAGGAGACCTGGTGGATGAGCCTTGGGGTATGTATGTGCTTGGCTTGGTGTGCTTTCCTCAGATCGGATAATTGTATAAACATAAGATGCTTTTTGATTTCCCCTTAAAATATTCTTGACTTTAGCTTCTACTTAACAGAAAAGTGAAGTTTGTCATCATAAAAATATTTCCTAGCGGACAAAGTCCAGACGGTTCCATTCCAAAATGATGACTGAGGGAAACATGTCAGCCTCATGGGGATTTGTCTCGTTTTTATTATCTTTTTAATTAAAGGTGATTTAATTGAGCTTGTAGCTCCAGTGAGCTGGATATTTGGGGAGAAAAGAATTTCCATCAAAATGTTGTCTTTGTTAGGTGTCCTTTTTCAAGCTTGATGCTTTGGGTATTAGAAATAAAACAGAAAATCTGGCTTGGCCCTGTATGAAATTGATATGTTCATGTTGATTACTCACATCCAGAAGGACAGGGAGCTCACTAACTGTCTCACGGAGCTAAACAGCTGTGCCCGTTCCTCAGCGCTGCCTTGAGCTGCCTGCCTCAGGCCATCATCACTGAGACGGTCAGGATGCCTGGCACTGCGCCCAGTACACCCCACAGTGTACCTTTTCCCTTGGGGACCTGAGTGGGGCCCACGGCCACAGGTTTGATGATTGTAACCATAGCAGCTATTGAGTGTTTTGCTGTTGCCAAGCTCTGTTTGGAGCCCTCCACATGGATCATCTCAGCTAATCCTCCCAGCCACCCGAAAGGAAGGCAATAGCCTTCTTCTCCTTCTTCAGATGAGTAAGAAGGCACAGTGAGGTGAGGGCACATGCCTGGGGCCCCACCCTGGTCAGTGATGGAGCCAGGACTCCCTTGTCAGGACTCATCCTCTAACCCCTGGACTGGGCTGTGATCTTATCTGGCCATTGCTGAGAGATGGAAATGGGGACACAGCCCTGAAAGCCAAAGCAATGACTTGTTTTTACAGGCCGCTTGTCTTGAATAGGGGTTTGAGTTTTATCTTCAGTGTAATGGGGAGTTACAGAGGGATGAATTTATTAATTAAGTTGTTATAACTTTTTATCTTGAAATAATTTAACACAAAAAAAGTGTAAAATAGTTCAGAGTTCCTGTGTACTTTTCACTCCATTTTCCCCATGATAACACCTTATTTAACCATACCATATTACCAAAACCAGGAAATCAACACTGACACAATACTATTAACTCAGAGTTTCTCAATCTCAGTGCTACTAACATTTTAGAACCAGATAATTCTTGGTTTGTTTTTTT
The DNA here is from genome assembly GCF_040939455.1 of Microcebus murinus. Taxonomy (NCBI): domain Eukaryota; kingdom Metazoa; phylum Chordata; class Mammalia; order Primates; family Cheirogaleidae; genus Microcebus; species Microcebus murinus. The sequence goes on along the minus strand of NC_134136.1, from coordinate 46,950,722 downwards.
TTTTTTCTTGCAGTTGTCCTGTGCATTGTAAGATGACTGGCAGCACTCCACCCACAACCCATTAGATACCAGTAGCAACCTCCCACCTGATTTGTGGAGACCAAAAGTGTCTCCAGATATTGCCAAATAAACCCTGTGAAGTGAAATCCTCCCAGGTTGAGAACTACTATGTTAACTCAAATTCAAAACTTATATGGACTTATTTTAGAGGGTTTTTTGGTTTTTTTGGTCAAAATCTCAATGAAATTTTATCAAAGGTGTATGTTCTTGTAACCATTACCACAACTGGTATACAGAACTGCACCTTCATCACTAAGAAACTCCCTGAAATTATTGCTTCATTGTCACACCCCCAATCCATTGCAATCACTGGTCTTTTTCCATATCCATAATTATGTCACCTCAAGAATGTTACTTGAATGGAACCATACAAACTATAACCACTTGAGACTGGATTTTTTTTTCACTCAGCAGAAGGCCATTGAGATCCATCCAAATAATTGCTGTATCAATGTTTATTCCTTTTTAATGGTGAGTAGTCCTTATGGTATGGTTGCACCACTGTTTCTTTAACTATTCAGGTATTGAAGGGCATCTGGTTTTTCTCCCCCACCCAAGTTTTTGGCTATTATGAATAAAGCTGCTGGGAACATGTGTGTACAGATGTATAGAACAATTTGTGAACATCAGTTTAGGTTGTGAATCCTTTTTTTTTTTTTTTTGGCCTATGAACATCCAATTGTTCCAGCACAATTTCGTCAAAAGACTACTTCTTCTCCATTGAATTGTTTTTGCACCTTTGTCGAAATCAGTGGTCATACTTGTGTAAATTTAATTCTGGACTCTCTATTACAGTCCATTGATGTATGTGTCTCCTCTCTGCATTGTTCTGATTACTCTAGTGTATAAATCTTAAAAGTGTTAGAGTGATTCCTCCTACTTTATTCTACTTTTAAAAAACTGTTCTGCCCATTCTAATTCCTTTTGTCTTTTCACAAAAATACTTTAGTATCAGTGTGTTTATATCTACAAAGCATCCTTCTGAGATTTTAATAGGGATTGTGTTAAACGTATAGATCAATTTGGGGAAGATCAACACTTTCTTATTTTAACCTTCCCATACACAAACAAAATATGTCTCTTATTGGAGTGTTTTGAGCAGCGGAGTAACATCTTATCTGTGTTTTCTGAAAATCATGTTGGCTACTTTGTGGGGAAAAGATTAAGGAAGGTGGCATGAGAAGAGGCAGGCAGTAGGCTATGTAAGAGAGAATGATGGCTCAGGACAAGTGATACAGGTGGAGGGAAGAAGTTGACTTTAGGGTTATTATTGAGGTGGAAGCACTAGGAAATGATGATGGACTCAATTTGGGGCCTGAGGGAGAGGGAAGTGTGAAGGACAGTTCCTGCTATTCTGGCTTGAGTCAAAAGATGCCACCACTTAATGAGAGGAATATAGGAAGGACCAAGCTTTGGAGAAAGAGGATATATTTGGTCGTGGGTGTTGTGAACTTGGAGTGCCAGTGGACCTTCCAGATATCTACTATGTCTTATATACTGTTGGATACAGAGTCTGAAGCTAAGGAGAAGATGAGCATTCCATATATTGATATATATAGTCACTCTTGCTCTTTCTATCATTTGGGTTAAAATGAGATAACCTTAGCACTGAAAGGTTGAAGTTTAGGCCGGGCGCGGTGGCTCACGCCTGTAATCCTAGCACTCTGGGAGGCCGAGGCAAGCGGATTGCTCATGGTCAGGAGTTCGAAACCAGCCTGAGCAAGAGTGAGACCCCGTCTCTACTATAAATAGAAAGAAAATTAATTGGCCAACTAATATATATATATAAAAAATTAGCCGGGCATAGTGGCGCATGCCTGTAGTCCCAGCTACTTGGGAGGATGAGGCAGCAGGATTGCTTGAACCCAGGAGTTTGAGGTTGCTGTGAGCCAGGCTGACACCACGGCACTCACTCTAGCCTGGGCAACAAAGTGAGACTCTGTCTCAAAAAAAAAAAAAAAAAGAAAAAGAAAGGTTGAAGTTTAAATCCCTGGGCCCTAATAATTTGCAAAGGTGAAGTATCCTCATAGTTGAGAATGTGAGGGGGAAATGGGCTTTATTGTCTTCTTTCTCAAGAATTGGGAAGTTGAAATCCTTTTAGATTTCTCCCAACCCTGCTTGTTCTTTGTCCTAGTCCAGTCTGATTCAAGAATCTTGGCTTTAGCAGGCAAAGGGCTTTGACTACATCCAAATACAGATGTGCTCCCCAGCAGGAAAGCCCAGCATTCAGACTGGAACTTCACCATCAGCTTCACTGGGACTCCAGCTTGCCAAGTGTAGGTCTTGGGACCTGCAAGGCTCCATAATCACATGAGCCAATTCCCCTATAATAAATCCCTTTGTATCTATCTGTCTGTCTTAGTCCGTTTGTATACTTGAGACTGGATAATTAGTAAAGAAAAAAGATTTATTTGGCTCACGATTCTGCTGGCTGGAAGATTGGGCATCTGGTGAAATCCTTGGGCTGCTTCATGGCAGAAGGTGCAGGGATGCTGGTGTGTGCAGAGATCACATGGCAAGAGAGGAAAGAAGAGAGATGGGAGGTGTTAGTCTCTTTTTTACAACTAATTCTAATAGGGTCTAATAAAGAGAGAACTCACTCATTACTATGAGGATGGCACCAAGCCATTTATGAGGGATCTGTCCCCATTGACCCAAGCACCCCTGTTTATGCTCCATCTCCAACCCTGGGGATCAAATTTCATTATGAGGTTTGGGGGCACAAACATCCAAACTATAGCACTATCGTCTGAGAGAGAGAGAGAGAGAGAGAGAGAGAGAGAGAGAGAGAGAGAGAGAGAGAGACATCAATCTACATCCTATTAGTTCTTTTTCTTTGGAGAACTCTAATACACCCAGTCAGCCACTGACTCCGTGGCCACTAAGCCGGACACCAGACTCACTCTGGTCGCGAAGATAGGGCGTGCTCTCGCGAGCTGGGAAGGTCTCCTTTGCGCGGGCTCCAAGAACCCGCCCCCGCGCGACCGCCCAAAGCAGAGGAAACCTTGGCAACAGGTCTAGTACGTGGAAAAAGCCCTTCCCTTGCCTGGGATTGGCTGTGGGCAGGGATGAGTGTAACCGTGTAAACAATCCTGAAGGGAAACCAGTTTCCTGCCTTTATCCAGTTCTGTATGAGGCTCCCCAAGTATAAGCTGGACAGGAGAGCATTTCCCTTCTCAGCCTCGCATTTGGAACCCTGAAAGGAAGACGATGGGTCACAGGATGCACTCACTGAGCAGATGTATCAACAAAATAATCAATTCTGCTTGACTTTGGAGTGCACTCTGGGTGTGTGTGTGTGTGTGTGTGTGTGTGTGTGTATGTATGTATCACATTACATAATATACAGGTAGTCAAAAGATATGGGTATCTATCCAAAGGAAAAAAAGACATCCGCACTTGATAGTTTATAACAGCACAATTCACAATGGCAAAGATGTGGAAACAACTCAAGTGCCCATCAACACATGAGTGGATTAATAAAATGTGGTATATGTATATCATAGAGTACTACTCAGCCATAAAAAAATGACAAACTACCCATTGTATTATCCTGGATGGAGATGCAACTCGTTCTTCTAAGTGAAGTATCACAAGAATAGAAAAACAAATGCCATATGTACTCAAAATTAATTTAGTACTAATTGGTCAACACTAACGTGCACATATGGGAAATAACATTCACAGGGTATTTATTGGGCAGGTAGGAGGGGGGAGAGGATGGGTAAATCGACACGTAATGAGGATGGTGCGCGCTGGGCATGCTTGTCGGGTGGTGCAAAGGCAATTTATGTAACCAAAGCATTTGTACCCCTGTAATTCTCTGAAATAAAAAAAATAAAATTAAAAAGAAAAAATAAAGAATATGTGCTGGTCAACTGGGTGTATTAGTCAGGGTTGTTCAAAGAAACAGAACAAACTGGATGTAGATATCATTATCTATGTATTTATATATATATTTCCATCTATATTTAGATGGCTAGAAAATAGACAGTTGATAGATACAAAGATATGAAGAGATTCACTATAAGGGAATTGGTTCACATGATTACGGAGGCTGGGATAAGTCTTGGGTAATAGTAATGCCCCAGCACACTATATAGTTATTGGAATATTAAACAACAACCCTTTAAGGCAGTTTCTATTATTATTCCCATTTGAAATATAAGAAAACTTGCCAAGCGACAGACCCAGGAGAACTGATGGTGAAGTTGTAGTCCCAATGCCAGAGAAAGCCAGTGTCCCAGCTCCCAGGCAGCCAGGCAGGAGGAGTCTCTTCTTACTTGTGGGAGGGTAAGCCCTCTTGTTCCTATTCAGCCCTTCAACTGATTGGATGAGGCCTACCCACAGTGCACAGGGCAATCTGCTTTACATGGTTGACCAACTGAAATGTTAATCTCATCCAAAATCACCTTCCCAGACACACCCAGAGTAATGTGTGACCAAATTCCTGGGAATCCTGTGGCCCAGTCAAATTGATACATAAAATTAACCATCATACTAGGTTTACCTGCTCAAAATGGAATGTCTGACTTTAGACAGAATTTCAGCATTTACAGCCATCAGCCGTGCAGAACATTGGCAGAAAGGAGGAAAGAAGATGGGTTAGAAGGGGAAAGAAGTGAAAAATAAGGGAGGAAGATAAAGGTGGGCAGAACGGTGGAAAGGGTGGAGAGGGAATGAATAAGAGAGAATAAAATTGACAGAAGAGTAGGGTAGAAGGAATGTAAATCAAGACCTAGGGTGCAAAGACCTGAAGAGAGAGGTGCCAACTTTACCTTAATCCTTTTTCCCTCACCCTGTGTAGCCCACCACTTCCTAGAGGCCTCCCAGGCCAATTGTCCTGAATTCAGGAACCAAGCTAACAGAGGAGAGACCTGCAGGCATCTCCAATTTCTCTCTAGTGAGCACAGTATCCCTGATACACAGTCACCTCCCCAGTTCTCCTAGGAGGGCAAAGTGAGGTGCCTGCCTTTCCTTTTGCCTGGAGGTCTCTCCAGCTCAATGTAGCCTAGGTAAATGCAGGGACGCAGGGCAGGTAAAGTCCTGCATGTGTGTCTCCCTGAGAACACGGACACACGTCTTCATTGATGGAGGCTTGGTCTGGAATGGTGGCGATGAGTCTTGGACAACGCATCTTTGTGCAGGGCACCGTGCTTTCAAAAGTGGAGACAGGCTTGGCTGGGAGAGGAGGTAAAGTGTTGGCTCACACAAATTTAAACTCATGCTGGATCGGAAGGGGACTTGCTCACCCTCTGGGAAGTATCTCAGGCACCTCCTTTCCTTGAAATAATTTTGCCTGCGAGTAATCTCTCTTTGACCACCTGGACATCTCTATCCTCTGGGCAATTAAGAATCCCACTCACACCTGCCATGGGAGGTCATAGCCAAGTATCTGTTACTCCACAGCAGGCGTCCTCAAACTATGGCCCACGGGCCACATGCGGGTGTTTTTGCCCATTTGTTTTTTAACTTCAAAATAAGATATGTGCAGTGTGCATAGGAATTTGTTCATAGTTCTTTGAAAACTATAGTCTGGCCCTCCAACGGTCTGAGGGACAGTGCACTGGCCCCCTGTTTAAAAAGTTTGAGGACCCCTGCTCTACAGATTTGTAGGAGAGGTCTGGCTTCACTTGCCCCCAAAATCTTGAATCAAAGGAATCCAGAGCTCTCTCTCCCACTTTGGATTTCAGCTGCTGTGGAGCTGTGTTCTCAGCTCCCATTCCATGAGAAGCACAGTCCCCTACCCGCCATCACCTCATTTCATCTTCCTATCAGCCCTGGGAAGTGAGTGTTAGGATCACCATTGTACACATGAGGTTCAGACAGCTGCCTGAAGTCACAGCGCCAGCATGTGGCGGAGTTGGAATTTGAATCCCTTCAATCTGTGTTCAGTGTGTGTTCCTACCCAGCCAGGCCGCCTCCCACACCTCTCCCGCCCCACCCCAAGCCCCTGCCTCACCACTCCATCTTGTGATCTGCCTCAGACTCAAACCCAGAGCTGTCTGACTTCAGTGCCTTTGCTTTCACTTAGTTATTCCCAAGATCTGAAGTCAGGGCCTCTTTTGTGTGGTTGGCCATGAACGGATGCGCTTTCTGTGTCCAGGTTCTTGATTTTTGTCCTGTCTTCCAGCAGCAAGCACAGCACTTCTTCCTGGACAAATAGGCAATGTAGCAAAATACTTTCCTCTCTTCTTTTCCATTGAGACCAATTGTCTTTTTTTTTTATTTCAGCGTATTGTTGGGGTACAAGTGTTAGGGTTATGTATATTATACCTTCCCCCCTCCCCCTTTGAGACAGAGCCTCAAGCGTGACCATCCCCCAAATGTTGCACATCTCACTCATTGTGTTTCTATATACCCATCTCCTCCTCCCCGACCACCTGCCTGACACCCCATAAATGCTATTCCTATATGTCCACTGAGGTGTTGATCCGTTAATACCAATTTGCTGGTGAGTACATGTGGTGCTTGTTTTTCCATTCTTGAGATACTTCACTTCACTTGGTAGAATGGGTTCCAGCTGTATCCAGGAAAATACAAGAGGTGCTATATCACCATTGTTTCTTAAAGCTGAATAGTACTCCATGGTATACATATACTACATTTTATTAATCCACTCATGAATTGATGGGCACTTGGGTTGTTTCCACAACTTTACAATTGTGAATTGTGCTGCTATATACATTTGAGTGCAGGTGTCTTTTTCATAAAGTAGCTTTTGATCTTTTGGGTAGATGCCCAGTAGTGGAATTGCTGGATCAAATGGTAGATCTACTTGTATCGCTTTAATGTATCTCCATATTGATTTCCACAGGGGTTGAACTAGTTTGCAGTCCCACCAGGAGTGTAGGAGTGTTCCTCTCTCTTTGCATCCACGCCAACATTTATCATTTGGGGACTTTTGATAAAGGCCATTCTCACTGGAGTTAAGTCATATCTCATTGTGGTTTTGATTTACATTTCCCTGATGATTAGAGATGCTGAACATTTTTTCATATGTTTGTTGGCCATTATTCTGTCTTCTTTTGAGAAGTTTCTCTTCATGTCCTTTGCCCATTTTTTGATAGGGTTGTTTCATTTATTTCTTGATGATTTTCCTGAGTTCTAAATAGATTCTAGTTATCAGCCCTTTATCAGATGTGTAGCTTGCAAAAATTTTCTCCCATTCTGTGGGTTGTCTGTTTGCTCTCTTGACAGTTTCTTTGGCTATGCAGAAGCTTTTTCATTTGATCAGGTCCCATTTGTTTACTTTTGTTGCTGTTGTGATTGCCTTTGGGGTCTTCTTCATAAATTCTTTGCCTAGACCAATGTCTAGAAGAGTATTTCCAACATTTTCCTCTAGAATTCTAATAGTTTCACACTTAAGGTTCAAGTCTGTTACCCCGCGTGAGTTGATTTTTGTCAGAGGTGAAAGGTGTGGGTCTTGTATCAGTCTTCTACATGTGGCTATCCAGTTTTCCCAGCACCATTTATTGAATAAGGATTCTTTTCCACAGTGGATGTTTTTGTCTGCTTTGTCGAAGATTATTTGGCTATATGAGGATGGTTTTATATCTGGGTTCTCTGTTCTGTTCCACTGGTTAATGTCCCTGTTCTTGTGCCAGTCCCAAGCTCTTTTAATGACTATAGCCTTGTAGTATAGTTTGAAGTCTGGTAAATTGATACCTCCTATTTTTTTTTTTTCATTGCCTAGGATTGATTTTGCTATATGGAGTCTTCTCTGGTTCCATATGAAGCGTAAACTTATTTTTTCTATATCTGTGAAAAATGATGATGGTATTTTGATAGGGATTGCATTGACTCTATAGGTCATTTTGTGTAGTATAGACATTTTAACAATGTTGATTCTGCACACCCATGAGCATGGTATATTCTTCCAACTGGGGGATGTTTTAAAAAGACAGAAAACACCTTGTTGCCTTTTGTTTATCAGTCATTCTCTCTGATCCAAGGCTGGTCTAGAAATCCTGGCCTCAATCGATCCTCCCACCTTGGGTCCCAGAGTTCTAGCATTACAGGAGTTCTAGCATTACAGGAGTGAGGCTAGCCTGGAAAACACTTACTCATCACTTAACACCTGACCCAATGGCCACCACCATCTAAAGACCCTTGTTGCTGCAAGATATACCCATATCCATATTCTTCTCTATATTAAAAATACCCAAAAAACAAAAAGCAGCAACAACAGTCAACCCAAATCACATATTTCCTTGTCTCTGCCTAGACAACAACTTTCCTGGAGGGAAATGACTGTAACAGAACAGTCAACGTTTTCTTCTTTTTTATCTATTTTTATATTCATTTTTTTAAAAGGCTGCACGGATTTGCGCCTCCTCCTTGCACAGGGGCGATGCTAATCTTCTATGTATTCTTCCTATTTTAGTACATGTGCTGCCCAAGCTAATTGCACTTTTATTTTCTAAGTGGAAGCTGCATGTAGGAAGCCGGTGAGTTGCAAGGGGGCAGCAGAGCGCTCCTCGTCACACCGAAGCTTTCAGCACTGGGAACACGCGTCACGCCGGCCGGGCGCGGTGGCTCACGCCTGTCGTCCTAGCTTTCTGGGAGGCCGAGGCGGGCGGATAGCTGCTGCTTCAGGGGTTCGACACCAGCCTGAACACTGCCTGAGCACAGTCAGACCCCGTCTCTAAATCTAAAAAAAAAAGTAAAAAAGGCAAAAAAAATACACAAAACACAAAACAGCCGGGCGCTCTGGCAAGCGCCTGTAGTCCCAGCTACCTGGGAGGCTGAGGCAGAAGGATCGCTCACAGCCCAGGACCTGGAGCTTGTGGTGACCCGCCCTCACTGCACTCTGCCCAGGACGCCGAGTGACACTCTGTCTCCACAAAAAAAAATGAGAAACTGCAATCGCAAAGATGAAGTGCTTGCAAATCCCCCTACCCCTTCCCCTCTTTTCAATACCAAAAAAAAAAAATTCTTTTCAATCACTCTTCTCTTTGCACTTCATCATTACTCCCACCTACAAAACTCTTCCTCATATCAAATACTTTCACACACCACAACTCACACTCACAACCACGCACAAAACACACACTCTCTGCATTACACCCCTAACCTCACAACACGCCCACACCCTCCTCACCCTCACCTCACCCCTCATGCACTGCCCTGCACTTGCACCACCCTACACACACACCCATGCTCAACACGCACTTAACACGCGCTCCTCACTGCTCTGCTCCTTCTTTACACCCTATGCCCACACTGCACTTCACACCCTGCTTTACACTCACACACACGTGCTCACCCACCCTCTTCCTTATGGCTCGCTACCACTCCGTGCTACACACATACCACACTTTATTCACACACTCCCCTACTCACGGCCACTTGCCTTCTTGACACATCTTTCCCATTGTCAATTCTGCTGCTTTATAAAGTGAAAGTATCTATGTCATAAAATGATTTTTTGTCCTTTGTGTAAATACCCAGGAGTGGGATTGCTGGATCAAATGGAAGATCTACTTTTAGTTCTTTCAGGTATCTTCATAGTACTTTCCATGCACGCTGCACTAGATTGCAGTGCCACAAGCAGAGTATGAGTGTTCCTTTCTCTCCCCGTCCACGCCAGCCTCTCTTGTTTCGGGACTTTTGGATGAAAGCTATTCTCACTGCAGTTGGATGATAGCTCATTGTACAAGAATCAGTCTCAAGCCATGTGACAATGAAGGAACAGTCCCCAGATTTACAAACAACTGGCCATGACCCACTCCAATGGCAATATTTGAAAAAGAAATAAGACATTAAATCTCGGCTCAGACATTTAGTCTGTGCCCCTTGGGCCACTTGCAATCTATCTGACCCCCAATTTCCTCATAAGCTAGGGAGACTTGCTTCCCTCTATCACCTCCTCACATGGTTGTTGTGATAACTAAGTGTGGTAATTAAGGTCAAAGCTAAAATGCCTGGCACATGCTAAGTGTTTCCTTGGAAAACATCACTATTACCCTAGAAAGAACCAAGCAAACTGTGTGGTCAGGATTTTGAATCCTTAAAGCAACCTAGTGAGACCTACTCGAGCGACGCGGGGAGGTCGGCGGTCCTAAGGCCGGTGGAGCCGCAGGCGAGCAGGAAGAAGATGAGCCTAAAGTCTGAACGCCGAGGAATTCATGTGGATCAATCGGAGCTCCTATGCAAGAAAGGATGTGGTTACTACGGCAACCCTGCTTGGCAGGGTTTCTGCTCCAAGTGCTGGAGGGAGGAGAACCACAAAGCCAGGCAGAAGCAGATTCAAGAGGATTGGGAACTGGCAGAGCGGCTTCAGCAGGAGGAGGAGGAAGCCTTTGCCAGCAGTCAGAGCAACCAAGGGGCCCAATCCCTCACATTTTCCAAGTTTGAAGAAAAGAAAACCAATGAGAAGACCCGCAAGGTTACCACAGTGAAGAAGTTCTTCAGTGCTTCCTCCAGGGCTGGATCAAAGAAGGCAGAAATTCATGAAGCAAAAGCTCCCAGTCCTTCCATAAACCGGCAAACCAGCATTGAAACGGATAGAGTGTCTAAGGAGTTCATAGAATTTCTCAAGACCTTCCACAAGACAGGCCAAGAAATCTATAAACAGACCAAGCTGTTTTTGGAAGCAATGCATTACAAAAGGGAGTTAAGCATCGAGGAACAGTCAGAATGTACTCAGGATTTTTACCAGAATGTGGCTGAAAGAATGCAGGCTCGTGGAAAAGTGCCTCCAGAATGAGTTGAGAAGATAATGGATCAGATCGAAAAGTACATCATGACTCGTCTCTATAAATACGTGTTCTGTCCAGAAACTACTGACGATGAGAAGAAAGATCTTGCCATTCAAAAGAGGATCAGAGCCCTGTACTGGGTTACACCTCAGATGCTCTGTGTCCCTGTTAATGAAGAAATTCCAGAAGTATCTGATATGGTGGTGAAAGCAATTACAGATATCATTGAAATGGATTCGAAGCGTGTGCCTCGAGATAAGTTGGCCTGCATCACCAAGTGCAGCAAGCACATCTTCAATGCCATCAAGATCACCAAGAACGAGCCAGCTTCAGCAGATGACTTCCTGCCCACCCTCATCTACATTGTTCTGAAGGGCAACCCGCCACGCCTTCAGTCCAACATCCAGTACATCACCCGCTTCTGCAACCCGAGCCGCCTGATGACGGGCGAGGATGGCTACTATTTCACCAATCTGTGGTGCGCTGTGGCCTTCATTGAGAAATTAGATGCCCAGTCTTTGAATTTAAGTCAGGAGGATTTTGACCGCTACATGTCTGGCCAGACCTCCCCGAGGAAGCAAGAATCTGAGAGTTGGTCCCCTGATGCTTGCTTAGGTGTTAAGCAAATGTACAAGAACTTGGATCTCCTGTCTCAGTTGAATGAGCGACAGGAAAGGATCATGAATGAAGCCAAGAAACTTGAACAAGACCTAATAGATTGGACAGATGGAATTGCAAAAGAAGTTCAAGACATTGTTGAGAAGTATCCACTTGAAATTAAGCCTCCAAATCAACCACTAGCAGCTATTGACTCTGAAAATGTTGAAAATGATAAACTTCCTCCACCATTGCAACCTCAGGTTTATGCAGGATGATAAAAATTTACATGGATAGTATTTATTTGAGCCTAAATTGTAGGTAGCCCTTACTACAGTCCACTGATTGGGATCTAGAACATAACTTAATTGCTTACAGATATCAGATCATTTTTAAAGGTACAGTTTGGGAGGATTGTTTTGTTATTCCTGGCAGGGGAAGCTTAGTTAATAATAAAATACTATTTATTTGAGTTACTGAAATACATTCATTTAAGGCTTGTGTGAAAATTTGTTTAAATCTTTTTTTCCTCCATGATTTTCCTATGTGCTTCCTCTGTGGCATTGACTATGGTTTGGTTTTGGATAAATAATTGCTTTTTAAAGGATAAAACGAATGAATGCTACAAAGTGTATGTTTAAGGGAATTCAATGGTACCACTGTTCCACAGTTTGAATTAATTTTATAATTGTAAAGATAGAGGATATATTGATAAGTAAATATGTAAAATTGTAAATATGTAAAAAAAAAGGAATGTGTCTGCTGTGCATGGCATTTTATTTTATTTAGTTTAAAATGAAGTATATTGAATGTTTGCCTTTAGCACCATTTTGTTTTCCCCATTAAATGAATCTAAAGTGTTTAGACATACTGCCCTTAAAATGTGGGCTCCATTATTAACAATATATTAGCCCTAACTTTGAGGTCCTATATAGTCAGAGACTGCAACACAGTAAAGGTTCAGAATAATTTTTAGGCCACTTAAAATCGTTGTTCAATAAAGTCAGTGGAAGACTTTGAAGCCATGCTTCTAGCATCTCTTTCCTGCATTGATTCAGGGAGTCTTTGTGGAGTTCTTTGATGAGAAGAAGCTGGCCCTGGGTCTGGGACGGAAGACAGGAATGAAGGGGACTCTGATGGTGACAGTTGATGGGGAATCCCTCAGAGCTGTAACATGACTGCAGGACATGCCATGCAGCCTCCATCGTGTACTTTTGACTGTGCGGACAGCCCAGACGCATGTTATATAAACCTCTTTCAGGGCTTTTCAATCTTGGTACTATTGACCTTAGTGGCCTGAGAATTTTTTTGTTGTGGGGACTGCCCCGTGCATTGTTGGATGTTTAGCAGCGCTCCTGCTCTTTATACCCACTAGATGCCAGTAGCACCCCTCACGGCTGTGAAAAATGATCTCCAGACATTGCCAAATGTCTCCTGGGGGCAAAATCACCCCCAGTTAAGAACCACTGATGTCTTTTGCAAGATAGGGAGTTATCCTTCTAGTGGTTAATATGATGTAACCAAAGAATATTGCATTAAATGCACAGTATAATGTTAACTTATGAGTAAAATATCTCATTTAGCGAGACTCTATGGCTACCTGCCTTGTAGAACCTTTTCTAATCCTAATGGATCCTCACAACCTAAATATACCATTGATGATGATTCTTCCAATCAGTGACTTCTACAGATTATGCAAGTGTACTCATGAAATTGTGAGTGATTCCCCAGGGCACCATTTGTGAACAGTGTCACTTCACACAAGCAGTTGAGAAAGGTTCTCTTATTTTTCCAGTAATCTTTTATTTAAATTTACGTATAAAATCTATCAAGCTCAACACATCTAATATCATAAAGCACTGAAGACACAAAGCAGTTAACCGAGTCAGCTGGTCACCAGGCTCACATGGAAGGTAATGAGTTACTATCAGATGCCAGCAAGAATCTTCTCTTAGGATAACCTAGGCCCAAATGATTTCAGTAGAAAGCTTTCCTCTTCTTCTTTATTTTCTACATACTTTCTAGGTGCTAATCCAGGTATACATAGTCTTAATTCTCCTGGGAACACAGTTCTGTTAGTTGTTGTACATTATGTTTGTTAAATAAAATGTGCATATTAACCTCCCACAAAAGCTAACTTCCTTGGGCTTCTAACATCTTTAAAGGAGGTCGTTGAATGGACTTTTTGTAGATATCTTAGAGTGGTTAAATTCTTCAGATATGGACTCTTGCCTTGTGTAGAGGCTTCTATTTAAGTCAGCATCAATACAATGGCTAGAGTTTCTGTATTCTTAACAAGAAAGTGTTGGTATTTTATGTACTGTAAATGTGATTGGCATAAACCTTTGGAACAGAAGTCCTTATTAATAAAGTTTCACAATCCAAAAAAAAAAAAAAAGCAACCTAGTGAGGAAGGATGAGAGGTTAAATGAGAGGTTGAATGACAGGTGGGGTTTAAATGACATGCCTAAAGCCACACAGCCACAAGAATAGCAGCTCACGTTCAGCAGGTACTTGCCCTGTGCCAGGCATTCACTGTTCTGAGCATTTGTATGGCTTATCTGCCTCTTCCAAAGGTCCTAAGCAGTGGGTATCATCATTATGCCTGTTTGAAAGAAAAGGAAAATGAGGCACAAGGAACCGAGGCCAGAGTCACACTGTGGAGTGTAAGCGTGGAGCTGGGGTGGGAGCTGAGGCAGTCTAGCCCTGGAGCCTGAGTTCTGACGGCCACGCCACCCGGCAGGTCAAGCTGAGACAGAGCCCAAGGTCTTTCCACCATCCTACGCAGCTTCCAAGCTAGTGTCACCTAGAGCTTCACACTTGTCCTCAAGGCCACATCAGAAGAATGGAGACAGGCATTTGAAGAGAAGGAAAGAGGAGTTTATTAATTAGCCAGGAAATCAGGAGGATGGACAATCTTATCTGAAATGTCATTGTCCTAACAGTAAGCAGAAATACAAAGGTTTTAAAGGGACACAGTCAGCTTCAGGCAACTGCTGTTCCACTGCAGCTGATGACGCTGCTGGCCCCATCTGTACCTAAGAGATTCCTGTTGTTGCAGCTAGACTACAGCTCTTGACCGGGGAAAGAATGGAGCAGCACACGAAGAGTCGGAGAACAGCCTTTTATTCAGCCAGCAGGCTCAGCACAGCATGTGTTATAGCTCTCTTCCTGTCTCCTGATCTTCCGGCCCCCCTTCCTTGTTCTCCTCCTGCTTTTATACCCTTGGTAGGGCTCAAAAAGTGTCCAATCAACTGCAAGATTTAACATCCAATCAGCATCAAGCTTTAACATCCAATCAACAACAGTGGGATTCAAAAATTACCCAATTAGGATCATGCAAGCAGCCCAGCCAAAAGCAGGCAGTGGCACGCGGACCCCGGGGGCATTCCAGCACTCGGGGACCTGGCGGCACGCCTCGGCACCTCGGGCGGCTCTGCCTCATGGCTCGGCCCCAGCAGCACGTCCTCCAACTGGCCATGTGCAGCGCTGGCCCACAGAGATGCGGAGCAATGGGGAGGCGGCAAGCGGCCACGTCCCAGTGCCCAACATTTTCCCTGTCATTCCCCCATTTTGATGCCCTTATCAGTTTACACAGAGGCATCAACCTCTCTATGAATGTAATAACTGCATTGGGCAAGCTGGGTTCCATAGTTACCATCAGAAGGATCTTTTAGCCCTTTGACTTTGGTAGTTACAGTTCCTGATTGGTTTATATATTCTTCCCCAGAGAGCCCCAACCAAGAACACAGAGGTACCCCATGTAAACCCAGAAAAGGATTACCAAAGCAAGTTAGTCCAGTCTCTTGGGGCAAAGGCCCCAAGTACAATTCCCATAAGAGTCCAGACCAACGATCCCATTCAGTCCAGCCACGTTCAGGGGCAACTTTTAGCAGACAAGCGTCTGAGCCGGATCTTCAGTGGGTCCTGTTGACCTTGTTGCACCGTCCAATGACTGGTCGCATCATCCTTCTCAGCTCGCTTCGCTCAGGAATGGTGGATCCATGGGGTGACACCTGCAACTTTGACCGCAGTGGGGGTGACCAATATCACAGTATAGGATCCCTTCCAGGTTGGCTATAGGGGTTCCTTCCTCCAATCCTTTACCCAGACCAGGTCCCTGGGTTTATAGGGGTGGACTGGGAGTCCCAGTCCAATTTGATTTCTCTCTTGAACAGTCTGGTGTATAGTGGCCATGCTTTTAGTCAAGGCCTGGAGCTGTTGGTCTAGGTTCAATTCTCCCAACTGCCTAGTGTCCCCTCTTAGGTGTTTGATGATGGGGGGTGGCCTGCCATATAGGATCTCAAAGGGTGAGTACCCAGTGGGGCCAGGAGTGCATCTTACCCGTAGTAAGGCAATGCTTAACATATCTACCCAGGGTAATTGTGTCTCCTGACAGAGTTTAGCCAATGTAACCTTGAGTGTTTGGTTCACGCACTCTACTTTCCCTGAGCTCTGTGACCTATAGGCCGTGTGTAACCTCCACTAATACCTAATGCCTTGAAGAGGATCTGTGTAACTTCTGCAGTGAAGCTGGGTCTGTTATCACTGCTGATGGAGAGAGGCAAGCCATACTGGGGGATGACCTCTCTCAGCAAGAGCTTCACTACTTCTCTGGCCTTCTCAGTTCAAATGGGGACACCTTCAACCCAACTTGAGAAAGTACATATCATAACCAGCAAATACTTGTATCCCTGGCTTGGTTTGATTTCTGTGAAATCCACTTCCACATCCTCAAATGGGGACACCCCAGTGTGCTGAATTCCTGGAGCTGGCCTTGGTTTAGCCACTGCATTGTTCCTGGCACAGGTCTGGCACCAGGTGCTAACTGTCATTACCACTGAGGGGAGTTTGGCTATATAATAGTATCGGGCAAGCAGCTGGGTGAGGGCTGTTTTTCCCAGATGAGTCAGATTGTGATACCGTGACACAATGGGATAGGCCAGCTTTCCCAGGATGAAGACAGTTTGGTTGGGCAAATGTCACCATCCATCTGCATTTTTCTTGGCCTGTTCCTGCTCTGCCCATTGGTCTTTCTCTGGTGTGTACCTGGGTTTCTCTGGCCAATCAGGGGCCAGGAGAATGTGGCATTTGGTGGGATCCTCTGGTTGTCCCATACTGGCTGCTTGCCTTGCTGCTTGGTCTGCCAGATGGTTACCATTGGTGACTGAGTCTGTGCTCCTCTGGTGTCCCCTGCAATGAATGACTGCAATCTCCTTTGGTGCCCACACTGCTTCCAATAGTTGAAGAATTTCTTCCTTATTCTTGATTTCTTTTCCACCCGCGGTCAATAGCCCTCTCTCCTTGTAGATTGCCCCGTGTACGTGCACCGTAGCAAAGTCATATTTGGAGTCTGTGTATACATTGGCCCTTTTGTCTTGGGCATACCCGAGAGCTTGGATGAGTGCCCATAACTCTGCCCTCTGGGCTGACCATCCCTGAGGCAGAGGGGCTGACATGATGACTTCACTCTCTGTGGTGACTGCGTAGCCAGCCAACCGTTTGTCACCCTGGGTGTAGCTGCTGCTGTCCTTATATAGCTCCAGGTCGGACGCCAGCAACAGACTATCTTTCAAGTCCGGCCAGCTTGCATAGACTTCCTCCACAGCCTCGGCACAGTCATGGTCCGGGGGCCCTGGCCCAGTAGGAAGGAAGGTGGCAGGGTTTAAGGTCCACACAGTCTCGATGGTGACTCGTGGGTTTTCACACAGCAGTCCCTGGTACTGCGCCAGCTGACTGCTAGATAGCCATCGGTGCCCCGATGTGTTCATCAAAGCCACTACTGCGTGCGGGACCTGCACACAGATGTTTTGCCCAAGTGTAAGCTTGTCCACCTCCTTGATTAGCAAGACGGTTGCCGCCAGTGCTCGCAGGCAAGGCGCCATCCCAACGCTACCGAGTCCAGCCGTTTGGACAGATAGGCTACTGGCCTCTGCCAGGGACCCACAGTCTGCGTCAGTACACCCATAGCTACCTGCTTCCTCTCGTGCACAAACAGGTTGAAGTCCTTGGTGACATCCAGCAAGCCCAATGCGGGGGCCTTCTTAAGCAAGTCTTTCAGTTCTTGAAAAGCCTCCTCTTGGCTTTCAGTCCATTCTAGTTCCCCACTATCAGGTCCTGTAATGCCTCATACAACGGCTTAGCTTTCAGGGAGAAATCTGGTATCCATATGCGACAGAATCCTGCCGCCTCGAGGAACTCCTGCAGCTGCCTCCGCTTCGTCAGCCTTGGGATGGTGCAGATGGTATGCTTGCACTTGTGCCCCAGTGTGCGGTGCCCGTGGGTGATGTGGAAGCCCAGATACTTGACCTGCTATCTGCAAATCTGTGCCTTCTTCCAGGAAACCTTATATCATTTATCTGTAACTGCAAGAGACAGCGGGTCCCTTGTTCACAGTCCTCCCTAGTTACTCCCGCTAGGAGAAGGTCATCAACATATTGCAGCAGTGCACAGCGAGTCTCTTCTTGTGGGAAGGAGTCTAGGTCTGTAGCCAAGGCTTCCCCGAACAGGGTTGGTGAATTCTTGAACCCTTGTAGCAGCCGCGTCCAGGTGAGCTGGGTCTTTCTTCCTGTCTGGGGGTCTTCACATTCAAAAGCGAACAGCAGTTGGCTCGTTGGAGCCAGTCGCAGGCAAAAGAATGCATCTTTTAGGTCTAGACAAGAGAACCAGGCGGCATCTGGTGGAATGAGTCCCAGGAGGGTGTACGGATTTGGGACCACCAGGTGGAGGGTCATTGTGGCGTCGTTGACCAGTCACAGGTCCTGGACAGGGCGATACCCTCCGTTTGGCTTCTTGATGGGGAGGGAGCGGCGTGTTCCAAGGAGATTGGCACTCCACCAATATCCCTTCCCGCTTAAGCCTCTTGATGTGTTCCCGTATCCCTTTTTGTGCCTCCTTGGAGAGGGGGTACTGCCATCTCCTGACTGACTGGACACCAGGCTTCACCTCAGTCACTAGAGGGGCATGCTGGTGCCCAAGGCCGGGGGGTTATCTTCTGCCCAGACCAGCGGGAAACCTTGCCGGAACTCAGTGGGATTTTGCTCCTCCATGGCCTCCTCATATAACCTCTACTCCGCCTCTCGCGCCAGGGTGACTGCCACTAAAAGGGCTGTCCCCAGAGTGCTGAGCCTGAGATTCGCAGCTCCTTCAGAATGGAAGGCGATCTGTGCCCCAAGTTTGCTCAGCAAGTCCCGTCCCAAGAGAGGCACTGGACATTCTGGCATGTAGAGGACCTCGTGCCTTATCTGATGGCCCCCCATTTGGCATACCCGGGACTGGCAAAAGGGTCTGGCTACCCAAGTCGCAGTAGCTCCAAGTATAACTGTTTCTCGCTTTGCAAGCAGGGCCACGGGGGTTGTCACAACTGAGTGTTCTGCCCCAGTGTCCACCATGAATGTCATTTGTTGGCCCCCTACTTTCATCCTGACCATAGGTTCCCGAGGGCCAAGAGTGAAGGAACCCAATCGGCCCAACTCGGAGTCAATGCCAGCAAATCCCACTAGCTCTTGGCCTTCCGATTTCTCTTCAGTAGTTCTGGACGGGGCACTCCCTTGTGACAGGTGACTTCTCTCATGGGGGCATTTATTCTTCCAGTGGCCAAACCCCTTGCAATTGGCACACTGGTCTCTTGCCAGGGGTACCCGTCCCCTGGTTCCCCCCTTTCATGGGGAACCGGGCCGCTTGGACTGGTTGGGTCTACCAAGGGCAGCAGCCAGGAGGGCAGCCTTTTTCTTCATCTTCTGATCTTTCTCCCTCTGAGCAGTCTGGTCCCGGTTGACATACACCTTGTGGGCCACCTCCATTAACTGTGTGATGCTCATGCCTGCAAACCCTTCAAGTTTCTGCAGCTTCCTCCGGATGTCGGAGGCCGATTGCGGGACGAACGCTGCATTCACCACCATTCTCTGGTTTTCGGCTGCCTCCAGGTCAAAAGGTGCATATATTCGGTATGCCTCACTGAGGCACCCGTAGAAGTCATTGGGTGACTCCTCTGGCTTCTGGGTAATTAGGGCAACCTTGTTCATGCTGGTCGGCTTTTTGGCCCCTTCCCGCACTCCTTGGAGAAGAGCCTCTCGTTACCGCTCAAGTGCCGCTTGTCCTTCTGCTGCGTTGAAATCCCATCCTGGGTTGGTCTCTAGCGCCCCTCGTGATGCCCATTGTTCCACATCCAGGGTGCCCGCCGGCATCCGTTCCTGCAGCCACTTCCGAGTTCCAGTCACAATCCGACGCCGTTCTTCGGTATTGAAGAGAGACAGCAGGAGTTGCCGGCAATCTTCCCACGTGGGGCGGGGGGTCTGGAAGATAGACTCCAGGAGGTCAATGAAGGCCTGCGGTTTCTCCGAGTAGGACGGCGTATGGTGTTTCCAATTCAATAAATCGGTGGTGGAGAAAGGCTGATAATACAGGGCAGGCTGCCCCGGCTGGATGGTTCCGAAATCTCAAACCTGTGGCAGACCTTGCATTTCACGCGGAGGCATCTGGAAGGCCGGGGTAAGGGGTTGGGCAGACCGCAACCAATGAACGAGTGGTGGAGATGCCAGTGGTGGAGAAACTGATGATGGCAAGGTTTCAGGTGCAGTCAGGGGTGCTTGGAAGGGTGGTGTAACTTCTGGGTTGTAAGGCGGAGGTAGGTCCTCCATCGGGTCTCCCTGATGTATTGGCTTCGTCTTGAGATCATGGACCCTCTGAGCCACTAGAACCCTATTCTGTCCCTCATCCGTGCAGAACTGAACCCAACGGGGCATAGTTTGAGCAATCTCCAGCCATGTATCTATATATGGGAATTGATCTGTGTAACCCGGAATCCCAGTCACCACTCTCCACACTGAACGTATAGTAGGCAGATCAAGGGTTCCCTCCGCAGGCCAGCCTACTCCAAAGGTTGGCCATTCCAGCTCACAGAGGTTTCTTAATGTGTTGGGTGTCATTGTGACCCCATATCCTCCCTTAAAGCCCATTTTAAAATTTGTCATCATGCACCCCAAAACCGTTGCCTTAGATTCAAACCCTCCCATGTTTTCTTGTCCCCAACACCACCAAAAAAACCTTGTCCCTGCCCAGACTTTGGTCCCTACTCCGACTGCCCCCTTATCAAATCACCGTTGTGATGTCACCACAGAACCCCAGGTTAGGACCCACTCAAACCCTGTAGCTGTGGGGCTACAGGCACAGTAACTGCACAGTCAATGTGTTCCTTCCACTCACATTCACTCACACATTCCCTCCCCTGGGGGATCCCTGTCCTTAGGAGGTGATCAGGCTCCTCTTCCCACTGACTGGGCTCCTACCCCAGGAGCTGATCAGGCTCCTCTTCCATCCCACTGACAGGCCTACACCCTGGGAGCTGACTGGGCTCATCTTCTGTCCCACTGACGGACCCTAGGAGCTGATGGGACTCCTCTTCTGTCTCACTGACGGGCCTACACCAGGAGCTAATCAGGCTCCTCTTCTGTCCCACTGACAGGCCTATCTCGGTCAGGTCCCGGGGACCCTACTTTGTACTAAGTCCTAGCCTTGGTAGCTCCAGCTCCCTCAGCCCCGCACCCACCCAATCAGCCTCCTGCTCGTACACCGTGCACACCAGCACCTGTCAGGAGGCCTGTCACAGGGTCAAGGGTGCCATCCCAGTGGCCTCAAGGGGTCAGCTCGGTTGGCTTTCCTGGTCAGGGAACCAAAATATTGCAGCTAGAGTACAGCTCTTGACCGGGGAAAGAACCGAGCTGCACATGAAGAGTCGGAGAACAGCCTTTTATTCAGCTAGCAGGCTCAGCACAGCATGTGTTACAGGGTGTGTTACAGCTCTCTTCCCATCTTCTGATCATCTGACCCCCCTTCCTTGTTCTCCTCCTGCTTTTATACCCTTGGTAGGGCTCAAAAAGTGTCCAATCAACAACAAGCTTTAACATCCAATCAGCATCAAGCTTTAACATCCAACCAACAACAGCAGGATTCAAAAATTACCCAATTAGGATCACACAAGCAGCCCTGCCAGAAGCAGGCTGTGGCACGTGGGCCCGGGGCATTCCAGCACTCGGGGCCCTGGCGGCACACCTCGGCACCCCGGCAGCTCTACCTCGGGGACCCGGGTGGCTCTGCCTCGGGGCCCGTCCCCAGGAGCGTGCCCTCCAACTGGCCCGCGGAGATGCGGAGCAACGGGGAGGTGGCAAGTGGCCACGTCCCAGCATCTGACATTTTCCGTGTCACTGTGACCCCCGTCTAACTGGGAGGCCCAGCCGGACCTCCAGGACCTTCTACTGCCATGTCTGAGCCTTGGTCAGGTAACAGTCCTGCAGAGCCATGTCCTATAGCACAAAGGATAAAGGACATCCCCCCCACAGACAAACAGTCTGGCCCTAGGCAGGGATGCAGGTCCTAGTTCTCCAAAAGGATTGGGGATGTTTTAAAGAGACAGAAAACACTTTTGCACATTTTCAGGCACGTCCTCTTCCAGCAAGACCTGCTCAATACCTTCTTGGAAATGGAAATGAACACCCCAACCTCGATCACACTACAGCCACAGCCTGTCACTGCCATGTGTCCCTCTTCCCCATCCTGACTGCACTTCTTAGGTGGCCTCTAGTCACTGCCTCCATTTCTTCCCCTCTCACTCCCGCCTCCACCCTCTGCAGTCTGGCTTCTGCCTCCTCCCCTCCCCGGAAACACCAGTCAGCAAGTCACTAGTCCTTCCACGTCACAGAACACACAGGACGTTCTCCAGGTCTCTTCGGAAACTCTAGAATTTTCCACGATATTGACACTGACGACATCATCGGCTTCTGTGACAGACCCCACCTCAGGTCCCTCCCACCTATCTGACTGCAGCTCTGTCTTCTTTGCAGCCTCAATATTCTCTCCCAGGACACTAAATGCACAGGGGCCCCAAGTCTTGGTCCTGTGCCTTCCCTTCTCCCCATCTCTGTCCTCCTCCTCCCTCTTCTCTGTCACCTACATGCCACTGACCCCCAAAGTTACATCCCGAGGCCAAATGTGCCTCTGACTGCAGACCCGTGTATCCAGCTGCCTCTGTGACATCTCAGCCTGAGCGTGTCAGAGCCCTCTCCACCCCACATGCACAGAACCAGCCCGTGATCGCTCCCGCCAGACCCCTGGCCCTTCCGGCACCCAGATCTCCACCCCCTTCCCTCTCCCTCCTCTTAACTCCCCACCATGCTCTGTGCCTGTGGATCTTCTTCGGGTCTCCACACTCTGTCCTCTTCCCTCCGTCCCCAGGGTCACCATTGTCCTCATCCTTCTCACTGGAATTTCACAGGGTTCCTGAACTGGTTTCCCTGCTGAAACTACTTCAGTGCTTTCCCTCCATGTTCAAATAAAAGTGACAATTTCTGGCCTGGCCTCTGAGGTCCTGTGTGCTGTGGCTCTGTTCCTTCTCAATCATTGTCACCCCTCAGCTCCCCTTTGCTCTCAGGACTGACTGGCATCTTTCCACTGACATCCTTATGTGACTGGTACGTGCCCTGCTCCCTCCTACCCCAGGACCTTTACACATACTGTCCCCTGCTTTAAAAAAAAAAAAAAAGAATTTAATTTTTATAATTTTTTTCTGTAGAGATGAGGTCTCATAATATTATCCAGTTTGGTCTTAAACAGCTGGCCTCAAGGGATCTTCCCACCTTGGCCTCTCAAAAGGCTGGGATTACAGGTATGAGCCAACTTGCAAGCCTGTCACCTGGTTTGTGCTTCAGTTCATTGCTCTCTAACACCTAGTCATCCCTTCAATGTCAGCCCATGGCCACTGGCTAAGAAAAGGCCCGAGGGTTCCCCCTATTATGTGCTCTCAGCCAACTCTCCTTCATAGATCCAATTATGGTTGTAACTTTACAACTTTCAGTGTGATCCTTGATTACTGGACTCTACTACACTGTAAGATCCAAAACGGCTGGGATGGTGTCAGTGGCTCCCACAGCTGTGTCCCCGGATCCTGGCAGAGTGCTGGTACACAGCAGGCTCTCCGTGAATATTTGTGGAATAAAGGAATAAAAACTCATCGTTTTCTTTTTCCTGAATCTCTACCATTTCTTTTGCCACTTTGGATCTAGTGAAGTATCCTGGCTAGTTTTTGAGCTAGTTCTGTCACGAAGAACAACAGAGCTGATAGACTGAGTGACAATGGGGTCAAGGACTAGTGAAATGTGTTTCCTCTCAGGAGAGTGTTTTCATTAGAAACGTGGAATGAAGTCGGGTGTGGTGGTATGTGCTGGTAATCCCAGCTACTCAGGAGGCTGAGGTGGGAGGATCACTGGAGCCCATGAGGACTATAGAGGCAGACCTTGTGTTCATAAGAAAAATTAATTATATGCAAACCAAGTGTCATCAGGCAAACTTTAGTCATGATACGAGACGGGAGCCATGTTGGAGGTGGGAGACTCTTTCACGTGTCACTCACATCAGCCCCCAGCCCCCAGTGACCTTAACTAGGGCTGAGGCCAGAGCTGGGTGTGGGCTGTGACTGGGAGAAGAGCCAGACTTGTACTGACAACGAGTGGCCGCAGTGTCAGGTGAATGCACAGGTCCTCCCTGAGCCTCACCGGCTTCCTGTTCACGAGCTCAGCTGTGTTGACTGAGTATTTCTGCAGGGCACACTGTGTGCCAGGCACAGTGCTAGGGCTGGGGGTAGAGAGGAGTCTGGGGCTGACATGGTCCTTGCCCTTGAGTGGAGGAGACAGAGGAGCAGGAGATTACACGACACGGTAAGTGCTCTGAGAGGAGGAAGCACTGGGGGAGCCCAGGGGAGGGGCCCTGGCCCAGCCTGGGGGTGGAGGGGATGTGCCCTGCGCCCACTCATAAGGCATGAGTAGGACCCACCCTTATCACAGGGGGTAGGGGACTCTGAAGGAAGGGCTTTTGAGCAGAAGGAGCACCGTAAGCAAAGGCACAGAGACGGGAACCTGCACGGAGTGTGGGGGGACAGCGGGGAGTTCTGCTTTGCTGTACGTGGTTGGCGTTGCCGGGAGCAGAGGCTGGAAGGGGAGGCCTGGGCCTGTAGTAGCAGCTGGGACTCCATGGCCAGGCAACGGGGAGGGCTCTGTGCACGGCTTTCACAGGGAAGCGGCATGTTTGTGGTTTGGAAAGGTCCCTTGGCTGATGTTGTTTTTCTTTTTCTCCTTTCTTTTTTTTTATTTTTGACATTGGGTCTCACTGTGAAGCCCAGGCTGGAGAGCAGTGGCATGATCATAGGTCACTGTAACCTGAGTTCCTGGGCTCAAGGGATGCTGTTCCCCAGCCTCAACAGTAACTAGGAGTGCAGGCACGCACCACTACACCTGCTAACTCTGCTACCTAAATTCATTGTAGGAAGAGGGTCTTTCTATAATGATCAGGCCGGTCTCAAAGGCCTGGCCTCAAGTAATCCTTCCACCTGGGCCTGTTAAGTGCTGGGATTACAGGTGAGAGCCACCGTGCCTGTCCCCTGGCTGCTGTGTTGAGGACACACTGGAGCTCGGTGGGCACAGAAAGACAGTCCTCCATCAGACACTCAGGACAGGGACATTTTTGGGGGTAACACATCCGGGAAGCAGTCACATAGCTGCAATATGTTTATTCCAGAAAAGAACCACTGTCACATACCTGGACAATAAGGCCTACACTGATTTAGCACTGAGTCCTATAATGATTTAGTGGGTTAATGCGGGATCTGTCTACCACAGTGTCGTGTGCAGGTCAGAGCAGTAGACGGGGGTGATGGCCGGGATGGGGTGATCAGGCCTTAGCTGTCCCCTAGGAACACTGGTGCCCACCTGTCACTGAGCTGCCCCTCCTCTTCCTGGTCAGAAATATCAAGAAGGATAGAAGAAGTTTCCAGAAGGTAATTGCTGGTTTTACATTACTTTTTTGTTTTTTTTGCCTTTTAATTTGAAATTCTTTCAAGTTCACAGAAAAGCTATAAAATTTATACAAAGAACCCTGCACAACTCCAGAATAAAAAGTCTCTGTCCCCTGAGGGTGCCTCCAGCCTTTCCTGAACATGTCAGTTTCCAGAAGGTAATTGTTTGTTTAACATTAGATTTTTCCTTTTTATTTTGAAGTTATTTCAAGTTCACAGAAAAGCTGTAAGATTTGTACAAAGAACCCCGTGTACAACTCCAGTGTAAAAAGTCTCTGTCCCTTGAGGGTGCCTCCAGCCCTTCCTGAGCATGTCAGGCTGCCTTTCTCTCGGCCACCATGGATCCTGAGCAGTCTAGAGGATGCCCTAGGTCAGGAGGACGGAAGCCGGTCCCGAGTGACCTGGAGGGCGGCAGGAAGACGCTGGGGCCTAAGGGAAGTACCAGGGCAGGAGGGGCTGCCCTGGGCCGAGGTAGCCAAAGGTCCACTGCGTACCTCAGCTCAGAGCCAGCCCGTTGCCCTCGTACCTGATTGCATCAGCCACCGCCTTGGGGTTCAATGGAGACACTCAGCCCAGTGGAGATTCAAGCCAGAGTCACCTCACAGACAGTCCTGGGGGGCACGGAGGTGTCATGTGTCTTCTAGAGGCCCCATTGTCTATCAGAGGAAATGGACACTCTCCATGCCTGGGGCAGAGAACAGGCCCTGAGTCTCCTTTGCCCCTGTGGTAGTTAGTGCAGTGTCGGTGAAATATTTTCAATGAGACAAATACTGAGAAATGCATTTTTCATTATGACACAGTACACAAATACTCACACACACACATAACAGTACCATGATATGGCACAGTTTTGTTAAGAAGACCTACCTGACCATAACAGGAGACTTACAATGCAGAGGCTGCTTTGGAAAGTAGCAAGTTGGTCATCACTAGAGATGTTCAAGTAGAGGGTGGGCTATTCTGGGAAGCTACATGTAGGAATTCCTGCATTCCAAAGAAGGTCAGAGTGCATCACTGCTAAGGGCTTTTCCAGGCTTTGGTGTTGAAGAGTCTACACTGAAGTTCTGCAAAGTCTTGTTACTGCAATGAACTGTCCATCCTCCATCTCTGCATTCGATCCTACCCAAAGACCTTGCTCCAGCAGTTGTCCCCTGCCGGGGTGTGAATATGTCTCCCCAAAACTCATGTGTTGAACAGAGGTGGGTTCTTTTGGAAATGATGAAGTCGTGAGAGGGAATCCCCCATCAAACGGATTAGTGACCTTGTAAAAGAGGTCGAATGAAGCACCTTAGCCCCTTTGGCTCCTCCTACCATGTGAGGACACAGAGCAGGCACCATCTATGAGGACCACGCCCTCTTCACACACCCACCCTGCTGGTGCCTTGTTCTTGAACTTCCCAACCTCCAGAACCACTAGCAATACATTTCTGTGGTTTGTAAATCACCCCACCAAGAGTAGTTTGTTATAGCAGCTCCAATGGACGAAGACATCCCCTCTCTCCTGTATTATCAATTTTTCCCTCTCAACTGAATCATCTCTATTAGGACACAAATATGCTGTTTATTCTTCAATTGAAGAAAAAGAAAAATGGTTTCCTTTCACTCCTCTGTCAGGTCTCTCCTTCCCTTTTTGTAAACTGTTCAAAAGAGTTATGTGCACTTATTGCCTCCTGTCTTCTTCCTCCAACCCTCTCCTTTACATACTTCTACCAAGCTTTTGCCCCACCACTCCACCAAAGTTCTACTTTAGATCATCACAACTTACAAGCTGTAAGATGACTCAATGATCGATTGTCTGCATCCTCTTCTGCCTTGTCCCATCTGCATAATGGATAAAGCTGGCCTCTCCCTGCTGCTCCAGAACACCACACCCCCTGGCTTTCCTCCTCGCTCACAGGTTCCCCGTCTCCTTAGTGGGCTCCTCCTCATCTCCTGACTTCTAAACGGTGGGGTGCCCCAGGGCTGTGTCCTCAGACCTCCTTTCCTCCCCAGTGTTTCCCGCTAGTCTCATCCTGACCCAGGGCTTTACATAAACGCGGCACGTGGTTCTTGCCTCTCCGTCCTGGGCAAGTCCCACGTCCCGATCTCCAGTCAGGACCTCCGTCCTCAACTGCAAATTTGTATAGCCAATGGCCCCGGTGGCCTCACCACCTGCACAGCCAGGTCATGCTGAACAGGCGCGACGCCAACTCCCTGACGTTGAAACCTGAGCCTCCAACAATCATCCTCATTTCAGAGAGGGCGATTGCATTCCTGCAGTCATACAGGCCAAAACCTCAAGTCCATCTCACACCCTGCATCCAAGTCATCAGTCAATCCTGTCAGCTCTACCTTCAATGTGTCCCCAGATTCCACCCACCTCTCACCTGCTTCACTCTCTCACGGGATCTGAGCCACCGTTATCTCGCACCCCAGTTACTGCACAGCCTCCCAACTGGCCTCCCGGATTCACAGGGGAGCCTGGGAAACATAAAGCAGATCTTGTCACTTCTGTGCTCAGAAGTGCCCGATGGCTCCATCTTCCCCCAAGCAAAAGCCCAAGTCCTCATTTCAACCGCTCAGCTCCTCACCCACCCTGCGCCCGGCAGTGGCTAATGTGCTTGCCATTCCTGTGACAGCCAGGCACGCTCCTGCACTAGAATGCTCTTTCCCCAGACATCTGTTTGGCTCGCTGTCACCCGTCATTCAGGTGTTCGTGCTGAGGCCTTGCTTGACCATCGATTTGAAATTGCAACTCCCGTGCCATTGCCTCTCGCCCGCTCTCCCTTCTCTGCTGTGTTTTCTCCTAGGATTCATTGAACGTAGTGCAAAAGGAATTTTCTGGGAGGGTAAAAGGAGATTTTTTGTCTCTTTAATACTTCCCCAAATTTTTTGGCAACTTGCTGCCTGGCCTGCATCCCTCAGGCAGTTTAAATGTTTTTTTCAAAAGTCTCAGGTGGTGCCAGCCCCCCAGGTGGGTGGCTGGCAGAGGTCACAGGCTTTGCGTGTGGCAGAGATGGGATGATTACAATAGTTAACCACTGTGATTGCCTGAAGCTGAGAACCCTCCCTTTAAAAGCTCTATATTTCTGCCTATGTTGGGGAAATTTGGCATTTTGAGAGGAGAAAGTCTGCCATTTATCCCCTTTTGAAAAGTACATTCTATTCCTTTCATCACCAAACTGCTTATCCTTGTTGCTGTGATTCAGGCTCCCGCACGAGTGGCTGAGTTTTTGGCAACACTAGGAAACTGTGTTTTACTCGCTTTTTTTTTAATTCTTGAATGTAAGCTCCATAAGGCAGGAAATTTTGTCTATGTGGTTTACTAAGAACTCTCCAGCTCCTAGA
Organism: Microcebus murinus; assembly: GCF_040939455.1. Lineage (NCBI taxonomy): Eukaryota > Metazoa > Chordata > Mammalia > Primates > Cheirogaleidae > Microcebus > Microcebus murinus. The sequence goes on along the minus strand of NC_134136.1, from coordinate 46,922,195 downwards.
GTGGTGCCTGGCACAGGGTGGGTGCTCAGTAAGTGTTTGCTAATCCCCCAGACACACTGGTGAGTGACAACCACTTGTTGCAGAACAGCAGACTAGTGTGATCCAACTTATGTTAAAGAGCATCCCCAGAGCACCACAGTATTTCTGCATGTGCATGCACATGGATGTCACTGCATGGAATAGAGTCTGGAAGGGTCACAGCAAAGTCAGGACAGTGGCTGCAGCGATGGTTATTCCAGGGGGGCCCAGGAATGGGGGAGGGTGTCAAAGGAGACTTCAGTCATATCTGTAACATTTTCATCTTTTCTAAGGAAAATGTGTTCCTGTATTACTTTTGTGAGATTTAAAAGGAATGACAATGAATAAATTAAAAATTATACATCAATAAGCTCCATCAAGAACAATAAAGGAGAAATTACAACTGATGCCTGGGAGAGACAAGATATAATTTATGAATACTACAAGAACCTCTATGCACACAAACTGGAAAATGTGGAGGAAATGGACAATTTCTTAGAAACACACAGCCTCCCTAGGCTCAACCAGGAAGAAATAGAATTCCTGAACAGACCAGTATCAAGTACTGAAATTGAAACTGCAATAAAAAACCTTCTTAAAAAGAAAAGTCCTGGACCAGATGGTTTCACACATGAATTTTACCACACCTACAAAGAACTTGTGCCTATCTTGCAGAAATTATTCCACAACATCGAGAAGGATTGAATTCTCCCCAACACATTTTATGAAGCAAACATAACCCTGATACCAAAACCAGGAAATGATGCAACAAAAAAAAAAAGAAAACTACGGACCAATATCCCTTATGAATATAGACGCAAAAATTCTCAACAAAATCCTAGCGAATCGCATCCAGGTGCTTGTCAAGAAAATAATTCATCACAACCAAGTGGGCTTCATCCCAGGGATGCAGGGGTGGTTCAACATACACAAATCTATAAATGTAATTCATCATATAAACAGAAGCAAAAACAAAGACCATATGATCCTCTCAATAGACGCAGAGACAGCATTTGACAAAATTCAACACCCTTTTAGGATAAGAACGCTTAACAAAATAGGCATAGATGAGGCCTACCTAAAAATGATACAAACCATATATGACAAACCCACAGCCAATATCATACTGAATGGGGAAAATTGAAAGCATTTCCACTTAGGACTGGAACAAGACAAGGTTGCCCACTATCTCCACTTCTATTCAACATAGTGCTGGAAGTCCTTGCTAAAGCAATCAGACAAGAGAGCAGAATTAAGGGTGTCCAAATGGGAGCAGAAGAGATCAAACTCTCACTCTTTGCTGATGACATGATATCATACCTAGAAAACCCCAAGGATTCAACCAAGAGACTCCTTGATCTGATAAATGAATTTGGTAAAGTCTCAGGATACAAAATCAATACAAATCAGAAGCATTCATATATGCCAACAACAGTAAAAATGAAAACCAAATCAAAGACTCAATTCCCTTCAAAATATCAACAAAGAAAATAAAGTACCTTGGAATATATTTAACTAAGGAGGTAAAAGACCTGTACAGGGAGAAATATGAAACACTGAAGAAGGAAATAGCAGAGGACATAAACAGATGGAAGAATATACCATGCTCATGGGTTGGCAGAATCAACATTGTTAAAATGTCTATAGTACCCAAAGTGACCTACAGAATCAAAGCAATCACTATCAAAATACCATGATCATTTTTCACAGATATAGAAAAAATAAGTTTACACTTCGTGTAGAACAAGAGAAGACCCTGTATAGCAAAATCAATCCTAGGCAATGAAAAAAAAAAAATAGGAGGTATCAATTTACCAGACTTCAAACTATACTACAAGGCTATAGTCATTAAAAGAGCTTGGGACTGGCACAAGAACAGGGACATTAACCAGTGGAACAGAACAGAGAACCCAGATATAAAACCATCCTCATATAGCCAAATAATCTTCGACAAAGCAGACAAAAACATCCACTGTGGAAAAGAATCCTTATTCAATAAATGGTGCTGGGAAAACTGGATAGCCACATGTAGAAGACTGATACAAGACCCACACCTTTCACCTCTGACAAAAATCAACTCACGCTGGGTAACAGACTTGAACCTTAAGTGTGAAACTATTAGAATTCTAGAGGGAAATGTTGGAAATACTCTTCTAGACATTGGTCTAGGCAAAGAATTTATGAAGAAGACCCCAAAGGCAATCACAACAGCAACAAAAGTAAACAAATGGGACCTGATCAAATGAAAAAGCTTCTGCATAGCCAAAGAAACTGTCAAGAGAGCAAACAGACAACCCACAGAATGGGAGAGAAATTTTGCAAGCTACACATCTGATAAAGGGCTGATAACTAGAATCTATTTAGAACTCAGGAAAATCAGCAAGAAAAAATCAAGCAGGCTGTTAGAGGCAAGGACCCTCAAAGACCCTCAACTCCCCTATGACTTGTCCTACGCACAGACTTCGCCCTAAAAAATTCCAGCTATAGCTCCAAAAAGAATGCATCCTATGACGTGCTGACCACGAAATGCTCCAAAGAGTACTGACTGCAATTGTTCCCGACCACCTGCCAGGTTAGAGATGAGTAACCAGTCAAAAACAAAATACCAATAAGACGATAATTGGGGCTAATTAACCCAGACCCAAGCCTCATCGTCGCCACTCTATTTTTTTGTTTCTACTTCCTTGTTTCTGTATGCTTATAAAACCTACTAAGGATCTAAGTAAAGCAGACCTTGACAACCCTTTGCTTGGTCTCGTTTCTTTCTCTCGCTCATCTGTTTCAGGCAAGGTCCCCCTTGACCCCGCGAGTAACAAAAGGTCCCGCGGGTCGAGACAGCAGGCCGGGTGTGGTGGCTCACGCCTGTAATCCTAGCACTCTGGGAGGCCGAGGCAGGTGGATTACTCAAGGTCAGGAGTTCAAAACTAGCCTGAGTGAGACCCCGTCTCTACCATAAAAAAAAAAATAGAAAGAAATTAATTGGCCAACTAATATATATAATATAAAAATCAGCTGGGCATGTGGCTCGTGCCTGTAGTCCCAGCTACTCGGGAGGCTGAGGCAGGAGGATTGCTTGAGCCCAGGAGTTTGAGGTTGCTGTGAGCTAGGCTGACACCACGGCACTCACTCTAGCCTGGGCAAGAAAGTGAGACTCTGTCTCAAAAAAAAAAAAAAAAATCAAGCAACCCTATCAAAAAATGGGCAAAGGACATGAAGAGAAACTTCTCAAAAGAAGACAGAATAATGGCCAACAAACATATGAAAAAATGTTCAACATCTCTAATCATCAGGGAAATGTAAATCAAAACCACAATGAGATATGACTTAACCCCAGTGAGAATTGTCTTTATCAAAAAGTCCCCAAATAATAAATGCTGGCATGGTTGTGGAGAGAGAGGAACACTCCTACACTGCTGGTGGGACTGCAAACTAGTTCAACCTCTGTGGAAAGCAATATGGAGATACCTTAAAGCGATACAGGTGAATCTACCATTTGATCCAGCAATCCCATTGCTGGGCATCTACCCAAAAGATCCAATGACACTCTACAAAAAAGACACCTGCACTCGAATGTTTATAGCAGCACAATTCATAATTGCAAGGCTGTGGAAACAGCCCAAGTGCCCATCAATCCAAGAATGGATTAATAAAATGTGGTATATGTATACCATGGAGTAGTATTCAGCTCGAAGAACAATGGTGATATAGCACCTCTTGTATATTCCTGGATAGAGCTGGAGACCATTCTACTAAGTGAAGTATCTCAAGAATGGAAAAACCAGCACCACATGTACTCACCAGCAGATTGGTCTTAACGGATCAACACCTCAGTGGACATATAGGAGTAACATTTATCGGGTGTCGGGCAGGTGGGAGGGGGAAGGAGGAGATGGGTATATAGAAACACAATGAGTGAGATGTGCAACGTTTGGGGGATGGTCACGCTTGAAGCTCTTATTTGAGGGGAGAGGGGGCATGGATAATATATGTAACCTTAATGCTTTTACCCCTATAATGCACTCAAATAAAAAAATATATATACATCATAACAGTTTCCAAAATGTCACCAGCAAAACTCTGAGGGACTCTGTAAGGGCTAAAAGCCACTCTAAAGGGTGGGGCCTGCTGCCAGCCGCCCTCACGTGACACAGGACGCTTGTGTCGCACCTACTGTGTGTCAGGCACTGTTGAAAGAGCTGGCATATAGTAGTGACCTAGACAGAGGGAGCCCTTTTCCTTGTGCAGTGGCCTTTCCGGTGGGACCCAGAGCTGCTCGAAGTTGAAGGTGTAGATTCTGCAGCTGCAGGAGTAGCCGTCCTGAGGGCCGATGTGCAGGCCCAGGCTGCCTCTCGCCACCTACACTCGTCCTGCGAATACTTCCCTCTGGGGCTGGAGAGAGCCACATCCTTTTTTTTCTTTTTTATCTATTTTTTTGTCTTGATCATTTTTTAATTTCTTTTACACATGAGGTCTTCCCCTGTTACCCAGGCTAGAGGGCAGTGGCCACATCATAGCTCTTTGCAAAGTCAAACCCGTGGGTTCAAAGGAACCAGATCCTCCTGCCTCAGCCTCCTGAGTAGCGGGACTATAGGCACACAACCCCATGCCCAGCCAATCTTTTTCAAAATTTTTGTTTTGTAGAGATGAGGTGTCACTATGTTGCGCAGGCTGGTCTTAAATTACTGGATGCAAGTGATCCCCCCACCTCAGCCTCCCAGAGTGCTGGGATCACAGGCATGAGCTGTCGCACCCAGCCACCCCCTTGTCACTTGGCTATAGTTGGGGATGGAATATCCCGGATCACAGGGAACATATACTGAACCTGTGGGGAGTGTTTGCTGACCGATCCTCAACCCGCCCACCCCCCAGAAAGGCCACCCAGGCCTGTCTGGCAGAAGATGGGGCTTCCTGCCTCTGGCAGGTCCTTCACCTCCTGCTGTCATCAGCGGGGCCCAGCCTGCCCAGGGAGCCCAGACCTTCTCTCCAACATGCTCCACCAGGGGTCTGGAAGCAGCATTTGTCCATTCAGTCCACTGTCACAACGCACAGGTCACAGGTCAGCTTGTTCACAGCCTGGACTGCCCTCCCCGACACTTGTCACCTCCCTCGTTGAAGCCAGTGCCTCAGACCCCCACCCTGGTGGTGGCCCTTTATGGAGCCCATTGAAAGGCCCTAAGCAAAAGTGATGAGAGGAAGGGGTTGTGTCCTGGTTGTCTCTGTCCCAGCAGCCTGGGCACAGCCCTGCCGAGGCCTTGGGCATGTGCCCCTTGTCCTCCTGCTGCCTGCTGGCTGCACGGGGCTGCTGCCATGGCCCCTCAGCAGACAGTTGTGCCTAAAGGTGGGAGCAGGCCTGCAGTTAGCAGAGCTGGCTTAGAAGCCTTAGCCCTCCTGTCCCGAGCGCTCTGTGGCAGGGGGAGCCTTGTGCCCAGGGCTTGCTGCTTCTCCTTTCCTGTGAGAGGAAGGGAATCCCACACGGCCTGTGCGTCTGTAGGGAGGGCAAGTGCTTAAGACACAGGCTCTGGGGCCACCTGCTGGGCTTCAGTTTTCAACTTTACTCCTGGATGACCTTAGGCAACTGGCAGAAACGGTGCCCCTGCCTCCTCTGTGCTAACGAGACTCCTCATCTGTGGGAGGGGAGAGATCATAGTCACAATACTTACTTCACAGGGTGGCAATACTACTTCACAGGGACATGCATTAGTTATTGCCTGTGACAGCTCTTAGAACAATGCCTGGCACACAGTAGGTGCTCAATACAGGAAGGCTGTTAAGTCACTGTCGTTACTACAGTGTTCTATTTCACTTAATGGTCCTACGAGTCCTGCAGGGAGACCTTACACAAGGGGCTTTGGAGTCAGACAGACCTGGTCTGAATCTCAGCTTGGAGACGTGACCGAGTGACCTAGGGAAGGTCTTCCTTTGTCTGCAACTCAGCCTCGCCATCCATAAAGTGGGGTCACAGGAGCTACACCTGCCTGGAGCACTGTACTAAGAAGGAAAGCAGGTCTTCCAAAGAGCAGGTGGCACAATGGCCGCCTGTGACCAGCCTCAGTTAATGGGGGTCGGGTTTTGTTGTGTTTTGTGTTCTGGTCCTGACTTGGCTGTGGCCCCCTGGCTGGCCTTGCTTCATGTGCTCCTCTCCCTGGGGCTGGCTTTCTTTAGCCGTCGCTCTGCAAGCAGTCTCCAGCCCCCTTTCCTGCAAGTGGCGCCACTTAGCTCTCCACTCCTCTTGGTTGGTACCTGGTGGGTCATCACAGGTGTCCTGCAGGTCTCCTGCTGTCACTCTCCATCCTCTGGTCCCTTTTCTAGCATCTGGGCACCTCAGCTTCTCTTGGGATGTGACTTCAGGGATCTTGGTTTTGGCTTTGGTGGCTACACACTGAGTGCCAAGTCCATGTGTTCCCAGGTTGTTGAGATGGCGCAGGTCTGGCCACCGTGCCCTGCTGTCCCTGCTCCCAGGTAGGGGAGGAGGCTGGGGCAGGAATCACTCTTACCCCTCACTAACCATTTCCAGGCCTGAAAGTGACATTTCCCTGGTCACTTCACTGTCATCATAGAAAGGTTTAGGTGCCATTTCTTCCAGAGCCTGGTCTGCACCCCCACCCATTCCTATCATTCAGCTCAGCTTGTCACTTCCCTCCTTCTACAGCACCGGAAACTGCCACCCTCCAGCAGCCTGAGAGAGACAGCCACTGTCCCTGGGTGCTCTTCCACCTGCCCCCTGCTCTGTCCCTGCCCAGCAGCCCCTCCAAGGATGCTAGTGCTTGTCCAGGCAGCCCTGGCCTGGGGCTCTGTCTCTCCCAGCGCAGGTGTCTTCTCTGAGGCAGAGGCACACAGCCTGAACCCGTGGGACCCCAGGCCCTGCAGGGCCCCGCCCAGAGCTCTCGGCTCCGAGTCATCCTCTCCAGGAGCCTGGCGGGCTGGCAGCTGGCCAGCTGTGAAGCCGCCTCTGGGGAGCAAGTCCTGCCGAGGGCTGGCCTGATCACTGTCGCTAAGGAGCAGCTGGCAGCCCCCATGGAGACATGGGTTCCACCCTCAGGAGTGGACTCGCCCAGGAATCTGCTACCCCACTCCCTGTGTGTTCAAAGGTGCCAACACAGGTGGCCAAGGAGAGGGGAACACCTTACTGTGACTGGAGTCCTAGGTCTGCTGGTCACTGGCTGTGTGACCTTGGATCAAGTGACCACCCAAGGTGACTTCAGCCTTTATTTACCCATCTGCAAAGTGGACATGAAAAGAAGTCCTTTATTACCTCACAGGCTGTTTGTAGGATCCAGGGAGGTGGTGGATGGGAACAGACTTGGTGAGCACACCGGCGACAAGGGCTGCTGCTGCTGCTGCTTGGTGCAGTGGGACCCTGCCACTCACACACAGAGCGCTGCTTTATTCTTGTGACAGCAGACGCAACTGCCATTGATTCTCCTTGGAAGCACTCAAGGACTTTGCTCAAAGAAATGTCCTCTTCTGTGCCTGCAGCATTAATCCCCCCCCCCCAGCGCACACAACATTTCCATCCACATTCACATATATTGGAACGTTTTTTCTCTTCCAAAACCACAACCTTCAGGTAGCCACGGTGGCTGAAACCTGGGATCCCAGCACTCTGGGAGGCTGAAGCAGGAGGATCACTTGAACCCAGGTGTTTGAGGTTGTCATGAGCCAGCCTGACAACACCGCACTCTAGCCCAGACAACAGCGCAACACTCTGCTGTCTGCATGCGCTACAGTCAGGAGGTTGGACAGCCATGGGGCTCGTGCTCGTGCACTTCTCTCTGTGCACGTGCCTCTTTCAGGGTCTCATGGGGTCCCAGGTCTTTCAACATCCCCTCTGCACAGACGCCTGCTGCTCTGACCTCTCCTCTGAGTTCCAGACACACAGACTCAGGTGTTTGCTCAACAGCTCCCCCTGGAGGTCTAACAGGCCTCTCAGAATCAGCATGTCCTCACTGCAGTCCTCCCAGCTGCTTGGGTGAAAACCTTCCAGTCACCTAATTCCTGTCTTTCCTCTCACACGTCCACATGCAGTCTCAGCAAACGCTTCCCAGCCCGCCTAGAATGAGAGCTCCACTCCCTGCCATGGCCACAAGGTCCTCTGTGAGAACATGACTGAGTCCTCCCCTCCCTCACCCACCTCATCTCCTACCAGCGCCACCCCACCCCACCCCCACCCTTGCTCCTTATTAACACCAACAACCCAGCAAGCTTGCTCCCACCACAGGGCCTTTGCACCTGCTGCTCCCAGCGACCACGTGATCTCTCCCATCCACTGAATGGGCTGGCTTTCTCACTTTATAGTGTCCTGCTCAAATGTCACCTAATCAGAGAGTCCCTTCTTGAACAACTTGTCTGAAATAGCACGGTCGGGCCCCTCTCCACTGCAACCCCTTGATTCATACTTGGCCACAGACATATGTTATATTCATTTACTCCATGTCTGTGTCTCCAAACAGAATGTAAGTGTCACGAGTTTAGGGATTTGGTATTTTTCTCTGCTGTGATTCCCACTGCCTAGCACACTATGTGACACATGTGTGTTCAGTGAAAGAATGAATCAACAGGATCCCGTTGCTCTCCTAGCTTAAAATCTCACAATGTTCTGTCACATCTCTGTGCCTTTGCCCATGCTGTTCCCTGTGCTTGGAATGCTCTTCCTCCTAGTCATCCCAGAAACCTATTTTCTTTTGAGGCTAGATCTCACCTTGTGGCCTGTGCTACAGTGCGGTGGCATCCTCACAGCTCGCTGCAACCTCAAACTCCTGGGCTGACACTATCTTCCCGTCTCAGCCTCCTGAGCAGCTGGGACAACAGGTGCATGCAACCAACCTGGGTAATTTTTCTCTTATTGGCAGAGAGGGGGTCTCTCTCTTGCTCAGGCTGTTACTACAAGTTCAGCACTGTCCTCCAGGCCCCATAAGAAGGAAAGAAGTGGTTCCAGAGGAGAAAAGAGTTTATTATTTTGCAAGCTAAGGAGGAGAAATGGTAGACTTTCTCCTCTAAAAATCCAAATTTCCCATAACATAAGCAGAAATACAAACCCTTTAAAAGGGAATGACTCGGCCGGGCACAGTGGTTCACGCCTGTAATCCTAGCACTCTGGGAGGCCAAGGAGGGCTGATTGCTCAAGGTCAGGAGCTCGAAGCCAACCTGAGCAAGAGCAAGACCCTGTCTCTGCTAAAAATAGAAAGAAATTAATTGGCCAACTAAGAATATATATAAAAAATTAGCCAGGTATGGTGGCTCATGCCTGTAGCCCCAGCTACTCGGGAGCTTGACGCAGGAGGATTGCTTGAGCCCAGGAGTTTGAGGTTGCTGTGAGCTAGGTTGACACCATGGCACTCTAGCCCGGGCAAGAGTGAGACTCTGTCTCAAAATAAATAAATAAATAAAATAAAATAAAATAAAAGGAAATGACCCTCAGTTCTAGGCTATTGTGGTAACTATTCTAATCATCCCATCTCTGCCAAAGACAAAGCCTGTGGTCTCTGCCAGCCCCACCTGAAAGGCTGGTGTCAGAGCCTGGGTGGCTGATTCCCCCGGCTTCTCCCGCCACCTGCCTGAGGTGGGGATCCAGGCTCCCCGTCTCAAAAGAGTGGGGGGAGTTTTAAAAACATAGAAAACATCTTTTGCTCTTTTTTTCCAGGTCATTTCCTGTTACAAGGCTCGTATAGAAATCGTGGCCTTAAGCAATGCCCCCTCCTCTAGCTCCCAGAGTGCTGGGATTACAGGCCTGAGCCACCAAACTAGGCCATGATGGAAAACTCTTACTCATCCCTCAAGATCTAACCCAATTGCCACGACCCTTGTGAAGGTCCTAGTTGCTGTAAGAGATACCCATAGTTTCTTTACATTAAAAAAAACCAAAAAACTAAAATCAGCAACCAAAGTCAACCTGAATCATATGTTTCCATTTCTACCCCCAAGAACACCTTTTTCCTAGAAGGAAATTGTTGCAACAGAATGGACCCTTAACTTTTTTATTCCCTATTTATTTTCATTTGCATTTTCTCAACAAATGAATCATGGATTGTTGTGTGATCCTTGCACAGGGGCCATGCTAATCTTCTCTGTATTCTTCCTGTTTTAGTGCATGTGCTGCTCAAGCAGGCTATAAGGAATTTTTATTTTCAAAGTGGAAGCTGCATGTAGGAAGTCGGTCGGTCACAAGGGGGCAGCAGAGCGCTCCTCGTCACACCGAAGCTTTCAGCACTATGATCAAGCCTGCTTCAAAACCCCACACATCTCATTTAAAACAACAACAAAAAGTTGTTTTAAATCACTTTTGTCTTTTTACTTCACAATTACACCCACATAAAAAACTCTTTCTCATATCAACTACTTTCACACACTGCAACTCAAACCTACAACTATGCCCCAAACCCACACTCTCTGCATTCTATCCCTTAGCTCACAAAAAACCCACAGTCTCCTCACCCTCACCTCACCCCTCATGCACTGCCCTGCACTTGCACCACCCTACACACACACCCATGCTCAACACGCACTTAACACGCGCTCCTCACTGCTCTGCTCCTTCTTTACACCCTATGCCCACACTGCACTTCACACCCTGCTTTACACTCACACACACGTGCTCACCCACCCTCTTCCTTATGGCTCGCTACCACTCCGTGCTACACACATACCACACTTTATTCACACACTCCCCCACTCACGGCCACTTGCCTTGTTTACACACCTTTCCCATTGTGAATTCTGCTGCTATAAACATTACAGTGCAAGTGTCTTTGTCATAAAATGGCTCCTTGTCTTTTGTGTAAATGCCCAGTAGTGGGATTGCTGGATCAAATGGCAGATCTACTTTTAGTTCTTTCAGGTATCTCCATGCTACTTTCCATACAGGTTGTACTAGTGTGCAGTCCCACCAACAGTGTATGATTATTCCTTTCTATCCTCATCCACACCAGCATCTCCTGTTGTGAGACTTCTGGATGAAAGCCATTCTCACTGCAGTTAGGTGATATCTCATTGTACAAGAATCAGTCTTATTCCATGTGACAATAAAGGACCAGCCACCAGATTTACAAACAACTGGGCATCACCCACTCCAATGGCAATATTTCAAACAGAAATAAGATCTTAAACCTACGCTCAGCCACTTAGTCTATGTTCCTTGGGCCAGCTTCAATCTACCTGACCCCCAATTTCCTCATAAGCTAGGGATACTTGCTTCCCACTATCACCTCCTCACATGGTTGTTGTGACAACTAAGTGTGATAACTAAGGTCAAAGCTAAAATGCCTGGTATATGCTAAGTGTTTCCATTTTTAATATATCACTATTCCCGTAGAAAGAACCAAGAGAACGGTTACTGAACACCGATTATGTGCTCAGCACTCTGAATCCTTAAAGCTATCTAGTGAGGAAGGATGAGAGGTTGAATGAGAGGTTGGATGACAGCAGGGGTTTGAATGACATGCCTAAGGCCACACAGTCAGCCACAAGAATAGCAGCTCACACTGACCAGGTACTTGCCCCGTGCCAGGCGCTCACTGCTCTGAGCATTTGCATGGCTTATCTGTCCCTTACAAAGGTCCTAAGCAGTGGATATCATCATTATGCCTGTTTGACAGAAAAGGAAACTGAGGCACATGGAACAGAGGCCACAGTCAGAATGTGGAGTATGAATGTGGAGCTGGGGTGGGAGCTGAGGCAGTCTAGCCCTGGAGCCTGAGTTCTGGCGGCCACGCCACCCGGCAGAGGTGGAGTTTCACCTGAGGTCAAGCTGAGACAGAGCCCAGGCTCTTCCCACCACCCTACGCACTTCCAAGCTAGTGTCACCGAGAGCTCGGCACTTGTCCTCCAGGCCACACAGGAGAATGAGGAAAAGGGGTTTCAGGGGAAGGAAACAGGAGTTCATTAACTTACCCACCACTTAGGAGGATGGAGAATTTTCTCTGAAATACCACTGTCCTAACGAGGAGCAGAAATACAGACTTTCAAGGGAGGCCAGTCAGCTTCAGGCAACTGCTGTTCAACTACAGCTGATGACTCTGATGGTCCCATCTCTGCCCATGGCGTCCCGTGACCTCTTCCTGCGTGGGAGGCCCACCCGGACTTCCAGGACCTCCAGGATTGTCACCTGCTAGTATAGGTCTATGGCAGGTGTCAGATATGCAGAGCCATCTCCTGTGGGACACAGAACAAAGGACATTCCCCCCATACAAACTGTGGCCTTAGGCAGGGATGAGGTCCTAGTTCTCCAAAAGGATTGGGGGATGTTTCAAAGAGACAGAAAACACTTTTGCCTCATTTTCAGCACGTCCTCTTCCAGCAAGGCCTGCTCAAACCCTCATGAAAATCCAAACAACACCCCCACCTCGACCCCAGTACAGCCCCCTCCACCCACTGCCATGTGTCCCTCTTCCCCATCCCAACTGCACTTCTTAGGTGGCCTCTAGCCACTGCCTCCATTTCTTCCCCTCTCACTCCTGCCTCCACCCTCTGCAGTCTGGCTTCTGCCTCCTCCCCTCCCCGCAAACACCAGTCAGCAAGTCACTAGTCGCTTCCACGTCACTGAACCCACAGGACATTTATCAAGCCTCCTCTGAGAATTCAGAATTTTCTGATTTTGACATATCATCGGCTTCTGTGACAGACCCCACCTCGGGTCCCTCCCACCTCTCTGCCAGCAGCTCTGTCTTCTTTGCAGCCTCAATATTCTCTCCCAGGACACTAAATGCACAGGGGCCTCAAGTCTTGGTCCTGGGCCTTCCTGTCTCCCCCTCTCTGTCCTCCTCCCTCCTCTCTGTCATCTTCCCAGCTTCCATGTCACCTACATGCCACTGAGCCCCAAAGTTACATCCGCAGCTCAAATGTGCCTCTGACTGCAGACCCGTGTACCCAGCTGCCTCTGTGACATCTCAGCCTGAGCGTGTCAGAGCCCTCTCCACCCCGCATGCACAGAACCAGCCCGTGATCGCTCCCGCCAGACCCCTGGCCCTTCTGGCACCCAGATCTCCACCCTCTTCCCTCTCCCTCCACTTAACTCCCCACCACGCTCTGTGCCTGTGGATCTTGTTCTGGTCTCCACACTCTGTCCTCTTCCCTCCGTCCCCAGGGTCACCGTTGTCCTCATCCTTCTCACTGGCATTTCACACGGTCCCTCAAATGGTTTCCCTGCTGAAACTACATCAGTGCTTTCCCTCCATGTTCAAATAAAGGTCACAATTCCTGGCCTGGCCTCTGAGGCCCTGTGTGCTGTGGCTCTGTTCCTTCTCCAGCCTTGTCATTCTCGGCTCCCCTTTGCTCTCAGGACTGACTGGAATCTTTCCACTGGCATGATTTTCCTTTCTCATACATGCCCTGCTCCCTCCTACCCCAGGACCTTTGCACATACTGTCTGCTGCTGTTTATTAAAAACTTTTAACTTAAAAATGTTTTGGAGACAGTAGGTCTCATGATGTTGCCCAGAGCGGTCTTGAACTCTTTGCCTCAAGGGATCTTTCTTCCGTGGCCTCCAAAGTGCAGAGATTACAGGTGGCAGCCACCTTGCAGGCCTGTCATAAATTTTCAAAACAGGTCGTTGCCTCCTAACACGTAGTCATCACTTAGATGTCGGGTCCATGGCCACAGCCTCAGGAAATGCCCGAGGGTTCCCCCTATCATGTGCTCTCAGCCAACTCTCCTTCCTAGACCCGATCATAGTTGTAACTTTACATGTTTCTGTGTCATTCTTGATTATTAGCCTCTACTGGACTGTAAGCTCCAGGAGGGCTGGCATGGTGTCTGTCCCTCCCACAGTTGTGTCCCCACTTATCAGCACAGTGCTGGGGACACAGCAGCTTCTCCATGAATATTTGTGGAAGGAATGAAAATACATTGTTTTGTTTTGTTTTTTCCCTCAGCCTCTACTGTTGCATCCGCCTCCTAGGATGCAGTGAAGTATCCTGGCTAGTTTTTGAGCTATTTCTGTGAGGAAGAAGAGCAGAGCTGCTAAACGGAGTGACAATGGGGTCAAGACTAAATACCAGTTAAATGTGTTCCCTCTCCTTGTAGTGTCTGCATTAGAGAAGTGGAAACAAGTCGGGTGTGACGGGGCAGGTCGGTAATCTCGTGTATTCGGGAGGCTGGGGTGTGAGGATCGCTTGAGTCCAGGATGGCGATATAGTGACTCTTTGTATCTATAAGAAAAATAAATACTATAAAAAAAGAAGTGACATCAGTCACACTTTATCCATGTTAGGAGATGGGAGCTATGTTCGATATGGGAGACTCTTTCAGGTGTCACTCACATCGTATCAGTGTGACCTTGAGTCCCTGGGCTCAAGGGATCCTCCTGCCTCACGCATAAGTAGGACTACAGGCATGCGCCAGCACACCTGGATAGCCTTTTCAAAACCTTATTTGTGGAGAGAGGGTCTTGCCATGTTGCCCAAACTCCTGGCTCCAAGTAGTCCTCTCTCCTTGGCCTCCCAAGGTCGTAGGATTACAGGTGAGAGACACCCTACCTGGCCCCTACGCTGCTGTGCTGAGGACACACTGGAGCTGGACCTGCAGAGAGAAGCAGTCCCCAGTGAGACACTGTTGATGGAGACATTCGTGAGGGTACCATTTCAGGGAGTAGTCACATACCTGGGAGATGTTTGTTCCACAAATAAGCCACTGTCAGATACCTGGGCACTAAGTCCTATATTCATTTAGTCACCAAATATTGGGTTTATCTTAAAACATATTGCATTCAGTGGAGATAACTTATGTGGGGGGTGGCAGAGGAGAAGGGAGGATCATGCCTGATCTGTCCCCTAGGAACCCCCCTACCCATCTGTCACAGGGCTGCCCCTCCTCTTCCTGGCCAGAAATGTCCACAAGCAGGGAGGAAGTGTCCAGAAGGCAATTATTTCCTCCAAATTAATTTTTTTTGCTTTTTATTTTGAAATTCTTTCAAGTTCACAGAAAAGCTGTAATATTTGTACAAAGAACCGTGTACAACTCCAGTGTAAAAAGTCTCTGTCCCTTGAGGGTGCCTCCAGCCCTTCCTGAGCATGTCAGGCTGCCTTTCTCTCGGCCACCACGGATCCTGAGCAGTCAAGAGGATGCTTCCATACGAGGGAACTCTAAAAGAATTTAAAAGTAAAACAAATAAATAAACAGAAAAAAGAGGATGCCCTATGCTCAGCGAGGTGGCTCACGCCTGTAACCCTAGCAGTATGAGAGTCCAAGGCAGGCGGATCGCTCAAGATCAGAAGTTCGAAACCAGCCTGAGCAAGACCGAGACCCCATGTCTACAAAAAAATAGAAAGAAATTAATTGGCCAACTAAAAATATATAGAAAAAAAAAATTAGCCGGGCATGGTGACACATGCCTGTAGTCCCAGCTACTCAGGAAGCTGAGGCAGGAGAATTGCTTGAGCCCAAGAGTTTGAGGTTGCTGTGAGCTAGGCTGACACCACGGCACTCTAGCCAAAGCAAGAGAGTGAGACTTTGACTCAAAAAAAAAAAACGGTATGCCCTAGGCCAGGAGGACAGAAGCCGAGACTCTTGAGCAGGCCTTGCTGCAAGCCACTGCAACAGAGGAAAGTGCCTGAAAATGTGACAAAAATGTTTGCTGTCTCCTTAAACCAGGAGTCCTCAAATTTTTTAAACAGGGGGCCAGTTCACATTCCCTCAGACCGTTGGAGGGCCGTTGGAGAGTGCGGCGCACATTCCACACATGCGCACTGTGGGCCCGGGACAGTTGGCTGCTAAGCAGGACAGGCAGCAGAGGCAAAAACAGCTGGCGGGCTGGATAAATGTCCTCGGCGGGCAGAATATAGCCTGCGGGCCGTAGTTTGAAGATCCCTGCCTTAAACCATCCCCTACTCCATGGGGGAACTGGGACCTGCATCCCTGCCTAAGGACAGGGGTGGGGCAGGAGGGATGTCTCTTGCCCTTTGTGATACAGGAGATGGTTCTGCAGAACTGGTGGCCTACCCAGGACCTGGAGCTGGCAGGGGAAGGTCCTGGAGGTCCTCGAGGCCCGGGTGGGCCTCCCAAGTAGACGGAGGCTGCAGGAGGTCGCAGGATCGTCTTGGGCAGACATGGAATCACCAAGAGTCATCAACTGTAGTTGAACAGCAGTTGCGTGAAGTGGATGCTGTCCCTTTAAAAAGCTCTGTATTTCTGCTTGTTGTTAGGACAATGGCATTTCACACAAGATTCTCCTTCCTCCTCATTGTCCAGAAAATTAATGAACTCCTGTTTCCTTCTCCTCAAACCCCTTGTCCTCATTCTTCTGATGTGGCCTGGAGGACAAATGCCGAGCTCTTGGTGACACTAGCTTGGGAGCTGCGTAGGGTGGTGGGAAGAGCCTGGGCTCTGTCTCAGCTTGACCTCAGGTGAGACTCCACCTCTGCCGGGTGGCGTGGCCGTCACAACTCAGGCTCCAGGGCTAGACTGCCTCAGCTCCCACCCCAGCTCCACGCTTACACTCCACAGTGTGACTCTGGCCTCGCTTCCTTGTGCCTCAGTTTCCTTTTCTGTCAAACAGGCATAATGATGATACCCACCGCTTAGGACCTTTGTAAGGGACAGATAAGCCATGCAAATGCTCAGAGCAGTGAGTGCCTGACACAGGGCAAGTACCTGCTCAGTGTGAGCTGCTATTCTTGTGGCTGACTGTGTGGCCTTAGGCATGTCATTCAAACCCCAGCTGTCATCCAACCTCTCATTCAACCTCTCATCCTTCCTCACTAGATAGCTTTAAGGATTCAGAGTGCTGAGCACATAATCGGTGTTCAGTAACTGTTCTCTTGGTTCTTTCTATGGAAATAGTGATGTATTAAATAGAAACACTTAGCATATACCAGGCATTTTAGCTTTGACCTTAGTTACCTCACTTAGTTGTCACAACAACCATGTGGGGAGGTGATAGTGGGAAGAAAGTATCCCTAGCTTATGAGGAAATTGAGGGTCAGGTAGATTGAAACTGGCCCAAGGAACATAGACTAAGTGGCTGAGCATAGATTTAAGATCTTATTTCTGTTTGAAATATTGCCATTGGAGTGGTTGGTGCCCAGTTGTGTGTAAATCTGGTGGCTGGTCCTTTATTGTCACATGGCTTGGGACTGATTCTTGTATGGTGAGATATCACCTAACTGCAGTGAGAATGGCTTTAGTCCAAAAGTCCCACATCAGGAGATGCTGGTGTGGGTGGGGAGAGAAAGGAATAATCATACACTGTTGGTGGGACTGCACCTTAGTACAACCTGTATGGAAAGTAGCATGGATACACCTGAAAGAACTAAAAGTAGATCTTCCATTTGATCCAGCAATGCCTCTACTGGGCATTTATACAAAAGACAAGAAGCCATTTTATGACAAAGACACTTGCACTGTAATGTTTATAGCAGCAGAATTCACAATGGGAAAGGTGTGTAAAGAAGACAAGTGGCCGTGAGTGGGGGAGTGTGTGAATAAAGTGTGGTATGTGTGTAGCACGGAGTGGTAGCGAGCCATAAGGAAGAGGGTGGGTGAGCACGTGTGTGTGAGTGTAAAGCAGGGTGTGAAGTGCAGTGTGGGCATAGGGTGTAAAGAAGGAGCAGAGCAGTGAGGAGCGCGTGTTAAGTGCGTGTTGAGCATGGGTGTGTGTGTAGGGTGGTGCAAGTGCAGGGCAGTGCATGAGGGGTGAGGTGAGGGTGAGGAGGCTGTGGGCGTGTTGTGAGGTTAGGGGTGTAATGCAGAGAGCGGGTGTTTTGTGCGTAGTTGTAAATTTGAGTTCTCATGTGTGAAAATATTTGATGTAAGAGTTTTGTATGTGCATGTAATGGTGAAGTGAAAAGAGAAGAGTGATTAAAAAGAATTTTTTTGTTGTTGTATTGAAAAATTGGGGGGAGGGGTTCTGCAGGCGCTGGATCAGTTTCCATGGTTTTTTTTTTTTTTTTTTGTGGAGACAGAGTGTCACTCGGCGTCCTGGGCAGAGTGCAGTGAGGGCGGGTCACCACAAGCTCCAGGTCCTGGGCTGTGAGCGATCCTTCTGCCTCAGCCTCCCAGGTAGCTGGGACTACAGGCGCTTGCCAGAGCACCCGGCTGTTTTGTTAGGGTTTGTGTATTTTTTTGCCTTTTTTACTTTTTTTTTAGATTTAGAGACGGGGTCTGAAAGCTTCGGTGTGACGAGGAGCGCTCTGCTGCCCCCTTGCGACTCACTGGCTTCCTACATGCAGCTTCCACTTAGAAAATAAAAGTGCAGTTAGCTTGGGCAGCACATGTACTAAAACAGGAAGAATACAGAAAAGATTAGCATGGCCCCTGGGCAAGGAATACATGCATATCCGTGCAGCGTGATTTTTTTAAGAACTTAAAATAAAAATACATTGAAAATCAGAACATTGTCTATTCTATTACTATGATTTCCTTCTATAGAAGAAACAGTGTGGTTGTGGGAGAGGCAAGGGAACCATATTATTCAGGTTGACTTTTGTTGCTGCTTTTTGTGTTTTTGTTTTTTTTCTAATATAGAGGAGAAACTGTGAGTATCTCTTACAGCAACTGGGGCCTTCGCAAAGGTGGTGGCAGTTGGGTCAGGTCTTGAGGAATGAGTAAGTATTTTGCAGGCTGGCAGGGTGTGGTGGCTCACACCTGCAATTGTAGCACTCTGGGAGCCCAGGCAGGATGATGGCTTCAGGTCAGGAGTCAGGCCAGCCTGAGCTAGAGTGAGATCCCTGTCTGTATTGAAAACAGTAAAAACCAGGCAGGTGTGGTTGTACACGCCAGTAGTCCCAGCTACTAGGGAGGTTACTGCAAGAGGATCGCTGAGTCTAAGACTTTGAGGTTGCTGTGAGCTAGTCTGACACCAGGACAAGCTAGCCCTGGCCACAATGTGAGAATCTGCCAAAAAACACAGAAACAAACAAAAGTAGAGTTTTCCAGGGGGGCCGGACATGGTGGGTCAGGCCTGTCATCCTTGCACTCTGGGAGCCTGAGGTGGAAGGGATTGCTTGAGGACAGGATTTTAAGACCAGCCTTGTAACAGACGGAATGACCTCAAAAAAAAAAAAAAAAGGCAAAAACATGTTTTCTGTCTTTTTACAACGCCCCCCCCCACTCTTTTTGAGGTCTGAAGCCTGCATGCCCGCCTCGGGCAGGTGGCTGGGAGAAGCCTGGCGAGTCAGCCACCCAGGCCCTGACACCAGCAGATCACAGGCTTTGTCTGTGGCGAAGGTGGGAGATTAGAACAGGTCCCACAATAGCCTAGAACTGAGTGGCCCTTCCTTTTAGAGCTCTGTATTTCTGCTTATGGTGTGGGAAATTTGGATTTCGAGAGAAGATCTGACATATTTCCACCTTGGATAACAAAGTAATAAACTCTTTCCTTCCCAAATCATTTGTTTACCTCTAATGCCATCTTGAGAATAAGTGCCGAGCTTTCAGTAGCAACCTGAACAAGAGTGAGAACCTTTCTCTATCAAAAAATAGAAAAATTACCAAAATGTGGTATGTGCACATATAGTCCCAGCTGTGCGGGAGGCTGAGGCAGGAGGCTCCCTGGAGCCCAGGGGTCTGAGGTTGCAGTGAGCTGTGAGGATGCACCTGCACTGTAGCCCAGGCAACAGGGTGAGAACCTGTCTCAAAGAAAAAAAACAAATAGTTTTGCGGGCTCACCATGAGGAAGGGCATTCCAAACAGGAGGACTTGCATGGGCAAAGGTACAGACATGTGAGGTAACATGGTGGGATTTTAATCTAGGAGAGCAAAAGGGTCACAGTGATTCGTTCTTTGAACACACGTGTCCCATACTGTGCTAGGTGGTGGAGATGACAGCATTGCAGGCAACCAATCCCTAATTTCATAGCACTTACATTCTAGTTAGGGATATAGACGTGGAGTAAATGAATATACAATATGTCTGGGGCTAAGCACCAAGCAAGGAAAGGGAGTACAGAGGGACCAGACAGTGCTATTTCAGACAGTGTGGGCAGGAAGGCCTCTCTGGCCAGGTTACATTTGAGCAGGACTCAAAAGAATGAGGAAGCCAACCTAGCGAATGGATGGGAGAGATCACGTGGGTGATGGCAGTTGCATGTGCAAAGGCCCTGTGGCTGTAGCAAGGTTACTGGGTTGTTGGTGTGACTAAGGAGCAAGAGTGAAGATGGGGTGGCGTGGCCTTGGTAGGAGATGAGGTGGGTGAGGGAGGGGAGGACTCAGTCATGTTCCCACAGAGGACCTTGTGGCCATGGCAGGGAGTGGAGCTCTCATTCTAGGCGGGCTGGGAAGCGTTTGCTGAGACTGCATGTGGACGTGTGAGAGGAAAGACAGGAACTAGGTGACTGGAAGGTTTTCACCCAAGCATCTGGGATGACTGCAGTGAGGACATGCTGATTCTGAGAGGCCTGTTAGACCCCCAGGGGGAGCTGTTGAGCAGATGGCGGGGTCTGTGTGTCTGGAACTCAGAGGAGGGGTCAGAGCAGCAGGCGTCTGTGCAGAGGGGATGTTGAAAGACCAGGGACCCCATGAGTCCCTGAAAGAAGCACGTGCACAGAGAGGAGTGCAGGAGCACGAGCCCCATGGCTGTCCAACCTCCTGACTGTAGCGCATGCAGACAGCAGGGCCAGCAGAAGGCACCGAGGGCTGACTGGCCGGCCAGGGAGATAAAAGGAAAACCGGGAGAGCTGAGTGTCCCGGAAGCCAAGGGAAACAACAGTGAGAAGGTAGAATGGAGTGATACACTGTGTCCAATACTGCCAACACCCTGAGGAAGGTGAGGAGTCAGGACCCCCAATGAATTTGACAGCAGGAAGGGACGACATGGTTGAATTTGGCACACGTGGCTTAATGGGTGTGTGGCCCGTGGATTTGAACACGGCCCCACTCTCAGCAGGGTCCTGCAATTGGTCTAGTGCTCTTCTTTGACCGTCTTGAAATTCTTACTCACTTTTTGCAGTGAATAGGGACCCTCTCCCACAAGATATGCCCGCCCAGATGGTGACCTTGTTTGGCATAATGGACTTTGCCGATGTAATTAAGGTAAAGATCTCAAGAGGAGAGCATATTGCATCCCAGCAGCCCCTATAGCCAGTGACAGGTGTCCTCATAAGTGAAGAGCAAGGGAAAAGACACATAGAGAAGGTGACAGGAAGACGGAGACAAAGAATGGAGTCATGTGTCACAGGCCAACGTGCGCCAAGTGTCCCCTGCAGCCCCTAGAAGCTACAGGAGAGGCTGGAACAGATTCTCTCTCAGAGACTCAAGAAGGAACCCACCCTGCTGATGCCTTGATTCATGATATCTGACCCCTAGAAGGGTGATAGAAATAATTTCTGTCATTTTATGCTGCCCAGCTCATGGTAATTTGTTACAATAAGTCTAGGAAACAAATGCAGCTTTGAACAAGGGCCCCCACATTTTCACGTTGCACTGGGACCCACAAATTATGAATGTGGTCCTGAGTTGGCAAGTGTGGATTCTGAGGCTTGGCAGGGTGTGAGCTTTATTGGAATGTGTCCACAGGACAAGATGGGCGGTGAGGAAGTAGAGATAGGCAAGAAACACAAGTTGAAACCCACAGGGTCTAGGTGAAAGGAAGGCACAGAGATGGGATGGTGGGTAGATGGGGATAGTTAGCTAAGAAGGGCATGGGTTTTTGGTTTTCCTCTCTCTCTTTTTTTTTTTTTTTTTTTTTTTTGTTTTCTGTTTTTTTGAGACAAAGTCTGGCTTTGTTGCCTGGGCTAGATTACAATGGCATCATCTTATGTCACTGAAGCCTCGAAGTCCTAGGCTCAAGCAATCCTCGTGACTCATCTTCCTGAGTAGCTGGGAATACAATCGTAGGCCACCATGCCCGGCTAATTTTTCTATTTCTCCGAGACGCGGACTCTCGCTCGTCCTCAGGTCTTACTTGTATATATGCATGGGGTATAAGTGCAATTTTTACATTGATCTATTCTACTGTGCTGATGCCCTACGTCAGGGCCTCAGGGCTTCCCTCACTGAGACAGAGCACAGTGTACCCACCACTCAACCTCCTTCATCCACCCCCACTCCTCCAAGTCTCCCCTGTCCATCCGTCCACACCCTGCTTCCATGTGCACGCGTTATTTAGCCCCCACTTATGAGTGAGAACGTGCAGTATGTGCCTGTCTGTGCCTGGCTTGTTTCACGGAGGATAGTGGCCTCCAGTTCCACCCGTGTTGCTGCCAAAGACAGGATTTCTTACTTTTGTATGACTCAATACTATTACATTGTGTACATATACCACGTTTTCCTTATCCAATCTCCATTGATGGGTAGGTTGATTCCGTGTGTCTGCCATTGTGCATAGTGCTGTGATACACATGCAAGGGCAGGCATCTTGTTAGTACACGGGTTTCTTCTCCTTTGTGTAGATCCCTGGTAGTAGGATGACTGGATCACATGGTAGGGCTCCTTGTAATTTGTTGAGACATGTCCATGCTAGTCTGTCCTAATCTACATTCCCACCAACAGTGGACAAGAGCTCCCTTTCATCTTCATCCTTGCCAACATCTCTACATCACCTGCTCTATGTGTAATTATGATGTGCACTGACATGGAGTTAATGCAACTCTATACTACTAAATGAGAAAGATATTGCAAACCAGTATTTATAGTCTGATACCACAAAAGGTTTTTTTCAAACCCTCACTAAGTATACATGGTATATGCCCCAGGTGACATGTTTATGAGACTGAGACTTTCCATTCTTGAGCATGCTACGCCTCTCCAAGAAATAAGGTCTTTGTTTCTGTCCCTCAGTAACACTAAAGATCCCCTCTAGGCTTAACACAGTGTCTTGGAAATAATGGACACACAATAACTGTTTGTTGATGATGATTTGATGAAGATATACTTGGGAATTGGACAGCAACGAGAAAGGTGCTACCGTATGTGAATGTACTCCCTACTGGAGGCAAGTTTGTACTTGAAATTTTGGTGTTTGCCTTCTGAAGCCTGGCCCTCAACTGCGTGTCCCACACACACTCACACGCCCTGTCTGCCACCCCCAAGCCTGGGGCAGAAGTGCGAGCTGGATGTGCTACAGGAACCCTTGGGAGCAGAGTTCCAGGGGCCATGCAGTGCTGGGAGCAGCCGCGCTCTATGGAGTCTACTTGGGGACAGCTGGCTGGGGACGCTGTGTCACCAAGCCCCGTGGGCTGGACCTGTAAGGAAAGCCACTGCAGGGGACCCTGGTCTACAAGGGGTTGCTGAGAACATCTGTCATTCTTTTGGTGTCTGCCTGTACTGGAGCCACCCCGTCCCTTCTCTGGGGGCCACTTCTCTCCGTCCACAAGGACAGGCCCTGCACTGGCTTCCAGTGCCTAATTAGGTAGGCTTCATGTTAGCTGGAACTGTGGCATGAGGACTGGGAGCCACAGAGCACTACTTTCCACCCTGCGGAGCAGAACAGCAGAGCAAGGCGTCTGCAGAGGGGACACTGCAGCAGGTCACAGGGAGGGAGAGGAGGGAGCGCTGACAGTCTGCGCCATCCCCACTTACTGAACACCTCGGGCGTGCAAGGTGCAGAGCAACGGCTTGCTATCCACTAGCCATGGCACCGTCTTAGCGTACGTCATCCCCGGGTTCAAAATGAGGAACGTGGGGCCCAGAAAGGCGACACTGCTTTCCCACAGTCACCAGCTATGAAGCAGCAGATCAGGTTTCGCACCTGCCTGAGGTCACAGGCCTGTACCCCAGTGACCTCACTAGATGGCTGCCCCGGGTCCGGTCCCACCCTGAGGCCCAGGTGCACTTTTGTGCTTGAGTCCGTGACACATCTCTGTGACACTGTAATAAAGTACACGCATCTTACCTGTGTGGATCACGTTGTACATGTTTAGCATACGCCTGCGTACATGTGCCCAGTTCAGGATGTAGGACATTTCCAGCCCCTGGAAGGCTCCCTCCTAATGCAACCCAGTCAATGTCCCCAAAGGTAACCACCTCTCTGTCCTCTCTGCCACCATAGATAATCACGTGTTTTTTACTAAATCTTATGAGTCTCTCTGTCCTCCAATGTGAAGGTCCTAATACAGTGCCTTTCAAAGTGTAAGTTGCAAGCTATTAGTTGTTTTGAAATCAAGCATTGTCTCTTTAATAAAATAGAAAATAATTGAAAATATCACAGTGTGTGATATGTGGTCAGGGTTTGCAATATCTTTCTCATTTAGCAGTATGCCTTTCCGTTTACTCCATGTTAATGTACATAGAAAGTTACACATAGAGCAGGTGATGTAGAGATGTTGGCAAGGATGAAGATGAAAGGGAGCCCTTGTCCACTGTTGGTGGGAATGTAGATCAGGACAGACCAGCATGGAGATGCCTCAAAGAACTAAAAGGAGCCCTACCATATGATCCAGTCATCCCACTACCGGGGATCTACACAAAGGAGAAGAAACCCGTGTACTAACAAGATGCCTGCCCTTGCATGTGTATCACAGCACTATGCACAATGGCAGACACACGGAATCAACCTACCCATCAATGGAGGTCTGGATAAAGAAAACGTGGTATATGTACACAATGTAATAGTATTGAGGCATAAAAAAGAAAGAAGTCATGTCTTTGGCAGCAACATGGGAGGAACTGGAGGCCACTATCCTCCGTGAAACAAGCCAGGCACAGACAGGCACATACTGCACGTTCTCACTCATAAGTGGGGGCTAAATAACGCGTGCACATGGAAGCAGGGTGTGGACGGATGGACAGGGGAGACTTGGAGGAGTGGGGGTGGATGAAGGAGGTTGAGTGGTGGGTACACTGTGCTCTGTCTCAGTGAGGGAAGCCCTGAGGCCCTGACGTAGGGCATCAGCACAGTAGAATAGATCAATGTAAAAATTGCACTTATACCCCATGCATACGTACAAATAACAGCTGAGCAAAAAGGAGACCCTATTTGTATCAAAAATAGAAAAACCAACCAGCTGTGGTCACGTGCCCTGGTGGTCCCAGCTGCTCAGGAGGCCGAGTGCAGTGAGCTACTATGATGTGACTGCACTCAAGCCCAGGCAATAGAGCGTGATCTTCTCTCTCTCTCTCTCTCTCTCTCTCTCTCTCTCTCTCTCTCTCTCTCTCTCTCTCTCTCACACACACACACACACACACACAGACACACACACACACACACTCACACAGAAACAGTCAAAAAGAAAAAAGCAAAAAACCTCCAAAAGTGACAACCATTTTAGCTCACCATCCCCATCTCCCCACCACCAGATCTCTGTCTCTTTCTTTGCAGCAAGACCCCCTGGATTTCAACTTGTATTTCCTGGTAATCTCTACTTCCTCACCATCTACTTTGTCCCGTGGACACATTCCAATAAAGTTCACACCCTGCCAAGCCTCAGAATCCACACGTGCCAACACAGGACCACATTCATAATTTTCAGATCCCAGTGCAACATGAAAATTGGGGGCCCTTGTTCAAAACTGCATTATTGGCCGGGCATGGTGGCTCACACCTGTAATCCTAGCACTCTGGGAGGCTGAGGCAGGAGGATTACTCAAGGTCAGGAGTTCAAAAGCAGACTGAGCAAGAGTGAGACCCTATCTCTACTAAAAATAGAAATAAATTAGCCGATCAACTAAAAATATATAGAAAAAATTAGCTGGGTATGGTGGCACATGCCTGTAGTTCCAGCTACTTGGGAGGCTGAGGCAGCAGGATTGCTTGAGCCCAGGAGTTTGAGGTTGCTGTGAGCTAGGCTGACGCCACAGCACTCTAGCCCAGGCAACAGAGTGAGACTCTGTCTCAAAAAAACAAACAAACAAATAAAAAACTGCATTTGTTTCCTAGAGTTATTGTAAAAAATTATCATGAGCTGGGCAGAATAAAAGAAAATAAATTTATTCTCTCACACTCTAGGGGTCAGATGGCATGAATCAAGGCACCAGCAGGGTGGGCTCCTTTTCAAGTCTCAAAGAGAATCAGTTCCAGCCTCTCCTGCAGCTTCTGGTGGCTGCAGGGGATAGTTGGTGCACATTGGCCTGTGACACATCACTCCAATCTTTCCTTCTGTCTTCACGTCACCCTCTCTATGCGTCATTTCCCCTTCTGTTCACTTATTAGGACATCTGTCATTGGATTTAGGGCCTCCCCGAATCCAATATGCTCTCATCACAAGTTCTTTACCTTAATTACATCAGCAAAGTACTTTATTCCATATAAGGTCACCTTCTGGGTGGACATATCTCGAGGGAGAGGGTCCATATCCACTGCAAAAAGTCACTAAGAGTTTCAATACGGTCACAGAAGAGCAATAGAGCCATTGCAGGACCCTGCTGAGAGTGGGGCCCCAATTAACCCCACAGGCCACACACCCATGACACCAGGAGTGCCAAGGCCATCCATGTCCTCCCTTCCTGCCATCAAATTCATCAGGGTTCCGAGTCCCCAACTTCCTGGGCATCTTGGCAGCATAGGACACAACCACTCCGTTCTCCTTCTTGCTGTTGCTTCCCTTGGCTTCTGGGACACTCAGCTCTCCCGGTTTTCCTTTTATCTCCCTGGCCGGCCAGTCAGCCCTCGGTGCCTTCTACTGGCCCTGCTGTCTGCATGCGCTACAGTCAGGAGGTTGGACAGCCCTGGGGCTCGTGCTCGTGCACTCCTCTCTGTGCACGTGCTTCTTTCAGGGTCTCATGGGGTCCCTGGTCTTTCAACATCCCCTCTGCACAGACGCCTGCTGCTCTGACCCCTCCTCTGAGTTCCAGACACACAGACCCCGCCATCTGCTCAACAGCTCCCCCTGGGGGTCTAACAGGCCTCTCAGAATCAGCATGTCCTCACTGCAGTCATCCCAGATGCTTGGGTGAAAACCTTCCAGTCACCTAGTTCTGTCTTTCCTCTCACACGTCCACATGCAGTCTCAGCAAACGCTTCCCAGCCCGCCTAGAATGAGATCTCCACTCCCTGCCATGGCCACAAGTCCCTTTGTGAGAACATGACTGAGTCCTCCCCTCCCTCACCCACCTCATTGCTTACTAATGCCACTCTACCTAACTGCCACTCTTGCTCCTTAGATGCACGAAGCTCACACCAAGCGTGCTCCGGCCACAGGGCCTTTGCACCTGCAGCTCCCACTGCCCATGTGATCTCTGTTCACAGAGATCCATTTGATATGGTGCCTCTCTCAAAGTTTGAGTCCAGCTAAAATGTCACCTGGCCAGAGAGGCCTTCCCTGCCCACCCTGTCTGAAATAGCACTACCTGGTCCCTCTCTACTCCCATCCCTTGCTTGGTGCTTAGCCATAGACATACTGTATATTCATTTGCTCCACATCTGTGTCCATAACTAGAATGTAAGTGATGTGAGGTTAGGGATTTTGTTTTTTCACTGCTGTCATCTCCTCCACCTAGCACAGTCTGTACCACACATGTTATCAGTCAAAGAATGAATCAATCTGATCCTGTTGCTCTGCTAGCTGAAAATCCGAAAAAGTTCCATCACATCTCTGTGATTTTGCTCGTGCTGTTCCTTCTTCCTGGAATGCCCTTCCTCTTCCTCAGCCTGGAAAACTTTTTTTTGGAGACAGGTTCTCACTCTGTTGCCTGGGCTACAGTGCAATTGCACCCTCACAGCTCACTGCAACCTCCAACTCCTGGGCTCAAGGGATCCTCCTGCCTCAGCCTCCCGAGCAGCTGGGATACAGGTGCACACCACCACACCTGGCTAATTTTTTTATCTTCGGTAGAGGCGGGTTCTCGCTCTTGCTCAGGCTGTTCCTGAAAGCTCGGCGCTCATCCTCGAGGTGGCATCAGAAGGAGAAAAGGTGATTCCAGGAGAAGCAAAGAGTTTATTACCTTGTCAGAAAAGGAGGAAAAAGGTCAGAACTTCTCTCAAAATGCAGATTTCCCACAACATATGCAGAAATACAGAGCTTTTAAGGGGAGTGCCCTGAGTTCTAGGCTATTGTGGGAACTATTCTAATGGTCCCCTCTCGGCCAAAGACAAAGCCTGTGATCTCTGGCAGCCCCACCTGAAAGGCTGGTGTCAGGTCCTCCGATGGCTGATTCCCGAGGCTTCTCCTGCCCACCTGCCTGAGGCAGGGATACAGGCTTCGGGTCTCAAAAAGAGTGGGTGGAACTTTTTAAAAGACACAAAATATCTTTTTTCCTTTTATTTCAAGGTCATTCTCTCTCTTACAAGGATGGTCTCCAAATCCTGGCCTAAAGTAATCTCCCGGCTTTGGGCTCCCAGACTGCTAGGAATACAGGCCGTAATCGTGCCCAGCCCCTCTGGAAAACAGTTTTTTTTGTTTCTTGTTTCTTGTTTTTTTTTTGTTTTTTTTTTGAGTCAGACTCTGCCTCTGTTGCCTTGGCTAGATTGCCCTGGCACCAGACTCACAAATTAGACTAACTCAAAAATTAGTCTAACTCATCAGACTTACTCAAAAATTCTTGGGCTCAAGCGATCCTCTTACCATACTCTTCCCAGTAGCTAGGACTACTGGCTCCACACCACTATACCTGGCTAATTATTACTATTTTCAGTGGAGACAAGGTCTCACTCTTGCTCTGGCTGGTCTTCAACTCCTGATGTCAAGCGATCCTCCTGCTTCAGTCTCAAAGAGTACTAGGACTTCAGCCTGAGCCACCACACCCTACTAGCATACACAATTCTTACTCCTCCCTCAAGACGGACACTAGCTTTGTGAAGGTCCTAGTTGCTGTAGGAGATACCCATAGATTCTCCTCTATATTAAAAAAACACCAAGAAACAAAAAGCAGCAACACAGTCAACCCAAATCCTATGCTTCCCTTTCCTCACCCAAGACCACACCTTTCCTAGAGGGAAACCATAGTAACAGAATAGACAGACAATTTTTGCATTTTCAATGTATTTTTCTTTTCAGTTCCTAAAAATATCATGCTGCATGGATTTGTGTGTAATCCCTGCCCAGAGGCCATAGTAATCTTCTCTGTATTCTTCCTGTTTTAGTACATGTGCTGCCCAACCTAACTCGACTTTTTTTTATTTTCTAAGTGGAACCTGCATGTAGGAGTGAGGTGGGAGCATGTAGGTGGGAGGATGGCTTGAGCCCAGGAGGGCAATATAGTGACTCCCTGTAACTACAACAAATATAAATACTA
The DNA here is from genome assembly GCF_040939455.1 of Microcebus murinus. NCBI lineage: Eukaryota > Metazoa > Chordata > Mammalia > Primates > Cheirogaleidae > Microcebus > Microcebus murinus. The sequence continues at coordinate 46,893,143 of NC_134136.1, read as the reverse complement.
TCAAAAAAGAAGTGGCAACAGTCACAGTTTAGCCATGGTAGGACATGGGAGCTTTGTTGGAGATGGGAGACTCTTTCAGGGGCCACTGAAATCATATCAGTGTGACCTTGAGTTCCTGGGCTCAAGGGATCCTCCTGCCTCAGCCTCATGAGTAAGTAGGACCACAAACATGCCCCAGCACACCTGGCTAGCTTTTTTTTAAAAAAAAAAAAAATTCTTTGTAGAGAGAGGGTCTTGCAATGTTGTCTATGTTTGTCTCCAAACTCCAGGCCTCAAGTAACACTCCCACCTTTGCCTCCAAAAGTGCTAGGATTACAGGACTGAGCCACTGTACCCGCCCCTTGCTGTGTTGAGGACACCCTGGAGCTGGACCTGCAGAGGGAGGCAGTCCTCAGTGAGACATTGGGGATGGGGACATTTCTGAGCGTAACACTTCCAGGGAGTAGTCACATATCTGGGAGGTGTTTGTTCCTATAATAAGCCACTGTCACATGCCTGGGCACTAAGCTTTATATTGATGTAGTGGGTTAATACTGGATGTATCCAAGAATCTACTGCATGCAGTGCAGATAACGTGTGGGGGTGTCAGTGGAGCATGGGGCAGGGATCATGTCTCATCTGTCCCCTAAGAACATGGGTACCCATCAGTGACAGGACTGCCCTTTTTATTCCTGGCCAGAAATGTCCACAGGGAAGGAAGAAGTTTCCAGAAGGCAATTGTTTTACGTTAGTTTTTTTTTTTTTTTTGCTTTTTATTTTGAAATTATTTCAAGTTCACAGAAAAGCTGTAAGATTTGTACAAAGAACCCCGTTTACAGCTCCAGTGTGAAAAGTATCTGACCTTTGAGGGTGTCTCCAGCCCTTCCTGAGCATGTCAGGCTGCCTTTCTCTCGACCATCATGGATCCTGAGCAGTCTAGAGGATGCCCTAGGCCAGGAGGACACAAGCCTGTCCCGAGTGGCCTGGAGGGCGGCAGGAAGACGCTGGGGCCCAAGGGCAGTACTAGGGCAGGAGGGGCTGCCCTGGGCTGAAGGTCCACTGCGTACCTCAGCTCAGAGCCAGCCCATTGCCATCGTACCTGATTGCATCAGCCACCTCCTTGGGGTTCAATGGGTGCACTCATCTCAGTGGGGAGTCAAGCCAGAGTCACCTCACAGACAGTCCTGGGGGGCAGGAAGGTGTCATATGTCTTCTAGAGGCCCCATTGTCTATCAGAGGAAATGGACACTCTCCATGCCTGGGGCAGAGAACAGGCCCTGAGTCTCCTCAACCCCTGTGGTAGTTAATGCAGTGCCTGTGAAATATTTTTGATAAGATCGTACTGAGAAATGCATTTTCATTATGACCCAGTATACACAGTCAAACATACACTCACACACACACACAAACACACACACACACACAGGATAGTACTATGAAAGTTTCAAATAAAACCCTTACCACATATGACACGCTGTGATATTTTGTATCACAAGGTTGTTTCGAACTCCTGACCTTGAGCGATCTACCTGCCTTGGCCTCCCAGAGTTCTAGGATTACAGGTGTGAGCCACCATACCAGGCCTAAAGTATTTTTATTTCAGCGCTGTTCTGTCCCAGCTACTCAGTCCCCCCTGAGAAACCCTCTGTAAAATCCAAGGTTATCCCCTCCCTCTGCGTCAAAAGATTTTCCGCCTCCACTAATCCCCACTCAGATGCCCAAAATAAAGAGCATTTTGCAACACATGAGGATTCCTGTGTCTCTCTCTCCCATCCAGACCTAACAGTAATCAAGTGAAGGAAGTCAGGAAATTTCACTCCAAGTTATGACTCCTTGGAATACAGAGAAATTTGAATTAAGGGCCCTTAGAGATCAACAGGCCTGTGGAAGGGGCTTTCTCTCTTTCTGCAAAAAGCAGAAGGCCCCATCAACAGAACAATGCACTTCCCTCCCCCGTTACCTCACTACATTGTGGGAAAGATGAAGAATGTGACAGACCTGGCCCAAATCACTTTAAAGATAATACCTGTCTCTCAGCCTAATTTAATTTGCAAAGAGAATCACCTACAAGTCAATCTGTCTCCCCCAAGCATTCATCCTCCCTAGCAACCATTTCTCCCCCTCCAGGGAAGGACCTCTATTCCCCCTCTCCCCTGTCCTCTCAGACAGTAGTTACATAAATTTCTGGCCCCCATTGGGATGTGGGGTCCTCACTCTGTCACTCCTCCCTTGCTCAGCCTAAATAAACCTGTTTCTTGCCCTAGTCATGTGAGTTGGTCTTTCAGGGAACTTTCCGGGGAAAGGGGAAGTTTCCCGCTTGCCCCCACACAGGGTAGAACAGAGCGATGCTTGTCCAAGCCAAGGAGACCAAAGATTGCTGTAAAACCACCGAAGCTCATGAGAGGAAAGGAAGGATTTCAGAGGGAGCCTGGCCCTGCCATCCTTTGACTTTTGCCTCCACAACTGTGAGACAACAAATTCCTGTTGTTCTCAGTCACCCAGTGTGTGCTACTTAGTTTCAGCTGCCCTGGGAAGCCAGAGCAGGGCCTGTCCTTGTGGACGGAGAGAAGTGCCCCCCAGAGAAGGGACGGGGTGGCTCCAGTACAGGCAGACACCAAAAGAATGACAGATGTTCTCAGCAACCCCTTGTAGAACAGGGTCCCCTGCAGTGGCTTTCCTTACAGGTCCAGCCACGGGGCTTGGTGACACAGCGTCCCCAGCCAGCTGTCCCCAAGTAGACTCCATAGAGCGCTGCTGCTCCCAGCACGGCATGGCCCCTGGAACTCTGTTCCCAAGGGTTCCTGTAGCACATCCAGCTCGCACTTCTGCCCCAGGCTTGGCGGTGGCAGACAGGGCGTGTGAGTGTGTGTGGGACACGCAGTTGAGGGTCAGGCTTCAGAAGGGAAATACCAAAATTTCAAGTACAAACTTGCCTCCAGTAGGGAGTGCATTCACATACGGTAGCATCTTTCTCATTGCTGTCCAATTCCCAAGAATACCTTCACCAAATCATCATCAACAAACACTTATTGTGTGTCCATTATTTCCAAGACACTGTGTTAAGCCTAGAGGGGATCTTTAGTCTTACTGAGGGACAGAAACAAAGACCTTATTTCTTGGAGAGGTGTAGCATGCTCAAGAATGGAGCCGGGCAAGGTGGCTCACGCCTGTAATCCTAGCTCTCTGGGAGGCTGAGGCGGGTGGATTGCTCGAGGTCAGGAGTTCTAAACCAGCCTGAGCAAGTGCGAGACCCCGTCTCTACTATAAATAGAAAGAAATTAATTGGCCAACTAATATATATAGAAAAAATTAGCCAGGCATGGTGGCGCATGCCTGTAGTCCCAGTTACTTGGGAGGCTGAGGCAGAAGGATTGCTTGAGCCCAGGAGTTTGAGGTTGCTGTGAGCTAGGCTGACGCCACGGCACTCACTCTAGCCTGGGCAACAAAGCGAGACTCTGTCTCAAAAAAAAAAAAAAAAAAAAAAGAATGGAGACTCAGTCTCATAAATATGTCACTTGGTGCATATACAATGTATACTTAGTGAGGGTTTGAAACAAACCTTCTGTGGTATCAGACTATAAATACTGGTTTGCAATATCTTTCTCATTTAGCAGTATGCCTTTGCGTGAACTCCATGTCAGTGCACATAGAAATTTACATATAGAGCCAGTGATATAGAGACGTTGGCAAGGATGAAGATGAAAGGGAGCTCTTGTCCACTGTTGGTGGGAATGTAGATTAGGACAGACCAGTATGGAGATGTCTTCAACGAACTAAAAGGAGCCCTACCATATGATCCAGTCATTCCACTACTGGGGATTTACCCAGAGGAAAATAAACCTGTAAGAGTAGTAGCAGGCCCCCCTCCCCTCCCTAGAAAAAAAATAGAGAAGCGACTCACTGACCAGACCCACCAAAAACGACTGCCAGGTACCACCAGCCCCTCCTGTTTCTCAAGAACGGACAAAGACCACATTGAAAAAACCCAGCTCTTTCCGACAAAAGTCCCTAGCCCGGCACAAAAGGTATAAAGGCCTCACCCCCTTCAAATGGATGCCACTTCTGGAGCCCCATTCTCCTGAGACCGTGAACCTCGCCCGGGAGTACACAATAAAGCCACATTGTTTGACCACACTCTTTCTCTCTGTGTTTCTCTTTCTTTCACCACCAGAAAACTTCACGTTTGGTCCCGAAACCCAGAAAAGGTGTTTTGGCTGCGCTGGCCTGCTCCAGGGCCTTGGCTGCACCACCACTTCCATGGACTCTCGCATTCCAGACCGGGTCCTCCGACTGATTGCTTTCAAGTCCCTGATTGACAGCCTCGGCCTGGGTGAGTCACCCTGTGTTGTCCCAACCTGGATCCCCTGCAGGGAGCCTCTGTTTCCAGGAAGCTGTTCCTATCCATTAAAACCATGGGCCCACATCAGAGGCTCTCCTGTTCCAGGGGTTGAGGCTATTCGGGACGCCTGAATACCTCTCTCCCCTTTCCCTACCAGCATACTAGTCTCATCGGAGACGTGCCCCAGACTTTTGCTGCCTCCATAGTTAGGATACTGTTCCTATCTATTTCCAGTCGAGTTGGGGCGACATGGGTAGCCAATCTTCTAAAATCCCCCGCGGGACGCCCTTAAGGTGTCTGCTGGCCCATCTGAAGGCCCTGGGTTTAGACATCCGGCACAAGTGTTTCATTTTTTACCACAATACTTACCTGGCCAATGTGTAAATTGGACAATGGCTCTCAGTGGCCTGAGAATGAGACTTTAGATTTCAATATTTACAAAACCTTGATAATTTTTGTCACAAAAATGGCAAATGGTCAGGCTTTCTTCTACCTGGGCTCCTGTCCTTCCCTCTCACAGACCTGCGACCCATCACAGAAACTTTTTGCGTGGAGTCCTCTTCAGTCCTTGGCCTCTTCCACCTCTCAGCTGAGAGATCCTCAGACCAACCCCTCCTGGATACGCTGAGAGAGGTAGCCCATGCAGAGAGGGTTGGGTGCGTCCATGTTCCCTTCTCCCTGTCTGATCTCTCTCAGATTGGGAAGCATTTAGGCTCCCTTTCTAACGACTCCATAGCCTACACCAAAGAGTTCCGCTATCTTACACAGCCATATGATGTGACCTGGCGTGACGTTTTTGTTATCCTGTCTTCTACCCTGTTATCCTGTCTTCTACCCTTACCACTGATGAAAAGGAGCGTGTCGGGGCTGCGGCTCAGGGCCTCGCTGAGGTTCACCTACAGACCGCATATGCCGGCGGGGGCCGAGGCCGTTCCCCACCAAGAGCCAGGGTGGAAATATCAACCTGACACCCCGCCCGGGCGGGAAGGAAGGAATTGCCGAGACCGCATGTTACCGTGTGTTCTCGCGGGGCTCCAGGCGGCCGCCCACAGAGCCATAAACTATGACGAGCTCAGAGAAATCACTCAGAAGCCAGGTGAAAATCCCACGGCCTTCCTCAGCCGCCTTGCTCCCATCCAGTATACCTGCTTAGACCCTACTTCCCCAGCAGGGGCCACCGTCCTTGCAACCCACTTTATTACCCCTTCCTCTCCTGGTATCAGAAAGAATCTCAAAAAGGCAGAGAAGGGCCCTCAGACCCCTAACCGAGACCTGGTGAACATGGCATTTAAAATCTGTAATTCAGGCTGGGCGCGGTGGCTCACGCCTGTAATCCTAGCACTCTGGGAGGCTGAGGCGGGCGGATTGCTCCAGGTCAGGAGTTCAAAACCAGCCTGAGCAAGACCAAGACCTCATCTCTACTATAAACAGAAAGAAAGTAATTGGCCAACTAATACATATAGAAAAAATTAGCCAGGCATGGTGGCACATGCCTGTACTACCCCAGCTACTCGGGAGGCTGAGGCAGGAGGATTGCTTGAGCCCAGGAGTTTGAGGTTGCTGTGAGCTAGGCTGACGCCACGGCACTCACTCTAGCCTGGGCAACAGAGTGAGACTCTGTATCAAAAAAAAAATAAAATAAAATTCTTTAATTCCTGGCCATGTGCGGTGGCTCACACCTGAAATCCTAGCACTCTGGGAGGCCGAGACGGGCAGATTGCTCAAGGTCAGGAGTTCGAAACCAGCCTGAGCAAGAGCAAGACCCTGTCTCTACTATAAATAGAAATAAATTAATTGCCCAACTAATATATATATATATATATATATATATATATATATATATATATATAAATTAGCAGGGCATGGTGGCACGTGCCTGTAGTCCCAGCTACTCAGGAGGCTGAGGCAGGAGGATCACTTGAGTCCAGGAGTTTGAGGTTGCTGTGAGCTAGGCTGACGCCAGGGCACTCACTCTAGCCTGGGCAACAAAGCAAGACTCTGTCTCAAAAAAAAAATCTTTAATTCCCGAGATGAACAGGCAGAGGCCCCAAAGGAGACCCGTGCTTGCCAAAGGCACACTTGCAAGCCCAAGCTTTGGTTGCAGCCCTGCGGCCGGTGGGGCCCGGGAAGCCATGGACCTTGTCTAAGGCAACCAGCTGCACTGCCCCAGGCACCTGCTTCAAGTGCGGTAAGAAAGGCCACTGGGCCAAGCAGTGCCCACAGCAACGTCCACCCACCAAGCCTTGCTGGCATGTGGTCAAGAGGGACCTGGAAAAGTGACTGCCCCTTGGGACAAAAGTACAGAGAACCAGTCCTTCTATCCCTACACCTGCCGATGGCCGTTTTTGGGTCTGGCTGCCGAAGACTGAAGAGGCCCCGACTCGGTGACCCCAATCACCTCTCCGAGCCCAGAGTAACAATCAACGTGGCGGGTAAGGCAGTGTCCTTTCTGGTTGACACGGGGGCTACCTGCTCTGTCCTGCCTTCTTTCTCAGGCCCTATTTATCCTTCCCAGGTGTCGGTCATGGGAGTTGACGGCCATCCCCTGCAGCCCCACTACTGGTCCCCTGACTTCTCATTGATGACTGTCCCATCACCCATTCCTTCCTTATCATGCCCTCCTGTCCTGCTCCACTATTAGGAAGAGACTAACCAAAGTGGGTCCCACACTCCACTTTTCCTCAGGAACCTCCGCCCTTCTTCTATCCCTCTCTGCAGATCCCCCACCTACACCCTCCGCTCCTCCCGAAGCATGCCCTCTCCCGCCTGAGCTCGTAAATCCTCAAGTAAGGGACCCCTCCACCCCAGTGGTGGCCACACACCACACCCCTGTCCTCATTCGGCTCAAAGACGCTTCATCCTTCCCTTCCCGGCCCCAGTTCCCTTTTTCACCACCCACCGCAGAGGTCTAAATCCCATCACAGACTGCCTTCCGCCCGAAAACCTCTTAATCCCAACTAATGCTCCCTATAACACGCCCATTCTCCCAGTAAAAAGCCAAATGGCTCCCACCGGCAGGTCCAGGACCTCAGACACACTAACGAGGCAGTTGTCCCCATACACCCTGTGGAGCCTAATCCTTACACTTGGCTTTCTCATATTCCACACTCCTCTACCCACTTTTCTGTTCTGGACCTCAAAGATGCCTTCTTTACTATCCCCTTAGACCCAGTCAGTTACAATCTCTTTGGCTTCACGTGAGAGGATCCTGACCCAAACACATCTAGGAAACTCACCTGGACCGTCCTGCCCCAGGGGTTTCGGGACAGCCCCCACCTATTTGGTCAGGCTCTGGCCCAGGCCCTACTCCAGTGTCCCTTACGGCCTAGCCCTGTTCTCCAATACGTTGATGATCTGCTGCTCTGTAGCCCCTCTTTACGGCAGTCTAAGACCCACACTGCCTGTCTGCTTAACTTCCTTGAATCCAAGGGCTATTGAGTGTCCCCCTCCAAGGTCCAGCTGTCCAAGCCCGCAGTCACTTACCTTGGGCTTCGTCTCACCCCCACGTCCTGGGATCTCGCTGTTGACCGCCAACGGGCTCTTCGCAATCTCCAACCACCCACAACCGCTGAACAGATTCTGTCCTTCCTTGGATTTGTTGGTTTCTTCCGACATTAGATCCCCTACTTCTCTCTCCTTGCTAAACCCCTCTATGAGGCAGCCTGTGATGCCTCCACTGTCCTTTTACTAAACCGTCAAGCTGTCTGCCCCGAGTTCCTGAAGCTTCGTGACACTCTACTCCAGGCACCACCTCTAAGACTCCCTCGTCCTAAAACACCCTTTTGTCTCTACACAGATGAGTGCCAGGGCTTGGCCCTTGGTGTCCTTGCTCAGCCTTTAGGCTCCTGGAACCCACCCACCTGTATTCCTGTAGCTTATTTATCCAAGCGACTGGACACCACGGTCCGTGGCTGGCCGCCTTGCCTTAGGGCACTGGGCGCGGCAGCCTCTCTCACCCGGGAAGCACTAAAGCTTTCCCTAGGACAGGACCTTCCTGTCTTTTCCACCCATCGCCTTCAAGATCTCCTGACTCACCGCTCGTTAGCACTACTCACTCCTTCTAGGTCACAAGAGTCCCATCTCCTATTCATAGAGAACCCCACCCTCACCTTAACACAGTCTCTGACTCTGAACCCTGCCACTTTACTTCCCGTTCCTGCATTGCCTCTCGCTCCTGCCCTGAGATGGTCGATGCTGCCACCACCTCTAGGCCCGACCTCTCAGCCGGACCCCTCCCTGATGCAGACTCAGCGTTGTTTGTTGATGGCAGCTCATCCACAGGGGATGACGGCAAGCGCCGAGCAACCCTATGCAGATCGCGTGTGCTTTCTCACCGCCCACACTGACCCCAACCTGCAAGTTCATGGACGCTGCCTTACCAACCATACTGTGACCACAACCACCTCCTCTGCTCCGGGACAACGGAACGCTTGCCCGCTGCGTCAATACATCCACCCCAGGTCCTGGTTTCCCTGTCATAATGGTCCCTCAATTAATTCTATACGTTTCAGGACTCACGAGAGGCGTTCTGGGATATGGTGTCATTTCTACGCAACATTTTGCAGGTCGCCTACAAGTTGCCCTAAAAACCACGTCTGCATCACTGGCCTCACCACAAAGAACACTACGTCACTGGCTCAGGTTCCTCTCCAAAATCGAAGAGCATGAGATCTGCTAACGGCCTAAAAAAAGGAAAGACCTCCTTTTTCCCTTCATAAAGAATGCTGCTGCTATGTCAACGAATCGGGCCTTGTAAAACAGAACATAGACAAACTCACCAACCTGAGTAAACACCTACACAACCGCTGCCACCAGAATATACCCCCTTCGACTGGATGCAGTCCCCTTTAGCTACCTGGCTATTGCCACTAATAAGACCCATTGTCATCATCTGCCTAATCTTTCTCGTTGCTCCTGTCTTTTACAGTTCCTCCAGCGCCGCCTATAAAAGCTGTTTCGAGTGGCAGTGAACCAACTACTTCTTCATCTGTACTCCCCCTACCAGTGATCCCTCATCCTGCCCACTCTGGCCTGTAGCTCCTAACTACACCCCTCCCAGCAGGAAGTAGTCAGAAAGAGCACTGCCCATCATAACCAAAAGGCTGGAATGTAAGCCTTGTGGTGGGCCCCCCTGCCCTCCCTAGAGAAAAAAAGAGAACCAGCTAACTGACCAGACCCACCAAAAACAACTGCCAGGCACCACCAGCCACTCCTCCTGGAATCTGCAGACACCACCAGCCCCTCCTCCTAAAATCTGCAGGTACCACCAGCCCCTCCCATTTTTCAAGAATGGACAAAGACCACAGTGGAAAAAACCCAGCTCTTCCCACCAAAAGTCCCTAGCCCAGCCCAAATGGTATAAAAGCGTCACCCCTTCAAACGGATGCCACTTCTCAGGCCCTCCACTCTTGGGACCCAGAACCTTGTCCAGGAGCGCATAATAAAGCCACGTTGTTTGGCCCCACTCTTTTTCTGTTTCTCTGTCTGTTTCTTTCACCACCGCAAAACTTTACACCCAGTAGCTAGGACTACTGCCTATACATCACCACACCTGGCTAATTAATACTATTTTCAGTAAAGACAGGGTCTCACTCTTGCTCTGGCTGGTCTCCAACTCCTGATGGCAAGCAATCTGCCTGCTTCAGTCTCAAAGAGTGCTAGGCCTTCAGGCCTGATCCATCACACCCTGCTAGCATACACAATTCTTACTAAGCCCTCAAGACTGGACACAACTTCGACTAGCTTTGTGAAGACCCTAGATGCTGTAGGAGATACCTATAGATTCTCCTCTACATTAAAAAAAAACAAAAAACAAAAAGCAGCAACACAGTCAACCCAAATCATATGCTTCTCTTCCCTTCCCCAAGATCACACCTTTTCTAGAGGGAAATCATAGTAACAGAATAGACAGACAATTTTCTCATTTTCAATGTATTTTTCTTTTGAGTTCTTAAAAAAATCACGGTGCACGGATTTGCGTGTAATCCCTGGCCAGGGGCCATAGCAATCTTCTCTGTATTCTTCCTATTTTAGTAGCTGTGCTGCTCAAGCTAATTCGACTTCTTTTTATTTTCTAAATGGAAACTGCATGTAGGAAGCCGGTGAGTCGCAAGGGGGCAGCAGAGCGCTCCTCGTCACACCGAAGCTTTCAGCACTGGGAACACGCGTCACGCCGGCCGGGCGCGGTGGCTCACGCCTGTCGTCCTAGCTTTCTGGGAGGCCGAGACGGGCGGATAGCTGTTGCTTCAGGGGTTCGACACCAGCCTGAACACTGCCTGAGCACAGTCAGACCCCGTCTCTAATCTAAAAAAAAAAGTAAAAAAGGCAAAAAAAATACACAAAACACAAAACAGCCGGGCGCTCTGGCAAGCGCCTGTAGTCCCAGCTACCTGGGAGGCTGAGGCAGAAGGATCGCTCACAGCCCAGGACCTGGAGCTTGTGGTGACCCGCCCTCACTGCACTCTGCCCAGGACGCCGAGTGACACTCTGTCTCCACAAAAAAAAATGAGAAACTGCAATTGCAAAGATTAAATGCTTGCAAATCCCCCTACCCCTTCCCCTCTTTTCAATACAAAAAAAAAAAAATTCTTTTCAATCACTCTTCTCTTTGCACTTCATCATTACTCCCACATACAAAACTCTTCCTCATATCAAATACTCTCACACACCACAACTCACACTCACAACCACTCACAAAACACACACTCTCTGCATTACACCCCTTACCTCACAACACGCCCACACCCTCCTCACCCTCACCTCACCCCTCATGCACTGCCCTGCACTTGCACCACCCTACACACACACCCATGCTCAACACGCACTTAACACGCGCTCCTCACTACTCTGCTCCTTCTTTACACCCTATGCCCACACTGCACTTCACACCCTGCTTTACACTCACACACACGTGCTCACCCACCCTCTTCCTTATGGCTCGCTACCACTCCGTGCTACACACATACCACACTTGATTCACACACTCACGGCCACTTGCCTTCTTTACACATCTTTCCCATTGTCATTTCTACTGCTATAAAGTGAAAGTATCTATGTCATAAAATGGTTTTTTGTCCTTTGTGTAAATACCCAGGAGTGGGATTGCTGGATCAAATGGGAGATCTACTTTTAGTTCTTTCATGTACCTCCTTGCTACTCTCCATACAGGTTGTCTTAGTTTGCAATCCTACCAGCAGTGTATGACTCTTCCTTTCTCTCCACATCCACGCCAGCATCTCCTGTTGTGGGACTTTGGGATGAAAGCCATTCTCACTGCAGTTAGGTGATATCTCACCATACAAGAATCAGTCTTATTCCATGTGCCAATAAAGGACCAGCCACCAGATTTACAAACAACTGGCCATCACCCACTCCAATGGCAATATTTTAAACAGAAATAAGACATTAAATCTTGGCTCAGCCATTTACCTTATGCCCCTTTAGTTGCTTGCAATCTATTTGACCCCAATTTCCTCATGAGCTAGGGATAGTTGCTTCCCACTGTCACCTCCTCACATGGTTGTTGTGACAACTAAGAGTGATAACTAAGGTCAAAGCTAAAATGCCTGGCACATGCTAAGTGTTTGCATGCAAAACATCACTATTCCCATAGAAAGAACCAAGGGAACAGTTACTGAACACAGATTATGTGCTCAGGATTTTGAATCCTTAAAGCAATAAAGTTAGGAAGATGAGAGGTTGAATGACAGCTGAGGGGTTAAATGATATGCCTAAGGCCACACAGTTAGCTACAAGAATAGCAGCTGACGAGAGAGGAACACTCCTACACTGCTGGTGGGACTGCAAACTAGTTCAACCTCTGTGGAAAGCAATATGGAGATACCTTAAAGCGATACAAGTGAATCTACTATTTGATCCAGCAATCCTATTACTGGGCATCTACCCAAAAGATCCAATGACACTCTACAAAAAAGACACCCGCACTCGAATGTTTATAGCAGCACAATTCATAATTGCAAGGCTGTGGAAACAGCCCAAGTGCCCATCAATCCAAGAATGGATTAATAAAATGTGGTATATGTATACCATGGAGTACTATTCAGCTCTAAGAAACAATGGTGATATAGCACATCTTATATTTTCCTGGTTAGAGCTGGAACCCATACTACTAAGTGAAGTATCCCAAGAATGGAAAAACAAGCACCACATATACTCACCAGCAAACTGGTATTAACTGAGCAGCACCTAAGTGGACACATAGGTGCTACAGTAATAGGGTATTGGGCAGGTGGGAGGGGGTAGAGGGTGGGTATATACATACATAATGAGTGAGATGCGCACTATCTGGGAGATGGTCATGCTGGAAACTCAGACTTGTGGGGGGGAAGGGCATTTATTGAAACTTTAAAATATGTACCCCCATAATATGCCAAAATAAAAAAAAATGAAAAAAAAAGAATAGAAGCTGACAATGAGCAGGTACTTGCCCTGTGCCAGGCACTCACTGCTCTGAGCATTTGCATGGCTTATCTGTCCCTTACAAAGGTGCTAACCAGTGGGTATCATCATTATGCCGGTTCGACAGAAAAGGAAACTGAGTCACAAGGAAGCGAGGCCAGAGTCACACTGTGGAGTGTAAGCGTGGAGCTGGGGTGAGAGCTGAGGCAGTCTAGCCCTGGAGCCTGAGTTGTGACGGCCATGCCACCCGGCAGAGGTGGAGTCTCACCTGAGGTCAAGCTGAGACAGAGCCCAGGCTCTTCCCACCACCCTACGCAGCTCCCAAGCTAGTGTCACCAAGAGCTCGGCACTTGTCCTCGAGGCCCCATCAGAAGAATCAGGACAAGGGGTTTGAGGAGAAGGACACAGGAGTTCATTAATTTCGTGGACAATGAGGAGGAAGGAGAATCTTGTGTGAAATGCCATTGTCCTAACAACAGGCAGAAATACAGAGCTTTTTAAAGGGGCAGCATCCACTTCAGGCAACTGCTGTTCAACTACAGTTGATGACTCTTGGTGATTCCATGTCTGCCCAAGACGATCCTGCGACCTCCTGCGACCTCCGTCTACTTGGGAGGCCCACCCGGGCCTCGAGGACCTCCAGGACCTTCCCCTGCCAGCTCGAGGTCCTGGGTAGGCCACCAGTTCTGCAGAGCCATCTCCTGTATCACAAAGGGCAAAAGACATCCCTCCTGCCCCACCCCTGTCCTTAGGCAGGGATGCAGGTCCCAGTTCCCCCAAGGAGTAGGGGATGGTTTAAGGAGACAGAAAACATTTTTGCCACATTTTCAGGCACTTTCCTCTGTTGCAGTGGCTTGCAGCAAGGCCTGCTCAAGACTCTCACGAAAATCCAAACCATCTCCCGATCATCACCCAATTACTGCCCCCTCCTGTCACTGCCATGTGTCCCTCTTACCCATGCTGACTGCACTTCTTAGGTGGCCTCTAGTCACTGCCTCCATTTCTTCCCCTCTTACTCCCCTCTGCCCATTCCAGGGTGGCTACTGCGTCCTCCCTTCCACACAGACAGCAATCAGAAGGGTCACTAGTCACTTCCACGTCACTAAACCCCACAGGACATTTCTCAGGCCTGTTCTGAAAATTCATAATTTTCTGATTTTGACATATCATCGGCTTCTGTGACAGACCCCACCTTGGGTCCCTCCCACCTCTCTGACTGCGGCTCTGTCATCTTTGCCGCCTCAATATTCTCTCTCAGGCTTCTAAATTCGCAGGGGCCTCAAGTCTTGGTCCTGGGCCTTGTTTTCTTCCCCTCTCTGTCCTCCTCCCTCTTCTTTCTGTCATCTTCCCAGCTTCAATGTCACCTACATGCCAGTGACCCCTGCCCTCCAGGTCTGTCTGTGAGGTGACTCTGGCTTGACTCCCCACTGGGCTGAGTGTACCCACTGAACCCCAAGGAGGTGGCTGATGCAATCAGGTACGAGGGCAATGGGCTGGCTCTGAGCTGAGGTACGCAGTGGACCTTTGGCCACCTCGGCCCAGGACAGCCCCTCCTGCCCTAATACTTCCCTTAGGCCCCAGGGTCTTCCTGCCACCCTCCAGGTCACTCGGGACCGGCTTCCATCCTCCTGGCCTAGGGCATATTCTAGACTGCTCAGCATCCCTGGTGGCCGAGAGAAAGGCAGCCTGACATGCTCAGGAACGGCTGGAGGCACCCTCAAGGGACAGAGACTTTTTACATTGGAGTTGTACACGGGGTTCTTTGTACAAATCTTACAGCTTTTCTGTGAACTTGAAATAACTTCAAAATAAAAAGCAAAAATCTAATGTTAAACAAACAATTACCTTCTGGAGACTGCTTCCTTTCTTGTGGACATTTCTGATCAGGAATAAGAAGGGCAGTCCTGTCACTGATGGGTACCCGTGTTCTTAGGGGACAGATGAGACGTGATTTCCCCCCCATGGTCCACTGACGCCCCCACACGTTATCTGCACTGCATGCAGTAGGTTCTTGGATACATCCAGTGTTAACCCACTAAATCAATATAAGGCTTAGTGCCCAGGTATGTGACAGTGGCTTATTATAGGAACAAACATGTCCCAGATATGTGACTACTCCCTGGAAGTGTTACGCTCAGAAATGTCCCCATCCCCAATGTCTCACCGAGGACTGCCTCCCTCTGCAGGTCCAGCTCCAGGGTGTCCTCAACACAGCAGAGAAAGGGCAAGGTACACTGGCTCAGACCTGTAATTCTCGCACTTTGGAAGGCAAAAGTGGTCTATTACTTGAGGCCAGGTGTTTGAGAACAGCCTGGACAACATTGCAAAATCCTCTTTCTACAAAGAATTTTTTTAAAGAAAGTTACCAGGTGTGCTGGTGCATGTTTGTGGTCCTACTTACTCATGAGGCTGAGGCAGGAGGATCCCTTGAGCCCAGGAACTCAAGGTCACACTGATATGACCTGAGTGACCCGTGAAAGAGTCTCCCATCTCCAACATAGCTCCCATGTCCTACCATGGCTAAACTGTGACTATTGCCACTTCTTTTTTTATAGTATTTATTTTGTTAGCAGTATAAGGAGTCACTACATCGCCCTCCTGGGCTCAAGGGATCCTCCCACCTCAGCCTCTCCAGTAGCTGGGATTCCCAGCACGACACTGCTACACCCCCCTTGTTTCCATTTCTCTAATGGAAACTCTACTGGGAAAGGTAACAAATTTATCTGATAGTTAGTCCTTGACCCCATTGTCACTCCATTTACAAACTCTGCTCTTCTTCCTCACAAAAATAGGTCAAAAACTAGCCAGCATAGTTCACTGCATCCTAGGAGATGGATGTAATGGTAGAGTTTCACGAAAAAAAAAAAAAAAAAAAAAAAAAAAACACCAATGTATTTTCATGGCTTCCTTCCAGAAATATTCATGGAGAAGCTGCTGTGTCCCCAGCACTGTGCCGAGAACTGGAGACACGCCTGTGGGAGGGACTGACACCATCCCAGCCCTCTTGGAGCTTACAGTCCAGTAGAGGCTAATAATCAAAAATGACACAGACACATGTAAAGCTACAACTATAATTCAGTCTAGGAAGGAGACTTAGCTGAGAGCACCTAATAGGGGGAACCCTCCGGCCATTCCTAAGGCAGTGGCCATGGAGTTCATATCTAAGGGATGACTAAGTTAGTGGTCAAAGAGCTGTTTTGAAAAAAGACCAAAGGCCTGCAAGGTGGCTCACACCTATAATCTCTGCACTTTGGGAAACCACACAGGAAAAATCCTTTGAGGCCAGGAGTTCAAGACCACTCTAGGCAACATAATGAGACCTTCTGTGTGCAAAAACCTCTTTAAATTAAAATCTTTTAGAAAAACAGCAGGGGACAATATGTGTAAAGGTCCTGGGGTAGGAGGGAGCAGGGCATGTACCAGAAACATAAGGATGGCAGTGGAAAGATGCCAGTCACTCCTGAGAGCAAAGGGGAGCTGAGGGGTGACAAGGCTGGAGAAGGAACCAACACACAGGGCCTCAGAGGCCAGGCCAGGAATTGTGACCTTTATTTGAACATGAGGGAAAGCACTGAAGTAGTTTCAGCAGGGAAACCAGTTCAAGGACTTGTGTGAAATTCCAGTGAGAAGGATGAGGACAGTGGTGGCCCTGGGGACGGAGGGAAGAGGACAGAGTGTGGAGACCAGAACAAGATCCACAGGCACAGAGCGTGGTGGGGAGTTAAGAGGAGGGAAAGGGAAGAAGGTGGAGATCTGGGTGCCAGAAGGGCCAGGGGTCTGGCGGGAGCGATCACGGGCTGGTTCTGTGCATGTGGGGTGGAGAGGTCTCTGACACGCTCGGGCTGAGATGTCACAGAGGCAGCCGGGTACACGGGTCTGCAGTCAGAGGCACATTTGGCCTGGTGATGGGAGTCAGTGGCACGTAGGTGACATGGAAGCTGGGAAGACGACAGAGAAGAGGGAGGAGGACAGAGAGGGGGAGACAGGAAGGCCCAGGACCAAGACTTGAGGCCCCTGTGCATTTAGTGTCCTGGGAGAGAATATTGAGGCTGCAAAGAAGACAGAGCTGCAGTCAGAGAGGTGGGAGGAACCCAAGGTGGGGTCTGTCACAGAAGCCGATGATGTCGTCAGTGTCAATATCATAGAAAATTCTGGAGTTTCAGAAGAGACCTGAAGAACGTCCTGTGGGTTCAGTGACGTGGAAGCGACTAGTGACTTGCTGACTGGTGTTTCCGGGGAGGGGAGGAGACAGAAGCCAGACTGCAGAGGGTGGAGGCGGGAGTGAGAGGGGAAGAAATGGAGGCAGTGACTAGAGGCCACCTAAGAAGTGCAGTCAGGATGGGGAAGAGGGACACATGGCAGTGACAGGTGGGGGCTGTAGTGGGGTCGAGGTGGGGGTAATGGTTTGGATTTCCATGAGGGCCATGAGCAGGCCTTGCTCCAAACTAGTAAAACAGAGGAAAGGGTCTAAAAATGTGGCAAAAATGTTTTCTACATCTTTAAATCATCCCCCATTCCTTTTCGAGAACTAGGAGCTGCATTCCTGCCTATAGTAAAGGTTGTATGTGGGGGGAGGATATCGTTTGTCATTTGTGCTACTGGAGATGATTCCACAAAACTGGCAGAAGCCCTGAACCTGGACCTGCCAAGGGAAGGTACTAGAGGTCCTGGAGGTCCAGGTGGACCCCCAGGTACATGGACGTCACAGGATTGTCTTTGGCAGAGATGGGAGTATCAGAGTCATCAACTGTAGTTGAACAGCAATTGCCTGAAGATGAATGGCCTCTGTTAAAAAGCTCCGTATTTCTGCATATGTTGTGGGAAATTTGGATTTGGGGGGAGAAGGTCTACCATTTCTCCTCCTTAGCTTGCAAAGTAGTAAACTCTTTCTTTGTCTTGAACCACTTCTTTTCCTTCTGACGGGGCCTGGAGGACAGTGCTGAATCTTTACTAATGCCCTGAGCAAGAGCACGAGCTCGTCTCTGCCAATAATAGAAAAATTACCCAGGTGTGATGGTGTGAGCCTGTGGTCCCAACTGCTCAGGAGGGTAAGGAGGCAGATCGCTTGAGCCCAGGGGTTTCAGGTTGCAGTGAGCTATGATGATGCCACTGCACTGCAGCACAGACCACAGAATAAGACCCTGCCCCCACAAAAAATGGTTTTCTGGACTGAGCAAGAGGAAGGGCATTCCAAGCAGAAGGAACAGCATAGGCAAAGGCACAGAGATGTGACAGAAAATTTCAGGATTTTAAGCTAGGAGAGCAACAGGATCAGATTAATCCATTCTTTCCTTGAACACACATGTGTCACATACTGTGCTAGCTGGAGGAGATGACAGCAGTGAAAAAACCAAATCCCTAACCTCACATCACTTACATTCTAGCTGGGGTCACAGACGTGGAGTAAATGAATATACAATATGTCTGTGGCTAAGCACCAAACAAGGGATGGGAGTAGAGAGGGACCAGACAGTTCTATTTCAGACAGGGTGGGCAGGGAAGGCCTCTCTGACCAGGTGACATTTGAGTATGACTCAAAAGAGTGAGGGAGCCAGCCTACCGAGTAGATGAGAGAGATCACGTGGACAGTGGGAGGTGCAGATACAAAGGCCCTGTGGCTGGAGTAAGCTTGGTGTGTTCTTGGTGAGACTGAGGAGCAAGAGTGGGGGTGGGGTGGGGTGGCGTTGGTAGGAGATGAGGTGGGTGAGGGAGGGGAGGACTCAGTCATGTTCTCACAAAGCGCCTTGTGGCCATGGCAGGGAGTGGAGATCTCATTCTAGGTGGGACGGAAGCGTTTGCTGAGACTGCATGTGGACGTGTGAGAGGAAAGACAGAACTAGGTGACTGGAAGGTTTTCACCCAAGCAACTAGGAGGACTGCAGTGAGGACATGCTGATTGTGAGAGTCCTGTTAGACCACCAGGGGGAGCTGTTGAGCAAACACCTGGATCTGCGTGTCTGGAACTCAGAGGAGAGGTCAGAGCAGCAGGCGTCTGTGCAGAGGGGATGTTGAAAGACCTGGGACCCCATGAGACCCTGAAAGAAGCATGTGCACAGAGAGAAGTGCACGAGCACGAGCCCCATGGCTGTCCAACCTCCTGACTGTAGCGCATGCAGACAGTAGGGCCAGCAGAAGGCACCGAGGGCTGACTGGCCGGCCAGGGAGATAAAAGGAAAACCGGGAGAGCTGAGTGTCCCAGAATCCAATGGAAGCAAAATTCACAAGGAAGACGGACTGATCAACTGTGTCCAATGCTACCAAGATACCTTGGAAGATGAGCATTCAGTAGGCTCACTGAATTTCAGGGCAGGGGGGAGGACATGGATTGCCTTTGCATGCCTGGGTTCTCATGTGTGTGACCTGTGCACTTGGACGGGGCCCCACTCTCAGCAGGGTCCTGCAATGGGTCTAATGCTCTTCTGTGACTGTCTTGATATTTCTAATAACTTTTTACAGTGAGTATGGGCCCTATCCCACAAGATATGTCCACCCAGAAGGTGACCTTATTTGGAATAAGGTACTTTGCCGATGTGATTAAGGTAAAGAACTTGTGATGAGAGCATATTGGATTAGGGGAGGCCCTAAATCCAATGACAGGTGTCCTAATAACTGAAGAAAGTGAAAAAGACACACAGAGAAGGTGACGTGAAGACAGAGGCAATGATTGGAGTGATGTGTCACAGGCCAACATGTGTCAAGGGTTGCCTGTGGCCACCAGAAGCTGCAATAGAGACAGAAACAGATTCTCTCTCAGAGAGTCCAGAAAGAACTCACCCTGCTGAGGCCTTGGTTTAAGACATCTGATTTCTACACCTGTTAGAAAATAAATTTCTTGGATATTATTATTTTTTTTTTTTTGAGACAGAGTGTCGCGCTGTTGTCTGGGCAAGAGTGTCGTGCTGTCAGGCTGGCTCATGGCAACCTCTAACACCTGGGTTCAAGCGATCCTCCAGCCTCAGATTCCCAGAGTGCTGGGATCCCAGGCCTCAGCCACTGTGGCCCACCAGAAGGTTGTGGTTTTCAAAGAGAGGACATGTTACAATATTTTTCAATGTGGATGGCAACATTCTGTGGGCTGGGCAGGGATCAGGAGTAATGCTGCAAGAACAGAAGAGGACATTAGTTTGAGCAGAGTGCGTCCAAGGAGAATCAATTGCAATTGCATCTACTGTCACAAGAATAAAGCAGCGCTCTGTGTGTGAGTGGCAGGGCCGCACTGCACCATGCAGCAGCAGCAGCAGCCCTTGTCGCCGGTGTGCTCACCAAGTCTGTTCCCATCCACCACCTCCCTGGATCCTACAAACAGCCTATGAGGTAATAAAGGACTTCTTTTCATGTCCATTTTGCAGATGGGTAAATAAAGGCTCAGAGAGGTGAAGTGACCACCCAAGGTCACACAGCTAGTGACCAGCAGACCTACGACTCCAATCACAGTGAGGTGTTTCCCCTCTCCTTGGCTGCCTGTGTTGGCAGCTTTGAACACACAGGGAGTGGGGTAGCAGATTCCTGGGCGAGTCCACTCCTGAGGGTGGAACCCAATGTCTCCATGGGGGCTGCTAGCCACTCCTTAGCGACAGTGATCAGGCCAGCCCTTGGCAGGACTTGCTGCCCAGAGGCGTCTTCACAGCTGGCCAGCTGCCAGCCCACCAGGCTCCTGGAGAGGATGACTTGGAGCCGAGAGCTCTGGGCAGGGACCAGCAGGGCCTGGGGTCCCACGGGTTCAGGCTGTGTGCCTCTGCCTCAGAGAAGACACCTGCGCTGGGAGAGACAGAGCCCCAGGCCAGGGCTGCCTGGACAAGCACTAGCATCCTCGGAGGGGCTGCTGGGCAGGGACAGAGCAGGGCGCAGGTGGAAGAGTGCCAGGCACTGTGGCTGTCTCACTCAGGCTGCACAAGGGTGGCAGTTTCAGGTGCTGTAGAAGGAGGGAAGTGACAAGCTGAGCTGAATGACAGGAAATGCTGTGGGTGCAGACCAGGCTCTGGAAGAAACAGCAATAAACCCTTCTATGGTGACAGTGAAGTGAGCAGGGAAATGTCAGTTTCAGGCCTGGGAATGGTTAGTGAGGGGTAAGAGTGATTCCTGCCCCAGCCTCCTCTTCCACCTGGGAGCAGGGACAGCAGGGCACGGTGGCCAGACCTGCACCGTCTCAACAACCTGGGAGCAAATGGACTTGGCACTCAGTGTGTAGCCACCAAAGTCAAGACTGGGAGCCCTGAAGTCACATCCCAAGAGAGCTGAGGTGCCCAGATGCTAGAAAAGGGACCAGAGGATGGAGAGTGACAGCAGGTGACCTGCAGGACACCTGTGATGACCCACCAGGTACCAACCAAGAGGAGTGGAGAGCTAAGTGGCGCCACTTGCAGGAGGGGAGGCTGGAGACTGCTTGCAGAGCGACAGCTAAAGAAAGCCAGCCCCAGGGAGAGGAGCACGTGAAGCAAGGCCAGCCAGGGGGCCACAGCCAAGTCAGGACCAGAACACAAAACACAACAAAACCCAACCCCCATTAACTGAGGCTTGTCACAGGCGGCCATTGTGCCACCTGCTCTTTGGAAGACCTGCTTTCCTTCTTAGTACAGTGCTCCAGGCAGGTGTAGCTCCTGTGACCCCACTTTATGGATGGCGAGGCTGAGTTGCAGACAAAGGAAGACCTTCCCTAGGTCACTCGGTCACGTCTCCAAGCTGAGATTCAGACCAGGTCTGTCTGGCTCCAAAGCCCATTGTGTAAGGTCTCCCTGCAGGACTCGTAGGACCATTAAGTGAAATAAAACACTGTAGTAACGACAGTGACTTAACAGCCTTCCTGTATTGAGCACCTACTGTGTGCCAGGCATTGTTCTAAGAGCTGTCACAGACAATAACTAATGCATGTCCCTGTGAAGTAGTATTGCCACCCTGTGAAGTAAGTATTGTGACTATGATCTCTCCCCTCCCACAAATGAGGAGTCTCATTAGCACAGAGGAGGCAGGGGCACCGTTTCTGCCAGTTGCCTAAGGTCATCCAGGAGTAAAGTTGAAAACTGAAGCCCAGCAGGTGGCCCCAGAGCCTGTGTCTTAAGCACTTGCCCTCCCTACAGACGCACAGGCCGTGTGGGATTCCCTTCCTCTCACAGGAAAGGAGAAGCAGCAAGCCCTGGACACAAGGCTCCCCCTGCCACAGGGCACTCAGGACAGGAGGGCTAAGGCTTCTAAGCCAGCTCTGCTAACGGGAGGCCTGCTCCCATCTGTAGGCACAACTGTCTGCTAAGGGGCCATGGCAGCAGCCCTGAGCAGCCAGCATCCAGCAGGAAGTTAAGGGGCACATGCCCAAGGCCTCAGCCAGGTTCTGCCCAGGCTTCTCGGACAGAGATAACCAGGACATAACTCCTCCATCCCATCACCTTTGCTTAGGGTCTTTCAATGGGCTCCATGAAGGGGCACCACCCAGGTTGGGGGTCTGAGGCTCTGGCTTGAAGGACGGAGGTGACAAGAGTGGGAGAGGCCCTTGTGGCATATCAAGCAACCATACAAGGGCACACATCCAGGCTGGCAGTGAGCAGCTGAGATTTGCCTTGCTCCTACAACATCTACTAGAACAGAGCCTACACAGGGTGTGTTATTTTCCAAAACAAAACTGAAAGGTGGGAAGCAACGTCTGATTTAGATGGGAAGGACTCAGCGAAAGTACTCTGGAAAGTATGAAGAATCAAACGGAAAGCACACTCACAAAGAGGAACCCTAGCTCTCTAGCAATGGACATTAACCAAATTCAGAACACTAAAATTACAGAAAAAGAATTTCAAATATGGGTTGGAAGAAAACTCAATGATATGCAAGAAAAAATGGATAACCAACACAAAGAAACCACAGAAAAACCCATGACTTCGTAGAAAAATTCTCGAAAGAAATTGACATATTAAAGAAAAATCAAACCAAACTCCTGGAAATGAGCTATAAGGTGAACGATAAAAGTAACATACAAAGGAAAGCCCATGTGAATAACGCTAGACTGCTCATCTGGAACCGTACAATTAAGAAGAGACTGGAGCGCCGTTCTCACTCTTCTCAAACTCAATAATGCCCAGCCTAGAATCTTGCACACTGCAAAACTAAGTTTTGTATACGAAGGAGAAATAAAGACATTCTCAGGTAAGCAAAGACTGAGGGAATTCACCAAGACAAGACCAGCCCTCCAAGAAGTACTCAAAACAAAGTTACACACAGATCAGCACAATAAACACTCATGAATGTAAAACCACTAAAAAGCTAAAGGGCCAGATACCATAGTAGCTTGAGAGAGAAAACAAAACAACAAATTTCAATCCAACAGGATAAATAGAAATTTGCCCCACTTATCAGTTCTCTGAATAAATGTGTATGGCTTGAACTTCCCACTCAGGGGACATAGGCTGGATGAATGCATAAAAAAGAGTGGGGGAGGGCAGTCCAGGCTGTGAACAAGCTGGTCCATGACCTGTCCCTTGTGACAGTGGACTGAATGGATAAATGCTACTTCTAGGCCCCTGGTGGAGCATGTGAGAGAGAAGATCGGGGCTCCCCTGGGCAGACTGGGCCCCACTGATAACGGCAGGAGGTGGAGAACCTGCCAGAGGCAAGAAGCCCCATCTTCTACCTGGGTGACCTACCTAGAGGGTGCGCAGTTTGACAATCAGTCGGGAAACACTCCCCACAGGTTCAGTATATGTTCACTCTGATCTTGGATATTCCATCCCCAACTATAGCCAAGTGAGAAGAGGGTGGCTGGGTGCAGAGGCTCATGCCTGTAATCCCAGCACTGTGGGCGGCCAAGGAGTGGGGATCACATGAGGCCAGGAGGTTAAGATCAGTCTGGGCAATATGGTGAGACCCCGTACTCTACACAAAAAAATTTTTTTAAGTTTTGCCAGGCATGGGGTTGTGTGCCTGTAGTCCTGGCTACTCAAGAGGCAGAGGCAGGAGGATCCAGTTTCCTTGAGCCCCAGGAATTCAAGGTTGCAGTGAGTTATGATGTGGCCACAGCCCTCCAGCCTGAGTGATGGAGCAAGACTTCATTTGTAAAACAAAACAAAATAAAACAAAAAAGAGAAAAGGAGGTGGTTCTTTCCAGTCTCTAGATGTAAGGATTTGCAGGACAAGTGTACGTGGCAAGAGGCAGCCTGGGCCTGCACATTGGCCCTCAGAACAGCTACGCCTGTAGCTACAGAATCTACACCTTCAACTTCTAGCAGCTCTGGGTCCCAAACTGGACAATCAACTCTTAAGGAAAAGGGCTCCCTCTGTCTAGTTCACTACTATATCCCAAGCTCTTAGAACAGTGCCTGACACACAGTAGGTGCTGCATAACTATTGTGTGTGATGTGCTGGGGGTTCACAGCAGGCACCACCACTAAGAATTTGCTTTTATCCCTTACAGAGTCCTGCAGACATTTCCTGGTGACATTCTGAAAACTGTTATGATGTATAATTTTTAATTGATACATTTTTATTTCTTTCAAATCCCACAAAAGTAACACAGGAAAACATTTTCCTTAGAAAACATGAGGACGTTACAGATATGACTGAAGTCTCCTTTGGCCCCCTCCCCCATTCCCAGGTCCCGCTGGAATAACCATCTCTGCAGCCACTGCCCTGGCTTTGCTGTGACCCTTCCAGACTCTATTCCATGCAGTGACATCCACGTGCGTGCACACACAGGTATACCGTGGTGCTCTGGGGATGCTCTTTAACATAAGTTGGATCACACTAGACTGCTGTTCTGCAACTCGTGGTTGTCACTCACCAGTGTGTCTGGGAGATTAGCAAACACTTACTGAGCACCCACCCTGTGCCAGGCACGACTCTAGGAGCTGGAGAGGCCTTAGTAAACCACATAGACAAAATTTCCTGCCTTATGGAGCTTACGTTCAAGAATAAAACAGGCCGGGCGCGGTGGCTCACACCTGTAATCCTAGCACTCTGAGAGGCCGAGGCGGGCGGATTGCTTGAGGTCAGGAGTTCAAAACCAGCCTGAGCAAGAGCGAGACCCGTCTCTACTATAAATAGAAATAAATTAATTAGCCAACTAATATATATAGAAAAAATCAGCCGGACATAGTGGGGCATGCCTGTAGTCCCAGCTACTCGGGAGACTGAGGCAGAAGGATTGCTTGAGCCCAGGAGTTTGAGGTTGCTGTGAGCTAGGCTGACGCCACGGCACTCACTCTAGCCTGGTCAACAGAGTGAGACTCTGTATCAAAAAAAAAAAAAAAAGAATAAAACAATCAGTGAGTAAAATGTAGAGTTTGCTGGCTTCAATGAATCCTAAGAGAAAACACAGCAGAGAAGGGAGAGTGGGCGAGAGGCAATGGCACGGGAGTTACAATTTGAAATCGATGGTCAAGCAAGGCCTCAACTCGAACACCGGAATGACGGGTGACCGCGAGCCAAACAGATGTCTGGGGAAAGAGCATTCTAGTGCAGGAGCGTGCCTGGCTGTCACAGGAATGGCAAGCACATTAGCCACTGCCGGGCACAGGGTGGGTGAGGAGGTGAGCAGTTGAAATGAGGACTTGGGCTTTTGCTTGGGGGAAGATGGAGCCATCGGGCACTTCTGAGCAGAGAAGTGACAAGATCTGCTTTATGTCATCCAGGCTCCCCTGTGAAATCCGGGAGGCCAGTTGGGAGGCTGTGCAGTAACTGGGGTGAGAGATAACAGTGGCTCAGATCGAGTGAGAGAGTGAAGCAGGTGAGAGGTGGGTGGGATCTGGGGACACATTGAAGGTAGAGCTGATAGGATTGGCTGATGACTTGGAGGTAGGGTGTCATATGGACCTAAAGTTTTGGCCTGTATGACTGCAGGAATGGAATCGCCCTCTCTGAAATGAAGAAGATTGTTGGAGGCTCAGGATTCAATGTCAGGGATTTGGCATTGCGCCCGTTCAGCATGACCTGGCTGCCAGGTGGTGAGGCCACGGGGGCCATTGGCTATACAAGTCTGCAGTTGAGGACGGAGGTCCTGACTGGAGATCGGGATGTGGGACTTGTCCAGGACGGAGAGGCAAGAACTGAGAGACCAGCGGGAAATACACGGGAGGAAAGGAGGTCTGAGGACACAGCCCTGGGGCACCCCACCGTTTAGAAGTCAGGGGATGAGGAGGAGCCCACCAAGGAGACGGAGAACCTGTGAGCGAGGAGGAAAGCCAGGGGGTGTGGTGTCCTGGAGCAGCAGGGAGAGCCCAGCTTTATCCATTATGCAGATGGGACAAGGCAGAAGAGGATGCAGACAATTGATCATTGGGCAACTTACAACATGTAAGTCATTGACCATCTTAAGTAGAACTTTGGTGGAGTGGTGGGGCAAAAGCTTGGTAGGAGTATATAAAAGAGAGGGTTGGAAGACGAAGACAGGAGGCAGCAAGTGCACATAACTCTTTTGAAAGGTTTAGAAAAAGGGAAGGAGAAAGATGGGGGAATAGTGAAAGGAAATCGTTTTTCTCTTTCTTCGATTGGAGAATAAAGAGCATTTTGGGTCCTAATAGAAGAGACTCAATAGAGAGGGAAAAGTTGACAATACAAGAGAGAGTGGATACCTGAGTCCTTTGGAACTGGTATAGCAAAATACCTGGGCCCAGGTAATTTATAAACAGCAGAAAGGTATTGCTAGTGGTTTTGGAGGTTGGTAAATTCAAGATCAAGGCACCAGCAGAGTGGATGTCTGAATAGGGCATGTTCCTCATACATGGTGCCTGCTCTGTGTCCTCACATGGCAGAAGGAGACAAAGCGGCTAGGGTGCTTCCTTTACCCTCTTTTACAACGTTACTAATCCCCTTCTGAGGCCACCCACTCATGACTTAATCACTCGAAATGATCCCTACTCTTTTCAACACATGAGCTTTTGGGAGACACAATCATATCTCAGCAGGGCACAACTGCTGCAGCAAGGTCTTTGGGTAGGATCGAATGCAGAGATGGAGCATGGACAGTTCATAGTAGTAACAGGACTTTGCAGAACTTCAGTGTAGACTCTTCCACACCAAAGACTGGGAAAGCCCTTAGAACGGATGCATTTGAACCTTATTTTGCATGCAGGAATTTCTCCATGCAGCCTCCTAGAAATGTCCAGCCCCTGCTGGAACGTCTCCATTGATGACCAACTTGCTATTTTCCAAAGCAGCCATTTGCATTGTGAGACCCCTATAATGGTCAGGTAGGTCTTCTTAACAAAACTGTGCTAAACCTGCCTGTCTTTCATAGTACTGTTGTGTGTGTGTATGACTGTGTGTATACTGCATCACAATGAAAAATGCCTTTTTCAGTATGAGTCTCATTAAAAATATTTCACAGACATTGCACTAACTACCACAGGGGCTGAGATATGGGGTGTCTTCTCTGTCCCAGACATGGAGAGTGTCCCTTTCCTCTGACAGGCAATGAAGCCTCTAGAAGACACATGGCCCCTCCCTGCCCTCCTGGCCTGTCTGTGCAGTGACTCTGGTTTGACTCCCCACTGGGCTGAGTGTACCCACTGAACTCCAAGGAGGTGGCTGATGCAATCAGGTATGATGGCAATGGGCTGGCTCTGAGCTGAGGTATGCAGTGGAGCTTTGGCTACCTCGGCCCAGGGCAGCCCCTCCTGCCCTAGTACTTCCCTTAAGACCTAGTGTCTTCCTGCCGCCCTCCACGTCACTCGGGACCGGCTTCCATCCTCCTGGCCTAGGGCATATTCTAGACTGCTCAGCATCCCTGGTGGCTGAGAGAAAGGCAGCCTGACATGCTCAGGAAGGGCTGGAGGCACCCTCAAGGGACAGAGACTTTTTACACTGGAGTTGTACAGGGTTCTTTGTGCAAATATTACAGCATTAACCCTCTAAATCAATATAGGACTTAGTGCCAAATCAATGTAGGCCTTATTGTCCAGGCATGTGACAGTGGCTTCTTGCTGGAACAAACATATCCAAGCTATATTGTTCCGGCAAGTGGTACAGCTAGTGTTACAGCATTTGATGGGGGAAAGAACCCAGTGACACACGGAGAGTCTAAGAACAGCCTTTATTCCACCAGCAGACTCAGCATGCCACCAAATTCTGACCCCCCTTCCTTCTTACCCTCTAGTTTTTATACCCTTGGTAGGATTCAAAAAGTGTCCAATCAGCAACAAGTTTTAACATCCAATCAGCAACAAGCTTTGACATCTGATCAGTAGTGAGTTCAGCCATGGGGCCCCAGGGTGGGTGTTTTTCCCTATCATTCCCCCCTTTTGATGCCCTTATAAGTTTATGCAGTGGCATCAACCTCTCTATGAATCTAATAACTGCATTGGGCAAGCTGGGTCCCATGGTTACCATCAGAAGGATCTTTTAGCCCTTTGACTTTGGTAGTTACAATTCCTGATTGGTTTACATAGTAACAGCATTCTTTCTCCAGAGAGCCTCAACCAACACAGAGTCACCCCATGTAGACCCAGAAAAGGATTACCAAGAAGTAAGTTAGTTCAGTGTCTTGGGGTGGAGGCCACAAGTCCAATTCCCAAGAAGACTGTCAGTATTCTTGTAAGAGTCCAGGCCAGTGGTCCCATTCAGTCCTTGGCTTCTAGCCAGATTCAGGGGCAATCAGTATACATTGGCCCTTTTGTCTTGGGCATACCCAAGAGCTTGGATGAGCGCCCATAACTCTGCCCTCTGGGCTGGCCATCCCTGAGGCAGAGGGGCTGACATGATGACTTCACTCTCTGTGGTGACTGCATAGCCAGCCAACTGTTTGTCATCTTGGGTGTAGCTGCTGCCGTCCGTGTAGAACTCCAGGTCAGGCGCCAGCAACTGACTATCTTTCAAGTCTGGCCGGCTTGCATAGGTCTCTTCCATGGCCTCGGCACAGTCATGGTCCGGGGGCCCTGGCCCAGTATGAAGGAAGGTGGCAGGGTTTAAGGTCCACACAGTCTCAATTGTGACTCGTGGGTTTTCACACAGCAGTCCCTGGTACTGCGCCAGCCATCTGCTAGAAAGCCATCGGTGCCCCGATGTATTCATCAAAGCCACTACTGCGTGCGGGACCTGCACACAGATGTTTTGCCCAAGTGTAAGCTTGTCCACCTCCTTGATTAGCAAGACGGTTGCCGCCAGTGCTCGCAGGCAGGGCGGCCATCCCAATGCTACCGAGTCCAGCCATTTGGACAGATAGGCTACTGGCCTCTGCCAGGGGCCCACAGTCTGCGTCAGTACCCCCATAGCTACCTGCTTCCTCTCACCTCTGAGGGCAGCCTGTTCAGCCTCCTCAAGCCGGGCCTGGAGCTTCCGCACTGTCTGTTCCAGTGTCTTCTTTTTGGCCTTCTCCTCTGCCTCCTGCCTCTCCTGGGCAGCCTCCTCCAGCTCCTCACTCAGCTGGGCCAAATCCACCTTGAGCTTCTTCAGGAGGCTTGTGTTCTGCAAATGCAGGAGGTTGAGGCGTTTGGTGGCCTCCAACAGCTCCTGCTCCGCCAGTCACCAGCTGTACTCGCCCTGCTCCCACAGCTCCTCCAGCTCAGAAGCCAGCAGCACAGTCCGGAGCTCCAGGGCCTGCGCCTGCTCTCGGAGGTCAGCTGCCAACTGCTGCTCCTCACCCGCCCTGCCTGCTCCTCCTTCAGCTGGGCCTGCAGCAGCCGTGTAGCCGCCTGGGCCTCCATGGCCTGACGGGTAGCATGGCCCAGCTGCAGCTCCAGGTCACTGAGGTCACCCTCCATCTTCTTCTTGAGCCTCAGTGCTTCGTTGCAGGCCCGGGTCTCAGCATCCAGGGAGGCCTGCAGGGACTCCACTGCCCGCTGGTGGTTGTGCCACAGGTTACTGCATGCCTTATCTTTCTCCGCCAGCTTCTTTTTGGCTTCCTCCAGCTCCTCGGTCCTCTGGATGGCATCTGCCTCATACTTGCTTAGCAAGTCCCACCCAAGAGAGGCACCAGACAGTCTGGCATGTAGAGGACCTCGTGTCTTATCTGATGGCCCCCCATTTGGACCCGGGACTGGCAGAAGGGTCTGGCTACCCAAGTCCCAGTAGCTCCAACTATAGCTGTTTCCTTCTTTGTAAATGGGGCCACGGGGGTTGTCACAACTGAGTGTTCTGCTCCACTGTCCACCACGAATGTCATTTGTTGGCCCCCTACTTTCATCTTGACCATGGGTTCCAGAGGGCTAAGATTGAAGGAACCCAGCCGGCCCAACTCGGAGTCAATGCCAGCAAGCCCCACTAGCTCTTGGGCTTCGGGTTTCTGATGGATAGTCCCAAACGGGGCCTTCCCTTGCCACAGGTGACTTCTCTTGTGGGGGCATTCAATCTTTCAGTGGCTGAACCCCTTGCAACTGGCACACTGGTCTCTTGCCAGGGGTGCCTGTCCTCCAGTTCCCCCCTTTTGTGGGTGTCCAGGCTGCTTGGACGGGTTGGGTCTACCAAGGGCAATAGTCAGGAGAGCGGCCTTTTTCTTCATCCTTTGACCTTTCTTCCTCTGAGTGGTCTGGTCCCAGTTGACGTATACCTTGTAGGCCTCCTCCATTAACTGCGTGATACTTATGCCTGCGAATCCTTCAAGTTTCTGCAGCTTCCTCCGGATGTCGGAGGCCAATTGCCCAAGGAACGCTGCATTCACCATTCTCTTGTTTTCAGCTCCCTCCAGGTCAACAGGTGCGCCTCACAGAGGTGCTTGTAGAAGTCAAGAGGTGCTTATACAAGAGGTGCTTGTAGAAATAGGGTGACTCCTCTGGCTTCTGGGTATTTAGGGCAACCTTGTTCATGCTGGTCGGCTTTTTGGCCCCTTCCCACACTCCTTGAAGAGCCTCTCGTTACCGCTCAAGTGCCGCTTGTCCTTCTGCTGCGTTGAAATCCCACCCTAGGTTGGTCTCAGGCGCCCCTCGTGATGCCCATTGTTCCACATCCAGGGTGCCCGCCGGCGCCCATTCCTGCAGCCACTTCCGAGTTCCAGTCATGATCCGACGCCGTTCTTTGGTACTGAAGAGAGACAGCAGGAGTTGCCGGCAATCTTCCCACGTGGGGCAGTGAGTCTGGAAGATAGACTCTAGGAGGTCAATGAAGGCCTGCGGTTTCTCCGAGTAGGACGGCATATGGTGTTTCCAATTCAATAAATCAGTGGTAGAGAAAGGCTGATAATACAGGGCAGGCTGCCCCGGCTAGATGGTTCCGTCATCTCAAACCTACATGGACCTCGCATTTCACGCAGAGGCATCTGGAAGGCCCAGGCAGACCGCAACCGGCGGATGAGTGGTGGAGATGCCAGCGATGGAGAAACCAATGGTGATGGGGTGTCGGGTACAGTCCCAGTCACCACTCTCCATAATGAACACATGAAACTTATCAGCACGCACCCTAGAACTTGGATTCAGTTCCCTTCCATGTTTCATCTGATTTAACCAGTGCTCCTGTTCCCTACACTGCCCAACAACACTCCTTTTCTGAACCTTGTCCCTGCCCAGACTCTGGTCCCTGCTCTGACTCCTCCCCTTTCTAGACAAGGGGTAGGGGTTTCTCTCAGGTGTCTGCTTAGCTGCGTCCCTCAAGGGAACTTAAGCATGTCTTGACAAACACCGTTATGCCGACGTCACCACAGAACCCCAGATTAAGACCCACTCAAACCCCGTAGCCGAAGTTGTGGGGCTACCGACACAGTAACCGCAAGCAGTCACTGTTTCCTCCACTCATGTTCACTCAGAGGTTACACATTCCCTCCCCTGGGGAATCCCGGTCCTTAGGAGCCAAT
This sequence comes from Microcebus murinus, assembly GCF_040939455.1. Lineage (NCBI taxonomy): Eukaryota > Metazoa > Chordata > Mammalia > Primates > Cheirogaleidae > Microcebus > Microcebus murinus. The sequence continues at coordinate 46,861,716 of NC_134136.1, read as the reverse complement.
GAAGCTCCTCTTCCGTCCTGATAACGGGCCTATCTGGGGTGGGTCCCAGGACTCTACCTTGTCCGATGTCCTGGCCTTGGTCTGCCTTCTCCAGAGAGACTCGCGATTCCTGGATCTGCCGCTCCAGCTCGCTCAGCCCGGCAGCCACCTGCTCAGCCTCCTGCTCCTGCCCGTGCGCCATGGAGGCCAGCACCTGCTGGGAGGCCTGTTGCATCGTGCTACGCATTGGTGCCCCTGCTTCCCCTCCCTCAGCAAGGCCTTGGCAAGCTCGGCATTGCCCTTGACAAACAGCTCCGCTTCTCTCTTCTTGGTGCTGGAGGAGCGCCGTCTGCCGTCCACTGTCCGCCGTGCTCATCCCCGATCTGGTCAAGGGGCCAGCGTGATCGGCTTTCCCAGTCAGGGAACCAAAATGTTCCAGCAAGTGGTACAGCTAGTGTTACAGCACTTGATTGGGTAAAGAACCCAGCGGCACATGGAAAGACAGAGAACAGCCTTTATTCCGCTAGCAGTCTCACCATGCCACCAAATTCTGACCCCCCTCCTTCTTACCCTCCAGTTTTTATACCCTTGGTAGGATTCAAAAAGTGTCCAATCAGCAACAAGCTTTAACATCCAATCAGCAACAAGCTTTAACATCCAATCAGCAGCAAGCTTTAACATCCAATCAGCAACAAGCTTTAACATCCAATCAGTAGTGAGTTCAGCCATGGGGCCCTGGGGTGGGGGTTTTTCCCTATTAATGTGACTGCTCCCCAGATGCGTCACCCTCAGAAATGTCCCTGTCCTGAGTGTCTGATGGAGGACTGCCTTCCTGTGCCCACCGAGCTCCAGTGAGTCCTCAACACAGCAGCCAGGGGACAGGCACGGTGGCTCACACCTGTAATCCTAGCACTTTACACCCAGACGGGAGGATTACTTCAGGCCAGGCCTTTGGGACCAGCCTGATCATTATAGCAAGACGCTCTCCCTACAAAGAACTTTGATAGGAAAGTTAGCAGGTGTAGTGGTGCGTGCCTGCACTTTACTATTGAGGCTGGGGGAACAGCATCCCTTGAGCCCAGAAACTCAGGTTACAGTGACCTATGATCATGCCACTGCTCTCCAGCCTGGGCAGCACAGTGAGACCCAATGTCAAAAATAAAAAAAGAAAGGAGAAAAAGAAAAACTACATTAGCCACGGCACCTTTCCAAACCACAAATATGTCACTTCCCTGTGAAAGCCGTGCACAGAGCCCTCCCCGTTGCCTGGCCATGGAGTCCCAGCTGCTACTACAGGCCCAGGCCTCCCCTTCCAGCCTCTGCTCCCAGCAACGCCAACCGCGTACAGCAAAGCAGAACTCCCCGCTGTTCCCCCACACTCCGTGCAGGTTCCCGTCTCTGTGCCTTTGCTCACGGTGCTCCTTTTGCTTCAAAAGCCCTTCCTTCAGAGTCCCCTACCCCCTGTGACAAGGGTGGGTCCTACTCATGCCTTAGGAGTGGGCTCAGGGCACATCCCCTCCACCCCCAGGCTGGGTCAGGGCCCCTCCCCTGGGCTCCCCCAGTGCTTCCTCCTCTCAGAGCACTTACCGTGTCGCCTGAAATCTCCTGCTCCCCTGTCTCCCCCACTCAAGGGCAGGGACCATGTCAGCCCCAGTCTCCTCTCTACCCCCAGCCCTAGCACTGTGCCTGGCACACAGTGTGCCCTGCAGAAATACTCAGTCAACACAGCTGAGCTCGTGAACACGAAGCCGGTGAGGCTCAGGGAGGACCTGTGCATTCACCTGACACTGCGGCCACTCGTTGCCAGTACAAGTCTGGCTCTTCTCCCAGTCACAGCCCACACCCAGCTCTGGCCTCAGCCCTAGTTAAGGTGGACTGGGGGCTGGGGGCTGATGTGAGTGACACGTGAAAGAGTCTCCCACCTCCAACATGGCTCCCATCTCCTATCATGGCCAAAGTGTGACTGATGCCACTTCCTTTCTCATATTATTTATTTTTCTTATGGATACAAGGACTGCCTCTGTAGCCCTCATGGACTAAAGCGATTGTCCCACCTCAGTGTCCCTCATAGCGGGGATTACTGACATACACCACCACAGCGCACTTCTTTCCACTTCTCTAATCCAAACACTACTGGGAGCAGGAACACATTTAACTGATAGTTAGTCTTGGACCCCGTACGAGACTCCATTTACCAACTCTGATGTTCTTCTTCATGGAAATAGCTCAAAACTAGCCAGGACAGTTCGCTGGATTGTACATGTGAATCCTATAGTAGAGTTTCAGGAAAAAGAAAACAAAGCATTTTCATTCCTTCCCTCCACAAATATTCATGGAGAAGCTGCTGTGTCCCCAGCACTGTGCCAAGAAATGGGGACACAGCTGTGGGAGGGACTGCCACCATCACAGGCCTCCTGTAGCTTAAAATTTAGTAGAGGACAAGGCTGGGCACGGTGGCTCATGCCTGTAATCCTGGCACTCTGGGAAACCAAGGTGGGCCGATCGCTCTAGTTAAGGTGTTTAAGACCAGACTGAGCAAGAGCATGAACCCATCTGTACTAAAAATGGAAAGAATTTAATTGACCAACTAAAAGTATATAGAAAAAACTAGCTGGGCATGATAGCGCATGCCTGTGGTCCCAGCTACTCAGGAGGCTGAGGCAGAAAGGATCGCTTCAGTCTAGTTGTTTGAGGTTGCTGTGAGCTAGGCTGGCCCCACAGCACTCTAGCGTAGGCAACAGAATGAGACTCTGTCTCAAAAAAAAAAAAAATTTAGTAGAGGACAATAATTAAGGGTGACATAGAAACATGTAAAGGTAAAGCCATAATTAGGTCTAGGAAGGAGAGTTGGCTGAGACCACATAATAGGGAGAAGCCTCGGGCCTTTTCTGAGGCGGTGGCCATGGACTCGTCATCTAAGGGATGACTACGTGTTAGTCGGCAAACAACTTCCCATAAAAAGAGGACAGGCCTGCAAGGTGTCTCAAACCTGTAATCCTGGCACTTTGAGAGGCCAAGGCCAAAAGAATCCTTGAGGTCAGGATTCTAAGACCACCCTGGGAATTTCAGTAAGTTCTTGTCACTACAAAAATTTTTTTTAAAAGCAGGGGACAGTATGTGTAAAGGTCCTGGGGTAGGAGGGAGCAGGGCATGTACCAGACACAAAAGGATGGCAATGGAAATAATGAGGGTCAGTCCTGGAGGGAAACGGAAGCCATCGGTTGACAAGGCTGGAGAAGGAACAGGCACACAGGGCCTCAGAGGCCAGGCCAGGAATTGTGACCTTTATTTGAACGTGAAGGAAAACCATTGAAATAGTTTCAGTAGGAAACCAGTTCAGGGACCGTGTGAAATGTCAGTGAGAAGGATGAGGACAATGGTGACCCTGGGGACGGAGGGAAGAGGACAGAGTGTGGAGACCCGAACAAGATCCACAGGCACAGAGCGTGGTGGGGAGTTAAGTGGAGGGAGAGGGAAGGGGGTGGAGATCTGGGTGCCGGAAGGGCCAGGGGTCTGGCGGGAGCGATCACGGGCTGGTTCTGTGCATGTGGGGTGGAGAGGGCTCTGACACGCTCAGGCTGAGATGTCACAGAGGCAGCTGGGTACACGGGTCTGCAGTCAGAGGCACATTTGGGCTGCGGATGTAACTTTGGGACTCAGTGGCATGTAGGTGACACGGAAGCTGGGAAGATGACAGAGAACAGGAAGGAGGACAGAGAGGAGGAGACAGGAAGGCCCAGGACCAAGACTTGAGGCCCAGGTGCATTTAGTGTCCTGGGAGAGAATATTGAGCCTGCAAAGACAGAGCTGCTGTCAGAGAGGTGGGAGGAACCTGAGGGTCTGTCAGACTGTGCAGTCTATCACAGAAGCCGAGAATATCCACAGTGTAAATATCGGAAAATTCTGAATGGCAAAAGCCAGACTGCAGAGGGTGGAGGCGGGAGTGAGAGGGGAAGAAATGGAGGCAGTGACTAGAGGCCACCTAAGAAGTGCAGTTGGGATGGGGTTGAGGGACACATGGCAGTGGGTGGAGGGGGCTGTAGTGGGGTCGAGGTGGGGGTGTTGGTTTGGATTTCCATGAGAGTCTTGAGCAGACCTTGCTGGAAGCTACTGTAACAGAGGAAAGGGGCTGATAATATGGCAAAAATATTTTCTGTCTCTTTTAAACATCCCCCAATCCTTTTGGAGAACTAGGACCTGCATCCCTGCCTAGGCCAGGGTGTGTGGGGGGACGTCTTTTATCCTGTGTGCTTACAGGACATGGCTGTGCAGAACTGGTGGCCTGCCCTGGACCTGGGTCTGGTGGGGGAAGGTCCTGGAGGTCCTGGAGGTCTGGGTGGGCCTCCCACGCAGGGGAAGTTCACGGGAGTGTGTTGGGCAGAGATGGGACGTCAGAGTCATCAGCTGTAGTTGAACAGCAGTTGCCTGAAGCTGAATAGCCTCCCTTGAAAGTCTGTATTTCTGCTCATCGTTAACATAATGGCATTTCAGATGAGATTCTCCCTCCTCTTCAGTTGTGGGCAAGTTAATCACCTCCTCCTTCCTTTTCCTCACACCCCTTGTTCTCATTGTTCTGATGCAGCCTCAAGGACAAGTGCCGAGCTCTCGGTGACACTAGCTTGGAAGTTGCGTAGGGTGGTGGGAAGAGCCTGGGCTCTGTCTCAGCTTGACCTCAGGTGAAACTCCACCTCTGCCGGGTGGCGTGGCCCTCAGAACTCAGGCTCCAGAGCTAGACTGCCTCAGCTCCCACCCCAGCTCCACGCTTACACTCCACAGTGTGACTCTGGCCTCGCTTCCTTGTGCCTCAGTTTCCCTTTCTGTTGAACACGCATAATGATGATACCCACTGCTTAGAACATTTGTAAGACGCAGTTAAGCCATACAAATGCTCAGAGCAGTGAGCGCCTGGCACAGGGCAAGTACCTGGTCAGTGTGAGTTGCTATTCTTGTGGCTGACTGTGTGGCCTTACGCATGTCATTCAACCCCTCAGCTGTCATTCAACTTCTCATTTAAACTCTCATCCTTCCTCACTAGATAGCTTTAAGGATTCAACATGCTGAGCAGATAATCAGTGTTCAGTAACACCTTGGTTCTTTCTATGGTAATAGTGATGTTTTCCATGGAAACAGCATATACCAGGCATTTTAGCTTTGACCTTAGTTATCTCACTTAGTTGTCATAACAACTATGTGAGGAGGTGACAGTGGGAAGCAAGCACCCCTAGCTCATGAGGAATTGGGGGTCAGATAGATTGCAAGTGGCTCAAGGGGTCAAGGGCTGAGCCAAGATTTAATGTCTTATTTCTGTTTCAATTATTGCCATTGGAGTTGTTTGTAAATCTGGTGACTGCCCTTTATTTTCACATGGCATAAGACTGATTCTTGTATGGTGAGATGTCACCTAACTGCAGTGAGAATGGTTTTCATCCAAAAGCCCCACAACAGGAGATGCTGGCGTGGATGTGGAGAGAAAGGAACAATCATACACCACTGGTGGGACTGCAAACTAGTACAACCTGAATGGAAAGTAGCATGGAGATACCTGACAGAACTAAAAGTAGATCTCCCATTTGATCCAGCAATTCCAGGACTGGGTGTTTATCCATAGGACAAAGAGCCATTTTATGACAAAGATATTTTCACTTTATAGCAGCAGAATTGACAATGGGAAAGGTGTGTCAAGAAGGCAAGTGGCCGTGAGGGGGAAGTGTGTGAATAAAGTGTGGTATGTGTGTAGCACGGAGTGGTAGCGAGCCATAAGGAAGAGGGTGGGTGAGCACGTGTGTGTGAGTGTAAAGCAGGGTGTGAAGTGCAGTGTGGGCATAGGGTGTAAAGAAGGAGCAGAGTAGTGAGGAGCGCGTGTTAAGTGCGTGTTGAGCATGGGTGTGTGTGTAGGGTGGTGCAAGTGCAGGGCAGTGCATGAGGGGTGAGGGGAGGGTGAGGAGGGTGTGGGCGTGTTGTGAGGTAAGGGGTGTAATGCAGAGAGTGTGTGTTTTGTGCCGAGTTGTAAGTTTGAGTTCGCGTGTGTGAAAATATTTGATGTGTGTAAGAGTTGTGTAGGTGGGTGTAATACTGAACTGAAAAGAGAAGAGTGATTTAAAAGACCTTTTTTATTGTTTGTTTTTTTTTAAAAGAGGGGGAGGGGGTTCTGCAGGCACTGGATCAGTTCCCATTTTTTTTTTTTTTTTTTTTTGTGGAGACAGAGTGTCACTCGGCGTCCTGGGCAGAGTGCAGTGAGGGCAGGTCACCACAAGCTCCAGGTCCTGGGCTGTGAGCGATCCTTCTGCCTCAGCCTCCCAGGTAGCTGGGACTACAGGCGCTTCCCAGAGCGCCCAGCTGTTTTGTTGGGTTTTGTGTATTTTTTTTTTTTTTTGCCTTTTTTACTTTTTTTTTAGATTTAGAGACGGGGTCTGACTGTGCTCAGGGTGTGTTCAGGCTGGTGTCGAACCCCTGAAGCAGCAGCTATCCACCCGTCTCGGCCTCCGCCTCGGCCTCCCAGAAAGCTAGGACAACAGGCGTGAGCCACCGCGCCCGGCCTGCATGACGCGTGTTCCCAGTGCTGAAAGCTTCGGTGTGACGAGGAGCGCTCTGCTGCCCCCTTGCGACTCACCGGCTTCCTACATGCAGCTTCCACTTAGAAAATAAAAGTGGAGTTAGCTTGGGCAGCACATGTACTAAAATAGGAAGAATACAGAGAAGATTAGCATGGCCCCAGGACAGGGATTACACGCAAATCCGTGCAGTGTGATTTTTTTTAAGAGCTCAAAAGAAAGATAAATTGAAAGTGACAAAATTATCTGTCCATTCGCTTTACAATGATGTCCTTATAGGAAAGCTTTGGTCTAGGGGAAGGCCCAGGAAATATATGATTTGGGTATACTGTGTTGCTGCTTCTTGGTTTTTGTTTTTTTTTGTTTGTTTTTTTTTTGAGACAGAGTCTCACTTTGTTGTCCAGGCTAGAGTGAGTGCCGTGGCGTCAGCCTAGCTCACAGCAACCTCAAACTCCTGGGCTCGAGTGATCCTTCTGCCTCAGCCTCCCGGGTAGCTGGGACTACAGGCATGCGCCACCATGCCCGGCTAATTTTTTTATATATATATCAGTTGGCCAATTAATTTCTTTCTATTTATAGTAGAGACGGGGTCTCGCTCTTGCTCAGGCTGGTTTTGAACTCCTGACCTTGAGCAATCCGCCCGCCTCGGCCTCCCAAGAGCTAGGATTACAGGCGTGAGCCACAGCGCCCGGCCTGTTTTTTTTTAATGTAGAGGAGAATCTATGGGCATCTCCTACAGCAACTAGGGTCTTCACAAATCTGGTCGAAGTTGTGTCCAGTCTTGAGGGAGGAGTAAGAATTGTGTACACTAGCAGAGTGTGGTGGATCAGGCCTGAAGGCCTAGCACTGTTTGAGACTGAAGCAGGAGGATCACTTGACATCAGGAGTTGAAGACCAGCCAGAGCAAGAGTGAGACCCGGTCTCTACTAAATACAGTAATAATTAGCCAGCTGCGATTGTACACACAAATAGTCCTAGCTACTGGGGAGGCTAAGGCAAGAGATCGCTTGAGCCCAAGAGTTTGAGGTTGCTGTGAGTTGGTCTGATGCCACGGCAGTCTAGCCCGGGTAACAGAGGCAGACTCTGTCAGAGAAAAAAAAAAAAACACCCAACGGGCGAGATATGGCTCACACCTGTAATCCTAGCACTCCAGGAGGCGGAGGCGGGTGGATTGCTCAAGGTCAGGAGTTCAAAACCAGCCTGAGCAAGAGCAAGACCCTGTCTCTACTATAAATAGAAAAAAATCAATTGGCCAACTAAATATGAATATATATACATATACATATATACATATATATATACATATACATATATATATATATATTAGCAGGGCATGGTTGTGCATGCCTATAGTCCCAGCTACTTGGGAGGCTGAGGCAGGGGGATTGCTTGAGCCCAGGAGTTTGAGGTTGCTGTGAGCTAAGCTGATGCCACGGAACTGTAACACGGGCAACAAAAGTGAGACTCTGTCTCACAAAAAAAAAAACACACACACACAAAAGAGTTTTCCAGAGGGGCCAGGCATGGTGGCTAATGCCTGTATTCCTAGCACTCTGGGACTCCAAATCCGGGATATTACTTTAGGTCAGGATTTCTGGACCAGCCTTGTAACAGAGGGAATGACCTTGGGAAAAAGGGGCAAAAAGATGTTTACTGTGTTTTTAAAACTCCTCCCACTCTTTTGAAACAGGGAGTCTGGATCCCATCTCAGGCAGGTGGCGGGAGAAGCCTGGGGAGTCAGCCACCCAGGCCCTGACAGCAGCCTTTCAGGTGGGGCTGGCGGAGACCACAGGCTTTGTCTTTGGCAGAGACGGGATGATTAGAATAGTTACCACAATAGCCTAGAACTCTGGGGCCCTCCCTTTAAAAGCTCTGTATTTCTGCTTATATTGTTAGAGCCAGTTTCCTTAGGCCCCAGGAACAGAAGCAGAATCGCTAAGGCTGCAAAGCACAAAGGAGTTTATTGGTTAGCTGGAGCTAGGGTCCAGGTCCCAGAGTGCCAACGCAGTGGCCTCCCTACGAACCAGGACCCAGCCCTGGGGTACAAGTCAAGCTTTTATACTTTTTTACAAGTTATACACGCTGGGTGCACCTTCCTACCCCTTTAGTCCATTGGTTCCTTTAAAAGTGGCTGATCGTGTTGGCTCCTGATTGGCTCCTTCAAAAGCGGTGCGCATCATTTCGGGGAAGGGTGTAGTAGGCGAAGTTTTGGGGAAACCGAAACTTAGGCCTACTCCAGGAAGTGCAACCTGTCACGGAGTCACTCCTGCTCTCATTCCAGTTTTACATTCCCCCCTTTTTCTTGTTCTTACGAGCACTCTTGCTCGTACATGGGATCCCGCACTTCCCCCATTTTTAAGCAGGAATCACGGCTCAGCCTTTGGTACTGCGCAGTACCATCAACTGCACGGTTTTGACTCTTTTTTTTTTTTTTTACAAAATCAACTAATCTACTTAGAATACACGTTCCAAAAGTGAGGATGAGCAGAAGCACAACTAGAGGTCTTAATAAAGTGGAAAGCAAGGTAGTCAGCCAAGGGGAGCTATTGAACCATGACTCAAACCATCCTCTTTTTTTGCTCACGCTCTTGCCTCCGTTCTGCCAGTCCCTCCCTGACTTTAGCCATGGATTCTCTTACTGCCCCGGTATGGTTAGCATAGAAACAGCACTCTTTTTTTAGGGCCACACATAGCCTCCCCACCCCCTGCTGGAGGAATACTAGGTCTAGCCCCCTCCGGTTTTTCAGCACCACCTCAGACAGTGAGGTTAGCGACTTTTTTAAAATGTGACATGGACTCAATTTTGGCTATATCCCCATCTATAGCAGCCCTTAAACTATTGAACTCCCTGTGCTGCACCGCTAAGGATGAGATACCTGTCCCTGCTCCTATTGCGCCCAGGCCGAAAAGGGTGGCTAAGGTTATTGCTGTAAAGGGCTCCCTTTTTCTTTTAGCCAACCCGGTGCCTTTTGTGCCCTTTGTTCTTGCATCATACATTATATATATTTTTTGGTGGTAAAGATCCTTAGGGAACACTACACCATGATGCAGTGGTATGGAGAAAAAGCAGTCTTTCAGGTCAATGACTATCTTATAGTAGCCTCTGGGGATAGCTACGGGCGAAGGCAAACCAGGCTGGAGTGCCCCCATGGGAACCATTGTTTGATTAACAGCCCACAAGTCTTGTAGTAGCCGCCACTTGCCAGTCCTTTTTTGAATGACAAAAATGGGGGTGTTCCATGGTGAAGTAGAGGGCTCTATGTGTCTGGCAGCTAATTGTTCCTGCACCAACGCTGTAGCTGTGGCTAGCTTGTTAGATGGGAGGGGCCACTGATCGATCCAGACAGGTGAGTCACTTTTCCAAGTGATTTTATCTGCCTGAAGTGCAGGGGGATCAATGGCCCTTACAAAAAATGTTCTTTGAACCCTAGTCCTGATCTGTCTGACTTAGGCAGGGTGGTTAAGGGTGCTCTTAGTCCCTGACCTTCTTTACCTAAACCCTGTCCTGGGAGGAATCCCTGTGTAAGCATTTGGCTGGCTACAACTTCATTGGGGCTGCACATAATGACATTCATTTGTGCAAGAATATCACGCCCCCATAAGTTAACAGGCAGGTTTGGGACTACAAAGGGTTGGGTGGTGCCTTTGTTTCCCTCAGGGTCTTCCCATGTTAAAATTTTTGAGCTCTGGAGAGTATTATTAGACTGTCCTATACCTTGTAAGTGTGTAAGTGAAGGCTGCAATGGCCATGATTGGGGCCAGGCGTCCTGGGCAATAACTGTGGAATCGGCGCCAGAATCAAGAAGGCCTTCAAAAAGTTTACCATCTAACTTTAACCGCAGGGTGGGTCGTTTTTTGGTGATAGCTTGGACCCAATAAAGATCAGAAGAGCCAGGGCAGGAAGCACCTCGGTTAGAGGCGATGGCTGGGAAGGATGTATTAAGGGGCAAGGGCAATGCCTGAGCTAAGCGCTGTCCCTTAGAGACACACACAGGGCCTGTAAGCGCGCTGGCTAAGATGTTAATCTCCCCGGTAAAGTCACTATCTACTATGGAGGGGTGGACTATGAGCCCTGCAAGGGTGGAGGAGGCTCGGCCCAGAATAAAAAAGAACATGTTAGCCGGTGGGGGTCCAAATGAGCCAGTAGGCAAAATTTGAACACCATCTTCAGGTCTTAATATTGTGTCGGAGGAGGCACACAAGTCCACTCCTGCGCTCCCTGTGGTCGCTCGGAGGAGTCTAGGGGCTGGGGATTCTCTTGTCGGCTGTTCCCCGAGGCCGACTGAAATTGAATAGGGCAAGGGGCCCGGGGCTGGCCCCTCAGGCCGTTTCCCGAAAGGGGTGGCAAGGGATTTCCAAGGGCATCGGTCTTAGAACGGCACTCACTAGCCCAATGGTATCCCCTCTTGCAGCGAGGACAGAGGGAGGGGGGCCGAGTTGGCCTGCCTGGTGGTCCACTGAGGTTAGGGGCAGCAGAGGAGATGGCTAAGGGGCATTGCTTCGCAAAGTGTCCTGGCTGACCACACTTAAAACAGCCTGTCTGTGCCGCAGTGCCTTGAATGGCAGCCCCGACCGCAAGCTGCACAGCCTGCGACACCTTATGGGCGAAGGGGTCAGCATCATTACACATTCTAATCATGTCATTAAGGTCTTTATTTTTGAGTTTGCCCCTGAGGATGGCCCTGCAGGTGCTGTTAGCATTTTCATAGGCCAATTGTTTAATAAGCCTATTATTTTTATCTTCGTGTCCGAGGGTTCGTTCAGCAGACTCTAAAAGCCTGCCCACAAATTCACTAAAGCCCTCCTGAGCTCCCTGGGTAATTTTTGTCAGGGGAGTGAGAACAGATCCCGTAGAGGGAAGTGTTCGCCAGGCGCCGAAAGCGGCTGCGGCGGTCTGAGACAAAAGCCCGATTGGGAGTCCCCTTTGGCGCTGTTCAGTGGCAAACTTCCCTTGTCCGCTAAGTTTTTCAAGGGTCCAAGAGGCAGAATTGGGGTTTTTTAAATTATTAGTAGCCGTAGTTTGACAGCGGTCGAGAAAATCGGCTTTCCACGAGAGGAACTGTCCGCGAGAAAGGACTGCCTGAACCAGCTTGGTCCATTCTCCGGGGAGCAGGTAGCCGCCTCCCGAGGCTGCCTCTAGGAGGGAGTAGGTAAAGGGTGCATTGGGCCCATACGCCCTAACAGCAGAATTTAATTCTTTTAAAGTCTTAAGTTTTAGTCTGCGGAACTCAGTAGGCTCTGCGGTGGGCCCCGGGACTGCCTCCTCTGGGGGGTCATCACTATCACTTTCCTTTTCTCTCCTTTCCGTATCTTCATTATCTGAATCTTGGGGCGGGGACTGGCTGGAAGAAGGGGCGGCAAGGTCTCCTTGCCTATTAGACCTGGTAACTACCGGGAATGCTAGGGCTTTATGGGAGGATTTTAAGGATTTTTTATGTAAGGTGACGTGAGACTGGGCGGTCTCATGACGTGGGTGGCTAATGAAAACCGAATCTTTAAGCGTATCTTGGAGGGAGGACAAGTCTTTGGAAAGCTGGGCAAACTCTTTTTGAAGTTGTAAAACATCCTTTAATTGCGTAACCCTTTGACTTAAGTCTTCTTTGGTACGCAAAAGTAAGGGCATTGTAAGGGGGGGTATTAACGAAGGTGCGTAAATCTGGGGTATGTAAGGAGGCGGCCATTTGGGATCGTAATATTGGACCGCTTCCTCTCCGAGGGTAGCCTCTTCGGCGGGGTCGAGGGACTCTCGGGGGGATTGTTTTTTGAACACCGGGTAATTAAATGCATGAGGAGCCATAACCTCAGGTAAGGGAGGGTAGAGGGCCTTGGTGTCTAGTCTACTAACCGAGGGCTCCTCTTTAGATGTCTGGAGCTCAACTGATGGGTCTGGAGGGGGCATATTAATACAAACTGAGGGGCAAGGGGAAGGGTATGTTGATCTTTTAGGATTATCAGGGGGGGCTGACCCTTCGGCCGCTTCTAAAGACGTTTTTGAAGCGGACCGCGACACGGGTCGGAGGCAGAATTCTGCTACTGAGAGCAGCTGCTTTTTATTGGGGTCTGAATCTGCCCCTTCAACAATATCTCTGATTAGTCCCCAGTACGAAAAAACAGATCCAGGGACGGCATCTGGGCCCTGACTTAGAAGTAAATCGTTTAAATCTCTACCTACTTTTTGCCATTTGTGTGGGTGAATCTCAGGTCCACCAATAATAAACCAAGGACAAGCACGATCAATGAACACAAAAAACTTTACTAAGTCTTTTTTCTTAAATCTCTACCTACTTTTTGCCATTTGTGTGGGTGAATCTCAGGTCCACCAATAATAAACCAAGGACAAGCACGATCAATGAACACAAAAAACTTTACTAAGTCCTTTTTCTTAACTCTAATTCCTCTCTCTCTGAGTGAGGCCTTGAGATCCTTAATAAAAACGGCCTCCTTAGACAATGAATGGCCCATCTCAATGGGGTGACAATGTAAAAATTTACTCACCAGACCGTCGACTCTGTGAGCGGCAGAACGAGGGTCTCTGTAGGGTTTCCTTCGGCCGAAGAGCACTCCGTGGCGTCACCCGACAAAAGTCCGTACCTCGAGCCCCACGTTGGGCGCCACTTGTCCCGGCCCGCGGGACCTTCTGTTACTCGCGGGGGCGAGGGGGACCGTGCCTGAAAGAGATGAGCGAGAGAGAGAAACGAGACCAAGCAAATGGTTGTCAAGGTCTGCTTTACTTAGATTTTTAGTGGGTTTTATAGGCATACAAAAACAAGGAAGTCAAAACAAAAAATAGAGTAGTGATGATGAGGCTTGGGTCTGGGTTGATTAGCCCTAATCAGTGTCTTATCGTATCTTGTTTTTGACTGATTACTCATCTCCAACCGGAACATTTGCAGTCAACACATCCTGGAGCATTCCGTGGTCAGCACGTCATGGACTGCGTTCTTCTTGGAGCTATAGCTGGAATTTTCCAGGGCGAAGTTCGTGTGTAGGACAAGTCATAGGGGAGTTGAGGGTCTTTGAGGGTCCTTGCCTCTAACAAGTTTCCAAAGTGGCGACAGCATGAGCAACATAAGAACTATCAGTATACAAGTTAAATGGCGACTGATCTACGTTTTTGAAGACTGCGACTAAGGCTGCTAACTCAACCAGTTGAGCAGAGGAGAATCTGGTGGGAAAACTGCGGACCTGGCCATTAATGCTATAGGCCGCGGTGCCTGAGGAGGATCCATCGGTAAAGACTAAGACGGCTCCTGGAATGGGGGAGACTGTTGTTTTTTTGGGAAATATTACAGGTGTCTGATAGAGGAACTGAATTAGTTTATCAGGGGGGTAATGATTATCTAGTTTGCCCTGGAAAGATGTACAGTTAACTGCCCAATCATCATCATTTTGTATTAGCCACTGAATTTGAGAAGCATTGTAAGGGAGTATTATGATATCTGGATCCTTTCCAAAGAGCTTAAGGGAGTTTTCTCGCCCCAGGCGAATAATCTTAGCTACTAAGTAAGGGTAGGTGGGAAGGACTTTAGGGGAGGAAGCCGATAGGTGAACCCAAAAAAGAGGCTTGCCCTGCCAAAAGAGTCCCGTGGGCGAGAAGGGGGTGGGGAGGACAATGAAGTACAGGTGGGAATCTGGGGAGAAGTAGCCAATGGCTTGGGCATTTATGGCCTGCTCGACCAAATTAAGCGCTTGCTGCCCTTCTTTAGTTAGGGAGCGGGGAGAGGTTGGGTCAGTATCTCCCTGCAGGATGTCAAATAGGGGTTTTAACTGTCCTGTGGTGAGTTTTAAATATGGGCGAAGCCAATTAATGTCGCCTAGAAGACGCTGAAAATCGTTAAGGCATTGAAGAGAGTCTTTTCTGATCTGTACTTTTTGGGAGAGGACCTTATTGGGGAATAATTCAAAGCCTAGGAACAGGTGAGGGGGGGCAGACCTGAATCTTTTCAGGGGACAGGCGGAGGCCTCGAGCTTGTAAGGCCGAGACAACCTGCATAGTAACTTGATGTAGGGTTGCCTCGTTGGCTCCGGCAAAAAGAATGTCATCCATATAATGAATTATATATATTTGAGGATGTTGAATTCTAAAAGAATCAATTGTCTGAGCTACATATTTTTGGCAAAGGGTAGGGCTGTTGGCCATGCCTTGAGGCAATACTCGCCACTGGAAACGTGGGGAGGGTCCTATACAGTTTACTACCGGAAGACTGAATGCAAAGCATTTGCAGTCATCTGGGTGCAACGGTATGGAGAAAAAGCAGTCTTTTAAGTCAATGACTATCTTATAGTAGCCTCTGGGGATAGCTACGGGCGAAGGCAAACCAGGCTGGAGTGCCCCCATGGGAACCATTGTTTGATTAACAGCCCATAAGTCTTGTAGCAGCCGCCACTTGCCAGTCCTTTTTTGAATGACAAAAATGGGGGTGTTCCATGGTGAAGTAGAGGGCTCTATGTGTCTGGCAGCTAATTGTTCCTGCACCAACGCTGTAGCTGTGGCTAGCTTGTTAGATGGGAGGGGCCACTGAACGATCCAGACAGGTGAGTCACTTTTCCAAGTGATTTTATCTGCCTGAAGTGCAGGGGGATCAATGGCCCTTACAAAAAATGTTCTTTGAACCCTAGTCCTGATCTGTCTGACCTAGGGAGGGTGGTTAAGGGTGCTCTTAGTCCCTGACCTTCTTTGCCTAAGCCCTGCCCTGGGAGGAATCCCTGTTTAAGCATTTGGCTGGCTACAACTTCATTGGGGCTGCACATAATGACATTCATTTGTGCAAGGATATCACGCCCCCATAAGTAACAGGCTTGGGACTACAAAGGGTTGGGTGGTGCCTTTGTTTCCCTCAGGGTCTTCCCATGTTAAAATTTTTGAGCTCTGGAGAGTATCTCTAGACTGTCCTATGCCTTGTAAGTGCGTAAGGGAAGGCTGCAGTGGCCATGATTGGGGCCAGGCATCCTGGGCAATAACTGTGGAATCGGCGCCAGAATCAAGAAGGCCCTCAAAAAGTTTACCATCTAACTTTAACCGCAGGGTGGGTCGTTTTTTGGTGATAGCTTGGACCCAATAGAGATCAGAAGAGCCAGGGCAGGAAGCACCTTGGTTAGAGGCGATGGCTGGGAAGGATGTATTAAGGGGCAAGGGTAATGCCTGAGCTAAGCGCTGTCCCTTAGAGACACACACAGGGCCGGTAAACGCGCTGGCTAAGATGTTAATCTCCCCGGTAAAGTCACTATCTACTATGGAAGGGTGGACTATGAGCCCTGCAAGAGTGGAGGAGGCTCGGCCCAGAATAAAAAATAACATGTTAGTCGGTGGGGGTCCAAATGAGCCAGTGGGCAAAATTTGAACACCATCTTCGGGTCTTAATATTGTGTCAGAGGAGGCACACAAGTCCACTCCTGCGCTCCCTGTGGTTGCTCGGAGGAATCTAGGGGCAGGGGATCCTCTTGTCGGCTGTTCCCCGAGGCTGACTGAAATTGAATAGGACAAGGGGCCCGGGGCTGGCCCCTCAGGCCGTTTCCCGAAAGGGGGGGCAAGGGATTTCCAAGGGCATCGGTCTTAGAACGGCACTCATTAGCCCAATGGTATCCCCTCTTGCAGCGAGGACAGAGGGAGGGGGGCCGAGTTGGCCTGCCTGGTGGTCCACTGAGGTTAGGGGCAGCAGAGGAGGTGGCTAAGGGACACTGTCTCACAAAGTGCCCTGGCTGACCGCACTTAAAACAGCCTCTCTGTGCCGCAGTGCCTTGAATGGCAGCCCCGACTGCAAGCTGCACAGCCTGCGACACCTTATGGGCGAAGGGGTCAACATCATTACACATTCTAATCATGTCATTAAGGTCTTTATTTTTGAGTTTGCCTCTAAGAATGGCCCTACAGGTGCTGTTGGCATTTTCATAGGCTAATTGTTTAATAAGCCTATTATTTTTATCTTCGTGTCCGAGGGTTCGTTCAGCAGACTCTAAAAGCCTGCCCACAAATTCACTAAAACCCTCTTGAGCTCCCTGGGTGATTTTTGTCAGGGGAGTAAGGACAGATCCCGTAGAAGGAAGTGTACGCCAAGCGCCAAAGGTGGCTGTGGCAGTCTGGGACAAAAGCCCGATCGGGAGTCCCCTTTGGCGCTGTTCAGTGGCAAACTTTCCTTGTCCGCTAAGTTTTTCAAGGGTCCAAGATGCAGAATTGGGTTTTTTTAAATTATTAGCAGCTGTAGTTTGACAGCGGTCAAAAAAATCGGCTTTCCACGAGAGGAACTTTCCGCGTGAAAGGACTGCCTGAACTAGCTTGACCCATTCTCCCGGGAGCAGGTAGCCGCCTCCTGAGGCTGCCTCTAGGAGGGAGTAGGTAAAGGGTGCATTGGACCCATATGTCCTAACGGCAGAGTTTAATTCTTTTAAAGTCTTAAGTTTTAGTCTGCGGAACTCAGTGGGCTCTGCAGTGGGCCCCGGGACTGCCTCCTCCGGGGGGTCATCACTTTCACTTTCCCTTTCTCTCTCTTCTGCATCCTCATTATCTGAATCTTGGGGCGGGGATTGGCTCGAAGAAGGGGCGACAAGATTTTTTCGCCTATTAGACTGGGTAACTACCGGGAATGCTAGGGCTTCATGCGAGGACTTTAAGGATTTTTTATTTAAGGTGGCGTGTGACTGGGCGGTCTCCTGACGTGGGTGGCTAATGAAGACCGAATCTTTAAGCGTATCTTGGAGGGAGGACAAGTCTTTGGAAAGCTGGGCAAACTCTTTTTGAAGTTGTAGGACATCCTTTAATTGTGTAACCCTTTGACTTAAGTCTTCTTTGGCACGCAAAAGCAAGGGCATTGTAAGGGGAGGCATTAATGAAGGTGCGCAAATTTGGGGCACGTAAGGAGGAGGCCATTCGGGATTGTGATATTGGGCCGCTTCCTCTCTGATGGTTGCCTCTTCGGCGGTGTCGAGGGACTCTGGCGGGGGGAGGGGGGTTGTTTTTTGAATACCGGGTAATTGAATGCATGAGGGGCAGTAACCTCGGGTAAGGGAGGGTAGAGGGCCTTGGTGTCTGGCCTACTAACCGGGGGCTCATCTTTAGATGTCTGGAGCTCAACTGATGGGTCTGGAGGGGACATATTAATACAAACTGAGGGGCAAGGGGAAGGGCATGTTGATCTTTTAGGATTATCAGGGGAGGCTGACCCTTCGGCCGCTCCTAAAGACGTTTTCGAAGCGGACCGCGACATGGGTCGGAGGCAGAATTCTGCTACTGAGAGCAGCTGCTTTTTATTGGGGTCTGAATCTGCCCCTTCAACAATATCTCTGATTAGTCCCCAGTACGAAAAAACAGATCCAGGGACGGCGTCTGGGCCTTGATTTAGAAGTAAATCGTTTAAATCTCTACCTACTTTTTGCCATTTGTGTGGGTGAATCTCAGGTCCACCAATAATAAACCAAGGACAAGCACGATCAATGAACACAAAAAACTTTACTAAGTCCTTTTTCTTAACTCTTATTCCTCTCTCTCTGAGTGAGGCCTTAAGATCCTTAATAAAAACGGCCTTTTTAGACAATGAATGGCCCATCTCGATGGGGTGACAATGTAAAAATTTACTCACCAGACCGTCGACTCTGTGAGCGGCAGAACGAGGGTCTCTGTAGGGTTTCCTTCGGCCTAAGAGCACTCCGCGGCGTCACCCGACAAAGGTCCGTACCTCGAGCCCCACGTTGGGCGCCACTTGTCCCGACTTGCAGGACCTTCTGTTACTCGCGGGGGCGAGGGGGACCGTGCCTGAAAGAGATGGGTGAGAGAAAGAAACGAGACCAAGCAAAGGGTTGTCAAGGTCTGCTTTACTTAGATTCTTAGTAGGTTTTATAAGCATACAGAAACAAGGAAGTAGAAACAAAAAAATAGAGTGGGGCGACGATGAGGCTTGGGTCTGGGTTAATCAGCCCCAATCAGCGTCTTATCGGTATCCTGTTTTTGACTGGTTACTCATCTCCAACCTGGCAGGTGGTCGGGAACAATTGCAGTCAGCACTCCCTGAAGCATCCCGTGGTCAGCACGTCATGGAATGCATTCTTCTCGGAGCTATAGCTGGAATTTTCCAGGGCGAAGTCCGTGCGTAGGACGAGTCATAGGGGAGTTGAGGGTCTTTGAGGGTCCTTGCCTCTAACAGGGCATCATTTCGGGAAGGGTGTAGCAGGTGAAGTTTTGGGGAAACAGAAACAGGCCTACTCCAGGAAGTGCAACCTGTCATGGAGTCACTCCTGCTCTCATTCCTGTTTTACAATATTGTGGGAAATCTGCATTTTGAGAGAAGATCTGACCTTTTTTTCCTTTGCTGACAAGGTAATAAACTCTTTCCTTCTCCTGGATTCACTTGTTGTCCTTCTGATGCCGCCTCGAGGACGAGAACCGAGCTTTCAGGAACAGCTTGAGCAAGAGTGAGAACCCGCCTCTACCAAAGTTTAAAAAATTAGCCAGGTGTGGTGGTGTGCACCTGTATCCCAGCTGCTCGGGAGGCTGAGGCAGGAGGATCGCTTTAGCCCAGGAGTTTGTGGTTGCTATGAGCTGTGAGGATGCAACTGCACTGTAGCCCAGGCAGCAGAGTGAGAACCTGTCTCCAAAAAAAAATATTTTCCATGCTGACGAAGAGGAAGCGCATTCCAAGCAGAAAGAACAGCATGGGCAAAAGCACAGAGATGTGATGGAACATTGGGGATTTTAAGGTGGAGAGCAACAGGATCAGATTGATTTGTTCTTTGATTGATCACACATGTATCACATACTGTGCTAGGTGGAGATTATGACAATCCCTAAAGTCATGTCACTTCCATTCTAGTTAGGGAAATAGACGTGGAGTAAACGAATATACGATATGTCTGTGGCTAAGCACCAAGCAAGGGAAGGGAATAGAGATGGACCAGGCAGTGCTATTTCAGACAGGGAGGTCAGGGAAGGCCTCTCTGACCAGGTGACATTTTACCAGGACTCAATGGAGTGAGAAAGCCAGCCTAGTGAGTGGATAGGAGAGATCACCTGGGCGGTGGGAGCTGCAGGTGCAAAGGCCCTGTGGCCGGAGCATGCTAGGTATGAGCTTCATGCGTCTAAGCAGGAAGAGTGAAGATGGGGTGGGGTGGCGTTGGTAGCAGATGAGGTGGGTGAGGTAGGGGAGGACTCAGTCATGTTCTCACAGAGGGCCTTGTGGGCCGTGGCAGGGAGTGGAGATCTCATTCTAGGTGGGACATAAGCATTTGCTGAGACTGCATGTTGATGTGTGAGGGCAAAGACAGGAACTAGGTGACTGGTAATATTCATGCAAGCAACTGGGAGGACTGCAGTGAGGACATGCTGGGTCTGAGAACACAGTTAGACCACCAGGGGGCGCTGTTGAGCAGATGGCTGGATCTGTGTGTCTGGAACTCAGAGGAGGGGTCAGAGCAGCAGGCGTCTGTGCAGAGGGGATGTTGAAAGACCTGGGACCCCATGAGACCCTGAAAGAAGCACGTGCACAGAGAGAAGTGCACGAGCACGAGCCCCATGGCTGTCCAACCTCCTGACTGTAGCGCATGGAGACGGCAGGGCCAGCAGAAGGCACCGAGGACTGACTGGCCGGCCAGGGAGATAAAAGAAAAACCAGGAGAGCTGAGTGTCCCGGAAGCCAAGGGAATGTAAAGTCAGGAGGACAGAGTGATAGACTGTGTCCAGCACTGCGAAGACCCCGGGAAGATTCCTGAATTTGACAGCAGGAATGGAGGACACGGTTGAATTTGGCACACCTGGCTTCGTGGCTGGGTGGTCTTTGCACGTGAACGGGGCCCCACTCTCAGCAGGGTCCTGCAATTGGTCTCATGCTCTTCTGTGACCGTCTTGAATTCTTAATAACTTTCTCCAGTTTCTTGCTGAAAAGGAAGACACAGAGATAGGATGGTGAGTACATGGGGACCCACCCTGTGCCAGGCACGACTCTAGGAGCGGGAAAGGCCTTAGTAAACCACACAGACAAAATTTCCTGCCTTATGGAGCTTGCGTTCAAGAACAAAAAACAGTAAGTGAGTAAAACACATAGTTTCCTAGTGTTGCCAAAAACTCAGCCACTAGTGCATGAGACTGAATCACAGCAACAAGAACAGGCAGTTCAGGGATGAAGGGAATAGAATGTACTTTTCAAAGGAGGATAAATGGTAGACTTTCTCCTCTCAAAATCCCAAATTTCCCAAACATAGGCAGAAATATAGAGCTATTAAAGGGGAGTTCTCAGCTTCAGGCAATCACAGTGGTTAACTATTGTAATCATCACATCTCTGCCACACACAAAGCCTGTGACCTATGCCAGCCACCCACCTGGGGGGCTGGCACCACCTTGGACTTTTAAAAAAACACTTAAACTGCCTCAGGAATACAGGCCAGGCAGCAAGTCCCCAAAAGAGTTGGAGAAGTATTAAAGAGACAAAAAAATCTCCTTTTCCCCCCAGACAATTCCTTTTGCACTACGTTCAATGAATCCTAGGAGAAAACACAGCAGAGAAGGGAGAGCGGGCGAGAGGCAATGGCACGGGAGTTGCGATTTGAAATCGATGGTCAAGGAAGGCCTCAGCACGAACACCTGAATGACGGGTGACCGCGAGCCAAACAGATGTCTGGGGAAAGAGCATTCTAGTGCAGGAGCGTGCCTGGCTGTCACAGGAATGGCAAGCACATTAGCCACTGCCGGGCGCAGGGTGGGTGAGGAGGTGAGCAGTTGAAATGAGGACTTGGGCTTTTGCTTGGGGGAAGATGGAGCCATCGGGCACTTCTGAGCAGAGAAGTGACAAGATCTGCATTATGTGTCCCAGGCTCCCCTGTGAAATCCGGGAGGCCAGTTGGGAGGCTGTGCAGTAACTGGGGTGCGAGATAACGGTGGCTCAGATCCCGTGAGAGAGTGAAGCAGGTGAGAGGTGGGTGGGCTCTGGGGACACATTAAAGGTAGAGCTGACAGGATTGGCTGATGACTTGGAGGTAGGGTGTGAGATGGAATTGAGGTTTTGGCCTGTATGACTGCAGGAATGCAATCGCCCTCTCTGAAATGAGGAAGATTGTTGGAGGCTCCGGATTCAACGTCAGGGAGTTGGCGTCGCGCCTGTTCAGCATGACCTGGCTGTGCAGGTGGTGAGGCCATGGGGGCCATCGGCTATACAAGTCTGCAGTTGAGGACGGAGGTCCTGACTGGAGATCGGGACGTGGGACTTGTCCAGGACTGAGAGGCAAGAACCACGTGCCGTGTTTATGTAAAGCCCTGGGTCAGGATGAGACCAGCGGGAAACACTGGGGAGGAAAGGAGGTCTGAGGACACAGCCCTGGGGCACCCCACCGTTTAGAAGTCAGGAGATGAGGAGGAGCCCACCAAGGAGACGGAGAACCTGTGAGCGAGGAGGAAAGCCAGGGGGTGTGGTGTCCTGGAGCAGCAGGGAGAGCCCAACTTTATCTATTATGCAGATGGGACAAGGCAGAGGAGGATGCAGACAGTCGATCATTGGGTCAACTTACAGCTTGTAAGTCATTGATGATCTAAAGAAGATCCTTGGTCGAATGGTGGGGCCAAAGCTTGGTAGGAGTATGTAAAAGAGAGGGCTGGAGGAGGAAGACAGGAGGCAGCAAGTGTAGATAACTCTTTTGAACAGTTTAGAAAAAGGAAAGGAGAGACCTGGAGAAATAGTGAGAGGAAATCATTTTTCTCTTTCCTCAATTGGAGAATAAACATCATATTTGGGTCATAATAGAAAAGATTCTATAGAGAAGGAAAATTGGATGATGCAGGAGTGTCTCAGGCCATTACGGCTGCTATAGCAAAATACCTGGAAATGGGTAATTTATAAACAACAGAAATGTATTGCCCATGTTTTTGGACATTGGCAAGTTCAGGTTCAAGGCACCAGCAGATGGGTGTGTGAAGAGGGCGTGTTCCTCATAGATGTTGCCTGCTCTGTGTTCCCACATGGCAGACGGAGACAAAGGGGCTAGGGTGCTTCCTTCACCCTCTTTTACAAGGTCACTAACCCCCTTCCTTGTGGCCACATCACTCATGACTTAATCATTTCCAAATGACCCCACCTCTTTTCAACACATGATTTTTGGGGAGACATATTCAGACCCCAGAATTGAACAACTGCTGGAGCAAGGTCTTTGGGTAGGATCGAATGCAGAGATGGAGCATGGACAGTTCACAGTAGTAACAGGACTTTGTAGAAGTTCAGTGTAGACTCTTCCACACCAAAGACTGGAAAAGCCCTTAGCAGTGATGCACTCCGACCTTCTTTTGCATGCAGGAATTCCTCCATGTAGCCTCCCAGAATAGCCCACCCTCTGCCTGAACATCTACAGTGATGACCAACTTGCTACTTTGCAAGGCAGCCATCTGCATTGTAAGATGCCGACAACAGTCAGGTAGGTCTTCTTAACAAAACTGTGCCAAATCTGCCTCTCTTTCATAGTACTGTTGTGTGTGTGTGTATGACTGTGTGTACTGCGTCATAATGAAAAATGCATTTCTCAGTATGGGTCTTATCAAAAATATTTCACAGACACTGCACTGACTACCACAGGGGCCGAGGACACTGAGGGCCTGTTCTCTGTCCCAGGCATGGAGGGCGTCCATTTCCTGTGACAGGTGATGAGGCCTCTAGAGGACACATGACACTTTCCTGCCCCCAGGGTCTGTCATTGAGGTGCCTCTGGCTTGACTCCCCACTGGGCTGAGAGTCCACATTGAACCCCAAGGAGGTGGCTGAGACAATCAAGTACGATGGCAATGGGCTGGCTCTGAGCTGAAGTATGCAGTGGACCTTTGGCTACCTTGGCCCAGGGCAGCCCCTCCTGCCCTAGGACTTCCCTTAGACCCCAGTGTCTTCCTGCCACCCTCCAGGTCACTCAGGATCAGCTTCCATCCTCCTGGCCTAGGGCATCCTCTAGACTGCTCAGGATCCGTGGTGGCCGAGAGAAAGGCAGCCTGACATGCTCAGGAAGGGCTGGAGGCACCCTCAAGGGACAGAGACTTTTACGCTGGAGTTGTACACAGTTCTTTGTACAAATCTTACAGCACTAACCCTCTAAATCAATATAGGACTTAGTGCCAAATCAATGTAGGCCTTATTGTCCAGGCATGTGACAGTGGCTTATTGCTGGAACAAACATATCCGAGGTATGTGACTGCTCCCTAGATGTGTCACCCTCAGAAATATCCCCGTTCTGAGTGTCTGATGGAGGACTGCCTCCCTATGGCCACCAAGCTCCACCATGTCCTCAACACAGCAGCCAGGTGACAGGCACAGTGGCTCACGCCTCTAATCTTAGCACTTTCCATGCCAAAGTGGGAGCATTCCTTGAGGCCAGGCCTTGGAGACCAGCCTGATCATTATAGCAAGACCCTCTCCCTACAATGAATTTTGGTAGGAGACTTAGCAGGTGTGGTGGTGCCTGCCTACACTCCTAGTTACTGTTGAGGCTAGGGGAACAGCATCCCTTGAGCCCAGAAACTCAGGTTACAGTGACCTATGATCATGGTGCTCCTTTTGCTTCAAAAGCCCTTCCTTCAGAGTCTCCTACCCCCTGTGACAAGGGTGGGTCCTACTCATGCCTTAGGAGTGGGCTCAGGGCACATCCCCTCCACCCCCAGGCTGGGCCAGGGCCCCTCCCCTGGGCTCCCCCAGTGCTTCCTCCTCTCAGAGCACTTACCGTGTCGCCTGAAATCTCCTGCTCCTCTGTCTCCCCCACTCAAGGGCATGGACCATGTCAGCCCCAGTCTCCTCTCTACCCCCAGCCCTAGCACTGTGCCTGGCACACAGTGTGCCCTGCAGAAATACTCAGTCAACACAGCTGAGCTCGTGAACACGAAGCCGGTGAGGCTCAGGGAGGACCTGTGCATTCACCTGACACTGCGGCCACTCGTTGTCAGTACAAGTCTGGCTCTTCTCCCAGTCACAGCCCACACCCAGCTCTGGCCTCAGCCCTAGTTAAGGTGGACTGGGGGCTGATGTCAGTGACACGTGAAAGTGTTTCCGACCTCCAACATGGCTCCCATCTCCTATCATGGCCAGAGTGTGAAACATGTCACTACTTTTCTCATATTATTTATTTTTCTTATGGATACAAGGTTGCACTCCATAGCCCTCCTGGGCTCCAGTGATCCTCCCACCTCAGCATACTGAGTAGCCGGTATTACCGACACACACCACCACACCCGACTTATTTCCAATTCTCTAATGCAAACACTACAAGCAGAGGGAACACGTTTAACTGATAGTTAGTCCTTGACCCCATTGTCACTCCATTTAT
The DNA here is from genome assembly GCF_040939455.1 of Microcebus murinus. Classification (NCBI taxonomy): domain Eukaryota; kingdom Metazoa; phylum Chordata; class Mammalia; order Primates; family Cheirogaleidae; genus Microcebus; species Microcebus murinus. Next base: position 46,836,918 of record NC_134136.1, on the reverse strand, counting down.
GAACTCCACTCTTCTTCCTCACAGAAATAGCTCAAGAAGTAGCCAGGATACTTCACTGCATCCTAGGAGGCAGATGCAACATTACAGGTTCAAGGAAAAGAAAACAATGTATTTTCATTCCTTCCCTCCTCAAATATTCATGGAGAAGCTGCCGTGTCCCCAGCACTGTGCTGCCAAGTAGGGACACAGCTGTGGGAGGGACTGACACCATCCCAGCCCTCATACAGCTTAAAATTTAGTAGAGTCGAGTAATCAAGGATGACATAGAAACCTGTAAAGTTACAACCACAATCAGGTCTAGGAAGGACAGACAGTTGGCTGAGAGCACGTAATAGGGAGAAGCCTCGGGCCTTTTCTGAGGCGGTGGCCATGGACTTGTCATCTAAGGGATGACTACGTGTTAGTCGGCAAACAACTTCCCATAAAAAGAGGACAGGCCTGCAAGGTATCTCAAACCTGTAATCCTGGTGCTTTGAGAGGCCAAGGCCAAAAGATACCTTGAGGTCAGGAGTTCAAGACCACCCTGGGAAAAATAGTGAGACCTTGTCACTACAAAATTTTTTTTAAAAAAAGCAGGGGACAGTATGTGTAAAGGTCCTGGGGTAGGAGGGAGCATGGCATGTACCAGACACAAAAGGATGCCAGTGGAAAGAATGAGGGTCAGTCCTGGAGGGAAACGGAAGCTGAGGGGTGACAAGGCTGGAGAAGGAACAGAGCCACAGCACACAGGACCTCAGAGGCCAGGCCAGGAATTGTGACTTTTAGTTTATCATGAAGGGAAACCACTGAAGTACTTTCAGCAGCGAACCAGGTTCAGGGACCATCCTGAAATGCCAGTGAAAAAGATGAGGGCAACAGTGACCCTGGGGACAAAGGGAAGAGGACAGAGTGTGGAGACCCACAGAAGATCCACAGACACAGAGCATGGTGGGGAGTTAAGTGGAGGGAGAGGGAAGGGGGTGGAGATCTGGGTGCCGGAAGGGCCAGGGGTCTGGCGGGAGCGATCAGGGGCTGGTTCTGTGCATGTGGGGTGGAGAGGGCTCTGACACGCTCAGGCTGAGATGTCACAGAGGCAGCCGGGTACACGGGTCTGCAGTCAGAGGTACATTTGGCCTGGTGATGGGAGTCAGTGGCATGTAGGTGGCATTGTAGCGGGAAAATGACAGAGGGAGGAGGACAGAGAGGGGGAGACAGGAAGGCCCAGGACCAAGACTTGAGGCCCCTGTGCATTTAGTGTCCTGGGAGAGAATATTGAGCCTGCAAGGAGACAGAGCCGCAGTCAGAGAGGTGGGAGGGACCCGAGGTGGAGTCTGTCACAGAAGCCGAGGATGTCCATACTGTCAAAATAGGAAAATTCTGAATTTTTAGAAAAGGCCTGGAGAACGTCCTGTGGGTTCAGTGACGTGGAAGCGACTAGTGACTTGCTGAGTGGTGTTTCCGGGGAGGGGAGGAGGCAGAAGCCAGACTGCAGAGGGTGGAGGCGGGAGTGAGAGGGGAAGAAATGGAGGCAGTGACTAGAGGCCACCTAAGAAGTGCAGTCAGGATGGGGAAGAGGGATACATGGCAGTGGCTGGAGGGGGCTGTAGTGGGGTCACGGTGGGCATGTTGGTTTTTCATGACAGTCTTCATCAGGCCTTAGGAAGGCTAGTGTAACAGAGGAAAGGGCCTCAAAATGTGCCAAAAATGTTTCCTGTCTCATTAAATCATCCACTACTCCTTGGGGGAACTGGGACCTGCATCCCTGCCTAGGCCAGGGTGTGTGAGGGGACGTCTTTTATCCTGTGTGCTACAGGACATGGCTGTGCAGAACTGGTGGCCTGCCCTGGACCTGGGTCTGGTGGGGGAAGGTCCTGGAGGTCCGGGTGGGCCTCCCACGCAGGGGAAGGTCACGGGACGTCTTGGGCAGAGATGGGACGTCAGAGTCATCAGCTGTAGTTGAACAGCAGTTGCCTGAAGCTGACTGGCCTCCCTTGAAAGTCTGTATTTCTGCTCATTGTTAGCACAATGGTATTTCAGATAAGATTTTCCATGCTCCTAAGTCGTGGGCAAGTTAATCACCTTCTGCTTCCTTCTCCTCAAATGCTTCGTTCTCATTCTTCTGATGTGGCCTCGAGGACAAGTGCGGAGCTCTCGGTGACACTAGCTTGGAAGCTGCATAAGATGGTGGGAAGAGCCTGGGCTCTGTCTCAGCTTGACCTCAGGTGAAACTCCACCTCTGCCAGGTGGCGTGGCCGTCACAACTCAGGCTCCAGGGCTAGACTGCCTCAGCTCCCACCCCAGCTCCACGCTTACACTCCACAGTGTGACTGTGGCCTCAGTTCCTTGTGCCTCCATTTATGTCAAACAGGCATAATGATGATACCCACTGGTTAGCACCTTTGTGAGAGGCAGATAAGCCATGCAAATACTCAGAGCAGTGAGTGCCTGGCACAGGGCAAGTACCTGCTGAGTGTGAGCTGCTATTCTTGTGGCTGACTGTGTGGCCTTAGGCATGTCATTCAACCCCTCCGCTGTCATTCAACCTCTCATTTAACCTCTTATCCTTCCTCACTAGGTTGCTTTAAGGATGCAAAGAACTGAGCAGATAACTGCTGTTCAGAAACAGTTTCCTTGGTTCTTTCTATGGGAATAGTGATGTTTTCCAAAGAAACACTTAGCGTATGCCAGGCATTTTAGCTTTGACCTTAGTTACCACACTTACTTATCACAACAACCATGTGGGGAGGTGATAGTGGGAAGCAAGTCTCCCTAGCTTATGAGGAAATGGAGGGTCAGGTAGATTGAAACTGGCCCAAGGAGCATAGACTAAATGGCTTAGCCTAGATTTAAGATCTTATTTCTGTTTGAAATATTGCCATTGGAGTGGGTGGTGCCCAGTTGTTTGTAAATCTGTTGACTGGTCCTTCATTGTCACATGGCATAAGACTGATTCTTGTATGGTGAGATATCACCTAACTGCAGTGAGAATGGCTTTCATCCAAAAGTCCCCAAACAGGAGATGCTGGCGTGGATGTGGAGAGAAAGGAACAGTCATACACCACTGGTGGGACTGCACACTAGTACAACCTGAATGGAAAGTAGCATGGAGATACCTGACAGAACTAAAAGTAGATCTCCCATTTGATCCAGCAATCCCACTACTGGGTATTTCTGCAAAGGACAAAGAGCCATTTTATGACAAAGAGAATTACACTGTAATGTTTATAGCAGCAGAATTCACTATTGAAAAGGTGTGTAAAGAAGGCAAGTGGCTACAATGCAAAATTCTACTTAAAAAAAAAAAAAAAAAGAAGGCAAGTGGTGGTGAACTGGTGAGTGTGTGAATAAAGTGTGGTATGTGTGTAGCACGGAGTGGTAGCGAGCCATAAGGAAGAGGGTGGGTGAGCACGTGTGTGTGAGTGTAAAGCAGGGTGTGAAGTGCAGTGTGGGCATAGGGTGTAAAGAAGGAGCAGAGTAGTGAGGAGCGCGTGTTAAGTGCGTGTTGAGCATGGGTGTGTGTGTAGGGTGGTGCAAGTGCAGGGCAGTGCATGAGGGGTGAGGTGAGGGTGAGGAGGGTGTGGGCGTGTTGTGAGGTAAGGGGTGTAATGCAGAGAGTGTGTGTGTTTTGTGTCTAGCTGTAAGTTTGAGTTGCAGTGTATAAACGTATTTGAGGTGAGGAAGAGTTTTGTCGGTGGGTGTAATTGTTAAGTAAAAAGAGAAGAGTGATTTTGAAAGAATTTTTTTTGTTCTCTTTTTTTAAAAAGAGAGAAAAAGGGGGAGGGGGTTTTACAGGCACTGGATTAGTTTCCATGTTTTTTTTTGTGGAGACAGAGTGTCACTCGGCGTCCTGGGCAGAGTGCAGTGAGGGCGGGTCACCACAAGCTCCAGGTCCTGGGCTGTGAGCGATCCTTCTGCCTCAGCCTCCCAGGTAGCTGGGACTACAGGCGCTTGCCAGAGCGCCCGGCTGTTTTGTTGGGTTTTGTGTATTTTTTTTGCCTTTTTTACTTTTTTTTTTAGATTTGGAGACAGGGTCTGGCTGTGCTCAGGCAGTGTTCAGGCTGGTGTCGAACCCCTGAAGCAGCAGCTATCCGCCCGTCTCGGCCTCCCAGAAAGCTAGGACGACAGGCGTGAGCCACCGCGCCCGGCCGGCGTGACGCGTGTTCCCAGTGCTGAAAGCTTCGGTGTGACGAGGAGCGCTCTGCTGCCCCCTTGCGACTCACCGGCTTCCTACATGCAGCTTCCACTTAGAAAATAAAAGTGCAGTTAGCTTGGGCAGCACATGTACTAAAATAGGAAGAATACAGAGAAGATTAGCATGGCCCCAGGACAGGGATTACAAGAAAATCCGTGCAGCGTGATTTTTTTAAGAACTCAAAATAAAAATTAATTGAAAGTGACAAAATTATTTGTCTATTCTCTTTTCAATGATGTCCCTATAGGAAAGCTTTGGTCTTGGGGGAGGCAAGTGAAACATATTATTTGGGTTGACTTGTAGGGCAGAGGAAGGGCAGAGGAATTTGTAGGACAGAGGAAGGGCAGAAGAATTCTTCCAATTGTCAGGAATTTACTTGGGTGGGGCAATGAGCTAACCGCAAACTTTTGCTTCTGGTCATTGCTTGCTTGCTACACCGCTGTATGGGGAATTATGGGATGAGGTCATTGAAGCACGGGCGACTGGCCCATAAGGCAATAGTGGGCAACCAATCATTTTAATGGTCAACGCATGATCCATGCATAGTCAGCTTGTGCGCAGCTTGTGCACCATGGGGATAAAAGGCATGCCGTTGTTCCGGTTGGAGTCCTTGCCTGCGAGAGTGGCCCCTGCGTTGGCGCTCTGGGGCTTGGACCCTGGCTAGCCAGAAAATAAACCTCCTCTTGTGTGATTGCATCCTTGATGTCTCTGCTTTTCTGTCCGGTGGGGCTGTGGAAGGTCGGTCCCTAACAGACTATGTTGCTGCTTTTTGTTTCTTGTTTTTTTATTTTTATTTATTTATTTATTTATTTTTGAGACAGAGTCTTGCTTTGTTGCCCAGGCTACAGTGAGTGCCGTGGCTTCAGTCTAGCTCACAGCAACCTCAAACTCCTGGGCTCAAGCAATCCTGCTGCCTCAGCCTCCCGAGTAGCTGGGACTACAGGCATGCGCCACCATGCCCAGCTCATTTTTTTGTGTGTGTGTATGTATATATTTTTAGTTCATCAATTAATTTCTTCCTATTTATAGTAGAGATGGTGTCTCGCTCTTGCTCAGGCTGGTTTCGAATTCCTGACCTCGAGCAATCCACCCTCCTCGGCCTCCCAGAGTGCTAGGACTATAGGCGTGAGCCACCGCGCCCAGTCTTGTTGTTTTATTTTATTTATTTTTTTTTTTCAGACAGAGTCCCAGTTTGTTGCCCAGGCTAGAGTGAGTGCCATGGCATCAGCCTAGCTCACAGCAACCTCAAACTCCTGGGCTCAAGCGATCCTTCTGCCTCAGCCTCCCGAGTAGCTGGGACTACAGACATGCGCCACCATGCCCAGCTAATTTTTTATATATATATATATCAGTTGTCCAATTAATTTCTTTCTATTTATAGTAGAGACGGGGTCTCACTCTTGCTCAGGCTGGTTTCGAACTCCTGACCTCGAGCAATCCACCCGCCTCGGCCTCCCAGACTGCTAGGATTACAGGTGTAAGCCACCGTGCCCGGCCTGTTTTAAATATAGAGGAGAATCTATGGGTATCTCCTACAGGATCTAGGGCCTCCACAAATCTGGTCGAAGTTGTCTTCTGGTCTTGAGGGATAAGTAAGAATTTTCTAGGGTGGCAGGATGTGGTGGCTCAGGCCTGCACCTAGCACTCTTTGACACTGCCTCAGGAGGATCGCTTGAGATCAGGAGTTCGAGACCAGCCAGAGCAAAAGTCAGACCCCGTCTCTACTAAAAATAGTAAAAATTATCCAGGTATGGTGGTGTACAGCCAGTAGTCCCAGCTGTTGTGGAGGCTAAGACAGGAGGATCACTTAAGCCCAGCAATTTGAGGTTGCTGTGAGTTAGTCTGATGCCAGGGCAATCTAGCCCTGGCAACAGAGGGAGACTCTGTCTAAAGAAAAAAAGAGTTTTATGGAGGGGTCGGACACAGTGGTTCAGGCCTGTTTTCCTAGCACTCTGGGAGCCCAAAGCGGGGAGATTACTTTAGGCCAGGATTTCCAGACCAGCCTTGTAACAGAGGGAATGACCTTGAAAAAACAAAGGCAAAATGTTTCCTGTCTTTTTGAAATTCCCCCCACTCTTTTTGAGATCCAAAGCCATTGTACCGCCTCAGGCAGGTGGCCAGAAGAAGCCTCGGGACTCAGCCACCCAGGCCTTGACACCAGCCTTTCAGGTGGGGCTGGTAGAGACCACAGGCTTTGTCTTTGGCAGAGACGGGACGATTAGAATAGTTACCACAATAGCCTAGAACTGAGGGGCCCTCCTTTTAAAAGCTCTGTATTTCTGCCTATGTTGTGGGAATTTGGAGTTTCTGGGAAGAAGGTTTTACATTTTTTCCTCCTGTGGTAACAAGGTAATAAACTCTTTCCTTCTCCTGGAATCACTTGTGCTCCTTCTGATGCCACCTCGAGGACAAGTGCCGAGCTTTTAGGAACAGCCTGAGCGAGAGCGAGAACCCGCCTCTACCAAAGATAAAAAATTAGCCAGGTGTGGTGGTGTGCACCTGTATCCCAGCTGCTCGGGAGGCTGAGGCAGGAGGATCCCTTGAGCCCAGGAGTTTGAGGTTGCTGTGAGCTGTGAGGATGCAACTGCACTGTAGCCCAGGCAGCAGAGTGAGAGCCTGTCTCCAAAAAGAAAAATAGTTTTCCAGGCTGAGGAGGAGGAAGGGCATTCCAAGCAGAAGGAACAGCATGGGCAAAGGCACAGAGATATGATGGAACATTGGGGATTTTAAGGTGGAGAGCAACAGGATCAGATTGATTTGTTCTTTGATTGATCACACATGTATCACATATTGTGGTAGGTGGAGGAGTTCACAGCAGTGAAAAAAGCAAATCCCTAAACTCGCATCACTTACATTCTAGTTGGGGACACAGACGTGGAGTAAATGAATATACAATATGTCTGTGGCTAAGCACGAAGCAAGTGATAGGAGTAGAGATGGACCAGACAGTGCTATTTGACACAGGGTGGGCAGGGAAGGCCTCTCTGAGCAGCTGACATTTTAGCAGGACTCTATGGCATGAGGGAGCCAGCTTAGCGAGTGGATGGGTGAGATCAGTGGGAGGTGCAGGTGCAAAGGCCCTGTGGCAAGAGCAAGCTTGATGTGTTCTTAGTGAGACTGAGGAGCAAGAGTAGGGGTAGGGTAGGGTGGCGTTGGTAGGAGATGAGGTGGGTGAGGGAGGGGAGGACTCAGTCATGTTCTCACAGAGGGCCTTGTGGCCATGGTAGGGAGTGGAGCTCTCATTCTAGGTGGGCGGGGAAGCATTTGCTGATGTGGACCTGTGAGAGGAAAGACAGGACTAGGTGACTGGAAGGTTTTCACCCAAGCAACTGGGAGGACTGCAGTGAGGACGTGCTGATTGTGAGAGGCCTGTTAGACCCCCAGGGCGAGCTGTTGAGCAGATGGCTGGGTCTGTGTGTCTGGAACTCATAGGAGGGGTCAGAGCAGCAGGCGTCTGTGCAGAGGGGATGTTGAAAGACCTGGGACCCCATGAGACCCTGAAAGAGGCACGTGCACAGAGAGAAGTGCACGAGCACGAGCCCCATGGCTGTCCAACCTCCTGACTGTAGCGCATGCAGACAGCAGGGCCAGCAGAAGGCACCGAGGGCTGACTGGCCAGCCAGGGAGATAAAAGAAAAACCAGGAGAGCTGAGTGTTCCAGAAGCCAAGGGTGCAACATTCAGAAGGAAGACGGAATGATTGTGTCCAGTGCTGCCAACACCCACAGGAACATGAGGACTCAGTAGCCCTACTGAATTTGACAGCAGGAAGGGAGGACATGGATGACCCTGGCACATCCTGGTGTCATGGTGTTATATTCGAGATTCACAAGGCCGCAGGACAGACAGACAGAATCACCGAGGCTGTAATTACCAAAAGGAGTTTTATTGTCTAGCTCGAGCTAGGGTTCAAGCCCCCAGAGTGCCAGCGCAGTGACCTCTTCTCCGGGCAGAGACCCTCTTTTGTGTGTTAGTCTCTTTTTTATAACTTAGTTGTTTACACACTGGTTATGCATTCGCCCCCACAGTGATTTTTACTTCAGCCTGCCCCTGATAGACCCTAACTTGTTCTGGGTCCTAGCTGCTAGACTCAGGTTTCCACTCTCTTTGTCTTTTTTTTTCTGCATCCCATAATATACTCATAATGCCTTGCGGTTAGCAAACAAGCAGTAAACAGAAGCTGGAAGGTGTCTATTGTCCTTTTAGCCCAGTATCTTACAATGAGTGTGTGGCCTGTGCAGTTGTACAGGGCCCCAATCTCAGCAGGGTCCTGCAATTGCTCTAATGCTCTTCTGTGACCGTCTTGACAATGTTCCTGGCTTTTAGCAGTGGGTTTTTGCCTCTCCCAGGAGATATGTCCACCCAGAAGGTGACCCTATTTGGAATAAAGGACTTTGCTGATATAATTAAGGTAAATAACCTGTGTTGAGAGCATATTGGACTAGGGGAGGCCCTAAATCCAATGACGAGGTGTCCTAATAAGGAAGAGAAGGGGAAAAGACACAGAGAGAAGATGACGTGAAGACAGAGGCAAAGAATGGACAGATGTGTCACAGAACAACGTGCGCCAAGGGTTCCATGCAGTTCCAGGAAAGGCTGGAACAGATTCTCTGTTGGAGCCTCCAGAAGGAACCCACCCCACTGAGGCCTTGATTTAGGACATCTGACCTCTAGGGTTCTCAGAGAATAATAAATTTCTGTTGTTTAAGGTGCCCAGCTCATGGTAATTTGTTGCAATAACTCTAGGAAACAAATGCAGTTTTGAACGAGGCCCCCAAATTTCGCGTTGCACCGGGACCCGAAAATTACAAATGTAGGCCTATCTTGGCAAGTGTGGATTCTGAGGCTTGGCAGGGTGTGAGCTTTCTTGGAATGCGTCCACAGGACAAGGCGGGAGGCGAGGAAGTAGAGATTAGCAAGAAACACAAGTTGAAATCCACAGGGTCTTGCTGAAAGGAAGACACAGAGATGGGATGGTGGGTACATGGGGATAGTGAGCTAAGAAGGCTGTGAGTTTTGGTGGGTTTTGTTTTTTGATTTTGATTTTTTTTTTTTTTTTTTGAGGCAGGCTGTCGCTTTCTTGCCTGGGATATTGTACAGTGTTGTCATCATAGCTCACTGCAGCCTCAAACTCCTGGGCTCAAGTGATCCTGCTCTCTCAGCCTCCCGAGTAGCTGAAATTACAAGTGTGGGCCACCATGCCCAACTAATTATTATATTTCTCCTAGAAGTGGGCTCACCCTCGTCCTCAGCTCTTACTTGTATATATGCATGGGGTATAAGTGCAATTTTTACATTGATCTATTCTACTGAGGTGATGCCCTACGTCAGGGCCTCAGGGCTTCCCTCACTGAGACAGAGCACAGTGTACCCACCACTCAACCTCCTTCATCCACCCCCACTCCTCCAAGTCTCCCCTGTCCATCCGTCCACACCCTGCTTCCATGTGCACGCGTTATTTAGCCCCCACTTATGAGTGAGAACGTGCAGTATGTGCCTGTCTGTGCCTGGCTTGTTTCACTGAGGATAGTGGCCTCCAGTTCCTCCCATGTTGCTGCCAAAGACATGACTTCTTTCTTTTTTATGGCTAAACAGTATCCCATTGTGTACATATACCACGACTTTTTATCTAATCCTCCATTGATGGGTAGGTTGATTCCGTGTGTCTGCCATTGTGCATAGTGCTGTGATACACATGCAAGGGCAGGCATCTCGTTAGTACACGGGTTTCTTCTCCTTTGTGTAAATTCCTGATAGTAGGGTGACTGGGCAATATGGTAGGGCTCCTTTTAGTTCTTTGAGACATCTTCATGCTGGTTTGTCATAATCTACATTCCCACCAACAGTGTACAAGAGCTCCCTTTCATCTTCATCCTTGCCAACATCTCTACATCACGTGCTCTTTATGTAAGTTTCTATGCACATAGAGTAAATGGAAAGATATACTGCTAAATGAAAAAGATATTGCAAACCAGTATTTATAGTCTGATACCACACATGTTCTTTTTAAATCTCTCACTAAGTATAAATTCTATATGCCCAAGTGGCTTTTTTTTTGGTGGGGGGGACAGAGTCGTGCTTTGTTGTCCAGGCTAGAGTGAGTGCCATGGCATCAGCTTAGTTCACAGCAACCTCAAACTCCTGGGCTCAAGCAATCCTTCTACCTCAGCCTCCCGAGTAGCTGGGACTACAGGCATGCACCACCATGCATGGCTAATTTTTTCTATATATTAGTTGGCCAATTAATTTCTATTTATAGTAGAGACGGGGTCTCGCTCTTGCTCAGGCTGGTTTCAAACTCCTGACCTGGAGCAATCTGCCCGTGTCGGCCTCCCAGAGTGCTAGGATTACAGGCCTGAGTCACCAGGCCCAGCCCCAAGTGACATCTTCATGAGACTGAGTGCTTACATTCTTGAGCATGCTACGCCTCTCCATGTATTCAGGTCTTTGTTTCTGTCCCTCGGTAAGACTAAAGATCCTCTCAAGGCTTAACACAGTGTCTTGGAAATAATGGACACAAAATAAGTGTTTGTTGATGATGATTTGATGAAGGTATACTTGCGATTTGGACAGCAACGAGAAAGGTGCTACCGTATGTGAATGCAGGCCCTATTGAAGGCAAGTTTGTACTTGAAATTTTGGTGTTTTCTTCTGAATTCTGACCGTCAACTCCATGTCAGACATACACTCTGGAGGCAACTTCGTACTTGAAATTTTGGTGTTTTCTTCTGAATTCTGACCGTCAACTCCATGTCCTACACACACTCACACGCCCTGTCTGCCACCCCCAAGCCTGGGGCAGAAGTGGGAGCTGGATGTGCTACAGGAACCCTTGGGAGCAGAGTTCCAGGGGCCATGCCGTGCTGGGAGCAGCAGCGCTCTATTGAGTCTACTTGAGGACAGCTGGCTGGGGACGCTGTCACCAAGCCCAGTGGGCTGGACCTATAAGGAAAGTCACTGCAGGGGACCCTGGTCTCCAAGGGGTTGCTGAGAACATCTGTCATTCTTTTGGAGTCTGCCTGTCCTGGAGCCACCCCGTCCCTTCTCTGGGGGCCACTTCTCTCCGTCCATAAGGACTGGCCCTGCTCTGGCTTCCCAGGGCAGCTGAAACTAAGTAGCACAAACTGGGTGACTGAGAACAACAGGAATTTGTTGTCTCACAGTTGTGGAGGCAAAAGTCAAAGATTGGCAGGGCCAGGCTCCCTCTGAAATCCTTCCTTTCCTCTCATGAGCTTCGGTGGTTTTGCAGCAATCTTTGGTCTCCTTGGCTTGGACAAGCATCGCTCTGTTCTACCCTGTGTGGGGACAAGCGGGAAACTTCCCCTTTCCCCGGAAAGTTCCCTGAAAGACCAACTCACATGACTAGGGCAAGAAACAGGTTTATTTAGGCTGAGCAAGGGAGGAGTGACAGAGTGAGGACCCCACATCCCAATGGGGGCCAGAAATTTATGTAACTACTGTCTGAGAGGACAGGGGAGAGGGGGAATAGAGGTCCTTCCCTGGAGGGGGAGAAATGGTTGCTAGGGGGGATGAATGCTTGGGGGAGACAGATTGACTTGTAGATGGTTCTCTTTGCAAATTAAATTAGGCAGAGAGACAGGTATTATCTTTAAAGTGATTTGGGCCAGGTCTGTCACATTCTTCATCTTTCCCACAATGTAGTGAGATAACAAGGAAGGGAAGTGCATTGTTCTGTTGATGGGGCCTTCTGCTTTATGCAGATAGAGGGAAAGCCCCTCCACAGGCCTGTTGATCTCTAAGGGGCCTTGATTCAAATTTCTCTGTATTCCAAGGAGTCATAACTTGGAGTGAAATTTCCTGACTTCCTTCACTGCGTTACTGTTAGCTCTGGATGACAGAGAGAGAGAGAGAGAGAGAGAGAGAGAGAGAGAGAGAGAGAGAGAGAGAGAGAAAGCCTCATGTGTTGCAAAATGCTGTTTATTCTGGGCATCTGAGTACGGATTGGTGGTGGCAAAAAAGCATTGAAGCTGAGGGAGGAGAAAGCCCTGGATTTTACAGAGGGTTTCTCTGGGGGGACTGAGTAGGTGAGAAAGAACAGCGCCTACAATAAGAATATTTTTAAACAACCAATTTCTGGGACCCCTGCCTCAGTCTCATCCTGTAGAGGTAAGGGAGGGGGGTAGTTCCCTCCCCATCAGTGGGGATAGGAATGTCCCAGCTGTCTGCTAGATTTACAGTCTCCTGGGACTCTCCAGACTCCTGAGGCTATTGTTTCACAAACCTCAGTTTTCTGTTAACCCCATTCAGTCCCATATATATTTTTTGAGTTTCCACCTGGAACAAACATAACAATCACCTCTGTAAAGACCCTGTCTCCAAATAAGATCACATTGAGCGTGATTCGGGTGGGACTTCAGCACATCTCTGGTGGGGGACACGATGGAGCCCTAGCAGCCCCCAGGCAGCCATGTGTAGAATGCTGGGCCCCAGCTTGTCCTCCTGCCCCTCCCCCGCCATGGCTGACTGGAGAAGGGGTGGACACCTCACCCAAGGTGCATCAGTCAGGCTGCGGCTCTCAGGAATTTGGATTTGGGACTGAGAAACATACAGGGTGCGGTTGTAGCTGGAACTGTGGCATGAGGACTGGGAGCCACAGAGCACTACTTTCCACCCTGCGGAGCAGAACAGCAGAGCAAGGCGTCTGCAGAGGGGACACTGCAGCAGGTCACAGGGAGGGAGAGGAGGGAGCGCTGACCGTCTGCGCCATCCCCACTTACTGAACACCTCGGGCGTGCAAGGCGCAGAGCAACGGCTTGCTATCCACTAGCCATGGCACCGTCTTAGCGTACATCATCCCCGGGTTCAAAATAAGGAATATGGGGCTCAGAAAAGTGACACTGCTTTCCCACAGTCACCCAGCTGACATGCTCAGGAAGGGCTGGAGGCACCCTCAAGGGACAGAGACTTTTCACACTGGAGTTGTACATGGTTCTTTGTACAAATCTTATAGCTTTTCTGTGAACTTGAAATAATTTCAAAACAAAAAGCACACAAACAAACAAAAAACTAATGTAAAACAAACAATTACCTTCTGGAGACTTCTTCCTTCCCTGTGGACATTTCTGGCCAGGAATAAGAAGGGCAGTCCTGTCACTGATGAGTACCCGTGTTCTTAGGGGACAGATGAGACGTGATCCCCCCCCCCATGCTCCACTGACACCCCCCACACGTTATCTGCACTGCATGCAGTAGGTTCTTGGATACATCCAGTGTTAACCCACTAAATCAATATAAGGCTTAGTGCCCAGGTATGTGACAGCGGCTTATTATAGGAACAAACATCTCTCAGATATGTGACTACTCCCTGGAAGTGTTACGCTCAGAAATGTCCCCATCCCCAATGTCTCACCGAGGACTGCCTCCCTCTGCAGGTCCAGCTCCAGGGTGTCCTCAACACGGCAGCCAAGGGGCGGGTACAGTGGCTCACTCTTGTAATTCTAGCACTTTTGGAGGCAAAGGTGGGAGTGTCACTTGAGGTCTGGAGTTTGAGACAAGCATGGACAACATTGTGGACAAAATTTCTACAAAGAAATTTTTTTTAAAAAGTTCCCAGGTGTGCTGGGGCATGTTTGTGGTCCTACTTACTCATGAGGCTGAGGCAGGAGGATCCCTTGAGCCAGGAACTCAAGGTCACACTGATATGATTTCAGTGGCCCCTGAAAGAGTCTCCCACCTCCAACATAGCTCCCATGTCCTACCATGGCTAAACTGTGACTGTTGCCACTTCTTTTTTTCATAGAATTTATATTTGTTGTAGTTACAGGGAGTCACTATATCGCCCTCCTGGGCTCAAGCCATCCTCCCACCTCAGCCTCAGCTGGGATTACCAGCACCCTGGGCCACAGCCAACTTGGTTTCCCATTCTCTAATGCAAACACCACCAGGAAAGGTAACAGGATTAACTGGTAGTTAGCCCTTGACTCCGTATGTCACTCCAGTTACCAACTCTGCTCTTCTTCCTCACAGAAATATGCTCAAGAACTAGCCAGCATAGTTCACTGGGTCCTAGGAGACGGATGCAACATTAGAGGCTGAGGAAAAAGAAAACAATGCATTTTCATTCCTTCCTTCCACAAATATTCATCCAGAAGCTACTGTGTCCCCAGCACTGTGCCGAGAACTGGGGACATAGCTGTGGGAGGGACTGACACCATCCGAGCCCTCATCGAGCTTCCAGTCTACTACAGGTCAAAAATCATCTGTGACACACGAACATGTAAAGTTACAACCGTGATCAGGTGTTGGAAGGAGAGTTGGCTGAGACACATAATAGGGGGAACCCTCAGGTCTTCCTGAGGCGGTGGCCATGGGGCTGACATCTAAAGCATGACTAGGTGTTATAGGGCAAGGCCCTGTTTCACAAAAGGACAGCCAGCTGGCAAGGTGGCTCATACCTGTAATCCCAGCACTTTGGGAGGGCAAGAAGGGGGGACCACTTGTGGCCAGTAGTTTAAGATCAGCCTGGACAACATGGTGTGACCCCATCTCTACAAAAGAAAAATTTAAAAAAGATTGCCCAGGCATGGGCTTGAGTGCCTGTAGTCCCAGCTACTCCGGAGGCTGAGGCAGGAGGATCTGATTCCCTTGAGCCCAGGAGTTCAAGGTTGCAATGAGCTATGATTGGCCACTGCCCTCCAGCCTTGGTGACGGAGGAAGACCTCATCTCTGAAAGAAATAACAAGGCTGGGTGTGGTGGCTCACGCCTGCAATCCTAGCACTCTGGGAGGCCGAAGTGCATGGATCGCTCAGGGTCATGAGTTCAAAACCAGCTCTGAGCAAGAGGGAGACCCCATCTACAAAAAATAGAAAGAAATTAGCCGGTCAACTAAAAATATATAGAAAAAATTAGCCGGGCAAGGTGGTGCATGCCTGTAGTTCCAGCTACTCAGGAGGCTGAAGCAGGAGGATTGTTTGATCCCAGGAGTTTGAGGTTGCTGTGAGCTAGGCTGACGCCACAGCACTCTAGCCAGGGCAATAGAGTGAGATTCTGTCTCAAAAAAAAAAAAAAAAAATAGGGCCGGGCGCGGTGGCTCACGCCTGTAATCCTAGCTCTCTGGGAGGCCGAGGCGGGCGGATTGCTCGAGGTCGGGAGTTCAAAACCAGCCTGAGCAAGAGCGAGACCCCGTCTCTACTATAAATAGAAAGAAACTAATTGGCCAACTAATATATATAGAAAAAATTAGCCGGGCATGGTGGCGCATGCCTGTAGTCCCAGCTACTTGGGAGGCTGAGACAGAAGGATCGCTTGAGCCCAGGAGTCTGAGGTTGCTGTGAGCTAGGTTGACGCCACGGCACTCACTCTAGCCTAGGCAACAAAGTGAGACTCTGTCTCAAAAAAAAAAAAAAAAAAAAATAGCAAAAGGAAACGAGACAAAAATATAAAATATAAAACATAAAGGATGTGGGTCTTTGCAGTCCCAGAGGGAAGGATTCGCAGGACGAGTGTGGGTGGCAAGAGGCAGCCTGGGCCTGCACATCAGCCCTCAGGACGCTACTCCTGCAGCTGCAGAATCTACACCTTCAACTTCGAGCAGCTCTGGGTCCTACCGGAAAGGCCACTGCATAAGGAAAAGGGCTCCCTCTGTCTAGGTCACTACTATATGCCAGCTCTTTCAACAGTGCCTGACACACAGTAGGTGCGGCACAAGCGTCCTGTGTCATGTGCCGACAGCTGGCAGCAAACATCATCACTAAGAGTGGCTGTTAGCCCTTACAGAGTCCCTCAGATTTTTGCTGGTGACTTTCTGGAAATTGTTACAATATATAATTTTTAATTCACTCACTGTAATTTCTTTCAAATCCCACAAAAAAAATACAGGAACATATTTTCCTTAGAAAAGATGAAAATGTTACAGATAGGACTGAAGTCTCCTTTGGCACCCTCCCCCATTCCCAGGCCCCCATGGAATAACTGTCACTGCAGCCACTGCCCTGGCTTTGCTGTGACCCTTCTAGACTCTATTCCATGCAGTGACATCCACGTGCATGCACACGCAGGTATACTGTGGTGCTCTGGGGATGCTCTTTAACATAAGTTGGATCACACTAGACTGCTGTTCTGCAACTCGTGGTTGTCACTCACCAGTGTGTCTGGGAGATTAGCAAACACTTACTGAGCACCCACCCTGTGCCAGGCACCACTCTAGGAGCTGAAGAGGCCTTAGTAAACCACACAGACAAAATTTCCTGCCTTATGGAGCTTATGTTCAAGAATAAAAAAAACAATAAGTGAGTAAAACACATAGTTTCCTAGTGTTGCCGAAACTCAGCCACTAGTGCGTGACCCCGAATCACAGCAACAAGGACAAGCAGTTTGGGGATGAAGGGAAGAGAATGTACTTTTCAAAAGAGGATCAATGGTAGACTTTCTCCTCTCAAAATCCCAAATTTCCCAAACATAGGCAGAAATACAGAGCTTTTAAAGGAAGGATTCTTGAAGGGGGAGCTGACAGGATTGACTGATGACTTGGATGTAGGGTGTGAGATGGCCCTAAGGTTTTGGCTACATTGCTGCAGGAATGCAATCACCCTCTCTGAAATGAGGAAGATTGTGGGGGACTCAGGTTTCAACATCAGGGATTCAGCATTGCGCCTGTTCAGCATGACCTGGCTGTGCAGGTGGTGAGGCCACGGGGGCCATTGGCTATACAAGTCTGCAGTTGAGGACGGAGGTCCTGACTGGAGATCGGGACGTGGGACTTGTCCAGGACGGAGAGGCAAGAACCACGTGCCGCGTTTATGTAAAGCCCTGGGTCAGGATGAGACCAGCGGGAAACACGGGGAAGGAAAGGAGGTCTGAGGACACAGCCCTGGGGCACCCCACCGTTTAGAAGTCAGGAGATGAGGAGGAGCCCACCAAGGAGACGGAGAACCTGTGAGCGAGGGGGAAAGCCAGGGGGTGTGGTGTCCTGGAGGAGCAGGGAGAGGCCAGCTTTATCCATTATGCAGATGGGACAAGGCAGAGGAGGATGCAGACAGTCGATCATTGGGTCAACTTACAGCATGTCAGTTGGGATGATCTAAAGAAGACTCTTGGTCAAATGGTGGGGCAAAAGCTTGGTAGGAGTATGTAAAAGAGAGGGCTGGAGGAGGAAGACAGGAGGCAGGAAGTGCAGATAACTCTTTTGAACAGTTTACAAAAAGGGAAGGAGAGACCTGACAGAGGAGTGAAAGGAAACCATTTTTCTCTTTCTTTAATGGGAGAATAAATAGCAAAATTGTGCCCTAATAGAAAATATTCAGTAGAGAGGGAAAAATTGGTGATAAAGGAGACAGGTGATGTCCGAGTCCATGGAGCTGCTATAACAAAACCCTCGGGACTACATAATTTATAAACAAGAGAAATGTATTGCTCATGTTGTCGGAGGTTGGGAAGTTCAAGATGAATGCACCAGCAGAGTGGGTGTGTGAATAGGGCATGTTCCTCAGAGATGGTGCCTGCTCTGTGTCCTCACATGGCAGAAGGAGCCAAAGGGGCTAGGGTGCTTCCTTCACCCTCTTTTACAAGGTCACTAATCCCTTTCATGGGGGCTTCCCCCTCACGACTTCGTCACCTCCAAAAGAACCACCTCTGTTCAACACATGAGTTTTGGGGAAACACATTCAGACCCTAGCAGTGCACAACTGCTTGAGCAAGGTGTTTTGGTCCGATCAAATGCAGAGATGGAGCATGGACAGTTCATAGTAGTCACAAGACTTTGTAGAACTTCAGTGTAGACTCCTCCACACCAAATACTAGAAAAGCCCTTAGAAGTGATGCACTCCGAGGGGGAGAACATCGGAAGAACATCGGGAGAACACCAGGAGAAAAAAAAAAAAAAAAAAAAAAGAAGTGATGCACTCCAAACTTCTTTTGCATGTAAGAATTCCTCCATGCAGCCTCCCAGAAAATAAGGGTCCACCCTCTGCTTGAACATCTCCAGTGATGACCAACTTACTACTTTCCAAAGCAGCCATTTACATTTGAAGACCCCTATAATGATTAAGTAGCTCTTCTTAATGGAACTGTGCTAAAATCTGGCTGTCAATTTCACCCAAGCGACCTAGCTCTGTCCTTCAGGATCTCAGAGACTTATTGTGATATCAACTGCCAAGTGTTTGTTTCAGAGTTCAAACACTCTTTTATAGACCTCCCTCACTAGATCCTCACAACACACAGTGAGGATTAGCCTCCCCATTGCACCAATGAAGAAACTGACACTCAAGGAGATTAAATGACTTGCCAAAGGCAGCAGGTTTAGTAAGCTGCAGACCTGTGAATTCAACTAGGGGCTCCTGAGTCCCAAAGCCCGCTCTTCCATTCTGCCTGAGTCCCCTCCCTCTCTCCCACGGGCCAGTCCTTGAGTTTTTTAAAGGCAGCTGTAATGTTCCCCATGAATCTTCTCCTGTAGCTAAACATTCTCAACACTTTCAACCATTTCTCACCAGGAGCCCGTTCACTCCTGTTCACTCCTACAGATGAACTCTAAAAACTGAGCACAGTATTCCAGTGGAGTCTGGGCTGTCCCATGCAAAGCAGGCCTTTTATGTCCCCATTCCCTTTACTTTGGACACTGTACTGCCACCCCTGCAGCCTGGAATCAAAGCCCTGCATCAGTAATGAAGCTTCATCAATCTGTTAGCTTACTCATTTTTCACTCATAAACATGAATAATTTACATGTGTGTGTGTTTGGTTTCTGGTTTTGTTGCTGGGTTTTTTTTTTTTTTGTTTTTTTTTTTTTGAGACAGAATCTCTCTCTGTTGCCCATGCTCGAGTGCCATGGCGTCAGCCTAGCTCACAGTAACCTTAAATTCCTGGTCTCGAGCAATCCTCCTGCCTCAGCCTCCCCAGTAGCTGGGACTGCAGGCATGCGCCACCATGCCTAGCTAACTTTTTCTATATATTTTTAGTTGTCCGGCCAAATTCTTTCTATTTTTAGTAGAGACAGGGTCTCGCTCTTGATCAGGCTGGTCTCAAACTCCTGAGCTCAAACAATCCACCCACCTCAGCCTCCCAGAGTCCTAGGATTACAGTCGTGAGCCACCATGCCCGGCCTAATTATACTTTTAAATGTGTGGAAAACTCTGGAAATACATTTGGGTTAAAAAAATGAAAAAAAGGAAAGAAATAATTTAAATTTAAAAAAATTATAAAAAAAATGTGTGGAGAAGTGTTAAACCTATCCAGCCTGCTACATCAGGCATGTGGGCCCTACCTGTCTTTGGAAGGAGTGTGACCTCCCTCAGGATCTCAATGAATGAAACCATGCTGAGTTATTGCATCCGTGTGAATTTCCCACAGCTCTGAGTGTCTGGTAGACAGGAAATAAATCAAGTGACTATTCTGCCCAGATCACTCTTGCCAAACTGGCTGCCTGGGGGCCCTAGGAACTGAACTTCTGATGATGCCAGCTGGCCAGTTGGAACAGGTGGCCAAGCTGGGGTAGATTCTTCATTGAGTCTTAAGGGAACAAGCCAAACTTCCAAAAGAACAGGAACCACCGCATGATAGGTACTTCTGAGCTGTAGGCTTTGCGGTCTTAGTGCACCCAGTAGGCAGTTCAACTGTCCTGGCAAGGCCATGCAGGGCTGTTTTCCTCGAGGGGTTAGCAACCTGTGGCATGCATGCCAGAGGCAGCATGCAAATCCATTAACAGTGGCAGAGGACCACATTGCAATGTTCTCTCCCTCTCCTTGCTGTTTGTGGGTGCTGCTAGCCACCCACCGAACAAGCTGACCCATGGATAATGTCCCCTCTTGGGAGCCTATGCTCAGCTTGAGGTCCCCCTTGTGCCCTCTACCAAGCTGCACCAAACCCCCAGCACATCACAGGGACCATGCTCTTAGCAAACCGATCATGAGGGACTGCCCACATCTGCCCTGATAGGTGAAAACGGAAACAGGCTATGGCTGCCCTAAGATCACAGAATGCACGGGTGACAATAACAGGCTCAGAGCCAGAAAAGGCACAGGCCCTATGTCTTGATCCCCAGATAACAACAAAGTACAATACAAAATGCAACCAATGATGTTTCAAGTTGAAATCTCACCAGATTCTGCCCATTTCAAGCCAGAACAATGTTTAAATGAACTCAGCCCATACAAGGGCCACTCAAACATGGAGGCTGGAAATTGACAAATAGCACCAGCCTAGAGGTCTCAGGTCATTTAGAAAGATGTCACGTGCTCAGCTAGAGGACTATCTTCTCTCGTTTATTTCATGCCAGAGACAGATATGGTCTCACAGAAGGGCCGCCATGAAATGTAAAGCTCGGGTGGCAGAGTAGGGTGTGCCACCAGGAAAGGTCTCCAGGACCAGAACTCTCTCCCTAACAAGCTCCGCCGTGTCTGAGATCCCTACCATTAGAGCCACTCCTTTGGGTTAAGGCATTGAAGTCCCCTATCACAAGGCAAATATTTCAGAGTATAGGCTATTGGCTAAACATCTGTCCCTTGAGCCACACTGCCTGGGTTTAAATCCCAACCTTACCACATACTAGCTGTGCCATCTTGGGCAAGTAACTTAACTGCTTAATTTCTCTGCCTCAATTTCCTCATCTGTAAAATAGGGGTGATAATGGAACCTACTCAAGGTTATTTTGAGGATTCAATGAGTCACACATGTACATAAACATGCATCAGTGACGGGGACGTAGAAAGTGCTTACCAGGCCAGGCACGGTGGTTTATGCCTGTAATCTCAGCACTTTGGGAGGCCAAGAAGGGAGGATTACTTGAGGCCAGGAGTTCGAGACCAGCGTTGGTAACACAGGGAGACTTTGTCTCTACAAAAAATAAGAAATTTTTAAAAAAGAAAGTGCTCACCTGATGTTGATGTTATCATGATGATGGAGTCAGGCTGTGAAAGGCTTTGAAGCCAGGCTAAGCAACCGGTCCTGTGTGGTTCCCAGACCACGCTCCTCCTCCCTCCGCACTAGAGCGACTTTTGGGGGAAGCAACCAACTTCAGTTGCAGGCTCAGCCCTGCCCCAGGCTCTAGGCCAGAGGGACATCAGCACTCTGGTACTCTGCCTCAGGTCACGCTTACTGCTGGCTAGACCTGACTTTGGACCCAATTCTCATAACTGGGAAGCCCCCTTGTCCCTGAGGTCTATAGCCTTCACTCCCTCTAACCCATCATGCCTCAGTTCAGGTTGCTAAATCCTTCCCTCATCCCCTATGCTCACTTTGAGGACCTTTAGCCTAGATGCAGAATTGAGACATAAGGAATTTGAGAACTGTCGCGCCCGCCTCGCCAGCAAGGAAGACGCGGCAACCGGAGTTCTTCTGACAGCGCTTTAATGGGGATTGCTTAACTGGTTACATGCGGAAGACGTCGAGGCGTTCCTGGCGGCTGCTTATAAAGGCAGTAAGTACACTGGGCATTGTCTGATTGGATAAGGCACTTGGAAGGGAGGAGACAAACTCTGCACATGCGCTGAGCACTTGTTTGTCAGACTAACAGCAGGGTTTGACCAGGAAGTGGGCGCCATCTTGGAATGGCGTTGCCACCGCGCCCCACAGAGAACTACTCAGGATAGTATAGAATAAAGTGTTAGGTTGGGTGTTACGGACTACGAGGACGCTGTGAAGGGGAAAGCGATTAGGGCCAGAGTGGTCAAGCAGGGCTGCCTGAGGAAACAGAGCTGGGGTGGGTAGCATTTGCACTGGCAGAAGGTGGAAAAGCAAAACTGGAGTCTGGTCATCTTCCTAAAGCCTTAGCTCCCTAAAACTCACTTTGCAATCCAGTTTCAGTTGCCAGCTCCTAACTGTCTGTCCTGTGCCACAGCAGTTAACTGGGTCATGTCCGGCTGTATCTGAAGAGATGGCAATGCTTACTGAAACCGAGAACAGCAGTGGCATCTCTGGATCCGGAGGGTGGCACATGGATGCCCTCTGTTGATTGACAGTCAGTTGGAACAGTACTGATGGAGCCCTTGAAATGAGAAGGTTGCTGGACCTTTGTAGCTGGAATCATTGTCATTTAAAGCCAATCACCTCATTCTTCTTTGGGACCTCTCAACAGGAACAAGATTAGGCCTTATTGTCTTTCACAAACCCTCAGCATCAGGTTTGACTTGGGGTGAATCAAATCTCTCCCATAACCCTTTGGCAACCATTTGCAGGCAGCCCACCCCTCCTCTGGCTTGGAGTTGACCACTCACACTCTCAAAATGACAGACTGTGGGCATGCTTAGTGGACAAGATTTGTCTAGACCAGTGTTTGTTAAGCTATATTTGTGGTAAAAGACCAGTTATTTTTTTTAATTTTTTAAATTTCCAATTTGTCCTAGACAGATACTTTTGTAAAAAAAAAAAAAAAATTTGTTTTAAGTCACTAGTGGCCGGGAGTGGTGGCTCATGCCTGTAATCCTAGCACTCTGGGAGGCCGAGCCGGGGAGGATTGCTTGAGCTCAGGAGTTTGAGACCAGCCTGAGCAAGAGCGAGACCCCATCTCTACTAAAAAATAGAAAGAAATTAATTGGACATCTAAAAATATATAGAAAAAATTAGCTGGGCATGGTGGCGCATGCCTGTAGTCCCAGCTACTCGGGAGGCTGAGGCAGGAGGATCGCTTGAGACCAGGAGTTTGAGGTTGCTGTGAGCTAGGCTGACGCCACTGCACTCTAACCTGGGCAACAGAGTGAGACTCTGTCTCAAAAAAAACAAAACAAAAAACCTCCTGTTTCTGGATACTCAAATTACTATAATAAAAAGTAAAAGGAAAATTTTAAAAAATATAAAAATAAAGAAATATAAAAAAAAAATCACTAGAAATCGATCATGTGCTCAGCAATATCAAATTTCCATAAACATTTGCCCACACTATTCTTGGCCTCTCCGGACTCTCCATCTGCTCGGTGAGGAGTTACTGGCAATGTGGATAGTGAGCTCCCTAGGAAAGGCTGGCTCTGTTGAGATTCTCTCCAATCTCTACCCAAAGCAATTATCTTCTACCAGACCGGTAGATTTGCCACTTGATAGAAGCTATGTGACCTCGGACAAGTTATCTGACCTCTCTGACCCTCAGTTTCTGCATCTACAAAATGGCCATAATATCTAATAGTACCTTTCTGGCAAGGCTGTTGTGAGAATTCAGTGAGATATAACACATGAAAAGCAGTTAGCACAGTGCCTGGCATGTTGCTAACTTACTGTGTGCTTACCTCGATAATGTCGTCCACAGGGCAGATGGATTAGCGGCAGTTCCATCTATTAGTTAAGAACCCAGGTTTAGGCCAGGCTCGGTGGCTCATGCCTGTAATCCTAGCACTCTGAGAGGCTGAGGCAGGTGGATCACTCAAGGTCAGGAGTTCGAAACCAGTCTGAGCAAGTGCAAGACCCCCGTCTCTACTAAAAAAAATAGAAAGAAAAAAAAAAAGAAAAAAAAATAGAAAGAAATTAATTGACCAACTAAAAATATATAGAAAAAAGTAGCCAGGCATAGTGGCACATACCTGTAGTCCCAGCTACTTGGGAGGCTGAGGCAGAAGGATCGCTTGAGCCCAGGAGTTTGAGGTTGCTGTGAGCTAGGCTGATGTCATGGCACTCTAGCCTGGGCAACAGAGTGAGACTCAAAAAAAAGAAGAAGAAGAAGAAGAAAACAAAAGAACCCAGGTTTAGGAGTCATCTCATTTTTGGCTTGGGATGCAGGCATGGCCACCTGCTAGCTGCATAATGTTGGGTGAGTTACTTCCCAGAGGTTCTGTTTTGTCATCTGAAAAATGGAGATAACACTAATATAGATTTCTCATAGGGCTGTGAGGAGATTCGATGCTTAGCTCCATGTCTTGCACATAGTAAGGGCTGGATGATTAGTAGTTAGATTCCAGTTATCCCCACACCCTTCTAACCCTAACCTCTACTCTGCCATACGCCACCAGGAGGGAAAGGAGCCCCCAGCTGGGTGAATGAGATTCAGCAATCTTCCCCCACTCTGGTGTCTGAAACCAGAAACTGCGTGTTGCTGGACTAGCCAGAATCTTTTGGTATAAGAGAAGGAGCATGGGCACTGGAGTCAATCAGATGTGCTTGAATGCTGGCTCCATCCCATGCTAGCTCTGCACCCTTGCTTAAGTTTCTTCACCTGTCAGTACCTCAGTCATCCTATTTGTAAAATGGGACCAATGCAATAAGCCAGTTATCTCCAAAATGAGGTGTGCAAGGTGATTCATTGAGGCATAGGAAGAAAATATTAAAACTTCTATTTCAATTTATTTGGTAACAAAAACATGAAAGAATTTAAACTGTAATGTACACAATACATGGGTTGACAGTGGCCCCCTCGTTTAGTCATTTGTAAGATGGCCACTGATGGAAACCCTGAAAGAGGAAAGGGAATCTCACAGCACAGAAGGGTTGATGGTGGCGCCTGTCCTCCTTCATTTCATGTTTAGCTTATGCCAAAGTTCTGCGATTCCTGTGTTAGACTGTGAATTTACAAATTAGATCATCTGGTTTTAACTAAAGCAACCCTCCCCAAATGGAAAAGTGGCTTGAAAGATTCCTACGAATAAACCACAGCCCGAATGAAGATAATCTGAAGAACACAAGCACAAGTGGGCAATAGGGAAATGGCAAAACTAATTCATCTCCCATTCCTAACACGAGCTCTTCCCCAGCCCCTTTACAAAGTAAAAATAATGAGCAAATTGGTTTCGATAAAAAATCAGCACCCATACCTGCTGCTTTTCTTTAGGTTAAAAAAAAAAAAAGAAAGAAATCAGCACCCATACACACAAAACAAGAAAGAAAATATCAAGAAAGCTACTTAAAGTATGAGTCCCATCCACTAATGTTAATAATAAACTCACGGCCGGGCGCAATGGCTCACGCCTGTAATCCTAGCACTCTGGGAGGCCGAGGTGGGCGGATTGCTCGAGGTCAGGAGTTCGAAACCAGCCTGAGCAAGAGCAAGACCCTGTCTCTACTATAAATAGAAAGAAATTAATTGGCCGACTAATACATATAGAAAAAATTAGCCAGGCATGGTGACGCATACCTGTAGTCCCAGCTACTCGAGAGGCTGAGGCAGAAGGATTGCTTGAGCCCAGGAGTTTGAGGTTGCTGTGAGCTAGACTGACGCCACAGCACTCATTCTAACCTGGGCAACAAAGTGAGACTCTGTCTCAAAAATAATAATAATTATTATTATTATATAATATAATAAGTATATTATAATAATATAATATAATAATAATAAAAACTCACTTTAAGTATATACTCTGCCTTGAGATATTCTAATAACAGCACAAAGCCATCAGGATTAGCAAGATATTTAAAATCTAAGCATCCACAAGATGGATGTGTAACTAATCTATGGTGGTAAATGTCACAAGGATGGTTAGTTTTCATGGCAGTTTTGAAACATATCCATAAAGTTTTTGACACTCTGCCTTTTGAGAAGAGGAGTGCTATGTCCCTCTCCCTTGAATCCGAGCAGCCAACAGGGTATGGTAGAGGTGATGCTGCCTAACTTTCAAAGTTAGGTCACAAACCACATGCAGAGGCCACCTTTAAGTGTCCTGGCTAGCAGCCCCAGCTGAGGTCCCAGCCAGCAGCTATCATCAAATGACAGACACATGAGGAAAGACATCTCCAGAGGATTCCAGCCCTAGACCCCAGCCGTCATGTCTTCCCAGCCAATGTGCCAGACATCAAGGGGCAGATACAACTCAGCCTCATGTGCCCTCTCTGAATTCTTGACCTCCAGGATCCATGAGGATAATAAAATGGTTATTTTTCCCCACTAAGTTTTGGGATGATTTGTTACACAGCAATAGGAACCGGAGCAGTAACAACAGGGGAAGAGGCACAAAAGAGGCTCTGGGTGCTGTGCTATTCTAGTTCTTGATTGTGAGTGCTGGTTAAAACACACGTGTGTTCAATTTGTAAAAATGTGCCCAGCTATGCGCTTATGATTTGTGCATTTTTCTGTATGTATGTCATCATTTTGTTAAAGCTTACATTTAAAAAATCTGGGCATCTAGAATATAAAGACAAATATCTGCTATGTTTTCAGCAATGTTTAAAATCATGTGATTTCTCTACTACTCTCCCCCTTTCTCACTACTTCACTTGACTAGTCTAAAAAATAATAATAATAAAATGAAAAATAAAATCATGTGTTTTTCAAAACAGTATTTTATTAGATCTCACTGAACGTAAATATATAGCTTCATTTGGCTGGGCAAGGTGGCTCACGCCTGTAATCCTAGCACTGCGGGAGGATCACTTGAGATCAGGAGTTCCAGACCAGCCTGAGCAAGAGTGAAACACCAGTCTCTACTAAAAATAGAAAAATTAGCCAGGCATGGTGGTGCGTGCCTATAGTCCCAGCTACTCAGGAGGTTTAGGCAGGAGAATTGCTTGAGCCCAGGAGTTTGAGTTTGCTGACACCACAGCACACTAGCCAAAGTGACAGAGTGAGACTCTGTCTCAAAAAAAGAAAAAAAAAAGAAGAAGCTTCATTTGAAAGTATCTTATTTGATAACAAAAAACAAAGGTTCACTGATCCCTTTGGGGAAACACTTGTTTTTCCTATCATGATAAAAATGGCCAAAACAATCCAAATTAAACATTACGGTGACCAACTAAAATGCATTCCTTTGTCAGCAAATACTGGTGGAAGGCATCTAGACAGCATTGCTGAAAATTTGAACAAAGAATATTAGAATAAAAGACATAGTGTAGGAAGTTTCTGTGCAATTGGATAAAACATTTCTGAAATTTTCAGCTTTGCATTTGCTAGATGCTTTTGCAACAGTGAAATCCACAAAGAATTACGTTTTTGTGGGCTACAAAAGGAAAGATGTGGCCGGGCGCGGTGGCTCACGCCTGTAATCCTAGCACTCTGGGAGGCCGAGGCGGGCGGATTGCTCGAGGTCAGGAGTTCGAAACCAGCCTGAGCAAGAGCAAGACCCTGTCTCTACCATAAATAGAAAGAAATTAATTGGCCAACTAATATATATATACAAAAAATTAGCCGGGCATGGTGGCGCATGCCTGTAGTCCCAGCTACTCGGGAGGCTGAGGCAGCAGGATTGCTTGAGCCCAGGAGTTTGAGGTTGCTGTGAGCTAGGCTGACGCCACGGCACTCACTCTAGCCTGGGCAACAAAGTGAGACTCTGTCTCAAAAAAAAAAAAAAAAAAAAAAAAGGAAAGATGTAAAGAAGATATGAACAGGCCAGGCAAGGTGGCTCACGCCTGTAATCCTAGCTCTCTGGGAGGCCGAGGCGGGCGGATTGCTCCAGGTCAGGAGTTCAAAACCAGCCTGAGCGAGACCCCGTCTCTACCAAAAATAGAAAGAAATCAATTGGCCAACTAAAAATATATACACAAAAAAATTAGCCGGGCATGGTGGCGCATGCCTGTAGTCCCAGCTACTTGGGAGGCTGAGACAGAAGGATCGCTTGAGCCCAGGAGTTTGAGGTTGCTGTGAGCTAGGCTGACGCCACGGCACTCACTCTAGCCTGGGCAACAAAGTGAGACTCTGTCTCAAAAAAAAAAAAAAAATGAAGATATGAACAAAAATGACTGGGTTTAAAAAATATATCTTGTAGAAAAACTGGAAATACCGATTTTTACACTGATAAAGTGCTGCTCTGACAGGAAATTTTTCAAAAGTGGGGGTAGATTTCAAGATAAGTTTACTGAAAAAATTGGCAAGCTATGATAGCAAAAAGACTGAATCCTGAAATGTGCATCAATCTGGTTAACGGTATAAAAACAAAACTTCTGATATACAGTAAAATCTTTACGATATTCTTTTTTTTTTTTTTTTGAGGCAGAGTCTCACTCTGTTGCCCCGGCTAGAGTGCCATGGCATCAGCCTAGCTCACAGCAACCTCAAATTCCTGATCTCGAGCAATCCTCCTGCCTCAGCCTCCCGAGTAGCTGGAACTACAAGCATGTGCCACCATGCCTGGCTAATTTTTTCTATGAATTTTTAGTTGGCCGATTAATTTATTTCTATTTTTAGTAGAGACAGGGGTCTCGCTCTTGCTCAGACTGGTTTCGAACTCCTGACCTTGAGCAATCCACCCGCCTCGGCCTCCCAGTGTGCTAGGATTACAGGCGTGAGCCACTTCGCCTGGCCAGATCTTTACAATATTCCATTTTGTACGTCCTTAAAAGAGTTTTTCAATATAAAAGATACATTTTCCTTTCACATACAGATATGCCTTTCAAATTTACTAACCTTTCCAGGGGTGTCTTGTAGTAGTCAGGGGACTTTTAAAAAATTATAATAAACACACCTAGCCCGGTTCTTCAAGGTAAAGTTGCTATTTTAACAATGAGTGAGAAAATAACTGCTTTGGGAGGAAACAGGGAAAAAAACATTTGGAAATGAATGTTTGTGTTTTCATTGTTATGTCATTTTGTGGCACAAAGTGATGTAAATAGCATACCTAAAAAACCTCTCCTATCTACATGCTTAAAACCTTGGAAACGAAAATTCCTAATCTCTTTTTACATCTTTCAAATGGAGAGTTTTTGTGGGTTTTGAACACATTTGTTAAAAATACAAAAGTGCAACAACTGCTGATAGCTTTGCAAGAACAAATGATTGCCATCAGCAAAGGTAAATGTTTTCCAGATGAATGCCATCAGAAACCTTTGCATAATTGGCAGGTGGAATTGAAAAATGAGAATCGTGACCTTAGTAAGCCCAGCCAATGACATTTTTTTTCCATTTGGAACCGCGTATCTTTGTAAGATATCTTCCTCATCTATGACAGTCACTGAAACCTAGTGCTGCAATAAACTAAACTTAGAACCACACCTTCGCAGAGCTGTATTACAGTGCTAACCCAAGATTTTTAAAAAATGAAACACATGCAATCACATTCTTTTGTGAAAAATTAATAACATTTTAAAGAATATCCAAATAGTTTTTGTACTACTATTTTGTACTAGTATTATAAAAATATAAATTAGTTTAAAATACTTTTATTTCATTTTTGTCTCATCATTTAAAAATTTCATTTTTGTGTATGCTTTATAATATACATAGTATGTTGGTAGAGTAATACACATATATCATTTTCGAATTACAAAACACTGAAATATTGAGAATATCTGCTCAAAATATTTATTATAGGAGTGTGCAATAAAAAAAGCCAGATCATGGCTATAATAGTATTTACTTTTTTTTTTTTCTTTTTAGAGATGGGGTCTTGCTTTGTCACCCAGGCTGGAATGCAGTGGTGGGATCATAGCACACTGTAACTCCTGGGTTCAAGTGATCCTCCTGCCTCAGCCTCCCTCGTAGCTAGGCCTACAGGCATGTGCCATGTCCAGCTAATTGTTTTTAGTTTTTGTAGTGACAGCATCTTGTCATGGTACCCAGGCTGGTCTTGAATTCTTGGGCTCAAGAGATCCTACTGCCTTGGCCTCCCAAAGTGCTGGGATTACAGGCATGAGTCACAGCGCCTGGCTGGTTTTTAAGCATCATGAATGTAATGCACTTAGCATAGTGTTTGGCACATAATAAGTCTTCAGTGAGTGTTGCCTTTACAGTATCCTCTCTATATATGAGGCAGTGTGTGTGTGTGTGTGCGTATATATATATATGTGTGTGTGTGTGTGTGTGTGTGTGTATACACACACATACATAGAGATAAATAAATATAGATATATTAGAGGCAGTGTAACATGATGGTTAAGAGCATGAACTTTGGAATAAGGCCAAGTTGGATGGGTTCCCTGCCACTTAACTAGCTGAGTGAACATGACCAATCAACTTCACTGGGCCTCAGTTTCTCATTAGTCTCCTAGAGTTGTTATAAAGATTAAGGGAGACAATGCACTTTTTTGGCAACAGCTTTATTGAGATAGAATTCCCATACCGTATAATTCACCATTCGAGAGTGTACACTTCAGTAGTTTTTAGTACATTCACAAGGTTATGCAACCATCACCACTAATTCTAGAACATTTCCAACACCCCCAAAGAAACCTATACCCATTTTTTTTTTGAGACAGAGTTTTGCTTTGTTGCCCAGGCTAGAGTGAGGGCCCTGGCGTCAGCCTAGCTCACAGCAGCCTCAAACTCCTGGGCTCAAGCAATCCTGCTGCCTCAGCCTCCCGAGTAGCTGGGACTACAGGCATGTGCCACCATGCATGGCTAATTTTTTCTATATATATTAGTTGGCCAATTAATTTCTTTCTATTTATAGTACAGACGGGGTCTTGCTCTTGCTCAGGCTGGTTTCGAACTCGTGACCTCAAGCAATCTGCCCGCCTTGGCCTCCCAGTGTGCTAGGATTACAGGCGTGAGCCACTGCGCCCAGCCAAACCTATACCCATTAGCAAGAACTCTCCACTCTCCCCACTGCCCCTACACTCTTGCCTTGACAGCCACTACCATACTTTCTGTCTTTAAGGTTCTTCTTGTGGACATCTCACAAATGGAATCAGAAGAGATTTTTGTGGCTGACTTCCTTCACTTAGCATGTTTCCCAGGTTCATCCCTGTCATAGCATGTGTTAGTATTTCATTCCTTTCTATCGCCACATAATATTCCATTGTCTGGATATACTATATTTTGTTTATCCGTTCATCTCTTGATAGACATTGCAGTTGTTTCCACCTTTAGATTATGGTGAAGAGTGTTGCTATGACCATTCACATACGATAGTGGTGCGTATTTAATGTTTGGCACAAGGCCTGCCAGTTACCTAGTGCTCAGTGAGCAGTAGATAGCTGTTATCATTAGTACCAGAGAGTGCTACCTTGGATGATCTGGGGCACAGGACACCTGGATGTCAGAAATGGAAGGCTGAAGGCACCAAGGACAACATTCACTTACTACACAATTTTGCAGAGAGCTGCCCTTGTCCACTGTACCCAAACGTACAATAAGGCAGCATGACACAGAGGCAGGGGAACAGACTCTGCTCTGCCACTTTCAAGCCGTGTGACTCTGGCAGTTCACTTAACCTCCCTCATCCTTGTGTGTGAATTGGATATAAATCCTGTCTTCTCTATATACCTCACAGGCTTGCTGCCTGGGTCAAAGAGCTAATTAAAAATAAAAAAGTGGCCAGGCGCAGTGGCTCACGCCTGTAATCCTAGCACTCTGGGAGGCCAAAGGCGGGAGGATTGCTCAAGGTCAGGAGTTGGAAACCAGCCTGAGCAAGAGTGAGACCCTGTCTCTACTATAAATAGAAAGAAATTAATTGGCCAACTAATTTATATAGAAAAAATTAGCCAGGCATGGTGGCACATGCCTGTAGTCCCAGCTACTTGGGAGGCTGAGGCAGCAGGATTGCTTGAGCCCAAGGAGTTTGAGGTTGCTGTGAGCTAGGCTGATGCCATGGCACTCACTCTAGCCTGGGCAACAAAGTGAGACTCTGTCTCAAAAAAAAAAAAAAAAAAAAAAAGCTACAAGGACACTGAGAAACAGACCTGAAAAAAATTAAAAAAAGAAAAAGCAATTGAAATAAGAAAATATAAAATTTTTTTAAATAAATAAAATATAAAAGCACTCTGAAAACTGTTTAGAGATCATGATTCCACGCCTTACATATTACAGAAGCCAAATTCTCTTGAATAAAGTATGGAACCACTTTGTACTACTCACTGTTCTCCCTCTCTCTCCAGATTGTTCACGTTCTCTTCTAGATGACACCGGGGCTTTCTCACCGCAGCCCCTGGTGCTAGTACCTCCTTCCTTGCAGCTCCTTAAGGGCTGAAGGTGAACAGCCTGTTCCAGCTTGGATTCACATCAACAAAGCGCCTACAAATCCTCTTTCCCCTCAGGTTGGAACCTGCGCGGCCTTGCTGGTTTTCTCACTCGCTAGTTGGTTAGAGCGCCCTCATGTGTCTCCACACGGTAACACTTTAGGTCTTTTCCAGGATGTGGCATTCTCTTAATCGCAGTATCAATAAAGTGTGTAATGGAAATTTTTTTCTCGTCACACTTCAGGGCCCATATTTGACCGCTGGGATCCTGTTAAGTCGTTCCAGCTCGAGTCTTAGGCAGGTTTCCTGCTTCCACTCAGGCCTAAAGATTTCTTCCTGCTCTCTGCCCACCCCCTTTCTCCTTGGTCATTTTTAGAAGCCCTAATCTTGTAGCTCACAAATGTGTCAACTTGCTCCTACCAACTTCTATTCCAAGCTTACCTAGCTATCAAAATAAGATTGTAACTTTTTTTTTAATTGGGTACATCAGGTTTTACTGAAGGCCTGGCGGGGCGTTGGGGGATGGGGAGTGGAGACAGTAATTCCAAAGCACCAGGAAAGAAGTGTTTACTAAATATGACTTGTTCCACAGTCTAAGTAAAAGGCTTTCAAAATGAGATCTCCTGTGTAAAGCCTTGAACCTGGGAAGGGGAAAATGGCAATCAGAGACAGTGACGTCCGACAGTGCACACACTCAAACACCCTCTCTTGCACACAGATTCACACTCAGAGAGAAGGCAGCTTTCTCTCTCATTGAGAATCATGTGATGATATGAGCACAGGCCTTTTGGAGGAAAGGAAACTTATATATCTGGAACCTCAAGAACGTTCCCTGTTCTCTCAATGACCGAGGGTTAGGGAAGTCTGAGGGACTTTACTTCCATATTCCACATGTCCCCCTCTTGCCTGTTTTGTACCCATGGATTCTTCTGAATGCATAAGCCCCCTGGCAAACTCCACTGACCAAGGATACACGAGCCTTTGGCTTCACCCAAGGGGCATGTTCCTAAGAAGATGCATGTCAATTAAATTTTTGTAGAACAATTATGATTCCCACTGATTTCCAGTAAGATTTCTGAGCTGCTCTCTCTGCATCCAGTTTGATTTTTGGCTGACACCTAACACTTTGGCTTTAAGCTTCTCTGCCTCCTGCCACCCTCTCCGACAGTTAGTTAAACCTCATCTGGAAAATAAAGTCCAATGAAACATTAAGATCTCTTCTAGTTCTAATAGTCCAGACTCTAGTATATTTACCAGTAAACAAACCTAGAAATACATTATAGAGACTGCTATTTGGAAAAGATACCAGGTATTACCATTTGCAATGCAAATACCCACCCTATATTCAACCTTTTGGGAGGTCGTTTCCAAGAGCTTCAGAGGTTTTTGCCCCACTCCCCTGGAGGGGTAGCAGATGTTTCAGGTGACTGGAATCTTAATTTTAGGTGGTTTGTATTATCCTTTCTGCTCCCCAGTTCCTCTACCCCTCTCCCTGGTATCAAACTCCAGAGACCCTGTCTACTGAAATAGAGATTGGTGCTGTGGTTCTGAGGACTAGTGTGTGCAGCTGGTGACCTAGGGTAGAAAGCACTTCCTAAGTAAAGATGAAATGAGCTGCTAGGGAGGCACCATGGCTTTGGTCTCTGGCAACAGAGTTAAGCAAGGACACGTGCGTCACGCGTCTCTGGAACTGGTCAGGCAGCTGCCTGTACAGTCTTTGAACTGGAACTAGAGATAGTATTAATGCTGATAGGGAAGAGAATTGCCTTCTTAGTGGTGAGGAAAATTAATAGTCCAAGCATTCTTCCATCTTGCATTCTTCATTTTGATTAAAAAATATATTGGCCGTAGCTGTTTGCAAATTCTGGAAGTATGTGTGTGATTTGGTGTTTACAGATTTGGGGCCGCAAAAGGGAGTTTCCAGACAACGGAAGTAGCTGCTTGTCACTCAGGGTTCATTTTGAAAATGAAAGCCTGAAAGCTTGGGGCCCACTCTGGGTTTGGTGTGTGAGGAATCAGCAAAGGCCAGGAGGTGGCTTTGGCCAGGTGGCTCGGTGAGGAAATCACTTAATCACTATTTTATTTTTCTCATGAATGAACCCAATCTAGGAGTTG
The DNA here is from genome assembly GCF_040939455.1 of Microcebus murinus. Classification (NCBI taxonomy): domain Eukaryota; kingdom Metazoa; phylum Chordata; class Mammalia; order Primates; family Cheirogaleidae; genus Microcebus; species Microcebus murinus. Next base: position 46,802,946 of record NC_134136.1, on the reverse strand, counting down.
CTTTTGGCGTCCTGCAGATTCAGTCTGAGGCAGGGATGCACCCTCCCCCCCAACAGACACGTACACAATCACATTTTCCCAGGCTGCCAAACCAGAACAAGGTAACAAATATTAATATTTCTTGGGTACCTACTAGGCGCACAAGGATTGTATGACATGGTCGTCTAAGAGTTTATAGTTTAACTGGCATGTCAGAGAAAGGGGAGAGAAATGTGACAAAAGACAGTCTATTCTGAGTACCAAAGGAGTTGTAGAAACAGAAGGAAGGAGAGGGGTTGCTCTGGGCTGGGGTAATCGGAGGAGGCTTGCTGGACAAGGTGGCAACTGAAGCCAGCCTTGACAGACAGGGACAACTTCAGACGCTGTGAGGGGAGCATTCCAGGTAGAGGAGGGCAAGTTATAGATACGCTCAGGTTATCACTAGTCCATCCGTTTGGCTGGAATTTGGGGCCTGTGTGAGTGATTTGCCCTTGATAAGCCTGGCTTGAATGCCAGTCCCCAGTGCCAGAACAAAGACTGTGGTGTCATACAGACCTGCTCTGCCACTTCCTGCTGAGTGACCTTGAGCAAGTGGCCTAATCTCCCCGCAAACTGGGGATAGTAATGACACTTAGCTAGCTCCTAAGGTCATTGGGAGGATTAAAAGAGTTAACATATGTAAATCATGAAACACAGTGTCTGGCACATAGTAATGTTCAAAAATGAATTACAAATGCATAGGCTGTCATGAAGGAAAGCTATATTTCCATATTTAGGGCTGGTCGCAAATATGCAAGGGCCAAGGTGGAAAAGCCTCTGACACTTTCCATCACTGCTGCCACAGGTGGGCTCAGGGGAGTGGGCTGGCTTGGCCTCAACCGGCATCCCCCTTGGCCTAGACTGCTGGAACAGTCTCCTGGCTTCCTGCCTCTGCCTCTCCCAGAATCACCGTCCTAACACAACCTTAATCATGGCTGTGACCCTCCCTGGCTCAAGAACCTTCTATGGCTCCCTGTTGCTCACTGACTGAAATTCTTAACATGCGCGGGCGGGTTGGGGGGACAGAGCCAAGAACTAGCATTTATTGAGGAAAAGGAAGAGCAATAAGGATGCTGGTGTTAGGAGTAAAAAAGATACAATATCTTCCTTTTTTAAAAAGCCCCTAAGCTCTGAATTTGTAGATGGCAGGTCCGTCAGGGAGAGGGCAGGGATGCATATCTGAAGAGGGCTGGGCGTTCCTGCTCAGGCTCATCACCTGTAGCTGCTACTTCAACCTGGGAAAGTTAGAGAGAAGGGGAGAGCTGAATCGGGAGCCGCTGGGCAGCAGGGGAATACCCTTTCTCAGTTCCCTGGAATCCCGGGCAGCCCCAGGCGCTGCGTGGAGGGTCAAGGCTGCACAAAGGGCAGGGCAGACAAGCCAGAGTCACATGGGGCGACCGAGCTGCCTCCGTGAATACTAGGCGCGGGACAAAGGCGGCTCGGGGACAAAGTGCAGGGAGACTCCTGAACAGATAAGAGGGAAGGACGAAGGAAGGGGGCGGGGAGCCAGCGCCCCTGGAGCTCAAGGATCGCGCTCTCTGTGGCCGGGGCTGGGAGCCCAGCTCAGCCCGCCGGGGAGGGGGCGCCCTAGAGCCTCTCCACCCCAGCAGCTGCTGGGATGCTGAGGACAACTATGGCTTCAAGAGCAGCAGGCCAGTTCCCAGCCCGCCCCCGCGTCCGCCCCTCCGCCGCCCGCGCCGTGCCGGAGGCGGGGCTGCGGGCTCACCTGGCCGTTTGGGGCGGAGCCGCCGCGACCCGGGGAAGCTGCACTGGCCGCGATACCCCGGGTGCTGGAGCCGGGCTTGCCCTGGGGACTTGGCCGGAGCTCCCACCCCTCCACGCCCCCCGCCACCGCCCGCGGGGGGCCCTCCCCTAGCTCGCTCCCTCCCTCCCTCCTCCTCCTCCTCTCCTTTCCTCCCTCCCTCCGAACCCAATTGCTCAAGCCGCTTCCTTCCCCAACGCCAGCGCCAGTTCCTCTCCCGGTGGGGCCCGGGAAGGGCAGCGAACGCCAGACAGTGGGACGGCCGCGGCGGCAGCTGCAAGACCATGGCCCAGCCCCGAGGGGCCGAGAGCCCGGCGCCCAAGGCCTCGCTCGCGTCGACCGCGCAGAGCCTGCGGAGCTCCCTGCAGCCCCGCCCCTCGAGAGCGGACACCGGCACCCTGGGCAGGTACCGTGGCAACGCAGCCGCCGCCTCCCGGGAGCCCTCCTTCCACGGCACGCTGATGCTCTCTGGAGCGGGCTCGGGGCGCCGGCGGGGAGCGCTGCGGGAGCTGCTGGGGCTGCAGGGGTTGCAGGGGGCGGCTCCTGCCAGGTGGCTGTCAGAGGAGCGACCCGAGGAGCAGTCCCCGGGCGGGCCGAGCGGACCGGGCGGCAGCGGGCTGTGCCTGGAGCCGCGGGAGCACGCGTGGATTCTGGCGGCCGCCGAGGGCCGCTTCGAGGTGCTGCAGGAGCTGCTGGAGGCTGATCCGGGGCTGCTGCTGCGGGTCGACCCGATCACCGGGTACACGGTGCTTCACTGGCTGGCCAAGCACGGGCGTCACGAGGAGCTCATTCGGGTGCACGACTTCGCCCAGCGCCAGGGGCTGCGTCTCGACGTGAGCGTCCCGGGCAGCGGCGGCCTCACGCCTCTCCACCTGGCGGCTCTGCAGGGCCACGACATGGTCATCAAGGTGCTGGTGGGCGCCCTGGGCGCTGACCCCACGCGCCGCGACTACAGCGGCAACCGGCCCTGCCACTACCTGCCGCCCGACGCGTCCCGGAGTCTGCGGGAGCTGTCGGGGGCCGAGGACTGGGAGACGGCGGGCGGCAGCGAGCACCACAATGCCAACAACAACAGCAGCGGCGGCGTTGCGTGGACGCTCAGGCGGACCCCGAGCGCAGTGGGCGCGACGGCCGTGGGGACAAACACGAGAGCGATGGCGCTGTCTGCCAGGGAGAAGGACGCTGCGGGCAGCCGCGTGGCGCAAATTCAAGGCCTTTTCCGCCAGCTGTTCCCCTTCTTCCAGAACCGTTGAGGGCGACAGAGACTGGAGAGTTGGGAGGGGCCGCAATGCTGCGGCGAGGCCTCCGCCCTCGGTTGTCCCGGGTTCCACCGAAGGAGAGGCGCCTCGGACGCAGCTTGAGCCTGCAGGGTACAGACCACTTCGGGGCCGACCCAGGTACCTGTCCCAGGTCTCCTGCAACCACTGACCAGAAAGACTTGGGGACTAAGAGACCCCCTAACTGAGAGAGAGCACCACGGACCTAGCCGGCCTGGCGCCGAGTCCCAAAGCTGCTACAGGACTAAGCAGTTAGGTACAGGGAGCGTGGTCCTGCTTGGGAGAGAGAAATTTAAGCTTCCAGTAGCCATTTGTGGGCAGGCGGAAGCGCTGGGTTTACTAGGAAACTTTCGCTGGAAGAATGACTAAACCAAAGAGGCAGAGGAAACTCCTAAAACTCTGCCGGCCTGAGTCGCCATTGGCAGGTCTTGCAGGGCAGGTAGAGTCAGCCCCTGGCAACCTGCTCCTGAGACTAACGGCCTTATCCATACCTTTTCTAATGTAGCATGGATGACTTCTTAAGTTTATTAAAGTGGAATATGTTTTCCATTCAAGTGACAAAGCTGACCTTTTAGTGCCTTTTTAAAATTAACCACAGAGGAAGAAGCTGTGTATGTTTGCAGGGAAGAGGTCACCAACCCACGGCCATGAGCTAGAGATCCAGGGCAGGCTCTGGGCCTCATTCTCGAAGCAAATGGCCAGAGCTGTGCCACCTTGGCTCTGAGGAGAGACACACAGTTCACCTGTCTCCGGAGCTCTTTGGCAGCTAGGTCTGGCCTTGGGTACCAGTCTCATCCTAGAGGAGTTGTCATGTAAGCGGGAGGGCTCAGAGATAGTAAAAGGGAAAAAAATCTCTAAATTTACATTTCTGATATTTCGTGGTGAGTCATGTAACTTACCTTGACTTGTGCCCTCCAATAAGACATACCTACTGGCAGTTTTTTCCAAGATAGAGCTTTCCACATCAGCATTTTTAAAATTAAGTTTAATACATAAGTTGTAGTTTGGAAAACTGCCCGCATTCAGAAATTACGAGTTAGGCCAGGCGCTGTGGCTCACTCCTGTAATCCTGGCACTCTGGGAGGCCAAGGTGGGAGGGTTGCTCAAGGTCAGGAGTTTAAAACCAGCCTGAGCAAGAGTGAGACTGTGTCTCTACTAAAAATAGAAATTAATTGGCCAACTAAAAATATATAGAAAAAATTAGCTGGGCGTGGCGGTGCATGCCTGTAGTCCCAGCTACTCAGGAGGCTGAGGCAGGAGGATTGCTCCAGACCGGGAGTTTGAGGTTGCTGTGAGCTAGGCTGACACCACGGCTCTCAAGCATAGGCAACAGAGCAAGATTCTGTCTAAATTAAAAAAAAAAGAGAGAAAGAAATAAATTACATGGGTTAAATAGAATACAGGAGGTTGACTCAGCCTGAAAGGAGGAAAAAGCTGTTGGTGACTGGAGACCCATGCTGCCTTGGAGAACAGTGCAGGGAACAGCACTGTATCCCTGGAGGCTTGGGTAGCCCTATTCCCCAGCCCTCTCATCTCAATCCTTGCTATTTTTATTTATTTATTTATTTTGAGAGGTCTCACTCTGTTGCCTGGGCTAGAGTGCTGTGGCATCAGCCTTGCTCACAGAAACCTCAAACTCCTGGGCTCAAGCGATCCTCCTGCCTCAGCCTCCCGAGTAGCTGGGACTACAGGCATGCACCACCATGCCCAGCTAATTTTTTCTATATATTTTTAGTTAGCCAATTAATTTCTTTCTATATTTTGTAGAGACGGGGGTCTCTTGCTCAGGCTGGTTTCAAACTCCTGACCTTGAGCCATCCTCCTGCTTCTTGGACCTCCCAGAGTGCTAGGATTATAGGCCAGAGCCACCTGGTGCCCCACCCTCATCTCAATCCTTGAACACCAAGGAGAAAGAGTCATCACAGAACAGCCCAGAAATGCCACCCTGAATCCATCCATTGAGGTTTTCACCCCTGCCTGCTGGTGGGTCTGTTTGTACCCTCTGTGCTCTAAACTTTCCTACCTTTCCTTAATAACCCATTAGGGTCTTCTCATCCATGAAATGATCTAAACCCTGTTGCTGTTGCTGTTTTCAGCCTGTCCCACGTCTCTAGGAACTACACTTTAAACATATTTACATGGTGTAACATAGCACTTCCTTTCGCTCCTAAATGAACTTTGATAATTAAGGAGGGAAGGGCAAATAATTTCCAGTTTCTGGCATTAGGTATTGGCATCTGGCATTAACACCCCCCACCCTTGTGCCCATTTTATAGATGGAAACTGGCTAACTGATTCGGGACTGTGGTTTCTGCTCCACAACCTCCCTCTTGACGGCTGCCAAGGTGGGCTGGGCTTGGTGAAGGCTGTCAGGGCAGGGCCTTCCTGCCACAGGGCTGAGTCTGCAGGCTTCTGGCCTGGAGAAAAGATTGGTGTGTGCTGAGCATTCAAAGGACACTTATAGCAGTAGTCCCCTCTTGATAGGAAAAGTTTGAACCTAAGCATCTTAACTATGAGCAGATTTGGGGTCCTGAGACAAGCATCCACTCTGCTCTTTCCAAAATGAAAATCAAGTCAGCTGGAAGATTTGAAAGCAGCTTTCTATAGTTTTTCCTGTAGTCAGCTATTCTTCCCCACAAATTTTTCACATCATGTGATACTGCCTGGCCTACCTCCTCCATGTAAAATTGAGGTTTGGCTCCAGGGGACAAACTCCCATGCTGAAAACTCTCCATGCCTAACATCAAGCCCTTGGCATTTCTGGTATGCTTTTCAAGGCAAGACTGGTATGCTTCCCCCAAGAGAAAGCAAATTCCCTGAGAAACCTCTTTCCACGGCAGCAAAGCTGAGTTGAGCAGATGATGCAAAACTGCATTGTAGCAAGGGGGTCTGAGCAAGAAGAGGAGAGAGAAGCAGGGCTGTGATAGGTAAGCACGGGGGTGGGGGTGGGGTGGAGGGGGTGCTGAGGGCGCACAGAGGGCGGGGCCTGGCCAGAGGCGGAGCGGTGCAGGAAAGGCTTTGGGGCAGAAGGTAAGGTAAGGCTTGAGGGGTGAGTGGGAGTTGGCCAGTGGAAGTTGCACATGCCAGGAACTGTAAGTCAGCCCGTTTGACAGGAGGGTAGGAGCTGGGGAGTGGTTAATGGCAAGGCTAAAGATGTGGGTGGGGGTCCAGATCACTAAGGGTCTCGCAGGCCATACTAAAAGAGGAACATAGGTTTTAGCCAAAAGGTAGTTGGGAAACATTGGAGGTTTTTAAGCAGAGGAGTAGCATGTTGAGATTTTGGAAAATCACTGTGGCATTCACATGGAGGATGGACGTGCCAGGAGAGAACGCTGGAGGCAAATGCATCCCGTAAGCAAAGCAGTTCTGGAGCAATGCTTCAAGAGAAGCCAGGCTTCAGCCCAAGAGGTTCAGGGCCCCCTGCGAGGGCACTACCTTTCAAACTTTGCTTCTCCTCCAAAGCCTTTGTTCATGAAGCTTACCTAGAAACCCCAACTGTAAATCTGACTAATGTGGAGCTTCCACTAATGTGGAGGTTGAAGCTGAGTTGGGACCTTCCCTCCCCACCCCTTATCTCTATTCCAGATAGACAGTTGTACTCAGTGGCCCCTGGAGCAAAATTCAAAACCACTGTTGGGGTGGAAGGTGCTCAGCCTCAGCTGGGTTCAAATCCTGACTCCTGATTAGTGACCTTGAGCAAATTGCTGGCCTCTATGAGTTTCAGTTTCCCCATTAGTAAAATGGGAACAATATAATCTCCCTTGCTGGGTTGTTCTGAAGATTCGAGATAATGTATATGCAACATGGTGACACATCAGGAATAGGAAATAATAGGTGTTTAAAAGAATTGAAGGCCGGGCGCTGTGGCTCACGCCTGTAATCCTAGCTCTTGGGAGGCCGAGGCGGGCGGATTGCTCAAGGTCAGGAGTTCAAAACCAGCCTGAGCAAGAGCGAGACCCCGTCTCTACTATAAACAGAAAGAAATTAATTGGCCAACTGATATATATATATAAAAAAAAAATTAGCCGGGCATGGTGGCACATGCCTGTAGTCCCAGCTACTCGGGAGGCTGAGGCAGAAGGATCGCTTGAGCCCAGGAGTTTGAGGTTGCTGTGAGCTAGGCTGACGCCACGGCACTCACTCTAGCCTGGACAACAAAAGTGAGACTCTGTCTCAAAAAAAAAAAAAATAAAAAAAAAAATAAAAGAATTGAAAGGGGTGCAGCAGGCTCTTGTGGTGAAACTGTATTATCTGCCAAGGTAGTCCAGGAGGGATCTTGTAGTTTAACTGCATTATGTTAGCTTTATTTATTTTTGAGATAGAGTCTCACTTTGTTGCCTGGGCAAGTGCCATGGCATCAGCTTAGCTCAGAGCAACCTCAAACTCCTGGGCTCAAGCAATCTTACTGCCTCAGCCTCCCAAGTAGCTGGGACTACAGGCATGTGCCACCATGCGAGGCTAATTTTTTCTATATATTTTTAGTTGGCCAATTAATTTCTTTCTATTTTTAGTAGAGACCGGGCCTCGCTCTTGCTCAGGCTGGTTTCGAACTCCTGACCTTGAGCGATCCGCCCGCCTCGGCCTCCCAGACTGCTAGGATTACAGACAGTCGTGAGCCACCGCCCCCGGCCTACGTTAGCTTTAAATGTGTTCATGTTTATTGCAAATTATTTTCCACCTGTGCCAGAGGAGTGGCTGTTCCTCAAAGGAGATCTCGTTGGCTTCTCTGCTGATGTTCTTGACGACCTATATACTTTAGGCATAATGAAAACAAGCTAACTTACTTGTTCCCCACCCACTAAAAGCAACTTAGTACACACCAAATATGAAACATGTTAGATAATGCTTCCAGATAAAGTAACAAACTGGAGTAAGAACTAAACCTGAAATCCTCTGAAGAGAATAAAAGTATGCAAGTCCTTCATCTCCTGACCCTAGTCATCTATAGAAATGCCCCATGCCCCCCCAGCCAACATGCCAGATACTCCACACCCAGCTTCCCTTCTTCCCTTCGTTGTAAGAGAGGAGCATGCCTGACCTCTTCCAAGATTTCACTCATGCTCTCCACTCCCTCTCCCCCCAGGGTCTACTGCCATTAACTGTCCCTCTCCTGTATCTTCAAGCTCACCCTCAGTTTAGTTCAGTGCAACAGACAATAAATTTATTGAGTCACTACTAGGAGTGTCACTTTGGGTGACAAGCAATCTCAAGCCTCCCCCAGCCTTCTGGCCCAACCTTGTGGATCTCTCTCTTCTCTTCCATAGTCAAGCCATGCCAAAGAGAGGGCCCCTCCCCTCGCTGTCTCCATTTCCTTACCCCTTACTCCTCAACTTTCTGCATGCTGGCTACTGCCTCCATCATCCCAGAGTAATTGCTTCTAGGAATTTCCCCATGATGTACTCTTGGTGCATTCCTGCTGCTATCACAAAATACCTTAGACTGGGTAATTTATAAAGAATAGAAATTTAGGCCGGGCATGGTGGCTCAAGCCTGTAATCCTAGCACTCTGGGAAGCCGAGGCAGGCGGATTGCTCGAGGTCAGGAGTTTGAAACCAGTCTGAGCAAGAGCAAGACCCTGTCTCTACTAAAAATAGAAAGAAATTAATTGACCAGCTAAAAATATACATACAAAAACTTAGCCAGGCATGGTGGCGCATGCCTGTAGTCCCAGCTACTCGGGAGGCTGAGGCAGTAGGATCACTTGAGCCCAGGAGATTGAGGTCGCTGTGAGCTAAGCTGATGCCACAGCACTCACTCTAGCCTGGGCAAAAAAGTGAAATTCTGTCTCAAAAATAAAATAAGATAAAATAAAAAAGTACTTCTGGCAGGGTGCAGTGTCTCACACCTATAATCCCAGCACTTGGGGAGGCCAAAGCAGGAGGATTGCTTGAGGCCAGAAATTTGAGACCAGCCTGGGCAACATAGTGAGACCCCTCCTCTACAAAATTTTTTAAAAAATTAGCCAGGCGTGGTGGTGGTGGTGCATGCCTGTAGTATTAGCTACTTGAAAGGCTGAGGTAGGAGGATCATTTGTACCCAGGAGTTCAAGATTGCAGTGAGCTATGATCACACCACTGCACTCTAGCCTGGGTGACACAGCAAGACCCCACCTCTAAAAATATATATATTTTTGAGACAGAGTCTTGCTTTGTTGCCCAGGCTAGAGTGAGTGCCATGGCGTCAGCCTAGCTCATAGCAACCTCAAACTTCTGGGCTCAAGCAATCCTGCTACCTCAGCCTCCTGAGTAGCTGGGACTACAGGCATGCGCCACCATGCCTGGCTAATTTTTTCTATATATATTAGTTGGCCAATTAATTTCTTTCTATTTATAGTAGAGATGGGGTCTCGATCTTGCTCAGGCTGGTTTTGAACTCCTGACCTTGAGCAATCCGCCTGCCTCAGCCTCCCAGAGTGCTAGGATTACAGGCGTGAGCCACCTCACCCGGCCTAAAAATATTTTTTTAATTAAAAAAATTTAAAAAGAACTCCTACAACTCATCAACAAAAATATAAACAACCAGATTTTTAGATGGACAAAGGACTTGAATAGACATTTCTCCAAGGAAGATATGCAAATGATCAAATAAGCATACAAAAAGGTGCTCAACATCATTAGTCATTAGGGAAATGCAAATCAAAACCAGAAGGACATACCACTTCACATCCACTAGGATAGCTAAAACCAAAAAGTCAGGTAATAACAAGCATTGGGAAGTATGTGGAGAAATTAGAACCCTTACACATTGATGGCAGAAATGTAAAATGGTGCAGCCACGGTAAAAAACAGTCTAGCTATTTCTCAAAAAGTTAAACATAGGCGGGGCGTGGTGGCTCATGCCTCTAATCCTAGCACTCTGGGAGGCTGAGGCGGGAGGATTGCTCAAGGTCAGGAGTTCGAAACCAGCCTGAGCAAGAGCAAGACCCCCGTCTCTACTATAAATAGAAAGAAATTAATCGGACAACTAAAAATATATAGAAAAAATTAGCTGGGCATGGTGGCGCATGCCTGTAGTCCCAGCTACTCGGGAGACAGAGGCAGAAGGATTGCTTGAGCCCAGGAGTTGGAGATTGCTGTGAGCTGGGCTGACATCACGGCACTCTAGCCCGGGCAACAGAGTGAGACTCTGTCTCAAAAAAAAAAAATAAAATGTTAAACATAGGCCGGGCGCGGTGGCTCACGCCTGTAATCCTAGCTCTCTGGGAGGCCGAGGCGGGCGGATTGCTCAAGGTCAGGAGTTTGAAACCAGCCTGAGCAAGAGCGAGACCCCGTCTCTACTATAAATAGAAAGAAATTAATTGGCCAACTGATATGTATATAAAAAATTAGCCGGGCATGATGGCACATGCCTGTAGTCCCAGCTACTCGGGAGGCTGAGGCAGAAGGATCGATCGAGCCCAGCAGTTTGAGGTTGCTGTGAGCTAGCCTGACGCCACGGCACTCACTCTAGCCTGGACAACAAAGCGAGACTCTGTCTCAAAAAAGAAAAAAAAAAAAATGTTAAACATAGAGTTACCATATGACCCAGCAATTCCACTCCTAGAGAAATGAAAACATATGTCCACACAAAAACTTGATGAATGATCTTAGCAGCATTATTCATAATAGCCAAAAAGTGGAAACTACCCAAATGTCTACCAACAGATGAACGGATAAACAAAAAGTGGTATACACATACAGTGAAAATACTATTTGGTCATTAAAAGTAATGCAGTACTGATACATGCTAAAGCATGAATGAACCTCAAAAACATTATGTTAAGTGAAAGAAGCCAGACACAAAAGACCATACATTATATGATGTTATTTATATAAAATCTCCAGAATAGGCAAATCTGTAGAGACAGCAAGTAGATTAATGGTCGCTTAGGGCTGGGGTGAATGGAGGACTCAAGGGGTGACAGGTAAGGACATGGTATTTCTTTTTGAGGTGCTGGAAATGTTCTAAAAGTGACTATACCAGCAGTTGTACATAGTTGTGCCTATACTAATAACCATTGAATCGTACACTTTATGTGGGTGAATTGTATGATTTGTGAATTATGTCTTCAAAAATTCTTACTTAAAAAGAGAAAGAATGAAGTAAATGCCTCTTACACTCAAAAGCAGTGAGAACACACAGTTATTGAGTTAATTAATGAAAGAAGGCTGGGAGTGGTGGCTCACTGAGCCTGTAATCCTAGCACTCTGGGAGGCTGAGGAGGGCGGATTGTTTGAGCTCAGGAGTTCGAGACCAGCCTGAGCAAGAGTGAGACCCTGTCCCTACTAAAAAAATAGAAAGAAATTAGCTGGACAACTAAAACATAAAATTAGCCGGGCATGGTGGTGCATGCCTGTAGTCCCAGCTACTCGGAAGGCTGAGGCAGGAGGATCGCTTGAGCCCAGGAGTTTGAGGTTGCTGTGAGCTAGGCTGATGCCACAGCACTCTAGCCCGGGCAACAGAGTGAGACTCTGTCTCAAAAAAAAAATTAAAAAAGAATGAAAGAAAAAATGTATCAGCTCTTATTCATCCTTGCACTGCCAGTACCCAGGACAAAAATATGAGCATTCATTTTGTGTACTGTTTTTGGTCAATTTCATATTTGACACTTGTCGAAGCCTCAAGGACAGAAAGAGACCTGTATGACTGAGGTTTCTTCCCACAGCATTTTGTGTCCACTTCCCTTACAGCTTCTAGTTACCCAGCAAAGTTAGTTGTACATAATGTGTAGGAGAGTCAGGCTGATAGCAGTGAGGAGAGGCAGCCTTCAGAAAAGGAAGGAAGGGGGAGGAATCACATAAACAGACAGTTGACAGAGGAACTAAAAGGACTAGAGCAATGAGGTCCTTTGATATGGAGGTCAGGAGTCTTGCAGGCCTCGGAGGCCCTGAGACATCCCTGTTAGCTCAGTGTGATCAGTAATGTTTACACTGCGGAGCTGGGATCATTACAAACAGATTCAAGTATTTAGTATTACAGTAGAAAGCCAAGTAGTTTATGATACATCCTAAAAAGTTAACATTCTAAAAGCTTTGGTTCATAAGGGGAACTCTTCAGTAATCCAGAAAATGTACATTTTTTTTTTTTTTTTTGAGACAGAGTCTCGCTTGTTGACCAGGCTAGAGTGAGTGCCATGGCGTCAGCGTAGCTCACAGCAACCTCAAACTCCTGGACTCAAGCAATCCTTCTGCCTCAGCCTCCCGAGTAGCTGGGACTACAGGCATGTGCCACTATGCCCGGCTAATTTTATATATATATTAGTTGGCCAATTAATTTCTTTCTATTTATAGTAGAGACGGGGTCTTGCTCTTGCTCAGGCTGGTTTCGAACTCCTGACCTCGAACAATCCGCCCGCCTCAGCCTCCCAGAGAGCTAGGATTACAGGCGTGAACCACCTCGCCCGGCTCAGAAAATGTACATTTTATGGAACATGGTTAATAAATGAGGTGCTCCTGGATTTAGAACACTTTAAAGACATGATTGTGACAGTTTCTTTTTTAATAGGGGGTCTTCTGGTGAGGACCAGAAAACCTGCTAGCCAAATTCTAAAAGAGCTGTAATGCTTGTGATAGTTTTTTGATATGTCAGCTTGGCTAGGGTCTAGGTCCCAGTTATTCAGGGACACACTAATATAAGTGTTGTGCTCAAGATATGTTGTAGATGTAATTAAAGCCCACAATTAGTTCACTCTGAGTAAGGAAGATTATCCTAGATAACCTGGGTGGGCCTAATTCAATTAGCTGAAAAGCCTAAAAAGCAGGATTGAGCTTCCCTAGGAAAAGAAATTCCACCTGTGGACAGCATCCTCAGCCTGTTCACGGCCCATGCCTGTGAGGCCCAGTCTGCCTTTCTTGTGGCCTACCCTAGAAATTTCCAATTTGCCTAGTCAGGACCCACAATCACAGAAGCCAGTTCCTTGCACTAAATCTCTTTATATATATCTCCCACAGGATCTGCTTACTGGTTGAATCTAGAATGATTTTAAAAAGCAACCATGTTATACCCCAATATGAGCGATTTGTGATCAAATTAAGATGAATTCAAATAGAGCACACCTAGCACCCAGATCTTGGTTTCTAATACCATTCTCTTTGGTTTCTTGCAGAAACAGATGATTCTACGTCTGGGGCAATATTGGATTATAACACAAAGTATAAAATAAATCTCCATAAGTTCATATTAATATACAGAAATGATTCAATCAATTAATAAATAAACAGGGAAGAAGAGACAAACCTCCCATGCAGAAAAATTCCAAATAATCGGGCCGGGCACAGTGGCTCACACCTGTAATGCTAACACTCTGGGAGCTTGAGGCAGGAGTATTGCTTGAGGCCAGGATTTGGAGACCAGCTTGAGCAAGAGCGAGACCCCCTCTCTAAAAATAAAAATAAAACAATTTTTTAAAAAGGTTAAAAATAATTTATGTAAATACTCTTCTCCCAAAGAGAGCATAAGTCCCTACTCCTTAAGTGAAAGCTGTACACAGTGACTTATTTCCAAAGAGTGCATTTTGAAAGGGGGTAAAAAGAGTCACTTTACAGTGGAGAAACCTGACAAACATTGCCTCAGCCAGATGATCAAGGTCAATATCAACAGTGATAAATCATGTTGATAGTATGTACTCTTGATAGGATGTAATAAGAATGGCACTTAACCTCTGTGATCTTTCCCCCATAACTTATAACCACAGTCTAATCATGAGAAAAACATCAGACAAATTCCAATAGAGGAGAATCCCACAAAACACTTGACCACTACACCTCAAAACTGTGAAGGTCATCAAAAACCAGGAAGGTCTGAGAAACTATCCCAGCCAAGAGGAGCCTAATGAAACATGATGACTGAAGGTAATGTGGTAGCCTGGATAGGATCCTGGAACAGAAAAAGGAAACTAGGTAAAAATGAAGGAAATCTGAAAAAATTATAAACTTTAACTCTACATATTATCTTCTAAATTTTCTGCAAGTCTAAAACTGTTCTAAAAAATAAAGTCTACCAAAAAACTAGATCGGGAAACAAATTAGATGAACAAATTTCAGTACTAGGCTACAAAATTAGGAGTCATTCTGTTTCCATGTTTTAATTTAGAAGCAATCCTGGTGATTTAAGTGATAGACAATTTGTTGACCCTCTGTTGGTAGTGACTGTCCTGTCTCCCAGTCAGGACCAAATGAGTGGCTTTCTACCCCCAGAAGCATTAGCAGGTAGCCTCCCGGGAGATAAACTCACTTTTTATTTCATCAGAAAGATAGAAACCATCTAAAAAGAATGTGTTCAACTTCCTGAAACCAAACCTATGAACTCACCTGCAAGTGCAGCCATTTTTGCCTCCTGTGTACTTATTATAATAACAACCACAGCCACCATTTATGCAATGATACTATGTGCAAGGCACAAAGGTAAACATGTGCATTATCTCTTTTAATCATCAGCCCAAATTTATGAGGTAGGTACTCATAATTCCACCGTTTTAGAGTCAAGGAAACTGAGATTTGAGAAGACTGAGTGACTTGCCCAACGTCTCACAGCTAGAAGGTGTTAGAACCAAGTTCTAAGCAGATACTTTGACTCCAGACTCTGAACTCTCAACTCCTAGGCTCTCTTACTTTGTATGACAAATTCCTAGTCCTATGCCCTGAGTCATCCCTTCCCATCCCTTGGGAGCTTTGATCCGCTGGCTGTCCGCATTGACCCTTCTGTCTTCCGATTTCTCCTTCTCTTCTGTGTCCTCCATGTCATTATGCAAACAAGCTGTCACTCCCTCCCAAGTCAAAACAAAACCCATCCCCTAACCCAACAGCCACATCCAGTTCTCTCTTGACTTGTATATCCACATGTCCAACTGCCTATTGGATATCTTCACCCGGATGACTTATAGCCAGCTCAAACTTCATGTATCCAAAGTGGAACTCTTCATACCCTCACCCTGCCTGCCCAAAAAACCCCTATTCCTCTTATGGTCTTTCTCTCTCAGTAAATGACACCACTATCCACCCTGTTGCTCAAGCCAGAAATCTGAGCGTCATCCTTGCCACCTGTCTCTTCCTCCCCCCTACAGTCAGTCACTCACAAGTCTTGTTGATTCTCTTAAATCTCTCTTATCTGTCCATCTCACTCCATCTCCACTGCCTCCCGCCCTAGTTCTAGTCACCATCATGTTGCCCCCTCTGGGCTTACAGTCTTTTTGCTGCTAGCCTACCCCTCCCCAGCCCCAACTGGTCCGTTCTCAGCAGTCCACACATTAACCTCAACGATTTCTTTCTTTCTTTCTTTCTTTCTTTCTTTCTTTCTTTCTTTCTTTCTTTCTTTCTTTCTTTCTTTCTTTCTTTCTTTCTTTCTCTTTCTCTTTCTCTTTCTCTTTCTCTTTCTCTCTTTCTTTCTTCCTTCCTTCCTTCCTTCCTTCCTTCCTTCCTTCCTTCCTTTCTTTCTTTCTTTCTTTCTTTCTTTCTTTCTTTCTTTCTTTCTTTCTTTCTTTCTTTCTTTCCTTCTTTTTTCCCTCCCTCCCTCCCTCCCTCCCTCCCTCCCTCCCTCCCTTCCTTCCTTCCTTCCTTCCTTCCTTCCTTCCTTCCTTCCTTCCTTCCTTCCTTCCTTCCTTCCTTCCTTCCTTCCTTCCTTCCTTTCTTTTTTTGACAGAGTCTTACTCTGTTGCCCAGACTAGAGTGAGTGCCGTGGCATCAGCCTAGCTCACAGCAACCTCAAACTCCTGGGCTCAAGCGATCCTTCTGCCTCAGCCTCCCGAGTAGCTGGGACTATATAGGCATGCGCCACCATGCCCGGCTAATTTTTTCTAGATATATATTAGTTGGCCAATTAATTTCTTTCTATTTATAGTAGAGACGGGGTCTTGCTCTTGCTCAGGCTGGTTTCGAACTCCTGACCTTGAGCAATCCACCTGCCTCGGCCTCCCAGAGTGCTAGGATTACAAGCCTGAGCCACCATGACTGGCCTCAATGATTTCTTAAACTCAAACCTGATAGGCCATTGCCCAATTTTGAACTCTTTCATGTTTCTCTTGGCCTTAGGATAGAACTCAAGATCTCTCTCAAGACCTAGGGGTTCCTCATGATCTGTCCCCCCTTACATCTCCAGCCTCTCCCCTCCTAACTATTTCCTCTCCTCTCGGCATCCTCTCCCCCACCCCTGAATGCAGTAAGTCCCCTTTCTACACTCCCACCACACGGTGACTTTCAGTTCCTCCCAGATTTATTTGACTGCATGTCTGTTTCCTTTGAACCCGCCACACGCCACCCTGCAGCCCCCACCCCCAAACCTAACTCCTCTTCTGCCTCTGGGGCTCCCCTTGATTTTCTTTGGCCCCTTCCATCGTCTCATGCTCAGGTAGGTGCCCAAGCAGCTAGTTCCTTCCTCAGCACAGCGCTCAGCACTGGGCTGTAACTATCTGCACTCTCCTCTGCCCACCATAGACTGTGAGCCTGTGAGCACGTGGCCTGTCCATGTGGCTCACTTCCGCAGCCCAGCACCCAGCACCCAGCACTGTGTCTGCTTCATACATAGCCTGTAATGGGTGCTGGTGGAATGAACAAGTGGGAGTCGGAGGCAGCTGACCTTGAATTTAGATCTGCCAGCTTTTTGTAGCTCATTTGCCTTCTGTTCCCATGCCCTATTCCTTTTAGGGGACCATGTGAGATGTACATTAGAGAGTTACAAATGTGGCATTATGAGTTCATGACTTTAGAGCTTAGAGATTAAGTCCAATTTCCTCATTTCAAATTGAAGAAAACTGAAGTCCCAAAAGCTGACATGGTTGTTAGCGGTAGGCTAGCTGTGGCTGTACAACATGGACTAAGCCTCAGATTTCTTGACTCCACGAATTCTTTGATACCCTTCCCATTGAGAGGTAGACTCTATATCTCCTTCCCTTGAACCCGGATGGGTTCAGTAACTGCTTAGACCAATAAAATACAGCAGAAGAGAAAACCTGGGCTGGCCAGGACCAGCTAAATAATTTGCAGAGCCCAAACTGAAAATGTGGGACCACTTTTTAAAAAATCATTATTTTTATTATTATCATTTTGGAGACGGAGTCTCCCTTTGTCACCCAGGCTAGAGTGCAGTGGCATCATCATAGCTCACTGCAACCTCAAACTCCAGGGCTCAAGCGATCTTTCTGCCTCAACTTCCTGAGTAGCTAGGACTATAGGCTCGTGCCACCACACCCAGCTAATTTTTTCTATTTTTTGTAGAGACAGAGTTTCACTCTTGCTCAGGATGGTCTTGAACTCCTGAATTCAAGCGATCCTCCTGCCTCAGCCTCCCAGAGTGCTAGGATTACAGGTGTGAGCCACCACGCCCCTCCTAAAAAATTATTTAAAATTTCAAGATGGCAACAGCAGAACATCTAACTTTGCACAGGGCCCTGTGCAATTGCACCATCAATGGTGCCAGTTTTAGGGCCTAGGTCTTAAGACTGGCAGCTTCCAGTTCCTCTCTCTTGGAACACTCAATCAAACCAGCTGCCACGTATGCAGTCAACTACCCTGAGATCACTATGCTGTGAGAAGCCCATGCCCCATAGGGAAACTGGGGAGGATGACATGCTAATTAAAGACAGAGAGAGAGAGAGAAAGAGAGAGAGAGAGAGAGAGAGAGAGAGAGAGAGAGAGAGAGAGAGAAGGCCAAGGAGCACTAAGACCCTCAGCATGTGGGTCATCACATCATGGAAGCGGATCCTTCAGCCCCTGCTGCCCCCACTGGACTAGAAACAAACCAACTAGCCAAGGCCTTCCTAAGTTCCTGACCCACAAAATGACAATGGGAACAAAGTGTTTGATTTAGGTCACTAAGTTTTGGGATAGTTTGTTACACAGCAAGAGATAACAGAACACATGCTGTCTCTAGTATTTTTGAAAATGCCAGTGTAATGCTGTATTTTAAAGCACAAAGCTTTTGTTCCTATAAAGTGTTATCGTCCTGCAATTCCCAAATTACATACTAAATATATGTGTATGCATATTATGAACACATATGAATATCACTTTGGTCATTAAAATATATAAATATGCACCTCACACTAGGGACATATACTCTTTTGGCACCAGCCCTAATCAGATCTTTTTTATTTAAAATATGTAAGTTCAGAATACTTCCCTTGGCTCCTGTGAATACTTCTCTTGCATTGCAGTTATAACAGAATGATAGGCTGGGCGTAGTGGCTCACGCCTGTAATACTAGCACACTGGGAGGCCAAGGAGGGAGGATCATTTGAGGTAAGGAGTTCGAGACCAGCCTCAGCAAGAGCAAGACCCTGGCCGGCACGGTGGCTCATGCCTATAATCCTAGCACTCTGGGAGGCCGAGGTGGGAGGATCGCTCAAGGTCAGGAGTTAGAAACCAGCCTGAGCAAGAGCGAGACCCCCGTCTCTACTAAAAATAGAAACATTCTGCATTCCTGGTTATATTCTGGATTTAAAAAAAAAAAGAAAAGAAAAAAATTAATTGGTCAACTAAAAATAAATAGAAAAAATTAGCCGGGCATGGTGGCTCATGCCTGTAGTCCGAGCTACTCGGGAGGCTGAGGCAGAAGGATTGCTTGAGCCCAGGAGTTTGAGGTCGCTGTGAGCTAGACTGATGTCACGGCACTCTAGCCAGGGCAACAAGAGTGAGACTCTGTCTCAAAAAAAAAAAAGAAGAGCAAGACCCTGTCTCTACTAAAAATAGAAAGAGGCTGGGTGAGGTGGCTCACGCCTGTAATCCTAGCACTCTGGGATGCCGAGCTCTCTGGGTGGATTGCTTGAGGTCAGGAGTTCGAAACCAGCCTGAGCTAGAGTGAGACCCGTCTCTACTAAAAATAGAAAGAAATTAATTGACCAACTAAAAATATATAGAAAAACTTAGCCAGGCATGGTGGTGCATGCCTGTAGTCCCAGCTACTCAGGAGGCTGAGGCAGGAGGATCACTTGAGCCCAGGAGTTTGAGGTTGCTGTGAGCTAGGCTGACGCCACGGCACTCACTCTAGCCTGGGCAACAAAGCGAGACTCTGTCTCAAAAAAAAAAAAAAAAAAGAAAGAAAGAAATTAGCTGGACAACTAAAAATAGAAAAAATTAGCTGAGTGTGGTGGCGTACACCTGTAATCTTGGGAGGCTGAGGCAGGAGGATCGCTTGAACTTAGGAGTTTGAGGTTGCTGTGAGCTAAGCTGACACCACGGCACTCTAGCCCAGCAACAGAGCGAGACTGTCTGAAAAAAAAAAAAGTTAAATATCAGATGAATATTACTCTTGAGTGTTCCTATTAGGAGATGAACATCCTTATCTTTTTCTTGGGACCCTTTAGTGTTTCCTAAGAATAAACACTGGGCTCTGGACTTCTACTTCCCAATAAATTAGGGAGTCTTACAGCAGTTCATTTATTATTAACCCACTTTCAGTTTTCATTTTGGGCCTGCTTATCCACGCCACTGTGAGCTTTCTGTTAACTGCCTGTTGAAACAGAAACTGTCTACTCCCTCCCCAATCCTGTCCAAAGGAAAAAAGGAGGAAAGAGAGGAAGAAAGGAAAGAAGGGGAAAAAACAGGAAAAAGAAAGAAAGAAGAAAAAATATCGGTCACAGGTTTACACCAGAAACTCTTAAAGATGAATTGCAGCCAGGCACCTTTGACACACCACCTCATTTAAGGCGCAAGTCTATAGCATGGTATTATAAGCTCCTGTTTGATGAATGCTCAGGGACATTAAGTAACTCCTTTAAAGTTGCCCAGCTAGTGAGAGGTATTGATATAAACCCAGGCCTGGCCAGCTTCAAAGCTCTGTGAGTTGTTCCATATCATTCTGCAAGCCCATACCATTAACCAAAGCACATACAAGGCCAGACATCCTACAAATAGGACATTTTCTCTATCAATCTGTGGGGAAGCCACCCATATAGACACAACTTAAGGTGTTTATGATGTAGACATTATCAGTGGAGTTCAACAACTTTTGGTGATTTGTAAATATACCAGGAACTTGCTCTCCCACTAGTATGCCTTCTTGAGCACCATACTTTCAAATGCATACTTAATCAATTTCACTCCAGATTTAGGTGTTTGGTTGGTTATTTTATTTTTAAAGAAACTTTTTTTTTTTTTTTTTTTTTTGAGACAGAGTCTCGCTTTGTTGCCCAGGCTAGAGTGAGTGCCGTGGCGTCAGCCTAGCTCACAGCAACCTCAAACTCCTGGGCTCAAGGGATCCTCCTGCCTCAGCCTCCCAAGTAGCTGGGACTACAGGCATGTGCCACCATGCCCGGCTAATTTTTTGTATATATTAGTTGGCCAATTAATTTCTTTCTATTTATAGTAGAGACGGGGTCTCGCTCTTGCTCAGGCTGGTTTCGAACTCCTGACCTCGAGCAATCCGCCCGCCTCGGCCTCCCAGAGAGCTAGGATTACAGGCGTGAGCCACCGCGCCCGGCCTATTTTTAAAGAAACTTTTTTTAGAATAGTTTTAGATTCACAGAAAAGTTGCAAGACTATTACAGAATTGTCATATGCCCTGTTATCCCTATGGTTAATTTTTATATTAATTTTTTAGAATATGAAGGGGTGAGGTTTGTGAGGAGGGGTGCTCAGTTGCCTTGTTTGTTTTTGTTGAGACAGAGTCTCAGTCGCCGCTCTGGATAGAGCTCAGTGACACCATTGTCGCTGCAACCTCTGACTCCCTGGCTCTAAGCGATCCTTCTGCCTAAGCCTCTTGGGTTAGCTGGGACTACAGGCCTGTCCTACTGCAATGCCCGGCTGGGTTTTTTTGTTGTTTTTTTTTCCTTCTCTTCTTGGTAGAGACAGGGTCTCACTCTTACTCAGGCTGGTTTCGAACTCCTGAGCTCAAGCAGTCCTCCACTTCAGCCTTCCAGAGTGCTAGGATTATAGGTGTGTGCCAACCGCGCCCAGCCAACCTATGGTTAATTTATTAATGCTTTGAGTCATAACCATAATAATGAATTAATAACAATAGAAAAAGTTACCTCTACCCTGTGCTGTTTGGAACCCATCAAAATATGTGTCTTGGAGAACACTCAGAGACAGTTGCCAGGTCATAAGGCATTCGGCAGTCCCAAAGACTTCTTCTGGAACAAGCGGCTCCTGATAAGAACATGGGAGTCGTGGTGAGTCTCCAGAGAGAGGTAACATTTGATTCCAGCTTGGACTCCTAGCTGGCCTGCAGCCCAAACCCAAGAATTTGGTCTTCGGTCAAAAGGGTACGTTTTTTTTTTTTTTTTGAGACAGAATCTCACTCTTGTTGCCCAAGCTAGAGAGTGCTGTGGCGTCAGCCTAGCTCACAGCAACCTCAAACTCCTGGGCTCAAGCAATCCTCCTGCCTCAGCCTCCCGAGTAGCTGGGACTATAGGCATGCGCCACCATGCCCAGCTAATTTTATATATATATATTTTTTTAGTTGTCCAGCTAATTTCTATTTTTTTTTTTTTTTAGTAGAGTCAGGGTCTCGCTCTTGCTCAGGCTGGTCTTGAACTCCTGAGCTCAAGCAATCCTTCCACCTCGGCCTCCCAGAGTGCTAGGACTACAGGCGTGAGCCACCATGCCCAACCTGTATGTTTTTTTTTTTTTTAATCCCACAGCTCATAAGTTTGTCTAATTTGTTTCAGGATTATGCCTTGTTTATTTGATATGCCACCTTTCCCATGTTTCCATATCCTTGGAAGCCTCTGAAAATATCCACAGAAAAGCAAAGGTAAAAATCAACATAAAGGACTGTACAAAGCACTGCAAGAACAGAAGCAAACAGACAGAGTCAACGGCGCACAAAGGTAAGGGATTTCCTCAGATAACGACAGGGTCTCTTTTTCTCCAAGGTAGCTTGGAGTACATGCTCTTGGGGATATCTGCTCAGCCCACCCACAGGGCAGTCAAGCTTCGACGTGACCCTGCCCCCTCAGCCATAGTTCCTGACTCCTGACTGATATATGACCCAAGTTGGGCGGACTGGGCTCTCCTCATGCTCTTGCTGTTGGGATTAAGCAATTCCCATCCATTTCCACTGGTCGCCTGACCTGAGGACAGAAAGGAGGCCATGTTTGGCCTTGTGTAGAAAGAATCAGAGGACGCAGGTCTGCCAAGAGGAACAAAAGTGAAGTAGACATGCAGAAAGCAGCTGAGTAGAGAACGAGACCCAGAGACAGAAAGCAGCCTGCCCGGCTTCTCAAATGGCTTTCAAGGCCCTGGTTCTGGTTCTTCTGGAAACCTGGTTGCCCACTTCCCTTTGGTTCCATGAGACATATTTGAAGGCTTGTGTTAAGTTCCCCCTCTTTTGCTTTAAAAAAATAAAGTAGTGAGTGGCTGGCTGTACTCTAATCCTGAAGCTAAGTTTAATTTTCCTGTTTTATTTTCCCTAAGAGACAGGGTCTCACTCTGTCATCCAGGCTGGAGTACGGTGGTGTGATCATAGCTCACTGTAATTGCAAACTCCTGGGCTCAAGCAATGCCTCCTGCCTCAGCCTCCTGAGTAACTAGGGCTACAGACTCGTGCCACCACAATCAGCTAATTAAAAAAAATTTTTTTTATAGAGGTGGGGTCTTGCCATGTTGCCCAGGCTGGCTTTGGACTCCTGGTCTTGTGTTGAGAAAATATGATTGAGGAATTAATGAGATGTAGCTCATAACACAATTATTTTATTGTATTGCCCTGTATTACTATATTAAAGACAGAAGCAAAAGTTTGCGGGTTTTACCCTAGAAAAATGTGTGAATTCAATGGTTCACTTATCGAGACTGCTATTAAGAGCTCATGGCTCCAGTAGGGATGTTTTCCAAAAAGGCTTCCCGATATCTCAAAATCTATGAGCTTCCCTGTTTCCTTAAAAAAGAAGACAAGACAAATATGGCTCACAAAATGGGAGCCAGAGACAATAAATGCCCTTTGCCCAAAAACATGCCCCTATGTTATAAACAATCTGTTTTATAGAGATAGCTTTCCTGCTCTCTCCTGTCTACCTTTTAATCCACAATAACTAAATCAAAAAATATAGGGTCACTATACCTCTTTTATTATATCTTTGTTAATTGACAACTACCTCTTAAAACTTAAAAATTAGTCCGTAAAAAACTTTATACCTGTTTGTTCACCTAAATAAATTAAAAATTATTAAAAGCCCTTTAAAAGGACTTTTGACCCCAACCCACTACTTGTCTCCCCTAACAACTACATTCCCTGATATACAAATATGTTACCCTGACAACTAATAATTAATGTCTATAATTATAAAAACCTATATAAATCTAACTATATTACTAAACATTCACAAAAATATGTCCAGTCTCCTAAATAACCCCGCTGTTATATCTAATCTTTTTATATAAAACTATAAACTATACTTTAGTCTCTATATATTTTTTATTCTATTTCCTATCAATTTTCTTATCCTCTATAGCGACCCCTATCTAAAAGACTTGACTCCGCAAAAAAAAAAAAAAAATAACTAATCTCCTCTCGGGCCTGCCTCAACTTCCCCACAGCCTTGGCCTCTAAATTTTCCTATTCTTAAAAAAGAGGTTTTTTTTCTCTGACATGCTCATTGTGGATATTTTAATCAGCTTTTTACTCTTTATAAAACACATTTTCATTATGTGTATACATCAGGAAAAGCATAAAAATGCAAACTAAATCACCTATAATGAAATGCATATATATACTGGACAAAAGATACGTACAAAAATGTTCATAGTAGCACTATTCATAAAATTCCCAAACAGGAAATTATCTACATGCCTATCAACAGGAAAATGGGGAAATAAATTATGATGTATTCACATACTAGAATATTACACAGAATGATCTATAATTGCATGCAACAACATGGATCAATCTCACGTGATGGTAAGCAAAAGAAGCAAGACACAAAGCTGCAAAGTTCATTATTCCATTTATATAGAATGCAAAACAGGCAAAACTAATCTATGATGTTAGATACTAGGACAGCAGTTATACTTGGGCGTGATGGTGACTGAAAGTGGGCCCAGGTAGGGGCTTCTAGGATGCTAATTATGTTCTGCTGTTTTCTTTTCTTTGTTTTTTTGTTTTGAGACAGTTTTGCCCTGTTTCCCAGACTAGAGTGCAATGGTGTCACCCTAGCTCACAGCAACCTCAAACTCCTGGGCTCAAACAATCCTCCTGCCTCAGCCTCCCGAGTAGCTAGGACTACAGCCGCTCACCCTTAAGCTCAGCTAATTTTTCTATTTTTTTCCCCTTCCAACGAAGATATCAGAAAATTTTCTTATTTTTAGTAGAGACAGTGTCTCATTCTTGCTCAGGCTGATCTCGAACTCCTGAGCTCAAGCGATCCTCTTGCATCAGCCTTCCAGAGTGCTAGGATTACAGGTGTGAGCCACCGGGCCTGGCCCATGTTCTGTTTCTTGATCTAGGTAGTGGTGACATGAGTAGATTCGCTCTGTGAAAATTCATTGAGCTATATATGCTTATAAGTGTACTTCTCTGTATGTACATTTCAATATAAATTGCTAAAATAGCCCATAATTCCAGTATTAATAGTGGTGGGATTTTTTGTGGGGGTTTGGGGCAATTAAGTTTCAAACTTTCTCTTTTTCTTTGCTTCCTCCAGAAAATGGCTCTGGTCTGACCTGTGATGCAGGTTTGCTTTTTTGATGTTTTTCTATCATTTCCCTCACTGCTACTGTTATATGTGTCTGTCTTTATGAGACATTTCCAAACCATTTATATTATCTGCTATTCCAGAATTTAAGTTATTCCAATTGATCAAGAGAACAGTTTCCAGCTGGGCATGGTGGCTTATGCCTGTAATCCTAGCACTCTGGGAGGCCACGGTGGGAGGACTGCTTGAGGTCAGGAGTTTGGGACCAGCCTGAGCAAGAGCAAGACCCCATCTCTACTAAAAATAGAAAGAAACTAGCTGGACAACTAAAAATATATAGAAAAAATTAGCCGGGCATGGTGTGCATGCCTGTAGTCCCAGCTACTCGGGAGGCTGAGGCAGGAGGATCGCTTGAGTCCAGGAGTTTGAGGTTGCTGTGAGCTAGGCTGACGCCACAGCACTCTAGCCCGGGCAACAGAGTGAGACTCTGTCTCAAAAAAAAAAAAAAAAAAGAGAGAACAGTTTCCTTTAGGATCAGGGCTATGAGCGAAGTCTAGGCCTGCTGCTTCTGCCACAGTCCCAACCAACAGCTTCGGACCTGCAAACCCAAGTGGCCTTGTCAGTCATCATACTGCAAAGTGCAGGGGCTGGCCCACCTCCCCCATGTGGAGGAGGAGATGTTCCTGCAGAGGGTGAGCAGCAATGACTGGCTCTCCAACTGGAGCCCCGGAGAACAATATTGTTCCCAACTCCCAGTATACCTGAGTGTCATGATCTGCCCCTGCCTGATGCTCTAGATCCTTTCCCTAGTGCTTTAAACTCCTGCTACCTACTCACTGTCCATGTGTGACCTTGCGTGTGCGCGCGCGCACACACACACACACACCTTGCTCCTTGTGAACCTGGGTGAGCTGTGTTCTTCCTTGACTCCTCAGGCAAGAGTTACTGCTCCTTCACTCACTGTATACACATGTGTGAAGGCACACATTTTGTGCTGCTGTTGCTCACTTGCAAGTCCATTTCCCCCTCCATCCATTCACTCATTCATTCACTCACTCATTTGCTCATTCGACAAATGTATTTACTGAGTACCTCCTTTATGCCAGATGCTGTAGGTGAGAGCAAACTGCAGTGAGAAAGACATACTCTTCTGGGTCTATCCTTGTAGAGCTCAGTCTAGTGAGGAAGGCAGACATCAAATAATTGACCACACATATACCTTTATAGTTACAATTGTGAAAGAAATGAACAGGGTGATTTAAGAGATACTGAACAGAAGGACCTAACTGGATTGGAAGAAGTAGGGGTAAGTCAGGGCAGGTCTCCCTATGAAGGTGACAAGTAGGTTAAGACCTAAAGGAAGAGGCCCGGTGAGGTGGCTCACGCCTGTAATCCTAGCATTCTGGGAGGCCGAGGTGGGAAGATCACTTGAGCTGAGTTGTTTGAGACCAGCCCGAGCAAGAGCGAGACCCCATCTCTACTAAAAAAAAAAAATAGAAAGGCCGAGCACGGTGGCTCATGCCTGTAATCCTAGCTCTCTGGGAGGCCGAGGCGGGTGGATCATTTGAGCTCAGTTCAAAACCAACCTGAGCACAGTGAGACCTCGTCTCTACTATAAATAGAAAGAAATTAATTGGCCAACTAATATATATAGAAAAAATTAGCAGGGCATGGTGGTGCATGCCTGTAGTCCCAGCTACTCAGGAGGCTGAGGCAGGAGGATCCTTGAGCTCAGGAGTTTGAGGTTGCTGTGAGCTAGGCTGACGCCATGGCACTCACTCTAGCCTGGGCAACAAAGTGAGACTCTGTCTCAAAAAAAAAAAAAAAAAAAAAAAAAAGGCTGGGCGTGGTGGCTCACGCCTGTAATCCTAGCATCCTAGCACTTTGGGAGGCCGAGGCGGGCGGATTGCTCAAGGTCAGGAGTTCGAAACCAGCCTGAGCGAGACCCCGTCTCTACCAAAAATAGAAATAAATTAATTGACCAACTAAAAATATACATACAAAAAATTAGCCGGGCATGGTGGCGCATGCCTGTAGTCTCAGCTACTGGGGAGGCTAAGGCAGTAGGATCGCTGAGCCCCAGAGATTGAGGTTGCTGTGAGCCAGGCTGACGCCACGGCACTCACTCTAGCCTGGGCAACAAAGTGAGACTCTGTCTCCAAAAAAAAACAAATAGAAAGAAATTAGCTGGACAACTAAAAAAATATATATATATATATATTAGCCGGGCATGGTGGCGCATGCCTGTAGTCCCAGCTACTCAGGAGGCTGAGGCAGGAGGATCGCTTGAGCCAAGGAGGTTGAGGTTGCTGTGAGCTAGGCTGATGCCACGGCACTCTAGCCCAGGCAACAAAACAAGACTTTGTCTCAAAAAAAGGAAAGAAGCCGGGTGCAGTGGCTCTCGCCTGTAATCCTAGCACTCTGGGAGGCTGAGGCGGGTGGATTGCTCGAGGTCAGGAGTTCCAAACCAGCCTGAGCAAGAGCGAGACCCCGTCTCTACTATAAACAGAAAGAAATTAATTGGCCTGTTAGGGACCGACCTTCCATAGCCCCACCGGACAGAAAAGCAGAGACATAGAGGATGTAATTACACAAGAGGAGGTTTATTTTCTGGCTAGCCAGGGTCCAAGCCCTAGAGCACCAATGCAGTGGCCACTCTTGCAGGCAAGGACCCCGACTGGGATTGCAGCGTGCCTTTTATCCCTATGGTGCATACGCTATGCAGTGGCTGATCACGCGTGGATCATGCATTGACCTTTAACATGATTGGTTGGCTGGTAGCCCCACTATACAGGGGTTCAAACAATGCAAAGTTGGCGCAAACAAGCAAGCAAGCAACGGTTTTTATGGCAAGCAAGCAACAGTTTCCAGAAGCCGGATGTTAGTTCCGGCTTCACTGGGGGTGTGGGCCTTGCAGGTATGCAATGTCTCAACCCCTCACAGGCCAACTAATATATATAGAAAAACTTAGCTGGGCATGGTGGCACATGCCTGTAGTCCCAGCTACTTGGGAGGCTGAGGCAGAAGGACTGCTTGAGCCCAGGAGTTTGAGGTTGCTGTGAGCTAGGCTGACGCCACGGCACTCACTCTAGCCTGGGAAAACAAAGCGAGAAAAAAAAAAAAAGGAAAGAAAGAAAGAAAAGAAAAGACATGAAGGATAAATGAGAGTTAACCAAGTGAAGAGGGAGAATATTCCAGGTCAAGGGAACAGCACATGGTGCTTTGAGGGACAAAGGGAGCTGTGTGGCTGGATCCAGTTTAGTGAGTGAAGAGGGAGTAAGAGCCACCACTGTGCTCCTTTTAGAGCATTTTAAGGAGTGAGATTTAGGGAGGAGTGGTGTGTTGAACAGATGTGTATCTCAAAAAGTCACTGTGGCTGGCTGCAGTGCTATTAGACCAGGGTTTCTCTACCTCGGCACTATCAATATTTGGGGCCAGATAATTCTGTTGTGGGGGACAGTCCTGTACAATGTAGGAGATGTAGAAACATCTCTGGCTTCTATCAACTAGCTGCTAGTGGCACTTCCCCTCCAACTTGTTGCAACCAAAAATGTCTTCGGACATTGCCAAATGTCTCCTGGGGGCAAAATCACCCCTGATGGTCTGACTGTGCCAGACCATTTAGTTAGTTCAGCCTGATTAGTTTTCTTGGATGAGTGTCTGCCGCTTTTCCCTCCCTCCATTCCCAGAGACACACCTACAGGGTGTGCACAGTCACATACGCATGTGCAGCCTTGGCTGTGACTCCCCTGCAGGTCGTATTTGCCTCTGGCTCCAGTGCTTTGCATAGGTAGGGGCTTGGTGTTTGTTGGATGAACACTCCTGAATATATTGATAACACCATCAGGGAAGGGTAAATGGTTAATATTTTGCCCTGTTCTAAGAATTTACAAAACCTACTCCCTGTCCAATTTGCTTCTCATTCCCATTCCTACTAACAGCAGCTACCTAGCATGTTACAAGCACTCAAAAAACTGTTGATTTCTATTAGCGGGAATGAGTTATAGAACCTTTTTCTCATCTGTAAAATGGGAGAACATCTGGTGGAATTGATCATTTACAGACATTATCATTTAATCCGTACATACCTGAGGTAGGCAGGTATGATTCTGGATATGTTTCTTTCTTTTTTTTTTTTTGAGACAGTCTCACTTTGTTGCCCAGGCTAGAGTGAGTGCCGTGGCATCAGCCTAGCTCACAGCAACCTCAATCTCCTGGGCTCAAGCAATCCTCCTGCCTCAGCTTCCCAAGTAGCTGGGACTACAGGGATGCACCACCATGCCCGGCTAATTTTTTTCTCTATATATTAGTTGGCCAATTAATTTCTTTCTATTTATAGTAGAGATGGGGTCTTGCTCTTGCTCAGGCTGGTTTGGAACTCCTGACCTTGAGCAATCCACACGCCTAGGCCTCCCAGCGTGCTAGGATTACAGACATTGAGCCACCTTGCCTGGCATGGATATATATAAGTTTCTTAAGAGAGCAAGTTCCCACAGCTGATTCAGTGATAGAGCTGGGCTTCAACACTAGGCCTAATTTTGAGGCCCTGAAGGGTTACTCTACCCCTCCAAATTAGAATCCTGGTGTTGGAAGGCAACTGGCATCTATCTAGCAGCTGACTTAGAGCCCCAACTGCATGGTGGCTCTGCCTGACTTTGCTCAAGTTGTCTGCCATCAGGACTTCCCTCTCCCAGCCACCTTGTGTGCTGTTGAGGGAACCAAAGCTTTCATCTAGCTCACTCCCCACTCCTCCTTTTCCCACAGCCAGGCAGGGAGCCAAGTGCTCTAGTGCATTATTGCATTTCATCCTCATTACCCTCTGAGAGAGGCCCCATTTTGCAGATGAGGACATCGAGGCTTAAAGCTGCTGAATGGCAAAGAGCAGGATGTGACTCCAGACTGTAGTCTGGTCATCCGCAGACTGCAAACTCAACCACCATGCTGTTGGGATGGGCAGTATCTATCACTACCTGGTTGACTTCGGGGCTTTCAAAAGCTGACATCTTATGCTTCACTTCTTGAAAATAAATGTACTATTTTGGTAGCTTTTTTTTTTTTTAGGCCAAATTTAGCAGTGGGGGGTTGTATACCAACTTTAGTGACACTAATGTAATAAGTTCTGAAAACCCACTATCATCGGACCAGCTGGTAACTTTTTTAAAAATCTTAAAACATACCATAAGCTCCCATTTCTCCCTTCAGGATACACCAATCTAGTCCACCTTTGCAGATGAGGAAACAAGTACTGGCAATTGCACAAGCTAGTGAAGGGCCACTGGATCCAGAACCTGCATTCAATTCCCAGGCTCAAAAGAAACCCTTATGTGCAACCAAACCTGCGTCCATGTCATCTTCCCTTTCTCTAAATCCTAACCCTACCTATCCAAGGTCTTTAGAGAAAGCTGGTTGTGCCATTAGTATGACCTTGGCCTTGTCACTTAACCTCCCAGGGGTCAGTTGGGCTGTCCCAACCTACTCTCAAGAATGAGGCTGAATCATTTCCAGTGCTCCGAAATGGTTAGAAACTTCCATTGTGTGACTGTTAATTTTGTCGAGTCCCTCTGTTTTGAATAACATTTTTGTTACCATTTACCAACTGCTATTTACAGTTGCAGCCGTCTTTGAATATGAAGGAAACAATGATGCAGTAAGAGAAAATATTTGAAGTCTAGGAGCTTACAAAGAGAGATAGGTTCCAAAGATCCAGTGGAAGCCCCCGGTCCCTGGATTGCTCAGTATGCTGAAGCCCACTCTTCAAACTTCTGGTAAATAGTGCTCTTAAGGATTGCTGTCATCTGAGCCTCCCAGTGTAATTACAGGTAGGGACCCCTTTGTTGTGCAACCCCAGTGCTTGCTATATGCTACACACAGCACCCTTGCCACTCACCTTCTCAGCCATGTCCAGCTAGCACAGGCCCCCTACAACTGGGTAGCGAGTTACCACCAAACCCCTTCAATCCTAATTCCATGGGAATCCTAATTCCACAGAAAAGGTCTGCTATGGTTTGTATATTGGCTTATTAGCTCTTATCACCTATAAAGTATTTATCAACCACTTCTTAAGGTGCCCAGTAATTTGCTGAATGCATCTCCTCTAAATATCAAGTTGGTGAAGCAGGTAAGTTCTTTGAAAAATGTTAAACGTAGATTTAAATTCCCATTGTGCATGTCCACTCAGCTGCAGCTCCTCAGGAAGTCAGGCAATGCCAACAATTAACCTAGATCATTCAAGCAAAAGTGAATTCTCCTGAATCCAGGATCAGCAGTAGGCGATCCTTCTGTGTAAAGAGCCAAATAGTAAATGTTTTAGGCTTTGCAGGCCACATAGTCTCTGTGCATTAGGGTGAAAATAGACACACATAATATGTAAATGACTGGGCAAGACTGTGTAACAGTAGAATTTTATATGGACACTGGAATTTGAATTTCAACTTGCAGGTGTCATAAAATATTCTTTTAATTTCTTTAAATCATCTAAAATGCAGAAACCATTTAGTTAGCCGGCTATATAAAGACAGGCAGCAGACCAGTTTGCCAACCCCTGGTTTAGATAATCCCTACTCTTGAGAACTGGTATCATAAATAGCAAATGCAGATGCTATTTAAGGAAGAATGTGCTACTCTCAGGTACTAGGATGATACATATGCATCCCTCATAACAGAAGGGGTAAGAGCCACCAGCCACATGGAGCTATTCAGATTTACTTACAATTAAATGAAATCTTACATTAACCACTTCGGTACAAGCGTTGACTATAGTTGATAGCCACAGATGAGCGTGCACAGCCGAGCGTCGACTTCAGTCCATAATTTTGAATTTGATTTTTCTTACTTTTCATTTATCAAAATAAAATTGTGAACATTTAAAAATAACATAATAAAAACATATGTTACCTGTTCCGATTTACAAGTAAAGCTGCCTGTAAAGTAAAACAAGTACTTTAAAGCTTTCCTCATCACACAGAGCAAAATGGATTGTCATCAATGCACAGCACAAACTATCCTGCAGACTGTCAGTGCCGGGTTCGTGGCCGGTGAGCGCCGTACCGAAGTGGCTAAACACACTTTAAGTACTTGGTAAGCAGAGAACATTTCTATCATTACAGATAGTTCTACTGGACAGTGTAGTGTTAGGTCTAGCAGGGGGCAGGGGAATTCAGTACATCACAAACCAGAATAAAACAGCAATTAAACAAAAGGTCTCACATATTTATTACTGAACCAGCTTATTAGTACAGAGCATATAAACAAAGAGAAAAATCACTTTTCCCAATGAAATGTGTCTGTCCGGATAACAGTGAGATTTCCAACTTGATATGGTAAGATGATAGTGATCTTGATACAGCATAAACATGTGTGCCATTATATCATGTACAATTCCTTATAGACCCAGCTTGGTTCTTCTCCAATGTCTCCTCTTGGAATTGTACCTACACAGAAGGAAAGTGCAAGTTATAACAAAGGCAGTCCGACTGCAATTTAGCGGTGCCCATTCATCATAAACTTTGCCTTTTATGTACCACAAAACACAAAGGGTCCCAATTTTCCTTCCTTTAACAAGTTTGGACCTCTTTCTGGAGAGTGAAAAAAAATGACTTGCTACATATGTTTATAAACTAGTCAAGCCAAATTTTAACCTGGCAAAATGATTCAAGGCTAGGTTCTTAATTGGAATCAGTAATAAGGTACACCACTCCCCAAGTGTACCCTCACCCACTTTTGATTCAACAGACCCACAGCAGACATACACATATATTTGAACTCCCTCCTGATAACTCATGCACACATAAAAGCTCCTGCATAATCTTTATGTAACGAACACTTCATTCATCTCTACCCAAGAGCAACAATGATGCAGAGCTAAAGCAATCTCAAAATTGTCCATGTCAATCTGTCATGATTTTACCCCCATAAAGGCAAAACCAAAACGATTAACACAGCTTTTCTTTCAGCAGGATTAATGGCAGTACTTCCACAAAATGAAGCACTGTAATTGCAACCTGCTTTCAATACACTTTGTTGTATTGTTGTAAGAGAGCTGAGACAACAGAAAAATCATTCTATTGTGCCAATTCTCTAGGTCAAGGGTATGTAATCTTAAATACAAAATACCTTCCCAGCTCTAGGAGAGATGGACTAATACCACTTCACCTAGTGACTCAATACTCTTTCTCAGTATTTTATGATGGGAAAACCGTAAGTTTTAAAATCTAGTTGTGCCTATACAGTTAGATATCCACTAAATATGTTAATATGCACAAATGATCTTCCATTGCTGAGCTTCAGTGTCCATCATTCAAGAGGGACCCATTTGCTAGGCTCACCCTAAAATGCCAGCTTATTTGGGACAGCCAGGAAACTAGGTATTTCATTTTAAACCTAAGTCCTGAAAGTTGTTTAACACACTGGGGACTATTGCTGGCTACAGGACCTTGGGCAAATTGCACTTATTTTTGATGTTTATTTTTCTTCCCCTCAAGACCCATCTCTAAACCCCACATGGTCCAAAGAATAATGGACTAAAAGGCATGCAGAAGACCTGAGTTTTAGGTCTACCTTTGCCTGGACCTAGCCAGCATGATGTTGGAAGTCCTTTATAGCTATTCTAGTAATGTCTTTCTTCCAAAATGATCAACTCAACTACTCCTGCAGTAGAGGGCAGTTTCCTAATCATCGGCAAAGATAAATGCTTCAAAAAATTAGTCTTCCCGGCCAGGCGTGGTGGCTCACGCCTGTAATCCTAGCACTCTGGGAGGCCGAGGAGCGAGGACTGCTCAAGGTCAGGAGTTCGAAACCAGCCTGAGCAAGAATGAGACTCTGTCTCTACTAAAAAAAATAGAAAGAAATTAATTGACCAACTAAAAATATATATGCAAAAAATTAGCCGGGCATGGTGGCACATGCTTATAGTCCCAGCTACTCGGGAGGCTGAGGCAGAAGGATCGCTTGAGCCCAGGAGATTGAGGTTGCTGTGAGCTAGGCTGACGCCACGGCACTCACTCTAGTCTGGGCAACAAAGTGAGACTCTGTCTCAAAAAAAAAAGTCTTCCCCACCAGGATGTGGAAGACAGCCTTCCACCCTATGCTCTAGTTGACTGAAGACGACCAGGAAGTTAACACATATCAGAAAAAGTGCCCCTAAGCCCCGTTGTTGTCTGGGTACAATGCAGAAACCAAGTACTCCAAAAAAGGGATTTCAGAATGGTATTAGATGGATTCCATGTAATTTTCAATTGCATACTTATGCCCAAAACAGAACCTTAAATTTAACAAAAACCAAGCAGGTCAACGGAGTTCTTACCTGATTTTATTGCCAGTTTTCATACGAATCCATTGGGGAATGGGACGGTTTTGCTTCTGTTTCTTGGCCAGAAACCGCTTGATTCTGAAAGTCTTGTGAGAAGACTGGGAAGGAAATGCAATTAATTCAGACAGTGATACTAGAGCCTGCCCAATGATTCAAACTCAAGAACTCTCTCAAATCCAACATCCAAGTGCTTAATGTACTCCAAAAATATCTCTAAATGCTAAACTATCACATCCTATGATCCTCACAACTTCTCTGAAGCCAGATACCATAGTTTCCATCGTTCAAATAAAAATAAGCAGAATCAGGAAGTAAGTAACCCACCCAAAATCATAGTATTAATGTGCAGAATTGGGATTCAAACCTAGGCTCTCTCTGCTCCACAGCCAGGGGCACCTTCCAGTCTACCCTGTCATCACTCAAGGATTAAAATGACCACATTGGGAACAGCTAGGGCTGGGAACCTGGTTGCCTGGAAAAAACACAGCTTTGGGTCAAACAGAACCACCTATCACTTGCAAGTTAATGAGTCTCAGTGCCCAACTTTGTAAAATAGGAGTACTCACTTTTAGACTGTCACTGCAAGGGTAGTTAAGATGTATGCAAAGCCCTTGACATTCAATAGATCTAACCCACTCACCATTTTGGTGTGAATCTTAACTGCAATAAACCAACCGATACTGATCCCCTCGATACCTAAAAGCCAATCAACGTTTTAATTTCTTTGTAAACTATTACAGGAAAAATCTACGACAGGGACAGGTTCGCTGTTGTCATTTACTAAGAACTCCCGAATGACATAAGTTCATACAACACCTCTTGTTCCCAGTGCCTCCACGGGGTGACGCTCAAGTCTGCGTACAAACGGTTTCTGAACAAAAGTCCTGTAACCTAATAACGTCGTAGGCTCCCCTGCACCAAGTTAAAAACTTTCCGAAAACCAGTAGCCCACACTCCCCTCCGATGCCAGGCACCGGCAGACGTAGTCAGGTCACTATTTCTGGGGTGGCCTCCCAACCTCTCTCCCTGTGCCAAAGTCACAGTTCGTTCAATGCGAAGGGAAACGGGAATCCCTGTCCCCTTCAGTGGCGGCCCAGAGAACAAAGCACCCCGTGGAACCCGCGACGCCAGCGCAGTCCGCCCCTCCCAGGCGCTCCTTTGCTCAACTAGCATCCCACCAGGCCCGCGGACTACATCAGGGACAAAACTCGAACTTCTCTTAAGAAAGCCCTTAAAGGGCTCCTGCCCCTCGACGCTCAGCGCGGCCCCGGCGACCTCACGGCGGCCTCGGGGCTCCGGAAGCCACTCCGGAGCCGATGGCTGCCGATTGACTTACCATGGCGAGAGAGTCAAACGCACGCAGCACGATGGCGGACGAAGGGAGAAAGAGGAGTTGAGAAACCGGAAAAACGCGTTTAGAAGGCGCCGCCGGGGGCGGGGCTTAGGAGGTGACGCCACGCGCCAGCCAACGTTTCCTAGCGCCTCCCCGTCCCCGCGTGCTCGCGGGAGGCGCTGGCGGAAAGTGCGCTGGTTTGTGCCAAGTGGAATTCTCTATACTTCTTTTCGTTTAAGTGGGTTTCCCCAGGATCCCATCAGTGTGCTGGGGCGCCCCGTTTCGTGGGTGAGGCAGACAGCCGGTGATTAGTGCTAACTTTCCCTCCAGAAAGTTGCGGGAGCAGAATGGGCGGGACTAACCCAAGGGAGGGCGGGGAAGGTGTCCGTCACCTCCGGGTGCCTGGGACTGGGAACGCCCGGCCGGGGTGGGCAGGCGGAGAGCAACCGGGCATCTTCCCAGAGTAGTTTTGCCCTGCCTGGGAGGTGTGGGAAGGAAGGGACGGTATTGTGGGAGGAAGCTAGAGAAGTCGGCAGGGGCAGGACCTAGGGACGGCTTTGGAGTCTTAGACAGGGCAAGAGGTTGCCAATCATGGTTTAAAGCTGAGAAAGTGAGAGGCAGAAGCTTCTCCTTAGCTTCTAGAAAGTCCATGCTGACACTGTAGCCGACCTTTGGCAAGATGTACAAGAATTAATAGCATGCATTTGGGATGCTAGCGTTCCCCGTTTTTATCTTCTCCCATTTAAAAACAAAAACCTCTATATTTGCAGTCACCTCAAGCATTTTTGCACCAATGGATTAAGGTAAGGGTTTTTAACCTGGAGTCCACAAGCGTCCATGTATAGAATTCAGAGGGTCCATGAACTTGGATGGGAAAACAAAACTTTATTTTCACCAAACTGAGATTTAACGCTTTTTTTATTTACGAATGTATGAACAGACTACAGTGACGTTAGCAATACCTCTGATTTGGTCACCGGTAGAAATCATAGATGGTTTCATAGTACATTACAGGTGATGCAGATGTCTCTAAATATCATTTGCACAGGCCGGGCGCGGTGGCTCACGCCTGTAATCCTAGCACTCTGGGAGGCCGAGGCGGGTGGATTGCTCAAGGTCGGGAGTTCGAAACCAGCCTGAGCAAGACCCTGTCTACTAAAAATAGAAAGAAATTAATTGGCCAGCTAATATATATAGAAAAAATTAGCCAGGCATGGTGGCACATGCCTGTAGTCCCAGCTACTCGGGAGGCTGAGGCAGCAGGATTGCTTGAGCCCAGGAGATTGAGGTTGCTGTGAGCTAGGCTGACACCATGGCACTCACTCTAGCCTGGGCAACAAAGTGAGACTCTGTCTCAAAAAAAAAAAAAAAAATATCATTTGCACAGTCATCACTCCCTTTAAATGACATAGTTATTAGGCCACAAATAGAACTGTGTTAAGAAGTCCATATGTTATTATAACACATATTTCCTTTAAAAATATTTTGGGCCAGAGGCGACCTGGGCACGAGGGCAAGGCTGGGAAGTGGCGCTGAGATGATTTTGCGGAGACCCAAGACTCCGAGGGGAGGCCTGGCAGTCCCCACATCCCCAAGATGACTCCCCACCCTCCTGGGGCTCACACCTCTGTCAGAGCCCCTGACACAAACAATGAGACTGCCTCATTCAGGAGAGGGATATCAGCCACAAGGGCAATTTAAAAAGAGTAATGGGCCAAAGCGTGGGCACAGGGCAGATGGGCAGGCCCAAAGAGTCTTTCTGAGGAGGCAGCTTTTGAGCCCAAACCTAGAAGATAAGAGGGAGCTGGCCTGGAAAGGTCCCCAGGAAAGGTGTTCCAGAAGGAATGGCAAGTACAAAGGCCATGCCTGGAGGGGTTCGCTAGAGGGAGAGGGTGAGTGAGCAAAGGGTGGTCAGAGGAAGGAGATAGAAGAGATGACTATCTGAATAACTCTTCTTGGGAGGAGCATGAATTGTAAAGGGGCTGGTTAGGGGGTGGAGAAAGAGCACCTGGTTAGGAGGCTATTGCATTTGTCCAGGCAAGAGATACTAGTGCCAGGGGCTATGGTGGTGGCCAGTGGAGATAGACAAGGTGAAGGATTGAATCTGAACACTTTCATGACATCCTTATGAAGTCTAGTTTATTGTCCGTGGAAAGGGGACCAGAAAGTTTGAAGGATATTTCCCAACTTGTTTTGCCCACACTCAGAATGAAAAAATACATTTTATATCACAAACCAGTATACATATGCATACATTTAAGGATATGTTTAATAAAACAATTCTGCAGGTAATGTATTCTATTTTTATTCTAGTTTTTTTTTTTTTTTTTTTTTTTTTGAGACAGAGTCTCGCTTTGTTGCCCAGGCTAGAGTGAGTGCCGTGGCGTCAGTCTAGCTCACAGCAACCTCAAACTCCTGGGCTCGAGTGATCCTTCTGCCTCAGCCTCCCGGGTAGCTGGGACTACAGGCATGCGCCACCATGCCCGGCTAATTTTTTATATATATATCAGTTGGCCAATTAATTTCTTTCTATTTATAGTAGAGACGGGGTCTCGCTCTTGCTCAGGCTGGTTTCGAACTCCTGACCTTGAGCAATCCGCCCGCCTCGGCCTCCCAAGAGCTAGGATTACAGGCGTGAGCCACAGCGCCCGGCCTATTCTAGTTTTTAATGCTGTCTGAGACTTGATCCACTAGTAAGTGTTGACTCACAATGGAAAACGGTGGTCTGGGCACAGTGGCTCACACCTGTAATCCTAACACTCTGGGAGGCCGAGGAAGGTGGATCGTTTGAACTCAGGAGTTCGAGATCAGCCTGAGCAAGAGCGAGACCTGTCTACAAAAAAACAGAAAAAATTAGCCTAGCATGGTGGCACATGCCTGAAGTCCCAGCTACTCGGGAGGCTGAGGCAGAAGGGTCGCTTGAGCCCAGGAGTTTGAGGTTGCTGTGAGCTAGGCTGATGCCATGGCACTCTAGCCCAGGCAACAAGAGTGAGACTCTGTCTCAAAAAAAACAAAAAAGAATTAGTGTGTCTGATTTCTCCTAGACAATCTAGTTTAGGTCTGTCTGCCTCTGTACCTTTGGCAAAGCATCACATACGTGCTTCATGGAGTTGTCATCAGGATTGTGGTGTGTTATACCTTGTCATAGCACTCTGCACCTTTTCTTTATAGCACTTGAGGCAGGATAATTTATTGAAAACCTAATTTTTGTGTGGTATCATATGAAATATATTTGGTCTTTGTCTCCCGTTCCTGTCACAGAGCCCCTAAAACTCTTGGAGTTTCCTGCATGTTAGGAATGTCTTTTGTATTCATTATGTGCCCCTTTTGATCACACCTGAGTTTATGTTAATGAGGTGACTTAGATGAAGACGACTGATTAGAAAATTGGAACTTTGAGCCCCACCTACCCACTAATCTCTGGGAAGGGGGAGGAGGGACTGGAGATTAACCTCTATAAAAACTCAAACTGCAACATTTGAGGGGCTTCCAGGTTGCTGAGCCCCTAGAGTGTGGCACCCCCCTGCAAGAGGGCCTGGAAGCTCTGTACTCCTTCCCCCATACTGCTCCCTATTCACCTCTTCATATGTACCTTTATAATAAATCGATAAATGTAAAAATAAAAATATTTTGGGCCGGGCATAGTGGTTCACACCTGTAATCCTAGCACTCTGGGAGGCCCAGACGGGAGGGATGCTTGAGCTCAGGAGTTCGAGACCACCCTGAGCAAGAGGGAGATCCCATCTGTTCCAAAAATTAAAAAAATTAGCCAGGTGTAGTAGCATGTGCCTGTAGTTCCAGCTACTGAGAAGGCTGAGGCAGGAGGATCACTTGAGACCAGGAGTTGGAGGTTGCAGTGAGCTATGATGATGCCACTGCACTCTAGCTGGGGTGACAGAGTGAGACTCTCTCTGTCTCAAAAACAAACAAACAAAAAAAACCCTGATAATTATATTATAGTGTAATTGGTTTTCCTTGTAATCTTATTTACTTTGTTTTATGCATTAAAAAACATTCTGATGCTGGTCTGATTTCTTAAAATAAAATAAAACATTCTGAAAATAAGTCCATAGGCTTCATCAGACTGACTGCCAAAGGGTTCCATGGCACAAAAATGATTAAGAATTCCTGGATAGGCCGGGTGCAGTGGCTCACGCCTGTAATCCTAGCACTTTGGGAGGCCGAGGCGGGCGGATTGCTCAAGGTCAGGAGTTCAAAACCAGCCTGAGTGAGACCTCATCTCTACCAAAAATAGAAAGAAATTAATTGACCAACTAAAAATATATATACAAAAAATTAGCCGGGCATGGTGACACATGCCTGTAGTCCCAGCTACTCGGGAGGCTGAGGCAGTAGGATTGCTCGAGAGCCCAGGAGATTGAGGTTGCTGTGAGCCAGGCTGACGCCATGGCACTCACTCTAGCCTGGGCAACAAAGAAAAAAAAAAGAATTCCTGGATTGAGGCTGGTCCAAGTGCAGTGGTGTTTACAGATAATTGATCACAACCAGTTACAGATTCCTTTGTTCCTTCTCCACTCCCGCTGCTTCACTTGACTAGTCTTAAAAAATAAATAAAAGAATTCCTGGATTGAATTATAGTGACAGTTGAACAAACTAGGTAGGAAGCTGTGGAAATAGTCTGCAAAAGAAATAATGGGGCCAGGCTCGGTGGCTCACGCCTATAATCCTAGCACTCTGGGAGGCCAAGGCGGGCGGATTGCTCAAGGTCAGGAGTTCGAAACCAGCCTGAGCAAGAGGGAGACCCCCGTCTCTACTATAAATAGAAAGAAATTAATTGGCCAACTAATATATATAGAAAAAAATTAGCCGGGCATGGCGGCGCATGCCTGTAGTCCCAGCTACTCGGGAGGCTGACGCAGGAGGATTGCTTGAGCCCAGGAGATGGAGGTTGCTGTGAGCTAGGCTGACACCATGGCACTCACTCTAGCCTGGGCAACAAAGCGAGACTCGGTCTCAAAAAAAAAAAAAAAAGAAAGAAATAATGGTGGCCAAAATTAAGGTAGCCCCATGAGTTTGAAAAAGAAGACATAAAGTCAAGAGATGATTATGAGACAAAATTAACAGGACTTGGTCCCAGGTTTCTGCCTTGGGCAGGTGAATACTGATGCCTTAGGTCTAGAGAGGGACTATAGAAGACATAGGAAACTTGAGGCCCAATTTAATAGTTACAGTTTTCTTTCTTTCTTTCTTTCTTTCTTTCTTTCTTTCTTTCTTTCTTTCTTTCTTTCTTCCTTTCTTTCTTCCTTTCTTCCTTCCTTCCTTCCTTCCTTCCTTCCTTCCTTCCTTCCTTCCTTCCTTCCTTCCTTCCTTTCTTTTATTTATAATATAATTTTTTCTTTCTTTTTTATTTTTTACTCAAGAGGTAGAACAGCACTTTCTTTCTTTCTTTCTTTCTTTCTTTCTTTCTTTCTTTCTTTCTTTCTTTCTTTCTTTCTTTCTTTCTCTCTCTCTCTCTCTCTCTGTCTCTCTCTCTCTCTCTCTCTCCCCCTCTCTCTTTCTCTCTTTCTTATTTTCTTTCTTTCATGGAGTCTTGCTCTGTTGCCCAAGCTGGAGTGCAGTGGCACAATCATACCTCATTGCAACCTCAAACTCCTGGGCTCAACCAATCCTCCCGCCTCAGCCTCCAGAGTACCTGGGACTACAGGCACAAGCCACCATGTGTAGCTAATTTTTTAAAAAATTTTTCATAGATGGAGGGCTGGGGGTGGGTAAACTCACAACTAATGGATGTGGAGCACACAGTATGGGGGAAGGGCACACTTGTAGCCCTAGTTTGGGTGAGGCAAAGGCATTATATATAAGTAAAATATTTGTACCCCCATAATATTCTGAAATAAAAAAATAAAATAGGCCAGGCGTGGTGGCTCACGCCTGTAATCCTAGCACTCTGAGAGGCCAAGGCGGGTGGATAGCTCGAGGTCAGGAGTTCGAAACCAGCCTGAGCAAGAGCAAGACCCCGTCTCTACTATAAATAGAAAGAAAGTAATTGGCCAACTAATATATATAGAAAAAATTAGCCGGGCATGGTGGCACATGCCTGTAGTCCCAGCTACTTGGGAGGCTGAGGCAGGAGGATCGCTTGAGCCCAGGAGTTTGAGGTTGCTGTGAGCTAGGCTGACGCCACGGCACTCACTCTAGCCTGGGCAACAAAATGAGACTCTGCCTCAAAAAAAAAAAAAAAAAGAATGTATTTACAATGGTCTCAAAGGCCATTATAACCAAGTGTTAGACCCTATTATTTCTCTGACCCAGCCTCCTACTTCTCTCCCCCTCACTCACTTTGCTGAAGCCACATTGACCTCAAACTTGCCACGGTGCTCCTCACAGCGTTGGTACTAAGTGTTCTCTCTGCCTGGGACTCCATTCCCCTAAGTGTCCCATGGCTTCTTTCCTCACCTCCAAGTGAAGGCTCAAATGTCACCACTTTACTGAGACCACTTCTTGAACACTCCTATCCCCCTTCCTTCCCTACTTTGTTTTTCTTGATAACACTTATCAGCTTCTAACATGCTATATAATTTACATATTTATTATCTAACTCCTCACTATAATTAAGCTCAGTGAGGGCAGAGATTTAAAAACACTTTTAGGGGGGGCGCGAGGTTTCAAGATGGCGGTGGCTTGTTGGTTGACCGAGAGGCTGACTTGAAGGCCCTAAAAAGTAAAAGAGGCTGGGAGTCGTCCCCTCCTTGCTTCTCACAGCTCTGGGAGCCCAGCAGAAGTGTTTTTTGTTTTCTTTTAATGAACAAGTAAACCACACAGATTGTCAACATGGGACAGAGGCCGGGCGCGGTGGCTCACGCCTGTAATCCTAGATCCCTGGGAGGCCGAGGCGGGCGGATTGCTCAAGGTCAGGAGTTCGAAACCAGCCTGAGCAAGAGTGAGACCCCGTCTCTACTATAAATAGAAAGAAATTAATTGGCCAACTAATATATATAGAAAAAATTAGCCGGGCATGGTGGCACATGCCTGTAGTCCCAGCTACTTGGGAGGCTGAGGCAGAAGGATTGTTTGAGCCCAGGAGTTTGAGGTTGCTGTGAGCTAGGCTGATGCCACGGCACTCACTGTAGCCTAGGCAACAAAGCGAGACACTGTCTCAAAAAACAAAAACAAAACAAAAAAAAAAACATGGGACAGAGATCTACATCATCCACCAAGAGTGGAAAATTTATGAACCCTACAGACCAAGCTCGAAAGGAAGCCCGGAAAAGAGAATTAAAGAAGAACAAAAAACAGCGCATAATGGTACGAGCTGCAGTTTTGAAGATGAAGGATCCCAAACAGATTATCTGGGACATGGAGAAATTGGATGAAATGGAATTTAACCCAGTGCAACAGCCACAGTTAAATGAGAAAGTACTGAAAGACAAGCGTAAAAAGCTGCGTGAAACCTTTGAACGTATTCTACGACTCTATGAAAAAGAGAATCCAGATATTTACAAAGAACTGAGAAAGCTAGAAGTAGAATATGAACAGAAGAGGGCTCAACTTAGCCAGTATTTTGATGCTGTCAAGAATGCTCAGCATGTGGAAGTGGAGAGTATTCCTTTGCCAGATATGCCACATGCTCCATCCAACATTTTGATCCAGGATATTCCACTTCCTGGTGCCCAGCCACCCTCCATCCTTAAGAAAACCTCAGCCTATGGACCTCCGACTCGGGCTGTTTCTATCCTTCCTCTTCTTGGACATGGTGTTCCACGTTTGCCCCCAGGCAGAAAACCTGCTGGCTCTCCCCCTGGTCCACCACCTCCTCAAGTTTTGCAGATGTATGGCCGTAAAGTGG
The DNA here is from genome assembly GCF_040939455.1 of Microcebus murinus. NCBI lineage: Eukaryota > Metazoa > Chordata > Mammalia > Primates > Cheirogaleidae > Microcebus > Microcebus murinus. The sequence goes on along the minus strand of NC_134136.1, from coordinate 46,759,904 downwards.
GCTTTGCCCTAGATCTTTCTCGTAGGCGAGATGAAGACATGTTATATAGTCCTGAACTTGCTCAGCGGGGTCATGACGATGATGTTTCCAGCACCAGTGAAGATGACGGCTATCCTGAGGACATGGATCAAGATAAGCATGATGACAGTACTGATGACAGTGACACTGACAGATCAGATGGAGAAAGTGAGGGGGATGAATTTGTACATCGTGATGATAATGAAAGAGACAACAATGAAGAAAAAAAGTCAGGTCTAAGTGTACGATTTGCAGATATGCCTGGAAAATCAAAGAAGAAAAAGAAGAACATGAAGGAGCTGACTCCTCTTCAAGCTATGATGCTTCGCATGGCTGGTCAGGAAATCCCTGAGGAGGGACGGGAAGTAGAGGAATTTTCAGAGGATGATGATGAAGATGATTCTGATGACTCTGAAGCAGAAAAGCAATCACAGAAACAGCATAAAGAGGAAGCTCATTCTGATGGCACATATACTGCTTCTTCACAGCAGCAGGCTCCCCCACAGTCTGTTCCTCCTTCTCAGATACAAGCACCTCCCATGCCAGGACCACCTCCTCTTGGACCACCACCTGCTCCACCTTTACGGCCTCCTGGACCACCTACAGGCCTTCCTCCTGGACCACCTCCAGGAGCTCCTCCATTCCTGAGACCACCTGGAATGCCAGGACTCCGAGGGCCTTTACCTCGACTTTTACCTCTGGGACCACCACCAGGCCGACCCCCTGGTCCTCCCCCAGGTCCACCTCCAGGTCTGCCTCCTGGTCCTCCTCCTCGGGGACCTCCACCAAGGCTACCTCCCCCTGCACCTCCAGGTATCCCTCCACCCCGTCCCAGCATGATGCGCCCACCTTTGGTGCCTCCACTTGGACCTGCCCCCCCTGGGCTTTTCCCACCAGCTCCCTTGCCGAACCCTGGGGTTTTAAGTGCCCCACCCAACTTGATTCAGCGACCCAAGGCGGATGATACAAGTGCAGCCACCATTGAGAAGAAAGCCACAGCAACCATCAGTGCCAAGCCACAGATCACTAATCCCAAGGCAGAGATTACTCGATTTGTGCCCACTGCACTGAGAGTACGTCGGGAAAATAAAGGGGCTACCACTGCTCCCCAAAGAAAGTCAGAGGATGATTCTGCTGTACCTCTTGCCAAAGCAGCCTCCAAATCTGGTCCTTCTGTTCCTGTCTCAGTACAAACTAAGGATGATGTGTATGAAGCTTTCATGAAAGAGATGGAAGGACTACTGTGATAGATTTTGATGCCAGAACAGGCTTCTGTTCACAACAGTGGCCCATGAAGAAAGATGCTTTTATTAAACTTAGGTGAAAGAACTGCTTCCACTGTCAGGGTATTTTCTAATTTCAGTTCAAGGAATATCCTAAAGTTTAGCCTTGTTCAGAATTTACTGCATTAAGAGAGAGTATTTCATTCAGAATAGATTGGTTATTAAAGCTGTGCTGCTACCATCCATTCCCTTTCACACCACCATTTTCATCCCAATTCTCCTCCAGTTCTTTGGAAATTTGTGATCAGGGGGATCTGAGTTCCTTATTTGTTTTGACTCTCTTCTTGTGTGCTGTGGGCACTGGAGTAGAGATTTCTGAAAAACCAGTTTATTTCATCTTGCCTTTTGTGTTTGAGTTATTTTTAATATTTTCCTGTAAATATTTTGTAATATTTTACTTGTAGTGAAATGGATCACAATGTCATTTCCTATTAATACAAAGCAGGATATGTGGGAAGAAAATGTACAATTCTTTGATTAAAATTATTTTCCACTGACCTAAAAAAAAAAAAAAAACACAACACTTTTAGGGGCCAGGCCGTGGTGGCTAACACCTGTAATCCTAGCACTCTGGGAGGCCAAGGCGGGTGGATTGCTCAAGGTCAGGAGTTCAAAACTACCCTGAGCAAGAGGGAGACCCTGTCTCTACTATAAATAGAAAGAAATTAATTGGCCAACTAATATATATAGAAAAAATTAGCCTGGCATGGTGGCGCATGCCTGTAGTCCCAGCTACACAGGAGGCTGAGGCAGGAGGATTGCTTGAGCCCAGGAGTTTGAGGTTGCTTTGACCTAGGCTGAAGCCACGGCACTCACTCTAGCCTGGGCAACAAAGCGAGACTCTGTCTCAAAAAAAAAAAAAAAAAAACACTTTTAGGGACTGCGCGGCGGCGACCCTCCAGTACCCTGTGAACATGGCGCCGTGAGCGGCACTGAGCGCGCGAACTGTGTTCTGCAGCCTGCGCTCGGCCTCCACGACCGCCGCGGCCTTGGCGGCTGGGTGCGGGCGCTGTGGGGACGCTGCATACGGGACCCGCTCTACTCTCAGTGCGTAAATTTACAGAGAAACATGAATGGATAACAACAGAAAATGGTGTTGGAACAGTAGGAATCAGCAATTTTGCACAGGAATCTTTGGGAGATGTTGTTTACTGTAGTCTGCCCGAAGCTGGGACAAAATTAAACGAGAGGAGTTTGGTGCTTTGGAAAGTGTGAAAGCTGCTAGTGAGCTCTATTCTCTTTTATCAGGAGAAGTAACTGAAATTAATGGAGCTCTGACAGAAAACCCTGGACTTGTTAACAAATCTTGTTACGAAGCTGGTTGGCTGATCAAGATGACACTGAGTAATCCTTCAGAACAAGATGAACTAATGAGTGAAGAACCATATGAGAAATACGTAAAATCTATTGAGGAGTGAAAATGGAACCCCTAAATAAACTAGTGTGAAATAACTTAACCCAGCATAGTTGTCTTAAATTAGTGGTGGACAGATGACTTAAAATAGCAACTACTCTCAAAACTGCTAATGTAAGAAAATACTCCTTAACTTTCTAATGATTTAGATAAACAAAATATGCATCTTTTTCACAATACTCTATGATTTTTTAGACTAGGCTCTAGTGTTCAGAATTCATCAATTATCCATGGTTGAAAACTAGTTATAAAAATCATGTAATTCAAGGGTAACATTGTTATCTTAAGCCTTATATAATACTGTAACTTGCTTACATCCATACCAGGATTTGGGCTGAAATACTTAATGGTCTTTCCATTGGAAATGACAGGGAGTGTTGAAGTTTTTTCTTGGTTGTACAGTATCAAATGAAACAATATTATCTTAATTTTGCATATACTGCATTTGCTGGTGCTATTTTTATACAGTGAGCACCAGCTTTGCAGCAAAATAATAAAATATTCAACTTCATTAAAAAAAAAAACCAATAAAATCAAAAAACAAAAACACTTTTAGGGCTGAGTGGGGTGGCTCACGCCTGTAATCCTAGCACTCTTGGGAGGCCGAGGCAGACGGATTGCTCAAGGTCAGGAGTTCGAAACCAGCCTGAGCAAGAGCTGACACCCCCGTCTCTACTATAAATAGAAAGAAAGTAAATTGGCCAACTAATATATATAGAAAAAATTAGCCGGGCATGGTGGTGCATGCCTGTAGTCCCAGCTACTTTGGAGGCTGAGGTAGTAGGATTGCTCGAGAGCCCAGGACTTTGAGGTTGCTGTGAGCTAGGCTGACGCCATGGCACTCACTCTAGCCTGGGCAACAAAGTGAGACTCCGTCTCAATAAATAAATAAATAAATAAATAAATAAATAAATAAATAAATAAATAAATAAATAAAATAAAAACACTTTTATATTGAAATAATAATAGATTCACAAGAAGTTGTAAAGAAATGGACAGAAAGATCCTGTGCACCCTTCATCCAGCCTTCCCCAGTGTTAGCATCTTGCATAACTATAATATAATATCACAATCAGGAAATTCACCTTAGCACAGTCCACAGAGCTTATTCTGATTACACCAGTTATGCATGCACTCATTCAGGGTGTGTGTGTGTGTGCAGTTCCATACAAGTTTATCACACATGTAGCTTTGTGTAACTTCCACCACGATAAAAATAAAGAACTGTACTATTACCACAAGGCTCCATGAGGGCAGAGATTTTTTTGATCAGATTTGCTTGCTCTTGTACCCCCAGCACCAGGAAAGGCAGTAGACTGTCATGGTGATAGCATAGACTCTGAAGCCGGGACTGTCTGAGTTTGAGTGCTGGTTGTGCAACATCGCTCTGAGACCCTGGGCACACAACTTAGCCTGTCTGAGCTGTAGTTCCCTCTGCTGTAAAATGGGAATAATTAACAGTATTGTGAACTAAAATAAAATTTTAAGGCTCACCACCCCCACCGGCTGACTAAGTGGACCCCCTTGTGGCCAAAGGAATATCCTAAAACTAAATTGTCTGCCAGGAGGAGGGAGCTCAGACATGCCTCATCATGCCCCCCTCCCTTTTTGGGTACATCCTTGGTAACCCATTAACAGGCCTAAGGGTATGCAAGACAAACCTGCAGGCCCTCAATTTACACAACAAATCTATGTCCCTGTGGCTTATCTCTGATAACAACTCCTTATGTTAAAACATTCCAAGCCTTTAGACAAGGCTTCATGTCTTTAACCCATTACAAGCCAAAGAATCTTTAAACCCACCTATAACCCCCCTGCTCCCCCTTCTTCGAGATGTCCCACCTTTTTGGGCCAAACCAATGTATGCCTCCCACATATTGATATATGACTTTACCTGTAACCCCTGTGTCCCTGAAATGTATAAAACCAAACTGTAACCCAGCCACAGCAAGTCCACTTGTTCAAGGCTTCTTGGGAGTGGCTCCGGGTCATGGTCCTCGAATTTGACTCAGAATAAATCTCTTTAAAATTATTTTACAGTTTGGCTTTTTTCCGTGCACAGTATTTACCTTATAGAAGACATGTTAAACGCACAGTAAAGTATGAATTAACATGTCCTGGCACATAATAACCATCAAGCTCAGTAAGCAGCAGCCACCATTACTTTCGGGCATATAGTGTTAGGAACCATAAGCAAGGTACATGAGAATGTTGAAGGGGTGATGATTTCCAGCTAATGAGAGGAGGCAGCATTTGAATACAGCCTTAAAAGGTGACTGGTGGTGGTATGGGCTGAATTGTATTCCTCCAAAATTCATATGTTGAAGTTATAACCTCCAGTACCTCAGAACATGACTGTATTTGGAGATGGTGCCCTTAAGGAAGTGAGAGTTTAAAATGAGACTTGTAGGCCAGGCGTGGTGGCTCACGCCTGTAATCCTAACACTCTGGGAGGCTGAGGCGGGAGGATTGTTCAAGGTAAGGAGTTCAAGACCAGCCTGAGCAAAGAGTGAGAACTCGTCTCTACTAAAAATAGAAAGAAATTAGACAACTAAAAATATATAGAAAATATTAGCCGGGCATGGTGGTGCATGCCTTTAGTCCCAGCTACTCGGGAGGCTGAGGCAGGAGGATTGCTTGAGCCCAGGAGATTGAGGTTGCTGTGAGCTAGGCTGACACCACGACACTCTAGCCTGGGCAACAGAGTGAGACCCTGTCTCCAAAAAAAAAAAGAGACTTTTAGGGCGGGCTCTAGTCCAAACTGACTGGTGTCCTTATAAGAAAAGGTGATTAGACACACAAGGGCACTCCAGGGATGCTCGAGCACAAAGGAAAAATCATGTAAGGACACAGCCAGAAGCAGCCTTCTACCAGGCCAAGGAGAGAGGCCTCAGAGAAGCAAAACCTTCAACAACTTCATCTCAGACTTCTAGCTTCCAGAAGTGTGAGGAAATAAATTTCTGTTGTTTAAGCCACCCAGTCCGTGGATTGTTATGGCAACCTGACCAAACTGTTAATATTACTGGTGCAGTCCAGATGCGGTGGCTCACGCCTATAATCCTAGCACTCTGGGAGGCCGAGGTGGGAGGATCACTTGAGCTCAGGAGTTTGAGACCAGCCCGAGCAAGAGAGAGACCCTGTCTCTACGAAAAATAGAAAAAGTTAGCTATGGTGTGCTGGCATGTGCCTGTAATCCCAACAGGAGGATCACTTGAGCCTAGGAGTTTGAGGTTGCTGTGAGCCAGGCTAACACCACGGCACTCTAGCCCAGGTAACAGAGTGAGACTCCGTCTCAAAAATAAATAAATAAATAAATAAGAAAAATACAAGGGCTTCTAGTCACAAGATTTCATCTGCTTGGGGGAAATCCTGAAGGAAGAAACGTAAGGGGCAGAGAAGAGGAGTGACAGATGGCTTTCCAGGAAAAGGAAACTATACAGCCGGCTCTCCATATACGTGGGTTTACCCAACCACAGGTTTAACCAAACACAGGTTCAACCAACCTTGGATCAAAAATATTTTGAAAAAATAACAATACAACAGTAAAAAAACAAAAAATCAATATATGCAACAAGAGTCAAGGCTGTAAAAAAAAAAAAAAAAACAACATAGGCTGGGTGCACTGGCTCACACCTGTAATCCTAGCACTCTGGGAGGCTGAGGCGGGAGGATTGCTTGAGCTCAGGAGTTCGAGACCAGCCTGAGCTACAGCGAGACCCCCATCTCTGCTATAAATAGAAAGAAATTAGCCAAACAACTTAAAACCGAAAAAATTAGCCGGGAATGATGGCGTGTGCCTGTATTCTCAGCTACTGGGGAGGCTGAGGCAGGAGGATTGCTTGAGCCCAAGAGTTTGAGGTTGCTGTGAGCTAGGCTGACACCACAGCACTCTAGCCCGGGCAACAGAGTGAGACTCTGTCTCAACGACAAAAATGAAAGAAAGAAAGAAAGAAAGAAATCTATCCTTAACTCTTTCTCTTATACCCTTAATCCAATTGGTTAGCAAATCCTGTCAGCTTTCTCTTCAAAATATATCTAGAATCCAGTACTCCTGCTGTCCCACCCTGGTTCATCTCTGACTTGGATTATTGCAAAAGCCTCCAAGCTCTTTTCTGTTCTTCTGACTCTGCCCCTCTATAGACTCTTAATACAGCAGCCAGTGATCCTGTTAAAACCTAAGTCAGACCATGTCACTCTACTTAGTGGCTCTTAATGGCTCATCATTTCATTTCAGTAAAGATCCAAGCCCTGGGGGAGGTGAAGGCGGAGAAAAAAAATTAAAAAATCCAAGTTCTTACAACAGGCATACACACTCAGACTCTCCCACCCCTACCTCTCTGACTTCATCTCCAACTACTCTCACCCTCAGTTATTCTGCTTTGGCCACACTGGCCAGTTCCCATCTTAGGGCCTTTGTACCTGCTGTTCCCTCTACCTGGAAGCTCTTCATGGCGATATCGCCAGGGCTCTCTGGCCTCCTGCATTGTTCTCTGTAGGCCTTCATTCAAATGTTGCCTTCTCTGGGACTGCAAACTAGTTCAACCTCTGTGGAAAGCAATAATGGAGATATCTCAAAGCGATACAAGTGATTCTACCATTTGATCCAGCAATCCCACTACTGTGCATCTACCCAAAAGATCAAAAGTCACTTTATGAAAAAGACACCTGCTCTCGAATGTTTATAGCAGCACAATTCATAATTGCAAAGCTGTGGAAACAACCCAAGTGCCCATCAATTCATGAGTGGATTAATAAAATGTGGTATATGTATACCATGGAGTACTACTCAGCTTTAAGAAACAATGGTGATATAGCACCTCTTCTATATTCCTGGATAGAGCTGGAACCCATTCTACTAAGTGAAGTATCTCAAGAATGGAAAAACCAGCACCACATGTACTCACCAGCAAATTGGTATTAACGGATCAACACCTAAGTGGACATATAGGAATAACATTTATTGGGTATTGGGCAGGTGGGAGGGAGGAGAGGATGGGTGTATACAACCAAACGAGTAAGATGTGCAATGTTTGGGGGATGGACACGCTTGAAGCTCTTACTCGAGGGGGAAGGGGGGGCATGGGCAATATATGTAACCTTAACACTTGTACCCCCATAATACGCTAAAATAAAATAATAAATAAAAAAACAAAAGAACCCCCACAAATGTTGCCTTCTCAATGAGGTGTTCCCTAACCACCCTATCTATCTAAAATTGCAACCCCTTACCCAGCACTTCCTACCCCTACTGCTGCTTTATTTTTCTCCATAGTACTTATCTGAGATAACTTCCATTTTAATAATTTATTGTCTCTCTCCCTAGAATGTAAGTTCCATGAGGGCATGGATTATGTGTTTTGTTCACTGCTGTGTTCACACATAGGTGCTCAGTACATATTTGGTGAATGAATGAACAAATGCTAATACATCAAACAGACAAAATTGAAGAACATACTTCACAGAGCAGTTTACATCTTCATTGTTTGGCCTGGACACTTCTTGTTTGAGGAACCCCTGAAGCGCTTCTGCCCAGCCAAGAGGGTTCCTCAGGGTATATTTTCAAAATTACTGCTGAATGCTGGAAGCCATTGAAAGCTTTTAAAGGGTATAAGTAGCAATTATATAAGTATTTTAGAAAGCTCCTTTGGGCAGCTGTGAGGAAAGTAGATGGGGGTGGGAGCAAGAGTGGAAACAAGGAGACCCATGGGAGCTGTTGCTGTAGTCCCAACACAATGATGGTCTTTTTTAGGTCTTTGTGTACCAGGGCCCTAGGTGGGGGGGGGGGTCAGCAAACTTTTTCTTTCTTTCTTTCTTTTTTTTTTTGAGACAGAGTCTCAATTTGTTGCCCAGGCTAGAGTGAGTGCCATGGCGTCAGCCTAGCTCACAGCAACCTCAAACTCCTGGGCTCAAGTGATCCTCCTGCCTCAGCCTCCCGAGTAGCTGGGACTACAGGCATGAGCCACCATGCCTGGCTGATTTTTTCTATATGTATTAGTTGGCCAATTAATTTCTTTCTATTTATAGTAGACACAGGGTCTCACTCTTGCTCAGGCTGGTTTCGAACTCCTGACCTCGAGCAATCCACCCGCCTCAGCCTCCCAGAGTGCTAGGATTACAGGCGTGAGCCACCGTGACCGGCCAGTAAACTTTTTCTGATAGTAAATATTTTAGGCATTGTCAATGACATACAGTGTCTGTTACAATTACTCAACTCTGCCATTGCAGGATGAAAGCAGCTAGACAATACAAACAATTGTGGCTCGGTTCCAATAAAACTTTAGTTATGGATACTAAAATTTGAATTTCATAGACTTTTCATGTGTCACAAAATATCCTTCTTCTTTTGATTTTTTTTCAACCAATTAAAAACAAAAAGACATTCTTTGCTCATAGGCTTTACAAAAATAGGTGGTGGCCGGGTTTGGTCCATAGGCCGTAGTTTGCTGATCCTTGGCCTAAATGACTGTGTCAAACCTCTCCTTGGTCCTCAAACCTGCAACCCTTCCTGCTCTGTTCTCACTTTCATTTGAGGATCTTGCTTACTACTCACTGAGAAACCTTAAGCAATTGCAAGAGAACCTCCATAATCCACCTCCACATCTCATCTACCAGCACCTGCCCTCAAATGTCCCACCATCCTCCCATTACTGCAGATGAAGTGTTCATGCCAGGCCAGCCTTTCTGCTTGCTGTGCCCTAGACCCACACCCCTCTGGCCTGTTGAACAACCCTTCTCTGGCAATTCTTCCCTTTGTTTTTGTTTTGTTTTGTTTTTGAGACAGGGTCTCACTTTGTTCAGAATATTTTTATCACTCCCCAAATAATATGTGGCCTTTTGTTTCTACCTTCCTTCACAAAGCATAATGTTTTCAAGGTTCATCCCTGTTGTAGCATATATCAGCATGCCATTTCTTTATTATTATTATTATTTCAGCATATTATGGGGGTACAAATGTTAAGGTTAAGTATATTGCCCATGCCCCCGCTCCCCGCTCAAGTCAGAGCTTCAAGCATGACGTTTCTTTTTTTGAAGATAGAGTCTTGCTCTGTTGCCCTAGCTAGAGTGCAGTGGCATCATCATAGCTCACAGCAACCTCAAACGCCTGGGCTCAAGTGATCCTCCTGCCTCAGCCTCCCGAGTAGCTGGGACTAAGGCGTGTGCCACCATGCCCAGCTAATTTTTTTTTCTATTTTTTTTTTTTTTTTTGAGACAGAGTCTCGCTTTGTTGTCCAGGCTAGAGTGAGTGCCGTGGCGTCAGCCTAGCTCACAGCAACCTCAAACTCCTGGGCTCGAGCGATCCTTCTGCCTCAGCCTCCCGAGTAGCTGGGACTACAGGCATGTGCCACCATGCCCGGCTAATTTTTTATATATATATATATCAGTTGGCCAATTAATTTCTTTCTATTTATAGTAGAGACGGGGTCTCGCTCTTGCTCAGGCTGGTTTTGAACTCCTGACCTTGAGCAATCCGCCCGCCTTGGCCTCCCAAGAGCTAGGATTACAGGCATGAGTCACCGCGCCCGGCCTTTTTCTATTTTTAGTAGAAACAGGGTCTCGCTCTTGCTCAGGCTTGTCTAGAACTCCTGACCTCAAGCGATCCTTCCACCTCAGCCTCCCAGAGTGCTAGGATTACAGGTATTAGTCACCGTGCCCCGCCTATGTCATTTCCTTTTATGGCTGAATAACACTGCACTGTATGGATATACCATCTTGTTTATCCATTCATCAGTTGTTAGACATTTGGGTTCTTTGTGACTTTTGGCTATAGGGAATAATGCTGCAATAAACATTGGTGTATGATATCTATTTGAGTACTTAATTTCATTTCTCTTGGGTACATACCTAGAAATGGAATTGCTGGGTAATATAGTAACTCTACATTTAACTTGAGGAACTGCTGGACTGCTTTCCACAGTGGCTGCACTTTATTTTATTTTATTTTTTTGAGACAGAGTCTCACTCTGTTGCCTCAGCTAGAGTGCCGGGGTGTCAGACTAGCTCCCAGCAACCTCAAACTCCTGGGCTCTAGCGATCCTTCTGCCTCAGCCTCCCGAGTAGCTGGGACTACGGGCATGCGCCACCATGCCCGGCTAATTTTTCTATATATTTTTAGTTGGCCAATTAATTTCTTTTTTTTTTTTAACTGATGTCTGTGATTATATGCCAATTAATTTCTTTCTCTCTCTCTCTCTCTCTTTTTTTTTTTTTTTAGTAGAGAAGGGGTCTTGCTCTTGCTTAGGCTGGTTTCGAACTCCTGCCCTTGAGCGATCTGCACGCCTCAGCCTCCCAGAGTGCTAGGATTACAGGCATGAGCCACCATGCTAGGCCTAGTGGCTGCATTTTATATGCCCACCAGCAAGGTATAAGGGCTCCAATTTCTCCACATCCTTGCTAACGCTTGTTATTTTCCATTAAAAATACTTAGAGCCATCCTAGAAGGTACCCATCCTTTCAGTAACCCACTCCAGTCAGGTTTTCACCCAGCACTCAAACAAACTATTCTTTTTAAGGTCACCAATAACCTCCATGTTGTTAAATTCTAAATTGATCTCTAATCTGATCTTATCTGACAAATTAACATTGTCTTAGTTGACTCCTTCTTGGGATACTTTCTTCACTTGGCCTTCAAGACACCACACTTGGTTGGTTTTTCCCCATCTCTGACTGCTCTTTCAGAATCTTTTTCTGGTTCTCCTTTATTTAACTTCTAATACTTGAGTGTACCAGAGCTCAGTCATTGGATCTCTTCCCTTGAATCTGTACTTACTCCCATGTTGATCTCAGTCAGCCTCATGGCTTTACGTGTTCAAAACTGAGCTCCTCATAGCCCTGTCTGCCAGCAAACACACACACACACACACACACACACACACACACACACACACACACACACCTGTTTTTCTTGCACATTTCCCCATCTCAATGACAACTCCATCCTTCTAGTTCCTTCGGTAATCTTTAACTCCTCTCACACATCTTACGAGCCAGCATATTCTGTTGACTCTAACTACAAAGTATGTCCAGAATTTGATCACTTCTGACAACCTCCACTACTACCACCTTGGTCCAAGCCATCATCAGCTCTCTTCTAGATTATTGCAGTAGCCTAACCTCTCTCCTTCCTTCTACCCTTTTCCCAGCTTTGATCTGTTCTCAACTCAGTAGCCAGATAATTTGGAATAAAAGTGCCAGTCCTAACTATTCCCCATAGGATCTTGCCCCCATTAGGTTAGCTCTCTGACTTTATTCCATCCTCTTCTACTCTCCTCCTTGCTCACTCCACTCCAGCCACACAGGTCTCTTTGCCATTTCTAGAAGAGGCTAGGCATGCTTCCACACCAAGGCCTTTCATGTATTTTTTTTCTCTGGAAGGCTCTTCCTCCAGGTATCCATAGGTCTAGCTCCCTTATTTCCTTCTCAAGTCTTCACTCAAAAGTTGCCTTCTCATTGAGGCCTTTCAACCCCCACCTATGAACATCATATTTCCCTTCCCTGACTTTTTTCTCCTAAGCATATTTTATTTCTCTCTTCACTTGAATGTAAATTCTACAAAGGCAGGAATTTTGTATTTTGTTCACTGAAGTAAACCCAAAGCCTAGAACATGAATGGCACATGGTATGTGCTCAAAAAATACTTAGTGAAGGAATGAACGAATGAATGAATGATGGCAGCCTGAACAAGGGCAGTGGGGGGAAGGAGAGGAGGGAGGTGGATTGGACAAACAGAATATAATGATTGGTTGGCTGTGAGGGTGAGGATTAAGTTAAATATGACCATCAGTGCTGAGAGGATAGATGGTTAACTTCCTCCACAGAACAGCAGTAAGGGTGGAAAGAACATGAGTTCAGTTTGGGACCCAAAATACTTGTGAGTCATCTAGGTGCAGATGTCCAGGAGGCAGCTGGATCTGAGATCGGGCTGGTGGTCAGGGCTGAAAAACAGAGGATAGCCTTAAAGTCTGAAAATATAAATATTATATTAATATATACAATAGTAATGAAGAAGTTGTTATGCATTTACCCATGTCTCCATAGTAGGAGCTTAATATTAGGTGGATGAATAAATGAGTTCTTCTGTGAGATTTCTAAGGATAGCTAATCCTATGTATGTAACTGTCAACATATACTAAGAATTCACCAAGTGTAGCCAGGCACGGTGGCACATGGCCGTAGTCCCAGCTACTTAGGAGGCTGAGGCAGGAGGATTGCTTAAGCCCAGGAGTTCAAGGCTGTAGTGTGCTGTGATCATGCATTTGAATAGTCACTGCATTCCAGCCTGGGCAACATAGAGAGACCCTGTCTCCAAAAAAGAAAAAAAAAAAAAAAGAATTCACCAGGTTTAAGCCTATCTTTGCTACATTGCCTTCCCTAATAATGATATAACTGATATAATACATTTTTGTGGTATAAAGGATAGTTCAGAGACAGTAAAAATTCTGGGCAGCCCCCATGAAAATATATAACACAGAGAGCTCTTTATACCAACAAAAGTTTACAAAACTCCTTTAGGCCAGGCGCAGTAGCTCACGCCTGTAATCCTAGCTCTCTGGGAAGCCTAGGTGGGAGGATCGCTCAAAGTCCGGAGTTCGAAACCAGCCTGAGCAAGAGACCCCATCTCTACTAAAAATAGAAACAAATTAATTGGCCAACTGAAAACATATAGAAAAAAATTAGCCGGGCATGGTGGCGCGTGCCTGTAGTCCCAGCTACTCGGGAGGCTGAGGCAGCAGGATCATTCGAGCCCAGGAGTTTGAGGTTGCTGTGAGCTAGGCTGATGCCACGGCACTCTAACCCAGGCAACAGAGTGAGACTCTGTCTCAAAAAACAAAAACCAAAAAAACCACTCCTTTAATTAATCTTTCCCTGTGAAGTTAAAGATAACATCTGTGAATATCATAGCAAGTTTAGATCTTAATTTTTTAATCAGAACTTAATTACTGCCTCAGGACTACCTTGTGTCTGCATGTTGGGAAGAGGGTCTGGTTCCTGATTTTGAAGGCATTAAAGACTCATGAATGCCCAAGCCATGACTTTTTTTTGGTTTTTTTTTTTGAGACAGAGTCTCACTTTGTTGCCCAGGCTAGAGTGAGTGCCGTGGCTTCAGCCTAGCTCACAGCAACCTCAAACTCCTGGGCTCCAGCGATCCTCCTGCCTCAGCCTTCCGAGTAGCTGGGACTACAGGCATGCGCCACCATGCCCGGCTAATTTTTTCTATATATATTAGTTGGCCAATTCATTTCTTTCTATTTATAGTAGAGACAGGGTCTCACTCTTGCTCAGGGTAGTTTCGAACTCCTGAGCTTGAGCAATCCACCCGCCTCGGCCTCCCAGAGTATTAGGATTACAGGCGTGAGCCACCGCGCCCAGCCCAAGTCATGCCTCTTTCACTGCCCTGGCAATACCTACTCCCACTGCCCTTACCCTTTTAATTTCTCCTGCCTACTTCCCTTAGCATCACTTCTCTCCACCAGAGCAGCTAACTCCCCATGGCTGTAAGCATCAAGAGAAAGGGATCGTGTTGTGTTCACTACCACAGTGTCAGTGCAAACATGTAGTAGGAGGTGCTCAATAAGTGTTCAGATAGCCAGTATCTGAGTTGCTTCCATCCTGTCTTTATTTCCAAAGAAATCAAACCTGTGTCTGAAGAAAAGGAGGCAAAAATTGAATGAGCTCTTGTTTTTCCATTGTTTATAGGAGTTTCTATTTATTAAGAACATGAAATTATCATTTATGAAGTGGTCCTCACCCCGCTCCCTCATCATGAGAACGGTGAGTGAGGGAGCAAACTAGAGAAAGAAAGGTGGCACTGATTGCAAGGCTGTGGAAACAGCCCAAGTGCCCATCAATCCAAGAATGGATTAATAAAATGTGGTATATGTATACCATGGAGTACTATTCAGCTCTAAGAAACAATGGTGATATAGCACATCTTATATTTTCCTGGTTAGAGCTGGAACCCATCCTACTAAGTGAAGTTTCCCAAGAATGGAGAAACAAGCACCACATATACTCACCAGCAAACTGGTATTAACTGAGCAGCACCTAAGTGGACACATAGGTACTACAGTAATAGGGTATTGGGCAGGGGGAGGAGTATGTATATGTAATATGTAAAATGTATGTATATGTATACATACATTATGTATGTATATACATACATAATGGTCATGCTGGAAACTCACACTTGTGGGGGAGGGGGGTAAAGGACATTTATTGAAACCTTGAAACCTTAAAATCTGTACCCCCATAATATGCCAAAATAAAAAAAAAAAAAAAGAAAGAAAGAAAGGTGGCACTGTGGAGAAGGTCATCACTTCCAGATGGATACAAAAAAATTGCTTGGCAGAAGGGAGGTCCCTCCTGTCCTTTCACCAGTTGATCTGGTTTAGGGATTTTCTCCAGCAACATGGCAGCTTAGCAATAGGAGGCTCCCACACCATCCTGTGCTACTCCAGCCCTCACACTGTGCATTGTGCTCTGATTATTTCTATTTGTCTCTTGCCACCACTGGACCATGAGTTCCTCAAAGACATTTGAGTCCTTGGCCCCAGGGCCTGGCACAGTCAGCAATTAGTAAATATTTGCTAAATGAATAAATGAGTGGAAGAAATTTAAGAGGGTAGGGTGGGGAAGTGTGGTTTGCCCAGAGCCAGACTAGTCAGGCAAGTAGAACAAAAGAGGGAGGTGCTGACATGAAAACAGCCTTGAGATGGCTGGCAACAGGCTGGGCAAGGAGGCAAGTGATGCCAACTCATGGTGCAGGAGCTTTGCTTCTCCTAAGGACAACTCTTCTTACCTCTTCCTTAGCTTCCTTTCTTTTTTAAGAGACAAGGTCTCAGTCTGTTGCCTGGGCTGGCATGATCATAGCTTACTGCAACCTTAAACTCCTGGGCTCCAGCAATCCTCCCACCTCAGCTTCCCAAGTAGCTGGGATTACAGATGTATACCACCATGCCTAGCTAATTTTGTTTTTTTTTGAGACAGAGTCTAGCTCTGTTGCCTGGGCTAGAGTGCCATGACATCAGCCTAGCTCACAGCAACCTCAAACTCCTGGGCTCAAGCAATCTTGCTGCCTCAGCCTCCCAAGTAGCTGGGACTACAGGCATGTGCCACCATGCCCGGCTAATTTTTTCTTTTTCTTTTTTTTTTTTTGTTTTTGTCTGACCTCTCTTCTCCTGGCAGGCAATTTAGTTTTAGGATATTCCTTTGGCCACAGGGGGTCCATTCAGTCGGGGGGAGGGGGGGTACGGTAAACTTTTAAGATTTTATTTTAGTTCACACCTACTTCTATTCTGCTGCTGCTGCATAGAATAGGCTAGTGTGAGTTCAATAAATATTAGGCCAATGATAAAGTCTGTGATAGATTCCCTGCTCTCAACATTCACTTTTATTATTTTATTTATTTATTGACAGGGTCTCCCTCTGTTGCTCAGGCTAGAGAGCACTGGCCCAATCACAGCTCTCAATAACCTCCAACGCACGGAGTCAAGATCCTCCTGGTCAGCGTTCCCAGTAGCTCAAATCACCAACCGTGGCTAATTTGTCTTACTGCGTTGGTCAGGTTGGTCTAGACTTCCTGGCCTCAAGTGATCCTCCAGCCTCAGCCTCCCAAAGTGCTGGAAATGCAGGCTTGAGTTACCAAGCCTGGCCCCCTCCACTACATTAGATCAGGGGTCCTCAACCTGTGGTGAGTTGTATAACTATTTCATTGTATATTACAATGTAGTAATAAGAGAAATAAAGTGCACAAAAAATGTAATGCGCTTGAATCATCCTTAAACCATCCTCCAGCTCTCTGGGCCTGGAAAAATTGTCCTTCCATGAAAACGGTCCCTGGTGCCAAAAAGGTTGGGGACCTCTGCTGTAGACGAGACTTTACATAATTGAGCCTGAACTTTCTCATCCGTAAACCCTAAGTATATAGCCATTTCCAACCTGCAAGATCCTTTTGAGCACTAAAAGAGAGTAAACCCCCCAGGGAGGGGCTGGCACTTGGGGCTGGCAGATGCCTTCCTAACACGCTCCCCATCACTCTTTGGGGATCACCTGCTACTTCCTGAACTGGTGTTGAGGTCAGGCTACTCTTCAGAGTTGAATTTTTTTTTTTATACACGTTTTATAGGCCCAGGCTCCTGTACTTTTTCTTTCTCTCTTTTCTTTCTTCTTTCTCTGGGTCTCTGTCGCCCAGGCTGGAGTGCAGTGGTGCAAGCACAGCTCCCTGCAGCCTCCAACTCCTGGGCTCAAACGATCCTCCCGCCTCACCCTCCCAAGTAGCGGGACAAGGTACATACAACCAT
This sequence comes from Microcebus murinus, assembly GCF_040939455.1. Taxonomy (NCBI): domain Eukaryota; kingdom Metazoa; phylum Chordata; class Mammalia; order Primates; family Cheirogaleidae; genus Microcebus; species Microcebus murinus. Next base: position 46,742,892 of record NC_134136.1, on the reverse strand, counting down.
GCCCGGCCAGTTTTTAAAGTGTTTTGTAGAGACGGGGTCTGGCTACATTGCCCAGTCTGGTCTCAAACTCCTGGGCCCAAGGGGTCCTCCAGCCTCAGCTTCCCGAAGTGAATGCTGGCATTAGGGTTAGGGTTAGGGTTAGGAAAGAGGCCCCACGGAGCCTGCAGAGCCCCATGCGGCCAGGCCGTGACCACGCAGTTTGGGCTAATGTTCAGGAACACCCGCCCAGGGACGCCGCCCGCTGGTTGGGACGTCCCCAGCTTCTAATTTTTTCTATATATATTAGTTGGCCAATTAATTTCTTTCTATTTATAGTAGAGACGGGTTCTTTCTCTTGCTCACGCTGGTTTCGAACTCCTGACCTCGAGCAATCCGCCCGCCTCGGCCTCCCAGAGTGCTAGGATTACAGGCGTGAGCCACCGTGCCCGGCCAACATCTGCTTCTTCTTCTTCTTTTTTTTTTTTAGTGTAACTTTTTATTAAGATAGTATTTTTTTTATTAAAATACATGAAAATGGTTAAATTAAACCAAATTGTTCCAAAAGTCTTAAAACGAAAACATTCCCATGTCAGTTTCTTCCCAGCGGCAAGTGCTTTACACCACCACTATCTTCACTCTTCCTCCACATGGTCCCAAAATAGTTATCAGATTTAAGGGTTAACCAGTTACTCATTGTGGAGAAAAACAGCATATGATGATTTTAACTTCCTATCTTATATATTTTTTTCCTTTTGCTTGGAATTAGTGATTGCCTAACCACATCCACCCTGGCTTTTGTTTTTTTTTTTTTTACATTTGCTTTATCTTCAATGAACTTACTTGTTTCCAAATGCCCCAAATCAATCAATAACCTATTATTTTTTTAAGAGAATGGGGACTCAGTATGGTGCCCAGGCTGGCCTGGAGCTCCTGGGCTCAAGCGATCCTCCTGCCTCAGCCTCCCAAGTAGCTGGGACTACAGGCAGGTGCCACCATGCCCAGCTAGCCTATTATTTACCGTGTTTCCCTGAAAATAAGACCTACCCATAAATTTAGCCCTAGCAGGATTTCTAAGCATTTGTGGAATATAAGCCCTGCCCCGAAAATAAGACCTAGTGATGGGCGTGCCTACGCAGCATATCTGCACAACCCACGCATTTTGTGTCCCAGCGATAAAGAGGACGAGCAGCCCTTCTCATCTGCCCCATGAGATCTCTATTGCTCGACATGAGAGATTGGGGCCAATGGTTCTAAAGGAAATAGAGTCGCAAGAAATTCAGGATGGAATTCGGGGTTTGGAGAGTTATGATGATGGTCCAGAAGAAGACTTAACAATATTTGAATAAATGTAGATTGTTGTACTGTACTTCAAAAAAAAAAAAAATCCCCTGAAAATAAGCCCTAGGGTGTCTTCTTGAGGAAAAATAAATATAAGGCCCTTATTTTCGGGAAACACGGTATATAATTTGTTTTCTAAGCCAGCTATATAGCTGGAATATTGGCTATGCTGGATCCTATTTTCTGGATCCCATGTCATCCTCTTTTTTGGTTTGTGTGCTCCTTTCATTATGCTGGAGAATTTCCCCCAGTAGCTTTCCAAAAAGGCTATGTGGAGGTAACCCCTGAGTCTTTGCTTGTCTAAAAATTATTTTATTTCCACTTTTGGCATGGTTCCATTGTTCTCAGTTCTTTTGTTTTATTCTTCCTCTCCTTTCCTTTCCTTAATGGTGTCTCAAACTCACTAGGCCTAAAACCAAAATCAAACTCCATCAGAAAATCTTGCTACCTCCAATGTTAAAATATATCCTAAATCAGGATTTCTCACTATGCCCAGTCTTCTGGTCCAAACTACCATCATCTTGCACCTGAACGTTTAATTGGTCATCCTGTTTCTGTATTTGTTAAATTAGAAAATATTTCAAATAAACCTTGTGTGGCTATTTCAAATAAATCACATGTGGCTTTATACTTTTTACTACATAAAAAGTATGAAAATCTTACACACATAAACATATGGAATTGCTTGAAGTGTCTGTTTAGCATTCACTGTTGCTTTGCACACCAGCAGCTGCTTACTGCAAACACCTGGGACTGTAGCAAGTGACGTGTGTTCAGCCCACACACAAGGCAGGGAGTTAACAAATCTGGATAAGCCCCCACCAATGAGTGGTGTACTAATACTCCAGCTTTCTTCCATTTCCCAGGTACCTCAGCAGTATTGAGCTTATTACCCAATAAGAACCTGCTCACTGATCTTGAACTGGCTTTCTTACCTTCCCGTCTCATTTTTCCACACCCCATTTGGTGCTTTCTGGTATGACCTACCAAATAAACTGGTTTCACTGAAATTTCAGTCTTGGGATCTGCTTTGGGGGATACCCAATCTAAGACAGTAATATATTCATTTTCCTGTCACTGGACTTCCAGGCTGTTCTCAGTTTTTCAGTATTACAAACAAGGCTGTAACATTTGTCTACAAACTTCTGGATATACATGTAGGAGGTTTTCTCTCGGTATTTACCCAACAGAGGAATTGCTGAATTGAAGGGTATTTGACCATCTTCATTTTTAATTAATACTGCCAACATTTTACAAGTCTGACAATGGCAAGGACTGGCGAGAATGCCATATGTGATGGTATGGAATGGCAATTCTGGCTGCGAGGGAGAGGCACTGAGGTAGTTACAGTGAGGAATGTTTCACAATTGGTATTTGATATAGTCTAATTAGGACTAATGGGGCCGGGCATGGTGGCTCATGCCTGTAATCCTAGCACTCTGGGAGGCCAAGGCAGGCGGATTGCTCGAGGTCGGGAGTTCGAAACCAGCCTGAGCGAGAACCCGTCTCTACTAAAAATAGAAATTAATTGACCAACTAAAAATATATATACAAAAAATTAGCCGGGTATGGTGGTGCATGTCTGTAGTCCCAGCTACTTGGGAGGCTGAGACAGGAGGATCGCTTGAGCCCAGGAGTTTGAGGTTGCTGTGAGCTAGGCTGATGCCACGGCACTCACTCTAGCCAGGGCAACAAAAGTGAGACTGTCTCAAAAAAAAAGACTAATGGGGAATAAAAACATGCTTAGAATAATTATCCCTAGGTCTAAAGTCAACAAGTCTTTTTTTCCTAATGTAAAAATGTCTAATTTTTTTTAGAGGGAGGGGGAACAACTTGAAATAAATCAGAAAACACCAAAGATATTAATCATTCTTTTCATATACTTCAAATTTGTACTCAATGCCTTTCTCCTCCTGGACATCAGAAAGAACACCTGGGTATTCTGAGAGAAGTTTATATTCTTCAAAGCAATTTCTGAAAAAAATGTGTCACTTTCAAAGTCCTGCATGATCCTTGTCACAAACAGTTTAAGATGGCCTGGTTGATTCATAGCTTCCTTATAAACAGCACTGCCTCCCACTATCCAAACCATGTCTACTTTATTTGCTAATTCTGGTTGTTCAATAAGTTTTAAGGTATCATCCAGACTTTTAGCAACAAAATGAGCTCCTTGTGGAGCTTCCTTGAGTTCTCTACTAAGAACTACATTAATTCTGTCCTTTAAAGGTCAATTCTTCTCAGGAATGGAGAACCAGGTCTTCCTGCCCATAATCACCAGATTCTGTTTGCCTTCTACTGAAGAAGTGGTGGTAATTTTTTGGAAATACTTGAATTCATTCCATGGTGGCACCAGCAAAAACTACCCAGCTCACTCGAGCCTCTCAGAAGCTGGACCAAGATTGGCGCGAAATTCCAACATCTGCTTCTTATGAGAGTATTTTGAGAAAGCCAAAACTTTAGCAGAAAAATACCTGTGATTCGTAGTCCATTTCTGACGAAAAAAAAAAAAAAAGAAAAATACCTGTGAAAGTTTCACCACAATGCTTCTGCTCATTCTTATCAAACAAGGGCAATTTTTGTGAGAGTTTTGATGGGAACTCATTAGGCATCTACTTTACAGTCCTGATTTGGCTCCTTCTGACTTTTTTGTTTTTTTTTTTTTTTTTTTTTTTTTTTTGAGACAGAGTCTCGCTTTGTTGCCCAGGCTAGAATGAGTGCCATGGCATCAGCCTAGCTCACAGCAACCTCAAACTCCTGGGCTCAAGCGATCCTTCTGCCTCAGCCTCCCAAGTGGCTGGGACTACAGGCATGCGCCACCATGCCCGGCTAATTTTTTCTATATATATTATTTGGCCAATTAATTTCTTTCTATTTATAGTAGAGACGGGGTCTCACTCTTGCTCAGGCTGGTTTCGAACTCCTGACCTCGAGCAATCCGCCCGCCTCGGCCTCCCAGAGAGCTAGGATTACAGGCGTGAGCCACCGCGCCCGGCCTTGACTTTTTTGTTTTTTAATCTTAAAAAAAATCCATAGAGAGCACCCACTTTTCTTGTTAATAATGTGAAAAAGACTGCATTGACATGGTTACATTCCTCAGTCCTTTAGGGATGAACTAAAGGGCTGATGTCATTATGTACAAAAGTGTCTTGACCTTGATGAACCTTATGTTGAGAAATAAAGCTTTATTTTATCTTTTAATTTCACTTGTCCACAAACTTTTTGACGTCCCTTCGTACTTTCCTAAAAAGTTGTATATGCTGTTTCCATTCTCAACTCAACCTGGCTTCTATGCCCTGTAATTCTAGGTCATCAATGATTTGTAAGTCACTGAATCCCATGGCCATTTGTAGGCATCATACTTTTCAGCAGCATCCAACCCTGCTGGCCACTCCCTCTTTCTTATAACTTTTCTCTTAGAATAAGTAACACCAGAGTCTTCTGGTTTTTCTTTTACTCTCTGCCTACTCCTTCTCTTTGTATGTACATTTCCTTACCTGTATAGTAATAGTAACATTAGAGTTCTTCAAGGCCAGGCCCTAGGTCTGCTTCTGTTCTTTCTTACCTTCACTCTCTACCCCTAAATGACAAAATACATGCACATGGCTTCAATGGCCATCTAAAAATAGATGATGGCCGGGCGCGGTGGCTCACGCCTGTAGTCCTAGCTCTCTGGGAGGCCGAGGCGGGCGGATTGCTCGAGGTTGGGAGTTTGAAACCAGCCTGAGCAAGAGCGAGACCCCGTCTCTACTATAAAAATAGAAAGAAACTAATTGGCCAACTAATATATATAGAAAAAATTAGCCGGGCATGGTGGTGCATGCCTGTAGTCCCAGCTACTTGGGAGGCTGAGACAGAAGGATCGCTTGAGCCCAGGAGTTTGAGGTTGCTGTGAGCTAGGCTGACGCCACGGCACTCACTCTAGCCTAGGCAACAAAGCAAGACTCTGTCTCAAAAAAAAAAAAATAAATAAATAAAAATAAAAAAAAAATAAAAATAGATGAATTCCAAATCTGTATCTCTAGCCCAAATCTCATCTCTGAGCTTCAAGACCCATTTATCCAACTGGCCCATCTTCATTTCCCACCTGCCATTCACCCCTCACTGTAACATGGTTTCTGCCCTACCAGTTCACTGATGACTTCATTACTGCCAAATAACACTCCAATTCCTTGTTTTCTTAAACCTCTCTGTGGCATGGGACACTTTCTGCCATTCTCATTCCTGAAATTTTCCCTTCCCAAATTTTAGTACTCTCTCCCAGTTGAGGACCATTTTCTTGTAGTCATCTTTGGAGGTCCTTCTTCTACCTGCCTTTTGGGCTACTGGTTTCTAAAAGCTGATGAAACATAAAGCAGTGACTTGTTAAGTAAAGGCAAACTGATGCCATGTTAGGAAGCGTTTGCAGATGAAAATCAAGCAAATGCTCAAGTCCAAACATTTTGGTTCTTATGAGACAAGGGTAGTGAACCATGATTTGATTCTCTCCTTGGTGGGCAAAACAAAGGCATAAGGCTAGTAAAGGCAGAAATTAATATCATTCCTCCCCTTTCAAAATTCCCATGAGGTTAATTTAGTATCAATGGTTTAATTTCTCTATGCTGGGTGTGGTGGCTCATGCCATAATCCCAGCACTTTGGGAAGCCAAGGTAGGAGGATCCCTTGAGGCCAAGAGTTTTTTTTTTTTTTTTTTTTTTTTTTTTTTTTTGAGACAGAGTCTCACTTTGTTGCCTAGGCTAGAGTGAGTGCCGTGGCGTCAGCCTAGCTCACAGCAACCTCAGACTCCTGGGCTCAAGCGATCCTTCTGTCTCAGCCTCCCAAGTAGCTGGGAGTACAGGCATGCGCCACCATGCCCGGCTAATTTTTTCTATATATATTAGTTGGAGGCCAAGAGTTTTGATACCAGCCTGGGCAACATAGTGAGACCCTGTATCTTAGAAAAAAGAAAAAGAAAAGGAAAAGTTCAATTTCTCAAAACAAATAGAATAGCTATTTAGTAAAGTTAATAAACACACTTAGCTTCATACTTGAATGCTGTTGATATTTATTAATATCAATACAAAACAAATGGAGACTAAAAGTTGCTATTTAACAGGAACAGACTTTGGTGCAATTTCCTTCCTGGAGAGGGTATGCACTCAGATCATGAGACCTAAGATAAAACAAAGACTGGATTGTCAAGAACCAAACGAGGGCTATATTTTACCTATTAATATAAAAACTGCTAAAGGCAAAATGAGATGTTTAAAAATATTCTTTACGCTAAATTCATGTAAGCAAACAGAAAATTAAAACTAATCCTAAAACTTTACGACGTCAGATATAGACGTAACATGACTATCTAAATTTTTGCATCAACGAAAATTTGTTATATCCTTCACTGTACTTGTACTACAATGACATGCTTGTTGCTCCTACACTACACAAAGTCAACAGTTATCACCAACGATGCAATATAACTAGATCTGAACAAGACTTCAAAGTGACTCTGCTCCACCCAAATTAAGAAAATTCAATCCAGGATTAACAACATATTTTGATTTTAGAACCAGCTCTTATTTTTTTCTCATGTCATACATATTTCAATTGTCACTTAACATTTTTGTCCTGCAAATTTTTTTCCTTCAAAACTTCAGCTGCATCTCTCCTGCAAATTATAATGCATATGCTCACCATCATCTTTTTCTGACATGTTAAAATTAATTTTTAGAAATTGCAAAAACAATGAAATTGTACTTCCAATTCTAAACCTGCGATCAGATTCCTGCTTTGACGCAAAACATACTCCTCTGCAGTGTACCCCACCAGCTCAGCGACTCCCTTTCTTTCTCTCTATTCCTTTGCCCTGAAGGCACTTCTGGATTGCTTAACACTTGCTCTTTGGCTGCCTAGACAGTCAGGACACCTAAGGCCATTTGGACTTATCACTCGTCTCCTCCTTCTTTTCTATGGCTAATACCACTTTCCTGCTTTTTTTCTACTGCTGAATCTCCAGACTTGGTGCTGTCATCAGGGGGACAGAGTCGATTTCGGCTTCGAGCTCCTGGTTGGTAAAGCTGCATTGCTGGGCGATCCTAAAGTAAAATGAAATATGTTAATGTGACAACCTTGCTACTGAGCTTTTTACATGGGATTTTCAGAGTCACATGTTATGTATTAACATATACCAAAAACAAGTCATATAAGACCAAAAGTGTGAGGGCATAGTACATTGACAACTGCCCACTTTCTCTCCTCTACCTTCAAAGAAAAACAACCATTTTGTAAATATTATTTTACATGCTTAGGGTAAATTTTTGAGAAATATGCCTTATTTTCTTAACAATCTCAAGTTGAACTAATGAGCCTGATTTGTTTTTTACTTAGAAACCACAGCTATTACCTATCTGTACTCCCCATTAGTAAGTTGACTTTAAGATGCACCACCACATAAGAAAATGTTTAGGAATAAAATCAACAATAATAGAGAATGAAAATTCTTAGAGATTTCCCTGAAATTATGAGCTCAGACTCCAGGTAACTTGCCACAAACATAATTTGTTTCTTAATTCAGGTATAATGTAACACTTCAGCAAGTGGTATTTTAGATCTCAGGTTCCTAAATAAGCCACAATAAAGTTATCATGTACCCCCTAGTTAAAGTAATGTGTTTGGTTTATGACAATAAAATCATGGAAAACATAAAGGTACAGGTCTTTGTTTTTAGAATTCAACAAAAAATTACATAAGCCTTTCCTACTTTCTCCCTGATTTATGAAAGTTAGCCCTAAAACATTATTTGAAATTGAATAATTCCAGCAAAAATATTTAGATTAAAAGAGAACTTAAGGAGACATTTCAAGCAAATACAATTTGTGGACCTTGTTTAGATCCTATAAAATCAGTAATTGGAAAAATCTGAACACTGAGTAGAGAGGATGTTAAGGAATTATTATTAGTTTTTTTTATGTGAAAATGCTAGTAGGGTTGTCTTCATCTCAAATGTTGACGTCCTTTTTTTTTTTTTTGAGACAGAGTCCCGCTTTGTTGCCCAGGCTAGAGTGAGTGCCATGGCGTCAGCCTAGCTCACAGCAACCTCAAACTCCTGGGCTCAAGCAATCCTTCTGCCTCAGCCTCCCAAGTAGCTGGGACTACAGGCATGCACCACCATGCCTGGCTAATTTTTTCGATATATGTTAGTTGGCCAATTAATTTCTTTCTATTTATAGTAGAGACGGGGTCTCGCTCTTGATCAGGCTGGTTTCAAACTCCTGACCTCGAACAATCCGCCTGCCTCGGCCTCCCAGAGTACTAGGATTACAGGCGTGCCACCGCGCCCGGCCAAATGTTGACGTCTTTAAGGAAGAAATTATGTCTAGGATTTGCTTGAAAATAATCCAATAGGTGTAGGGATGGAATAGAGCAGAAACACGGTTGGCACGAGCTGATAATTGTTGAAGCTGGGTGATGGGTACATGGGGGGTTGTCATATTATTCTCTGTACTTTTGTGTATGTTTGAAATTTCTGCAATAAGTTAATAAAAGAACCCAGCAAGACTAAAAAAAATAAAAAGGTTGCAGATTCCCTTTCAAAATCCTACAATAAACAATGAGCTAGCCTTTTCCTTTACAGTTGCAGGAAAAGGAAAAAAAATCCTCATGAAAATAGACAAGTTTAACAAAAAGCAGCACCTTGTTTCTTATGCGATCTCTCTTAACCACTTCCTCTTTCTTTTCTGTTTTTTCTGAGCTGCCTAATGATTCTGTACTTTCATTCTTCTTTCCTTTATCCCGAAGTGCTTCTTTCTCTTTTTTCATTTCTTCTTCTTTTCTTTTAAAAGCCTTCTCTTTCTCATAACGCTCCTTCTGCCTACGGCGCTCTTCTTCTTGGCGCTTCAGCCTCTCCCTTTCTCGAAGTATGCGCTCCTGATCTCGTTCATAATCCCGTTCTCTCTCTCTGTAGTCTCTGCCACTGTCATCTTCAGATCTGTGAGAAAAACAAATCTGAGATAGAACCCTCAAAGATCTTGTAATCACAAATGCAAGAACACAGTGATTCTGACTTGGCCACTGCAATGAGGATATACTTTTAGAGCAGAGTGAAAAACACTAAGTGTTTTGTTTTGTTTTGTTTTTTGAGACAAAGTCTTGCTTTGTTGCCTAGGCTAGAGTGAGTGCCATGGCGTCAGCCTGGCTCACAGCAATCTCCATCTCCTGGGCTCAAGCAATCCTGCTGCCTCAGCCTCCGGAGTAGCTGGGACTACAGGCATGTGCCACCATGCTCGGCTATTTTTTTCTATATATATTAGTTGGCCAATTAATTTCTTTCTATTTATAGTAGAGATGGGGTCTTGCTCTTGCTCAGGCTGGTTTCGAACTCCTGACCTCGAGCAATCTGCCCGCCTCGGCCTCCCAGAGTGCTAGGATTACAGGCATGAGCCACCGCGCCCAGCCTACACTAGTGTTTTAAAAAGCAACAGAAACCAAAAACCATTCACCCAGATTAAAATACTAGAATATATATATATATATATATATATATATTTTTTTTTTTTTTTTTTGAGACAGAGTGTCACTCTCTTGCCTGGGCTAGAGTGCACTGGCGTCAGCCTAGCTCACAGCAATCTCAAACTCCTGGGCTCAAGCAATCCTTCTGCCTTAGCCTCCCGGATAGCTGGGAATACAGGCATGTGGCACTGTACTCTGCTAATTTTTTCTATTTTTAGTTGTTTGGCTAATTTCTTTCTATTTATAGTAGAAACGGGGTCTTGCTCTTGCTCAGGCTGGTCTCAAACTCCTGAGTTTAAGAAACCCTCCCACCTAGGCCTCCCAGAGTGCTAGGATTACAGGCGTGAGCCACCACGCCCGGTGATACTAGAATATTTGAAACCCTTCCTCCTCATCCTCCTGCCCTGGATAAAACAGTTTATCTTAATTCAGATACAAGTCCAGAACACAGCAGCAAAACTAGCATCTAGAAATCAAATATACCAAAGAGCCCTCTACTACTGACCTCTTTGGCTTGTCATCTTTAAGTTCACTATCAGATCGCTTGGGCAATGTACAACTTTGCCCACTGGCTCTTTCATCATTCAGATTCTCTTTGTCCAATTTCTTAGGTTTTTCTCTTTTGTCCAACTCTTTTTCATCTCCTTTTTCTGGCTTCTTCAGCAGCTTTAAAGAGAATATGTTTATTTTTATTTTGAAGGGTGGGACACTGTCTTCTCATTCTATCAAAGAAAACAATATACTAAATATTTAAAATTTAGACTACAGAAGCCCCCATCTCTGCAGGTACTCTTAAACTTTCAGGTGAACTATCAGTGCACAAGAGTAGTAATTTACAAAAAGGATGATATTAATGTGAAAGTGTTATCCACCCAAAGTGAAGTGGTTTAATCACTTTGTGGCAATGGGATCAAGACTCCTTTGGCTTTCAATGAATGGGTCAACCTTTAAGTGAACCAATGTACACTTCCAAGTATGCTTCTGTACCAAATTGGCATGTCAGTGTAACTTGATGGGAAATATCCCACAAGTTTAAAATTCTAGGCAGATAATTACTGTTGGACTGGTTTTTTTTGCTTTTTTTTTTTTTTAGTAGTACTTGGAATGACAAACACCTTTGTCACCAAAGGAGAGATCCATTGCAGGAATAATTGTGCCTTGAGCCTGAGATTAACATACTTATAATGGTAGAATTATATTACCATTAAAGATGAATGCAATAATTATTTGGCATTTGATTTAAAAATCTAAATGCCTTATACAACAGCATGGTGAAGTTCCATCTCTATTGAGTAGGAACTCTGTACTCAATGCCATACATATTTATATATGTACAAAACACCATTGTTTCTCACATCACTGCTACAAATCTCTCTAGAATACCCCCAAGTGTTGGATAATCAGAGAGATTCTTAGGCAAAATAGAAGAATTTCAAGTCTCAGAGTGAAGGTATTATACAAGGTTCATCTCAGGGTGAAGGCATCATACAAGTCACCAAGCAAAAAGCAAAGCACCACAAGACTCGAGCATGAAGTATGTCAGCACACAGACAGCCACTGCAAATGGAAAATCCAAACTGGACACTAAGAAGGCACCAGTGTGAAGTAAGGATACCATGTGCAGGTTTCATTGGAAGTGTTTTTATTTTTCTAATGAACGTCTTTATTAGAAGCCAAGATGTTCATTACTCTAGTAAGAACATTAATGAATGTCTCTAGCATGGCTAGCTCTACCTTCTGCCTTGCTGATTGTTAAGAATAGCAAGTCAAGCCACTTGTGGCATGGCGGACAGAGAGATTGCTTGAAGGAATTAAGATGAGAAACTCCCCTCCTCCCTAATTCCCTTATCACCAATAAAAAGCCCTGTAGAGACTTAGGAAACCCTAGCTACATAAACTGCTGAGTTTTCAGGAGATAAAAGTTTTCAGGAGATAAAACCCTGCCACCATGTCTGTGAGATTTTCTCTGACTTTCTGAAGTTCACTGGAGCAAGGGTTGCCCAAGCCATGCCCTCAGAAAGGAAGCAGCAAGGCTGGATCTTTCTATAGGTTTTTCACTTCCTACATGCAATACATTAATCAGAATCTGCTGCTCACAGATACCCAGCTTGATTCAAGAAGATAACATGGGAGTCACTTGAGAGGGAAAAGTACATAATGCAGATATATATTCCTAGTCCTCCCACAAGGAAGCCAGTTATGAGAGTCATATAAGATGAGAAAGAGCTATATAGGCATGGTTGTCCTCTGGCTGTATGTCATTGAAGCTTCTGGGTACACAGCAGAGCATCAGGAAGTCATCTGAGATTCCCTTAAAGTAGAAATTTAAAACAACTCAGCTTTTAAGAAGACCCAAGTCAGTCTGAAGGGGTTTTCAAAGGTAATACTACTACCACCATCACCAAAAGGACTTATTAACTAAGACCTGTGTGTGTGACATGATACTAGGTGCTCTGTATCATGTACTTGGTCCTTACATTTTTCTGATTCACAGCTTGTAACAGAAACCTGTGTACCTGAAGACAGTGGAAAACAAACAGATGAGGCAACTTCATGTATCAATTATGAAGGAAAAGCTGAATAAAACCCATAATTCATGCCAGCCAGCCCTAAGCCCTCATTTACTATGAACACAGACAACAGTAATCTAAAAATCAAACATTTTCAATGATAGAAATTAAAACATCTACATTGAAGAAATGATAACATAAACTACTTAATCCCTTTAAATAATCTTAAATTAAAAAAATAATAGAATTATAGGAAAGATTTTTAATGGCTCACTTCCCCCAAAAAAGGACAAAAACAAAACAAAAACCTTATTTACACTAACACAAGATGCATGCATATTTAAAGAGGCATACACACAATTATCAGCAACATGCAGTCAGTTTCAGTTATTTTCATACCTTAATCTTTGGTTCATCCTTTAATTTATTGTCCCTTTCTGGAACTCTCTCTACCTTCTTTAGCTTTTCTATATCTTTCCTTTTTCGTTTCTCTTCTTCTTTCCATTTTCTCCTCTCTTCTTCTCTTTGTCTTTTTCTTTCTATTTCTCGCCTCCTTCTTTCTTCTCTCTTTTCTTCTCTCATTCTCTAGAAAGAAACACCAACACAAGCCTTCAAATAAGATAATCATCACCAAATTCTAATCAATCTCAAAAACATGGTGGGCACCCACTAAACTAGATCATCTTTCTTTACTACTTTCTACAAAGTGGCCTTCTACCTCCTTAACCCCCACCCTACCCAGAAAATGACAGAGAATGAAGACCAGGACCTGCTAATATCAAAATCTATTGCTGCCTTGCTATATTTCTAGATGCTTTCAGAATATCAAGAGAGTGTCTCTGGGACAAACTAAGGACTCTCCAGGTTTGCAGAGTGAACTCCTGGTCCAACAACCAGAGCGAAGGAGAGGGCCAGAGAGTGAGACCAATGGGCCAAATCTTTAATGAGTAATGGTGAAAATGCAGCTATTTCTCCTATAGAACCCCAATGCTCTTAAAATGTTTATAAAATATGAACCAATGAAATTAAAAGTAGTGAGAGAACTATAAAAACAAAAGATTTACCTGCTTGTTTTTCAGGAAGCTCAAAAGTGGGGTTGTCTTTTTAGCTACATAAATGTAAACAGATTATTAATATAATACTTATCAACCCCTAGAAAGGATTCCATCTTCTGATATTCCCTGCCACCCACCCAAGGTGGGAAAACTATACCCCTTAAATAGAAAGCTCACAACTGGATCATCAGAAAGAAGTTTAACAGTATTCCCATTTCAACAATACAGGTTTAAAATGCTTTTTTAAAAGTGAAGAAATTCAAATTAAAATAAAGCCATTTTTAAAAAGAGTAATTCCCAGTTGGTGAGAATTAAATACAAAGACATTCTCTTGTTTTACTGACATAGGTATAAATGTGTTCAACTGTAAAGAAACTGGGAGAAGAGGCAAAGAAAATATCTAATCCTTTTGACTGCATAATTCTACTTCTGGGAATTTATTCTAAGGAAGTTACCAGAAATGGGCATATACTATGTATCCATAACAATGCTATTAGCCATGTAGCCATCTTTGTGAACACATACTTCCTTAGGATAAATTCCTAGGAATGGAAATGCTGGATCAAAGACTGTTCATGTTCTTTTTTTCTTTTTCTTTTAAAGCCAGTCAAAGACTGCTCATGTTTAGAGATACTGATAGAGTAGTGACAGCTCACTACTTAGAACCAATACCTAGACTTTCTCAAGGTTTTCAATTTTACAGTAACTAATTTCAGTTTTTGATATTTTCCAATTCAAAATTTTTCTAGGAATATAAACTTATTACTGGGAAATACCAATTGATCTTCAAAGGCTTATCATTGTCTAAACATCCCTTATTAGTCTTCAAACTTTTTATATTTATAATATAGTAGTGTGACACTAAATAGGTCAGAGAAGTTTTTCCATCTTATCAATGCATTCTCATAATCCTGTGTGGCAGGTATTAACGCCAGCATTTTATAGAAGAAATAGTCTCAGAGAAGCTAATGACTTCCCTAAGGTCACACAGCTAGCAAGTGATGAAAGTGGGAGACAGACTTAGGTACTGTGATGAAAAAGCTGTTGCTCTAATTCCTTCTGCCCACTTACCTATTAATTCTCTATTTTTTGCTTCTATTTCCTCTAGCAGTGTCTCTGGAGTAGATGTCATTTTCTCATTATCTGCGGCATAACTTTCCAAAAATTTTCTATATTCTGGATCTAAATAATCATTCAAGAAAACAGAAAACATAGCAGACTTTAAACAAAAAAGGAGATATTTATTATCTAGGATACTTATTTATCAAAGATGATTTTCTACGTCAGGGAATATTGACTTAAAAAAACTATACCCACAAGATAGACTATTTAGGGCTTAATCGGTCACTTACACTCAGAGCTCCTATTACCCATACTCACTAAAGGAATCTGGTGTAACAGGAGATCAGGAAAAATGAGACACTGCACATTATAACACAACTGCCAAGGGTGTTACATAGTTTGCTTTTAAAAGTCACTGCTCCTACTAATCCAGAGTCATACTTATGGGAGCTATGGAATCTTCATAGAATATTATGTATAGCATTTAAGCAAATCCTCTGTGGGTATACCTCATTTTAAATAAACTCAACATATAAAAATCTGGTGTTCCAAAAAGATAAATTAGGGGGGGAAGTCCTATACACAGCACTGGAAGTGATGATAATTCCTGGAGTTCTCTCCTAGACACCTCTGACATCAGAAAGGGTAACATGTCTGAGTCATATTTGTTGCTTATATATACTATTGACCATTGTCACTTAATCTAGTTTTTCAAATAGAAATCTGTGATCTAATAAGCAGCTGTGTGTTATTGAGTTTTTACTATTTTCTTTATGAAATACCTATAACAAATGATGGAAATGAAACTAGATGGTTTTAAAATATAAATCTGATATAAAATACATAGGCTAAGTCCTTATCCAACATAACAAGAGTTACGTAACAGTTATCCAACATAGCATAATGTTACAGAGCTCTCAAAATCTGGAGCTGGTTTACTTTAAATGGCAATTATTCTAGTTTTTCAGTTCCTGTATTTCTGTTCAACTTAATTACTATTAATATGTGTGTAGTTAACTGCATAGTCAGGCCTAGAAAATAGGACTGACCACTTCAGCTACTTTCTATGAAGTTACTTGGGTATGGAAATTTTTTCATCATAGTTCAAACCTTCTTTATAAATATAATGGGAACCAAAAATCAAATAATTATAAAAATGGTAAAAGGCCTCAAGGAGCAGTTGTTATACTTTGAAACATCTGATTTTTTTCATTTGCTCCTCAATAGTCAACACTACACTGTTCAATGGTGGAGGAATGAAATGCCACTACCCAAAGAAAGCGGAAACTCTGCGGGAAACTCACCTCCATTATGACAATTAAGCAAAGCTTCCATCGGCGACTAACATTTCTCATTAACTTTATTCTACATGTTTTTTAATTTAAAATATTGGGGTCTAATTACCTCTCACAAAGGTGTTTTTTTAAAAAACTCCATGGCAATAGCATTATATAACTAGAACTATACTGTACCATCATCGATAGTCCCAACTTTGGTATCTCTTTTCTTAGTCTTCTTTTTTGCAGCTTTTTGAAAAGGTGCAAATTCTACTATAGCAGGATATTCCTGACCTGTTTAGAAAAAAAAATACCACACTTGCTATAACGAAGAAAATGTCAAAAGTGGATAGAAGTGAATCAACTCACTGCTTTCTAGGCCTCCTCTGATGGCAGTCATCTGAAGAGGGTCTCCCAAAGGGCATAAAGCACACTGGCACAACCATAATCAACATACTATGAAAGGAGCCCAAAATTCACACTGATAACATAATAAAAAGATATGGCACAAAAGTATTATTTAAATTCAACTTCTAAAATGTGATATTGTTCATGCTTTTAAAAGGGCTTGTTAAAAAAAGTAAAATGTGATATTGCAATATGTGAAAAAAGACCCTACAAACTAAATTTCATTTAAAAATAATTATAAATCTCTAGAATTGTCAAATCTATAGAGACAGAAAGTCAACTAGTGGCTATACAAAGTTGGGGGTGGTAGTGGTGTGAAGAATGAGGAATGACAACTAATGGGTGGGGTTTTTCATTGGGATGATGAACATGTTCTAAACTTAGATTGTGGTGACAATTGCACAATGCTGTGAATATACTACAAACCACTGAAATGTACACTTTAAAAGGGTAAATTAAAAAAAACAAGGGTAAATTTTTAAGGTATGTGAATTATCGAAAGCTGTTATTTAAGAAAAGCCTAACTATGTGAGATGACGGATGTGTTAATCAGCTTGATTGTGGTAATTATTTCACAATGCAGACATATATCAAACTATCACACTGTACAATTTAACTATATGTACAGTTTTGTCAATTATACCTCAAAAAAGCTGGGGGGAAAATCCTATTATCACTAAAAAAAAAAAATACACCAAGACACTAAAAGCACAGCAACAAAAGTAAAAATAGAGGGGGTAGATCTCATGTTAAGTGTTCTTACTACAATAAAAGAAAAATTAAAAATTGGCTGGGCATGGTGGTTCACACTTACAATCCTAGCACCCTGGGAGGCCGAAGCAGGAGGATAGCTTGAGGCCAGGAGTTCAAGACCAGCTTCAGCACCATAAGAAGACCCCTCCAAAAAACTGAAAATCAAGTCCAGACCCAGCACTTTGGGAGGCTGAAGTAGGAGGATGACTTGAAGCCAAGAGTTTGACAACAGCCTGAGCAACATAGTGAGACCTCGTCTCTTCAAAAAAACAGAAACATCAGCCAGGCTTGGTGGCGCACACCTGTATTCCCAGCTACTTGGGAGGCTGAAGCAGAAGAAGGCCCACTTGAGCCCAGCTCAGGAGTTTGAGGCTGCACTGAGCTACGATGACACTACTGTACTCTAGCTGGGAAACAGAGAGAGACCCTGTCTCAAAAAAAACCAATAACCAACCCCCCCCTCCCCAAATAACAAGTGTTGGCAAGGATGTGGAGAAACTGGAACATTCATGTATTCTTGATGGGAATGTAAAATGGTGTAGATGCTATGGAAAACAGTACGGCAGTTCCTCAAAAAACCAAATATAGAATTACCATATGACCCCAGAAATTCTACTTCTGGGTATATACCCAAAAGAAGTGAAAGCAGAGAGTTGAATGTGTATTTGTACACCCATGTTCACAACAGTATTATTCACAGTAGACAAGAGTAGAAGCAACCCAAGTGTCCTTTGACAGATGAATGGATAAACAAAATGTGGTGTGTGTGTGTGTGTGTGTGTGTATACACACACACATATACACAATGGAATATTAGCCTTGAAAATGAAGGAGATTCTAATACATGCTACAACATGCATGAACCTTTAGGAGATTATGCTAAGTGAAATAAGCCAGTCACAAAAAGACACTATATGATTCCACTATATGAGGTACCTAGAGCAATCAAACTCACAGAGGCAGAAAGTGTAATGGTGGTTGCCAGGGGTAGGGGAGAATTGGAAATGTGGAGTTGTTAATGGGTATAAAGTTTCAATTTTGTAAGATGAAAAAGTTCTGAAGATTGCTTATACAACAATGTGAATATACTTTGACACTACTGAACACTTAAAATGGTTAAGATGGTAAATTTTACATTATGTATATTTGACTGCAATTTAAAAAACAAAAAAAGGAATGAGGTAATGATATGTGCTATACCATGGAAGAACTTTGAAAACTGCTAAATAAAAGCAGCCAGTCACAAAAGGCCACATATTTTACAATTCTATTTATATGAAAATGTCCAGCAGAGGGAAATCCAGACACAGAAGGTAGATTAGTGGTTGCCAGGGGCCTCAGGGAAGGGAGAACAGGAGACAACTACTAATGGATATGGGTTTCTTTCTGAAGTGATGAAACATTCTGGAATTAGTAGTGATGGTTGTACAACTTTGTGAATATACTAAAAACCACTGAATCGTAAGTTCAGTAAGAAAACCCCAAGTTTGGAGTTGAATGTGAAAAAAAAAAAAAGAAAAGAAAACCCCAAGTGACTACTGGAAACAAAAATAACACCAACTCCCTGCCATAGGAAAATGTCATATGAGCTATAAAATCCTATCCTTAGATCATTGGCATGTAGATATAAGCCAGAATAAAATAGCTAGACCTGACAAAAAGGTAACACAAAGCAGTCATGGTTGAAACATGATTTTGGGAGTCCTAGTAAATGCAGAACGAGATTAGCTTCAAAAGTGTGATATAGAAGGAACAGATAAATCAGACTGAAGCAGAGGGAAAGATAGGCTAGAAAAACAGAAGTGAGGCCAGATTATGGAGGACCCTAAATACCAGGCTAAGAAGTTTGGACTTTTTTTTCACAACTATTAACTTACATCATTATTTTCAAAAAGATTAATTTTATGACACTATAATAGACTGAATTACACAAAAGTAGAAAAAAACTAAAAATTCTATCAATTTAGAGACAGTGGTTGTCTAAGCATTAGGTGATGAGGACATAAAGTATCAAAGTATTAGTAAGTGTAGGTGAACAAGACATCAAAAAACAATAAACTGACACATTTCATCATTTGTTTTAAATGTAAGGAATAATAAAAAAGGAAAAAACTAAACACAACTCAGACTTCCAGGCTAAATAACTAGGAAACCATTTACTGGAATAAAAAGTAGGAGTAGGTTGGATGTGGTGGCTCAAGCCTGTAATTGTAGCACTCTGGGAGTATGAGGCGGGAGGATTGTTTGAGCTCAGGAGTTCAAGACCAGCCTGAGCAAGAGCGAGACCCCATCTCTACTAAAAAATAGAAAGAAATTAGCTGGACAACTAAAAACACATAATATAAACAATTAGCCGGGCATGGAGGCACATGCCTGTAGTCCCAGCTACTTGGGTGGCTGAGGCAGTAGGATCGTTTGAGTCCAGGAGTTTGAGGTTGCTGTGAGCTAGGCTAACACCATGGCGCTCTAGGCAGGGCAAAAGAGTGAGACTCTGTCTCAAAATAAATAAATAAAATAAATAAATAAATAAATAAAAAGTTGGAGTGGAGGCCAAGCGTATGCTTGGAGTGGCTCATGCCTATAATCCTAGTACTTTGGGAGGCCAAGGTGGGAGGATGACTTGAGGCCAGGAGTTTGAGACCAGCCTGGGAAACATAGCAAGATCCTATATCTAAAAAAAAAAAAATTAGCTGAGTGGTGGTATGCACCTATAGTCCTAGCTACTTGGGAGGCTGAGGTAGGAAATTGGCTTGAGCCCAGGAGTTCAAGGCTGCAGTGAGCTATGATCATGCCACTGCACGCCAGCCCTGGCAACAAAGTGAGACATTGTTTCAAAAATAAAAAAGTTTAGAGTGAAGAAAGAGCTCATTTGGCGGGATGAATGAAAGTGGTAATTCTTCAATTTTTACTGACATATTTTTTGACAAATATTTCATTTTTACCAACTTTGAAGTAATACTGAAAAAAAAAAAACTAAACATGAAGACATACCACTCACCTATCAATGCAAAGCCAAAAGAAAAGTGGTAAATAGCAGCTTAGACAGTCTCTGGCTAAGTGCTGCAAGCAGATAATAAATTAAAAGAGACTTATGGCAGAAATTTGTCTTTCCTATAGACTGGACCCTCCTGGATATAAAATGAAAGATCATAAAATTCAATCTTTTAATTATATATAACTTTGTGAGAATGTTAAACAGTATTCCAACTGAAAGTTGTTGGCTATGAGGATTTGAATTAAATAAATAAATGTTGGTCCTTGAAGCAAGATGAAAAGTAAATATTTAAAACTTGTCAAACAAGTTTAAAGAGTCATTTATCAGCACTGCTGCTGAAATTAAACAATCAAAACAGCACGCCTAATCAAGGGCAAAAAATTGGTCACATGAGAAGAAAAGTGGCAACTTAATTCAGTTGATCAAACTAAAGAAATAACAATAAAAATACCCAAGGGCTGTGAAAAGTCGCATGTCTATTTATAAGACTGTAATAAGCATAACAAATGTGTAAAACTTTTTATATGATGCACATTGTATCACCCAGGAAACTCTGTGATGTATATATTGTCTTTTTTTTTTTTTTTGGAGACAGAGTCTTACTTTGTTGCCCAGGCTAGAGTGCTGTGGCATCAGCCTAGCTCACAGCAACCTCAATCTCCTGGGCTCAAGCGATCCTACTGCCTCAGCCTCCCGAGTAGCTGGGACTACAAGCATGCACCACCATGTCCGGCTAATTTTTTGTATATATATTTTTAGTTGGTCAATTAATTTCTTTCTATTTTTGGTAGAGACAGGGTCTCACTCTGGCTGGTTTCGAACCCCTGATCTTGAACAATCCACCCGCTTCGGCCTCCCAGAGTGCTAGGATTACAGGCATGAGCCACCACACCTGGCCTGTATATTGTCTTAAACATACAAATGACAAAGAAACTCCCCTTCTAGTTCAGTTACAAGGACTCACCTTTATTGTCAAGGAATACATAACCATCAAAGCGATCCCTGAACAAAATAATGTCCTCTTGGTTTTTAAAGTTGATGTATGCTCTGGCATACATATGAGGATACAGACTGCAGAGAGGAAAGCAATTATGTAAATGTGCTTGCAGGTGTCTTGCTGAATTAGAAGTATGCATATATTAAACAGGCTCAAAAATCAAGTGGAAAACATTAATAGGATAAAAAGAATGGAAAAAAATTTTATCCCTCCTCCCTCCTTTTTTTTTTTTTTTTTTTTTACCTAGTATCATTAGAAAAAAACTCAAAATAATCATGTTCAGGCATAGGTTGAAGATGTTCCTGAAGCTGCTCCTTGGTCAAAGTGGGAGGTAATCTTCGAATTACCACCTTAAGAAATGAATAAGGAAAATAAAATTAGTACAAATCAATTTTCTGTCATACCTCAAAGAATCACAGTTCCTGAAGAAAGATGGGCTTTAAAATATGAGATCACTTATAAAAACCCAGGAGAAAACATTCTTCGGCAGCCCAATGCTCAGAATTAGTCAAACATAATAAAGTGGTTTTTAAAAACTCTTTGGAATGAGAACTGCCTGGAGCAAGGAAAATCTCAAGTTTTGCTCTTAAGCCAGCAGTTTATCAGGTTTGCCTATCATTTTCTATCACCTATCTTTCAACAGATGTAGTGGAAATTAGTAGCCCAACCCCTCGTCTTTGTGGGTGCCACGAAATTTTGATTTAGTAATCTCTCTCTCCCACGTCCAACATACCCTAAAACAAAATCCTTGCCCCATTCAGCCTAAAGAATTCAAAACTCTAGGATGCTCTGGATCTGCCCCACAGACCATTTATCCCCCTTGAGCTCTCTCTCGATTCCCGCCCCCCCCCCGCCCCGCCATGACTATTCCCTACGACAAACTACTCCCATCCCTGATGTCCCCTTCACTATTTAATAATTCTCCCCAATTAAAATTTTAATTCCTCATTATTTTTAACGTCGCTCCCCTTCCCATTACCTCACAGCTCTGACCTAAACCCTTCTCTTCTAGGGAGTCCTCTCTTTTCCTTACCCCTACCCTAGGGCTTGGCTGG
Source organism: Microcebus murinus (assembly GCF_040939455.1). Lineage (NCBI taxonomy): Eukaryota > Metazoa > Chordata > Mammalia > Primates > Cheirogaleidae > Microcebus > Microcebus murinus. The sequence goes on along the minus strand of NC_134136.1, from coordinate 46,720,979 downwards.
GAGGGGCTCCCCCCATTTCAGGGGAATGGATGAGACAGGGTGATGCGATTTTCATTCAGCAAAAAGATAGTGAGGGGACCAGGAAGAGGTCAGACCCATTCCCAGCCATCCTCCAGGAGCCGCGGACCCGTCCCGCCCTCTCCGCGGCCAACCGCCAGCCGGGCACCTTGCTCAGAGCCTCTTTCTTCTCCTTATTGCGATCTTGCTTATCTTCCCCTTTGGCGCTGTCCCCCGAAGTCCCACCGCCACTACCTGTGGCCCCCGGGGGCGTTAACAGGGTTACTCGCTTCTCCTTAGGCCTATGTTCCTTCTCTTCCTTCATGGCCACGGCTGCGTTCCTCACAGCGGCAGATCGGCCTAAACGCCGCTATGCCGGGCACCTACGGCTGGGCAGCACCCGTGAAAGCTCCGCCCCCAACAACTGGCCCTAGTGATAAGCCGGGCCCCGCGTTCCATTGGGCCCCGCCAGAATCTCGCGAGACTTTAGGGCAACCACCCTCCTTCAACGGAAAGGTTTTTAACACCTGGTCTTTACTTCCCGCCTGCGGAATCCCCGCGCCGCCCAATCCCCTCGCGGTCCAGACTCCCTGGGGGCTCGCTCCTTCGCGCTTCATTAGCAACTCCGCCATCTTGACTAGGAACCAACTGTCAGGGACTACGAGTCCCGGCATACAAAGCAGCCGTCCTCTTCTGATGGGGCGTTCTGAAGCCATAGATTTCTCGGGGTCCCTATTTGTTTTTTTTGTTTTGGTTTGTTTTGGTTTTTGAGACAGAGTCTCGCTTTGTTGCCCAGGCTAGAGTGAGTGCCGTGGCTTCAGCCTAGCTCACAGCAACCTCAAACTCCTGGGCTCAAGCAATCCTTCTGCCTCAGCCTCCCGAGTAGCTGGGACTACAGGCATGCGCCACCATGCCCGGCTAATTTTTTATATATATATTAGTTGGCCAATTCATTTCTTTCTATTTATAGTAGAGACGGGTCTCGCTCTTGCTCAGGCTGGTTTGGAACTCCTGACCTCGAGCAATCCTCCCGCCTCAGCCTCCCAGAGTGCTAGGATTATAGGCGTGAGCCCCCCGCGCCTGACCTCTCAGGGTCCCTATTTGTAGTAAATTGGATGCTTTGATCTTGAAAGTTTAATGTTTTTCAAGTCCAGTGATAGGTTTTGCGACCTATACTTCCACGCCCGGCCCTCATTGCTTTTTTTTAGTAAAAGGATTCTCTCCTGGGGACTCCACAGAGAAGGGGTAAAAAATAAACCCCATAGCACTCTGGGAGGCCGAGGTGGGCAGATCGCTCAAGGTCAGGAGTGCGAAACCAGCCTGAGCAAGAGCGAGACCCCATCTCTACTATAAATAGAAAGAAATTAATTGGCCAACTAATATATAGAGAAAAAATTAGCCGGGCATGGTGGCGCATGCCTGTAGTCCCAGCTACTCGGGAGGCTGAGGCAGTAGGATCGCTTGAGCCCAGGAGTTTGAGGTTGCTGTGAGCTAGGCTGACGCCACGGCACTCACTCTAGCCTGAGCAACAAAGCGAGACTCTGTCTCAAAAAATAAATAAAAAATAAAAATAAATGTAAAAAATACAATGGAATATTATACAGCCACAGAAACGAAGTACTGATACACACTACAATGTGGCTAAATATTGAAAACATTATACTAAGTGAAAGAAGCCAGTCACAAAAAGTTACATATTGTGATTCCATTTATAGCAAATACATAGAATGTAGAATAGTTAAATCCATAGAGAAAGAATGCAGAAAGGAGATGTGAGGGGCTGGGTAGGGAGGAGGGAATGAGGAACATTTGCTTAATGGGTATGTTTTCTTCTGGGGTGATAAATGTTTTGAGGCCAGACACGGTGCTTCACGCCTATAATCCTAGCACTCTGGGAGGCCAAGGCGCTCGGATTGCTCGAGGTCAGGAGTTCGAAACCAGCCTGAGCAAGAGCCAGACCCCCATCTCTACTATAAATAGAAAGAAATTAATTGGCCAACTAATATATATAGAAAAAATTAGCTGGGCATGGTGACGCATGCCTGTAGTCCCAGCTACTTGGGAGGCTGAGGCAGCAGGATCATTTGAGCCCAGGAGTTTGAGGTTGCTGTGAGCTAGGCTGTAGCCATGGCACTCACTCTAGCCTGGGCAACAAAGCGAGACTCTGTCTCAAAAAAAAAAAAAAAAACGTTTTGAACTTACATAGAGGTGGTAGTTGCACACCATTGTGAATGTATTAAATAACACTGAACTGTTTACTTTAAACTGGTTAATTTTATGTGAATTTCATCTCAGTAAAAAAGAATGTTTTAAAAAAGGTTAAACATAAAGTTAATATATGATTTAGCATTTCCACTCCTAGGTATTTCCCCAAGAGATATGCAAACATATGTCTACACAAAAACATGTACATGAATGTTCATAGCAGCATTATTCATAATAGCCAAAAGATGGAAACAACCCAAATGTCCATCAACTGACATATGGATAAATGAATGTAGTATATTCATAAATCAATATTATGTGATCATATTAAGGAATGTATTGCTACATGCAACAACATGGGTGGATGAACTTTTAAAACATGTTAAGTGGAAGAAGGCAGTCACAAAAGGCCACACATTTATATGATTCCATTGGTATGAAATGTCCAGATTAGTCAAATATAATAGAGACAGAAAAGATATTAGTGGTTGCCTGGGGTGAGGGCATGGAAGGAGGGGAAATGGAGAATGACTGCTAATGGTACAGATTTCTTTCTTTCTTATTTATTTATTTATTTATTTATTGAGACAGTCTCCCTCTGTCTCCCAGGCTGGAGTGCTTTGGTGTCAGCCTAGCTTACAGCAACCTCAAACTCTGGGGCTCAAGCGATCCTTCTGCCTCAACCTCCCAAGTAGCTGGGACTACAGGCATGCACCACCACGCCCCGCTAATTTTTTCTACATATTTTTAGTTGTCCAATTAATTTCTTTCTATTTTTAGTAGAGATGGGGTCTTGCACTTGCTCAGGCTGGTCTCAAACTCCTGACTTCGAGCAATCCTCCCACCTTGGCCTCCCAGAATGCTAGGATTACAGGACTGAGCCACTGAGCTCGACCCTATTTTACTTTTGAATAACTTTTTTGGTATCAATTCTCAGAAATAGTAAAACAAAACAAAAAAACCACAGTTTTTATACTTCTTTGCTACTCATTGGTAGATTTTTCCATAACATTTTTCTTTATTTTTTTTTCCCTTCCCCACTGCTATTTTTTTGAGACAGAGTGCTAGGATCATAACTCTTTTCAAAATATTTTCCTTCAGCCTGTCGCAGTGGCTCACGCCTGTAATCCTAGCACTCTGGGAGGCTGAGGTGGGCAGATAGCTTGAGGTCAGGAGTGCGAAACCAGCCTGAGCAAGAGCGAGACCCCGGTCTCTACTATAAATAGAAAGAAATTCATTGGCCAACTTCTATATATAGAAAAAATTAGTCAGGCATGGTGGTACATGCCTGTAGCCCCAGCTACTCGGGAAGCTGAGGCAGGAGGATCGTTTGAGCCCAGGAGTTTGAGGTTGCTGTGAGCTAGGCGGATGCCACGGCACTCACTCTAGCCCTGGCAACAAAGTGAGACTCTGTCTCAAAAAAAAAAAAAAAAAAAAAAAAAAAATATATATATATATATATATATATATATATATATTTCTTCTTTGCATTCCAAGGCAGTGTGCTTTCCTGTCTCTCCATCTGCCTCTACAATGTCCTGTTTGGCTCTGTTTGTCTCATCCCTTAAATGTTTTCTATGTGATAGTTTCTTAAGCCCTTTCCCTAGTAGACTTTTCATGTATCCCCATGATACTTCATATATTCTGGATTATTTATCATATTGTATCAAGTGAGTTTGTCTCTGAACCTCTCCAAGGCTGAATTGGGTTTTTCTGTTTTGTTTTTTTTTTTTAGCATTGAAGTTTATTTGCATGTAAATAAACAGGTTATTTTTTAATGTTCCAGGGGAAAAAATCCCACAACAGATTTTGTCTACTTTCAAAAAAATGTAAAACCCCAAAGTATTTATATAATGGCCATATGCACAGAAAATCAAATTTAAAAGATTTTCGTTTTTAAAAAAGACCCTCCCTTAAATAGGACAATGTCTTTCCTAAAAAAAAAAAAAAATAAAAAAAATAAAAAAGACCCTCCCCAACTGCTCCTGATGTCAATGTTTAAAGTCAAAATTTAAAGTTCAGCTCCTATAGCTGAGCATGTTTCCCATGAACCCAACAGATTGGGTTAATTCTGAGAGAACAACCCAGTGCACTCTTCTTGCTTTCATCACACTTGTCTTTGTTTAATGTTCAGCTCCATGAGGGCAGGGGCTGTATCTATGTTGTTCATTCGCTGCTAATATCTCCTATGGCAAGCACAGTGACTGATAGAGTAGCTGCTCAAAGAATATCTTTAAATGGATTAATGAATGTAAATAAAATTCATTCTAACCCACAGTTTAATCTTCCATCTGTTTCCTGGGATCAGCCCAAATTCTAGTCTTATCAATAAAAATTTACTAATCATTTGGCCTAACTGGCCTCCCTGACGCTTGTCTTCCATCTCACTGCAATCCATCCTATAGCAGCAACCACAGTAATATTTTTTAAAAAGTCTAATTGTGTTCCCATCCCCAAACCTCTATGTCCCCATTATCCACAGAATATAATCAAAGCTCCTCAGCTTGATTCAAGGCTTTGGCCACAATCTCCCCTTTTAAATCTCTCTGGGCTTATTTATTAAGTGCTTATTATATGCGAAACACTAGGCTAGTAACTGAGGAGTTCACAAACTAGTTGGGGAGACAGGTACATAAACTAAATTAATAGGGCATGATCAGCTCTATTATAAAGCCTGCAAAAACATGGATAGTTTCAGGTAATAGATTATAAAATATTAGGTTTTTTGCCCTCTGTAGATTCACAAATTCAGTTTAGAACAGCAATGTTCCATGTGGCCACTAAACACATTTCAAGCACTGAACAGCCACACAAGGCTAGTGTCTATCATTTTGGCTAGCACAGCATAAACCGTTTCCATTATCCATGGAAAGAGGAATTACCTATAGGTGCTTCAAAGAGAACAAGGACCATTTCCCATACATGCACCCTATGGTACTAGCTACCAGTCCCCCAATCCAATCCTCCCCACACACATGTACCTTGGCTCCAGTGTATTTTTAAGTAGTGCAGGCTCCCAAGAGAGAAACCATGAAAGTATTTTGTAAACTATTAAGTGATACAGAAATGTTATATAATAAATGGGTTCAGTTCTTGTTTTCATCACAGCTTTGGTTACCTCAAGCAAATTCTAGTTTTTTTCTCAAACTTCTCCCATCCCTGTATTTTATGCCTGACTCCTGAAAAAGACACAAAGGCAGTGTTTATCCCAGGGCTAAAAATCTAGATTATACCCACCTTGAAGTTTTTAATCCAGGACCCTATTTCACCGCCCACCTTCTCTGTTGCTTTCCCTAAAAACGAAGGACACCAATTAAGATTTCCAAAAGAACGACTAAGCATTTATTTTTAAATTTGACAATTGTGGGAAACTTAAGTAATGGGAATTGGACCCTCATCAGGGTCTTCTGGGAAATCGGAAGCACCACCCTCTGGTGCAGCTCGATACTTCTCCAGTTTAGCAATCAATTCTTTCGCTGGATTGAAGACGCCATTGGTCTGCTGGTCACAGATATAGCAGCGCGGGGTGGTACGGAAATGCTGCAGTGCACAGCTCTCGCAGAAATAATGCCTGCATTTGGTGACAACTGGGTTTTGGAAGGTCTGGCGACAGATGAAACACTTGAATGGTATTTCCTCATCATCGCTTCCCACTTCATAGTTTTCATCCTCATAGACACCATAGCGACCCTCATCAAGCTCACGTTCGATCTGCCACCCATGCTTGTAATCTGAACGGTCATGGAGAAATTTGCAGCTGTCTCCGAAGCCGCAGAAGCCAGTCTCTTTGTAGTCCTTACAGATATCGGGCTGGTAATCCCAGCGCACAGTGGCACGTAGATGCTCGGGCGCTCTGATGGGGCCCTTCCTCACCATCCCAGAGGAGGCATTGCCCATAGACGTATCTTTTGGCTTCATGTATTTCTGATAATTATTGATTCCCCGATAGATCTTGTCATCCTCTTTGCCCCTCAGCTCCTCCTGGATTTTCTGGCTGCGCTCAAAGATAGCTTGTGCGTCACGCTCCTTCTCTGTGTCCAGCTCGTAGACAGCTGTCGCCCCCATATCCTCTGGCCCCACGGGTTTCGCCGAGCGGGTGGACTTATAAACCACGCCGAGACTCTCTGGCTCATTCTCCTCCTCCTCCTCTTCCTCGCTACTCAAGTCGCCGTAAACCGCCTTCTGTTTACCACTGCCGCGGGTCTTCTGTATCATTGGATTGTGGGTCACTCGCTTCTTCTCCGGTCGAACCACAGTGCAGCCTTCATCACTACTGCTGCTGCTTTCTCCGGGCTCTGGGTCGCAGGCCGGGCGCTTTCTGCGTCCTGCAGCGCCTTTCCGCCCAGGCTTTTTGAAGAGGAAGGTGCACACCTGGTCTGCAGTCTTTCCTGGAGAAAGTTGCTCTGCCATTTTAGAGTCCCGAGCTTCCGAACGGCTGTGAAGTGCTGGGTCGCGCGGGATCTTCTCACTTCGCTTCACGCTGTGCGATCAGCCGCTGAGCCGAAGCAACACAGGCTGATGAAAGAGAACTGCGAGAGCGCGAGCGCGCGCCAGCCACTCTTGAACCCTGGCGGATTCCGTCGCTTCCTCTGGAGCCGTACGTGGCACCGCCCCGCTCGCAGGCTGCCGCGGGGCTTACCGGGAAGGGAGGTGAATCCCGGTCACCTTTAAGGGGCTTTGAAGCGGAATTTTGGCCTAGGTAGTCAGGGGCCTAGGTGCCGAGATGTGGTTCGAGATTCTCCCTGGACTTGCCGTCATGGGCACGTGCTTGATCATCCCCGGAGTGGCCACTGCGTACATCCACAAGTTCACTAACGGTGGCAAGGTAAGGCTGCCTGGAGGCCGACTCCACGGACTGGATTTCCAAAAAGGGCGGTGGGGGAGGGAGGCCGTTGGGATGTTGGGATGCGGAGCCTCTGTCCGAAGTGGGGAACGCCGAGGTCGGCCCTCACCTTTCTTTGCGTTGCCTAAAAGTGGAGGCTTGCGGAATGTAGCCCGTCGGAAACCAACCACATCCTGCTCTAGTGAAAAACAGCTAGTTTCTGGGTGGAGAAGAGCGTGCCTTAGGGCAGAGTAGCGATTGAGGGCTGGAAAGGTAGGAGATGAGAAGAGGTAAATCCAAACTGTTAGGCAAAGGAAAGAGGCGTCAGCGTTGCCCCCGTTCCTTCCGAACTCGGATCTTTCTTGCTCGATTTTGGTTTTAATTTCTCACATCCACATCTCTGTAGCTTCTCATACTTCTTCCCTACCCTTAATTAGGCTTTTCCCTTGACTTTTTTTTTTTTTTTGAGACAGAGTCTCACTTTTTTGTCCAGGCTAGAGTGAGTGCCGTGGCGTCAGCCTAGCTCACAGCAACCTCAAACTCCTGGGCTCAAGCGATCCTTCTGCCTCAGCCTCCCGAGTAGCTGGGACTACAGGCATGAGCCACCATGCCCGGCTAATTTTTTATATATATATCAGTTGGCCAATTAATTTCTATTTATAGTAGAGACGGGGTCTCGCTCTTGCTCAGGCTGGTTTTGAACTCCTGACCTTGAGCAATCCGCCCGCCTCGGCCTCCCAAGAGCTAGGATTACAGGCGTGAGCCACCGCGCCCGGCCTCCCTTGACTTTTTATTCCCCACTTTCCCTTGCAAGATCTTCACATCAGGATTTTCATTTTCCCTTCTTTCACACCATTAGAGTACAGATTTAATTGCTTTTTGATTTTCTGATTGTCCTTCACGTGTGATCTATCACCGTTTCTTAGGGTCACAATAGACAACAAGTAGACTTTAAAAAAAAAAGGAAGAAAGGAAAAGAAAATAATGTTGGTTAAAATAGAAAGTGTAATAACTATGGTTACCAACTTAGTCCTAAAGTCCTAATAACTATGGTTACCAACTTAGTCCTAAAGTGTAGTGGTCCAATTTTATTTAGGAGATTCTGATCATGTGTTGCTAATTTGGGCTTTTATTTCACTGATGTTCCATTTTTTTTCTAGAATGTCACTTTAAAAAATTCTAATATTTATCACTTGGGTCACTCATTTTTATAAACTGCATTAATGGTTGTCTTTTATTTGAAGGAAAAAAGAGTTGCCCATTTTGTATATTTTTGGAGTTTGATGGAAAGAGATAGGCGCATCTCTGGAGTTAATCGTTACTACGAGTCAAAGGTAAGATGACTGTGATACTAGCCATTTCTTGTGGTTGAGGTGGGTTCTGGTAATGCCTTGCCACGGGCCATACAACACCAATTTAATTAGCATTTTCTTGTCTACTTGTGATGTTGAGCAGCTTTTTACAAATTTTAATGAGCTTTTGTATTTCTTATTCTGTGGATTGTTTGTATACTTTGCCCAATTATTTGTCTTTTTGTTTTTGATTATATACATATGTATGGTTTATATATTCTGGATTATAATTTTTTGTCACTTTACACATGGCAAATATTTTTCTCAGTCTATTAGTCTTTTTCACTTTATGATATTTTTCATCAGAATGTAGTTTTAAATTTTGATGTTTATCATGTTCTACCATTTTTGGATTGTGGGTTTTATATCTTCCTTACAAAAGCCTTTTCTTTTTTTTTTTTTTTTTTGAGACAGAGTCTCGCTTTGTTGCCCAGGCTAGAGTGAGTGCCGTGGCGTCAGCCTAGCTCACAGCAATCTCAAACTCCTGGGCTCGAGTGATCCTTCTGCCTCAGCCTCCCGGGTAGCTGGGACTACAGGCATGCGCCACCATGCCCGGCTAATTTTTTATATATATATCAGTTGGCCAATTAATTTCTTTCTATTTATAGTAGAGACGGGGTCTCGCTCTTGCTCAGGCTGGTTTTGAACTCCTGACCTTGAGCAATCCGCCCGCCTCGGCCTCCCAAGAGCTAGGATTACAGGCGTGAGCTACAGCGCCCGGCCTTTTTTTTTTTTTTTTTTTTTTTTTGAGACAGTCTCTCTTTGTTGCCCAGACTAGAGTGAGTGCCATGGCGTCAGCCTAGCTCATAGCAACCTCAAACTCCTGGGCTGAAGCGATCCTGCTGCCTCAGCCTCCCGAGTAGCTGGGACTACAGGCATGCGCCACCATGCCCGGCTAATTTTTTCTATATGTATTAGTTGGCCAATTAATTTCTTTCTATTTATAGTAGAGAAGGGGTCTCACTCTTGCCCAGGCTGGTTTCAAACTCCTGACCTCGAGCACTCCACCCGCCTCTGCCTCCCAGAGTGCTAGGATTACAGGCGTGAGCGACCAAGCCCAGCCACAAAAGCCTTTTCTACCCAAGGTTATAAAAATACTGCTGGCCTTGAACTCCTGGGCTCAAGTGATCCTCCTGCCTCAGCCTTCTGTGTAGCTGGGACTATAGGCTCCTTGTCCAGCTTATAAAAATACTTTCTTATAATTTTTTCCAGATATTGTTATGGTTTCTCACTTTTTTTCTTTTCTTTTCTTTTTTTCTTACATTTAGTTCTTTGGTCCATCTGCAGGTCATTTTGGGGTATAATGTGGAAGGAGAATTAACTTTACTTTTTTCCAAGAGGTAGCCAGTTGTCACAACTACCCATTTTTAGAAAAGTCCATTTTTATTTGAAATGCCACTCCAGTAAACTTCTCTCAACAGAAAAGAAGCCAAACTCTGTAAGATAATTTAAAGAGGTTTATTCTGAGCCAAATTTGAGGACCGTGGCCTGGAGCCATGCCCAAGAAGCCTTGAACAAGTGGATTTGTTGTGGCTGGGTTACAGTTGTTTTTTTTTATTATTATTTATTTTTTTAGACAGAGTCTCACTCTTGCCCGGGCTAGAGTGCCATGGTGTCAGCCTAGCTCACAGCAACCTCAAACTCCTGGGCTCAGGTGGTCCTCCTGCCTCAGCCTCCCAAGTAGCTGGGACTACAGCCATGCGCCACCATGCCCAGCTAATTTTTTCTGTATATTTTTAATTGGCCAATTAATTTGTTTCTATTTTTAGTAGAGACCAGGCCTCGCTCTTGCCCAGGCTGGTTTCGAACTCCTGACCTTGAGCGATCCGCCCACCTTGGCCTCCCAGAGTGCCAGGATTACAGGCGTGAGCCACTACGCCTGGCCTACAGTTTGTTTTTATACATTTCAAGAAGACAGGAATTAAAGGTAAAATCATAAATCAATACATGGAAGGCATACATTGGTTTGGCCTGAAAAGGTGGGATACCTCAAAGTTACAGGTTATAGGTGGGTTTAAAGACTCTTTGACTTGTAATTGGTTAAAGAAATGAAGCTTTGTCTAAAATGTTTAGTTCAGGTAGAATGTTTTAAGTTCAGGTAAGGAAGTCTGCTAATCTGAGACAAGCTACTGGGCCATATATTTGTTGTGTAAATTGAGGACCTGCAGATCTGTCTTCTATAGCTATAAACCTGTGAGTGAGTTTTACAAAGGATGGCTCCAAGAAGGGAGGGGGCATGATAAGGCTTGTCTGAATTCTCTTTTCATGGCCAGCAACTCCATTTTATGGTATTTCCTTGGCCTAGAGGTGGTCCATTCAGTCAGCCGGTGGGGGCGGGGGAGACGGGCCTTAAGATTTTATTTTAGTTCACACTTCCACATATACATGGGCCTGTTTCATGAATGTGCTCTTCTGTATTGGTCTGCTGATTCTTGTACCAATACCTCATTTAAAGAATTACTATAATTCAAATTTTTGTTTTGTTTTGTTTTAGAGTCTGGGTCTTGTTCTGTCACCCAGAGATGGAGTGGGGTGGCAAGATCAGAGCTCACTGCGTCCTTGAATTCCTGGGCTCAAGTGATCCTACCACCTCAGCTTCCTGAATAACTAGGGCTGCCGGTTCATACCATGCCTGCCTAATTTTTAACATTTTTTTTTCTTTTTTTTCATATTGCATTATTTCAGGATGGGAAAAAGGAGCCTTTTTCCCATCCTGAAATAATGCAATATTTTTTTTTTTTTTTTTTTTTATTGGAAGGGGGATCCTCTCTCACTATGTTGCTCAAGCTGGTCGTGAACTTCTGGCCTCATGTGATCCTCCTATCTCTGCCTCCCCAAGTGCTAGGATTACAGACATGAGCCACACGTGCAGCCAAGAATTACTATAATTTTATATTTGAATTGTGTGAAATTACCATTTTTTTTGTAGGTCAGAAATCGCCAAATAATAGCATTTTCATCACTGATTAATCTTTTAATTTATAGCTTCTGAAGTATTTGGTTGTGAACTAAGATACAGTGGGTCTTTTGAATAATTAGTGTAGTGCTTATACAGCAAAGGTTCTGGAGTTGGGGTCCCTGGGCTTGATTTTTGGCTCTGTTAATTCCTTAGGGACTTAAGCAAGTGACTTTTAACCTCTCTGAGCCTCCATTTCCTCATCTGTAAAAATGTGGGATGAGAGGCCGGGCGCAGTGGCTCACGCCTGTAATCCTAGCACTCTGGGAGGCCGAGGCAGGCGGATTGCTAAAGGTCAGGAGTTCGAAACCAGCCTGAGCAAGAGCGAGACCCCGTCTCTACTATAAATAGAAAGAAATTAATTGGCCAACTAATATATATAGAAAAAATTAGCCGGGCATGGTGGCACATACCTGTAGTCCCAGCTACTCGGGAGGCTGAGGCAGGAGGATTGCTTGAGCCCAGGAGTTTGAGGTTGCTGTGAGCTAGGCTGATGCCATGGCACTCACTCTAGCCTGAGCAACAAAGCGAGACTCTGTCTCAAAAAAAAAAAAAAAAAAAAATGTGGGATGAGGATAATATTATCTACCTCATGTTGGCTGTTATTTTATAAAAGGGATTTTACCTTATTGTCCTCTGACTCACTGAGGGTGCTTTGTGTAAGGATCCAGGTGATAAATAGTTGTTTGACTTTAGTTCTGACTGGGGGAAGGGTCTTTTCACATAAAGTGTTTATGTTTGCTGCTTTCAAAAAATGAAAGTGATTATGTTTGCTGTCAGAAATCATTACAAGTTATTCTTTAGTGATTATAAAATTTAATCCAATGTATTATTGCAGTTAGAGAAATTTGGGATGTGAAAGCACTTTTTTAAATAACAGAATGCCATTTTGTAACACTAGAATTAAAAGTACATGATACATCTTTTGTGGGAACAGAAGTCTCACATTCTCCTTTTTAAACTGTTTTTCAGGGTTTGGAGAACATTGATTAAAGCAGCATTTTCCTGATTGATGAAAAAATAACTCAGTAATGGTCATCTACTCCTGCTAGAAGGTTATACAGTATATTATGTAGCATGCAGTATGTTATATAATGCTTAATAAAAATAAAATGACAGAAAAATCAAAGGCATTTCTTTTTTTAAATATACTATACAAGATCAAGCAATCTACTCCATGTAGCTTATCATTTAAAAAACTAGAAGACAACGGTGAGGCTTATATATTTATAGATATTATGTATACCAAGCACCTATCTCTGTGCCTAGCACCTACTACTTCATAAATTGTAGTTGGCACCATTTTAATAGATTCATATATTTTAAAAACACTCTTTCTTCAGAGATGGCTAGGAGAATACAGAAATTTTTTTTTTTTTTTTTTTTTGAGACAGAGTCTCGCTTTGTTGCCCAGGCTAGAATGAGTGCCATGGCATCAGCCTAGCTCACAGCAACCTCAAACTCCTGGGCTCAAGCGATCCTTCTGCCTCAGCCTCCCAAGTGGCTGGGACTACAGGCATGCGCCACCATGCCCGGCTAATTTTTTCTATATATATTATTTGGCCAATTAATTTCTTTCTATTTATAGTAGAGACGGGGTCTCACTCTTGCTCAGGCTGGTTTCGAACTCCTGACCTCGAGCAATCCGCCCGCCTCGGCCTCCCAGAGAGCTAGGATTACAGGCGTGAGCCACCGCGCCCGGCCAGAAAATTTTTTTTTTTTTTTTTTTTTTTTAGTTCCTTTTCTGGGTAGATGCTATAGTGTTTAAAATTTTGGTTAGGATACTTTTAAAACAGATTGCACTTCAGCTTTCATGCATTTTGCATCGTATCTAACCATAGCATATGATTAAGCATTGATTTTTGTTTTAGAATAGGGCAGCAATAGCAATCATTTAGCTTATTAAAATGAGAGTATACTGACCACTTGAAATAAAGAGTTACATGTTCAACATTAAACATAACTAAATACTATGGAGCTCTGAAAAGGTATAACTACTCTGAAGATGGTGATACTCAATGTGTATACAGCAACATCACAAATGACATCAAGATGTCTACTTTCATTTTGATCTTTTATCCAGCTTAACATCTGATCTAATCATGACTTTAAACATACCTGCATTGTATGATTTCCACTGACCTCACTACAGGGCAGGGCTTACAGAAGGAAGGAAGTGGCTTTCATACTTAGAGTAATAGTCTATATTATGCCACCCTGTGATGGTGAGGCAATAACCTTTTACTGTTTAAGGAAAACCACCACTTCAAACTTAATATATCCTCTATTATTATTTAGTACTTCACAGGCCTCATTTAATTGTTAAGAGAACTATCCTTAGAAAGGGAGAAAGAGGGCACATAGTTCACATGAGGAGTTGTGGATTTAGAAGATGTAATGATGACATTAGTAAATCCTAAATCTATTGATTTTTAGGTCTTTTATTTCTCCACTGTGCCTCTAGGCAGGGATCATAAGTTTAACTCTTCCTCTTGCCCCCAGAAAGGGTCTCATTCTGCCCAGGCTACAGTGCAGTGGCATCATCATAGCTCACTGCAACCTCAAACTCCTGGGCTCAAGCAATCCTCCCACCTCAGCCTCCTGAGTAGCTGGGACTACAGGTGTGTGCCACCATGCCCAGCTAATTTTTCTTATTTTTTATCTTTTTAGAGATAAGGTCTCAACTATGTTGTTCAGGTAGGTCTCAAATCCTGGCCTCAAGTGATCCTCCTGCCTCATCCTCCCAAAGTGCTAGGCATCAGTCACTTTGCCCTGCCAAGTTTATCTCCTTAGATGAATGTCAGGTCTGTATAGTGAAGAGCTACAAAATGACAGGTAGAAATCAGAATTGGTCAGGTTTAGAATAAGGATCCAAATCCTTCACCTCCCTTTTTTGTAGTATCTACTCAGAAATTGAATTTTATTTTTATACTCTACTGCCAGAGAGTAAATCAGATTAAAACACCCTGAAGCTAGAAGATTATGGTGGTGGTATGCAGTCTGGATTTCTTTTGATTTTTTTTTTTTTTTTGCAAGTGCAATTAGAAGTGTTTTCTTACAGCAGCTCTAACATTTATGGTCTAGCCACTGACCTTGGATCCATCTGTCACCTGCTCTTAAGGCCTGGTGAAGTGCTGCTTAGGAAGCAATGCCATTTGTTTGGTTTTATTCATTCTTTATTTTTTTAAAAATTAAATGTTATTCACATAGCTCAAAAATCCAACAATATAACGTAGTGAAAAGACTTGCTCTAATCCCTTGCCCAGCACTTGTCCATTCACACCACCCCAAAGGTTTTCTTTATGCACGTATAAATTTAAACAAGTTCATCTTTGATTTTTATGCAGTGGTAGTATCTAACACATACTGTTGACCTCTTGTTTGGAAGAAAAGTTCTTTGGAAGAAAAAATATTTTTGCTTACAGGGATTGGAATTCTATGAAATCATATTTACCAGGCTTCCATAGTTATTTCTGGGATCAAATGAAATAGGAAAAACTGAAAAAAGATAGAGGAAGCCATGCACATTCAGAAGGGAGAGGAAAAGAATGGCCCTGCCCTTTGTCTGGGAAACATTTATTTATTTGTTTGGTTTTAGCTTTCTCAGGTTGAAAGGGAAACATTTTTAAATGAAATGTTTATGAAAAAGGAAATTCTACAATCAAAAATTCAAACTTAGAAGGACCCTTATACATTTAGTCTAAACTCTGATTCCACGGATGAAGAAATAAGGTTGACAGATGGGAAGTGATTGCTTAGCCAGCCAGTGGCAGAACTGGGCCTAGAATCCTGGGTGTTTTGACTCCCAAACTAGCATACTTTTAACTGTTCTTTGTGGTTCACATCATTGGTTGAGTAAATACTACATTCCAGGCCAGGCACTGTGCCTCAGATTTGAGTAAGACACAGTCCTGTCCTCCAGCTCACAGTCAGTGGGAGTGACAGACAATTACATGAAGGATAGGTGTTGTGGCAGAAGTTTGCAGGTGCCGTGGGAGCACAGAGTTGGGGCTGGGCTCAGCCTTGGGTTGCAGGAAAAGGAAAGGGCTTAGGGTAAGTTTCCAGGGAATGTCACACTAAGCCAAGTCTTGAAAGTTGGGTGGGGTTTACCAGAGAAACAACTGGGGGGAGGACATTCCAAACAGAGGGAACAGCATGAGGATTGGAGACATGAACTAGGATGGCTGTGTGGGAAAGCTCTGTAAGCAGTTCTGCGGAACTAGAGCAGAGAGAGCAAAGTTCGAGTAGAGGGAGGGACTGCAGAGGTTGGCAGGACCCAGAACATGAAGGGCCTTGTATGTTGCCCTCAGGGAGAATTTCTCCCAAGGGCAATTGGGAGCCTATTCAGGGCAGGAAGCAGGAAAGTAATGTGGCGACATGGACTCATCAGATCTGCGTGGCTGCTCAGCATAGGGTAATTTAAAAACACTGATTTTCAACCAGCTGAGTTTGTCCCCTAGGGCACATTCGAAATGTCTGGAAACATTTTTTTCTTGTCACAACAGGAGGAGTTTGGAGGGAGAGGTGTTGCTGACATCTAGTGGGTAGAAAGAAGCCAGCAATGCTTCTAAACATCTTACAATGCACAAGACAACCCTACAGGACAGTCTGGTAGCCCAAAAAGTCTATGGTGCAGAGGTTGAGAAACCCTGAAAACAGTAGCAGAGGCCGGGCGAGGTGGCTCACACCTGTAATCCTAGCACTCTGGCCAAGGCGGGCGTTCGAGGTCAGAAGTTCGAAATCAGCCTGTCAAGAGGAGACCCCATCTCTACTATAAATAGAAAGAAATTAATTGACCAAGTAATATATATAGAAAACATTAGCCAGGCATGGTGGTGCATGCCTGTAGTCCCAGCTACTCGGGAGGCTGAGGCAGCAGGATTCCTTGAGCCCAGGAGATTGAAGTTGCTGTGAGCTAGGCTGACGCCACGGCACTCACTCTAGCCTGGGCAACAAAGTGAGACTCTGTCTCAAAAAAAAAAAACCCAAAAAACAGTAGCAGAGTCTCCATTAAGGTACACACTAAGAAGTTTTTTTTTTTAATTCCTACTGATTCAAGAATATATGGGAACAATTTCTCTCCTTCCTCCCCATCCTGGTTCTTTTTTTCATTACAGTTCAGATCTATAAACTTGAACTTTGTCCCTTCTCTGGAGGCATTTGTTTTTCCAAGGAAATATCCCAACTTACTCTGTGATGTGCCGTAGGTGGAGAAGGCACAGAACGTGGGTTTTTTTTGTATGTTTTTTGTATTTTTTTTTTCTCTCCCAAATAGATGATGTGAGCTGTGGAGACACAGAATGTTGGGAATAACTTTATGTCAGGAAGCCCCCCCATCTGCAGGTTGAGTGACCTTTGGTAGGTCACATCCCTGATTTGAGCCTCAGCTCTCCCATCTCTGAAGTGAGGATAGTATGTGTTCGGCATATGTCCCTGAGTTTCTGAGATAGTCTCATGTATGTGAAGTACTTTGTAAGTGTATAGCCCTGTGCATGTGGAAGGGACCCACATTATGAGCACCCCTCTTACCTGCTCTCCAGTCCACCTCCAACCCCCCCAAAGTGACTTACACAAATAAGGTGTCAGGAGGGCCCTCAGGCCAGGTCTTTGGTTCCCTGTTAGAGTGATCACACGAGGGAATCTCAGAGCATTGCAAAGACAACAGATAGTAGGAACTTCAATGAAGAAATGAATTTTCCTGAAGATATTTTCTGAAAACAGCTAAAAATGCAGGTTAATGCTACTGTGAGAACCGAGTGCCTGGTTACCCCTCTCAGCTCTTGCTGCTTGCTGTATGCTAAGGGAAGTTGGTGAGTGGGTGAGGGTGAAGCTGGCCATTCTCACCAAAAGGCTTCTAGATGAAGGTACAGGGTGGGGGATAAGAGTTACACATCATGTGGTTTTCAAGATTCCCTATCACTCTGTTGCTTCTGTGGTCTGAGAACTCAAATTATTCTATTGTACTTTTGTGAGAAACAAGACATGTGGAACAATTACAAGTTTTTTTTTCTGTACCAAGTATGTACATGTGGATTTTAGCTATCTAAAGATATTGGCATTTGGCTTATTGGTTTGGGTCTGTGTGTACTTGTGTAATGTTCCCCTCCAACCTCATCCACTCCCTCCTGACCAAATATTACATCTCTGAGGTTTTCATACTCTAGAATATTCTTTTCCAGGGGAAGCTGGAGCAGACCTTTGTGGCCTATAGCATATGGAGCCTGGGGTTGAGAATGTTCTTATAACCTTCATATTTTGATGCACTTTTGATAAAAGAGAGAGAAATTCTTATAAAGAATAAATCCTAGGCCGGGCGAGGTGGCTCACGCCTGTAATCCTAACACTCTGGGAGGCCGAAGCAGGTGAATCATTCAAGGTCAAGAGTTTGAAACTAGCCTGAGCAAGAGCAAGATCCCGTCTCTACTATAAATAGAAAGAAATTAATTGGCCAACTAAAAATATATAGAAAAAAATCAGCCGGGCATGGTGGCATATGCCTGTAGTCCCAGCTACTTGGGAGGCTGAGGCAGGAGGATCGCTTGAGCCCAAGGAGTTTGAGGTTGCTGTGAGCTAGGCCACGGCACTCTAGCTCGGGTGACACAGTGAGACTCTGTCTCAAAAACAAAAAAAAGAATAAATCCTTTGCTATATTTGCATAATCTTTGTTAAGGGTTTCTTTGGCTTTTTGTGTACTCACTGTGTCTTATGCTGTTGGCTGTAATATACCTTTCTCCACCCCCAAAGACTCTTCTGCAATAAATAATTGCTTTTAGGATTTCCATAAATCTTTTTTTTTTTTTTTTTTTTTTGAGACAGAGTCTTACTCTGTTGCCCGAGCTAGAGTGCCGTCGCATCAGCCTAGCTCACAGCAACCTCAAACTCCTGGGCTCAAGCGATCCTTCTGCCTCAGCCTCCCGAGTGGCTGGGACTACAGCCATGTGCCACCATGCCCGGCTAATTTTTTCTATATATTTTTGGTGGCCAATTAATTTCTTTCTAATTTTTAGTAGAAATGGGGTCTCACTCTTGCTCGGGCTGGTTTTGAACTCCTGACTTTGGGCGATCCACCCGCCTTGGCCTCCCAGAGTGCTAGGATTACAGGCGTGAGCCACCATGCCTGGCCGATTTCCGCAAATCTTGATTTAAGATTAGACACATAACTGTTCTTTTCAGGGCATCGCCAAGAAAATGGCTCAGCAGATCTTACTTGTGAAAACCCATGTAACTATTGCTTTATTAGTTTGAACACATTTGCATCATTCGTTGTTTTGTTTCTTGGTAGGTACCTTCGTCAGTTCCAGAAAATATGGAAAGACCAATTATTATATTTGGGCTAGAGAGTAGTTAGGTAATAAGATTTTTAAACAAGCATGTAATTTTGATTATGACCCCCCAAAAACTATAATCCCAAAGGCAATATAAAGAAGGTAGGGAAAACATTGGGAGCATTACTGCCCCAAGAAAACAAAAATATTTTCTCTGTGTTTAAGAATTTCTTTGGTATCCCGGTATAAGAAGCTCCTAAGAAAAAATAAATAAATAAATAATAATAAAAAGGTAAACAAAGAATTTCTTTGGTATACTGTGCCTATCCTCCTGTGAGCCACCTGCCATGTGGCTGGAGAGTGTTTCATTCAGCAGATAGATTTTCCTTCTAAGCCTAACACACTTGTTTCTAGAGGCCAGAAAACAGGCCATCCCTCAGAAGCCTCCTCTTTAATCTAACCTCTAAGAACTTAGTATTTGGGGTTGGGTTGGTCATGTCTCTAGGGCAACCCTGATGTTTTCATCCAGTGTCCATGACAGCAGCCCACTCTAGTTATGACTATGGACCAGGACATCAAGGCATCACCACGAAAAATCCAGCTATCCAGGAACAGCTTTGCCATAGTACTTTTGTTCTGAGCAAAGCACTATTCAATGAGGCATTCATGCTCAAAGACTGCTAGAACATTCCAAGGGATCTTTGCGACATCACGACTTAGGGATTCACCCAGCTGGGTCTGCCTGATTAGCACAGTACTGGGTCTGTGGCTTTTACTGTTGGAGAATGGGCCTTAGCTTGAGAAAGGTCCTGGGCTCCTATCACCTCCTCCCTCTTCCCAAGGCAGTCTGGTGGCCTTTTAGACTTGAAGGACAATACTCAGCCACACTTGCTTAGAACCTGCCCAAATCCAGCATGCCTCGTTTGGAGTCAGGAAGCATTTCATTGTCCCCTGCTTTGACATGCTAGTTATCTTTTCATATGGGCACACTTTATTTTCTCAACTCTATTGTAAGTGTATTGAGGGTGGAAACCTTGTCTTAGCTTCTCACAATTCCTGCCACCTGTGCACTTTACAGGCACTTAAAAAATATATGTGCTGGGCTGACTGGGTTCATTGCACAAAAAGAGAATGTCAGCATTTCGCCTGGGTTTCACAGCCAAGAGGCACCAGTCTTGCCAGGCATAGGTAGCAGAGGATGAAAGAGGAGAGAGCAGGGGAAAGAATAAGAAGATAAATAAGGGAAAGAGGTGACAGAGTGAGCATGAGAGAATAAGAGAGCAGAGGGAAGTCACTGGGAGGAAATTAAAATGACTGTGGGGACACAGGTGGAGAAGAATAGATTCCAGGCTCAGGAGAGAGGGCCATGATTTCAGCTTCATCCCCTCTTTCTTATGCTCAGATATATACCACCCCTGCTTGGAGGCATCTCCCTGGATTTTCCTCAATTTGCAACCAAGGTCAAGCTCATACAACTTGGCAAAGGACAGCCAGTAAGTTGAGAGGCAAGGTGTTGGGACAAGGAAAATGACTTTTATTTGGAGAGCCAACAAAACAAGAAGGTGGTGGACTAACATCCCAAAGAGCCATCTAAAATTGCTAAGAACTTTAGGCTCCTTTTTATCTTAAGGGAAGGAAGTGGGGTGGTTGGGTTACAAGAGGTAACTGGGGGGCCCAGGGGACTGCAGACATCTGGGCATCTGTGAGGGTCTTAGGAAGTTGTAAAACTTCTTTGCTCTTAGTCAGTTAACTTTGGAGGACAAAGGTCAGGATTCTCCTAAAAGTCTTTAACACAGTATTGTTACTCATATGTATGCTTTCCTTATCTCCCTGGGAGTTAGTGGGGTTTTTTTGTTGTTTGTTTGTTTTTTGAGACAGAGTCTTACTCTGTTGCCTGGGCTAGAGTGCCATGGCGTCAGCCTAGCTCACGGCAACCTCAAACTCCTGGGCTCGGGCGATCCTCCTGCCTCAGCCTCCCGAGTAGCTGGGACTACAGGCATGCGCCACCATGCCCGGCTAATTTTTTCTATATATATTAGTTGGCCAATTAATTTCTTTCTATTTATAGTAGAGACAGAGTCTCGCTCTTGCTCAGGCTGGTTTCAAACTCCTGACCTCAAGCAGTCCTCCCGCCTCGGCCTCCCAAAGTGCTAGGATTACAGGCGTGAGCCACTGAACTTGGCCTATTTCTATTTTCAGTAGAGACAGGTCTCACTCTTGCTCAGGCTGGTCTTGAACTCCTGAGCCCAAACGATCCTACTGTCTCAGTCTACCGTAGTGCTAGGATTACAGATGTGAGCCACTGCGCCCGGCCACTGGGAGTTAGTGTTACTGAAAGCTCTGGCACTTGTCCCTGAGGCTGCATCAGAGGCATGAGGATAGTGGTTTGAGGAAAAGAAAACAGAAGTTTATTAATTTGCCAGGAAATGAGGAGAATGGCAGACTCTTGTCTTAAAGTATCATTGTCTCATCTATAAGCAGAAATACAGAGTATTTAAAGTGGAGTTTTCATCTTCAGGCAATTGCTATTTTACTATAGTTGACCTAGCACTCTGGGAGGCCGAGGCGGGCGGATTGCTTGAGGTCAGGAGTTCGAAATCAGCCTGAGCAAGACTGAGACCCCGTCTCTACTATAAATAGAAAGAAACTATTGGCCAACTAATATATATAGAAAAAATTAGCCGGGCATGGTGGCGCATGGCTGTAGTCCCAGCTACTCGGGAGGCTGAGGCAGCAGGATTGCTTGAGCCCAGGAGTTTGAGGCTGCTGTGAGCTAGGCTGACGCCACAGCACTCACTCTAGCCTGGGCAACAGAGTGAGACTCTGTCTCAAAAAAACAAACAAACAAAAAAAAAACTAGTTGATGGTTCTGATCCATCCCATCTCCAGTGAAGACAATCTCGTGACCTCTGCCTGGACAATTCTGTTGAGCCATCTTCTGTGGTACAAGAAAACAAAAGACACAAAACGGATAAAACTCCCCTGCCCTTCTGATATATTGCCTTTGCCCCACCTGAGTCAGAGCTTCAAGTATGTCCATCCCCTCACCAGGGGTCCTCAAACTTTTTAAACAGGGGGCCAGTTCACTGTCCCTCAAATCGTTGGAGGGCCGTTGGAGAGTGCAGCGCACATTCCACACATGCGCACTGTGGGCCCGGGACCAGTGGGCTGCTAAGCAGGACAGGCAGCAGCGGCAAAAACACCCAGCAGGCTGGGTAAATGTCTTTGGCAGGCCACATGTGGCCCGAGGGCCATAGTTAGAGGACCTCCGCGACTGTGCGCACTGCACCCATTAGGTGTGAAATACCTATCCCCTCCTCCTCCCTCCCATCTGCCCGACACCCGATGAATGTTACTACTATATGTGCACTTAAGTGTTGATCAGTCAATACCAATTTGATGGTGAGTATGTGTGGTGCTTGTTTTTCCATTCTTGTGATACTTCACTTAGCATAATAGGCTCCAGCTCTATCCAGGATAACACAAGAGGTGCTAGATCACCATTGTTTTTTTTTGTGGCTGATTAGAACTCTATGGTATACATAAACCATGTTTTATTAATTCACTCACGTATAGATGGGCACTTGGGTTGCTTCCACATCTTTGCAATTGTGAATTGTGCTGCTATAAACATTTGAGTGCAAATGTCTTTTTTATAGAATGTCTTTTGTTCTTTTGGGTAGATGCCCAGTAATGGGATTGCTAGATCAAATGATAGATTTCCTTCTATCTCTTTGAGGTATCTCCATATTACTTTTCATAGAGGTTGAACTAATTTGCAGTCCGACCAGCAGTGTATCTATCTACACTCATTGTTATGAGGAATTTAAGTTATTTCTGCATGTCCTGGGGTCTTAGCCTATATGGCCTTACTCACTTTTTGGTAGACCTCAGGAGGAAAAGTACTTGCTGCTTCTTGCAAAACCTGCAGTTGCAGTCAACAATGTGCAAGTCTGCTGAGGCCCAAACTTCAAAATGAACTGCTCTGCAGTGGCAACCTCCTGTGTGCTTCACCAGGCCCTGGTATTCAAAGCCAGCAAGAGCTTGGTGGTACCCTCGGAGGTGAGCTTCTGCCACTTCTGGCAATGCTCCTGGTGCTCCTGCTGCTCACTCAGGTCTGGTGTGGCCACCAAGGACATAGGGGTCGCCAGAGTCAGCAGTGGAGCAGCACCAGCTCGGTGGTGGCTCTCTGGGGCCTGCCTCCTGGGCCCACAGCGATGAGTTCCTCAGTCACTGCTGCCCAGCCCCCATCCCCTGCCTGGCTCACAGAGTGCCACCATGCATAGCTGGTGCCAGGGGGTCAGGGAGGTAGCCAAGGGGGAGGACCTCGACTGCTTCTGCCCATGTGGCTTGGTGCTAATCAAGTCCCTACTGTCAATCATACCGGGGTCTTCTGTGAGGATATTTGGATTGGAGCCACTAGTAAGGCAGGGGGCCCTGGGCCCCCTCCTTCGTCATCTGAGTCCTGGACTCAAAAAACCATTTTCTCTCCCAGGGGTTTCCTTTTACCTGGAGCCCTTTGCAATTTTGGACAGTGTTCTTTCCAAAGTCCTTCCTTTTTTACAAAAAGCACACTGATTATATTTCAACCTGGGGCAACTTTTTCCACCCTTTCCTTTTGACTGTTCTCAAAGGACCCTTGGTTAGTGCAGCTAACAGACAACACATAGGTTTCTGTTTCTGTTATTCCCTAGTGTTATATACTTTAAAGGCACTATTAACAAATTGTGAGGGATTCATACCAGTTACCCCTTCCACATGCTGCAGCTTTCTCCTTATATCTGGAGTGTTCTGCCCTATAAAAGTCATATTAACCATGTGCATATTCCCAGGGGCCTCAGGATCTGCATGTGCATATTTCCCATATGCCTGATAGATGTGTTCCCAAAATTCAGAGGGATGGTCTGCATTAGGCTCCCATTTTTTTTTTTTTTTTTGAGACAGAGTCTCACTCTGTTGCCTGGGCTAGAGTGCCATGATGTCAGCCTAGCTCACAGCAACCTCAAACTCCTGGGCTCAAGCAATCCTCCTTCCTCAGCCTCCCAAGTAGCTGGGACTACGGGCATGTGCCACCATGCCTGGCTAATTTTTTCTATATATTTTTAGTTGGCCAGTTAATTTCTTTCTATTTATAGTAGAGACGGGGTCTCCCTCTAGCTCAGGCTGGTTTCAAACTCCTGACCTTGAGCAATCCACCTGCCTTGGCCTCCCACAGTGCTAGCATTACAGGCTTGAGCCACCATGCTGGCCTTAGGATTCCATTTTGTATAAGTCCAATAATACCCTGCAGGCTGATCTTGCACATTCAAGCCCCCTATCTGATATTGCTGAAATGGAAATTGCCCTGCCTTGGCTATGGGCACCCTCTGGCCAAATTGAGTTTCCTGCCAGGTCTTAGAAGGAGAGACCATTCCCACTCCCAAGTCATAACCTAGTGGGCATGGGACTGAAGAACAGGTTCCAGTCGCTCCCTCCCCTGCCCCTCTCGTGGTGCCAAGTTGGCATCGGTTGTGGGCAGCAGAAGTTGCCCCGGGCCTGACTCTGTGAGGGGCTGCCTACCAGGCCATCTGCAGGGCTTTGGTGGCGGGAAAGTTGCTCCCGTTGGTGCACTCCGCGACCACCACACTGGAGGCCCATGGCTATTGCAGTTGCCCTGGTGGGCCTGGCATGGATTGGTTCCCCCCAGCCAATGGGTCTGCCCTTGGGGCGGCAGTTCTGAGTGGCACCTTGCCTCAGCCAGCACCCAGCAGTTAACTAAGAACTGGTGCAGGCCAGCGGAATCCAACTGTTTTAATTAAACCAAAGCATTGAGAAGGCCCGCAGTGGACAGAACAGTGGGGTCCCAACAGTACGAGCTCAAGTGTGGCCAAGCCTGTGGTGCCTTCCCCAGTGGATGGGGAGCTGGTGGCAAGGGAGTGTGGTAGGTTTGGATCCAACCTGGTTAATTCCTCCCCAGTTTTATCACCCAGCCTTTCAGACTCTTTATTATCCAATTGCATGAAAGATTTTATATATGGGGTCTTGTCCAATTTACCTGACCTTCGACAAAGTAATTCCAGTTGTAAGACAGTATAACAATTTAAGGTTCCACTCAACAGCCACTTCTCATACAGCTTCGGGCTACTGCTATTTAACTATAGCATCTCCTGTGAAGACACTCTCATGACCTCTTCCCAGACAATTCTGTTGAGCCATCTCCTGTGGTACAAAGAACACTCCCCAGCCCCTCTGATTACTCACCTCAGGCAGGGATGCAGTTTTTAATTCCCAAAAAGAGTGTGTGTGGGGGTGGTTAAAGAGACAACCCGCAAAACATTTTACCCTTTTTCAGGCCATTCCCTCTGTTATAGCAGTTTCTTTGTGATTCCTCTGCTTTTGGATTCTGTCTATTGTGGCTAGTCCTGTCCTCATCATGACTGTGGTAACTAATGTTTATCAAGCATTTCCAGTGTGCCCATCCTTGATCTGAGTTCTCTGTATGAATCATCTCATTTTATCTTCTCATCAACCCTGTGAAGTAACCATTAAGATCCCCATTGTAGGCCGGGTGTGGTGGCTCACACCTGTAATCCTAGCACTCTGGGGAGGCCGAGGCAGGCGGATTGCTCGAGGTCAGGAGTTCGAAACCAGCCTGAGCAAGAGCAAGACCCCATCTCTACTATAAATAGAAAGAAATTAATTGGCCAACTAATACAAATAGAAAAAAATTAGCCGGGCATGGTGGGCACATGCCTGTAGTCCCAGCTATTCAGGAGGCTGAGGCAGGAGGATCGCTTGAGCCCAGGAGTTTGAGGTTGCTGTGAGCTAGGCAGACACCACGGCACTCACTCTAGCCTGGGCAACAAAGCGAGACTCTGTCTCAAAAAAAAAAAAATATCCCCATTGTACACAAGAATCTCAGAGAGGTGAAACAATGTGTTTGAAGTCACAACATCACACTAGTATGTGGCAAAGCTGGGATATGAAACCTTCCATCTGTGTTCAGGGTCTACGTTCTTCCTACTAAGCCACACTACCTCCCACACTTCCCCTTCCCATGCCCATTCACCTACCTCTTCACTCCATGTCCGCAGCACGATCTCTGAGTACGGGACCTTAAAGTATGTGATGTCTTTCCAGGCAATGAACTCAGCATTTCTTGCTGGATAAAGACACTTTACAGGGCACTTTTCTTCCTTTGTTGGGATTGAGATCCATTGTCTCATGGTAAGCAGCCACTCCATCTATGGAGCATGGTTAAGAGTAGGGGTTCTGAGACTCAGGGAATTCAGGGACTAGTAAAATTAAGAAAATAAAACTGGGTCCTGACATAGGGTCATTAACTTTTCATTTCACCAGTTAAGATAATTTAAAAGAATACTATTTATAATACCATTACTATTAATAATACTAAGAATATCTAACCATTATAGAGAAAGCTTATAATGTACAAGGCATTGTGCTCAGTCTTCACATGAATTGTCTGGTTTGAGCCCCATAGAAACCTTATTCTGTAGGCATTATTACTGTCCCCATTTGATATTATAGACAAGGAAACAGAAAGAAAAATGTCATGTAAATTGTTCCTGTGTCTGTGCTGATCACATTATAGTATACTCTTTCATCCTTGATTCATAAAAGACATTTTTGAAAATAATCAAGTACACAATGGCAGTCCTAACCTCAGAATTTGGGAATAAAAAAGTAAAAGCTCAGTCAATTAAGTCAGACATCTCTGGGTTTGAGTTTAGTACAACGTACTTAACACTCTGTATGTTTTGGTTTGTTCAACTGTAATGTGAAAGTACTAATACCTACCTTATGGTGCCATTGTGAGGGGTAAGTGACTTAACAGACACTGAAGGCTTAACACAGTGCCTGCCACATCATAAGGATACCCAAAACATACCAGCTGCGAGGCTTAGCATCAGTGCTCCTCCTGGCACAGCTCTGTAAGCTCATCTGCTGCTGAAAAGTCTCTGTGATCTGAATGTGGAGGAAAAAAGAAAAAGAAACTAGGTATGGCTACTACAGCTTGTCCTGCTATTGAGGTTTGACAGTTGCAGTCACTGATTCTCCTCCTCCTTCCCTCACTATCTCACCCGCCTTTATTAATAGAAACAGTCAGAAACTTGTGGGCTTTGCTTCCCATTGGTTGAATTGGTGTTGCCCTGGCAGCACCCGTAAACATTCTGTCTGGGAATCTTGGGGAAAAGCTGCTTGGAGACTCCTTCTGAGGCTTCCCCAGCTACCACTGCTACTGCTTCAAACAAGGATCTGGTTGCTCAGGTACTGTGAATCCTAAAGGGGTGGGGGAGCCCACAAAAAGCACTTATAGGGGTTCTCCCTATTCATTACCCAGCCCCCAAACCTGACCATGCTCCCATCTCCTCTCATTCATCCTGCTCATCTGGCCTCTTATTAGGAAGGGAAGGGAAGGAAAAGAACTAGGCAAGGCCAGTAGGAGGGAGGCTTAAGAATGATGTTTGCCTATAGACGTGGGAGGAGAAAAAGTGAGCTTCCTCCTGGGCCCTGCTCTCCACTTTCCCTCACCTGCTATAGCACAGGGATCCCCAGGAAGGTCGTAAGGAGGTCTTTCCATGCGTGAAGTCCCCACCCCATTTGCTTAGTGTTGGAGGTCACAGATTTGGTTTCTAGTCCATTTATCAATAGGGAATTTGCTGAAAGCCAAGTCAGTGAATGACCAAGCCACCAATTGGGCAATTTTCTGAAGATCAAGTTGCTGCATGGCTACTTCACCAAAACCTACTGAATTTACCAATTCACACAAAAACTTTTGTGTGGCTGTCTTTAACTACGGAATTTACAGCTAATTGCTTTGGCCAAATCATCATGACCTATGGGCTAGGGAGAGCCAGTTCTCTAGTTTTAAGGGCCTTCAGGCCCCTCACCCCCTACGCTTTAGCCATTCCTGCTCTGGAGTGGGCAGTCTGGAAAGATTTCATTTCCCCTAGCAGATGATCCTGTTTACCCCCCAACTGCAGCAACAGGGAACTCAGGCAGAGGCAAACCCAGCATTAAAATGCTAATGTCGGCCAGGCGTGGTGGCTCATGCCTGTAATCCTATCACTCTGGGAGGCCAGGCGGATTGCTCAAGGTCAGGAGTTCAAAACCTGCCTGAGCAAGAGGGAGACCCCACCTCTACTAAAAATAGAAAGAAATCAATTGGCCAACTATAGAAAAAATTAGCCGGGCATGGCGGCACATGCCTGTAGTCCCAGCTACTCGGGAGGCTGAGGCAGGAGGATTGCTTGAGCCCAGGAGTTGAAGGTTGCTGTGACCTAGGCTGACATCACGGCACTCTACCCGGAGCAACAGAGTGAGACTCTTTCTCAAAAAAAAAAAAAAAAAATGCTAATGTCAAGGCCTAAATGAACACCAGTCAACATTATTACAGGAATATTCACAGGCTGTTCAAATCATTCTTGGACTGATGTTCATGGGAACTGTTTTGTCTTGTGCAGTATTCACCACCCTGGGATCAATAATGATGTTGAGAGAGCAAACTGTTATAGTCCGATATGCGAGAAAAGACCACCTTAGAAACCAAATTGGGCCACATTGTGAGTCTTTCTTTACTAGCCAGGACTACTCATGTCCTGCAGGAGGCAGGCACAGAAAAGTAGTGATGAGAGTGGAAAAACGGCCCCTTTTTAAAGGCAAAAAAACACACTCTAAAAATCTAATTAGCAAGCACTTTTACAGAAGTGAGAGAAAGCATTAATCTTACATTTTTATCTTGCTTTAGCACAAGGCGGGGGGGATTGGAGCTTTGAGATGGGTTTTGTAGGAGTCACCGGCTGCAGCTAAGATTCAGGCGAGAGGAAGCCTCTGAAGTATCATAATTACAGACAGCATTAATCTTAGTTGAAGTACATCCTGCATCCTGTGATCTAAGCCCGAGCGCATTTCACTAGGTACATAAAGGATGTCAGGCACTTCGACCCTAGACTAGCGGCTATATCTTGTGGACAGTTGTGCCATGTACCACTGCCCTTCACCTTAGTTTCTAAACTTAATCACACTAGCAGAGGTGGGATGGCAGGTGCAGAGTCAGATAAGGGTCAGCTGAAACTTTCCCACTCTCCTAACTAAGCAAACATAATACAGAAGCTAATGACTGGTTATTGGCTACCTATGGTCCCTAGGCCCTAACAAAACAAAGGCTCACAGGGAGAGGGTAGGCACATTCTAGACTCCATGAAAATGTGAGAACAGAGCTCTGTGGGGGAAATTTCCTCTTTCCTCCTAAAGTTCACTGAAAGACCAACTCACAATTAAGGCAGATTAATAAGAGAATTACAGAATGATTACCCAATATCCCAGTGAGGTTCAGAAATTTTTATATCATTCTTTTATTTATTTATTTGAGACAGAGTCTCACTCTGTTGCCTGGGCTAGAGTGAGTACCGTGGCGTCAGCCTAGCTCACAGCAACCTCAGACTCCTGGGCTCAAGCAATCTTCCTGCCTCAGCCTCCCGAGTAGCTGGGACTACAGGCATGTGCCACCATGCCCGGCTAATTTTTTTTTCTATATATATTAGTTGGCCAATTAATTTTTTTTCTATTTATAGTAGAGACGGGGTTTTGCTCTTGCTCAGGCTGGTTTTGAACTCCTGACCTCGAGCAATCCACCCGCCTCGGCCTCCCAGAGTGCTGGGATTACAGGCGTGAGCCACCGTGCCCGGCTTATACCTTTCTTTTAGAGGAGAGGGGTAGAGGAGGAAAAGAGGTAATTCTGTTTAGGGGCAATAAATGGTTGCTAGGGAGGATGAATGAATGGGGGAAACAGATTAACTTGTAAATGATTGTCCTTGCAAATTAAATTAACCTGAGAGAGAGAAAATATTTTATAATTAAGAAATATTTTATATTTAAAATGATTTGGGCCAGGTCTGGTTGCATTCTCAATCATCTTTCTACAATACATTGAGATAACAGGGAGAGGGAAGGGCAGTCAATTGTTCTTTTTGATGAGTCTGATTTATTCAGATAGAGGGAAAGCCCCTTCCAAAGCCTGTTGATCTCTAAGGGCCCTTAATTCAAAATACTCTTTATACCAAGGAGTCATATTTTGGGGTGAAATTTCCTAAGCTGCTTCAGCCCCGCTACCCTTTCTGAATCTTGGAGGCAGAAGAGCAGTGTAGTTACAAGCACAGGTTGTGGAGCCAGACAGTCTGGGTGTGCAGCTCAGTTTCCTCATTTTCACATGGCGACAAGAGGTCTTCTGTTTATGATTTAGGGTCCTGGTAGGAAACCGTAGGCGTGCTAAAATGAGGATAGTGGAGAAGGGTTAAAGGAAATAATTACCAAGGTGTCGGCAGAGTGCAGGGAAACAAAGGAAAGTGCAGCTCTCTGGGCTAGTAACAGGGGGGCCAAAAGGGTTGAGGGGAAAGAATGGTTACCCTTACTAGACTGAGAAGTCATGTGAGAGAGCTGTTCTGAGAGAAACTGGGACCTTCTCCATGCAGCCAGCTACAGGCAACCCTGTTGGGGGAGAGCCACCAGGGATATATACTTGGACCTCACCCTCTTTCCTTCAGCCTGATCTCCTTATTGTGTGGAACCTCCTGGAAGCCACAGGGCACAGGAGAGCTCATTCACTGGTCTAGTCAGGTTAGCCTTCCAGGGCAGTGAGCAGGGAGAGACAGGGGGAGAGTAGTCTGGAAGGGCAAATGGAAAGTGTTCAATGCATGATCTCATAGGGCTGTGGTGATAGCTAAATGAAACACAACAATTGCACACCCCCAAATTGGGAGCTGTTATTTATAGAAAATAAATGGCTCTGTTTTGGAGAGAGATATTCACTCTCATGCAGCCCCCTGTCCCCAATGCAAGGATTACCTGTAAGGAATTTAAAACTGTTCTGGCAAAAGATAAAATAGGCCGGGCGCGGTGGCTCACGCCTGTAATCCTAGCACTCTGGGAGGCCGAGGCGGGCGGATTGCTCAAGGTCAGGAGTTCAAAACCAACCTGAGCCAGACCCCGTCTCTACCATAAAAATAGAAAGAAATTAATTGGCCAACTAATATATATATATATAAAAATCAGCCGGGCATGGTGGCTTGTGCCTGTAGTCCCAGCTACTCGGGAGGCTGAGGCAGGAGGATCACTTGAGCCCAGGAGTTTGAGGTTGCTGTGAGCTAGGCTGACGCCACGGCACTCACTCTAGCCTAGGCAAGAAAGCGAGACTCTGTCTCAAAAAAAAAAAAAAAAAAAGATAAAATAAAATAAAATGGACTGTCTTGGCTGTAAGAGATTTCTCATAAGTAAAGAGACTTAAGCAATAGCAGAGAAAGAAAGAGAATCTAAGACTCGAGGGAAAAAATGTAAAAAAGACTGAAAATGTGCAAAGACTCCTAGTGCTGTGATGCACCCATGTTCACAGCCCTGATAACTTCAATTTTCACATTGTCAATCAATGTTAAAGGCATTGGGAACATTTTAGCTATCATTTATGA
Organism: Microcebus murinus; assembly: GCF_040939455.1. NCBI lineage: Eukaryota > Metazoa > Chordata > Mammalia > Primates > Cheirogaleidae > Microcebus > Microcebus murinus. The sequence goes on along the minus strand of NC_134136.1, from coordinate 46,689,921 downwards.
TAAAAATCTCATTAGAACAGGAGCAAATATTTTATTTATTTATTTGTTTTTTTATTTTAGCATATTATGGAGGTACAAGTGTTAAGATTACATGTATTGTCCATGCCCCCCTCCCCCCACAACTATTTTCTTGATGTGATAAATCTCAAACCACAAACTAGCATCATACCTAATGGTCTAGCAGCAGAAAACAAGTCCACTGAAGTCAGACACAAAAGATGGATACTCATGATCTCTACTTTTCATTTAACATTTTTCTGGAAGTGTTAACCAAAGCTAATGTTCATAAGAGCTATATGTTTCTGAAAAAGAGATGGTAAAAATGATAGTTTCTTGGAGATGATATAATTATACACTGTAGCTGGAAAACCCAAGAGAAAAAAACTGCAAAACCAACCCCTCGTCTCCTATAATGCTGCTAATCATTTTACTTCACTATCTTTAAAGAGCCATATGCTCTTAGTTACTCGTAGCAGGGATTGGGGTTCTATTAAAAACTCAACTAGAAATCAATATTGTTAGCACTCCATCAAGTTAGAAATCATTCTACTACTTTTCCATTTTAAGTCTTCATAGTTTTGAGAATGTGAAAAACCTTGGTTTTCAGGAAAAGCAGATCTCAGCAGCCAGGCACAACAGGTATACAGTGATATCTCACTCCTACTCTAACCCCTCAATCTCTTCCCTAGAGGTAACAACTGTTTCCTGTGTCTTGTGATTCTTCAAGAGATTGTACTTATATGAGTGTGTTCACACGTATGATAGATACACACACATGGGTGCAGAGAGTAACTTCTTGAATTTCCTTTTCCAGGCAAAAGAAAATGAATGAGCCTAAAAATGTCAAAATTCAGAAGACAGTGAAATTGGATGGCCAAGATGATAGCAAAGTGACTGCCATAGCTCTAGCTATAGTTAAGGATGTCATCGATGCTGCTGTTAAGTTTGTGGAAGGTAGTAATCCTGTTTGAGTACCTAAACAATTGTCTCATTATGTAGTGCCACACTACCAGGCAACTAACAAATTCACACCTGTTTGCAGATGCTGACAACCCCATCAAAAATATCAAATGGATCACACACGGGGAATTCACAGCAGAAAGGGGCCGTAAACAAATTGAGCAGTTTGTTTTGGTAAGTTAGTTGACCACTCCAGTTTGGTAGATGAGAGTGAAGAACAAGAAAAAGGCTCTTGTTTGATAAAAAGTTTGAAGATCAGAAAACCTAGGAGATGATATAAAAGGTGATTAGAGTTAGTAAACATTGTTTCCATCTTGGTTCCAAAATCAAGGTGGGATTGTCTTTGAAGGTGAAAAGCACAATCGTATTTTCCTGTGTTTGTATCGTCCTAACTTTACATTTCCCTAGGAAAATCTGATATTTTGAGTTAAGCAATTTGTCCACACCAATGCATTAGATAGGGGCCTAGTGGCCTAAGGACAACAGGCTCCTCCATCATAGTTCTCTACCACCAACTTTATTGATTTATTTATTTTTATTTTATTTTTTTTTGAGACAGAGTCTCGCTTTGTTGCCCAGGCTATGGTGAGTGCCATGGCGTCAGCCTAGCTCACAGCAACCTCAAACTCCTGGGCTCAAGCAATCCTCCTGCCTCAGCCTCCCGAGTAGCTGGGACTACAGGCATGCGCCACCGTGCCCGGCTAATTTTATATATATATATATCTATATATATGGATATATATATAGATATATATATATATTAGTTGGCCAATTAATTTCTATTTATAGTAGAGACGGGGTCTCGCTCTTGCTCAGGCTGGTTTCGAACTCCTGACCTCGAGCAATCCGCCCGCCTCAGCCTCCCAGAGTGCTAGGATTACAGGTGTAAGCCACCGCGCCCGGCCCACCACCAACTTTAGAATGCTCATGTTAACAGAGGGAATGCAGATGGATCAAAAGTCTTTTTTTTTTTTTTTTTCACGGCTGGTTCCATCCGTACACAGGACAAAAGTCTTTTTGATTTAGCTTTGGAATATATTGCCTGGATAGTAAGATGTACATGCCTATGAATTCCTTTTTTTTTTTTCCACCTGTATGTGGCTCTGATTCCTTTGCATGGCTTACACTGGCAGCTTTTCGAAGAAGGTCCTGGGTTGCTTCGCATAACTGATGGGTAGATAAAGAAGAATGGCTTGGGAGCCAGGTGCAGTGGCTTGTGAACTACGGTTGCACACCACTGCACTCCAGCCTGGGGAACCAAGTGGGGCTCCATCTCTCTTAAAAGAAAAAATAAAAAAGAATGGCTTGAAATCCCTTCTCATTGATTGTACTACCATGGAATACAGACCAGTTGAAATTGGTAGAGGTGAAGTCCCCTTCCCCTGGGAAAAGTTCCAGCTATCTCTGTTCCTCTGGCTAGTCCATCAAAGCCAAACCCCCCAGGGCAGTTTCCTAGGCCTTAGGAAGACCTGGTCAGGTGGGAAGGAGAAAAAGGTCAGGGATTTCTGGCTCCACATCGATATCTATGCTCCGGTGGGCATCACTCACCATGCCTGTAAGGAGGGGTATCTAGAGCATAGTTAGGATGAATGGTGCAAGGTACTCTTGAGCCTTTCTGCTCTGAAGCACATCTCCATTTGGACGCTGTACTCTGGATGCCTGAATCAGACTAGAATGAACACAGAGCAAACAGGAAAATTTCCCCTTGTAAATCCCACTGGTCATTCTGAGTAAAAGGCAAAAAGTAAGTGCTGGCAGTGGTCTATAAGGCCTAAGATGATCTGAGTCCCCTCCCTGCTCCCAATTTATGGATTAGGCCCCATCACTTACTACCTTCTCCCCTTTCACCTTCCTCACTCAGCCTCCTGCTGTTCCTCAACTGCCAGGCATGTTTCCACCTCAGGACCTTTGCACTTGCTGTTCCCTCTGCGTGGAACCCTCTCCCCTACGATAAAAAACTGCTTTACTTCTCTTAAGACTCTGGTTAAAATACCACCTGCTTATTGAGGCCTCTTCTGGCCACTTCATCTATTAATATAATTGCAACCCTCTCCCCTTCTCTGATTCATTTTGCCCTTAGCACTTCTCTCTATCTAAGATATCAGAGTTTACTTATTTATCCTATTGCCTTTCTTCTACCACCAGATGCTCAAGAAATCTGTGTTGAATACATGAACAGATTTATTATTCATTACCATTATTTCTTTTCTTTTTTTTTTTTTTTCTTTTGAGACAGAGTCCTGCTTTGTTGCCCAGGCTAGAGTGAGTGCCGTGGCGTCAGCCTAGCTCACAGCAACCTCAATCTCCTGGGCTCAAGCAATCCTCCTGCCTCAGCCTCCCGAGTAGCTGGGACTACAGGCATGCGCCCACCATGCCCGGCTAATTTTTTCTATATATATTAGTTGGCCAATTAATTTCTTTTTATTTATAGTAGAGATGGGGTCTTGCTCTTGCTCAGGCTGGTTTCGAACTCCTGACCACGAGCGGTCTGCCTGCCTTGGCCTCCAAGGATCCAGGTATTTCTGATGGAGAACTTTCTCAAGCTTATTGCCAATTTCCCAGAGTCCACCACATATCAGGAATGATAAATTAGGAGTTGGCATTTACTGAGCATTGCTATGTACCAAGCACTGCTAAGCACTTCACCATGCATGATCTCATTTAATCTTCACAACAAACCTGTGTGTAGGCTCATCAGTATACCCATTTTATAGATGAGAACTTTGAGGCTCAGAGAGGTTGGGCAATTTGTTCAAAGTCTCTCTGATTAAGCAGCAAAATTAAGTTATGATCATAGGTCTGTTTGATATGTTCTTTCCACCATAGTAGGAAATATACTTTTACATTTTTTTTTTTTTTTTGAGACAGAGTCCAGCTCACAGCAACCTCAAATTCCTGGGCTCAAGTGATCTTCCTGCCTCAGCCTCCTTAGTAGCTGGGACTACAGGTGTGCACCACCAGGTCCAGCGACATTTTTTCTATTTTTAGTAGAGATGGGGTCTCCCTCTCGCTTGAACTCCTGAGCTCAAGTGGTCCTCCCAGTGTGCTAGGATTACAGGTGTGAGCCACCTCACTTGGCCTCCATAACTCTTTTTTTTTTTTTTTTGAGACAGAGTCTTGCTTTGTTGCCCAGGCTAGAGTGAGTGCTGTGGCCACAGAGTGCTAGGATTACAGGCATGAGCCACCCCGCCCGGCCTACTTTTACATTTTTTTTTTGTTTTGTCTTGTTTTTTTTTTTTTTTTTTTTTTTTTTTTGAGACAGAGTCTCACTTTTGTTGCCCTGGCTAGAGTGAGTACCGTGGTGTCAGCCTAGCTCACAGCAACCTCAAACTCCTGGACTCAAGCGATCCTTCTGCCTCAGCCTCCCAAGTAGCTGGGACTACAGGCATGCACCACCATACCCGGCTAATTTTTTGTATATATATTTTTAGTTGGTCAATTAATTTCTTTCTATTTTTAGTAGAGATAGGGTCTCACTCAGGATGGTTTCGAACTCCCAACCTTGAGCAATCCACCCGCCTTGGCCTCCCAGTGTGCTAGGATTACAGGCGTGAGCCACCGCGCCCAACCCATTTTTTTTTTTTAATTAATTTTTTTTGAGACAGTCTCACTCTGTTTACCCAGGCTAGAGTGCAGTGGCATCAGCCTAGATCACAGCAACCTCAAACTTCTGGGCTCAAGTGATCCTCCTGTCTCAGCCTCCCAAGTAGCTGGGACTACAGGCACACGCCACCACACCTGGATAATTTTTTCTATATTTAGTAGAGACGGGTCTCGCTCTTGCTTAGTCTGGTCTTGAACTCCTGACTTGAAGTGATCCTCCCACCTTGGCCTCCCAGAGTACCAGGATTACAGGTGTGAGCCACTGTGCCCAGCCGAAAGACATTTTTAGAGCCAGAGTCATGCTCTGTCTCCCAGGCTGGAGTGCAGTGGCACGATCATAGCTCACTGCAGACTAAAACTCCTAGGCTCAAGTGATCCTCTCACTTCAGCCTCCTGAGTAGCTGGGACTACAGGTGTGCACCACCATGCCCAGCCAATATTTTTTTTTTGTAGAGATGGGTCTCCCTATGTTGCCCAGCTGGTCTCAAACTCCTGGCCTCAAGTGATCCTCCCACCTGACCAACCCAAAGTGCTGGGACGCAGGCGTGAAGAAAGTTTAGTAGTACTTTCTGATGACAAAAATAATGCAGAGGCTGGGCATGGTGGCTCACTGCATTATTATTATTATTATTATTTCAGATAGGGTCTTCTTCTGTTGCCAGGACTAGAATACAGTGGTGTCATTTTAGCTCACTGAAACTCAAACTCCTGGGCTCAAGTGATCCTCCTGTCTCAGCCTCCCAAGTACCTGGGACTACAGATGCATACCACCATGCTTGGCTATTTTTTCTTTTTCTTGTAGACAGGGAGTTTGCTATAGGACTCAGTCTGGTCTAGAACTCCTGGCCTCAAGTGATCCTCCTGCCTCGGCCTCTCAAAGTGCTGGGATTACTAGTGTGAACCTGTGCCCAGCCAACAAATGAGTTCTTTATAAGAGAAAAACTGGAGAATCTCTATCGCCTAACACAGTAAAAACTATTTTTATAATAAAAATAAGACACATCATTACAAAAAAATCCCAGTGAGCAAAGAGACACAAATTAAATAATGAAAGTTTCCCTTTCACTTCCACAGTACTTAGTTCTGTTATCCCGAAGGTCACTTGCATGGATAACAGTTTTGTGAATATACTTCTAGGTTACCTATTGGTTTTGTTTTTTCTTTCTTTTTTTTTTTTCCAGACAGATTCTCACTCTTTTGACTAGGCTAGAGTGCTGTGGCGTCAGCCTAGCACATGGCAACCTCAAACTCCTGGGCTCAAGCGATCCTCCTGCCTCAGCCTCCCGGGTAGCTGGGACTATAGGCATGCACCATCGTGCCTGGCTAATTTTTTTCTATTTTTTAGTTGTCTGGCTAATTTACTTCCTTTTTTAGTAGAGACAGGGGTCTCACTCTTGCTCAGGCTGGTCTCGAACTCCTGAGCTCAAGCAATCCTCCCGCCTTGGCCTCCCAGAGTGCTAGGATTACAGCTGTGAGCCACCGTGCCTGGACACCTATTGGTGGTTTTATATGTTTTTTTTTTTTTTGAGACAGAGTCTGGCTCTGTTGCCCGGGCTAGAGTGCCGTGGCATCAGCCTAGCTCACAGCAACCTCAAACTCCTGGGCTCAAGTGATCCTTCTGCCTCAGCCTCCCAAGTAGCTGGGACTTCAGGCATGTACCACCATGCCCGGCTAATTTTTTCTATATATTTTTAGTTGTCCAGCTAATTTGTTTCTATTTTTAGTAGAGACAGGGTCTCACTCTTGCTCAAGCTGGTCTTGAACCCTGATCTTGAGCGATCCTCCCCCCTCAGCCTCCCAGAGTGCTAGGATTATAGGCATGAGCCACCACGCCCAGCCCACCTATTAGTTTTGAGTGACCAATAATATGTGAGTGGCTAAGCCGTCCATGGTAGAGTAGCACAATGAGATACTGTTTCCCAGAAGTGAGTTTATGAAGCAGTACTATTTAATAGTCACAAAACACAAGGATAATACACACTCACTAGAGCTACATAAAAGTCTGTTGCCTGCATGTTGATAAAAGTGGCAAGAGGCCGGGCGCGGTGGCTCACGCCTGTAATCCTAGCACTTGGGAGGCGGAGGCGGGCGGATTGCTCGACGTCAGGAGTTCGAAACAAGCCTGAGTAAGAGCAAGACCCCATCTCTACTATAAATAGAAAGAAAATTAATTGGCCAACTAATATATATAGAAAAAATGAGCTAGGCATAGTGGTGCATGCCTGTAGTCCCAGCTACTAGGGAGGCTGAGGCAGAAGGATTGCTTGAGCCCAGGAGTTTGAGCTTGCTGTGAGCTAGGCTGATGCCACAGCACTCACTCTAGCCTGGGCAACAAAGTGAGACTCTGTCTCAAAAAAAAAAAAAAGTGGCAGGAGACTGGCCTAATGGAAAAAGCCAGATTTAATGTCATGTCTAAGGCTGCCTTAGTTCATAAAAGGTAAAAAATCGGCCGGGAGCGGTGGCTCATGCCTATAATCCTAGCACTCTGGGAGACCGAGGTGGGCAGATTGCTCAAGGTACGGAGTTTGAAACCAGCCTGAGCGAGAGCGAGACCCCGTCTCTACTATAAATAGAAAGAAATTAGTTGGCCAACTAATATATATAGAAAAAATTAGCCAGGCATGGTGGCGCGTGCCTGTAGTCCCAGCTACTCAGAAGGCTGAGGCAGGAGGATTGCTTGAGCCCAGGAGTCTGAGGTTGCTGTGAGCTAGGCTGACACCATGGCACTCACTCTAGCCTGGGCAACAAAGCGAGACTCTGTCTCAATAAAATAAAATAAAATAAAATAAAATAAAATAAAATAAAATAAAATAAAATAAAATAAAATAACATTCAGGGTCTCCTTTGATCCAGAAGCTTCCTGTGCCCCCATAGCAAGCCCAAGAGGGTTCAGTTGAATTTGTTGAATACCTATTATATTCAAGGCCCTGGGCCCAGGGCTGCATTATGATTTCTGTGGGCTAGCCTAGGCACTCTTCCCTTTTTGGGTCCCTTCCTTCTTAAATATATGAACAATTTTGTCTTAAGACAGTATTGGCATAAAGATGAATATAATAATTGGTCCTAAAAGTTCATTTTTTTTGGCCGGGCGTGGTGGCTCAAGCCTGTAATCCTAGCACTCTGGGAGGCCGAGGCGGGCGGATTGTTCGAGGTCAGGACTTAGAAACCAGCCTGAGCAAGAGCAAGACCCCATCCCTACTATAAATAGAAATTAATTGTCCAACTAATATATATAGAAAAAATTAGCCAGTCATGGTGGCGCATGCCTGTAGTCCCAGCTACTCAGGAGGCTGAGGCAGCAGGATTGCTTGAGCCCAGGAGTTTGAGGTTGCTGTGAGCTAGGCTAATGCCATGGCACTCACTCTAGCCTGGGCAACAAAGTGAGACTCTGTCTCAAAAAAAAAAAAAAAAAAAAAAAAAAGTTCATTTTTTCCTTCTAACTTTAAAAGAAATGAAAACATTTTTTGTGGGCCTTTCAACGTATTGTGGGCCCTAGATGCTGTGTTTACTATGCCTATGGATAAGTCAGCCCTGCTAGCAATGTTTTAATATGGAGACTACGAGGCAGATTGTTCTTCATGCAGGTAGTACAGGTATGTGTTGGGGGATCAAAGTGCCATAAGAGACACAGAAAACAAGCTCCACAAGTGTTCAAAGATGGGTGCAAAATAACATCTGGTTGGAAGAAGGATCAGAAGACTTCGTGGAGGTGGCAGTTTTGGGAAAAAGGACTTTATCAAGTAGAGGTGAGAGGGAGAGGCTTCCAGAGAAATGACAACACCCTAACCAAAAGCAAATATTGGGAATAGTGACAAGTTCGAGTTTAATGGGAACATGCACTTTTTGTTGGGAAAAGTGTGACATGAGGGTTGAAAGTCATATTATTAGATCCAGACTGTGGGCAGTCTTAAATAACACAGTGAAATATTTTCAGTTTGTTTGGCAAAGGGGAGCTGTGGAAGGTTTCTGAACTGAGCAGATATAATTCAAGCTGTGCTTAAGGAAAACAACTCTGGCTTCAGTGTATGTGGTGGTCTGGAGAAGTGAGGTTAAAAACAATGGTGTCTAGATAGGAAGTTTCTTCCTAAGTCCAGGTGAGAAACAATGGGAACTGAAGTAGAGAAGTGTCAGTGGGAATGGAGAAGAATGGAGCGATGTGAGACATATTTGGGGTAGAACAGATATGACTGAAAGTTAATCAAAAATAGACAAATCAATCAAAGAAGGAAGGGATGAAGGACTGAATGAATGCTGATACTTTCAATAATATAGTTAACCTTAGTTGTGTACAGTTGGTTCTCATATGTACATGGGATTGGTTTGAGGACCCCGAGGATACTGAACTCTGCAGTGCTCAAGTCCCTTAAGTTGGCCCTTCATCCATGAATTCAAGCAACCATGAATGGAAAAGGTCAGCCTTCTGTAGTGCGTGGGGAGCCCACGGGTGTGGAGCCTGCAGATGCAGAGCTGACTGTATTCCCATCTCAACTCCAAGAATAGGGCCAGACAAAGGAGACATTCCAAGGGAAGTTTTCTGTTTCTTGACTCTTTTCCCTAGTAAGATTTGTGTTTTGACAGGAAGAAGCTTCTCCAAACAGGAAATCATTCCTTTCAAAGGGATGTGGGTCATCCTATTGTCTGACTCATTCCTCTTTTTTTTCTTTTCTTTTTTATTTGAGCATATTATGGGGGTACAAATGTTAAGGTTACGTATATTGCCCTGCCCTCCCCCCAGTCAGACCTTTAAGCGAGACCATCCCCCAGATGGTGCACGTCTCACTCATTATGTATGTATATACCCATCCCCACCTCCCCCTCCCATCTGCCCGATGCCCGATAAACATTATTCTTATATGTCCACTTAGGTGTTGATCACTTAATACCAATTTGCTGGTGAGTACATGTGGTGCTCATTTTTCTATTCTTGGGATATTTCACCTAGTAGAATGGGTTCCAGCTCTATCCAGGATAATACAAGAGGTGCTAGATCAGCATTGTTTCTTATAGGTGAATAGTACTCCATGATATACATATACCACATTTTATTAGTCCACTCATGTATTGATGGGCACTTGGGTTGTTTCCACAACTTTGCAATTGTGAATTGTGCTGCTATAAACATTTGAGTGCAGGTGTCTTTTTTTTTTTTTTTTTTTTTTTTTTTGAGACAGAGTCTCACTTTGTTGTCCAGGCTAGAGTGAGTGCCGTGGCGTCAGCCTAGCTCACAGCAACCTCAAACTCCTGGGCTCCAGTGATCCTTCTGCCTCAGCCTCCCGAGTAGCTGGGACTACAGGCATGTGCCACTATGCCCGGCTAATTTTTTATATATATATATCAGTTGGCCAATTAATTTCTTTCTGTTTATAGTAGAGACGGGGTCTCGCTCTTGCTCAGGCTGGTTTTGAACTCCTGACCTTGAGCAATCCGCCCGCCTCGGCCTCCCAAGAGCTAGGATTACAGGCGTGAGCCACCGCGCCCGGCCAGGTGTCTTTTTTTATAGAGTCTCTTTTGTTCTTTTGGGTAGATGTCCAGTAGTGGGATTGCTGGATCAAATGGTAGATCTACTTGTATCTCTTTGAGGTATCTCCATATCGCTTTCCACAGAGGTTGCACTAGTTTGCAGTCCCACCAGCAGTGTAGGAGTATTCCTCTTCTGACCTTATTTTATATACCACCTATGGCTGCAATCAAGTGAATTTTGATATTCACAAATGGCTGAAACCAGCCTCATTACTTTCTAGTCACACCTTTAAGTCTCCTGGGATGAGCAGAGCATGTGTTCTAATCACTTTCTAATTATTTTCCAATAACAAATTTGCCTCCCAAGTAAGGGGTCTGGAGCAAGGTCTGTGTGTATGTGGGTGGTGTGTATGTACCTCTTCTGTATACTCACTTCCTTGGTTATCTTGTCCAGTCTCACGTCTGAGGGTGTGCCCCTGCAGTCCAAAGTTCAATCTTAAATGATGTTTGTGTTCTTCACTTGTTTCATTTCAGCTCCATCTTTTCTCTCCTCTGCCCATGGAGATATTTGGGAGTTGACTCAAGTTTGAATCCCAGTGAAAAGTCTTAGGAGTGGACTACAGAACAGAGCTGTAACTGACACATTTTTGTTTGTTTTTTGAGACGTAGTCTCACTCTGTCACCTGGGCTAGAGTGCTGTGGTGTCAGCCTAGCTCACAGCAACCTCAAACTCCTGGGCTCAAGTGATTCTCCTGCCTCAGCCTCCTAAGTAGCTGGGACTACAGGCATGCGCCACCATACCTGACTAATTTTCCTATGTTTAGTAGAGATGGGGTCTTGCTCTTGCTCAGGCTGGTCTCGAACTCCTGAGCTCAAGTGACCCTCCCAACTCAGCCTCCCAGAGTGATAGGATTACAGGTGTGAGCCCATGCCCAGCCTCTAACTGACTCTCATACACTGCATTTATCTACAGGACATGAACAGAAGACTTCTTTTCTTTTTTGTGTGTGCTTTTCCTTTTTTTCTATGAAACAGACATGGGAGTATCAAAGACGCTGGGCGCACTACACAGAATTTATAGAGAGGAAAGACGTAATTCACAGCTTCCACTACATCTACTGTGTACGTTGGAGTGTCCCAACTGCTCCAAGACCCATTGCGAAAGTCACGGCTGCTGCCTACTTCACCATCAAGATCAACAAAAACAAACCTCCGGTAAGCTCTTTGTTTTCTGTCCTGTTCCCTTCAGTGAGGCTTCAGTGAAAGTAAAGACTTTTCTTTTCAAGGTCAATCAATGACCCCCTCTTTGTAAAACTTAAGTCATTATTTCTGTCCTCATCTTACTTGGCCCATGTGCAGCACCTGCCATAACTGATCACTCCCTCCTCTGTGAAACTTTCTATTTGGCTTTTAGAATAACATACTCTTTGTTGTTGTTGTTGTTGTTGTTGTTTTGAGAGAGTTTCACTGTGTTGCCCAGGCTAGAGTGAGTGCCATGGCGTCAGCCTAGCTCACAGCAACCTGAAACTCCTGGGCTCAAGCAATCCTTCTGCCTCAGCCTCCTGAGTAGCTGGGACTACAGGCGCATACCACCATGCTTGGCTATTTTTTTTCTATTTTTATTTTTTTAGCTAATTTCTTTCTATTTCTAGTAGAGACAGGGTCTTGCTTTTGCTCAGGCTGATCTCCAACTCCTGAGCTCAAAGGTTCCGCCTGCCTCGGCCTCTCAGAGTGCCAGGATTACAGGCATGAGCCACCATGCCCGGCCCCCAATCATTTCTTTTTTTTTTTTTTTTTTTGGAGACAGAGTCTCGCTTTGTTGCCTAGGCTAGAGTGAGTGCCGTGGCATCAGCCTAGCTCACAGCAACCTCAAACACCTGGGCTCAAGCGATCCTTCTGTCTCAGCCTCCCAAGTAGCTGGGACTACAGGCATGAGCCACCATGCCCGGCTAATTTTTTCTATATATATTAGTTGGCCAATTAGTTTCTTTCTATTTATAGTAGAGACGGGGTCTCGCTGTTGCTCAGGCTGGTTTCGAACTCCCGACCTCGAGCAATCCGCCCGCCTCGGCCTCCCAGAGAGCTAGGATTACAGGCGTGAGCCACCGCGCCCGGCCCCAATCATTTCTTATTACTGTGCTCCTACCACCCTGGTCCAAGACACCATGCTTTCTTACCAAGGTTATGTCAATAGCCTCCTTATCAGTCTCCCTGCTTCCACTCTTGCTCTCATCATGTCTCTTTTCAATATAGCAGCCAGCCAGAGCGAGCTTTGTAATACGAATGTTACTCGTCTGTTTAAAACTTTCCAAAAGTGCTTCTTGAACTTTAAAATGCATACAAACTCACTTGGGGATCTTGTTAAAATGAATATTCTGCTTTAGCAGGTCTGGTGTAGGGCCTGAGATTTTGCATTACTAACAAGCTCCCAGGCAATACTGAGGCTGCAGGCCCAGAGACTACTTTCTTTTTTCTTTTTTTTTGAGACAGTCTTGCTCTGTTGCCCTGGCCAGAGTGTACTGGCATCATCATAGCTCACTGCAACCTCCAACTCCTGGGCTCAAGCCATCCTCCTGCCTCAGCCTCCCAAGTAACTGGGACTACAGGCACGAGCCACCATGCCTGGCTAATTTTTTTTCTATTTTTAGTAGAGACATGGTCTCATTCTTGCTCAGATTGGTCTTGAACTCCTGAGCTCAAGCAATCCTTCTGCCTTGGCCTCCCAGAGTGCTAGGATTACAGGCATGAGCCACCGTGCCTGGCCGAGCACCTCCAAGGCCTTGTGTGACCTAATCCCTTGTCATTTTTGCTTTCCCACTACTCCTTCTCCCTCACTTACTCTGCTCCAGCCACTCTGATCTCCTTGCTACTCTTCAAATAAACTAGGTATAGTCCTGCTTCAGGGCCTTTGTACTTGATATTCCTTTTGACTAGAACACCTCCCCTGGGCATGTGGATTGCCCACTTCCTCCCCTCCTCTCCCACACTTTCTGTCCTATGCTTTTTTTCCATAACACTTTATCACCTTCTAAGATTCTATATAATTAATTATTTTGTTATAGTCTGCTCCTTCCACCAGAATACAAGCTCCACAAAGGCAGGGATTTTTGTCTTGTTGTAAAACAAGGCCTGGCAAATAGTAGCCACTCAGTAAATATTTGAGGGAATGACTGCTTGAAGCCACTAGGCAGACCATGAGTAAGAAATATGTTGATTTGATACCTGGTATGAAAGGAGCCAATATAGCATCCATGAATCCAGGAGGAGGGTCCTCAGAGGAGCAGGGCTGGTACAAAGCATAATGCTGGGAACACAACAGACAAAAAAATTTTATTTCTCCTTTGCCTTCCTACCCTTTCACAAAAGTTATGTGCAACTTGGCCTGACTTTAAGGCCTTATATATGACTACACGGTCAGTGAGCCAACTATGTCCTATACTCATCCTATCTTAGTACAAATGTATCTATTCAGAGTGTTTGGAACCTGGAGTAATCTAAAGAGGTACAGTATGTGGAAATCTCACTTCTCCTGGTCATGTGTCCCTCTATCAGCTGTCTTGCTAACTGTCAAGGTCAGAGATTAGGAAGTAAGATTGGTGGAGATGAATAAGACCATACAAAGATGTCTTGGGAGAATGGCTCTTGCTCAAAATTCTAAGTATAATTTTGGAGGTGAGAATGGGTGGGGACTGCTGAGATATTATAACCTACATTTTTATGCTGCTTTAAAATTATTTTCAAACCTTTTCATCTATATTATTTCATTCTCATGCCACTCCTAGGAGGTAGAGACTGTTAGTTGAGTAAGCTGGAACACGTAAAGAAGGTAAATGTCTTACTCATACTCCTATTAATGAAGAACACAAGCCTCTCTCAGCTTGTTTCCAATTTTGTGGAGATTCTTAAAGTATTTGTTGCCAAAAAGATCTTCGGGGTAACAGAGGTTTGAATGGACGAAAAACTACCACCTACAGACTCTCAATTCATTAGGAAGATGAATTCTGGAAATTCAAAAGTATACTTGTGGACAAGTGTAGGGATGGAAGGAATTAAGAGTTGGTATGATTGGTCTAGGCTGACAGCTGTCCTTTTCTTTCTTAGGATGCACCTATTGATGTCTCATATGTCTTTGAGGAGCATTCATTAGTTCACAGGTAATGAATATTTGGGGACTTATTTTAAAAGGGTGGGAGGTCATCATACTCCAGGAATCCAGCAAGCACACAGCCATAGATAATTCACATAATGGTCACTTTTCTTCTTTGGACCACTTACCCCATTAGAATGGGGTTGAAAGTAGAATTCTGCCATTTTTAAGATAATTGTTTTTCTTAGTGTCTGGTTTTTCAGTAATTATAAACGTGAGGATTAGTTGTTGGAGTAGGGTGGGGGCAAAGTGGGTCATGTTTATTGTTTCTATGGGAAACTTTGAAATCACGTAAAATTAACAATTAACTCATGTCTAATAATCTCTTTTACTGTATAGAAGCTCTCTTAAAGAATCTTTACATATAAGCTCATTAATCCTTTCATTGACTTGGCCTAAGACACAGTAAAGAATAGATAGAGAGAACCCTCACTACCTCTCCTGCCAATAAAATAGGCTTCCTGCTTATTAGGAATGTAACAGAGTAGACAGGGAATCCCTGGCTCAATGTTTTGTTTGATTTGAAAAGCTTTTGGTGTTTTTTTTTCTTCTTCCATAGACCAGGAATGATTCGCTTTCGAGAAAAATGGCCAAGGGACATTATTGATGCCAAAAATATTTTAATAGAGTCAATCAAATTATCACTCAATATTGTCTGATTTTTACAGAATGTTTTAGGTTTGTTGTTCTAATTAGAATATATAAAAATACAATACTGCACATCAAACCACAGAATATTTATTGAATAATAAACTTGTGGCACACAATCCAGTTGTATTTTTTTGCATTCATTTTCCATTCTGCAAATTCTATCACATTAGCAAAGTAACCAGTATGTTGTTTTCTATTTTCTAAAAGATTTTTCCCATCACTATATGCATCATTTCAGGGTCTTACAGGTATAGAGCTGAATTTAGAGAATTGCTAAAATTCACTTGTCAAACCAAACTAAGACTGGTACTTGGCTGCTTGTGCCCCCATCTGAGCCTAAGTCTCTAGCCAGACACACCTCTCTTTATGGGCACAATTGGGGAACAACAAAATGGCGACAGTTCTACAGATCATAATATAAGCAGTCTAAAGGGTTTTACTACTCACAGACCCCTTCATTTACTGAGTTAAGCTTCACTGCTAAACAATACATTTTGAAACTCTGAAACTGGCATGCTGCCTTCCATAACACATCATCACACTCATGATAGCAGCAGGGTGGCTTGAGAACTGAGGCAATGAAAACAGGGATGGGTTCAATCACTATCCTTACTTATTTCTGGTCTTCTTCCCATCCTCATGCTAGATCATCACTTGTTCCTACCTTCTCTGTAAAGCTCTCTTGCCTGGCTGCAAAATTTTAAGACACCAAAGACAAAAATTACATTTCACTCTGAGTGATTACTTACAAGTACATCAGAATATGTATTTACATAGGTAAGCACTGGAAAGGAACACAGCATACTAAAGACAATTGATGTGGTACTGTGAATTTTTCTTTCTTCTTTTTTTTTTACTATTACATTTGCGCAATAAATAAAAAGGAAGGAAAATCCTATTAGAGCAACAGGTAAAGAGGTGGGAAACTAGGTAAGTCTCCTCAGAGAACAAAAAATATATTTAAAATACAACACCCCTACAATTTGACTCATGGCTCAGGTGACTAAACACTGTTTGAAGCAGTTAACACTCATGAGCTGAAAATAAAAAAATACTTTTAGCCCTTTTCTTCTCTTTCCCAAAGAAAATGCTACTGAAGCTATTTTTTGGCAGACCTTTCCTGAACAAACCCCGATGAAAGAAATAGTAAGGTTCTGAAATAAATTAACATCTTCTATTTCATTTACTTAACAAACATTTGTTGAGTATCTACTCTATAGAGACAGGAGAATCAAATGCAAATTCATAATATTCATATATCACAAAAATGCTGCATTTAAACTACCTTGCCTACTGAAAATAAGAGAACATACTCACATTCAGTCTCTAGGAACCAGTAACAAAAAAATAATGCCCATGGAGAATAAAATTTTTAAGTGGGATTATAAAATTATAAAATTTTATTATACAGGAAAGCAGATGGATTAAGATTCACAAGTTTGGAAGCTAGTTTCCTTTTAATTTAAGGAATCTACAGATTTATTAGGCTAGGCAGCAACTATGATGAGATGTAAATAAATAGAAATCATTTCAAATTCAGGAGCCATAAATGTTGCTACATGCTGACTGCTTAGTTCAGTAGGTGTGGGTTAAAAGTAGACATTTTCCTAGAACATATGTTAAATCGTAAAAATTTTGCTCTATACTTTGAACTATGACTGCTTTAAAACTTTTGAAAAATAACCACTTTAAGATAAGAGGGCATTTTATAACAGCATAGTCAGAATTTCCCCATCAACCAGGTAATTTCAATTTATCCTAGACATGTGATAATAATACAGATCAAAATAACCTTACCAGAAGAAGCCAAAACTTCCACTGTCCCCTCCCCTTTCATTCTTGTGACCTAACTAAAATTGAGCAAAGTGAAGAAGATCATCATTTCATAATCCCACAATTTTCCATTTCTTCCAAATAGCATAAAAAAGTGATAAAGTGAGGGACTTCTATACAACATTAAGGATTAAACTGAATGACAGGTTAAAAAAATAAACTGAAAGGTATAAATGTTTAAAAATGAAATCTGCTTATTACACAAAGGACAGAGTTAAAACATGTTTAGTATCATTTTAGCTTCATCCTTATGAAACAACTAAGTTAAAATACTGATTCATTACATTTTTCCTATCAGAACTCTTGACCATAGTTGACTCCCATTCTTTTTATTTTATTTTTTTTGAGACAGAGTCTCACTCTGTTGCCCAGGCTAGAGTGAGTGCCATGGCGTCAGCCTAGCTCACAGCAACCTCAAACTCCTGGGCTCAAGCAATCCTGCCTCAGCCTCCAGAGTAGCTGGGACTACAGGTATGCGCCACCATGCCCGGCTAATTTTTTCTATATATATTAGTTGGCCAATTACTTTATTTCTATTTATAGTAGGGATGGGGTCTTGCTCTTGCTCAGGCTGGTTTCGAACTCCTGACCTCAAGCAATCCACCCGCCTAGACCTCCCAGAGTGCTAGGATTACAGGCATGAGCCATTGCCCCTGGCCTCCCATTCTTTTTAGATGTTATCCTATCATCAAAGTACAGCTTAGATTGAAAAATGTACTTACGTTGGCCCAACAGTAGACTCCCCAAGACTTCATATTTGAATGAACCATGTTTAAGTAACCTACCAATAATTAAAAAAACTTAATGTTCATATTTTTAATTCAACAAGTCTGTGGATTAGTTTGCTTTTTGTTTTGTTTGTTGGTTTTGGAGTCGAGGTAGGGATTTAAACCAAAATACATCATTTCCAGGGTAGACTATATATTGTATTATACAAGTCAGTTTTCAAATTCCAGATTTGTTTTTTTCAGCAATGCCTTCATTTTGTTAACAAAAGTGGCCTCCTATATGTTTCTATCGAGTCAATTTATAACACATTCAACACAGAGGAATGATAATTTCCCATAAGTTCAGTTGCAGTAGAGGTGAAGGTGGGATGGGCTTCCTGTAGAGTTAATGGGAACACTGTCCCATGGCATCAGATTTAAGTTCCTTATCTCACTGACACTTTCTCTCCATGCCACCTCTTCCACTATAGAATTTCATTCATAATTTGGATTTTTAAACCGGAAAGTTATTATGGTCAATCCAAAATAACCCAAAGAACTTGCTAGAGTTATATCAATAAGCAGCTTTTTATTGAAGGACTGAAAGAATTAAATAGAAGGCACAGTAGCACTGTAAAGCTTTTTCAGAGCATACTCTTTTTGTGTTTATGTGTGGAATCCAGACTTTCTTTTTTGTTGTTAAAAATGTCTGTTGAATAATCAGAAAATTTTTATTTGTCATCTTTCCCTTTGGTCTTTCTGTATACCATCTCTCGAAAACTGGCCAGAATCTTGTTCTCCCTCTTTCGTCTCTCTTCTTGGTTAAAGGATGCAAGAGCTCTCTTCTCATCAGCACTATAGATCTGGTTCTCTTTTCGCAGTCGCACAGCCTCCATTCGGCGATGCCTGGAGATAATTTTATTTTTGGCTTAATTTCTCATAATTATATTCAAAGCATATCCACATTAATCCTTTCTTAATACAGAGTGGTCTATTTAAAAGCTGACATATAGAAGCTGTTTTTGAAATGGGTTAAATTTTCTTTTCCTCTTTTTTATTTTATTTTATTTTTAAGACAATGTCTTACTCTGTTACCCTGGCTAGAGTGCTGTGGTGTCAGCCTAGCTCACAGCAACCTCAAACTCCTGGGCTCAAGCAATCCTTCTGCCTCAGCCTCCTGAGTAGCTGGGACTTCAGGCATGTGCCACCATGCCTGGCTAACTTTTTCTATTTTTGGCGAGACGGGGTCTTGCTCTTGCTCAGGCTGGTCTGAACTACTGAGCTCAAACGATCCTCCTGCCTCAGCCTCCCAGAGTGTTAGGATTACAGGTATGAGCCACCATGCCTGGCCTAAAATGGGTTAAATTTTCAAAAAATCACTTGTTTTATCTGTTGATGTGTTCATTGATTCATTTCTAGTATTCAAATAATGATCTCTGATGTTCTGTCAACATGGTGAATGTTATCATTAATTTTAAATACTCAGGGCATAAGTTTAGTTGTTTGTAGTAAAACAACTAGAAATGGGCAAATCAGTAAACTTCCTAGGTGGTATGTCCATTTGCCTTTGTGGAATCGATAGTAGGATAGATGAAAGATTTAACCTGTAATCAATTAGGAGGAACTTCTTCAAGGATCTAATTTACCATACAACCAAAAGAACCAAGTCTAAACCTATAATTAAAGAGCAGTTTTTATGATTAAATTTAACTTCCTTAGAATCCAGTAGTGGCTCAAAAAAAAAAAAAAAAAAAAAAGAAAGAAAGAAAGAAGGTATTTTGTACAAGGGCCAAATCAGTAAAGGATAGGAGCGCAGAGGCAGAAGGAAACTATGATGTCACCTTCAAAAGGTCTTTTATTTAGAGGGAAAATTTCATGAAAACCTGCCTCTTTTATGTATATGTACCCAATTCTACATAATCAGTTCAAGAACCTTGCATAATGTCTAGAAAAATGGAGAAAAACTGGGTAAGGGGAGAAGGGAAGAATCTCAGGTTATCATGAAGGTGGGGGAGTGACAAGATGGGAGAATCAAAAAGATAACAACATCAGGTTGCTTAGGGTACAGTGAGTGTGGCAGTTTATTGGAACAGAAAGTGCTACATGAATGATGCTACATCCATGAAGACATCTTCTAGTACATGGGAAAGATTTTCTCCATGGTGCCCAGGTCATAAAGTATATGCATGCTCAACTTTCCAAGATAATGCCAGATTGTTTTCCAAAGTGTCTGTACCAATTTACAGTAGAATCAGCAATATTTAAGAGGTCCTGTAGATCTACATCGTCTCAAATGCTTAGTATTATTACAACTTTGAACTTTTGTCTATCAAATCGGTATGAGATGGTATTTCAGTATGTTCTTGATTTCTAATTCCAATGATAATAAACATCATTTTATGTATGTATGGAACCATATGTATTTCTTCTGACAAATGCCTGTTTGTGTCATTTTCCCATTTTCCTTTTGGGTTTATAGATATTCTTTAAATATTCTCAATAATAACTCTTTATCAGTTGTGTGTATTCCAAGATCTTATCCCAGCTTGGAACTTGTCTTTTTACTCATTTTAAGGTGTCATTTGATGAACAAAAGTTCTTATTTTTAACCTAGGCAAATTTATCAGTATTTTATTTTATTTTTTGGCTTTTTATTGTTTTCTTTAAAAATGCTTCCCCACCCCAGGTCTAAAAGAGATCTTCTCTTAAAGTCCTTAATCTAGCTGCATTGATTTTTATACTTAGTGATGTAGGGTCCTACCTTCATCTTTTTCCATATGGATAATTATTTCTTTCCTGTTCCATTTATTGAACAGTGCCTTCATTCCCCAATGATCTAACATGCCATCTCTTTCATATATTGAAATACCAAACACGTATGGTTCTGCCCTTGGACTCTGTATTTTATTCCACTGAACAATGTGGTTGTTCTTCTATGCTTTCTAAAAGCACTGTAAGCTTCATAATAAATCCTCATATCTGGTAGGGCAAATCTCACCTTCTTCCTCTTTTCCTTTGGAAGTGACCTGGCTATTCTTGGCCTTTTAGTCTCACATACATTTTAGAACTAGCTTATTAAGTTTCATGATAAACTCTGTTGTGATTTTTGTTTGGAACTGTAATTAAATCTACAGATCAATTTGGGAAGAACTGTCAACTTTACAATATTGGCTTCCTATAAATGAACATGGCATATCTCCACTTAGGTCTTCTTCAGTGTCTCTTTTTTTTTCTTTTTATACAGAGTCTCACTGTGTTGCCCAGGCTAGAGTGCCGTGGCGTCAGCCTAGCTCACAGCAACCTCAAACTCCTGGGCTCAAGCGATCCTTCTGCCTCAGCCTCCCGAGTTGCTGGGACTATAGGCATGTGCCACCATGCCCAGCTAATTTTTTCTATATATTTTTAGTTTGCCAATTAATTTCTTTCTATTTATAGTAGAGATGTGGTCTCCCTCTTGCTCAGGCTTGTTTTGAACTCCTGACCTTGAGCGATCCACCTGCCTTGGCCTCCCAGAGTGCTAGGATTACAGGCGTAAGCCACCACACCCGGCCCTTCAATGTCTCTTAATAATGTTTTATAGTTTTCCCTGTAGAGGTCTTGGGCATCTTTTGTTAAGATTCACTCCTAAGTCCTTCATATTCTCTAATATTATTATAAGTGTTGTTTTCTTTTTATTTAATTACATTTTCTAGTTGTCTGTTGCTGGCATATAGAAATGCAATTGATTTTTGTATATTAACCTTATATCCAATCTTTTTTTTTTTTTTTTTTTGAGACAGAGTCACACTCTGTTGCCTGGGCTAGAGTACCGTGGCATCAGCCTAGCTCACAGCGACCTCAAACTCCTGGGCTCAAGCAATCCTTCTGCCTCAGCCTCCCATGTAGCTGGTACTACAGGCATGTGCCACCATGCCTGCCTAATTTTTTCTATATATATTTTTAGTTGTCCAATTAATTTCTTTCTATTTTTTTTTTTTTTTTGAGACAGAGTCTCGCTTTGTTGCCCAGGCTAGAGTGAGTACTGTGGCGTCAGCCTAGCTCACAGCAACCTCAAACTCCTGGGCTCAAGCAATCCTTCTGCCTCAGCCTCCCGAGTAGCTGGGACTATAGCATGCGCCACCATGCCTGGCTAATTTTTTCCATATATATATTAGTAATATTAGTTGGCCAATTAATTTCTTTCTATTTATAGTAGAGACGAGGTCTCACTCTTGCACAGGCTGGTTTTGAACTCCTGACCTCGAACAATCCGCCCGCCTTGGCCTTCCAGAGTGCTAGGATTACAGGCGTGAGCCCGGCCCCAACCATTTGTTAAACTCTCCTCTTATTTGTAATTCATCTGAAGATTCTTTGGGATTTTTCTGTGTAAATAATCATATTATTCACAAAAAATGACATGGTTATATCCTCCTTTCTAATTCTTATGCTTCTAATTTCTTTTTCTTATCTTACTGTGCTGGTCCTCTGATACAATGTTTCAAATATTGGTCCTCAGAATTCCAAGATTCTGGAAGTACTTCTGGGGTTCTCTAAATATTTGCCCTCCAATGTCATTTAAAAATAGTTATCTACTTAAAAGTTTATAAAGCTTTAAAGAATCCAAACTTGAATTTGATCTTACTACTGCTGCATTATTAGCTTATTCTTCTGGTTCTTTCAGGTACTTTGCTTTCTTTTCCCTAATTTTATATTCATTTCCCTATGGCCACCTGATGTATTTCTTTTTTTTTTTTTTTTTTTTGAGACAGAGTCTCACTTGTTGCCCAGGCTAGAGTGAGTGCCGTGGCGTCAGCCTAGCTCACAGCAACCTCAATCTCCTGGGCTCAAGCAATCCTACTGCCTCAGCCTCCCGAGTAGCTGGGACTACAGGCATGTGCCACCATGCCCAGCTAATTTTTTCTATATATATTAGTTGGCCAATTAATTTCTTTCTATTTATAGTAGAGATGAGGTCTCACTCTTGCTCAGGCTGGTTTCGAACTCCTGACCTTGAGCAATCCGCCCATCTCGGCCTCTCAGAGAGCTAGGATTACAGGCGTGAGCCACCACGCCCGGCCTCACCTGATGTATTTCTTAATCCTTTTCTATTATTCATTCTCAGAAAGCTGGGTCCACATAAAATAGGAGGCAAACTTGCAAACCAGGCAATACTGTCTTACGAAAATGCTTTCCTAACTACCAAAATGCCACATTTCTCATGGGGCAGTGATAAGTAGATGAATTTAACTACATCCTCCAGTGTATAAAATATCTGTACCAAAATATCGCCTAGGAAAAAACACTGGAAAGAGATTGATTCTTTGAAGTTGGAGATACAGCTGATTTTTGGCTGACTTGCATATAGATTTGGAATTTTAGACAACTGTGATTATACCAATAAAACTAATATCAAACCATTATTTATACTCTATTTTTCATTAGGAGTAGTCACTTATACTTTCCTACTTGAGGTTAAGAAAAAAAAGGAATAGTCACTTAATGAAAATTAATCACCAAAATATAATTTTTGTAGTAAGAAAGAAGGAAAAGATCTAATCATGGAAACTGACCTCAATAACAACAACATACCTGCTACCACTCATTACGTAACCTGAGCATTCAAATGATGCAATTTCTTCACTTGTCAAGCCAATTTCACCTCTTCGTGGGATACGTTTTCCAGCTTTTACATATTCAGCCATAGCTGCACCTTCACCAGGTAACAGAGCATGGCCATAGCTACAAAGTAATTCAGAATTCAGAAAAGGTCCATTAAACCATCTCAGTATCTCAATATAAAAAGCACATCATCTAAAGAGAGCACAAGAAAACATTTTCTCCCAGACAACAGTAGAAATATCAATGCTCAGCAGTAGTGTTTTGGGAAGCCCAATGTGAATTACTTCATTTTAATTAGTGAACACTGCACTATGACCTATATAACTAACCCAGAAATGCAGAAATATTTTGGAATAACAAAAGAGGTTATGTTAGTGAGTGCAGATTCGTGGTTTACAATTATGGATTAATTTACCCCCATAGGTACTGCCATTACTGGTTCTGCCTCTAGCTGATTCCCTTTCCCCCAAAAAAAATCTAAAGTAAAGAAATAATATATCTCAAATTAACATACTTTTTAGACTTATAGCCAAAACTAATGATATATATTGACAATTATCAATTTCCTTCAAAGGATTTTAAAAGCTACCATCCCTTTATTCAATTCAGTGAATGTTTCTTATGTACCTATTAAATCCAAAGCTTGTAATAGAAAAATAATCTGTCCTTGTGGAGTTTACATATTAATAAGAATGTAACTGTACTACAAGGTAAAATATATATATTGCATAAAAGAAATAGAAAATGCTGTGAGGATTAAAGAGGGATAGAAATCACATCTATTTGTAGAGGGGAAGTATTAGAAATGAGCATATGCCCATCCTTTTGAAAAGGGCTTTGGAGCATGGTAAAGATTTTAATATGAAGAAATTGGGGGTAGGAAAGAAAACAGAGGGCAGAGAAAAGAAGGGAAGGCATGTTGGGGGAAGAAACAAGCTGAACAAGGCCCAAAAGTGGGAAAGTGCACAATCAGTTGGAGCCTGGGGTATAAATAAGGGACTAGACGGAGATAAGCTTGGCAAGGTAAGTTAGAAGCATACTTTTTGGAAGATACTTTAAATATTATAAATGCACTGCTACTTACTTCAAAGGTTTATCATCTTGAGAGGCAAGTGTTTTTGGAGCTTCTGGGCCAATCAAATCTGAGGGTTCTTCAGCCTCTGCATGAAAGATGTTCAGAAACACATTTACATTTTGACTAATCAGTTAATGTTTCATTTGTTCTGAGTTAAAGTCTATCAGAAGAACCTACTTGATCGATCCTTCCAGGGATTTTCCAGAAACTCTTCTTGAGAATCTTTAGAACTTGAATCACTGGATTCTTTTCTGTTCTTCTTAGACTTCTTTTTCTTGTATTTCTTCCTGTGGGGATTATAATTTGATACAAATTCATTTAATATTCCCATGTTAAAGGGCATGGGAATATTAAGGCAATGAAAGGTAAGTCATTAAAATGATCTGAATTCCTAGCTTATTCAAATTTGCTAGAGAATAATTTTAATTAAAAAATCTTCTATAAAAAAAAAAAAATCTTCTAACTTATTTCACCAAATCGTTTCACTATAAAAAAGATCAGTGAAGGGAACCATGAAATATAGTTCTCATGTTGTATAAAAACAACATAAGTAAAACAGCCTAAAAAATTACTCTTACCAATTTGAGCATTAATAATAAAGTACAATAAATTAAAATACACCAAATATGTTTAAATCCTTGGGTTCATAATGATATTAAAAAAATCCAACCCATTATTTTGAAAACTCAACAACAACAAAATCAATTATCCTGCCCTTATTATACAAACTGTATTTCAGGGTATCTAAACAGTTGATGAGGGTAAGCTTATCTTATAGAATTATCCTACCTAATAAATGAAGAAGGAAAGCCAGAATTAGACTTTCACCATTTTGCAATCCCTAATGAAATAATAGATCTAGGCAATGGCTGCTAATGTGATAAAAAGAGACAACCAGACATTTATTTGCACCTCCTGATGGAAGTACACAGCACCACCTATGTAGTATTCCTGCCCCAAATTCAAATCTGAATATTGCCAAGCCTCAAGACCAGGGGTCCTCAAACTTTTTATTTATTTATTTATTTTTGAGACAGAGTCTCGCTTTGTTGTCCAGGCCAGAGTGAGTGCCGTGGTGTCAGCCTAGCTCACAGCAACCTCAAACTCTTGGGCTCAAGCGATCCTACTGCCGCAGCCTCCCAAGTAGCTGGGACTATAGGCATGCGCCACCATGCCCAGCTAATTTTTTCTATATATATTAGTTGGCCAATTAATTTCTATTTATAGTAGAGATGGGGTCTCACTCTTGCTCAGGCTGGTTTTGAACTCCTGACCTCGAGCAATCCGTCCACCTCGGCCTCCCAGAGTGCTGGGATTACAGGCATGAGCCACCGCGCCCAGCTCTCAAACTTTTTAAACAGGGGGCCAGTTCACTGTCCCTCAGATCGTTGGAGGGCCGGACTATAGTTTAAAAAAAACTATGAACAAATTCCTATGCATACTGCACATATCTTATTTTGAAGTAAAAAAACAAATGGGCAAAAACACCCGCGTGTGGCCCCGGGCCGTAGTTTGAGGACGCCTGCTCTAGACCTATCAATCTACAGGAAATAGAGGACAGAAGAATATGCTAAAGGATACCATAAGAATATAATCATGCAACTTATGGATATTATTTGGATCCTGATTGGAATAAACTATAGGAAAAAACTGCTGAGAATTGAGGAACTATTGTTAAATATTTTAGGTGAGATAAATATTTTAGTATTATGGTTATGGTTTTATAAAAAGAAAAGAATGAAGGCTGGGCAAGGTGGCTCATGCCTGTTACCCTAACACTTTGGGAGGCCAAGGTGGGAGGACTGCTTGAGCCCGAGCCTTGAGTTCGAGGTTATAGCGAGCTATGACTGTACCACTGCACTCTAGCCTGGGTGACAGAGTGAGACCCTGTCTGTTAAAAAAAAAAAAAAAAAGAGAGAAAGGTGGTGAATTCTTTACAGATGGAATAATATCTGAGATTGGCTCCAAAATAAATGGGGGAATGATGGAGACTGCCTATGAGTTGATAATTGTTCAAATTGGGTGATGGATACATGGGAGATCATTACACTACTTTATGTAATTTTATATATATTTGAACTTTTCTACAATAAAAATTAAACAAAAACTGACGATCTGTGTTTCTTCTTCCTTTCCTTCTTCTTGGCTTTCTTTGCTCTCCTTCTTGTATCTTCATCTGCAAATTAAAGCACATTATTAATTGAGAAAAAAATTTAAACTCTAAAACCTCAACACTTTTAAGCAGATGAATATCCTACTGCTGTCCCATTTTTTGTTACAGAGAAATTAATTCATTGAAACATTTCTTCCTATTTATCAGAAAGTGTACTAGGCTTTGGGGACACAAAAATTAAACACACTAGGTATTAGGTGATACAGGGTATTATTATTAATTTTATTGTGTGAGACAGTGTTGTGCTTAAGGAGGAAACTGCCTTTTATTTTGTAGACATGCATACAGAAATATTTAGGCTGGAAGTGTGACGATATCTATAATTTACTTAGAATATCTCAGAAAAAACTCATCCTTGAAACAAATATGTCAAAATACAAACAACTTAAATCTGGGTGATAAGTATATGGTATTAATTATACTATTCTCTTTATTTTTCTGAATATTTGAAGATTTTCATGATAAAAAGGGGAAAAAACTGTATGTGTTGGAGAGGGGAAGGAGAATGCTTTCTAGGAGCTCAGTCGAATGAAGGAGACTGATAAAGAGATAGATACAATCTGGAATAACAGAGGGAAGCTTGGGGTGCTCTCCAAATCAGATTGATCTGGAGAGGGTGGCTGAGGAATGGTTAACCTGAGGAAAAGGTGATTTTTAAGCTAATTCTTTTTAAAATCAGTTGATTACAAAAGTAATGCACGCCTATTGTTGCAATGAGTAAGCCAAGCTGGATGGAGGGACAGGTTGGCATTAGGCGGAAGGACTTTCTGTACCAAGTAACACAGTCAAGAGAAAGAACATGGAATACTGAGGAGACAGAAAGTAGCTGTCAGGCTACAGAGGATAGTACAAGAGAGAGTGACAGGGTATATGTGATTAGACAGAGATCAATCAGGGTCTGAACTTTACCCTGAAGGCTATGGAGAGCTATTGAAGGATTTTAAATAGGGGACTAAAAGTTTCATCTTCCAGTAGTGAAATGATATTGGGGGCCAAGGAACCCAGGCAATATCAGAGGAAAGAGAGCCTCTATGTAATGTGCCAATCCATAGGAGGCACCTTCTGGTCAATCGTCAGTGGAAACATCACAAAAATGAGGCTTTTTGTGATGTACCACCCCAAAAGGGGTGCCTTGCATCAATAGGCAGCCAGCCTGAACAGAGTACTTTATGGCATGTCTGGTAATTTTTGAAAATTGTACAGACATGGCCATTGGGCATGAGAATTACACATAAGAGCCCTTCCACTGATGCAGTCCAGTAAGGCTTACTTTGGTGCAGCCCAAACCCCTGACTTGGTCTGGTACCACATGACTCATAAAACTATACACAATACCCAACTATAGTCAGACTGCTTAGGTTTGCATCCCAACTGCCTGAACTTGGGTGAGATACATATCACCTGTTCTGTGCCTCTATTTCTTCATGCATAATATGTACCCTATAGATATTGTATGGATTAAATGGCAATAATGAATACAAAGCACTTATCAGGATGCTTAGCACAAAGTCAACAAGCATTTAAAAACTCTTCACTATTATTGTTGTTTTTTAAGAAACGTCTTCTAAAATAAGTTTTAAGAAGTAAAACTAGGGCCGGGCGCAGTGGCTCACGCCTGTAATCCTAGCACTCTGGGAGGCCGAGGCGGGCGGATTGCTCAAGGTCAGGAGTTTGAAACCAGCCTGAGCAAGACCGAGACTCTGTCTCTACTATAAATAGAAAGAAATTAATTGGCCAACTAATATATATAGAAAAAATTAGCTGGGCATGGTGGCACATGCCTGTAGTCCCAGCTACTCGGGAGGCTGAGGCAGTAGGATTGCTTGAGCCCAGGAGATTGAGGTTGCTGTGAGCTAGGCTGACGCCACGGCGCTCACTCTAGCCTGGGCAACAAAGCGAGACTCTGTCTCAAAAAAAAAAAAAAAAAAAAAAAGAAGTAAAACTAGGCCAGGTGTGGTGGTACACACATTATCCCAGCTCCTCAGGAGGCTGAGACAAGAGGACTGCTTTAGCCCAGAAGTTGGAGGCTGTAGTAAGCTATGATGACTCCGTTGCACTCTCACCCAGGCAACAGAGCAAGATTCCTATCTCAAAAAACAAAAAGAAAAAAAGAAGTAAAACAAACTAGTTTTGAGGCAAGGTTTGCAAAATAAAGTTGGCTTTCTTACCACTAGAGTCTGTTTCAGAATCAGAGTCACTGTCGCTATCTTCAGAATACTTCTTGTGTTTTCTTTTAGATGATTTTTTCTTTCTCCTTTTCTTAGACCTTTCTTTTGAATGACCAGATTTCTTCTTCTTCTTTTTTTCGTCTATAGAAAATACAAATAAAAAACTTCTAAAAAAAGTATTTCTGAACATCAATTTTATTCTATTTGAAATACTGAAAAGGAATAGATGATGAGCAATTTGAGTAAATGCGAAGTCTAATGTTCAACTATTTATAAATTTATTTTTTTAAACTTCTCAATAAAATAGCTCTGTATTTTAAAAAAATACCTTCTGAAGAAGAAGCTGAAGAAGTACTTTTCTTTGGTTCTTCATCCTCTACTGGTGTATGTTCGTCAGAGCTGAATTAAAGATAAATACATTTGTATAATGCTTTAGAGTTTACAGAGTGCTATTCAAACAAAGCAGCATGGAGAATTTATATTTTCAGAAGAAACTACAGGGCAAAGATAGACAAGTGAGAATCATGAAGAAAGATGAAAGAAACTAGCTATAAGAAGGCTAAGGGAAGACTTCATAATTTTATTCTAAGTGTGTAAAGGACATATAGTAGAGCAACTATTCTGTCTCCTTAGAGCAAGAACCCGACAAGCTACAGTCTAAAGAGATTTTTTTCTGTTGTAGAGAATTCTGAAAATAAGTATTATTAAAGTTCTACGATAGTTTTCCTTTTTTTTTTGAGACAGAGTCTCACTCTGTTGCCCAGGCTAGAGTGACATGGTGTCAGCCTAGCTCACAGCAACCTCAAATTCCTGGGCTCAAGCGATCCTCCTGTCTCAGACTCAAGAGTAGTTGGGACTACAGGCATGCACTGCCATGCCCGGCTAATTTTTTTATATATACATTTTTAATTATCCAGCTAATTTCTTTCTATTTTTTTTTAGTAGAGACAGGTCTTGTTCTTGTTCAGGCTGGTCTCGAACTCCTGAGCTCAAACTATCCACCGGATTCGGCCTCCCAGAATGCTCCAGGATTACAGATGTGAGCCACCACGCCTGGCTTCTAGGTTAGTTTAGAAAGGGAGTTTCCATATCATATAATCTTTTCTTCTGAAGAGCACACCTGGAATAACTTAGGTATTGTCTACAAAATCATTTTTAGGGTTTCTTCCAACTCTAATTCCATGAATTCAAGCTCCTTGAGCGTTTTCCAAAGCCATCTATAAGAACAAGTTTCAGACAATAATGCTTTATCATCCTGTCATAAATTACAGGTTTACCTGTAAAGCACACTGTCTCAACTCAACCTAAAGCAGACATAGAAATAAAAGAAGAAACTTACGAGTAGCCCCAAAAGAAATAAGCAAAAAGAAAAAGCATTAAGCCTTCAGATGGTATTATATATAGGAAAATCAACTAAACAAAATCATTCATTTTTAAAAATCCCTGTATAATGCTAATACCTGGCATGTAATCTGCTACTGGTTTAGGTGAGAAAAGAAATTCAAAATATTTATAATATAAATGTACCATTTGTTTTTAACACTGAACCTTTCTATCAATAGAAAATCAGCACCCTATGAATTACAATTTAAAATCTACTAACATCTACTAGCAACATGTCTAAATATTTAGATACATTCCATATTTTTAAAACCTAAGGGGTTAAATCACAAAAGAGAAGAAAAATGGGGAAATATAGTAATACTTAAAGTTCTTCACTTAACAAAAATTTTTACAATAGACTCAGGATTTAAACAAATGTCGTAACATATTTAAGTATTTTTAACCACTTACTCTGGTTCAGGATTCTTCGGAGAAAGTCCCCATACTTCAGGAGCTCCCAACTCTCCAATCCTCTCTCTCTCACTTAATCTCCTAGAAGATATAGACATGTAAATTATAACTCAGTGGCTAAATTGTTTCCTAAATATATAATCAAATTCAACAGGAGTCCTGTCAAGTTCTATTTTCCCTTAATATTTTAATCATTAATAAAAACTTGGTTTAAATAAACTCATGGCCGGGCGTGGTGGCTCACACCTGTAATCCTAGCACTTTGGGAGGCCGAGGTGGGCGGATCGCTCAAGGTCAGGAGTTCGAAACCAGCCTGAGCAAGAGCAAGATCCCGTCTCTACTATAAATAGAAAGAAATTAATTGGCCAACTAAAACTATATATAGAAAAAGTTAGCCAGGCATGGTGGCGCATGCCTGTAATCCCAGCTACTTGGGAGGCTGAGGCAGGAGGATCTCTTGAACCTTCAAGTTTGAGGTTGCTGTGAGGGAGGCTAACGCCATGGCACTCTAACCTGGGCAACAGAGTGAGACTCTGTCTCAAAAAATAAATAAATAAATGTAAACTCATCACTTAGGATTTGATGTTCTCATAATACTATCAAATGATACAGACTGCAGAAATGATAGCTTGGGAGACTTTCAAGTGCATCCCTTCTGCCAAATGAATGACATAGCTTCTAATTGCTCATCTCAACATCTATAATATTTAACAGAAACAGTTCTACATTTGGAAATAACATCATTTGTTTATACACATTTATGAAAATAAAGAGAGGTCTCCTTTGATCTGGTCAAACCTTCAGTTTTGAGAAACCCAGAAATTATTGAAGGATGCATTCGAAGTAGAAAATAAGAGTTCTGAAAATGAAAGAAAAGTTTTACTTGACAAAAATTGTACTCAATGAGATACAGAGTTTGTTCCCTCTCTGTTTTCCTTTTAGTTCCTGTTTAGAAAAGCAGTACATTCTCTACTCTTTGGAGGGCACTAAAATCTTTATCTTCTTTTGTTTTATAATGTTTGTGGTTTCTTCTGTTTTAATTTTTGCTATTATTTATAAACTAAAAAACAAAACAAAAACTTAAGGTTCAATTTCTCGAAGTTTAGCTGCTTATGATTCCATTAGTTTTTTTTTTAATTTACAAAATAAACATAATTGATTTGTTTGAATAAATTATTTTCTACTTTATTTATTTATTTTTTTTTGAGACAGAGTCTCGCTTTTGTTGCCTAGGCTAGAGTGAGTGCCATGGCGTCAGCCTAGCTCACAGCAACCTCAATCTCCTAGCTCAAGCAATCCTTCTGCCTCAGCCTCCCAAGTAGCTGGGACTACAGGCATGTGCCACCATGCCCAGCTAATTTTTATATATATATATATATATATATATTAGTTAGCCAATTAATTTCTTTCTATTTATAGTAGAGACGGGGTTCTCGCTCTTGCTCAGGCTGGTTTCGAACTCCTGACCTTGAGCAATCCGCCCACCTCGGCCTCCCAGAGAGCTAGGATTACAGGCGTGAGCCACCACGCCTGGCCTTCTACTTTATTTTTAAGAGACAGTGTCTCCCTCCGTCACCCAGGCTGGAATGCTGTGATCATAGGTGACTATAACCTCAAACTCCTGGGCTCAAGTGAGTCTCCTGCCTCAGGCTCCCTAGTTCCTAGGACTACAGGCACTCACCACCATGCCTAGCTAATTTTTAAATTATTTTGTAGATAGCCCAGGCTTGTCTCAAACTCCTAGTCTCAAGCAATCTGCTCACCTCAGCCTCCCAAAGTGCTGGGATTACAGGCGTAAGCCACCACACCAAGCCAATTTTCTACTCCTTCATTCAGGGGAAAAGGTATGATAACTACGCAGAGTCAGACTCAAAGGGTTTCCCACTTGAAGAAACAATCTAAAAGGGAACATACTTATAAATGTATTTGAAATTTATGCATATAAGGGGAAGAATGCCAATCAGACTGTAAAGAACACTAAGTCCTGTTCTCATACCAGTTCCCACTTGGCTTCATCTGTATTGTTAAGCTGAATTATTTATCTTCTAAATGTACATATACAAATTTCATCCAAGCAGTTCTGACATCTTTTGGTGAAGATTCTCCAATCAGAAGCCACCTGCTTTTTGATTGACATAGCCTGTGAGTATCTTTCTGAAAAATTGAACTTGGAGAGATAGGTCTCCAACACTAACTCAGGACTGTTTTTACTGTTTCTGCTCCCATGCATGAAGCACTAATGGCTAACACTTATGGAATATTTATTATGTTCTAGGTATTAATTTATTATAACCCTAAAATCCTTGGTACTAGTTTTATCCCATTTTTAATGGTGAGGAAATGAAGCTTACAAAGGTTAAGTTATTTGTCCAAGGACACACTGCTATTAAGTGACAAGAGCTTCAAACTCAGGCAGTCTGATTCTGGAGCATGTCTTTTTCATCATTATACTTTATTATCTCTCACTGATGGAAGTAAAAGAAATATGAAGACATCTCCCAACTGTTCAAACTTTAACCTGCCCCTCAATGCCTGTAGTATTTCTAAAGTTCTTGTTTTTTAAAAATATATAGTGCATGTAAATCACTTAGTACAGTGCCTGAAACATAATTTAACAGCTAATATACTGTTAATTATAAGCCTTTTCCTTTCTTCTTCTTAAACTAATTATTTTTCCACTCCAATATTCACTGTCATTAGAGATCTGATCTCATCCTTGTGTCATTTTTCATCAAGATTGGTATCATTTAACAAGATCTTTCTCAAAGTAGCCTCATCCACAGCTTAGATCACTCTTCCTACATTTATCTAATCATCTTGTCTGAGAAAAGATGTCTTGTCTGTTTTCCTCCTCTCCAATTTAAACCCTTAATTTCAACCCTTCTGAATTCCCTACAAAATATTTTCACTTACATATCCTGTTATCTCACACCTGTCTGTTCCTTCCTTCAATAAGCAATGGCTGCATGCTAACAAAGTGTTAGGCACTGCGAATTCTGTGATCAATAAAATAGGGCTCCTCCTTCCCACGAGTTCAGTCTAGTGGGGAATAAAAATATGTTTACGAATGACAACGACACAACCAAGTAAATGCTACAATTCCGGTAGGTCTGAGATTCTTGGTCATGTCCACTAACAAATCAGGATGCGAAAAGGGATTGTAGGAGACTAAGGCACTGTATGAAGGGACCCGAGGATGAGAGAAAATGTAAGGGAAAAGGACGAATAAAGGGTTGTCGTGGGTGGATTAAAGACATGAAAATGGGCGCAGGGCAGGCAGAGTGAGCGAAACGCAAATAGTAAGAAGCGGAATGAACGATAAATCGGACTCCAAAGGCAGACGGGCTAGTACACAAAAAGGTGCGGCCGTCTCACTCACTTCTGCCGCAGGCTCTCCTCCCTCTCCTTGTCGAGAAGGCTAGGCCATGGCTTGTCGCTCCCATAGGGGCGCGAGTAGCCGCCATAATAGGCGGACGAGGAGGCAGAAGCGAAGGTGGTGCCGCGCGGTGCTGAGGGCCGCTCTCGAGAACGCGAACGCGAGCGGGAGCGGTAGGACTGGTTTCTGGAGCCTTGGCTGAGACCACCCAGGTGATGGCTAAGGCCATTCCTGTCCCCGGACCGAGAGCAAGAGTGTGAACGCGAGCGGCGGCTCCGCGGAGAGCGAGCAGATTTGCTGGGTTTGGGACTCCTCGACGAACTGCGACGTTTTCCACTGGAGCCCAAGGCTTCCCCCTCCGGGCTGCGCGAGCCGGATACGGGAGCCATTGCTACTCCCGGGCTCCCGAAGCTGCGGGAGAAGGGGGCGCTCTCGCGAGCCTTGGGAAGATCTCTGTTGCCTTGGTTCCCAGATCCTGCCTTCGCGCAATCGCCCAAACCTGACGAAACCTTGGAAACAGTTCCGGGTACGTCGGCAAATCCCTTCCCCAAACCTGGGCGGTCCTCGCAGACGGAGAGCGATGTGTGTAACGGTGTAAATAAGCCGGTTAGACAACCGGGTTCGCACATCCTTCCAGTTCCGAGTGAGGCTCTTCAAGTCTTACCTGGGTAGGAGATCACGTCTTTTCTCTGCATCGTACTTGAAATATCTAAAGGAAAGGACGAAGGAACACAAGATACATTTCACTGAATGGCCGTATGAACAACACAGTTGTGCTTGTGTTTTGTGTACTTTCTGTGTGTAATTATATATATGTATATGTTATGTACAGAAATATAAATTATATAATTTCGTTTTTCTTTTTCTTTCCAATCCCAAGCAATATAAGGAATTTATCGCGATTGGTAGTCAGCTATAAACTAAGCCCCGTATTGCCCAGTTAGCTTAGAGGGCACTAATTCTTATATTAATGACTTGAGCCTGATAAACTCCAATTATGTTCACAGCCCGGAGAAAAACTGCATACTTATCCCCCAGTCACCCATCTCCACCGGTATGCTCCAGAACAATGAACTTTTGATCTCATCTTTGTCTAGCCTGCTAAACTAGTCCCATCATATACCAGTCCATCAATATATGGTTAATGATCAGTATTTCTATTCATTTTTACTGTTTTTATTTTCTTTACTTATTTTGAGACAGGGTCTCCCTCTGTTGCCTGGGCTAGAGTGCAGTGGATTCATGAGAGCTCAGTGCAACCTCAAATTCCTGGCCTCAAGTGAACCTCCTGCCTTAGCCTCTCAAAGTAGCAGGATTACAGGCTTGAGCCACTGTGCCTGGCCCTGTTTTTATTTATTTATATAGAGACAGAGTCTCGCTTTGTTGCCCAGGCTAGAGTGAGTGCCATGGCATCAGCCTAGCTCATAGCAACCTCAAACTCCTGGGCTCAAGCAATCCTGCTGCCTCAGCCTCCTGAGTATCTGGGACTACAGGCATGTGCCACCATGCCCAGCTAATTTTTTCTATATATATTAGTTGGCCAATTAATTTCTTCCTCTTTATAGTACAGACGGGGGTCTCGGTCTTGCTCAGGCTGGTTTCGAACTCCTGACCTTGAGCAATCTGCCTGCCTCGGCCTCCCAGAGTGCTAGGATTACAGGCGTGAGCCACCACGCCTGGCCTGATTTGGATTTTTAAAGACACATAGGTTTGCTGTGGAAATTCCAAATCTAGTCTACAAGTACTTGGTGGCCTCTGGAATTTCCCTAATAAGTAACTTAGCAGACTGCAGAAAACAATGCCAATTGGTTATGAGAAATCTACTTTTTTGAAATTTAAGTTAAAGATGTATTACATAATGTTAAATGGAAAAAGCAGGCCATACTATTGAATATCTTCTATGTAAAACCAATTGGTCATGGGAAAGGTCCAAACCTGAATTGAGTAAGACAAATTATGTGATTTGTGATGGGGATTTGGGGAAATTTCTAATAAGAAAGTTTTGAATGGAAAAACTATGCCCTAACTTTTGTGACACCAGGCTGTACACCTTTGCATCAATTGCTTATAAAAGCCAAGTTTGCAACAGTGATTAGTCTATCTTCTCCATGATTGGTGGGTGTGTTCTTTAGTTTCAAAGAGAAAACCCCTACCCCCACCCCTACCTCTACCTCTGATTGGCATGATGCTTTAATTGCTTAGTTTCCTGGGAGTAGCCTGTATTTCTTGGACTGGAAGTGAGGGGAAGCCAGAGCACATAGGCAGGTCGCAGGCAGCTTGTGGGATTGGGCTTGTAGAAGTTGGGTCTTATGGAAGCCCAGCCCAGTCCAGCCCAGAAAAGGAATCATGTATACTTACACTGATCCATTTTTTATAGGAATTAAATCATTTGTGTGTTATGGGCTATGGGGGCATTCGGCTTCCATTCACTACTCCTCTGCAATCTGAGACTCTGCAAGCTGCCCAGGCAGGTACATGGCTGACACCCAGAGAGCGGATACAGGGATCTGGGTTGTGGAATTGCTTTGCAATTATACAATTGCTTAAGAGATTGCAAGAGTAAAACAGTTTTTAATCACTAATCTCCTTTGAAAGGATTTACAGGATCAAAACTTGAACTACTTTAATTAATTAATTAAGTTAGTTATTTGAGACAGAGTCTCACTCTGTTGCCCGGGCCATGGTGCCATGGTGCCATGATGTCAGCCTAGCTCACAGCAACCTCAAATCCCTGGGATCAAGCAATCCTCCTGCCTCAGCCTCCCGAGTAGCTGGGACTACAGGCAGGCACCACCACGTCTGGTTAATTTTTCTATTTTTTGTAGAAACAGGGTCTCACTCTTGGCTCAGGCTGGTCTTGAACTCTTGGCCTCCCAAAGTGCTAGGATTACAGGCATGAGCCACTGCCCCTGGCCATGGATTGTTTGTTTTCTTATTGTTGACTTGTAAAAGTTCTTTGTATTTTGTGGATACAAGTCTTTTATCATATATGTGTTTTGCAAATATTCCCTTCCAGTTTGTGGTTTGTCTTTTTATTCTCTTAGTGATGTCTTTTGTAGGACAGAAGTTTTTTATTTTTCAATTTTTCTGTCTTGATTCTGAAAGGACAGAAGTTTTTAATCCTAATGGAGTCCAAGTTATCAATTTTACTTTCCTGGATTATGCTGTTCATGTTGTACCTAAAAACTCATTGACAAACCTCAGGTCACCCAGGTTTTATACTATGTTATCTTCTCGAAGTTTTATGGTTTTGCACTTTTATTTAGGTCCCTGATCCATTTTGAGTTAATTATTTTGTGAAAGGTATTAGATTAATTTATTTTTCTTTTTGGCATGTAGATGTCCAGGTCTTCCAGCACTATTTGTTGAAAGACTATTCTTTCTCCATTGGATTGCCTTCTCTCCTTTATCAAAAATCAGTTCAGGGCCTGGCGTGGTGGCTCACGCTTGTAATCCTAGCACTTTGGGAGGCCGAGGCGGGCGGATTGCTCAAGGTCAGGAGTTCGAAACCAGCCTGAGCGAGACCCCGTCTCTACCAAAAATAGAAATAAATTAATTGACCAACTAAAAATATATATACAAAAAATTAGCCGGGCATGGCGGCGCATGCCTGTAGTCCCAGCTACTCGGGAGGCTGAGGCAGTAGGATCGCTGAGCCCCGGAGATTGAGGTTGCTGTGAGCCAGGCTGATGCCACGGCACTCACTCTAGCCTGGGCAACAAAGTGAGACTCTGTCTCAAAAAAAAAAAAAAAATCAGTTCAGCTGGGGTATGGTGGCCCACACCTGTAATCCTAGCACTCTGGGAGGCCTAGGTGGGAGGATCGCTTGAGCTCAGAAGTTTGAGATCAGCCTGAATAACATAGCAAGACCCCGTCCCTACAAAAAATAGAAAAATTAGCTGGGTGTGGTGGCACATGCCTGTAGTCCCAGCTACTCGGGAGGCTGAGGCAGGAGGATCGCTTGAGCCCAGGAGTTTGAGGTGGCAGTGAGCTATGATGACTCCACTGCACTCTACCTAGGGTGACAGAGTGAGAGTCTCTCTGAAAAAAAAAGTCAGTTAATTGTATTTGTGTGGATCTATTTATGAGCTCTTTATTATGTTTTATTGATCTGTTTGTCTATTCTTTCACCAATCCCAGCAATCCCACTAAGTTGTGGTATATAACTTTTTGTATATATTGTTGTATTTGATCTGCTAATATTTTATTAAGGATTTTTATATCTATGTTCATGAGAGATATTCATCTGTAGTTTTCCCTTCTTGTAATGTATTTGTCTGATTTTGGTATTTGGATAATTCTGACCTCATAGAATGAGTTAGAAAGTATTCCTTCTGCTTCTATTTTCTAATACAGATTGTAGAGAATTGGTATCATTTCTTCCTTAAATGTTTGGTAGAATTCCCCAGTGAAACTATCTGGGCCAGATGCTTTCTGTTGCAGAAGGTTAGTAATTATTGATTCAATCTTAAAAAGACATATAGACCTATTCATTTTTTTCTTAATTTTCTTCTTTTTTCTTTTCTCACATTTCTCACTTTATTTATTTGTTTATTTTTGAGACAGAGTCTCACTCTGCCCAGGCTAGAGTGCCATGGCATCAACCTAGCTCACAGCCACCTCATACTCCTGGGCTCAAGCAATCCTTCTGCCTCAGCCTCCCATGTAGCTGGTACTACAGGCATGTGCCACCATGCCCGGCTCATTTTTTCTATATATATTTTTTTTTGAGACAGAGTCTCGCTTTGTTGCCCAGGCTAGTGTGAGTGCCGTGGCGTCAGCCTAGCTCACAGCAACCTCAGACTCCTGGGCTCAAGTGATCCTTCTGCCTCAGCCTCCCGGGTAGCTGGGACTACAGGCATGTGCCACCATGCCCGGCTAATTTTTTATATATATATCAGTTGGCCAATTAATTTCTTTCTATTTATAGTAGAGACGGGGTCTCGCTCTTGCTCAGGCTGGTTTCGAACTCCTGACCTTGAGCAATCCGCCCGCCTCGGCCTCCCAAGAGCTAGGATTACAGGCGTGAGCCACAGCACCCGGCCTTTTTCTATATATTTTTAGTTGGCCAATTAATTTCTTTCTATTTATAATAGAGACAGGGTCTCACTCTTGCTCAGGCTGGTTTTGAACTCCTGATCTTGAGCTATCCTCCCACCTCAGCCTCCCAGAGTGCTAGGATTACAGGCGTGAGCCACCACGCCAGGCCCACATTTCTCACTTTAAATCAAAAGCTACATATAGACCTATTTGAATTGTCTGTTTCTTCTTGTGTGAGTTTTAGTAGATTGTTTCATTCAATGAATTGGTCCATTGCATCTAAGTTGTCAAATTTGTGGCGATAGAGTTGTTCATATCATTCCTTTATTTTAATGTCTATGAGATCAGTACTAATGACCCCTCTTATTTATGATATTAAAAATTTGTGTCTTTCTCTCTCTCTTTCTCGATTACCATGGCTGGATATTTATCAATTATATTGATCTTTTCAAAGAATTAACTTTGGGTTTTATTTATTTTCTCTATTTTTCTGTTTTCTATTTCCTTGATTTTTTTCTGTGTTTTTTATTATATCTTTTCATCTAATTACTTTGGCTTTAATTTGCTCTTCTTTCTCTAGTTTCTTAATGTGGAAGCTTAGATCATTAATTTTAGATATTTCTTTTCTAATATATGCATTAAATGCTATTAATATACCTCTATACATTGCTTTCCTCACAAATTTTGACAAGTTGTATTTTCATTTTCTTATAGTTCAAAATGTTTTTGAAATTATCTTGAGATTTCTTCTTTGTTCTATATCTTATTTAGAAATGTGTCTTATGGCCCAAAATGTGATCTATCTTGGTGAATGTTCCATGTGAGCTTGAGAAGAATGTGCATTCTTTTTTTTTTTTTTTCTTGAGACACAGTCTCGCTTTGTTGCCCAGGCTAGAGTGAGTGCTGTGGCGTCAGCCTAGCTCACAGCAACCTCAAACTCCTGGGCTCAAGCAATCCTTCTGCCTCAGCCTCCCAAGTAGCTGGGACTACAGGCATACGCCACCATGCCCGGCTAATTTTTTTCTATATATATTAGTTGGCCAATTAATTTCTTTCTATTTATAGTAGAGATGGGGGTCTTGCTCTTGCTCAGGCTGGTTTTGAACCCCTGACCTCAAGCAATCCG
This sequence comes from Microcebus murinus, assembly GCF_040939455.1. Taxonomy (NCBI): domain Eukaryota; kingdom Metazoa; phylum Chordata; class Mammalia; order Primates; family Cheirogaleidae; genus Microcebus; species Microcebus murinus. The sequence continues at coordinate 46,650,210 of NC_134136.1, read as the reverse complement.
CCCACCTCAGCCTCCCAGAGTGCTAGGATTACAGGCGTGAGCTACCGCGCTGGCCAAAGAATGTGTATTCTGCTGTCATTCTAGAAATGTCAATTAGATCTAGTTTATTGATGGTGCTATTAGTTCAACTATGTCCTTATTGATTTTCTGCCTACTGGATTTCTCAATTACTGATAGAAGTGTATTGAAGTCTCCAAGTACAATAGTCGATTTATATAATTCTCCTTGCAGTTCTGTCAGTTTTTGCCTCATGTATTTTGATACTCTGTTGTTAGGCACATATACTTTAAGGATTCACCTCTACAGAATTGACTCTTTTATCATTATGTAATGTCCCTCTTTATCCCTGGTAAGTTTTCTTCCTTGAAAGTCTGTTTTGTCTGAAATTAATATATTAATAGCTACTTCAGCTTTCTTTTGGTTAGTGTTCGCATGGCACAATCTTTCTCCATCCCTTTACTTTTATTTGTTCTTTGAGATAGGATCTTCCTCTGTCACCCAGGCTAGAGTACAGAGGTGTCATAGATCACTACAACCTCAAACTCCCGGCCGGGCTCAAGCGATCCTCCTGCCTCAGCCTCCTGAGTAGCTTGGACTACAGGCATGTGCTACCACCCCCAACTAATTTTTTCTATTTCTGGTAGAGATGTGGTCTCCCTTTTGCTCAGGCTGGTCTTGAACTCTTGAGCTCAAACAATCTCCCGTCTCCACCTCCCAGAGTGCTAGGACTACAGGCATGAGCCACCGTACCCTGCCAGTGTAGTTATTTTAAATTCCCAATCTAATTATTCTAAAATTTGTGCCACATTTGAGTTTGGATTCTGATGCTTGCTTTGTCTCTTCAGAATATGCTTTTTGACTTTTAGCATCCCTTATACTTTTTTGTTGAAAACCATACATGATATACTGGGTAAAAAGAAGTGAAGTAGATAGTTCCTTAGTGTGAGTTTTTATGGTTATTGGGCTAAGAATTAGGCTGTTTACTCTTTGTTGTAGCTTTGGGTGTCAGAAGCTTAAATTTCTTCTAGTGACCTGTCCTTGTGTCCCTTGCTGTCTTTGAGTTTTTCTAGAGGCTCCTTCTTAAATAGAATCTGAGGCTTGCAGTCCTTTCAGCTGTAATTCTGCCATAATCCACTTTCATTGTGCAGGAGTCCTACTGATGTCATAGAATCTGAGGCTTGCAGTCCTTTCAGCTGTAATTCTGCCATAATCCACTTTCATTGTGCAGGAGTCCTACTGATGTCATCGTAAGGCTGGGAGGAGGGGAAGCATTCTCTAGTCCTATGATTAGATCTCAGTCTTTTAGCTAACTTGTGTCCCTGGGCTGTGACCTTTGCAAGTGCTTCTCTGCTTCCCTATCCCTTCTGCTTAGGCTAGACAGGAACGCTAGATGGGGCTGGAGTTGAGCATTTCCCTTCCCCCTGGTTGCTTAGGCTTTAGTGAAACCCAAGTTGGTTAGGCTCTGGTAAAATAGTTTCCCTCCAGGGTAGTCATTGGTTAAGGAAAACAGAGAGCTCTGGGAATATTTCCAAATAGTTACTTTTCCCCACCCCCTGCTGGAAACAGGAGAGGATTCCCACCCCCCTCTCTTCACAGTGACAACTTGATAGGTCTTTGGAAATAAAACTCATGAAAATATGGAGTCTTCTTAAGGCTGGCCACCCTCATCCCCCCCACCCCAGGGAGTTTTAACTCACTGGGTAGTCCATGCTGAACTTCTAGAAATTCATCAATTACAGTGTTTAAAGTGTTCCTACTTGTACTGACTCCACCTGCAGGTTTCTTCTGATGGGCTTCTGCTCCAGGTAGACTGCAATTATCTGTATCTCCTGTCTGTCTCTAGTTTTCAGGGCAGCAATTTGCTCTGTGACCTCAATTCTCTGATGGATCTAAGAAGAGTTGTTGTTTTTAGTTCAGCATTTTTCTTGTTGTGAGTATGGGAATGATGACTTCTCAGCTCTTTACATTTTGGACCGGAAACCAGAAGTCCAGGTCTTGCTTTATAAAATGTAAGAGTTCTAGATTTCCATGATATTGTATGCTCATATACTGCTTCACACAGAGAAAAGGACATTGTGTTTTCTTTGAAAAATAACAGTTTAATCCTATCTCCCGTTAACTGTTTTTTTAACAACCACTTTTCATTTTTTTCTTATTGTTTTATATGCATCTTATATGTTATATGTCACCTTAAATTCTGAAACAGAGAATAAATAGATGAATGAATGAATGGATAACAAAGAACAGTATAAAGCAGTGAAAGGAATTAATTTAATTGGACCAAGTATAGGAACAAATGAGAAATACTTGGTTCATACCTAATGGTGAGCCACCAAGCCAGGCCATGCCTAATGTTGTTTTTTTTTTTTCCCTGATTTATAGAATCTATAGTGATTTCACTTCTTTTTTCACTTCTTTCATTCCTGATTTTGGTAATGTTGATAATTTGTTCTCTCTCTCTCATGCCTAATGGTTTAATCTGCTTAATTTTTATCCAGATATATTGCAGGGTGATATATTAAAGTAAATCCTTAATTCACCAGAATCCCCAAGATATGGGGTTAGTTTGGTTAATCAATGTTATGATGAACCAAGGATGAACATACAACTTATATTTTTGTTAATTTCCATCTTTTCCATTGAAAAGAAATGTAAAAACATGTATTAATACATTTTCCTACCACTCTAGGAGGCTGACGCAGGCAGATTGCTCAAGGTCAGGAGTTCGAAACCAGCCTGAGCAAGAGTGAGACCCCGTCTCTACTATAAATAGAAAGAAATTGGCCGGGTGCGGTGGCTCACGCCTGTAATCCTAGCACTCTGTGAGGCCGAGGCAGGCAGATTGCTCAAGGTCAGGAGTTCAAAACCAGCCTGAGTGAGACCCTGTCTCTATTATAAAAAAATAGAAATAAATTAATTGGCCAACTAATATATATATATATATATATATATATATATATATATATATATATATATAAAATTAGCCGGGCATGGTGGCGCATACCTGTAGTCCCAGCTACTCGGGAGGCTGAGGCAGTAGGATTGCTTGAGCCCAGGAGTTTGAGGTTGCTGTGAGCTAGGCTGATGCCACCGCACTCACTCTAGCCTGGGCAACAAAGTGAGACTCTGTCTCAAAAAAAAAAAAAATACATTTTCCTCTCAAATTCAAAGTGTTTATTGAACCGAATTGAGTATTTGAATCAGTGAATTCCATTGTAGCCACTTGTCAGCTGTGTGATCTTGGGCATGTTATTTAACCTCTCTTTGTGTTAGTTTTCTTATCTGCAAAATAGCAATGATGGTAATTTGTGCATATTGCTTACTTAGCACAGCACTTGGTACACAGTAAGCCCTCAGAACATTTTAGCTGTAATTATTATCATATTCATTGTTGTTACATATAAAGTACCACCTAGCTGTATTAGGGGAAAAAATGTAGAAGGCCCCATGGAGAACTTTAGGTACTTACTGTGCAGGTAAAGGACATAGAATTATATCACAAAACAATTAAGTTTTAGGCAGGGCATGGTGGCTCACACATGTAATCCTAGCACTTTTGGAGGCTGAGATGGGAAGATTGATTGAGACCAGGAGCTTGAATCAAAACAGTTAAGTTTTAGTGGAAGGCTGTTGGTTATGAGTTTTCTTGCCAAATGAGTGATCCACATTTCTGGGAGGGGAGACAACAGCTGGAGCAGGCTAGGTTGAAAAGAGAAGGGAACAGAATGAGGTGGAGTGAGAGGAGGAGGGAAGGGCAAGAGGGAAACAGGCAAGACCTGAATGAATTGGCTACATGAGGAAGAAGGAACAGGAACAGAATAAGCAAAGGTGTAGGATCAGAAACAAACATGGCACGTTCTGGAGATCCTCTGTGAGGTTGTAGTGTTTCAGAGTCATCATTCTAGAGATGAAATTTCATTGCCAGGGGACAATAACCAGAAAAGACATTGGCAATTTGGTAGAATGTGTGCTGACTCCTGGGACTTTCTCTAAATGGTTAAACCATTATATGACTCAGTAGAAACAGCAGTGCTATGTATGGTCTGAATGTTTTTGTCTCCCCCAAATTCGTATGTTGAAACCTAATCCTCAATGCAATAGTATTAAGAGGTGGGGCATTTGGGAAGTGATTAGGTCATGAGCATTATACTCTCAGGAATGGGATCAGTGCATTTATAAAAGAGGCCCAAGGAAGCTTGTTCACCCCTTCCACCATGTGAAGATGGATAGAAGGAACCATCTATGAGGAACGGGTCCTCACCAGACACTGAATCTGCTGGTGCCTTGATCTTGGACTTCCCAGCCTCCAGAACTGTGAGAAATAAATTTCTGTTGTTTACAAATTACCTAGTTTAAGGTATTTTGTTTTAGTAGCCTGAACAGACCAAGAGAAGCAGCAAGAATAAAAAAGATTAAGATTCAACAAGAGGGGAAAAAAAAGACTTTTTCCTAGCAATATGCCTTTTCCTGCAATAAGTATGCAATCCTGTAAATCAAAATTCCTTCCTAGTGTGATTCTATTTAATTGAGATACTGATATACAATATTACAAGACTACCATTTGTAAGGGAGAACAAGCTATGCTTGTGCAAAGGGACTTAAAATGTCAAGGGAGTCTTAATAGAGTTATTCAAAACACCATTTGTTTGTTGCCTATGGATTACGGTTTTCTCATGGTTGTCAGGGGAAGGAATGATGAGAAAGGAGCAGAGTAAGGTGAATGGACCTTGATTTCTGGCCGTGGCTTTGGTTGCTACTCTTGGACAACCACTTCATGACTATGGATTCTCTTTCCGCATCTCCTCATATCCCTATAACTACCAGGCTCCAGGCTGGTGTTCAGCCTTCTTGCTTCTTGTTTGGAATTAATGGACTGAACACTTTTTAAAGCTGAGGGTTAAGTGGAGTTTTGAGACTATAGAATGCACTCAACTAGTGGAAGGACAGATTTGGCCATAGAGACCTCAAATTCTAAGTCTCTCTGTTAAATAAATAGCTGAAGAACCAATTTAACATCTTTCAATATTTTTGACTCCCTGTTGTAGTTGAAGTTTTGATGTAGTAGGTGAGCCCATAGAATTCACTGGACATTCTTGGAAATTTCTTCTGATTAAAATGAAGAAATAGGACCATCCTGCATGCTCCTTGGGGTGTTGGGCTTGGGGACCTAGGCCAGGGCAGGGCCAATCATTTTGTAAGATGCTCCCTGCCAGTCCTGATTTTTCCTCCTTACTAATGAATATTTTATTTTGTTAACACCTGTTATCAGTTGAGTTAAAAGGAGAGTAGGTGAGAGAGAAAAAGAGAAAAGACAGCCTTACTGCTTGACCTTGTGATGGGGGCTGTAGAAGGAGATGTTAGAAATTCTTTTGCATATGAACATGAGTTCTGCTTTTCTTTCCTGTATAAAGCCCAGATGACCAGAGCCATCATCTTGACTCCCACTGGCAAACACTCAGGAAGTACCCCATTGCCAGCACCCCCTCACCACACAGCTCCCTAAACCTCAACATCTCTGGGCCCAGCCATTGCCTCGGATTTCTTTCTCCCTTAGGTGTCCCCAACCTCCTTTTCCACTGCTGTTTTAAAAACATCTTTTGTTTCATCCTTTGTTTTCCTTGTTCAAGGGGGAAATGGACAGAGATTATTCATTGCCTCCATTTTTTTCCCTAAACCCCAAATTCTTGGGCCTGGAATAGGAGAAAGTCATGCTCCAAATCTTCAGGTCTCATAGTGGCCTAAATTTTATCAGGGGACTGTGCTTTGAATGGGTCTAGGCATATCAATCATGCTGCCCATGCCTGAATGCCACCACTTTACAATCTTGTGTTCCTTGATTATGAAAGCCAGAGTGTGTGTGAGAGGTATCTTTTGTATTCCTAGAGTCTAAAACATTGGCATGTAAATGTTGGGAATTCAGGCATTCACCAAAATATCTACCCTTTGCATGGGAGGGATACAGCCTATTAGTGTGCAGTTGAAAATTAAATTTCCTTTATATCATTGCACCCAGGGTCCCTGCCCCATAGTTCTGTGCTGATATCTGAGGAGCATGTATCACATTGATTGAGGCAAACCATAAATTACAAAAGTGAATACTAATTGCATAATGACAGTTTCTAAGCTATTAGCCTGTTTTCCCGTTGATTCAGCACAAGCACAGAGCTGGTTTTTACTCATGGGTTGTACTGCCAGTTGGAAGACTTGGCTTTGCAGAGAGATTGGGGAAAATGAGGGCTGTTGTAGAGGAAGCACACTCAACCTTTTGTGAGGAGGCTACAAATTGCATTAACCTCTCAAGTCCTAAAAGTGTGGAAACCAGGATACGGAATACCTTCAAGGGAGGTTGCTTACTTTTCCTAGAGGTATAATGACCCAGTGCTGAGGCTTGAGTGGGAACCTTGAGTCTTTAGCTCTTTGAAGGAGAGTTCTGTGCAGGATGGAGGTGGTCAGTGCTGAGAAGCTGAACCTGGGCTGGTATGCACTGCCCATAAAGTCCAGAGCCCAAGGGAAGGCCTGGTCACTAAGAGAATGGTCTTCTCTGGGTTGCACTCTATGTGTTTTCTTGGGGACGCTACTCTACTGCTCTGGGCCTGTGCCCTAAATCTGTACCATGAAGGGACAATGATTCACTCTTCTTGGGACACCCTACTGCCTTGGCCTAATGGGATGAAGTAAAAAGAAAGTCTCAAATAAATCCCAAAATAAAAGTGATATCATACAGCATTCTTAGGATGAGGGGTATGTAGTGAGGGTTATATTATCATAGCATTGTAGCAACTGACTCCAGCTGACTCCAGAGGGTGTCCACTGAAAGTTTTCTTTTTAGAGGCAGTCTGGCTATGTTCCCCAGGCTGGCCTCAAACTTCTAGGGTCAAATGATCCTCCTACCTCAGCCTCTAGAGTAGCTGGACTACAGGTGTGTGCCACTGCCCCTGGCTTTTCAAAGTTTTTAAAACTCCAGTCTGCCCTGGGCTACAGGAAGTCAAATGAGACCTAGTTGGGCTTAACAATCAGGAAGTCCAGTAAAGGGTTCTATTTAAGCCCCATCATTTCACTTCTAGGATTCCAACATTTCTTAGAGGAATCACCTCAGTACCAAATGACTGCATGGTAAAATAGTACAACCATATGTGTGCTCAGAGCGTGTGCAATTGCAATCATAACACCCCATGATTAGAATTCAGGCAAATGTATTTTTGTCCTTTTGAAAACAACTCATAACAAACGCCATTCCCCTACTTCATATGCATTTATAGTAAATCTTCTCTTTATTTAAAAAGTCACTTTCACACCTGTCTTGAAAGAGACCTGTGTTTCTTTGATGTGAAACGACTCTAGAAACCTTAGAAAGCAAAACCCAGAATTTTTAGATTACAATAAAATGCCAAAGCTACTGGACTGCTCCTGAGATTGTGTTTATAACTTTTCAGCCAAAACTAACAACTATAAAGACCATCTATCTTGGATCAACTTATTTGCTGGTAGTCAGTGTTAATGACTTTTTTTTATAAATCAGTTTTTTACTTATGATAATTAATTTCTGATTTTTGCCTTTGAAATATGTAAAGTATATCTTAAAACAAATGCTTTTTTTGTGGGATTAATTTTATTATTAGAAGATCTTTATTTTAAAACTTAAACTGAGTGGAAATTATTCTCTACAGCAACATTTTGAATATTTCCTCTGACTCATGCCTTAATTTTTCTGGAACTTGGAAGAATTAGAGATGCATGAAAAATAGTATATATGTCTCTTAAAGACCCCATCAATTAGAGAAAGGGTATTCACTATTCTTTTCCCAGGTAGTCTGAGCATGAAAAAAGAATGTTCTTTGTTAGTGTGTGTCAAATTGCATATTAGTGTTAACTGCAAGATTTGTGGGGAATATTTGTCTGGCTTTCAGTCTCAGTGTGGCAAAACCATGTGATCAACTGTGACAAGAGACTAGAAGTGGTCAGAACTCAGTCTGATAGTGTCTTGTGGCTTTTATTGTATAGAGCCTGTACTTCTATTTTGATGGTACTTAAAGCATTGAAGAAGCTGATGTTTGAAAAGAACAGGTGTCAGCCAGGCGCAGTGGGCAGTGGCTCACGCCTGTAATCCTAGCACTCTGGGAGGCCGAGGGGGGCGGATCGCTCAAGGTCAGGAGTTCAAAACCAGCCTGAGCAAGAGCGAGACCACCCAGTCTCCACTAAAAAAAAAAAAAAGAAATTAATTGGACAACTAAAAATATATATAGAAAAAATTAGCCGGGCATGGTGGACATGCCTGTAGTCCCAGCTACTCGGGAGGCTGAGACAGAAGGATCACTTGAGCCCAGGAGTTGGCGGTTGCTGTGAGCTAGGCTGACGCCACAGCACTCACTCTAGCCTGGGCAACAGAGTGAGACTCTGTCTCAAAAATAAATAAATAAATAAATAAATAGCTCTAAAAGAATAGAATTGTCTAAAATAAATAAAAAAAACAGTTGTCAACATTGGGAGTGCTTTCACAATCATCTGATCAGGATGGCAATGGGCACACACAGGTGTATTACTGGATGTTACTCACTTCCACCAGGGGCTAGGGCCGCTAGATAGCAATAACCTCTCCTCTGCACAGAAGTCCCGCATTACATGCAACTGCTTTGCTGATGTTTAACACCCACGCGTGTGAAGGTCAGAAAGAAAACAGGAGAGGGGTGAAAATAGTGGACAACACAGCAAAAAAACACATGCTTTCCCAAGAAATCAGAGCCTCTATTTATGCTGGAAATATATAAGTGCTATGAAACTGGTCTTTGGATTAACCTCTAGGAGAGGAAATTCTCATGTAACCATGGCACCTTATCTTAGCAATCACTTCATAATGCAACCTTGGTGTTCACAATTAACCACTTATTTATTTATTTGTTTATTTAAGAAACAAGGTCTCAGTCTGTCACCCAGGCAGCAGTACAGTGGCATGATCATAGCTCACTGTGACCTTGAACTCCTGAGCTCAAGTGATCTTCCTGTCAGCTTCCCAAGTAGCTGAGACTATAGGCACACACCATCATGCCAGCTACTTTTTAAAGTTTTTGTAGAGATAGGGTCTTGCTATGTTGCCCAGGCTGACCTCAAACTTCTGGCCTCCTGCCTCCACCTCTAAGAGTGCTGGGATTCTAGGCATGAGCCACCATACCGGGCCATAATTAACCACTTTTTTTTTTTTTTTTGAGACAGTGTCTCGCTTTGTTGCCTAGGCTAGAGTGAGTGCCATGGCGTCAGCCTAGCTCACAGCAACCTCAAACTCCTGGGCTCAAACAATCCTTCTGCCTCAGCCTCCCAAGTAGCTGGGACTACAGGCATGTGCCACCATGCCCGGCTAATTTTTTCTATATATATTAGTTGGCCAATTAATTTCTTTCTATTTATAGTAGAGACGGGGTCTCACTCTTGCTCAGGCTGGTTTCGAACTCCTGACCTTGAGCAATCCGCCCGCCTCGGCCTCCCAGAGAGCTAGGATTACAGGCGTGAGCCACCGCGCCCGGCCAATTAACCACTTTTAACAGCAAACTACCTTAAAGAAGCCTTGAATTGCTAGAGATTGCTCAAAAACAAAGGTTGTACTGTGAAGAACTTAATGATTTTTAAAAAGTGGGCCTGGCCTCCTTAGTCACCCCCATTTTTGTTCTTGTTTTCTACTCTGGCAGTTTCACATGAAGAAGACAGCACAAATAAATAATCACCTCTTTCCAGTGACCGATTAGTCTGGATCACTGCTCAGGGGACCATCTCCTTCTTGCTTCAAGTGGTACTAAACCAAAAGATCCCTTTTCATGTTTAGTTAGCAGGAATTGGGGTTCTCTCGAGGATGAGGAAAGCAACAAAATACATTTGAAAGTGTGATTATTTTAAGTTTGGGAAGGTACAATAGGCTCCCCTAGCCTGAGGATGGGGGAGAAGAGAAGAGCCTCACTCTGGCTTTGACGGAGTCTCCTCATATGTTTCTTTTGAAGCCGAAGGACCTTTGGGCCAAAATGGCTCCTATTCCCCTATGTCCTCTACAAAAATGGAGGGCAGTAAACAGAATTCCCATAAAACCCTGTGAGTAGCCTCTTATGAAGTTTCTCTTGGAGTTCAGGTTGGGCCTGAATGTTCATATTAGCATGGATGAGGCTCTGTTGTGCCTGGAAACACAGTTCTCTCATCCCACCTTGTCTTGCACATGTATGTGGTCCCAAAGGGCGAGGGTGACCATGGAGTGATGGTGAGCAGGGGAGAAAAAGTGTGGGTCAGCATAAACACACCAAGGATACTTGGAAAACTTCTGTGATGTGCACAGGCCTATTGAGGGTGATTCTGGGATGTCACCTCAAGAGGCCTCCTTGCCATTCATTTTGACTGTCATTCCCTTAGAAATTCCCATCCATTACCATTAAGCCCATTTCAGGCACAAAACCAAGCATACTGAGAATTCACCTCTTTACTGAAAAATACAAAAACAAACCCCACCAAAAAAAAAATAATGCACTTTGTTGGTTCATTCAATTCATGTAACAGGCATTTGGTGAACTGCTTTAGATGTTGTGCTATGCACAATTAGAATCTGGAAGAAAAACCCTTTGGAAAAACTGACATAAAGGCCCAATATTAGAAAATGGAGACTACAAAATGACTACTGATCATCCCTTCCAAGGCCAGGCCAAAGGAAGGCAAGGGCAGAGGAGGCATGGGTAGTATACGTGGCCCGGGCACAGTGGCTCCAGAAGAAACCATCTCCAATCAGGCTCCAGAACAAGGATGGCATTATAGGACCCATCCAAGATTATGCCTTACTGGGTGTCCCAGGGTGTGGTGGAGGCATATTTCTGAACCTTAATGCCCTCTGACGTCTCCTCCACTTGACCCTCCTATTAGTAAACCAAACTTTCAAGTAGAGGAAAAAAGGGGTTGGTTTAGTATATCAAATGATTAATGTCATAAGAAAAAGAAAACCCACAACATGCACCTCTTTATGCCATTGAGATTTTAAACTCCACTGGGAGAAGCTATTTCCTTATTGGTAAAATATCTTAGGAAAGTTAACGCTGCACCCCCTTCCTTTCAGTTCAGTTTTGGACTAGGCTTATTGCTTTGTCTCTCTCTTCCCATTTTTAATATTCCTTAAGGGTTTTTTTCCAGATCTTGGATGCAAATCTAGCTGACAAATTGTACTCGGTCCCTGCTGTTGATGCTGTGCCTGGTAACAGGGTGGAGAAATGTTGGTACCCTGACAATGGTCCATCGGGTGTCCGGCCGCCTCTGCTCACTCCGCATTAAAGACAGTGTCACCCTGGTTGTGGGGAAACTTGTGCAAGGTATAAGATGTGCCCCATTTAAAGTCATACTGAGAGGAACGGCCCCTCATTTGGAAAGCCCGTCTTCAGTCTGAAGTAACTAATCAATGGGAGCAGGGTAGATAGTTAACCTGGTTTCCTCAAGGATATCTAAGGAGCCATTTACCCTCTGAAACCCCTTGCGAGTTATAATGAGGTCTGACAAGCAGGGCTTGGTAAGGAGGTAAGGAGGGACCCCAGAAAGTTTGTGGCTTGTCTAGCTGGGATAGGAGAGTTGCTGATGCCCTGGATACTGCCTTAATATTTTAGCTTGTAAAGGAAACTTTAGCTAAACCAGGTCCAGGCACGGTGGCTCACACCTGTAATCCTAGCACTCTGGGAGGCCGAGGCAGTTCAAAACCAGCTCTGAGCAAGAGTGAGACCCCATCTCTACTAAAAATAGGAAGAAATTAATTGACCGACTAAAAATATACATACAAAAATTAGCCAGGCATGGTGGCACATGTCTGTAGTCCCAGCTACTCAGGAGGCTGAGGCAGTAGGATCGCTTTAGCCCAGGAGTTTGAAGTTGCTGTGAGCTAGGTTGATGCCACGGCACTCTAGTCTGGGCAACAGACTGACACTCTGACTCAGAAGAAAAAAAAAAAAAAACAGGTCCAAATTCAGCACCATTAGATCTGCAGCTCCTTTTCCTCACTGTACTCACACACACACTGAGGAGCAAAGCTAATAAACCCAACCTGGATTTTGTTTTTGAAAAATACTCTTAAATTGTTTTTTTAATTTCAGCATATTATGGGGGTACAAACGTTAAGGTTACATACATTGCCTTTGCCTCCCTGTGCCCCTCGAGTCAGAGTTTCAAGCGTGTACATCCCCCAGACAGTGCACATCACACTCACTATGTGAAAAATACTCTCTTAATACAACTTATGGTTTTCTATGGTCTCAAATAATAATATTTTGAGTCCATGACCTACAAATTAGTCACCACTGCCTGAGCAAATGAAAAAGTATTTCAAATTAACACAAGTAAGAATCTGGTCTGAACTGAGAGCCTCCACCCACTACCTAACAAATTTCACAAAACCCACCTCTTCAAAATAGTACCACCAAAAAAAGAAAAAAGAAAAAAAAATTTAGATTTTTGTCAGAAATTCCTCAGAATTTGTCAAGAATTTTTGTCAGAAATTCCTCAAGAGAAAATGTTCACTCATGAAATTCAATTTGTGCCATATCTTCAAGGTATATATTTGAGTGTAAGCAATTCTTATTTAACCTTTTCACCCTTCTTAGGTCAGTGGAACTTTATTCAAAATTGTTCTTGTGTGTCTCAATTTTTAGACAAATTCCCAGTTTGCAAACTCCTCCCCACTGTAAAGTGAATGTATTAGCAATATTTTCAGGCTAACACATCAAAGTATTACAGAAAGTTAGGGCTGCTACTATCTACACAGCTTTACCACAGACTGAAAAAAACAAAAACAAAACAGAAGAACCAGACACTTGGAGTTTTAAAATATCTCCTCCCATCACTCTCAGTGTACCTAAACATACAGTAATTGCACCTGTAGTGTGTTCTATGTGTATGAATTATTTATTCCCCTATCCCAATGCTTGAATATTTATAAATTCACTAATTTAGCTAAGAGCATATGCCTGGCTTAAATATTTTCAGTAATTGAATACAGTTGAAATCTCTTGTAAACCAGCTCCTTGGTGCATTATTTTGCATACTTCCCAGGTCAGATCGAGCCCCAATAGACTCCACACAGAAATGTTCCTTAAAGGATACCATTGTTAGAAGCAGTTAAACTTTATTTGTATTTAATCTTGTACAGAGAATAGGGGTAAACGGCAGTTTGGTTCTTTTTCTTTTTATGTTTCCATTAGAAAATCACATTCCCCCTGGTAATGGGAAATTTCCCATAAGCTGGGGTTTGCTTATCCCATTTTCACCCCCAAAACTTCAAAGCTTATTTGCCAAACATGGAAAAGTTAACAAAAACACACCAACTTGAGAACGTCTAGGACACAGCTGGTCAATTCTTGAAGCAGGATTTAGAGTGGCTGTCCTGGCTTGTTGCCTTTTTCAGGATTACTGACTTGCTCGCTAGCTTCGGTCACATCCACGCGTAATTTCAGCTCCTTTCTGAGGGGAGAAAACCGCAAAAGTTCAGGATTTGGAGTTGTCGATGAAAAAAATACACGGAAGCACATTTCATACTTGTTTTAAAATTTCTACCCTTCCAACCGCCCCAACACATTTTTCTGTAGTCCCTAGCTCCAGGCTTGCTTTAGGGATGATTTTCCTTTGTGTGCAGAATTTAAGGGGGGGAGGCGCTAAAAAACTCAGGATTCAAGACGAATAATTTTTCACGCAGTATTAAAAAAATAAAGACCAATGAAAAAATCCATCATGACCAAATTATCAAAATTTTAAATAAAGGCAGGATCTGACCATGTATGCCTCTTTCTCCTCACCTTGATGTATATCCTGATTCCAACAAAACGTTATTTACAAAAACAGGAGTGCGGCCAAAGTTTCCTGACTTTTTTCATTTATGTACCGCGTGGGGAATACCTTGATGCCCGTAGGCATCGCCCGCACTTCAGAGCTCAAGGGGGGGGGGGCGGACTCTAGCGACCCTGAGCTCCCTACATAGGTTTTGATTCTGAAGGGGAGGGAAGGAGACTGGAAGGAGAGAGCCCAAAGCGTCCCGGGACAAGCCCTACCGTCCCGGAGAACCCCCGCCATAAGAGCAAGCGGCTTACCCTGCGAACACGTCGGGGTATTGACCGCGTTGGAAAACGTTCTCCAGTTCCTGCAGTTGCAGCCGCCTGAAGGTTTTGAGGTAGAAGCGATGCTGCCTGTCCTGGGGCTGCAGACCCTCGGCGGCCTCCTGGGCAGCCTCCTGGGTGGGCTCCTGGTCGCCGCCGCCGCCGCCACCGCCGCCGCACTTCTGGGTCTCGTCGTCGAAGGGGTCTGGAGCTTCCGCGCCAACTTGGCTTTCTTCTCCTGCTGCTGCTGCGCCCTGCTCCGGGTCGGATCCTATTTTCTCCTCGTCGTCTCCTCCCGCTTCAGTCACCGAGGTCGCCATAGCCTTCACATCTGGAAAGGGAGAAAACCAAAAAGAAAGAGAGAGAGAGAGAGAGATCAGGTTCCCAGAGATCGAGCCCAGAGCACGCGGGCAGAGAGCGGCCAGGGCCGGCGACCTGAGGAGCGGCGGCGGCGGCCGCACAGAAGCGGCGCGTCCGCTCGCCTCTCTGAGGGAAAGTTCGTTTCTTGGAGTTCGCTAAAGCACCTGCCCGGAGCCAGGCACTGACCATGCAGTTCTTCCTGGAGCTCATCGACCCCCAGGCTGCGGTAGCCGGTATCCTCGTGGCTGCACCCGGGCGGAGAATCCATGCTCTTGAGTGCCGTGGACGACGCCGTGAGCTTCTGCCGTCTCTGTGCCGGGGTCTGGGGGTGGGGGTTTATATAGCGCGCGTCTGCCTCAGGTTCAACGTCTACGCCCTCGTGGTTAGACGACTGTTACTCCAGTCGCCTCCAGTTGTGGCGTGTGTGCTGGGTTGGACCTGCTGCGTGGCGCACGCTGCCAGGGCGTGGCGGTACAGCGGGGGGGGGGGGCGGGGGGGTGCTTGTAGCGGGGGCTCTGGTAGCGGGTGTTTGTGTGGGGGGAACCCCAGCTAAATCCTGCAGTTTAGCTGACTACTCCCAACTCGGGCAGGGTCACTGTTGAGGAAGGGGGCTGTGCAGGACTGCACAAGCCGATTTAAGGCAGGGAAAGAGACGGAGGAGCGAGTCTCACTCTAGCCCCCGGAGCCCTTGGAGAAAATGTTTGGAGAGCATCTCTCCGCCGAGTCCTCGATGCACGCTAGCTGGCATATGTGTGTGTGAGAGAGAGAACACGCTCAGCCCTCAGCAGCACCACTGTCCCCTCTGGGAAGTTGGTAACTCATGGATGGGACTTTCTGGTTCTGTCCTATTCGCACCCAAAGTCTGTGAATCTTGCTGTTATTAAGATGAAATTATTAGGTAGGAGACTACATGCTAGGGTTTTGCAGCAATGCACTTTAGGGGGTCTGGGGAGCGGGAGCTTGGGGCTGGGTTTGCGCAGCACTCTGGGTGCTGAGATGCAAGCTGCAAGAAACCCAACATCCCCTTGCGAAAGCTCCAAGTACAGCACATCTGAGTACGAGGGAAGAACCCTGCCCCTTGTTTATTGCATCTGAGAATGGTTGCACTGCTTGTGGCCCTTCCTTTGGCTCTGGACGTGACCGTGGAGCATGTGACGTCTGCTCCACTCCGTTCCGCTACCGTGCCTCAGGCTGCAGGCACTCTAGAGAAGCGCGCGTGTTCCCGGTCTGGGCAGGAGTTGTGGACTTGGATTAGTTCCCGCCTTCCCCTCCACCTCTGTCTTTTCTCACCCTTTTTCTAGAACTGTCTGAGGCCTCGTTCGTTCCGCACTGATAAATGTCAAATACAAAAAGAGCCAGGGCAGATTGGGAGCCCTATGTTTCTCCCTTCAAGAAGCGTGCCTCCCTGGCGCGGCGCCGCGAGGCGGCTTACCCCTGTAGTCAAAGCACTCTACGAGGCGGGAGGATCATTTGAGGTCATGAGTTTGAGACCAGCCTGGGCAGGAGCGAGAACCCATCTCTATAAAAAAAAAAAAAAAAAAAAAAAAAGAAAAAATGAGCCCGGCGTCGTGGTGCGTGCCTTGTAGTCTCAGCTACTGGGGAGGCTGAGGCAAGAGGTTCACTTGAGCCCAGGAGTTTAGGGTTGCTGTGAGAGTTACGATGAGGCCACTGCACTCTAGCCCAGGCGACACAGCGATCCTGTCTCAAAAAAAAAAAAAAAAAAAAAAAGGAAATGTACCTCAGGACCAGTTAGTATCCTAATATTGAGAATTGCTCCTAATAATTGGCCCTATGCCTGAGAATGTACATTATCCTATTTTTTTCTTTTACTTTTTAAAAATTTTAATCTGTTTTTTTTTTTTAGTCTTAGAAAACTGATGCATACAGGACATTATTTTTACCTTCGTAAAAGGACTATTTTTACCTTCGTAACCACCATTGCCACCAGACCCATTTATTAATAATAAAAGAAACTAAACCACTTTCACAGGCCCCTAAAAGTATGGTGGACTCCACTCATTTTGTCCACTGTACCTAACAGATAAGTGTCTCCTGCCTTGTGTTCCCAGAGGGTGGGTAGGAAACCAGCTACAGGGTTGTTGGCTGACAAATTCACTCTAAAAACGCTGTCAAGGAATTTCACCCCCATAGCCTCTCGCTGACTTAACCAAGACATCTCCTTCTCAGGCTGGCTCTTGCTGGGATCTGCTGGTCTCCTTCTCTTGTTGCTAGATTCTCTGTGATGAATTTGGCCTGGGGTCAGTTATTAAGTGAGAGTCCTACAATAGTCTCTCGGTGTGCATTAACCTAGCTAGGAC
Organism: Microcebus murinus; assembly: GCF_040939455.1. Taxonomy (NCBI): domain Eukaryota; kingdom Metazoa; phylum Chordata; class Mammalia; order Primates; family Cheirogaleidae; genus Microcebus; species Microcebus murinus. The sequence continues at coordinate 46,633,448 of NC_134136.1, read as the reverse complement.
ATATGTCAAAATTTGAGTCATGTGGTCTCTCACCTCTGATATTTCCATGATTTACTCCAGTGTTTTCTAAACGTCAATCATTCCTGTGCCCCTTTTGGTGAATGTTGTCTATGTGGGCAGCAGCCAAGGTAGTATTTATTTAATATTTTTAGTTGATTCATTCTTGAAAATGTTACATATCTAATTGAGCCTCATCCACGTAAAAATAGGTTAGATGTCCCAGATTTCTAAGGGTAGGGACCCTGGAGCCACATAGCTGGCATCTGCATCACCACTTTGCTTGTCATTTGCTAGCTAGCTAACCTGGTGAGTTGCTTTTTCTTGTGCTTCAATTTTCTCATCTGTAAAATGGGATAATAATAGTACCTACTTCATGGGGTTGTGAAGATTGAGATGACAATAACAGTAGCTTACACTTAGCTGGTTCTTACTGTGTTCCAAGCAATGATCTAAGTGATTTGCTTATATTAACACATTTAATCCTCTTAACAACACTATGGATATAAATGTACTATTATTGTCATTTTACAGGTGATGTTATTGAATCACAGAGATGTTAAGTAACCTGTTCTAAGTCACTCATTTGGGAAATGTTCAGAGCTGGGATTTGAACCTGTCTTCTAAATACTGTCCTTGACACAGAGAATGTGCTCAATAACATTTGCTATTATGCTGTATGCTATTATTATTGCTCTTTTGTAATTAGTTAACTAGACATAACTAGAGATAAAAGTACCTTTCAGTTCAAAATTCTCTTTACTTGTTTGACTTTCAAGTTAGTGCCATAGGTATCTAGTCGTACCTTGGTCACTAGTAACCAAAGGATAAATGGTGATATCCAGAACAAATTTAAACCAGGATGCTGGAGAAAAGTAATTGAATTTAGGAAGTTGAATAAACATTCTTCTCAACACTACATTCTTGTCTATTACTGGAATAATGAGTTAGTACTATAGATAACTGCCTGAACACAGGAAATTAATTGGTGATAACTAGAGATGTAGATGAATCCTTAGAGTGGAGAACACGTTCTTCTCATAGCCAGCTTCTTATTTCTTGTTAGCATAATGAGTTAGTTCTATATAACTGGAGTACATAGGTAACTACTGAACTGGAAGATAACTAGAAAAATTCAGAGAAGCCAGGGACCTGGAAAGCAATCATCAACAAATATAAATTCTCTTTCCTTAATAAAATGAGTTTGTATTATAGATATTTAGTGGTATCTAGGTTGACAGAAAATTTGAGTTAAGTAAAAATAATTAGGAAAAATATTTGAAGCTATTAACTTGAAAAATCATGGTTTACCATTCTACTTCCTCTTTCTTGTTATAATAATGAGCTTATACTATAGATAGCTGGTGATAGCTACTCAATTAGGTAGCTAGAGGTAACTAAAGATAATTAGAACACATATTTGAAATCAAAATTGATAAGTACAGTTTTATATTATATATTCTTATTCCTTGTTGGGATTTTGCCTTAGAACTATAGGTAAGTAGTGATACCTTGACAAATTAGATAGCTACGAATAACTGGAGATAGCTAAAATGACTAACATAAACCAGGAAGCCCAGAAGCATTCTTCTCAATTCTGACATCATATTTCTTGTTGGTATAATGTGTTAATACAATACATGAATCATAGTACCTAGACGAAAATAATCTATAGATAGCTTGTGATAACCAGAATAATTAGTTGAATTCAGAAAGATGAAAATATATTCTCAATTCTACCTTATATTTTTTGTTGGAATAAGGAGTTAATACTACAGAAAACTGGCTGAACACGGTGGCTCACGCCTATAATCCTAGCACTCTGGGAGGCCGAGGCGGGTGGATCGCTTGAGGTCAGGAGTTTGAAACCAAGAGCGAGACCCTGTCTCTACTAAAAATAGAGATAAATTAATTTACCAACTAAAAATATATGTATAAAAAATTAGCCGGGCAGGTTGGTGCATGCCTGTCGTCCCAGCTACTCAGGAGGCTGAGGCAGAAGGATCACTTGAGCCCAGGAGTTTGAGGTTGCTGTGAGCTAGGCTGATGCCATGGCACTCACTCTAGTCTGGGCAACAAAATGAGACTCAGTCTCAAAAAAAAGTACTGCAGAAAACTGGGTATCTAGAGAAATAGTTAACTAGAAATAAGTAGAGATAAATAGCAAAATACATAGGAGCCCCAAATCTGAAAAACGCATTTTTCTCAAATCTAACTTTTTTTTCTTTTTCTTTTCTCTTTCCTCCTCTCCTCTCCTCTCCTCCCCTCCCCTCCCCTCCCCTCCCCTCCCCTCCCCTCCCCTCCCCTCTCCTCTCCTCTCCTCTCCTCTCCTCTCCTCTCCTCTCCTCTCCTCTCCTCTCCTCTCCTCCCCTCCCCTCCCCTCCACTCCCCTCCTCTCCCCTCTCCTTTCCTCTCCTCTTTTCTTTTCTTTTCTTTCTTTTTTTTTTTTTTTGACAAGGTCTCACTGTGTCACCCTGGCTAGAGTGTAGAGTACAGTGGCATGATCACAGCTCACCCACAACCTCCAACTCCTGGGCTCAAGCAATCCTCCTGCCTCAGTCTTCCAGGTAGCTGGGACTATAGGTGCACACCACCACATCCAGCTAATTTTTCTATTTTATTTTTGTAGAGATGGGGTCTCAATCTTGCTCAGGCTCACATCTAAATTCTTACTATAGTGGAATACTGAGTGGGTAGTGTGGTTATCTAGTGTTATGTATGTAATTAGTTAAATAAAGGTAACTAGAAATTACCAGAATGAATATTTGACACCAAGAAGTTAATAAATACTTTATTCTCACTTCTAAATTTTATTTTAAAAATAATGAGGTAGTAGTATTGATAAGTAATGATTATTTATTTAATTAGAGGGAATTAGATATACTTTGAACAATAATTTGAAGCCAAGAAGCTAAAAAAAAATTCTTCTTAACAATAAATTCAATTGTTGTTACAATCATGTATTAATGCTATAGACAAATATTGGTACCTAGGTTACTAGTTTACTAGGGATAGCGAGAGATAATCAGGAAATTTGTTTGAACTCAGCAGTTAAAAAACTGTTCCTCATCACCCTAATCTTAATCTCATTTTGAAATAAAGATTTAGAACTATGTATAACTAATATTAATAGTAATAGGTTAGCTAGTTAACTACAGATAATTGGTTGAAACTAGAATGTGGAACCATAATCTTAATATGAAATTCTTAATTTTGATTGAAATAATATATCAGTAGTATGGTTAATTAGGACAATCAGTTTACTAGATATCTAGAAAAACTGAATTTAGGATGCTGAAAAACACCCTCTTCCTAATTCTGAATTCTTACTTTTTTTGGAATGTGGATTTAGTAATGTAGAGAACCAGATGAATTTAGATAGAAATGAAATAGAAGTAACCAGACAAAAGCATAACAAATAGTTGAAGCCAGAGGTCATAAAGATTCTTCTTGAATATTAGTCTGAATTCTTGTTGGAATAGGATGTTGGCACCATAGATAAATAGTGGCACCTTGTTTTTACTTACATAGAGATGGCTAAAGATATCTAAAATAAGTAGTTAAGGTTAGGAGCTAAAATAGTATTTTTTTCCACATTGTACATTATTTTTCCTGTTGGATTAATGAGTTAGTACTATAGATGAATAATGGTACTTATGTAACTAATTAACTAAAGAATATTAGAATACCTAATTAAAACCATAAATTGGAAGGCACATCCTTCTCAATCTAACTTCCTTTTTTATTATTTTAATCATTTGTTTAATGTTCCAAAATTCAAGGCACTTTAATTTAAATTTTTAAAAATTAATGACTAATAAAAATAATTTTACCTTTCAAATGCAACTTTATAACAGAAAAATGGAAGAGTGGTAAACAGCTTTCCTTTGGCAAAATCAGTACTTACAACAAAACTAAAGGCTTTATGTACATCTAATTCAGAAAAGAGATAACACCTAAAGACATGGATAAATGGCTTATTTTAATACAGTAAAAGAACTACTTACTGGACATTAGTAATGCAGTTTTCAATATACCATTTAAAATAAACTATCCTTGAAAATAAGATTTTTAAATCCTTCAATATAATTTATCAAATAGCATCTAGTTAACAAGATTTACTTTAAATGTACCAGATAAATATTTACAATCAGCAAAACAATTTGCATCTGAAAGCCTGATGTTTTGATCCACTGATTTTTTTTTTTTTTTTGAGACAGGGTTTTGCTCTGTCGCCTATGCTAGAGTGCAGTGGCATCAATCATAACTCACTGCAACCTTCAACTCCTCCAACTCAAGCAATTCTCTTGCCTGAGCCTCCCAAGGACTACAGGCATGTGCTACCACACTCGAATAATTTTTAATTTTTTTGTAGAAACGGATCTCGTTATTGCCTAGGCTGGTCTCAAACTCCTGGGCTCAAGTGATCCTCCTGCCTCAGCCTCCCAAAGTGCTGGGATTACGGGCGTGAGCCAACTCACCCAGCTGTGAGCCACTGGATTTTAATTTTTTTTCTAAGAATAACAATATAAATAAATCTTTTGGGGCACTCAACATATTAGAAGTAAAACTATCTATGTATAATTATTAGCTTTCAATAATATGGCTCATGGGTGAACACCAGTACAATACTTTAGTACAATACATCTTTTTTTTTTTTTTTTTTTGAGACAAAAGTCTCACTCTGTAGCCCAGGCTAGAGTGCCATGGCATTAGCCTAGCTCACAGCAACCTCAAACTCTTGGGCTCAAGGGATCCTCCTGCCTCAGCCTCCCAAGTAGCTGGGACTACAGGCACATGCCACCGCACCCGGCTAATGTTTTTTCTATTTTTAGTTGTTTGGCTAATTTCTTTCTATTTATAGTAGAGATGGGGTCTCGCACTTGCTCAGGCTAGTCTTGAACTCCTGAGCTCAAGCAGTCCTCCTGCCTCGGCCTCCCAAAGTGCCACCGCGCCCGGCCTTATACAATACATCTTATGTGAAATGACAAGTGGCAAACAAATTTCTCAACAATAGTAGGTCACCAAATTCCTTCATCTAACAGTTACTATAAAAATTAACTTATTAAAAAAGGCTGTACATGCAACAAACATGATTAAATATTTTAAAATTAAACTGAAAAAAGCTATGAAATTTCATTTTTCCTTTTTACAAAAAGAAAGTTTCCAAAATAAAATTATGAACAAATTTAATTCTAAATATTTCCTTGTTGTTTTGAATTGTTCTCTAATACTATTTTGGTAAATAATTTATTTAACTGCTTTTTTAGATTCTCAAGGTGTCCTATATTAACATCTTATAATGGCAGTACAATTGCTGTAGACAAGGAAAGATTAAATGAAATAGTCATTAGACGGCACAAATCTATTAGATATCTCTGACATTTCTGCAAACCTTTCAGGAACTTTTGGTAATGAAGAGGTTTTGTTTTTGTTTTTGTTTTTGTAGCTGTTTCATTTCTGGTACTGAGAACCCTATCAGGCTAGTAAATATTTCATCTACAAAGTCTACATCTAGAAATATGCAGTACCATCGTACCATCAGAAACCTTTGCAGTTATCCTCAAATGCCACTAGAACTTGAGAGATTTGCAGTTAAAGTTACAATAAATGCTTTGAATTTCACTGTTGTAACTTCCTTTAGTTTGCTGGCCATTAGGACAAACAAATAGATAAAAGGTGAAGGATACAAATCCACAGCGACAGAAAGATTAGTGCTATTCTCTGATGATCTTAAAGAACAAGTCTGTAAATGGCACTTATTCTCATTAGAAATTTGTGAACTGGTTGGCTGTGGTGGCTCATGCCTGTACTCCTAGCACTCTGGGAGGCTGAGGCGGCAGGATGGAGAGAGCACAGGAGTTTGAAACCAGCCTGAGCAAGAACGAGACCCTGTCTCTACAAAAAATAGAAAAATTAGTCTGGTATGGTGGTGCATGCCTGTAGTCCCAGCTACTCGGGAGGCTGAGGCAGGAGGATCACGTGAGTCCAAAATTTTGAGGTTGCTGTGAGCTATGATGACGCCACTGCACTCTAGCTCAGGCGACAGAGGGAGACTCTAACTCAAAAAAACAAATCTTATCTTTGTTCGTAAAATCATTGGTTAGGGGTACATGACAATGAACTATAAAAATTACTGTTTTGGTTTCTAGCAGATGAATAACCAAAAGACTTGTCTTCATTAGTCATTTGTTCATATAAATTCCAATTATTTCCATTTTTGCAAATCAAAGAAAAATTATTCATGGTATTAGGATTATGTGAAAATCTCTCTATACTTTTTTTTTTTTTTTTTGAGACAGAGTCTCACTTTGTTGTCCAGGCTAGAGTGAGTGCCGTGGCGTCAGCCTAGCTCACAGCAACCTCAAACTCCTGGGCTCGAGTGATCCTTCTGCCTCAGCCTCCTGAGTAGCTGGGACTACAGGCATGCGCCACTATGCCCGGCTAATTTTTTTTATATATATATATATCAGTTGGCCAATTAATTTCTTTCTGTTTATAGTAGAGACGGGGTCTCGCTCTTGCTCAGGCTGGTTTTGAACTCCTGACCTTGAGCAATCCGCCCGCCTCGGCCTCCCAAGAGCTAGGATTACAGGCGTGAGCCACAGCGCCCGGCCTCTCTATACTTTTATCTGCATTTCTGTTCAAAGTCAATGGCTGCAATTCTTTAGTTTCCATCTGTTCTTCATCCTAACTTCTTATTTCATAATGAAATAATTCATAAGTCCAAAGATGACCAGTGGGACCTAGGTAACTAGTTTATAGGAGATAGTTAGAGATAACCAGGAATACTGTTGAAGTCAGGAAACAGAAAAGGCCATTCTTCTTAAATTTAAATTGTTTCCTGTTGAAATAATGAGTTAGTACCATAGATATGTAGTGGTATCTGTATATTAATAATTAGTTAAATATTGATAACTAGTGAAAACTATTAGAATAGAACTAATGAGTAACTAGTCACAGGCAGAAAGCTGCAAATCATAATAATCTCATGTCTATATTATTTCCTTGTTGGAATAATGAATTAATTGAAGAGCTATCCAGTGTGATGTAGGTAATTTTTAAACTAGAGGTAACTAGAGAAAACTAGAAAAACAAATTGAACTCACCAAGCTGAAAAACACCTAAGTACACCTGAGTTCTCACCCTAAGTTCATATTTCATCTTGGAATAAAATGTTAGTACTATAGATAAATAGTACCTAAGTAACAACTTTATTAGAGTTAACTAGAAGTGACTAAGAGATCTAGGAAGTCTTAAACATATTTTTCTCACAATAACTTGTTATTGCTTATTGGAAAAATGAGTTAATATTAGAGATAACTACTGATAACTAGGTAACTACTTAACTGGAGGCATAAAACAAACATAGCTTGAAGCCAGGAAATGGAAAACAAATGTTTTCTCACATATGAATTATCATATCTTGTGGAATTAATGAGTTAGCCCAATGGGTAATTAGTCACACCTAGATAACTGTCTTACCAAAGGTAACTAGACATAACTAGATATACTGGTTAAACTTAGGATTTTGAAAAACCCATTCTTCTCACATATAAATATTTATATCTTTCATAATGTGGAAGTAGTGCTATAAATAAGAGTTAATCTAAGTAACACTCATATACAGATAGTTAGATATAACTAGAATGAGTATGTGAAGGCAGGATGCTGTTAAACATATTTTTCTCAAATTCAACTTTGTAATTCTTGTTAAAAAACTTGTAATATAGATAATATGTGGTACCTATGTAAGTACTTATCTAAAGATACTAAACATAACTAGAAAAATACTTGAAGCTAGCATATTGAAAAACATATTCTTCTTAATTCCAAATTTTATTTCTTCTTTACGTAAGGTATTGGAAATATAGATAACTATAGATTTATATTTATCTCTATATATTTATCTATAGATATTTATATTTATCTATTTATAGATAACTATAGATATTTATATATATAAATATATATATAAACTATAGATATAAACTATCTAGTTTATATCTATATATAAACTATAGATATAAACTAAGTAGTTTATATATAAACTATAGATATTTATATTTATCTATTTATAGATATCTATAGATATTTATATTTATCTATAGATATTTATCTATAGACAACTATAGATAAATATAGATAACTTGGTAGATATGTAAATATTTAACTTGAGATAACTAGAATTAGCTAGAAAACTGCTTAAAGCTCCAAAGCTGAAAAATACATGCTTTTCATCTCTAAAATCTTTGTTTTTATTTCTTTTTGGAATGTGGAAGTAGTGCTTTAAATAGCTAGAATACTGAGGTAAGCTAAATTACATAAAGATAACCAGGTATATCCTTGATGACTAGTTGAAGGTACTATGGGAATGAGGAGGAAACTCCCTCTTCCCTCCACCCCAAAGTCTGCTGAAAGATCAACTCACAATTAAGACAGATTAATAAAAGAAAGAGGTTTATTTGCCCATGGGGAGAATCACAGAGTGATTACCCAATATCCTAATGAGGCCCAGAAATTTTTAGACACTCCTTTTAGAGGAGAGATGAGCAATATAGATAATGCTGCTTAGGGGCAATAAATGGTTGCTAGGGAGGATGAATGGATGAGGGAACAGATTGACTTGTAAGAGATTCTCTTTGCAAATTAAATTAACATGAGAGGTCGTATATGGAAAATGATTTGAGCCAGGTCTGGATGCATTCTTGATCATCTTTCTTATAATATATTGAGATAACAGGGAGGGGAAAGGAAGTCAATTGTTCTTTTTTATGGATCCATCTGGTTTATACAGATAGAGGGAAAGCCCCTTCCAAGGTCTGTTGGTTGATCTCTAAGGGCCTTGAATTCAAAATAAATACTCTTTATACCAAGGAATCATATTTTGGGGCAAAATTTCCTAAGCTTCTTCAGCAGGGAGCTAAAAAACACATTTTACTCCATCTAACTTCTTATTTCTTATTGAAGTAATGTGTTAGTAATATAGATAACCAGTGTTACCTAGGTAACTACTTACCTAGAAATAACCGGAAATAAGCAGAAAACCAATTGAAGCCAGGATTTGAAAATGCATTTTTCTCAAGTGCAATTTATTTCTTCTTGGGGTAAGGTATTGGAATGGGAGAAAACTAGTGGTACATAGGTAACTATTTGACTAGAGATAACTTGAAATAATTGGAAAACTACATGCTGCTGAAGAAACAACAACAAAAAACCCCCATGCACTTCTCTTTTCTAAAACCATTTTTGAATGTTATTACTACAAATAACTAGTAGTAAATAGGCATTTGGTTAACTGTGGATAACTAAGTATGAGTAGAATAACTAGTTAAAGCTGGGATTTAAAAAACGCAACACAAACTTGTCAACTATAAATTCTCTTTATCATTGGAATAATTAGTTACTATATTCAATTGTACCTTTGTAATTACTTAACTAGAAATAACCAGAGATAACAAGAATACCTAGATGAAGGCAGGAATCTGACAATCTCGTTCTTTTCAACTCTAAATTCTATTTATTTGCTGAAGAAACAGCAGGTCAGTCTAGAAAGCCTAATAAATATACTTCCCAATACTACAGTCTTACCTATTGTTGGATAACGAGTTAGTACTATAGATAACTACTTGTACCCAGGCCACTAGCTAATTGGATATAACTTGATATGAAAATGAAGCCAGAGAATTGAGAAAACAGTCTTCTCATAAATAACTTTTTTATTTCTTGTTAGCGTGATTAATTAGTCCTGTACAACTATTGGTCCCTAGGTAACTACTGAACTGTAGATAACTAGAAAAACTGAGAAAAGCCTGGATGTTTGAAAGCCACAGCCTTCACAAATTTGAATTTTTTTTGTGTGTGAAATAATGAGTTTATACTATAATATCTGGTGGTACTTATGTCAATAGTGAAATAGATTTAACTAGAACTAACCAGAAAAAAAATTGACGTTATGATTTTGAAAAAAGATGATTCACCACACTAACTTCTTATATCCTATTATAATAATGAGTTAGTATTATAGATCACTGGTGATGTCCATTTCATTACTTAACTTGAAGTAACTGGAGATAATTGAAACAAGTATTTGAAGCCTGGAAGGTGAAAAACAAAGTCATATAGTACTACGTTCTTATTCCTTGTTGGAATTTTGCCTTAGAACTACAGATAAATGTTGGAACCTAAAAAACTAGATAGGTAAAGATAACTGGAGGTACCTAAAATGACTAGTATAAGCCAGGAAGCTGAAAAATATTCTTCTTAACTCTGAAATATTCTGTGTTGGTGTAATGCTTTAATACTATAGGTAATTGGTGGTATCTAGGGAATCAGTAAAGTACACATTGTTTATGATAATTAGAATAATTAGTTGAATCCAGAGTGTTGAAAAATATATTTCAACTCTACCTTATTTCTTGTTGGAATTATTGGTTAATACTACAAATAACTAGGTGTCCCTAGGGAGCTAGATAATTGAAAATAAGTAGAGAGAAGCAGAACAACTACAGAAACCCAGAATCTGCAAACACATTTTTTTTTTTTTTGAGACAAGAGTGTCTCAGTTTGTTGCCCAGGCTAGAGTGAGTGCCATGGCATCAGCCTAGCTCACAGCAACCTCAATCTCCTGGGCTTAAATGATCCTATTGCCTCAGGCTCCCAAGTAGCTGGGACTACAGGCATGTAGTCCCGTTAACCATGCCCAGCTAATTTTTTGTATATATATTTAGTTGGTCAATTAATTTCTTTCTATTTTTAGTAGAGACGTGGTCTTGCTCAGGCTGGTTTCAAACTCCTGACCTCGAGCAATCCGCCCACCTCCGCCTCTCAGAGTGCTAGGATTACAGGCGAGAGCCACCACGCCTGGCCGCATTTTTTCTTTTTTTTGGAGACATAGTCTCACTCTGTTGCCCCAGCTAGAGTGCCGTGGAGTCAACCTGGCTCACAGCAACCTCAAACTCCTGGGCTCAAGCGATCCTTCTGCCTCAGCCTCCTGAGTAGCTGGGAATATAGTCATGCCCCACCATGCCTGGCTAATTTTTTCTATTCTTGGTAGAGACGGGGTCTCGCTCTTGCTCAGGCTGGTCTCTAACTCCTGAGCTCAAACGATCTGTCCGCCTTGGTCTCCCAGAGTGCTAGGATTACAGGTGTGAGCCACCACCTCCGGCCTTGCAAACACATTTTTTAAGATCTAAATTCTTATGATTTGTGAAGTATGATTATGTAGTGGTACCTAGGTAATTAGACACAATCGGAGTAAATATTTGAGAACAGGAATTTAATGAAAAAACCCAAAAGATTATTTATAAAATTAAAATATCAATAATATTCTTAAATAATAAGAAGAACTAAGAATAATAAATGAGAATAACTACCTGTATCCAGGACACTAGCTAATTAGATATAACTATTGATACAGAAATGAAGCCAGAGAATTGAGACAACAGTCTTCTCATAAATAACTTTTTTATTTCTTGTCAGCATGATGAATCAGTCCTGTACAACTAAAAAGCCACAGCTTTTACAAATTCAATTCTCAAATCTAACTTATTTTGTGATAAAGCATTTGTATTATTGATAAGTAGTGGTACCTATTTATTTAGAGATAACTAGATATACCCTACAACATTAAAAACAGTAACCTTGAAAAATCATTTTTCTCACCACTAAATATTAATTCTTGTAATAATGAGTTATAATAGAATTATACATAACTATTGGTACCTAGGTGTATTAGAATTCTCCAGAGAAACAGAATCTATACGACATATATATATATATGTGTGTATATATATGTATGTGTGTGTGTGTATATATATATATAAATTTTTTTTTTTTTTGTAGAGACAAGGTTTCACTATTTCCCAGGCTGGTCTCGAACTCCTCGCCTCAAGTGATCCTCCTGCCTTAGCGTCCCAAAGTGCTGAGATTATAGGTGTGAGCCACCTTGCTCAGCCTAGGAATTCTTTATTCTCACTGTAATAATGGATCAGTAGCATTGATAATTTTTTTTCAGACAGAGTCTCACCCTGTTGCCCAGGCTAGTGTGACGTGGCGTTAGCCTAGCTCACAGCAACCTCAAACACCTGCCCTCAAGCGATCCTCCCTCCTCAGCCTCCCAGAGTGCTAGGATTACACATGTAAGCCACCATACCCAGCCTGATAATTAATTAGTATTGTCTTACTCTGTTTTGCATTGCTATAAAGGAATACCTAAGACTGAGTAATTTATAAAGAAAAAAAAGGTTTACTTGTCTCACGATTCTGCTGGCTGGAAAATTGGGCATCTGGTGAAAGCCTCAAGTTGTTTCCACTCATGATGGAAGGTGAAGAGTAGCCGGTGTGAACAGATATCACAGAGCGGGAGAGGAAGCTGGTGAGGTGCCAGGCTCTTTTAAACAACCAGCTCTTTTGAGAACTAATAGAGTAAGAACTTACTCATTTCTCCCCATGGGGTATTAGTCTATTCATAAGAGATCTGCCCCTATGACTTAAACACCTCCCATTAGGCCCCACCGCCAATATTGGGGATGAAATTTCAATATGAGATTTGGAGAGGACAAACATGTAAACTATACCACTACACCCCTGGCCCCTCAAATCTTGTGTTCTTTTCACATTGCAAAATACAATCGTCTCTTCTCAATAGTCCCCAAAAGTCTTAACTTGTTCAGCATCATCTCAAAAATCCAAAGCCCAAAGTCTCATCTAAGACTCAAGGCAAGGCCGGGCGTGGTAGTTCACGCCTATAATCCTAGCACTCTGGGAGGCTGAGGCAGGCGGGTTGCTCGAGGTCAGGAGTTCAAAACCAGCCTGAGCGAGACCTCCCACCCCCATCTGTACTAAAAATAGAAAGAAAATTGACCATCTAAAAAATATACATACAAAAAATTAGCCGGGCATGGTGGCACATGCCTTAGTCCCAGCTACTTGGGAGGCTGAGGCAGGAGGATTGCTTGAGCCCAGGAGATTGAGGTTGCTGTGAGTGAGGCTGATGCCAGGGCACTCACTCTAGCCTGGGCAACAAAGTGAGACTCTGTCTCAAAAAATAAATAAATAAATAAATAAATAAGACTCAAGGCAAGTTCCTTCTAGCTATGAGCCTGTAAAATAAAAAACAAGTTATTTACTTCCAAGGTACTATAGCTGTACAGGCATGTGGTAAACATTCCCATTCCAAAAGGCTGAAGTTGGCAAAAGAAAGGGGTAAACAGTTGGTAGGTCTGGAGCCAAGAGAGAGACACATGAAGCCTCATGTGTAGCAAAATGCTGTTTATTTTGAGCATCTGGGTACAGGTGGGTGGAGGCAAAAATGTGTCCACTCCGAGGGAGGGGAAAGCCTTGAGTTTATACAGGGTTTCTTCAGTGGGTATAAGTGGGCCAGAACAGCTGCTTGTAATAAATTATTTTTCACACAACCAGCTCCTAGGACCCCTGCCCCAGTCATATCCCATCCTTCAGCTCCGGCATTGTCCTTATCAGGAGAGATAGGGATGGATGAAGTTTGTCCCTGTGGGGTGCGGGGAAAGGAATGCTGGCTGCAGCTGTCTGTTAGATTTAAAACATCTGGAGACTCTCCAGACTTCTGCAGCTATTTTTTTTACAAGCTTAAATTTTCCATTAACCACATTCTGTCCCATACATACTTTTCGTGTTTCTACCTGGAACAAACCTAACAGTAACTAGATGTAACTAGATACACTGGTTGAATTTAGGATGTTGAAAACTGATCCTTCTCACATCTAAATGTTTTTATTTTTTTGTAATGTGAAAGTAGTATTGTAAATACATAATGTTACCTAGGTAAGACTTACATAAAATAACTATATCTAATGATAAAGAATAGGTGAAGGCAAGAAGATGGAAAACACATTTTTGTCAAATCCAATTTCATACAGGTTGAGTGTCCCCAATCTGAAGATCTGAAATACAAAATGCTCCCAAATCCAAAACATTTTGGGTGCCAACATGGCGCTCAAAGGAAATGTTTATCAGAAGAGCATTTTCAGATTTTGGATTTTCAGATTCAGGATGCTTAACCAGTAATTATCTAATGCAAATATTCCAAAATCAAAAAAAACCCTGAAATCCAAAATGCTTATGGTCTCAAGTATTTTGGATAACGTATATTGAACATGCATTTCTCACAGAAATAATATGTTAGTAATATAATTTATGGTACCTACATAAGTACCTATCTAGAGATAACTAGAAAATTACTTAAAGACAGGATGTTGAAAAACACATTCTTTTAAAATCAATATTTTTGTATATGAAATGTAGATAACTAGTGGTATCTTTGTAACTAGAGATAGCTATAAATAACTGGAAAACTGCTTAAAGCCCCCAAACTGAAAATTTTTAATCTCTAAAGAGATTTTTGCTTTTCATGGAGGAATGTGTCATTACTTTAAATACATAGCCAGAACTAGGTATATAGTTAACTATATATAACTATAGATAAGTAAAATAAATAGTTAAAAGTGGGAACCAAAATAACCCATAGACTTCTCCATTGTAAATTATTATTCTTGTTGGAATGATGACTTACTCCTAAAGATATTCAATTATAATTTTGTAATTAGTTAACTAGCAATACAATAATGAGATAAAAATATCTTTTCAACTCAAAATTCTCTTTACTTATTTGAATAATGAATTAGTGCTATAGATATCTTATGACACCTAAGTTATTAATAACTTAAGGATAAATGGTGATATCCAGAATAACAAGTTTAAACCGGGATGCTGAAAAAAAGTGGTTGAATCAAGGAACTTGAGCAACCATTTTTTTTCTTTTTTTTTCCAAGCCAAACTGTATCCAGCTTTAATAAATATACTTTTAATAAACAATCATGGTATTTCAGGCAGGACGTGGGCAGACAATCATTAACAGTATACAACAACTTTCAAACTCTCTTCTTCAATGGTACCAAAATCAGAAAGCCACTATAAAACCCAATGAAGTCTTCATTTTATGCTCTGAACAGAGAAAGTTTAGAGTGAGGGTTGACATTTCACATTTAGCATGTTGTTTAACAACTTTTCACAAGCCGACCCTGACTTTCAGGAAATGAAGTGAAAATGGCAGAATTTATCTGAAGATCCACAATCTACAAATGGAACTGATGCTCTTTTGAGGGAAGCCATCTCAGTGGTGCTACTGGAAAAGTCGATGTTACCCGACATATTGGTAAGCAATTATTGGAGGTCAAGCCCCAAGAGGTGTCTGGGTTTAAGGGAGTTAAGACTATGCTGAAGGCAGAGAGGGAGAATAGGACATAAAAACAAATTAGTTTTTCCATACCACAAGGCATTTGTGCCAAGGTGGCTATGTGTCAACCTCAGGGAATCCCTCCCCTGAGAGCCAAGAGGAAGTCTCTCAAAACTAAAAAGGGAAGGTGTTTTCCCCATATCAATCTAGCTTTGGAGACATTCTATTAGTGACATATGCTCCTTCACCCCCCAAAAAACAACGAAGTGTTCTGTGTGCTAACAATATAGCTTAAAAAAAAAAAGTAAAACAAAATTCTGCATTTTTATAAAACTTGATAAAAAAATAGTATTTCAGGCCGGGCGCAGTGGCTCACGCCTGTAATCCTAGCACTCTGGGAGGCCGAGGCGGGCGGATTGCTCGAGGTCAGGAGTTCAAAACCAGCCTGAGCAAGAGCGAGACCCCGTCTCTACTATAAATAGAAAGAAATTAATTGGCCAACTAATATATATAGAAAAAATTAGCATGGTGGCACATGCCTGTAGTCCCAGCTACTTGGGAGGTTGAGGCAGCAGGATTGCTTGAGCCCAGGAGTTTGAGGTTGCTGTGAGCTAGGCTGACGCCATGGCACTCACTCCAGCCTGGGCAACAAAGCGAGACTCTGTCTCAAAAAAAAAAAAAAAAATAGTATTTCAAACTGTACAGTCACCAGAAGTACACAGTTATCAAAAATGCACACACTTCACTTGGCATCTCCAGCACCTTCAGCTTTCTGTGCCTGGTCTGTTTTGGCATCTCCGTTTTCTGCAGGAAACGGAGATTCCTGACTCCTTGCCAGCGTCAGCTTTTCCCTTTTTCCCTTTGGGTACCTTCTCTCCCTTATTTGCAGGGGCCTTTTTAGGCTTGGGCTCTGGCTTTGGAGGAGCAGGTTTAGCAGACAACCTCGCGGATCTTCTCTGTGGTTCGTCCTTTGCCTTGGCTTTATCTCCTTTAGCATCCCCTTCAGCCTTTCTCTTGGGCATGGTGTCGAGGCGGCGGGACAGAGGTGCTGGACGCGGGGATGCAGCAGCGCGTGAGCTTTGGTCGGTCGGGGGGTCGTTTTCG
The DNA here is from genome assembly GCF_040939455.1 of Microcebus murinus. NCBI lineage: Eukaryota > Metazoa > Chordata > Mammalia > Primates > Cheirogaleidae > Microcebus > Microcebus murinus. Next base: position 46,617,133 of record NC_134136.1, on the reverse strand, counting down.
CCTCCTCTTCTTCACATTGCTTGAACCATTTTTTCAATACGACATTCTTACTTATTCTTGCTATAATAAGTTATGGCTATAGATTACTATTGGTACGTAGATAACTAGTTTAATAGTGATAGCTAAGATCCCTAGGAACTCTCTTTGAGTCCAGAAGTTGAAAAGCCATTCTTCACCACGCTAATTCTTATCTCTTGTGAGAATAAAGGTTTAGTATTATGAGTAACTACCAGTAACTTTATCTCTTGTGGGAATAAATATTTAGTATTATGGATAACTACTACCTGGGTAAATAGTGTACTACAGACAACTACAGATAAGTTATAGCCAAAATGTGGAAACCACAATCTTCTCAACCCTGAATTCTCATTTCTCACTGAAATGATGCATCAGTACTATAAAAAATAGTAATCAGATAACTAGTTTACCAGATATCTAGAACAATTATTTGATCCAGTAAACTAGAAAACATGCTCTTTCATTGCTTGCTTCTTATTTTTTGAATATTCAGTCAGTAATGTAGATAATAAGAATTATATAGGTAAGGTTTAAATAAAGATAACCATATAAAAATGGACTAAATATTTGAAGCCAGAAGGCTGAAAAAGTCTTCTTAAATGTTAGTCTTAATCAAAACCACAATGAGATACCACTTCACACCTATTAGGATGGCTACTATAAACAAAACAGAAGACAACAAGTGTTGGTGAGAATGTAGAGAAATTGAAACCCTGAATGTAAAATAGTGCAGCTGCTGTGGAAAATGGTATGGTGGTTCCTCAAAAAATTAAACATGTGGCTAGGTGCAGTGGCTCACAACTATAATCCTAGCACTCTGGGAGGCAAAGAGAGGAGAATTGCTTGAGCTCAGGAGTTTAAGACTAGCCTGAGCAAGAGTGAGACCCCATCTCTACCAAAAATAGAAAAATTTGCCAGGTGTGGCAGCAAGTGCCTATAGTCCAGCTCCTCAGGAGGCTGAGGCAGGAGGATCATTTGAGCCCAGGAGTTTGAGGTTGTAGTGAACTATGATGATGCCACTGCACTCTAGCCAGTGGTAACCAGATAACTAGTCTACTAGAGATCTATAGCAATAGTTTGAATCCAAGAAACTGAAAAACATATGCTTCTCAATTCTCAATTTTTATTTTTTGAATATTGACTTAATAATGTAGATAACTAGATTTACTTAGATCTCATTTTAATAAAGATAACCAGATAAAACTAAATGGTTGAAGCCAGAAAGCTCAAAAACATAATCTTCTCAAATGTTATTCTTAGTTCTTGTTGGAGTAATGAGTTAATGCTAAAGATAAATAGTGGCTGATAGGTGCCTAGTTACTTAGAGGTAAGTGGAGATATGTAGAGAAATTAGTTGAATTTAGGGAGCTCAAATGCACATTCTTCTGGACTCTAAATTCTTTTTTCCTGATGTATTAATGAGTTAGTACTATAGATAACTAGAGAAAGCAAGGCCAGCCACACTGGCTCACACCCATAATCCTAGCACTTTGGGAGGCCAAGGCAGGAGGATTGCTTGAGGCCAGGAGTTCGAGACTAGCCTGAGCAACATAGTGAGACACAGTCTCTACAAAAATCCCCAAACCCCACAAAACTAGAGAAAGCATTTGAAACTATAAATTGGAACTTTCTTCTTAACTCTAACTTCTTATTTAATTTTAAGATAATGTGTTAATACTGTAGAAAACTTATGATACCTAAATGACTAGTTTACTATATAGATAGGTAGGAAAACTGGTTGAATCCAGGAAATTAAAAAACATATTATTCTCAACTAACACATTTTTCTTAACTCTAAATTATTATCTCTTGCATGAAAAATGAGTTAGTATTATAAATAACTATTGGTACCTAGATACTTTTTTAGCTAGAACTATATATATCTAGAAACTATTAATAGTATAGGAGAAGGTTTAATAAGTTTAATAGTTACTTGTTTTCTGTAAACAGCAGCTACCTAATAAATAGATAATGAGAGACAACTAGAAAAAATACAGATGTCTGGGTAGCTCAAAAATGAACTTTTCCTTCAAATTTAACTTGCAAATACTCCCTGTGAAATCTGATTATTAACTAATAGTAACTCATGTACCTAGGTCACTAGTTAACTAGATGCTATAGTTTGGATGTGATTTGTCCCTGTCAAAACTCATGTTGAAATTTAATTGCCATTTAATTGTAATGGTGTTGGGAAGTGGGGCCTTTAACAGATGATTAGGTCATTAATATGCCTTAATGTCTTTCTTGAGAGACTGGGTTAGTTCTCCTGAGACTGGATTAGTTTTCATGGAAATAGATCAGTTCTCATGAGAGTGGGTTGTTATAAGTGGGTCAGCCTCCATTGTCCCTCCACTCTCACCCTGTAATGCCTTCTGCTATGTTATGAGACAGCATGAGGCCCTCACCAGAAGTTAATCAGATGTGGCTGCCTGACCTTGGACTTCCCAGGCTTCAGAGCTGTAAGAAATAAACCTATTTTCTATATCAATTACCCAGTCTCAGGTACTCTATTATAGCAATGCAAAATGATCTATTAATAAGACACTAGATATAACTAGTGATAACTAGACTAACTTGGTGTAGCCTGCACATAGAAAAACACACTCTCCTCAGCATTAGCTTTTTACTTTTTATTAGGATAATGAGTAAGAACTATAGATAAGTAGAGACAATAGGAAGACCCATGTCATGATTTTCCCTTTTCTCCAAATAAACAGCTATTCAACATCTACTGTTAACTAATAATAAGTAGTGGTAATCAGGTTACTAGATAATCAAATATACTTAAAGGTAGAGCTGCCTGACAAATAGATAAGCAGAGATACCTAGAATGACATATTATGTTCCCTCTGAACACTTATTTTTAACCAGTATTAAGTAGTAGAAACTCAGGAACTGCTTAAGTACATACAACAAGTAGTTGAAACTAGGAATCCAATGAACACATTCTTTACAATTTTAATTCTAATTTATTTTCAAATACAAACAACTAGATTTTCAACTAACTAGATATTAACTGTAACTATAAGTTATAAGTACAAAATAACTAGAGACAGATAGAGGGACAGGTTTAAGAGTAACTTGTTTTACAGTAGGGAGCTACCTAATAAATAGATAAATAGGAATTACTAGATTAACTGAAATAATCTAATAAACAGTCTAAGGACCTCAGAAATGTACTTTCCTCTCAACTGTGATTAATAATTGCCGATTCAAACACATATTTTTAACAAAGAATATGCAGTGGTAACTAGGTAACTAATGAAATAACTAGAGAATCCTAGAGAAATAAAGTCTGAAAACTAAAAGAAATTCTTCTCATATCTAACTACTTCTTTCTTGTTAGAATGAGTGAGGACTATATATAACTAGACACAGTAAACAGTTACTAATAAATAGAGATGGATTTGAGAGATTTAATTAAAAAACTAAATATTATACTTTCTCCTCAAATATAGCATTTTATTTACTGTTTGAAAATTTGATTGATATCTGTGTCTAGTGGTAATGAGACAACTAGTTAAGCAGAGATAACTGGAGATAATTAGAATAGGTATTTGAAGGCCAGGAGCGGTGGCTCACACCTGTAATCCTAGCACTCTGGGAGGCTGAGGCGGGCGAATCACTCAAGGTCAGGAGTTGGAAACCAGCCTGAGCAAGAGTGAGACCCCGTCTCTACTAAAAATAGAAAGAAATTAATTAGCCAACTAAAAATACATAGAAAAAATTAGCCGAGCATGGTGGTGCATGCCTGTAGTCCTAGCTACTCGGGAGGCCGAGGCAGAAGGATCGCTTGAGCCCAGTAGTTTGAGGTTGCTATGAGCTAGGCTGATGCCTCGGCACTCTAGCCCAGGTAACAGAGTGATACTCTGTCTCAAAAAAAAAAAAAAGAGTATTTGAAGCCAGGAAGCTTGAAGACACATCTTTCTAACTCCAATTTCTTATTCTTTGTCAGATTTATAAGTGAGAACTGTATTTAAAGAGAAATAAATATAGTATAAAATTGTAACTAGTTTGCAAGTAACTATCTACCTAATATTTAGACAAATTAGATGAATAGAAATAATGATAATAACTAGATTAATATAAAGGCTCAGAAATATACTTTTCCCCTTAATTTATGTTGTATTTGCTGTTTTAAGAACAACTGATAGGCCGGGCTCGGTGGCTCATGCCTGTAATCCTAGCACTCTGGGAGGCCGAAGTGGGCGGATTGCTTGAGGTCAGGAGTTCGAAACCAGCCTGAGCAAGAGCAAGACCCCGTCTCTACTATAAATAGAAAGAAATTAATTGGCCAACTAATATATAGAGAAAAAATTAGCCGGACATGGTGGCACATGCCTGTCGTCCCAGCTACTCGGGAGGCTGAGGCAGAAGGATTGCTTGAGCCCAGGAGTTTGAGGTTGCTGTGAGCTAGGCTGACGCCACAGCACTCACTGTAGCCTGGGCGACAAAGCGAGACTCTGTCTCAAAAAAAAAAAAAAAAAAAAAAGAACAACTGATATTAAGAATCAACTAGTAATAATCAATTAACTAGAGATAACCAGAATAACTGTTTTACAGTAGGAAGCTAAAAAACACACATTCTTCTCAATTCTACATTATTATTTGGCAATAACTGTAGATAACTAGAGACAGACAAATAGCAAGATAATTAGTGACTCATTAATCAGTGACTACCTAATAGCAAGATTAGTAGATACAGCTAGAATAACAGGAGTAGGCCACCAGGATCAGAAACATACATTCTTCTTGTTTTAATAACTATTGATAAGTAGACATAACTAGTGCTAAATAGTGGTGCTAACTAGTTAACCAGAGAAAACTATAGATTATACAAATAACTACATAAATCCAATAATTTGGAATACACATTCCTCTCAAATATAACCTGTTATTAGAATAATCTGTGAGAGCTAAAGAGGACTTGATGCAAATAGAGGAACTAGTTAACTAGCAACTAGATACTTAATAACTATATAACTAGTGATAATGAGAATAAACGGGGTAAGTAAAAATGGATCATTTATACAAATACTGTTATGATTCACTGTCATTTTCTATTATATTATACAATTTCTATGCCCAAAGACAAATTATACGGTTCACGTCAAAGTTTGAAATTCATAACCACAGGCCAAGATCTAGAGATGAATAGTTGTATGTTATGTACATTAGCATCTGGAAGTCTCTGCAAGTGTTGAGGGATTTAGACTTATGCAGACTCTGGGATTTTAACCACATACACTGTTGAAATTGGTGAATATTTATTACCTCATTTTAAAAAACAGCTTTCAACTGCTTAAATACACAAGGACTACATGGTCTTAGTTAAACTATGCACTGTCCATCCTGTTCTTCTGCACACCCAGAGGTTTTTGTGATTAAGTAGAAGTGATATGAGTGGACAGAAACAATCCTGGACCCATGGATGACTCCTAACCTCACAAGGAGAAAGAGAGCAGCAGTAGGTGATATTTCTGGGGATTGCTGGTTGATTCATGTTTGCCCAGAACTTTTGAGACCCTAAAGATGTTAGAGGAACCATCTAGTCTGGCTCACTAATGGCTCAGATACAGTGACCCATTGTGTAAGTAAGATGATGGTCTACCCCTGTTTAGATACAAGTCATGCTTGTGTCCGCTCCCTCCATCTTCCAATCTGCACTCATTGGCTTCACCCACCGGTCCTCTCAGTGGGTAGACTAATTGACTTGTTAAATATAAAGTGATGTTTGTGTTTGTGTGTTTTGGGAGGGTACTGTGAAACACACTGATCATTTTCTGGTAAGATTGGCTCCCAAATCCACAACTGTGATGTCAATTTCTGCCCCACTACTGCCTTTAACCATGCGGTCGGTAGATGTCATAAATCATGCCACATGAGCTTCCATCTCAACCCTTGCTGCCTAGGCACATGGGGACTCAAGCATTACAAAAGCTGTCAATGTGACAAAAACATTTGTACTCTCTTAGTATTTTGAAAAAATATACTCAAGTGATACGTTAAGTAAATTGAGGACCTGCAGCTATGGTTCAAGCCCTGCCCTGTATAGCTGTAGGGGTGTTAATGGGTTATAAAGGATATTTCCAAGAAGGCAGAGGAGCATGATGAGGCATGGTTGACCTTCCTTCTCATTGCCAGCAACTCAGCTTTAGGGTATTTCTGGGGTCCCCTTGGCCAAGAGGAGGTATATTCAGTCAGCTGGGGGGCTTACGATTTTATTTTAGTTAACAAATGAAATAGACCTTTAATGAATACAAAAAACAAATCCTTTAGTTTTTCCTCCACTTTTATAAATCTTACTGGAGAAGTGGTCAGATGTAATACATGTAATATAAAATAAATATAAAACATGACAATTGATATTTTTCATGTATCAATAAGTTGTCTGACAGTGGCCCAATGTAATTTACAGAAAATAATTGGATATTATATTTAGAACAGTAGCAATCATGACTTGGATGTTCTTTATCAAACTTTTCAGACAGTACACTTTAAAATTTTTTAAAATAATTTTCTAAAGTTATTTTACTAAAGCTATTTACTATAGAAAAGAAATAACAGAAAAGAATGTTAAATAAGTATAGAAAGCATACATGGAAAAATACATGGCATTCTCCTCTGTATCCATAGTGCCTTAAATATAAATTATGGTTATGATCATTGACGTTTGCATTCTTATAGAGATGATGAAATTAGTATCTTAGATATACAAATATAAGTTAGATTCAGAATATCAATGGACTTTTAAGTATATGACTGTTGCAAGAACATTATTTAATCCTTTTTCAGTAGTTGCTACTAAGAGCTCAAGATAATCAAGGCATTTGTTAACTATTGAATAGTTCACATAAATGACTCACCTTTGAAATCTATATACCTGAATATTAAAAGTGGATCTTCAGTGCTTCAAATGAATCTAGTACATTATTGAAAATGAGGTAGAATGCTGATGAATTCATAAAAAACTCTTAAAATAGCTACTACGCAAAAATGTAATCGAATAATGATTACTTGAGTCCTCCCTTTTCGTATGTTTGTGTGTAAATCTAAGTATACATAAATAGAATATATTTGCTCATTTGTAGTGTCTTACACTTTACTTGGCAGTGAGTTAAACCAAATATAATCCTTGAGCATGATTTACTAATGAGATTATATTTCTACTGTGCTTTAAAGAACTGAGGGGTCTTCTGCCACAGTCATCACTTTAAACGATGGAATAAATTGGCTGCTTTTTAAACTTAGTCTCCAAGATTAGAACAAGAGATAAGATATGCTGTAGGGTAAGAAGACTGGTCTGTCTTAAAGGTAACACATAATCTTTTCCTAGTACAAAATGGAGAGCCAAGATATAGTGAACAGGTAGTTAAAATAAGAAGCTAGATAGATTGCTTTCTTTTGAGTGTGTCTTTTACAGTCAGATTTCATTATCATATTTCAATTGTTGCAACCCTTTGGAATAATTGAGACTCTCATATGTCAATACATGAAAACAATTCCTAAGTTAAGTGCAAATGATTTTAAAATTATTTGTATTCTCGTTACTACCCACTCAACTGCTTCTTTTAGAGTTAACACTATTTCAAAGAAATAATTTCATTTCTAGTCCAAACAATGCAGATAATATCAAATTCTGCACTTAACACGTATTTATATATTACTTGAATAAAGACACGCTTGAAGCTCTGAGTCCGGGGGTAGGCAGAGGGGGGAAAGGCAACACACGTAACCTAAACATTGTACCCCCATAATATGCTGAAATAACCTTAACATTTGTACCCCCATAATGTGCTGAAATAAAAAAAAATACTTTTAATGAAACTAACTAAAAGAAAAAAGCACTTAGATACTTCAGAAATTATTTAGTTAAAATGCCCTCTTTCTAAATGAGGAAAATGAGTACCAGAGGGCAGTCCCACTGCCACTTAATGGATGTCCAAATTTCTAGAGAAAGATTATGCTTTCTTCCATAATACTCTGTATTTATACTTTTCTTTGTGTTAACATAGCTTTAAAATCTGGACACAGAACCATGTATATACCTTTTACACTATGGTTTAATCCTACCATGTTTAAAAATAAGACAATAAGTTTATTAGCTTATAAATTACTTTTCAATTTCTTTCCTTTGAATTTCTTTTTTTTGTTTGTTTTTTCTTTTTGCCTGCTATCTTCTTCCTTCATATCCTTTGCATTTCTGAATGAAAAAATAGTTGTTGCCTGCATGGCAGCTCATGAATACATTTAAAATTTTTTTTTTTTTTTTTTTTTTTTGAGACAGAGTCTCGCTTTGTTGCCCAGGCTAGTGTGAGTGCCGTGGCGTCAGCCTAGCTCACAGCAACCTCAGACTCCTGGGCTCAAGCGATCCTTCTGCCTCAGCCTCCCGGGTAGCTGGGACTACAGGCATGTGCCACCATGCCCGGCTAATTTTTTATATATATATCAGTTGGCCAATTAATTTCTTTCTATTTTATAGTAGAGACGGGGTCTCGCTCTTGCTCAGGCTGGTTTCGAACTCCTGACCTTGAGCAATCCGCCCGCCTCGGCCTCCCAAGAGCTAGGATTACAGGCGTGAGCCACAGCGCCCGGCCACATTTAAAATTTTTATGTTTACAATTTTAGCAAGAGTTTAATTAAAATATTGATTTTGTCAGATTATCATGACTTTCGAATACATTCTTACTGCCAATATTTATTTAGATATATTTCTTATTTTTAAAATAATCTATTTATTTAAATATGTTTACATGGGTACTTATCTAGGTAAAGTATTATGTTCCATTAGCTAGGACTTCATTACCAGGTATTCCCAAAATACTTACAATTATCCCTGAAAACCTTTCCTCTATAGTAGAATTTAAAGCATCTTTGCTGGCTGGGCTTGGTGGCTCATGCCTGTAATGCCAGCACTTTGGGAGACCAACGCAGGAGGATCAAGGCCAGGAGTTTGAAACCAGCCTGGGCAAAATAGCAAGACCCCATGCCTACAAAAAATTTTCTAAAACTAGCTCAGTGTGGTGGCGAGTGCCTGTAGTCCTAGCTATTCCGGAGGCTGAGGTGGGACTTGAGCCCCAGAGTTCAGTCTGTGATTGTGCGATTGCACTCTATCACAACCCTGTCTCTAAATAAATAAACAAAGCAGCTTTGCCATTTTGCCAAAAGCCATTGGAATCTCTAACATGTTTGTTTATGAAGTTTTCTTTCTTTTTAAAATAATTTTGATGAGCTGGAACAATTTCAGGGGAAAAATGGGCTAATAATTTCATGATGAAAAAGTGGCTGTCATTATTAATTTGCATAACCAATTTTTAAATTTATTTTTAATTCAGGATATTATGGGGGTACAAACATTTTCATTTCATGAAATGCGTTTGCCTTTCCCATGCCAGGGCTACAAGTGTGTCCTTCCTCCATATAGTGTGCCACGTTTCCATTAGCTATGGGTTTACCCCCCACACCTCCTCCACTCCCCACTCCCCCACCCCCCCACCTGACCAGCACCCAGTGAGTATTACTACCATGTGAGCAGCTTAGTGTTGATCAGTTGGTACCAATTTGATGGTAAGTACATGTGGTGCATATTTTTCCATCCTTGTGATACCTCACTTCAAAGGAGGCTCAATCTCTATCCAGGATAATATAAAAGGTGCTAGATCACCATTGTTTTCTGTAGTTGAATAGTATTCCATGGTATACGTATACCACATTTTATTAATCCACTCATGTATTGATGGGCATTTGGGTTGTTTCCACATCTTTGCAATTGTGAATTGTGCTGCTATAAACATTTGAGTGCAGACGTCTTTTTTTTTTTCCTGGGTATGCAAAAGATAAAGACGTCTTTTTTATAGAATGTCTTTTGTTCCTTTGTATAGATGCCCAGTAATGGGATTGCTGGATCAAATGGTATTTGTATTTTTAGCTCTTTGAGGTATCTCCAAATTACTTTCCACAAGGGTTGTACTAATTTTCAGTCCCACTAGCAGTGTAAGAGCGTTCCAATCTTTCCACATCTACGCCAGCATTTGTTATTTTGGGACTTTTTGATAGAGGCCATTCTCGCACGATTTAGGTGATATCTCATTGTGGTTTTGATTTGCATTTCCCTAATGATTAGAGATGTTGAGCACTTTTTTTTATATGTTTGCTGGCCATTATCCTGTCTTCTTTTGAAAAATTTCTGTTCATGTCCTTTGCCCATTTATTGATGGGGTTGTTTGATTTTTTCTTGTTGATTTTCTTAAGTTCTGTACAGATTCTTGTTATCAGCCCTTTATCAGATATGTAGAAAACAAATATTTTCTCCCATTCTGTAGGTTGTCTATTTGCTTGAATGATAGTTTCCTTGGCTGTGCAGAAGCTTTTTAATTTGTTCAGGTCCCATTTGTTTATTTTTGTTGCTGCTGTGATTGCTTTGGGGGTCTTCTTCATAAATTCTTTACCTAGGCCAATGTCTAAAAGAGTCTTCCTGACATTTTCTTCCAGTATTCTTAAGGTTTCGTGCCTTCAGTTTAAGCCTCTTATCCATCATGAGTTGACTGCTGTGAGAGGTCATAGGTGGGGATCCAGTTTCAATCCTCAGCATGTGGATACCCAGTTTTCCCAGCACCACTTATTGAATAGAGATTCTTTTCCCCAGTGTATACTTTTGTCTGCTTTGTTGAAGATTAGATGACAATCTGTGGATGGTTTTATATCTGGGATTTCCATCCTATTCCAAAGGTCTATATCTCTGTTTTTGTGTCAGTACCATGCTGGCCATTTATATATCTTTTTTGGAGAAGTTTCTATTCAGGTTCTTTGTCCATTTAAAATTTTTATTACTATTATTTTTATTATTTAGTTGCATGAGTTCCTTATATATTTTGGATATTATCCCCCATCAAATATATCTATTATAATTTAAAGCTGAGCATGGTGGCACATGCCTGTAATCCCAGCACTTTGGAAGGCTGAGGAAGGAGGATTGCTTGAGGCCAGGCTGAGCAACATAGCAAGACCCCATCTCTACAAAAAAATTTTTAAAAAATTAGCTGGGCATGGTAGTGTGCATCTGTAGTCCCAGCTACTTGTCAGGCTGTGACTGGAGAATGTCTTGAGTCCATGAATTGAGGTTGCAGTGAGCTATGATCACATCACTGCACTCTAGCCTGGGTGACAGAGTGAGACCCTGTCTCAAGAAAAAATTATATAATTTGCAAATATTTTCTCCCATTCTGTAAACTGCCTTTTGATTTTGCTGCTTGTTTTGTTTGCCGTGCAGAAACTTTTTAGTTTGATGTAGTTCAACTTGTTATTTTTGCTTTCATTGCCTCTGTGATGGTGGTAATCGTTTCACAATGTATATGTATATCAAAACACCATGCTGTACACCTTAAATATATACATTTTCACTTATCAATTATACCTCAATAAAGCTGGGGAAAAAGAATGATAATATATGTACAGGATGATCCAAATTATGGTTTTTAAAAAACATATGTTTATATTTGTAATATGAATATGTATGAGAATACAAAGGAAAAAATCAAGAAGGATACATACCAAACTGAAAACAAGGGTTAGGATTGCATGAATGTTTATGCATGTTGAGGGTATGGGGGGAAGCCCCTCTTAAGGGGCTTTTGGTTTTACTGTTTGTGTTGTCAAAATTTCCCAATGTGTTCATAAGTTACCTATGTAATTAAAAATGTAGTGAAGTGAACTTATAGAAAGCACTTTGTAGACAGGAGGTTACCAAAGAAACCTAAAGTCTCATTATATCAGTTGCCAAAAGAGATTTGGATGGGTGCTTGATTGTACTCAGCTCTGAAGAGAAGTTCAACAGTATGACTAGATAATCTTTTGCTGAAGAGATTACATATATGACTCATGGATTCAGTCAACTGTCCAAGGAAAAGAACCCACACTCTGTAAAATAATTTAGAGGTTTATTCTGAGCCAAGTTTGAGGACCATGGCCCAGAGCCATGCCCAGAAAGTCTTGAGCAAGTGGACTTGTCATGGTTGGGTTATAGTTTGGTTTTACACATTTTAGGGAGACAGGAAATTACCTATAAAGTCATAAATCAATACCTGGAAGGTGTACATGGGTTTGGTCCAAAAAGTTAGGACATCTCAAGGTGGGAGATTACAGGTTATAGGTGGGTTTAAAAATTCTTTGATTTGTGATTGGTCAAAGAAATGAAGCTTCGTCTAAAGGCTTGGATTGTTTTAAGTTAAGATAAGGAAGTCTGTTAATCAGAGACAAGTCACTGGACACATACTCAGACTCACAAGATATGTTAGATAAATTGAAGACCTGCAGGTGTGGTTCAAGCCTTGTCTTGCATAGTATTAGGCCTGTTAATGAGTTACAAAGGATATCTCCAATAAAGGAAGAGGGGCATGACAAGGTATGTCTGACCTCCCTTCTCATGGCCAGTAACTCAGCTTTAGGGTATTTTGGGGGTCCTCTTGTCCAAGAGGGGGTCCATTCAGTCATCTGTGGAGGGCTTAGTTCACACAACTATATCAACTGAAGGTAGGAATAGAGATGGGTTTATCCAGGAAGGGATCTCTGGAGAATCCTCTTGTCTAATGGCATGGATCCCGATAACATACACATGAGACTGACAAGGATTTTGAGAATGCTATATCAACAGAAGCACTGCCAGCTTGGATTAAAGGAGGTAGATATGGGATGAAATGAAGGAAGACTATTGGACCTCTGGGATTCTGTAGGCAAGAAATGGACTGACAGAGCTACCAGATTGCAAAGATGTGTTTCTCTTCAAGAAAAAAGAATGAATTCTAAGGGTGGCACAGAAGCTAGCAGGACACTGCAAGCCCAGATGGCAGAGCATTAAGCCGCAGAGGATTATTCTTAGGCCTTGAAATCTAATGGAATTTGCCCTATTCAGTTTTGAACTTGCTCAGGACAAGTAACCCCCTTATTCCTCCCATTTTCTTTCTTTTGAAATGATAATGTTTATCCTTTGCCTGCCACTATTGTATTTTGGAAGCAGATAACTTGTCTTCTAGTTTCACATGTCTACAGATGGAGGAGAATTTTTGCTCCAGAATGGATCATATCCAGAGTCTCTCCCATACTTGATTTTGATAATTTAAATGATGAGATTTGGGACTTTTGAGCAGATGTTATTTAGGACTTAGTATTTTGGACTTAGGGGTGGATGCTGTAATGGGTTGAGATTTTGGGGGATCTTGGGATGGAATGAATGTATTTTGTACATGGAATGGATATACATTTTTGATGGCCAGAGGGTAGATTTTAGTGGGTTTAATGATGATTCCCGAAAAGATATGTCCTTGTCCTAACCTCTGCAACCTGAAAATGAGACCTTGTTTGGAGAAAGGGTTTCTGCAGATGTAACTAAGTAAGGGATCAAGATGTAATTAAGGGCCGGTGTGGTGGCTCAGGCCTGTAATCCTAGCACTCTGGGAGGCTGAGGCAGGAGGATCGTTCAAGGTCAGGAGTTAAGGTCAGGAGTTCGACACCAGCCTGAGCAAGAGTGAGACCCCATCTCTACTATAAATAAAAAGAAATTAATTGGCCAACTAAAAATATATAGAAAAAATTAGCCGGGCATGCCCGTAGTCCCAGCTACTTGGGAGGCTGAGGCAGCAGGATTGCTTGAGTCCAGGAGTTTGAGGTTGCTGTGAGCTAGGCTGATGCCACGGCATTCTAGCCTGGGCAACATAGTGAGACTCTGTCTCAAAAAAAAAAAAAAAAAAAAAGATGTAATTAAGTAAAAGGTAAAAGATCATCTTGGATTTATGTTGGGCCTTAAATTCAATTACAGCTTTTTATTTTTTTTATTTTTTTGAGACAGTCTTGCTTTGTTGCCTAGGCTAGAGTGAGTGCCATGGCGTCAGCCTAGCTCATAGCAACTTCAAACTCCTGGGCTCAAGCAATCCTGCTGCCTCAGCCTCCCAAGTAGCTGGGACTACGGGCATGTGCCACCATGCCCGGCTAATTTTTTCTATATATATTAGTTGGCCAATCAATTTCTTTCTATTTATAGTAGAGACGGGTCTTGCTCTTGCTCAGGCTGGTTTCGAACTCCTGACCTCGAGCAATCCGCCCACCTTGGCCTCCCAGAGTGCTAGGATTACAGGCGTGAGCCACCGTGCCCTGCCCAATTACAGCTTTCTTTATCAGTGAAAAATCAGAGTGACATTTGAGGCACAGAGACACAGGAGAGAAGGCCAGGCAAAGATGGAGGCAGAAATTGGGGGTTGATGTTGTCACAAGCCAAGGGACGCCTGGAGCTACCAGACACTGGGAGAGGCAAGGAAGGATTCTTTCTTAGAGCCTTCAGAGGGAGTGTGGCTCTGCTGACACCTTTATTTCAGAATTTTGGCCTCCAGAATGTTAAAAGAATAAATCTCTGTTTCTTTAAGGCACTAAGTTTGTGGTAATTTATTACAGCAGCCCTAGGAAACTAATCCAATACCATATTCACATAATTCAAAAAATCCAACAATATAAAGTATCCAGTGAAAAGTCTTATCTAATCCCCTCTTCAGCACCAGTACAATTATCATACCACTCAAAGGGTATTTTTTGTTTTAAAAATGCTAATAAAAATACAAACACATGTTCTTGTGTCTTCCTTTTGTCACACAAAAGTAGCGTCTTACAAACACTGTTCATCTTTCTGCCACTTGTTTGGAAAAATGGCTCATGTTTGAAATTACATCCACCAGAATATTTAGCTGCAGAGGTTTCCAAGTTGCCTGTTATTTCTATGGTCAAATGAGATGGTCAATAAAAAAATACAGGTTCTTCACTTGTATTATTGATTAAATATTCAAGATAAACTGATGAGATGGATGCAATCCTGGGAGACACAGTGTAAGCAATGGTGGAGAACCATAAACCCTGGAGTCAGACTGCCTGTGTTAATGATCCTTGACTCTGAACAAGTTGCTTAAGCGTTCTGTACTTGTTTCCTCCACTGTAAACTGAGGATAATAATAGTACTTATTTCATTTATGAGAAATAAATGTATTATGTATGTATAGTGCCTAATACAATGCCCGGAACCTGGCAAGTGCTATTTAAATATTAGCTGTTTTAAAGTCTATTTATTCTCACAGAGATAAAGCAAACTTACATTTGTCTGAGGCTCACGCACTTTGATCATTATGGTTACAGTGCACAGTTACACAGCATTACTGTGTGCCTAATTCTTTTTGCTTATTTTTTCCCAGCATATTATGGGGGTACAAATGTTAAGGTTACGTATATTGCCCTTCCTCCCCCTTCCCCCAGTGCCAAATTCTTTATGCTCACTTTTGCTAACGGGGACCCTGAGACCCTCAGAGGGAGGAGGAGGAAGTCTATTAACAGCAGGATTAACAACAACCCTGGCCTCTTTCATAGAAACTGAGAGGATGCATGCATTGCACAGAGTCCGAGGCTTCTACCGGTCCTGCAGTTCTCATTGTGCACAGGTCGGTTTAAGCAAACTCACTCATTTAAAACAGTTGAACATTGTGTCCAATCAATGGACAAATATTATTGATATTTTATTTTTTTTTTTTATTTTTTTTTTTCAGACAGAGTCTCGCTTTGTTTTCCAGGCTAGAGTGAGTGCCGTGGCGTCAGCCTAGCTCACAGCAACCTCAAACTCCTGGGCTCAAGCGATCCTCCTGCCTCAGCCTCCCGAGTAGCTGGGACTACAGGCATGCGCCACCATGCCCGGCTAATTTTTTTATATATATATCAGTTGGCCAATTAATTTCTTTCTATTTATAGTAGAGATGGGGTCTCGCTCTTGCTCAGGCTGGTTTTGAACTCCTGACCTTGAGCAATCCGCCCGCCTCGGCCTCCCAAGAGCTAGGATTACAGGCGTGAGCCACAGCGCCCGGCCAATTGATATTTTAAATTGTAGCTAGATGAGGAAGAGAGATGGAGGAAATGAAGGGAGAAAGCAAAAAGGGTAAAGAGACAGGAAGGGGTGCATACTTCCTTTTGAGGATGAATACTTGACTGGTAAGCAAATTGTATACCTTCAAATAAGCAAACTGCTCATCCTTGACTTTGGGCCACAAGAAAAGTTATTACTGACTGGTAAAATACTAATGAGCTCTTAAAAGTGTAAAATACAACTTTCTATACATGAAAATAGTTTTCATCATTTTATTTTTAACTTTGAGATTTGGAGCTTGCAAATTTTTAATCTCCTGAGCCTCTTTCATTAGGAGGATGGAATGATGCCCACCCCCCACTTCCCCACTCACATTCCAATTAAATCTAGTTTTGATTCTGAGATTTATTTTTGTCTGCTTAGATTTAACTAGTAATAATAGAGTGGATCACAAGGGAAAAACCTTCAGGAATCAAGGGCTTAAATCAAAATGAGATAAGTAATTCTTTTGTATTTTTGTATTTTTCATTCTAGAAAAATGGTTTTGGTTTTGTTTAAGATGTGATATTTGGTCCCTGTGGAAAGAAGATTTCCACATCTAATGTCCAGATTTAAAGAACTGTACACATCAACCAGGGTTTAAAATCACATTCTATGCTTGGACTCTGTTTTTATACTGAAAGTAATTCAGATAATGTGAGACTTTAAATGAGTACTAAAAACGTGACCCACACCGTGACTACCTTTCTGGCTGACATTTAGATCTTCATGGTGGTGAAATGTTAGGAGAGTCATGAAACAATCCAAACTAGAGGACAAACAGGCCAGATATTCAAAGGGAAAAATTGTCCTTTCCTTCTAGTGACTAAGACTACTAAAGAGCACCAAGGAAAACAGTAATAGATCCTCCGTTAAATATTAATAACACACTAGAAGGTGGTTTCAAAGATTCCTACTTATACAGGAGCATCCTTGAACCATTTTCCCTTTTTCTCCACCTTCAGAGAGTGATGCTTCTTTTTTATTAGCACTCACATTTCTGGTTCTCACTTGGTTCATTTGGGTATCAGAACTTTATCACTTTCTTGGAGGCATTTGTTTTCCCAAAGATGTATCCCAACTCACTTGTATGTGATGAACTTCTGGTAGAGAAAGCAGAGAAGAAAATATTTAACATTTGATGTGAGATGTGAAGACAGAAGGTTGTGAGTGTTATGTTTCAAAGTTCGAGAAAAGACCACCTTAAAAACCGAATTGAGTCAAACTGTGAGTCTTTATTTA
Organism: Microcebus murinus; assembly: GCF_040939455.1. Taxonomy (NCBI): domain Eukaryota; kingdom Metazoa; phylum Chordata; class Mammalia; order Primates; family Cheirogaleidae; genus Microcebus; species Microcebus murinus. The sequence continues at coordinate 46,599,951 of NC_134136.1, read as the reverse complement.
CTGGCCTGGACTATTCCTGTCTTGCAGAGTGGCAAGCACAGAAAAGTAGTGATGAGCTAGAAAAAATGGCCCCTTTTAAAGACAAAAACCACACTCTAAAAAATTCATCTAATTGTTCAAGCACGGGGGGCTTACGTGACTAGAGGCACATAAGCGAGGGTATGGTTTTCTACATTTTATCATGTTCTCTCCAGATGGCCAGGGCCCCGGGCCGGCCTTGAGCCCCTGTGCTGAGAACTATCTCAAAGCAAGCCGTTTACAGAAGCAGATAGCGTCAGTCAGCCTGGGGTACAGTAAAATGTTACAACGTGCAGCTGGCAGAATATGCATTCAGTTACAAGGGGATTGCTTTGCTTTCTTCTACAACCAGAACCTTATTTTAGCTGACCTCAACATTCATCACCAGTTTTTAGGAGGAATCAAATCATTGATTCTTTATCATTTGTATCACAAATATGCTGATAGTGGGTCTGAAGAACCATCAGCTAAACAGCCTGAATTCTCTGTTCAACTTAGGATATGATGTCAGACAGTTAATGATATAGGGTCTAATTAGCAATGTCGACAGGATAAGGATGATTGGTCTTGCTATAGTTGACAAGAGTGTTGTCAGTCACAGGGACCAGGAAAATAAGTTCATACCAATTATTGCTTGCCTTTCGGCTTTCTTTCTTTCTTTCTTTCTTTCTTTCTTTCTTTCTTTCTTTCTTTCTTTCTTTCTTTCTTTCTTTCTTTCTTTCTTTCTTTCTTTCTTTCTTTCTTTCTTTTCTTTCTTTCTTTCTTTCTTTCTGCCATTAGGAGAACCTTGAAGAGTCTTGGAAAGTCTTGTCTTTAGTGGGTCCTTAGTGGGACAGTTGATCCATTTTTCGGAAAGTTTATCAGGGGTGGTGAATCCAGTGACGTTTTCAGCAACCTTCACAGCTGTCGGCGTGGTGAGGATCACTGGCAAGGGTCCAGTCCATCTGGCCTCCAAGGTAGCTGATTGGAGTATCTTTACCCAGACAAGGTCTCCAGGCTGCACCTGGAACGAAGCCTTTTCCGGGGGGATGGGGGGAGATTAGTTGGTCTAGGATGAGTGGCCTTTACAAGGTCTCGGGTCTGCCGGGCACCAGACTGTAAGGCCTGCAATGACTTAAGGAGGGAATGGTTATTTAATCCTGCTACCTTGTCTCCCCCAGTTTGGGGGTAAGTGGGGGCAGCCGGCTGAACATGATTTCATATGGGGTTAAGCCATTAACATAAGGAGTGCATCTAGCCCTTAGCAAAGCAAAGGGAAGAAAGCTCACTCAGTCTTTGCCAGTCTCTAGTTTTAGTTTACTTAATGTTTTTTTATCGTTCTATTCATTCTTTCTACTTGCCTTGAACTCTGAGGTCTATAAGCACAGTGTAGTTTCCAATTAATCCTTAATGCCTTGGTTAGTAGTTGAGTTGTTTTGGCGATCAACACCGGGCCATTGTCAGACCCCATTACCAGTGGGAGGCCGAATCTGGGGATAATTTTAGTCACTTTTTTACAATTACCTGCACTGTCTCTGACTTTGTGGGAAAAGCTTCTACCCATCCTGAGAATGTGTCAACGAATACAAGCAAGTAACGGTATCTATATTTATCCAATTTTACTTCTGTAAAATCCATTTTCCATTGCTCCCCCAGGGCTTGTCTCCTTAACCTGGTCCCAGAGTGAGGGTTACTACCTTTATCTGAATTGACTTGTGCACAGGCGAGACATCTTGTTGTTACTTGCTAGGCCATCTGATGTAGTCGAGGGATGTAGTAGTCCCTCTAGAGAAGTTTGGTCAGCGTGGTGCCCCAAAGGTGGGTGCTCTGATGCATTTGCTTGATTAGGTCCCATCCTAGGTGTTCAGGAACTAAGACCCTATTGTCTGGGAGGGTTTTCCGAACTCCTGAATCAGTTCTAGTTTTTAGGGCTTTTTCCATTTTAACTTCCTCTTTGGTGTAGTTTGGAGAGTTTGGCAGGAGCCATTCTGGCAGAACAGGGAGAATTTGGAGAGGCCCCACTGGTTTTTGTGCGACTTTCTTGGCTGTCGTGTCAGCAAAAGCATTCCCTCTCACCACGGGGGAGTCCATGGTAAATCTTCTGGGCAGTCTTAACCAACTCAGACAGCAACTCTCTCTCAAACCCTTCTAACCTTTGTAACTTTCTCTGAATATCTGGGGCCAACTGAGTAGCAAAGGCAATATTTTCAGCATGCCTATTTTCTGGCGCCCCTGGGTCTATGGGGGTATACAGGTGATAAGCCTTAAAAAGGCATTCTAAAAACGCCACAGGAGACTTGTTAAGTTCTCGCACTGTTTTGCTTACCTTAGATAAATTAGTTGCCTTTTAGCCACAGCCTGTATGCCCCTGAGTAGAGTCTGGCAATACCGCTCAAGAGCCTCTTTACCTTGCTCCCCGTTGGGGTCCCAGTTCAGATTCCTGGAAGGGAAAAGCATGTTGTATGCGACCTGGGTCTGTGGTGGGTTGCCTGTCAGGGTCAGGGATTGCCTTAACAGCCTTTCTTTGGATACATACTCTCTCTCTCTCTTTGGAAGTAAAGAGAGTCTGGAGGAGTTTTTAACAATAAAGATAGTCTCCAGGAGAGAGATTAATCCCTGAGACTTTTAGAGAAACAGATTTCAAATTTAAAAATCAAAACCTCTTGCAATTTTACTAAGAGCAGATTAATACTTTAAGAAAACTGCTTTGAGAAAAATGGCGGAGTAGGGCTGACCTCCTGGCTCTCTGCTCTCAGAGTGAGAAGTGAAGAAGGCAGACAACCACATGCAAGTGATCTGCACTTACACTGGATCAGCTTTGCAAGACTGCAGAGAGACACTGGGATACGGAAAACGTAGACAATAATCAAAGGTGAACCAAAACATCTTCCACAAAACCCAGGGAGTCGGAAACATACAGTAGGGAGGGAGCATGTCCACGCATCTGCTGCCCCGACGGGCTGGCTGGAGGAAGCATTGCTTTTGCCTTGCACAGGGAGACAATCCCTCCCTCGCGGAACCCCACACCCACGCAGGCAGGGAAGTACCTGAAGTTGGTGGGAAGCAGTAACACGGGCAGACGAGCAGTGTGGAGTAGAGTCTGGACCAGGCAGCATTTTGAATACTCCGCAGCACTCCGGTGAAGCAGTTGTGGGTGGGGGAGGCTCCGAACCCAGCAGCCGCTTCCCAGTACCGCCGCCCCTGCTCCATAGCTTGGGAATGCTGCGGTGGGCTGTGCTGGAAGCGCTCTTAGGCTTCCTCTACCCTAAACCGGCTGAACTGATCGGGCTTGTGCTAGAAGGCAACATTTTGAACTTTCTTCAGTGCTCTTCAGAGCCAGTCTTGGGTTGGGGGAGGATCTGAACCCAGTGGCCGCCTCCCTGTACCACAGAAATGGATGCCGAATCTGGCATTCCACCTCAGGATGCTTCCAGGACCAGGAAGGGGGGACTCTACCTTAAAGGAGGCTTAGCCTGGGGATATTGCTGAGGCTTTGGCTGGTGCTGGATAGACAGAGAGCAGATCCCCACACATAAACTACTGGGTCTCTGCGAACAGGGGATTTAGGGAGGGCAGTGGTCATTTGAAGCCAGCCTGCCAAACCCAACCCAGTCTTCCGCTAAACAGGGGACCCTCTGTGTCAGCATTGGCAGGGCATGCCACCATGATCCTGTAACTTGGAAATGCTGCCGAGGCCTGCTCTGGAAGTGGTCTCAGACCTCCTCTCTGCCCTAACCTGGCTGTTGGCCTAGGAGGCTGAGTTTAAAGGGGAGGAAAGGGGAGAGCGGTATTTCGTACAGTGGCTGTCTCGCAAGATTGAACCTGGGTGGTTTCCCGCTGCATTCAGTCATTTGTGATCTGTGCCAAGAGAGCACAGCCTGTCTTAGCAAGGTGGAGTTGCGAAGGAGGCTGCTATTCCTGAGGACTCTAGGAACCCTTGGGAGTGGCAAGATATTCCCTTAAGACTGAGATACCTGTATATCCTACTTGGAGGCTTAGAACACAATACAAAGATCTTGGATACATTGATAACTGACTCCTTGCAAACCACAGATAACAAAAGAAAGAGTAAACTCAGAGCCTAACACAGTGCCTCCCACTTCAATCTAGTGGTGGAAACTGGTGTCCATCTCACTAGAGTGAATGAATCCCTGGGTGTCTAAGCAAGGGGCCCAAACCCGCTAAACTCTGTGGACAGAGGTGAAGACATCAGGTCAAAGATAACCCAACAGGCTCAAACTGCTCTAAGACGATACAGGACCAGAGCACACATTCGCCAGCTCTTCCAAGGATCATTCCTTTGGAACCCCAGATCACAGCTCATAATCAAGTTCCAGCTCCTCTGGTCCTCAACAAAGTATCCAGATGAGGAAGAACCAGTGAAAGATAACAGGAATCATGAAAGATCAGAGAGAAAAGTCACCTCCAAAAGAAAATACTTATTCTTCACCAACTGACACTAACTTACACGATATGATTAAACTAACAGAGGAAGAATTCCGAATATGGATTGTTAGAAAGCTCGATGGAATTGAAGAGAAAATAGAATCCCAACATAGAGAAACCACAAGAACAATCCAGGAAATGAATGAAAAATTCTCCAAAGATATCGAAGTAATTCAGTAAAACCAAGCAGAAATTCTGGCAATGAAAGAAGCATTCAAGGAACTCCATAATACAGTGGAAAGCCTCAAAAACAGGATAGATCATGCAGGGGAAAGAATCCCAGAGCTTGAAGATTATGCCTACACGCTAAACAAATCAGAGGATGAAAGGGAGCACAGAAACAAGAGACAAGACCAAAGCTTACAGAAAAGTGTGGGATTATGTAAAAAGTCGAATCTCAGACTGATTGGGATTCCAGAAGGGGGAAGAGGAATATTCACAAGGGTTGGAAAACTTATTTTATGGCATACTGGAGGAAAATATGCTGGGCGTGGCCAGAAATCTTGATATCCAAATACAAAAAGCACACAGAACTCCGGGGAGGCTCAACGTGAATAGGCAATCACCTCGTCATGTGGTTACTAAGCTGACTAAAGTAAATGTGAAAGAAGCAATCCTCCGTACAGCAAGGCGAAAACAACAAATAACCTATAAAGGAAAGCCTATCAGACTAACAGCAGACTTCTCATCTGAAACCTTACAAACCAGGAGAGAGTGGGTGCCTATCCTTAATCTTCTAAAACAGAATAAAGCCCAACCTAGAATTCTTTATCTTGCGAAATTAAGTTTCATCTATAAAAGTGAAATAAAGTCCTTTTCAGACAAGCAATTGCTGAAGGAATTTGCAAAGACCAGACCAGCCCTACAGGAAATTCTCACACTTGCCTTCCACAGTGAACAGGGCAATAGACACTCCTCAAAGTAAAATCCTCAAAGAATTAAAGACTAGATCTTGAACTTCATGATGGCTCAAGGACTAAGACAAAGCAACAGGACTTCACCCAACAATGTGAATGGAAATCTTCCTCCAATTTCAATCCTCTCAATACATGTAAACGGATTAAACTGTCCTCTGAAGAGGCATAGACTGGCAGAGTGGATAAAATTCCACAAGCCTAGTATCCGCTGTCTACAGGAAACACATCTAACCCACAAAGATGCCTCCTGGCTGAAGATCAAGGGATGGAAAACTATCATCCAGGCAAATGGAAGTCAAAAGAAAGCAGGGGTAGCTATACTACTCAAAGTCAACATAAGTTTTAAAATAGCAAAAATAAAAAGGGAGGCCGGGCGTGGCGGCTCAATCCTGTAATCCTAGCACTCTGGGAGGCTGAGGCAGGCGGATTGCTCAAGGTCAGGAGTTCGAAACCAGCCTGAGCAAGAGCAAGACCCTGTCTCTACCATAAATAGAAAGAAATTAATTGGCCAACTAATATATATATATAAAAAATTAGCCGGACATGGTGGCGCATGCCTGTAGTCCCAGCTAGTCGGGAGGCTGAGGCAGGAGGATTGCTTGAGCCCAGGAGTTTGAGGTTGCTGTGAGCTAGGCTGATGCCACGGCACTCACTCTAGCCTGGGCAACAAAGTGAGACTCTGTCTCAAAAAAAATAAATAAAAATAAAAAAAATAAAAAATAAAAAAAAAGTAAAAAGGGATAAAGATGGCCACTTTATAATGGTGAAAGGGAAGATCCAACAAGAAAATTTAACAATTCTTAATATTTATGCCCCCAATGCAGGAGCATCCAATTACATTAAGCAAACCTTGTCTGAAGTAAACACCACGTTAAACAATACTGCCATGGTAGCAGGGGACTTCAACATGCCACTGAATGAACTGGATAGATCCTCCAAACAGAAATTAAGTAAAGAAATAAGAGACTTAAATAAAGCTCTTGACCAAAAAGGACTGTCAGATCTCTACAGAACCTTCCACCCAAATAAAGTTGAATTTACATTCCTCTCAGCAGCCCATGGATCCTTGTCCAAAATCAATCACATACTAGGCTGAAAAGCAGATCTCAAAAAATTCAAGAAAATAAAAATAATACCAGGTGTCTTCTCTGACCCTATAGTGGTATAAAATTAGAGTTCAATTCTAACAGAAATATGCACCACTTCACAAAGTCATGAAAACTAAACAATCTACTATTGAATAACTATTGGGTCAAAGAACAAATTCAGAGGGAAGTCAAGAGTTTCTTCGAACAAAATGACAATGGAGCCACATGTTACCAAAACCTGTGGGATATGGCAAAAGCATATCTGAGAGGAAAACTAATAGCAATGAATACTCACATCCAAAAAACAGAAAGATTAGATACCAACAACTTAATGAATAGACTCAAGGAATTGGAAAAAGAAGAGCAAACCAATTCCAATCCTAGAAGAAAAGAGATAACTAAGATCAAAGCAGAACTAAATGAAATGGAGAACAAGAGATTTATGCGGAAGATCAACAAAACCAGAAGCTGTTTTTTTTAAAAGATAAACAAAATTGATAGCCCTCTGGATAGACTAACAAGAGCTCAAAGGGAAAGGACTCTAATAAACTCAATAAGAAATGAAAAAGGAGAGGTCACAACAGACACCACAGAAATACAAAACATTATGTTTGACTACTATAGAAATCTATATGCCCAAAAACTACATAACGGAGAAGAAATGGACAAATTCCTGGATTCATACAACCTCCCTAAGTTCACCCAGGAGGTAACAGAATTCCTGAATAGACCAATCTCAAGTGCAGAAATTGGAGTAGTAATTAACAGCCTCTCCAAATGGAAAAGTCCCGGACCAGATGGCTACACTTCAGAGTTCTACCAAACATACAAAGATGAACTCATACCTATACTACAGAAATTATTCTACCACATTGAGAAGGAAGATATCCTTCCTAACTCATTCTACGAAGCCAATATTACCTTGATACCAAAACCAGGAAGGATGCAACAAAAAAAAGAAAATTACAGACCAATATCCTTCATAAATATAGATGCAAAAATCCTCAACAAAATTCTAGCAAACAGAATTCAGCAGCACATCAAAAAAATAATTCACCATGACCAGGTGGGCTTTATCCCAGCGATGCAAGGCTGGTTCAACATACGCAAGTCTATAAATGCAATTTGCCTTATAAATAAAAACAAGAACAAATACCATATGATTCTCTCAATAGAAGCAGAAAAAGCATTTGACAAAGTCCAACACACCTTTATGATAAAAATTCTGAACAAAATAGGCATAGGTGGTTCTTATCTTAAAATTATCAAATCCATTTATGACAAACCCATGGCCAATATCATATTGAATGGGGAAATATTGAAACCAATCCCACTTCAAACCAGAACTAGACAAGGATTCCCACTATCTCCTCTTTTATTAAACATAGTGCTTAAAGTCCTAGCTATAGCAATGAGGAAAGAGAGGGATATTAAGGGCATCCAAGTGGGTGCTGATGAGATCAAACTCTCACTTTTCGCAGATGATATGATGTTATACCTAGAAAACCCCATGGATTCCTCCAAGAGACTCCTAGATTTGATAAATGAATTGGGTAAAGTCTCAGGTTACAAAATTAAAATATAAACAAATCAGAGGCATTTATATATGCCAAGAACCGTCAAGCTGAAGCTCAAATCAAAAATGCAATTCCTGCCGGGCGTGGTGGCTCATGCCTGTAATCCTAGCACTCTGGGAGGCTGAGGCGGGCGGATTGCTCGAGGTCAGGAGTTCGAAACCACACTGAGCAAGAGCGAGACCCCGTCTCTACTATAAATAGAAAGAAATTAATTGGCCAACTAATATATATAGAAAATTAGCCGGGCATGGTGGCGCATGCCTGTAGTCCCAGCTACTCGGGAGGCTGAGGCAGAAGGATTGCTTGAGCCCAGGAGTTGAGGTTGCTGTGAGCTAGGCTGACGCCACGGCACTCACTCTAGCCTGGTCAACAAGCAAGACTCTGTCTCAAAAAAAACAAACAAACAAACAAACAAACAAAAAACGCAATTCCTTTTACTATAGCCCCCAAAAAATTAAATATCTAGGAATATATCTAATGAAAGATATGAAAGACTTATACAAGGAGAACTACGAAATGCTAAAAAAAGAAATTGTAGAAGATGTAAACAGATGGAAAAACATACCTTGTTCATGGATTGGTAGACTCAATGTCATTAAAATGTCAGTATTACCTAAAGTCATCTACAGAATTATTGCAGTCCCCATCAAAATACCACTATCATTCTTCACAGATCTAGAAAAAAATAATTCTTCACTTTGTATGGAACCAGAAAAAAAGCACGTATAGCCAAAGCAATCTTAAGTAAAAAGAACAAATTGGGAGGCATCAGTCTTCCTGACTTCAAGCTGTACTATACAGCAATAATAATTAAATCAGCTTAGTACTGGCATAAGAACAGAAGCATTGATGTTTGGAATTGGTCTGAGATTCCAGAGATGAAACCATCTGCATATGGTAACCTAATCTTTAATAAAGCAGACAAAAATATACATTGGGGAAAAGAATCTATCTTCAATAAATGGTGCTGGGAAAACTGGATATCTACATGCAGAAGAATGAATCAGGATCCCTACCTTTCACCTCTCACAAAAATTCGCTCAAGATGGACAACAGACTTAAACCTAAGGCATGAAACCCTAAGAATCCTAGAAGAAGATGTTGGGACAACCCTCTCAGACATTGGTCTAGGCAAAGAATTTTTGAAGAAAACCCCCAAAGCAATCACCACAGCAACAAAAATAAACAAATGGGATCTCATCAAACTAAGAAGCTTCCACTCAGCCAAAGAAACCATCATTAGAGCGAATAGGCAACCTATCGAATGGGAGAAAAAATATTTGCTCTCTACTCATCCGATAAAGGTCTGATAACAAGAATCTATCTAGAACTCAAAAGATTTAACAAGAAAAAATCAAACAACCCCATCAAGAAATGGGCAATGGAAATGAACAGAAACTTTTCCAAAGAAGACAAAATAATAGCCAGCAAACATATAAAAAAATTCTCAACATCTCTAATTATTAGAGAAATGCAAATCAAAACTACAATGAGATATCATCTAACCCCAGTGAGATTGGCCCATATCAAGAAATCCCAAAACAATAAATGCTGGCGAGAATGCGGAGAGACAGGAACACTCTTACACTGCTGGTAGGACTGCAAATTAGTGCAACCATTGTGGAAAAGAATTTGGAGATACCTCAAACAGCTAAAAATAGAAATACCATTTGACCCAGCAATAGCATTATTAGGCATCTACCCAAAAGAGCATAAATCATTCTATTATAAAGACATCTGCACCCGAATGTTTTTGGCAGCACAATTCACTATTGCAAGGACGTGGAAACAACCCAAGTGCCCATCAGTTCACGACTGGATAATTAAAATTTGGTATATGTTTACAATGGAATATTACTCAATTCTAAGAAATGACAGTAAGCTAACACCGCTTATATTATCCTGGATTGAGCTTGTGCCCATTATCCAAAGTGAGGTGACACAAGATCAGAGGGATGGACTCCATATGTACTTGCCGTCACATTGGTACTGACTGATTTTCAATATGGTGCTCAAAGGGGGGTGATGTTCACCAGAGATTCGGGGATTGGAGGATAGATCCACATCTGAGAGACATGCTGAACAGTGTGGAGGGGAAGGGCATACCTCTAACCTTTACTAAGTAAAGGCAAAATTATCAAATCTAACCAAAATATTATAAAAAAAAAAAAACATTTATCAGGTGTTGGATAGGTGGGGGGGAAGGGATGGGTTTATATATATACATTACAAGTGTGTTGTGCATTGTTGGGGGCATGGACATGCTTGAAGCTCTGACTTGAGGGGGGAGGGAAGGCAATAGCAATGTATGTAACCTTAACATTTGTACCCCCTTATTATGCTGAAATAAAAAAAGAAAACTTTGTTGTTTTAACCTAAGAAACCAAATCTTTATTTTGTATTAGCGTATTTTAATATCAAAGATCAATCTTTGGAAAGACAAAAATATTTTTCATCTAATTATACCCTATTTAATCACACAGAAGTTTTGAAATAAATTTATCTTTTACAAACCTTATGCATCTTACTCAGACCTTTTATGACATATATAAACTTTTTCTTATGTCCTATACTTCTTCTTTCTCAAAGAACCAGTCTTTAGGACAAAAATTTGCCATGTAATATTTTTTATATAACACTGCAGCACAATGCTTATGGTGGAGTTGGGCCAGACGGCACCTTAGGCCTCCCAGCTACTAGCCTGCACTCTGGCCGCAGCCATGGCCCCTGCCCGGCCCCACCACCGTCTGCCATCACAGCCCTTGCCCAGCTCCTCTATGAGGCCAGGGCAGTCTCCACCTGCAGAGTCCCCGCTGCTCCCCACCCCCCTCCCTCCACCCAGGATGGAGGGAGCGGGGAAGAGGGAGGAACTGCCCAGGGCTCTCTGCCAGCAACTCTTGGAGATTCCTCCACTGCTCCTGGCCAGCAACCCATCTCAGCACCCCCATGCAAGCCACTCGTGATTTACTTTTCCTTAACCTGTTATGGTCCGGATGCCCTGGGTTCCCCCAAATCACAGCCCGTACTCAGTTGGTGAGTGACTTGGGTACTGCCCTCTGGGGGCTAACCTATGCCAAAGGTGGGCCACTCTCACTCTTGCTCACAAAATTTTTGCAAATCAAAAGCATTAACAGTCAATCTGTAGGGTCTAGCCTCTCATTGGAAATCCTGAAAAATTCTCACAAAACACTCAATAGGCATGCAATTGTCACAAAACCAGACTGACCCATGGTTGACACTCAAGAATACAAGAAGTTTAACAAACAGGAAAAAGTAGCCTGGGAACTCATTTTATTTAAATGATAACAATTTCACTAGAAAATCGGGGGATTTAGTTAGCCTTGACGCCCGATGGTGATGCAATGGCCTGCTGCCAAGGGATATCTTGTGCAGAGTCGGCAGCTATGGCTCTGGATCTAGTTGAGCAAGCTGATGGCTGCTGGCTGGGTTTTACTTGGCTCCTCACTCCTAAGGCACCTGAAAGATGAGCAACTTGTGGTATAGAGGTTAATGAGGACACAAATCAGAGGGACCAGAAGTCAGTTCTTAAAAGGAGAACTATCGTCCAATCCTCCTATCATCCAATACATAATTACTGAAAGGACTTTTTCCTTTCTGCCCCAATCCTTTGGAGCCACTGAATAAAGACCTATACTGAACACAAAGGCCAACAGGCCAGGAAACAAGTATATTAACCCAGTCATTGAGATAACAAATCTGTTAACACCTTAAAGTTGAACCTGGAGGGGGACTCCAAGTAATTGAATCTGCTTCCAGGAATCATGTCCCTCCTGTGTTAGTAACAAATAGCAAATAACAAACAGCAAATAGCAAATAGTGCTGACAGGGAAAGCAAAAAGCAGGACAAAGATCAGGGAACCAGTGAGCATGTCTTGGATACTGCTGCAGCTTTCCTCAGGGATGATGGACAATGTCTATGCTGTGCTCCTGGAACTCCTTGCAAAACAAGTAAAATTAGTTCCTATAATGGAAAAGCACGACAAAAAGGAATCATCAAGTTAGTCCTGTTTACTTGTAGAGACCGACGCCGAGGGTGCTGGTGGAACTTTTTTCTGCTGCTGCTGTCCACTGTTTTTTTGTTTTTTTTTTCTGACAATAAGGGCAGCACTGCTCACCCTGACCAGGTTCCTGTTTTGACTTATCCTGTACTTGGTTCTCGGCTGTATTCTTATTTCTGTTTTTATGTGCCATTTAAAGAGGTTTACAGTTAACACAAGATGACACATACTAACGACCAGACAACAGTCCACAAACAGCAAACAACAAGATCCTGAAGTTTCAGGCGACAGGCCACCCAGTGCACCTCCTGCGTTGGATGATGCTGACTCAACCTTGCAGTCAAGACAGCTTTGTGAAACAAAAACCAGAAGCTCCAAGTGACGTCTCAGGGGAGCTTGTTCCCGGGAGTTCAACTGTGTCCAGCCTCCCAAAGGAATACTGAAAAGGCCCACAGAACAGACAAACCAGACACTCACTGGTGAGCAGAACTGGAAGACTTGTCCAGAGGAATTTGGTTGCTTTTGAGGTGTTGGTGGCCGGTGCGTTGTCTGGCTGTCGCCCAGAGCTGAGGAACGTCTCTCAGGCCCCCCGCCCGACCCCCCAGGCAAGGCGCTGGATTCCACACCCGGTCCCCGGACACCGGTGGTCACCAGGCGCCCTGTGCCAGGCAATCTCACTGCAGCCTCCAAATATTATGGTCCAAAGTGCGAGAAAAGACCACCTTAGAAACCGAATTGGGTCAAATTGTGAGTCTTTATTTACTGGCCAGGACTATTCCTGTCCTGCAGAGTGGCAGGCACAGAAAAGTAGTGATGAGCTAAAAAAAATGGCCCCTTTTAAAGACAAAAACCACACTCTAAAAAATTCATCTAATTGTTCAAGCACAGTCACAGGGGGCTTACGTGACTAGAGGCACATAAGCGAGGGTATGGTTTTCTACATTTTATCATGTTCTCTCCAGATGGCCAGGGCCCCGGGCCGGCCTTGAGCCCCTGTGCTGAGAACTATCTCAAAGCAAGCCGTTTACAGAAGCAGATAGCGTCAGTCAGTCTGGGGTACAGTAAAATGTTACAACGTGCAGCTGGCAGAATATGCATTCAGTTACAAGGGGATTGCTTTGCTTTCTTCTACAACCAGAACCTTATTTTAGCTGACCTCAACAGTGAGGTTCTTAAAATCAGGAGATTCCACCACCTGTCAGCAGTGCAGCCTTGAGCAAGCCATTTCTCTGATCTGAGCCTCAGTTTCCTCAAATGTGAAATGATGGAGGCATGTTCTCTGCATTAATCTCCCAACCATCTCATGAAATAATACATGTGAAGCACATTGTAACACTTTACCCGTGTGAACATGAGAGAGCTCAATGCTGGGCTGTGAGTCCTTCTTTAACAGCTCTTCAGTCCCACACCCACCCAATCTCCCAAACACACTCAAATGTGATGTTAGGTGGCTCCTCAGGCCTAGTACACAGTCAAGTGCAGGTGGTGGCAGCGGTCTTTGGTTCCCTGTTACCATGAGTGATCGCACCTGGGGGATTCCCAGAGCACTGCAAACAATGACAACAGACAGTTGTAATTTCAATGAAATAAAATAATTACATTGAAATCAAGACATGATAAATATTCTGAAAGCAGTGAGAAAAATGCAATTTAATGCCACTGTGAGAACTGAGTGCTGGTCACCTCTCTCAGCTCTTGCCCCTTGCTCTTTTCTAAGGGAAGGTGGCAAATGGATGACGTTGAAACCTATCATTTTCAATATGAAGCTACAATTTGGGTAGGCGGTGAAGGGTGAGAGTCAAATATCACTTGGTTTTCAACATTACATATCACCCTGATTATTTTGTGACCTGAAAATTGGAATTCTTCTACTGTAGTATTCTGAGAAATAAGATCCATGGAACAATTATCGGTTTTTTTTCCCAAGTGTGTAGATGTTGATTCTAGATATCCAATGAGAATGCCATTCAGTTTATTGGTTTCAGTCTGGATGTGCTTATGCAACAATCTCTCCCTACCTCCACCCACCCTCCCACACCTCATCCACGCTCTTCTAATCAAATATTTCATATCTGAGGTGCACATAATATCCTTTTGAGGTGTTCTCTTCCTTTGATTTTTGAAGGAAACAGGAGCAGACCTTTGTGGCCTATACTGACTGAGATAGTGGGAGTTACTGAAATGAATTGAGCTGGTTGAGAGCTTTATTATAATTTTCACATTTCAGTTCATTTTTCTAAGAGACAAAAGGAAGGAAGGTTCTGTGTAGAATAAATCCAAAGCTATGTTTGCATAATCTTTCATTGTTAAGGGTTTCTTTTTCTTTTTTTTCTTTTTCTTTTTTGTTCTTTATTTCTGTTTCAGCCCAGGCTTCATTGATGTTAAGGGCTTCTTTGGTATTTTTGTGTCTTATGTTGTTGGCTATAATGTATTTTCCCTACCTCCAAAGGCTCTTTTTCATAGAAGAGCCAAATGACTGCTACTGGGATTTCTACAAATCTTGACTCAGGGTTAAATATCAAATTGTTTTTAGAGTATCACTGAGAAAATAGCCAGGCAATCTTACTTGTGTATTCAGCTGTGGAAACCCATATACCTGTGGCTTTTTTAGTTTGAACACATTTTATTTTATCTGTTGTTTTGTATATTGGAATGTACCTTCTTTACTTTCAGAAAAGATAGAGGGACCAGTTATTATACTTGATCTACAGAGTGCTCAGATAATATAGAGTAAGTATGTGATCTCTATTATGACTCCAAGGAACTGAATTTCCAAAGGCAGTAGATAAAAGTTAGGGAAAACAATGAGAACATTGAGTAATACTTCTACAAGAAAACAATATGATTTCCTATGTGTTTAAAGGGCTTTACTGGTATATTGTGTGCCTTCCCCTGTGTGCCCCCTACCACATGGCTATATGGGAGAGTGTTTTATTCAGAATACACTTTTTCCTTCTGTTACCGAAATTTTGGCACCTGTCTCCAAGGCCACATCCAAAGAATGAGGACAAATGGTTTGAGGAGAAGGAAAGGGAGATTTATTAATTTGCCAGCAAATAAGGAGAATGGCAGACTCATGTCTTAAAGTACCATTTTCCTATCTGTAAGCATAAATACAGAACTTTTAAAGGGGAGTTTTCAGCTTTAGGTGATTGCTGATTAACTATAGTTGATGGTTCTGATCCATTCCATCTCCAGTGAAGATAATCTCGTGACCTTCGCCTGGACAATTCTGTTGAGCCATCTTCTGTGGTACAAGAAAACAAAGGACACAAAACACAGAACACTCCCCTGCCCTTCTGATTACTTGGCTCCAGCAGGGATGCAGGTTTGAATTTCTAAAAAGAGTGGGGGGAATGTTTTAAAGAGACATAAGATAGTTTACCCCCTCCCCTTTTTTTAGGCCATTCTCTCTATTTCACTTCTAGTGCTAATATACTTTGTTTCTACAGTCAAGGCCCCTGAGGCCCAATCTTCCCTCTTACTTCTCAGAACTTGGTATGTGGGGTGGGTTTGATCAGGTTTGTAGGGAAATTTTGGAGTTTTCAGCCTGAGTCTATAAGGGTGGCCCGCTGTAGCTATGATGTTGCACCTGACTGGAAGAAGAGAACACCACCAAGACATCACCATCAGCTATTTGGCCATCAGAGGAACAGCTTTGCCACAGTACTTTAGCTCTGCACAAAGCACTGTTCAGTGAGGCACTCAATTGTGTGGCAGACCTTACATATATAAGGGAAGCTGGAGTGTTCTGAGAAGTCTTATGACAACACCCAGGATTGACTAGCATAGTACTCAGGGTCTATAGACTTTAGTGTTGAAGGGAAGGACTTTAGTTTTGAGAAACGTCTTGGAAAATGATCACCTCCTCCCATTTGTGGGGTCTGTCTGGCCTTTTAGTCTTGAAGTGACTTCATTTCACCACCCTTGCTTAGAACCTATCCAAAACTAACTTTGTTTTGAGTTTTGAATTAGGAAGTATTTCACTGTTCCTTGCTTTGTCTTTCTAGTTATCTTTCTACATGAACATCCTTTATCTTTCCAACTGGACTGTAAGTGCATTGAGGATGGAAACATCTTATTCGGCTTTGCTTCCCCATAGTGCCAGGCACCTGGGTACTTTAAAGGCATTCACAAGATATGAGCTGGATGACTGGGTTCACTTAAGAAGAGAATGTCAGTTTCACCTGGGCTTCATTGTTGGAAGCTATCAGCCTGCTAGGCATAGAGATGAAGAGAAAGATCAAGGAGGAAATAGGTAGGGGGTGAGAGGAAGATAACTAAAAGTTGCAGTAATAATATGGGTAATAGGGTGGACAGAGATGGGAGAAACTGAGTTGTATGACCTGGGAGCAGTTGTCCTTAAACAAATGCTATATTAGGAATGATTATACCCTCTTAAAGTTTGGAAGAAACTTAAAATCTGTATATATTCTGATCAGTTAAATTGGCCTTCCTTGATAATACTGGCAACATGTATCATCTCTGCAGTAATCACAAAGATTAGATGCAGAAATTGTAGAGACCATATGAAAGGAGCAGAAAATATTCCCATGGAAGATCTAGCCCAGTTGGGCAGCTTAGGTAGAATCATTATTGGATGGCTAGAATGTCATAGTACACATTATATTGAGGCTAAAAGTTATTATTCATAACTTTAACTCAGTTATTTTATTTAATTGAATTTAAAACAGTTCAGCTATAAGTGGCCACAAAATGTTCTCTGGCCGAGTTTCTATTCTGTAATTATATGAAATCCCTGATCAATTTTCCCCAAACCAATATCCCAAACCTATGCAAGGTTTTTCTTCAGAGCATGTGCTGAGACAATTTGTTATTTCAAATCACAGAATTAAGAACTACATATTTGGTTAGAAGGGCAGAAAATAATTTACATTAATATATTTGCAAGGAATACGAAGGCAATTGATATTCATATTTCTGAATGTATTTTTATGAAGTGAAACTTTTTTTTTTTTTTTTTTGAGACAGAGTCTCGCTTTGTTGTCCAGGCTAGAGTGAGTGCCGTGGCGTCAGCCTAGCTCACAGCAACCTCAAACTCCTGGGCTCGAGTGATCCTTCTGCCTCAGCCTCCCGGGTAGCTGGGACTACAGGCATGCGCCACCATGCCCGGCTAATTTTTTATATATATATCAGTTGGCCAATTAATTTCTTTCTATTTATAGTAGAGATGGGGTCTCGCTCTTGCTCAGGCTGGTTTTGAACTCCTGACCTTGAGCAATCCGCCCGCCTCGGCCTCCCAAGAGCTAGGATTACAGGCGTGAGCCACAGCGCCCGGCCTGAAGTGAAACATTTTTGAAGGGCCCTGTTTAAATGATAGCAACAACAGCAAATCTAAAGAAACTTAAATGAAAATATATCTAAAGGTTTTACCCACTTATGGCCTCTGAATTTTACTTTTGTTTCCTTTTTAAAACTGGTATTCCAGAAATATTTGGTCTGTCTTCCTTCCTTCCTTCCTTCCTTCCTTCCTTCCTTCCTTCCTTCCTTCCTTCCTTCCTTCCTTCCTTCCTTCCTTCCCTTCTTCTTCTTCTTCTTCTTCTTCTTCTTCTTCTTCTTCTTCTTCTTCTTCTTCTTCTTCTTCTTCTTCTTCTTCTTCTTCTTCTTCTTCTTCTTCTTCTTCTCCTTCTTCTTCTTCTTCTTCTTCTTCTCCTTCTTCTCCTTCTTCTCCTTCTTCTCCTTCTTCTCCTTCTTCTCCTTCTCCTTCTTCTCCTTCTTCTCCTTCTTCTCCTTCTTCTCCTTCTTCTCCTTCTTCTCCTTCTTCTTCCTCTTCTTCCTCTTCTTCTTCTTCTTCAGACAGAGTCTTGCTCTGTCATCTGGGCTAGAGTTGTCATTTTCAGCCAATTAATCTATAAAATGTTCACAATTCCATATTACTTCTAGAATTGTCATATGACAAATCTTTCAGTGTTCCTTCTACAGATACTCACCTTTAGATACTGAAGGAGCTTAGGAAATGTCACCCCAGAATATGACCCCTTGGTATAAAGAGTATTTTGAATTAAGGGCCCTTAGAGATAAACAGGCCCTTGGAAGGGGCTTTCCCTTTATCTGCATATACCAGAAGGACCCATCAAAAGAATAACCAACAAACTCCTCTTCCCTACCCTGTTATCACACTTTATTGCAGGCAAGAAGATCAAGAATGCAACCAGACCTGGTCCAAATAATTTTAAATGTAATACCTGTCTCTCAAGGTTAATTTAATTTGCAAAGAGAATCATTTACAAGTTAATCTGTTTCCCCTATCCATTCATCCTTCCTAGCAACCATTTATTGCCCCTAAGCAGAATTACCTATATTTCTCATTCACCCCACAAAGGAGTATATATAAATTTCTAGACCCCATTGGGATATTGGGCAATCACTTGGTGATTCTCCCTGAGGGCATGGTAAATAAACCTGTTTCTCTTATTAACCTGCCTTAATTGTGAGTTGATGTTTCAGCAAACTTTCAGGGGAAAAGGGAAGTTTCCCTTGTACCCCGATAATACTGATACTAACAATTAACAGCTTTAGTCAGTTACTGAGCCCCTGCTTTGTATGTGTGAGGCACAGTATTAGATAGTCTACATGCATTGCCTCTTTCACTCATCATAACAATGGTATGATGTAGATGTTGTTCCTATCCTCACTTTTTTTACCTGTCTCCTGTGGAGCACAATATATCTCAACTGGGGTAAGGAGCTAAAATCAGGTAAAATCAAATCAAATAGAAATATAGAGTAAACAAATCTTCATTGGTACAACTATTTGATAAAGTATAATATCAACTCTAAGAGGGATAATTTTTAAAGTTATGAACCAATAAAAAAATCAGAAAGAAAAATATGGACTACAAAACTAAGAAAAATAGGAAAACAGAATGGGAGAAATTTTTGCAGTGAATGACAAAAGCATTACTCATCTAAAATATATTTTAAAAATTATTATTTTCTGGAGGAATACCACAAAACATCTGAGTGTTCAACAGGAAAGAAAACAGAACATAGAACAAAAAAGCACATAGAAGACAACCCTTGAAAAAGGTATAAACTTTATGATGGAATGACGAAGTACAAATATAACAAAATACCACTTCATACCTATTTAATAAACACAAACAAGTTTAAAATGATAAAACACAATGTTCATGAGGCTGTGGAGTAGTACTATATATTGCGACAATAATAATAGCAATAGCCAATATTGCATCCACTTTCCTCTAAACATTTCTGTGCAAGGGAACTACTGTTTCCCCCATTTCAAAGATCAGATGACTGTGACTCAGAAAGGAAGGCGAGTTCCACCATAACACAGCTAGTAAGGGCAAAGCCAGCCTAATGAGTCTTCGTTGAAGTTAAAAATCTTATGTTCTTAATCCAAACCGGATACTGCCTCTTATGACAATATGTAACAATAACATAAAAAATTTCAAACTATTTCATTTATGTATTTCAGTCCCAGAATGTTACCCTAAGAAAACAATTTAAAATAAAAAAAGCCATACTTACAAAGGTGGCCATTCATTCATTTGATATCTGTTGATCACTCATTATGTGTGAAGGAAACAACCTTCAGCAAATCACAAGATATGAATGCAGACATTAAAATAAAAACTATAAAGAAAATGACAACATGTTGGAAAGCATTTCTGAAAAATGTTAAATGAAAAAAAATCCACGCTGTTGGATATTGAACATAATTGTTCTGAGTGAGGTCCTAGAGCTGAATTGAGTCAGAGAAGTTTGTGATTTGGGGAAATTTCTAGTAAGAAGGTTTTCAATGGAAATCCTATTGCCTGACTTTCATGGCATCAGAATGTGCACTTTCCCATAAAAGCCAATTTTGCAATCGGGGTTGGTCCCGACACCCTGATTAGTGTGCATGGGCTGTTAGTTCTTGAGGGAACAACCCACTTCCACACTAAACTCTCCTCCCACCTCCAGGTGGTGCACATGCTTTTCTTGCTGTTTCTTGAGAGCAACCTGTGTCTCTTGATTGGGAAGTGAGGGGAGGTCAGAGCACACCAGTGGGGTCAGGTGGCCAGTGGGGTTGGGTTCGCAGAGGACGGCTACCAAGGAATTCAGGCCCAGCCAAAGGAGTAGTTTTCACTTATACGTCACTATACTGATCTCTTCTTTGCAGTTATTAAGTCATTTTTTAATTGAGCTTCCATTAAATACTTCTCTTCAAAATCCATGACCCTACACAGGGCATGGACAGGCATGTGGCTGCCACCTAGAACACCCATATGAGACTCAAGTGAGGGATCAATAGGGAGTAGGGGGTGCATAGGAATGTATTATAGTGTGTTCATTTGATTTTGTAGGCCCATTCCAATTATATCAATAATTGTTCAAGAGATTGCAAGACTTAAAAAAGCTTTTAATCACTAATCTGTTTTTTTTTTTTTTTTGTTTTTTTTTTTAGGGAGGGAGGGAGGGAGGGAGCACTAATCTGTTTTTGAAAGGACCTGAACTATGTACTTTAAAACTTAATTTTCCTCCTGAATACTTTTTAGTATTCAGTACAGATTTGTAAGCCTTGACCCCCTACTAACGGTGCTGGCTTGGGGGTCCCTCTAATGACTGGCTAGACAGGCTTTATTCTATGATGATGGATTACTCCTGTTTTTATAGGAAGGAGTTTGATATTAGGCCACTGTATGTATAGAAAATTTCCCAAACTCCTGGGTTAGCCAACTGGAATTTTCCATTAGAAAAACCTCCCCATAAATAGACAATTGTTCTTTTTTTAAATCTCACTGAGAGCAGTTTGACAACAGGTAGAAATGTGGCTGCAGCTCGTAGGGGTGTTCTGATGATGAAAAGAAACTCAGCATGAAATTGAGTGATGTGATCATTCCAGGATGTTTTCTAGGCAAAGATCCTGTGTTTGTGTGTATGCATGCCATATGCATGTGTGTGTGCAAAAGAGAGAAAGAACAGCCAATAATGCAGATCCTAGCTCATGGCTTGGATGGAGAATTTGAGCGCTCTGTTGCCTACCAGGCCCTCAGGGAAATAGGATGTTGGTGGATTGTCCCAGAGTCTAAAGAAGCCTCCAAACTTGGCCAACAACCCAGATCCCTAAACACAGCCAGTGCCTCACTGTGCCACAACTTCCAAATACAACTGAACAATGATCAACTCACATCTTTTTGTGAAAAGCAAGAAAAGGACAGAGTAGTGGATACAGAGATAAATAAGACATAGTTCTCTTCCCTTACATTGCTTAACTCCAATTTATTGACATTTCTTATTTGTAGCATTTTGGGTACATTGTTGTGCTTAAATAAAAAATAAATGTGCTACTCATCAGCTGTTTCTTTAAGGGCAAAATACACATTTTAAATATGGAACTCTGAACTTCTTTTGTTTCTTATTAATATTTTGCTTTAAATATGAAATAAATGAACTCCTTTTATTTCTCCCCCAGGTCTCCATAGCCCCGTTTCCCCCTCCTGATTTAAAATATCCTTTGCATCACTTCACTTTCTCCCATAAACCAAGATTCTTAGGCCTGAAATAGGAAATGGTGTTACAACTCTACAGTTCTTGTAGAGACCATAGAAGAGTAGCATGAAATGATGGGACTGGTTCTGTCATTGGTAACTTTTTGTTGCAGAGCCTTTGAACATTTGTCTCACTTGCTAAATGCTGATGGTCTTGTGTAAGAGATCCACAAAGGAAAATTAGTGTTTTTCTGTTAAGAGGAGGTGGCTAAGGTGAGGAATTTCTCTCCTTGGGACACCCATACTGCCATGGCTTAATGAAATGGAGCATAAGGAAAGTCTCAAATGAATTCCCAAATAAAAGTAATGTCATCAAGCATTCTTCGGGTGAGGGGTATGTAGTGAGGGTCATGTTATAATAGCAACTGACTCCATGGGTTGCCTGCTTGAGATTTGATAACCCTAGTCCATGTCCAAGTCAAATGAGACACAGTTGAATTTACCAATCAAGTAATCAAGTAAAGGGATCTATTTTAACCCCCTTATTTTACTTGCAGGATTGCAACTTTTCCTAGAGGAGCTGCATCAGCACCAAATATGTTGACTGTGTGAAAAAACAGTACACCCTTATGTATGCTCAGAGTGTGTGAAATTATAAAAACCATACCTCATGGTCAGAATTCAGGTTGTAGGGTTGTTACTGAAAGCTTGGCAACAAGTGGTTTGAGGGGAAGGAAAGAGAAGTTTATTAATTTGCTGGCAAATAAGGAGGATGGAGTCTTCTGTCTGAAAGGCCATCATCCTCCTAATGAGCAGAAATACAGAGCTTTTAAAGGGAGGACATTCAGCCTCAGGTAATTACTATTCAACTACAGTTGATGACTCTGATGGTCCCATCTCTGACTAAGATAATCCTGTGACACCTGCCTACCCGGGAGGCCCACCTGGACCTCCAGGACCTCTGCCCGCCAGGTCTGGGCAGGACCAGCAGTTCCATGGAACCATATCCTATAGCACAAAGAACAGAAGACATTACTCTGCCCCTCCCAACCACTGGCCTGAGGCAGGGATGCAGGTTTTAGTTCTCAAAAAGGAGTGGAAGATGATTTAAACAGACAAAATATTTTTGCCATTTTTTCAGGCCATTTCCTCTGTTACACTAGCTTGCAGCAGGGCCTGCTCAAGACTCTCATGAAAAATCAAACCATCACCCCCATCTCCACCCCACCATAGCCCCTATCATCCTGATTGGCCAGCAAAGTAATAAACTCCTCTTTCTGTCTCCTCAAACCATTTGTCCTCATTCTTAAAGACAAGTGCCGAGCTCTCGGTGACACTAGCTTGGAAGCTGCGTAGGGTGGTGGGAAGAGCCTGGGCTCTGTCTCAGCTTGACCTCAGGTGAAACTCCACCTCTGCCGGGTGGCGTGGCCGTCACAACTCAGGCTCCGGGGCTAGACTGCCTCAGCTCCCACCCCAGCTCCACGCTTACACTCCACAGTGTGACTGTGGCCTCGGTTCCTTGTGCCTCGGTTTCCTTTTCTGTCAAACAGACATAATGATGATACCCACCACTTAGGACCTTTGTGAGAGGCAGATAAGCCATGCAAATGCTCAGAGCAGTGAGTGCCTGGCACAGGGCAAGTACCTGCTCAGTGTGAGCTGCTATTCTTGTGGCTGACTGTGTGGCCTTAGGCATGTCATTCAACCCCTCAGCTGTCATCCAACCTCTCATTTAACCTCTTATCCTTCCTCACTAGGTTGCCTTAAGGATTCAAAGTACTGAGCAGATAGTCGGTGTTCAGTAACAGTTCCCTTGGTTCTTTCTATGGTAATAGTGATGTATTAAATAGAAACACTTAGCATATGCCAGGCATTTTGGCTTTGACCTTAGTTACCACACTTAGTTATCACAACAACCATGTGGGGAGGTGATAGTGGGAAGCAAGTATCCCTAGCTTATGATGGAATTGGGGGTCAGGAAGATTGAAATTGGCCTAAGGGCCATAGACTAAATTGCTGAGCCGAGATTTAAGATCTTCTTTCAGTTTTAAATATTGCCATTGGAGTGAATGATGGCCAGTTGTTTGTAAAACTGGTGGCTGGTCCTTTATTGGCACATTGCTTAAGACTCATTCCTGTATGATGAGATATCACCTAACTGTAGTGAGAATGGCTTTGATCCAAAAGTCCCAAAGCAGGAGATGCAGGGGTGAATCGGGAGAGAAAGCAACAGTCACACTTCGCTGGTGGGACTGCAAATGAGTGCGACCTGTATGGAAAGTAGTATGGAGATAACTGAAAGAAGTAAAAGTAGCTCTCACATTTGATCCAGCAATTCCAGAACTTTGTATTTACCGATAGGACAAAGAGCCATTTTATGACAAAGAGAATTGCACTGCAATGTTTATAGCAGCAGAATTCAGTATTGGACTGATTCTTGTACAATGAGCTATCACCCAACTGCAGTGAGAATAGCTTTCATCCAAAAGTCCCGAAACAAGAGAGGCTGGCGTGGACGGGGAGAGAAAGGAACACTCATACTCTGCTTGTGGCTCTGCAATCTAGTGCAGCGTGCATGGAAAGTACTATGAAGATACCTGAAAGAACTAAAAGTAGATCTTCCATTTGATCCAGCAATCCCCCTCCTGGGTATTTACACAAAGGACAAAAAAACATTTTATGACAAAGATACTTTCACTTTATAGCAGCAGAATTGACAATGGGAAAGGTGTGTAAAGAAGACAAGTGGTGGTGAACTGGTGAGTGTGTGAATAAAGTGTGGTATGTGTGTAGCACGGAGTGGTAGCGAGCCATAAGGAAGAGGGTGGGTGAGCACGTGTGTGTGAGTGTAAAGCAGGGTGTGAAGTGCAGTGTGGACATAGGGTGTAAAGAAGGAGCAGAGCAGTGAGGAGCGCGTGTTAAGTGCGTGTTGAGCATGGGTGTGTGTGTAGGGTGGTGCAAGTGCAGGGCAGTGCATGAGGGGTGAGGGGAGGGTGAGGAGGGTGTGGGCGTGTTGTGAGGTAAGGGGTGTAACGCAGAGAGTGTGTGTTTTGTGCGTGGTTGTGAGTGTGAGTTGTGGTGTGTGAAAGTATTTGATATGAGGAAGAGTTTTGTAGGTGGGAGTAATGATGAAGTGCAAAGAGAAGAGTGATTGAAAAGAATTTTTTTTTGTATTGAAAAGAGGGGAAGGGGTAGGGGGATTTGCAAGCATTTAATCTTTGCAATTGCAGTTTCTCATTTTTTTTTGTGGAGACAGAGTGTCACTCGGCGTCCTGGGCAGAGTGCAGTGAGGGCGGGTCACCACAAGCTCCAGGTCCTGGGCTGTGAGCGATCCTTCTGCCTCAGCCTCCCAGGTAGCTGGGACTACAGGCGCTTGCCAGAGCGCCCGGCTGTTTTGTGTTTTGTGTATTTTTTTTGCCTTTTTTACTTTTTTTTTTAGATTAGAGACAGGGTCTGACTGTGCTCAGGCAGTGTTCAGGCTGGTGTCGAACCCCTGAAGCAGCAGCTATCCACCCATCTCGGCCTCCCAGAAAGCTAGGACGACAGGCGTGAGCCACCGCGCCCGGCCGGCGTGACGCGTGTTCCCAGTGCTGAAAGCTTCGGTGTGACGAGGAGCGCTCTGCTGCCCCCTTGCGACTCACCGGCTTCCTACATGCAGCTTCCACTTGGAAAATAAAAGTGCAGTTAGCTTGAGCAGCACATGTACTAAAATAGGAAGAATACAGAGAAGATTAGCATGGCCCCTCTGCAAGGAGGAGGCGCAAATCCGTGCAGCCTTTAAAAAAATGAATATAAAAATAGATAAAAACGAAGAAAATGTTAACTGTCTGCTCTGTTACAGTCATTTCCCTCCAGGAAAGTTATTGTCTAAGCAGAGACAAGGAAATAATGTGATTCGGGTTGACTTTTGTTGTTGCTTTTTGTTTTCTGAGGTATTTTTAATATAGAGGAGAATATACGGGTATATCTTCCAGCAACAAGGGTCTTCAGAAAGGTGGTGGCCATTGGGTCAGGTGTTTAGCGATGAGAAAGGGTTTCCCAGGCCGGCCGGATGGGGTTCTCACTCCTGTAATGCTAGTACTCTGGGACCCGAGGTGGGAGGATCACTTGAGGCCAGGATTTCTAGAGCAGCCTTGGAGCAGACAGAATGACCTGCTTAAAAAAAAAGACGAAAGGGTGATTTCTGTTTTTTAAAACTTCCCCCAGTCTTCTTCAGAAGTGAAGCCTGCATACCTGCCTCTGGCATGTGGTTGGGAGGGGTCTGGGGAATCAGCCATCTGAACCCCTGGCACCAGTCTCGCAGGTGAGTGGTGGCGGAGGTCACAGGGTTTGTCTTTGGCAGAGACGGGATAATTAGAATAGTTACTACAATAGCCTAGAACTGAGGGGCCCTCCCTTTGAGAGCTCTGTATTTCTGCTTATATTGAGGGAAATTTGGATTTTAGAAGAGAAGGTCTACCATGTGCCCTCTTTTGATGACAAAGTAATAAATTCTTTGTTTGTCCTCAAACCACTCATGCTTGTTTTTCTGATGTAACCTTGAGGACAAGTGCCAAGCTTTTAGTAACAGCCTGAGAAAGACCAAGATCCTTTCTCCACCAAAAATAGGAAAACTAGGCAGGTGTGGTGGTGCATGCCTGTATTACCAGCTGCTCGGGAGGCTGAGGCAGGAAGATCCCTTGAGCCCAGGAGTTTGATGTTGCAGTGAGCTGTGATGATGCCACTGCACTATAGCCTAGAAAACAGTGTGATGCTCTGTAACAAAAAGAAAAATAGTTTTCCAGGCTCACTAGGAGCAAGGGCATGCCAAGGAGAAGGCACAGCTTGGGCAAAGGCACAGAGATGTGATGAAACATTGTGGGATTTTAAGCTAGGAGAGCAATGTGATCAGATTGATTTGTCCTTTGATTGAACACACATGTGTCACACACTGTGCTAGGTGATGGAGATGACAACAGTAAAAATACCAAATCCCTAAACTGATGGCACTTATATTCTAGTTGGGGACACAGACGTGAAGTAAAGAAATATACAATATGTCTATGTCGAAGCACCAAGCAAGGAGTGGGAGTAGAGAGGGACCAGACAGTGCTATGTCAGACAAGGTGGTCAGGAAAGGCCTCTCCGAGCAGATGACATTTGAGCAGGACTCAACACAGTAAGGGAGCCAGCCTAGTGAGTGGATGAGAGATCACGTGGACAATAGGAGGTGCAAGTGCAAAGGCCCTGTGGCAGGAGCAAGGTTGGTGTGAACCTGGTGCAACTAAGGAGCAAGAGTGGGGGTGGGGTGGGGTGGCGTTGGTAGGAGATGAGGTGGGTGAGGTAGGGGAAGACTCAATCATGTTCCCACAGAGGGCCTTGTGGCCATGGGAGGAGTGGAGATCTGATTCTGGGTGTGATGGGAAGCATTTGCTGAGACTGCATGTCGAAAGGCAGCAACTTGATGATAGATTTTCACCCAAGCAACTGGGAGGACTGCAGTGAGGACGTCCTAAGTCTCAGAAGCCTGTTTGAGCTCCAAGCGGAGCTGTTGAACCGGCAGCTGGGTCTGTGTGTCTGGAACTCAGAGGAGGGGTCAGAGCAGCAGGCATCTGTGCAGAGGGGATGTTGAAAGCCCTGGGACCCCATGAGACCCTGAAAGAGGCACGTGCACAGAGAGGAGTGCACGAGCACGAGCCCCATGGCTGTCCAACCTCCTGACTGTAGCGCATGCAGACAGCAGGGCCAGCAGAAGGCACCGAGGGCTGACTGGCCGGCCAGGGAGATAAAAGGAAAACCGGGAGAGCTGAGTGTCCCAGAATGGAAGGGAAGAAACACTCAGAAGGAGAACGGAGTGATCAACTGAGTCCCGTGCTGCCAAGTGGCCCAGTAAGACAAAGACCAGAAGCCCTGTTGAATGTGATGGCAGGAAGGGAGGACATGGATAACGTTGGCACACCCTGGTGTCATGGGTGCATTGCCTGTGCAGTAGTACAGGGCCCCACTCTCAGCAGGGTCCTATAATTGCTCTAATGCTCTTCTGTGACCGTCTTGACCATCTTACTGGCTTTTTGCAGTGGATATGGACCCTCTCCCACGAGATATGTCCACCCACAAGGTGACCTTATTTGGAATAAGGGTCTTTGCCGATGTAGTTAAGGTAATGAACTTGTGATGAGGTCGTGTTCAATTAGGGAATGCCCTAAATCTAGTGACAAGTGTCCTAAGAAGTGAACAGAAGGTGAAAAGACCCATAGAGTTGGTGACAGGAAGATGGAGACAAAGATTGGAGTGAAGTGTCACAGGCCAATGTGCACCATGGGCTGCCTAGAGCCACAAGAAGGTGGATGAGAGGCTGGAACAGACTCTCTCTCAGAGCCTCCAGAAGGAACCCACCCTGCTGAGGCCTTGATTCATGTCATCTGACCTGTAGAGCTGTGAGAGAATAACTTTCTGTTGGTTTAAGCTGCCCAGTTCATCGCAATTTATTGCAATAACTCTAGGAAACAAATGCAGCTTTGAACACGGGCCCCACATTTTGACTTTGCACTGGGACCTGCAAACTATGAATGTGGTCCTGTGTTGGCAAGTGTGGATTCTGAGGCTTGGCAGGGTGTGAACTTTATTGGAATGTGTCCACTGGTCAGGGTGGGTGGTGAGGAAGTAGAGACTGCCACGAAAGAGAAGTTGAAATCCAGGGTGACCTGGTGCAAAGGAAGACACAGAAGGGGGTAGTTGGTAGATGGCGATAGTGAGCTAAGAAGGCTGTAGGTTTTGTAGTGTTTGTTGTGTGTTTTTTGTTTGTTTGTTTGTTTTGTTTGTTTGTTTGCTTTTTTGCTGAGACAGGGTCTTGCTCTGTTGCCTGGCTCGAGTGCAGTGGTGTCATCATAACTCACTGCAGCCTCAATCTCCTGGGCTCAAGCAAACCTCCTCACTCAGCCTCTCGACTACCTGGGATTAAAGGCATGAGCCACCATGCCCGGCTAGTCTTTGTATTTTGGGTAAAGATGGGCGCTTGCTTGGCTATTATTTGTATATATGCATGGGGTATAAGCACAATTTTTACATTGATCTATTCTCCTGTAATGATGCCCTACGTCAGGGCCTCAGGGCTTCCCTCACTGAGACAGAGCACAGTGTACCCACCACTCAACCTCCTTCATCCACCCCCACTCCTCCAAGTCTCCCCTGTCCAGCAGTCCACACCCTGCTTCCATGTGCACGTGTTATTTAGCCCCCACTTATGAGTGAGAACGTGCAGTATGTGCCTGTCTGTGCCTGGCCAGTTCCACCCATGTTGCTGCCAAAGACATGACTTCTTTCTTTTTTATAGCTGTATGCTATTCCATTCTGTATCTATACCATGTTTTCCTTATCCAATCCCCCATTGATGGGTAGGTGGGTTCTGTATGTCTGCCATTGTGCATAGTGCTGTGATACACATGCAAGTGCAGGCATCTTGTTAGTACACGGGTTTCTTCTCCTTTGTGTAGATCCCCAGCAGTGGGATGACTGGATCATATGGTAGGGCTCCTTTTCGTTCTTTGAGACATCTCCATGCTGGTCTGTCCTAATCTACATTCCCACCAACAGTGGACAAGAGCTCACTTTCATCTTCATCCTTACCAACATCTCTGCATCACCTGCTCTATATGTAAATTTCTATGTGCACTGACATGGAGTTAACTGAAAGGTATACTGCTAAATGAGAAATATATTGCAAACCAGTATTTATAGTCTGATACCACACATGTTTTTTAACCCTCATTGATTATGAATTGTATATACCCAAGTGACATATTTATGAGACTGAGTCTCCATTCTTGAGCGTGCTTCGCCTCTCCAAGAAATAAGGTCTTTGTTTCTGTCCCTCAGTAAGACTAAAGATCCCCTCTAGGCTTCACACAGTGTCTTGGAAATAATGGACACACAATAAGTGTTTGTTGATGATGATTTGGTGAAGGTATTCTTGGGAACTGGACAGCAACAAGAAAGGTGCTACCGTATGTGAATGTACTCCCTACTGGAGGCAAGTTTGTACTTGAAATTTTGGTATATCCCTTCTGAAGCCTGACCCTCAACTGCGTGTCCCACACACACTCACACGCCCTGTCTGCCACCCCCAAGCCTGGGGCAGAAGTGCGAGCTGGATGTGCTACAGGAACCCTTGGGAACAGAGTTCCAGGGGCCATGCCGTGCTGGGAGCAGCCGCGCTCTATGGAGTCTACTTGGGGACAGCTGGCTGGGGACGCTGTGTCACCAAGCCCCGTGGGCTGGACCTGTAAGGAAAGCCACTGCAGGGGACCCTGGTCTACAAGGGGTTGCTGAGAACATCTGTGTGGGGCGCGGTGGCAACGCCATTCCTAGATGGCGCCCGCTTCCTGGTCACACCCTACTGTGCGTCTGACAAACAGATGTTCAGCGCATGTGCAAAGCCTTGCCTCCTCTCCTGTTCTGTGTTGACCAATCAGGTTATGCCCCGTGTACTTACTGTCTATATAAGCAGCCGCCGAGAACGCCTCGGCGTCTTCCGCATGTAACCAGTTAAGCAATCCCCATTAAAGCGCTGTCAGAAGAACTCCAGTTGCCGCGTCTTCCTTGCTGGCGAGGCGGGCGCGACACATCTGTCATTCTTTTGGTATCTGCCTGTACTGGAGCCACCCGGTCCCTTCTCTGGGGGCCACTTCTCTCCGTCCACAAGGACTGGCCCTGCACTGGCTTCCCAGGGCAGCTGAAACTAAGTAGCACACACTGGGTGACTGAGAACAACAGGGATTTGTTGTCTCACAGTTGTGGAGTCTAAAAGCCAAAGGGATGTTGTTTCTGAAAGCCTGGCCACTTGTCCACAGGGCTGAATAAGGAGAACAAGGGCAAGCAGTTTGAGGAGGACGGAAAGAGAGTTTACTTTGCAAAGGAGGAAACATAGTAGACCTTCTCATCTCAAAATCCCAAATGTCCTGATTATAGGCAGAAAAGCAGAGTTTTTTATTTATTTTCTTTAAATTAAAATTTTCATCTTTTTTATTTTTTTTTTCTTCTTCCTTTTCTGCAACGCTACTCTCACAGGCAAAAGCAGAGCTTTTCAAGGGAGGGATCTCAGCTTCTGGCAGTTACTATGGTTAACTATTTTAATTGTCCCATCTCTGCCAAAGCCAAACCCTGTGAACAGGCCTGGGAGCCACCTGGGGGGATGTTGCTACCAGGGAGTTTTAACAAAATACTTAACCTGTCTCACGTATGCAGGTCAGAAGGCAGGTCCAAAAAGAGTTGGGGAAGTTTTAAGAACATAGCAAATCTCGTTGTCATTTATTTTTCAGGCCACTCTCTGTTACATATTCCAAACTCACAATATTTCCTTTCCATATATATGGGAGGAGGAGGGGCAACGTACTCACCCTGCTACTTCCTGTTGAACTGGGGGCCATGTTACAGATGGAAGCTTTATACTTATGTATGTCATTTCTGAGCTTTGGCAGTTTACAACAACAGAAGAGAAAGCGATAACTACAACAGCGAGGACTGGCAAGGCAAAATGGACTGTTGCCTTGTAGACAATATCCGATACAGGGCCAGGGAGGAAAGCACCCTGTAGGCAATCGAGGGAAGAGCTTCTGAAAATTCAAAAATCATATACACATGACAGATATAGATCAACAGAAAAGACGATAGCCCAGGGAAATCCTCACTAAGGAGTTGTCTTTCCATCCTATAGACAGAACAAATAATCAAAGAAAGTTTAGCAAAACAATATTAATGTTTTCATTTTTTTCCTTCCTTAAACAGTAACTTTAGATCACTAAATGCTGGTCCCTTCCCTGGGGGCTTGGTTCACTTCTTCCATGGGACACCCCATTACTTTGCTATGATGGACCCAGAGTTTTATTTCTGACAACTTCAATGAGATATGAGCTGTTAGAGGCACTTCATAGGGTTTCTTGTACTTCTTTATTTCCAACTGGGATGAGACCTGAAAGAGGCGAACTCATACACAATGGTTAGTGCCTGACCCACTCACCTGGCACACTGCTTCACCCTGCTCCTACTCCTGATTGTATTACTAGACTTACCTCAGGGTGCTAGGAAGGGTCTCTCATAAACTCTTTCTTAGGGGTGTAACTTAAGCCTGCTTCTGAGAGATACCCTTATTCAGAGGGGGACAAACAGCAATACCCTATTCTACTTTTCTGAGTTGTCTGGTTCAAAAGCATGTCCCTCATTGCTTTGTATGGAGGAAGAAAACCTATGAACAGCTAGACCTGTGGGATCATTGAGTCCACCGTATCACCAGGTTCCCACTGAGGCTGCACTCGACCTTCACGGGTGACCACAGCACACTGTGCAGTAGATCCAGGTGCAGACTGCAGGAGGCAACACCGCTATGGAGTAGTCACCTAGTGAAGTGCCCAGGGCTCCTTGGACTCCTGGGCCCTGTCAACGATGAGGTATATGAGCCTCGTCCATTTCCAGGGCCCTCCTTTCTTGGCTGTGGAGCTTGTTGACATCCTCGCTGTAGAAGGAGGGGCTGTTGAGTTGTCTCCGCTGCTGCCTGTCCACAGCGCCCATCACCAGTATGTCATTTTATACGTGCTTCGCCTCTTTCCCTGGACTGCTAATGTCCCTCACCCCATTGTACTCCGAGACTCTTTCCTGGTCTGTTGGCATAGATGCATAGGAAGTCGGCAAAGGCCCTACCCTGAGCCAGCAGCTCCTGGTAGGAGCCCATCTCGCAGGTTTAGACACTCTATCCATTCTCAGCCTGAGAAGATATCTACTGATACCAAGTGAAATTGGCAATCATCGAAAGGGTTGGGACCCTGTGCAGTGGGTCTCCTTTCTGTCCTTGGACCTCCTCAAGCACATACACAGGTTGTTGCACACAGGATCTCTCCCATGGAGTCTCACCACATCCATCAAGGCTAGCACACGAACAGTCCACTGTAGATGGGGTTTTCCCAAGTGAGGTTCCCCAAATCCATCAATGCTTCACATGTCTAAGGTGTGTAGGTGCCTCAAAAGTGGCCAGACCAAAGTTCCAAGTAGTAGGAGAACAAGTCCATGAGAAATTCGTGTCCACTTAGCTGTGCCATCCCAAAAGGCACAGAGCCCCAGTCTTCAGATTCAAAGGGGATCTAAATCCAGCTGGGGATCAAGGCCCCAGAAAACACATTGCCTCCAGTGGCTTTCAGAGAACAGATCGCGTCGAGTGGCCTTCTGAGCAGCTCTGTCAGTGGCTTGACTCCTTCTTGCCATGTTGCCACCTGCTTGGGCTCAGCCTCGGCCGTATGAAGGCCGTATTTCAGTGCCACACTTAATATTCTTATCTCGGCTGTCAGGAGACGCCTTTCAAATGGCACGGACCATCATGAAAACATATACATGTCTACCTGTTTGTTCTTGCATACTGTCACTCAGCTTCCTGGTCTGAAGTCCCAGGTGGCAGTGTCACTGCTGTGCTCAACCCCTCGTTGTCCATGCGGCTGTTCCACCAGTGAGAAAATCCCAGTCTTGCTCTGGCAGCGGCTGATCTGACAGATCCGTCCTGCTGAGATACAGTCCCCAGAACCTCTAAGCAGTCATGTTGGAAAGGCAAAAGGGTGGCAGGGTTGAGAACAGACACAGTCTTTAATAACAAGTTCTCAAGGAGGCGATATGGTTCAGTGGCTTTACCCTGTCACTGGGCTTGGGATGCCTCTCAGCATGTATACTGAGACTCTGAGGCTCATTCCTTGTTTTTCATATTCAGGAAAACCCAGGAGCTGTTCCCTTAGGGGCCTCGTACAAGGGCTTTACCATCAGTCTGAAGTCTGGGACCCTGACGGGAACCCCAGAAAAGTTCTGTCCGATTGCAGGTTCACAGATCCCGTCTAAGCTTTCCTACCACTCACGTTCTGCAGCGAGTGTGTAGC
This sequence comes from Microcebus murinus, assembly GCF_040939455.1. Classification (NCBI taxonomy): domain Eukaryota; kingdom Metazoa; phylum Chordata; class Mammalia; order Primates; family Cheirogaleidae; genus Microcebus; species Microcebus murinus. Next base: position 46,566,565 of record NC_134136.1, on the reverse strand, counting down.
TGCCTCGCTGTTGCTTGGCCCCTCGCCCAGTGCTCTCTGCCTGGCTCCCTGAGTGCAGGGGACCACGCGGGACCGGGCTGTGTTGGGGGTGGGGAAAGGACTGCTTCTGCGCATGCAGGTGGGCACCAATTGGATCCCCACTCTCCATTTCTCCCAGGGCTGCTGTGGGGATGTTTGGAGGCAGGGGCTCGCCCCCCCCCCCCATCTGTCTGAGTCCTGAACTTAAAGAAAACCTTTTTCTCTCCTGGGAGGTTCTTCCTATCTGGGTGCTTTTGTAATTTCTGGACAAAGATCTTGTTAGTGTCCTTTCTTTTTACAGAAAGCATACTGGGTCTATATGATTTCTCCCCCTCCAGTTATAGAGCTTCCCCTGGCCAAATTGAGTTTTCTGCTTATCGGAAGAGACCATTCTCTCCGCAGGTGTAACCTAGTGGGTCTGGGGCCCTAGAATTCAAGTCTTGTCTCCCCACTACTCCTCGGAGCAGCAGCAGCAGTGGTCACATGTGGCAGCGGGTCTAGCAGGGTGACCACGGCCACTGCATAGACGTCAACGACCCATAGTGGAAGTGGCACATGTGGAACCCTGAGTTACAATTTCAGCAGTGGGCTTTCGGCCTCAGGCTGCACTCTGTTCCCACACAACAATGCGCCGCTGCTCTCCCAGCTGTCACAATGCTTCCAAATCTGTTTCCTTCCCCTCAAATCAGGCTGGTTGGAACAGCGTCCATTCAGGCAGAAAGACATGGGGCTCCTTGGAGCTAATCGCACTGCAGCAAGTGCTAGGAATTCATTTCTTTCTTACCCAAAAAGGCGATATTTCCACCCATGGCTTGACCCACAGCTTGTCTCTGCCTCTTCCAGCAATCGCAGGATGCCTTTCTACCGGGAAGCCGATGGGCCCACCCAGGGATGCCAAAATCTGCTACAGAAGCTCAGCCACTTTTCCTCAAGGCCAAGTCAGGTACAGAAGGACAAGCAGTTTTAGGAGAAGGAAAGAGAGTTTATTTTGCAAAGAAGGAAAACTGGTAGACCTTCTCATCTCCAAATCCCAAATTTCCTGACCATAGGCAGAAAACAGCTTTTAAAGGGAGGGTTCCCAGCTTCAGGCAATTTCTGTGGTTAACTATTCTAATTGTCCCATCTCTGTGACAAAGCCTGTGAAGGGGCCAGCCGCCTAGGTGGGGACAGGCACCACCTAGGAGTATTAGCACCTGGGAGCCTTAAGCTGCCTCAAGGATGCAGGTCCTCAAAACAGTGGGGAAAGTTTTAAGGACACAGAAAATTTCTTTGCCATTATCCCCCAGGCCATTCCCTGTGTTACAATAGCAGGGCCAGATCCCTCTGAAATTCTTCCTTTCCTCTCATGAGCTCCAGTGGTTTCGCAGCAATCTTTGGTGCTCCATGGCTTGTCCATGCACCACTCTATTCTACCCTGTGTGGGGACAAGCGGGAAATTTACCCTTTCTTTGGAAAGTTCCCTGAAAGACCAACTCACACTTAAGCAGATTAATGAGAAAAACCAGTTTATTTAGGTTGAGCAAGGGAAGAATCATAGAGGGATGACCCCACATCCCAATGGGGGCCAGAAATTTATATATACTCCTCTCAGTGGAGAGGGGGAGAGGAAGAATAGATGTAATTCTGTTTAGGGGCAATAAATTGTTGCTAGGGAGCATGAATGGATGGAGAAAACATACTGACTTGTAGATGATTTTCTTTGCAAATTAAATTAAGTGGAGAGACAGGAGTTTAAAATGATTTGGGCCAGGTCTGTTGCATTCTTGATTTTCTTTCCTGCAATATGAAGAGGTAACAGAGAAGAAAAGGGAAGTGCATTGTTCTTCTGATGGGTACCTCTGGTTTCTGCAGATGAAGGGAAATCCCCTTCCCAGGGCTGGTTGATCTCTAAGGGCCCTTAATTCAAAATTCTCATCATCGGAAGGAGTCATATTTTGAGGTGAAATTCCCTGAGCTCCTCCACTGGATTACCAATATAAAGACCCTCCAAATAATAATCACATTCTCCAAATAAGATCACATTGAGCGTGATTAGGGTGGACTTCAGCACATCTCTGGTGGGGGACACAATGCAGCCCTAGCAGCCCCAGGCAACCCTGTGTACAATGCTGGGCCCCAGCTTGTCCTCCTACCCCTCCCCCACACGGCTGACTGGAGAAGGTGTGGACACCTCACCCAAGGTGCATCAGTCAGGACAGTGTGCGGTTGTAGCTGGAACTGTGGCATGAGGACTGGGAGCCACAGAGCACTACTTTCCACCCTGCGGAGCAGAACAGCAGAGCAAGGCGTCTGCAGAGGGGACACTGCAGCAGGTCACAGGGAGGGAGAGGAGGGAGCGCTGACAGTCTGCGCCATCCCCACTTACTGAACACCTCGGGCGTGCAAGGTGCAGAGCAACGGCTTGCTATCCACGAGCCATGGCACCGTCTTAGCGTACGTCATCCCCGGGTTCAAAATGAGGAATGTGGGGCCCAGAAAGGCGACACTGCTTTCCCACAGTCACCAGCTATGAAACAGCAGACCAGGTTTCGCACCTGCCTGAGGTCACAGCCCTGTACCCCAGTGACCACACTAGATGGCTGCCCCGGGTCCTGTCCCACCCTGAGGCCCAGGTGCACTTTTGTGCTTGAGTCCATGACACATCTCTGTGACAATGTAGTACAGTACACTCATCCTACCTGTGTGGATCACGTTGTACATGTTTATTGCATACGCCTGCGTACATGTGCCCAGTTCAGGATGTAGGACATTTCCAGCCCCTTAAGGCTCCCTCCTAATGCAACCCAGTCTATGTCTCCAAAGGTAACCACCTCTCTGTCCTCTCTGCCACCATAGGTAATCATGTGTTTTTTACTAGCTCTTATGAGTCTCTCTGTCCTGCAATCTGAGCATCCTAATTCAGTGTCTTTCAGTGAGTTGAAAGCTATTAGTGGTTTCTAACATCAAGCATTGTCTTTTTTTTGTTGTTGTTGTTTTGTTTTTTTTTTGTTTTTTTTAATGCAACAGACTGGCTTAATAGGCATTGTCTTTTTTAATAAAATAGAAAAGAATAGAAAATACCAGTGTGTCATATGTGGTCAGTTTTATTGAAACTTTCATAGTATTATCATGTGTGTGTGTGTGTGTGTGTGTATGACTCTGTGTACTGCGTCATAATGAAAAGTACATTTCTCAGTATGGGTCTTATCAAAAATATTTCACAGACACTGCACTGACTACAACAGTGGCCGAGGACACTCAGGGCCTGTTCTCTGTCCCAGGCATGGAGAGTGTCCATTTTCTCTGACAGGTGATGAGGCATCTAGGGAACACATGACACCTCCCTGCCTCCGTGTCCATCTGTGCGGTGGCTCTGTCTTGACTCCTCACTGGGCTGAGTGTCCCTACTGAACCCCAAGGCGGTGGCTGATGCAATCAGGTACGAGGGCAACGGGCTGGCTCCGAGCTGAGGTACGCAGTGGACCTTTGGCTACCTCGGCCCAGGGCAGCCCCTCCTGCCCTAGGACTTCCCTTAGGCCCCAGCGTCTTCCTGCCGCCCTCCAGGTCACTCGGGACCAGCTTCCGTCCTCCTGGCCTAGGGCATCCTCTAGACTGCTCAGGTTCCCTGGTGGCCGGGAGAAAGGCAGCCTGACATGCTCAGGAAGGACTGGAGGCACCCTCAAGGGACAGAGACTTTTTACACTGGAGTTGTACACAGTTCTTTGTACAAATCTTACAGCTTTTCTGTGAACTTGAAAGAATTTCAAATTAAAAAGCAAAAAGAGAAAAAAATAATGTAAAGCAAACAATTGCCTTCTGCATACTTCTTCCCTCCTTGTGGACATTGCTGGCCAGGAAGTGGAGGGGCGGACTTGTGTCAGATGGGTAGCCGAGTTCCTGGGGGACATATAAGACATGATCCCGCCATGATCCCCTACACTGCCTACAAGTTATCTCCGCTGCATACAGTAGGTTTTTAGATACATTGAGTGTTAACCCACTAAATAAATATAGGACTTAGTGCCAAATCAATATAGGCCTATTGCCTAGGTATGCGACAGTGGCTTATTGCTGGAACAAACATTTTCCAGATATGTGACTGCTCCCCAGAAGTGCTACTCTCAGAAATGTCACTGTCCCAAATGTCTGACTGGGGAGTGCCTCCCTGTGGGTTTCTAGCTATAGTGTGTCCTCAACACAGTAGCCAAGGGACGAAGTACGGTGGCTGACACCTATATTCCTAGCCCTTTGGGAGGCCAAGGCAGGAGGATTACTTGAAGCTTGGAGTTTGAGACCAGCCTGAGCATCACTGAAAGACCCTCTCTGCACAGAGCCTTTTTTTGAAAAAGTTAGCCAGGTAGAGTGGTGCATGCCTAGAGTCCTAGTTACCCATGAGGCTGAGGCAGGAGGATCACTTGAGCCCAGGAACTCAAGTTCACAGTGAGCAATGATCATGCCAGCGAACTCCAGGCTGGGAATCAGCGTGAGACCATGTCAAACAAACAAACAACAACAAAAAAACAACATCAGCCAAGGCACCTTTCCAAACCACAAACATGCCGCTTCCCTGTGAAAGCCGTGCACAGAGCCCTCCCCGTTGCCTGGCCATGGAGTCCCAGCTGCTACTACAGGCCCAGGCCTCCCCTTCCAGCCTCTGCTCCCGGCAATGCCAACCGCGTACAGCAAAGCAGAACTCCCGGCTGCTCCCCACACTCCGTGCAGGTTCCCGTCTCTGTGCCTTTGCTCACAGTGCTCCTTCTGCTCAAAAGCCCTTCCTTCAGAGTCCCCTACCCCCTGTGACAAGGGTGGGTCCTACTCATGCCTTAAGAATGGGCTCAGGGCACACCCCTCCCCCCCCAGGCTGGGTCAGGGCCCCTCCTCTGGGCTCCCCCAGTGCTTCCTCCTCTCAGAGCACTTACCTTGTCGCCTGTAATCTCCTGCTCCTCTGTCTCCCCCACTCAAGGGCAGGGACCATGTCAGCCCCAGTCTCCTCTCTACCCCCAGCCCTAGCACTGTGCCTGGCACACAGTGTGCCCTGCAGAAATACTCAGTCAACACAGCTGAGCTCGTGAACACGAAGCCGGTGAGGCTCAGGGAGGACCTGTGCATTCACCCTGACACTGCGGCCACTCGTTGTCAGTACAAGTCTGGCTCTTCTCCCAGTCACAGCCCACACCCAGGTCTGGCCTCAGCCCTAGTTAAGGTGGACTGGGGGCTGGGGTCTGATGTGAGTGACACGTGAAAGAGTCTCCCACCTCCAACATGGCTCCCATCTCCTATCATGGCTAAAGTGTGTGAAACACATCACTACTTTCTTAAAGTATTTATATTTCTAATAGATACAAGGTCTGCCTCTATAGCCCTCCTGGGCTCCAGTGATCCTCCCACCGCAGCCTCCTGAGTAGCTGGGATTACGGGTGCACACCACCACACCTGACTTGATTCCACTTTTCTAATGAAAACACTCTCCTGATAGGAAACACATTTAACTGGCACTTAGTCCTTGACCCCACTGTCACTCCTTCTAGCAGCTCTGCTCTTCTTTCTGACAAAAATAGCTCAAAAAGTAGCCAGGATACTTCACTAGATCCAAAGTAGCAAATGAAATGGTAGAGATTCAGGAAAAAGAAAACGATGAGTTTTTATTCCTTTATTCCACAAATATTCATGGAGAGCCTGCTGTGTTCCCAGCACTGTGTCATGAACTGGAGACACAGCTGTGGAAGGCCTGACACCATCCCAGCCCTCATGGATATTACAGTCTAGTAGAGTCCAGTAATCAAGGATCACACAGAAACTTGTAAAGTTACAACCATAATCGAATCTAGGAAGGAGAGTTGGCTGAGAATATATAATAGGGGGAACCCTTGGGCCTTTTCTGAGGTGGTGGCCATGGGGCTGACATCGAAGGGATGACTAGGTTTTAGGGGGCAACAACCTGTTGCACAAACCAGGTGACAGGTCTGCAAGGTGGCTCATACCTGTAATCCCAGCACTTTGGGAGGCCAAGGTGGGAAGATCCCTTGAGGCAGGTGTCTATGAACAAACTGGGTAATATACTGAGACCTCATCTCTACAGAAAAAAATTCTAAAAATTAATTTTTTTTAAAAAAAGTAGGGGACAATATGTGTAAAGGTCCTGGGGTAGGAAGGAGCAGGGCATGTACCACATAAGGATGCCAGTGGAAAGATGCCAGGCACTCCTGAGAGCAAAGGGGAGCTGAGGGGTGACAAGGCTGGAGAAGGAACAGAGCCACAGCACACAGGGCCTCAGAGGCCAGGCCAGGAATTGTGACTTTTATTTGAACATGGAGGGAAAGCACTAAAGTAGTTTCAGCAGGGAAACCAGTTCAGGGACTGTGTTGAAATTCTACTGAGAAGGATGAGGACAGTGGTGGCCCTGGGGACGGAGGGAAGAGGACAGAGTATGGAGACCAGAACAAGATCCACAGGCACAGAGCATGGGGGGAGTTAAGTGGAGGGAGAGGGAAGGGGGTGGAGATCTGGGTGCCAGAAGGGCCAGGGGTCTGGCGGGAGCGATCACGGGCTGGTTCTGTGCATGTGGGGTGGAGAGGGCTCTGACACGCTCAGGCTGAGATGTCACAGAGGCAGCCGGGTACACGGGTCTGCAGTGAGAGGGACATTTGGCCTGCGGATGTAACTTTGGGGGTCAGTGGCATGTAGGTGACATGGAAGCTGGGAATACGACATAGAAGAGGGAGGAGGAGGACAGAGAGGGGGAGACAGGAAGGCCCAGGACCAAGACTTGAAGCTCCTGTGCATTTAGTGTCCTGGGAGAGAATATTGAGGCTGCAAAGAGGACAGTGAGTAGAGGCCACCTAAGAAGTGCAGTCACGGCCAGGCGCGGTGGCTCACACCTGTAATCCTAGCACTCTGGGAGGCCAAGGCGGGAGTATTGCTCAAGGTCAGGAGTTCTAAACCAGCCTGAGCAAGAGCGAGACCCCGTCTCTACTATAAATAGAAAGAAATTAATTGGACAACTAATATATATAGAAAAACTTAGCCAGGCACAGTGGCACATGCCTGTAGTCCCAGCTACTCGGGAGGCTGAGGCAGGAGGATTGCTTGAGCCCAGGAGGTTGAGGTTGCTGTGAGCTAGGCTGACGCCCCGGCACTCACTCTAGCCTGGACAACAAAGCAAGACTCTGTCTCAAAAAAAAAAAAAAAAAGTGCAGTCAGGATGGGGAAGAGGGACACCTGGCAGTGGGTGGAGGGGGCTGTAGTGGGGTCACAGTGGGCATGTTGCAAAGAAGACAGAGCTGCAGTCAGAGAGGTGGGAGGGACCCGAGGTGGGGTCTGTCATAGAAGCCGATGATGTCTGCATTGTCAATATCAGATAATTCCGGATTTTCAGAAGAGACCTGAAGAACGTCCTGTGGGTTCATGACACGGAAGCGACTAGTGACTTGCTGACTGGTGTTTCCGGGGAGGGGAGGAGGCAGAAGCCAGACTGCAGAGGGTGGAGGCGGGAGTGAGAGGGGAAGAAATGGAGGCAGTGACTAGAGGCCACCTAAGAAGTGCAGTCAGGATGGGGAAGAGGGACACATGGCAGTGGGTGGAGGGGGCTGTAGTGGGGTCACGGTGGGCATGTTGGTTTTTCATGACAGTCTTCATCAGGCCTTAGGAAGGCTAGTGTAACAGAGGAAAGGGCCTCAAAATGTGCCAAAAATGTTTCCTGTCTCATTAAATCATCCACTACTCCTTGGGGGAACTGGGACCTGCATCCCTGCCTAGGCCAGGGTGTGTGGGGGGACGTCTTTTATCCTGTGTGCTACAGGACATGGCTGTGCAGAACTGGCGGCCTGCCCTGGACCTGGGTCTGGTGGGGGAAGGTCCTGGAGGTCCTGGAGGTCCGGGTGGGCCTCCCACGCAAGAAGAGAGCACGGGACATCTTGGGCAGAGCTGGGACCGTCAGAGTCATCAGCTGTAGTTGAACAGCAGTTGCCTGAAGCTGACTGGCCTCCCTTGAAAGCCTGTATTTCTGCTCCTAGTTAGGACAATGGCATTTCAGATAAGATTTTCCAGGCTCCTAAGTGGTGGGCAAGTTAATCACCTCCTGCTTCCTTTTCCTCAAATGCCTTGTTCTCATTCTTCTGATGTGGCCTCGAGACAAAGACAAATGCCGAGCTCTCGGTAACACTAGCCTGGAAGCTGCGTAGGGTGGTGGGAAGAGCCTGGGCTCTGTCTCAGCTTGACCTCAGGCGAAACTCCACCTCTGCCGGGTGGCGTGGCCGTCAGAACTCAGGCTCCAGGGCTAGACTGCCTCAGCTCCCACCCCAGCTCCACGCTTACACTCCACAGTGTGACTCTGGCCTCAGTTCCTTGTGCCTCAGTTTTCTTTTCTGTCAAACAGGCATAATGATGATATCTACCGCTTAGGACCTTTGTAAGGGACAGATAAGCCATGCAAATGCTCAGAGCAGTGAGTGCCTGACACAGGGCAAGTACCTGCTCAGTGTGAGCTGCTATTCTTGTGGCTAACTGTGTGGCCTTAGGCATGTCATTCAAACCCCAGCCGTCATTCAACCTCTCATTTAACCTCTTATCCTTCCTCACTAGATTGCTTTAAGGATTCAGAGTGCTGAGCACATAATCAGTGTTTAGTAACAGTTTCCTTGGTTCTTTTTATGGTAATAGTGATGCTTTTCATAGAAACACTTAGCCTATGCCGGGCATTTTAGCTCTGACTTTAGTTACCACAGTTAGTTATCAGAACAACCATGTGGGGAGGTGATAGTGGGAAGCAAGTATCCCTAGCTTATGATGAAATTGAGGGTCAGGTAGATTGGAAGTGGCCCAGGGGGCATAGACTAAATGGCTGTGCCGAGATTTAAAGTCATGTTTCTTTTTCAAATATTGCCATTATAGTGGGTCATGGCCAGTTGTTTGTAAATCTGGTGACTGCCCTTTATTGTCACATGGTTTAGGACTGATTCCTGTAAAATGAGATACCATCTAACTGCAGTGACAATGGTTTTCATCCAAAAGTCCCACAACAGGAGATGCTGGTGTGGATGGGGACAGGAAGTAACAGTCACACACCTCTGGTGGGACTGCAATCTAGTGCAACCTGTATGGAAAGTAGCATGGAGATACCTGAAAGAACTAAAAGTAGATCTCCCATTTGATCCAGCAATCCCACTACTGGGTATTTCCAAAAAGGACAAGGAGCCATTTTATGACAAAGACACTTGCACTGTAATGTCTATAGCAGCAGAATTCACAATGGGAAAGGTGTGTAAACAAGGCAAGTGGTGGTGAACAGGTGAGTGTATGAATAAAGTGTGGTATGTGTGTAGCACGGAGTGGTAGCGAGCCATAAGGAAGAGGGTGGGTGAGCACGTGTGTGTGAGTGTAAAGCAGGGTGTGAAGTGCAGTGTGGGCATAGGGTGTAAAGAAGGAGCAGAGTAGTGAGGAGCGCGTGTTAAGTGCGTGTTGAGCATGGGTGTGTGTAGGGTGGTGCAAGTGCAGGGCAGTGCATGAGGGGTGAGGTGAGGGTGAGGAGGGTGTGGGCGTGTTGTGAGTAAGGGGTGTAATGCAGAGAGTGTGTGTTTTGTGCGTGGTTGTGAGTGTGAGTTGTGGTGTGTGAAAATATTTGGTATGAGGAAGAGTTTTGTAGGTGGGAGTAATGATGAAGTGCAAAGAGAAGAGTGATTGAAAAGAATTTTTTTTGTATTGAAAAGAGGGGAAGGGGGAGGGGGATTTGCAAGCATTTAATCTTTGCAATTGCAGTTTCTCATTTTTTTTTGTGGAGACAGAGTGTCACTCGGCGTCCTGGGCAGAGTGCAGTGAGGGCGGGTCACCACAAGCTCCAGGTCCTGGGCTGTGAGCGATCCTTCTGCCTCAGCCTCCCAGGTAGCTGGGACTACAGGCGCTTGCCAGAGCGCCCGGCTGTTTTGTGTTTTGTGTATTTTTTTTGCCTTTTTTACTTTTTTTTTTAGATTAGAGACAGGGTCTGGCTGTGCTCAGGCAGTGTTCAGGCTGGTGTCGAACCCCTGAAGCAGCAGCTATCCACCCATCTCGGCCTCCCAGAAAGCTAGGACGACAGGCGTGAGCCACCGCGCCCGGCCGGCGTGACGCGTGTTCCCAGTGCTGAAAGCTTCGGTGTGACGAGGAGCGCTCTGCTGCCCCCTTGCGACTCACCGGCCTCCTACATGCAGCTTCCACTTGGAAAATAAAAAGAAGTCGAATTAGCTTGGGCAGCACATGTACTAAAATAGAGAGAATACAGAGAAGATTGCTATGGCCCCTGGCCAGGGATTACACGCAAATCCGTGCACCGTGATTTTTTTAATAATGGAAAATAACAATACATTGAAAATGAGAAAATTGTCTGTCTATTCTGTTACTATGATTTCCCTCTAGAAAAGGTATGATCTTGGGAGAGACAAGGGAACCATATGATTTGGGTATACTGTGTTGCTGCTTTTTGTTTCTTGGTTTTTTTTTAAATATAAAGGATAATCTATGCGTGTCTCCTACAGCAACTAGGGCATTCACAAAGGTAGTCGAAGTTGTGTCCAGTCTTGAGGGAGGAGTAAGAATTGTGTATGCTAGCAGGGTGTGGTGAATCAGGCCTGAAGTACTAGTACTCTTTGAGACTGAAGCAGGTGCATCGCTTGACATCAGGAGTTGAAGACCAGCCAGAGCAAGAGTGAGACCCAGTCTCTACTGAAAATAGTAATAATTAGCCAGGTGTGGTGGTGTATAGGCAGTAGTCCTAGCTACTGGGTGTAAAGTTTTACGGTGGTAAAAGAAACAAACAGAGGAACATAGAAAAAGTGTGGCCAAACAACATGGCTTTATTATGGGCTCCTGGATGAGGTTCTGGGGTCCCAGGAGATGAGTGTCCGAGAAGTCACATCTGTTTCAAGGGGGTGAGGCCTTTATACCGTTTGGGCTGGGCTAGGGACTTTTGGTGGGAAGAGGTGGATTTTTTCCACTGTGGTCTTTGTCCATTCTTGAGAAACAGGAGGGGCTGGTGGTACCTACAGATTCCAGGAGGAGGGGCTGGTGGTACCTGCTGATTTCAGGAAGAGTGGCTGGTGGTGCCTGGCAGTCATTTTTGGTGGGTCTGGTCAGTTAGCTGGTTCTCTTTTTTTCTCTAGGGAGGGCAGGGGGTCCCACCACAAGGCTTACATTCCAGCCTTTTGGTTATGATGGGCAGTGCTCTTTCTGACTACTTCCTGCTGGGAGGGGTGTAGTTAGGAGCTACAGGCCAGAGTGGGCAGGATGAGGGATCACTGATAGGGGGAGTACAGATGAAGAAGTAGTTGGTTCACTGCCACTCGAAACAGCTTTTGTAGGCGGCGCTGGAGGAACTGTAAAAGACAGGAGCAATGAGAAAGATTAGGCAGATGATGACAATGGGTCTTATTAGTGGCCATAGCCACGTAGCTAAAGGGGACTGCATCCAGTCGAAGGGGGTATATTTTGGCGGCAGCGGTTGTGTAGGTGTTTACTCAGGTTGGTGAGTTTGTCTATGTTCTGTTTTACAAGGCCCGATTCGTTGACATAGCAGCAGCATTCTTTATGAAGGGAAAAAAGAGGTCTTTCCTTTTTTTAGGCCGTTAGCAGATCTCATGCTCTTCGATTTTGGAGAGGAACCTGAGCCAGTGACGTAGTGTTCTTTGTGGTGAGGCCAGTGATGCAGACGTGGTTTTTAGGGCAACTTGTAGGCGACCTTCAAAATGTTGCGTAGAAATGACACCATATCCCAGGACGCCTCTCGTGAGTCCTGAAACGTATAGAATTAATTGAGGGACCATTATGACAGGGAAACCAGGACCTGGGGTGGATGTATTGACGCAGCGGGCAAGCGTTCCGTTGTCCCGGAGCAGAGGAGGTGGTTGAGGTCACAGTATGGTTGGTAAGGCAGCGTCCATGAACTTGCAGGTTGGGGTCAGTGTGGGCGGTGAGAAAGCACATGCGATCTGCATAGGGTTGCTCGGCGCTTGCCGTCATCCCCTGTGGATGAGCTGCCATCAACAAACAACGCTGAGTCTGCATCAGGGAGGGGTCCGGCTGAGAGGTCGGGCCTAGAGGTGGTGGCAGCATCGACCATCTCAGGGCAGGAGCGAGAGGCAATGCAGGAACGGGAAGTAAAGTGGCAGGGTTCAGAGTCAGAGACTGTGTTAAGGTGAGGGTGGGGTTCTCTATGAATAGGAGATGGGACTCTTGTGACCTAGAAGGAGTGAGTAGTGCTAACGAGCGGTGAGTCAGGAGATCTTGAAGGCGATGGGTGGAAAAGACAGGAAGGTCCTGTCCTAGGGAAAGCTTTAGTGCTTCCCGGGTGAGAGAGGCTGCCGCGCCCAGTGCCCTAAGGCAAGGCGGCCAGCCATGGACCATGGTGTCCAGTCGCTTGGATAAATAAGCTACAGGAGTACAGGTGGGTGGGTTCCAGGAGCCTAAAGGCTGGGCGAGGACACCAAGGGCCCGGCCCTGGCACTCATCTGTGTAGAGACAAAAGGGTGTTTTAGGACGAGGGAGTCTTAGAGGTGGTGCCTGGAGTAGAGTGTCACGAAGCTTCAGGAACTCGGGGCAGACAGCTTGGCGGTTTAGTAAAAGGACAGTGGAGGCATCACAGGCTGCCTCATAGAGGGGTTTAGCAAGGAGAGAGAAGTAGGGGATCTAATGTCGGAAGAAACCAACAAATCCAAGGAAGGACAGAATCTGTTCAGCGGTTGTGGGTGGTTGGAGATTGCGAAGAGCCCGTTGGCGGTCAACAGCGAGATCCCGGGACGTGGGGGTGAGACGAAGCCCAAGGTAAGTGACTGCGGGCTTGGACAGCTGGACCTTGGAGGGGGACACTCAATAGCCCTTGGATTCAAGGAAGTTAAGCAGACAGGCAGTGTGGGTCTTAGACTGCCGTAAAGAGGGGCTACAGAGCAGCAGATCATCAACGTATTGGAGAACAGGGCTAGGCCGTAAGGGACACTGGAGTAGGGCCTGGGCCAGAGCCTGACCAAATAGGTGGGGGCTGTCCCGAAACCCCTGGGGCAGGACGGTCCAGGTGAGCTTCCTAGATGTGTTTGGGTCAGGATCCTCTCACGTGAAGCCAAAGAGATTGTAACTGACGTGGGTCTAAGGGGATAGTAAAGAAGGCATCTTTGAGGTCCAGAACAGAAAAGTGGGTAGAGGAGGGTGGAATATGAGAAAGCGAAGTATAGGTATTAGGCTCCACAGGATGTATGGGGACAACTGCCTCGTTAATGCGTCTGAGGTCCTGGACCTGCCGGTGGGAGCCATTTGGGTTTTTACTGGGAGAACGGGTGTGTTATAGGGAGCATTAGTTGGGATTAAGAGGTTTTCGGGCAGAAGACGTTCTATGATGGGTTTTAGACCTCTGCGGTGGGTGGTGAAACAGGGAACTGGGGCCGGGAAGGGAAGGATGAAGCGTCTTTGAGCCGAATGAGGACAGGGGTGTGGTGTGTGGCCACCACTGGGGTGGAGGGGTCCCTTACTTGAGGATTTACGAGCTCAGGCGGGAGAGGGCATGCTTCAGGAGGAGCAGAGGGTGTAGGTGGGGGATCTGAAGAGAGGGATAGAAGAAGGGCGGAGGTTCCTGAGGAAAAGTGGAGTGTGGGACCCACTTTGGTTAGTCTCTTCCTAATAGTGGAGCAGGACAGGAGGGCATGATAAGGAAGGAATGGGTGATGGGACGGCCATCAATGAGAAGTCAGGGGACCAGTAGTGGGGGCTGCAGGGGATGGCCGTCAACTCCCATGACCGACACCTGGGAAGGATAAATAGGGCCTGAGAAAGAAGGCAGGACAGAGCAGGTAGCCCTCGTGTCAACCAGAAAGGACACTGCCTTACCCACCACCTTGATTGTTACCCTGGGCTCGGCGAGGTGATTGGGGTCACCGAGTCAGGACCTCTTCAGTCTTCGGCAGCCAGACCCAAAAATGGCCATCGGTAGGTCTAGGGATGGAAGGACTGGCTCTCTGTACTTTTGTCCCAAGGGGCAGTCACTTTTCCAGGTCCCTCTTGACCACATGCCGGGCAAGGCTTGGTGGGTGGATGTGGCTGTGGGCACTGCTTGGCCCAGTGGCCTTTCTTACCGCACTTGAAGCAGGTGCCTGGGGCAGTGCGGCTGGTCGCCTTAGACGAGGTCCATGGCTTCTCGGGCCCCGATGGCCTCAGGGCTGCAACCAAAGCTTGGCCTTGCAAGTGTGCCTTTGGTGAGCACCGGCCTCCTTTGGGGCCTCTGCCTATTCATCTCGGGAATTAAAGATTTTTTTTTTTTAGACAGAGTCTTGCTTTGTTGCCCAGGCTAGAGTGAGTCCCCTGGCATCAGCCTAGCTCACAGCAACCTCAAACTCCTGTGCTCAAGCAATCCTCCTGCCTCAGCCTCCTGAGTAGCTGGGACTACAGGCATGCGCCACCATGCCCGGCTAATTTTTTCTATATATATTAGTTGGCCAATTAATTTCTTCCTATTTATAGTAGAGACGGGGTCTCGCTCTTGCTCAGGCTGGTTTCGAACTCCTGACCTTGAGCAATCCGCCCGCCTCGGCCTCCCAGAGTGCTAGGATTTCAGGTGTGAGCCACCTCGCCCGGCCAGGAATTAAAGATTTTTTTTTTTTGAGACAGAGTCTAACTCTGTTGCCCAGGCTAGAGTGAGTGCTGTGGCATCAGCCTAGCTGACAGCTACCTCAATCTCCTGGGCTCAAGCAATCCTGCTGCCTCAGCCTCCTGAGTAGCTGGGATAGTACAGGCATGTGCCACCATGCCCAGCTAATTTTTTCTATATGGATTAGTTGGCCAATTAATTTCTTTCTATTTATAGTAGAGATGAGGTCTTGCTCTTGCTCAGGCTGGTTTTGAATCCTGACCTGGAGCAATCCACCCGCCAGAGTGCTAGGATTACAGGCGTGAGCCACTGCGCTCGGCCTGAATTAAAGATTTTTTTTTTTTTTTGAGACAGAGTCTCGCTTTGTTGTCCAGGCTAGAGTGAGTGCCGTGGCATCAGCCTAGCTCACAGCAACCTCAAACTCCTGGGCTCGAGTGATCCTCCTGCCTCAGCCTCCCGAGTAGCTGGGACTACAGGCATGCGCCACCATGCCCAGCTAATTTTTTATATATATATCAGTTGGCCAATTAATTTCTTTCTATTTATAGTAGAGACGGGGTCTCGCTCTTGCTCAGGCTGGTTTTGAACTCCTGACCTTGAGCAATCCGCCCACCTCGGCCTCCCAAGAGCTAGGATTACAGGCGTGAGCCACAGCGCCCGGCCCTGAATTACAGATTTTAAATGCCATGTTCACCAGGTCTCGGATAGGGGTCTGAGGGCCCTCCTTTGCCTTTTTGAGATTCTTTCTGATACCAGGAGAGGAAGGGGTAATAAAGTGGGTGGCAAGGACGGTGGCCCCTGCTGGGGAAGTAGGGTCTAAGCAGGTATACTGGATGGGAGCAAGGCGGCTGAGGAAGGCCGTGGGATTTTCACCTGGCTTCTGAGTGATTTCTCTGAGCTCGTCATAGTTTATGGCTCTGTGGGCGGCCGCCTGGAGCCCCGCGAGAACACACGGTAACATGCGGTCTCGGCAATTCCTTCCTTCCCGCCCGGGCGGGGTGTCAGGTTGATATTTCCACCCTGGCTCTTGGTGGGGAACGGCCTCGGCCCCCGCCGGCATATGCAGTCTGTAGGTGAACCTCAGCGAGGCCCTGAGCCGCAGCCCCGACACGCTCCTTTTCATCAGTGGTAAGGGTAGAAGACAGGATAACAGGGTAGAAGACAGGATAACAAAAACGTCACGCCAGGTCACATCATATGGCTGTGTAAGATAGCGGAACTCTTTGGTGTAGGCTATGGGGTCGTTAGAAAGGGAGCCTAAACGCTTCCCAATCTGAGAGAGATCAGACAGGGAGAAGGGAACATGGACGCACCCAACCCTCTCTGCATGGGCTACCTCTCTCAGCGTATCCAGGAGGGGTTGGTTTGAGGATCTCTCGGCTGAGAGGTGGAAGAGGCCAAGGACTGAAGAGGACTCCACGCAAAAAGTTTCTGTGATGGGTCACAGGTCTGTGAGAGGGAAGGACAGGAGCCCAGATAGAAGAAAGCCTGACCATTTGCCATTTTTGTGACAAAAATTATCAAGGTTTTGTAAATATTGAAACCAAAATCTCATTCTCAGGCCATTGAGAGCCATTGTCCAGTTTACACATTGGCCAGGTAAGTATTGTGGTAAAAAATGAAACACTTGTGCCGGATGTCTAAACCCATGGCCTTCAGATGGGCCAGCAGACACCTTAAGGGCGTCCCGCGGGGGATTTTAGAAGATTGGCTACCCATGTCGCTCCAACTCGACTGGAAATAGATAGGAACAGTATCCTAACTATGGAGGCAGCAAAAGTCTGGGGCACGTCTCCGATGAGACTAGTGTGCTGGTAGGGAAAGGGGAGAGAGGTATTCAGGTGTCCCGAATAGCCTCAACCCCTGGAACAGGAGAGCCTCTGATGTGGGCCCATGGTTTTAATGGATAGGAAGAGCTTCCTGGAAACAGAGGCTCCCTGCAGGGGATCCAGGTTGGGACAACACAGGGTGACTCACCCAGGCCGAGGCTGTCAATCAGGGACTTGAAAGCAATCAGTCTGAGGACCCGGTCTGGAATGCGAGAGTCCATGGAAGTGGTGGTGCAGCCAAGGCCCTGGAGCAGGCCAGCGCAGCCAAAACACCTTTTCTGGGTTTCGGGACCAAACGTGAAGTTTTCTGGTGGTGAAAGAAAGAGAAACACAGAGAGAAAGAGTGTGGTCAAACAATGTGGCTTTATTGTGTACTCCCGGGCGAGGTTCACGGTCTCAGGAGAATGGGGCCCCAGAAGTGGCATCCATTTGAAGGGGGTGAGGCCTTTATACCTTTTGTGCCGGGCTAGGGACTTTTGGCGGAAAGAGCTGGGTTTTTCAATGTGGTCTTTGTCCGTTCTTGAGAAACAGGAGGGGCTGGTGGTACCTGCAGATTCCAGGAGGAGAGGCTGGTGGTGCCTGGCAGTCGTTTTTGGTGGGTCTGGTCAGTGAGTCGCTTCTCTATTTTTTTTCTAGGGAGGGGAGGGGGGCCTGCTACTACTCTTACAGGTTTATTTTCCTCTGGGTAAATCCCCAGTAGTGGAATGACTGGATCATATGGTAGGGCTCCTTTTAGTTCGTTGAAGACATCTCCATACTGGTCTGTCCTAATCTACATTCCCACCAACAGTGGACAAGAGCTCCCTTTCATCTTCATCCTTGCCAACGTCTCTATATCACTGGCTCTATATGTAAATTTCTATGTGCACTGACATGGAGTTCACGCAAAGGTATACTGCTAAATGAGAAAGATATTGCAAACCAGTATTTATAGTCTGATACCACAGAAGGTTTGTTTCAAACCCTCACTAAGTATACATTGTATATGCCCCAAGTGACATATTTATGAGACTGAGTCTCCATTCTTGAGCATGCTACGCCTCTCCAAGAAATAAGGTCTTTGTTTCTGTCCCTCAGTAAGACTAAAGATCCCCTCTAGGCTTAACACAGTGTCTTGGAAATAATGGACACACAATAAGTGTTTGTTGATGATGATTTGGTGAAGGTATTCTTGGGAATTGGACAGCAACAAGAAAGATGCTACCGTATGTGAATGCACTCCCTACTGGAGGCAAGTTTGTACTTGAAATTTTGGTGTTTCCCTTCTGAAGCCTGACCCTCAACTGCGTGTCCCACATACACTCACACGCCCTGTCTGCCACCCCCAAGCCTGGGGCAGAAGTGCGAGCTGGATGTGCTACAGGAACTCTTGGGAGCAGAGTTCCAGGGGCCATGCCGTGCTGGGAGCAGCCGCGCTCTATGGAGTCTACTTGGGGACAGCTGGCTGGGGACACTGTGTCACCAAGCCCCGTGGGCTGGACCTGTAAGGAAAGCCACTGCAGGGGACCCTGGTCTACAAGGGGTTGCTGAGAACATCTGTCATTCTTTTGGTGTCTGCCTGTACTGGAGCCACCCCATCCCTTCTCTGGGGGCCACTTCTCTCCGTCCACAAGGACAGGCCCTGCACTGGCTTCCCAGGGCAGCTGAAACTAAGTAGCACACACTGGGTGACTGAGAACAACAGGAATTTGTTGTCTCACAGTTGTGGAGGCAAAAGTCAAAGGATGGCAGGGCCAGGCTCCCTCTGAAATCCTTCCTTTCCTCTCATGAGCTCTGGTGGTTTCGCAGCAATCTTTGGTCTCCTTGGCTTGGACAAGCATCGCTCTGTTCTACCCTGTGTGGGGGCAAGTGGGAAACTTCCCCTTTCCCCGGAAAGTTCCCTGAAAGACCAACTCACATGACTAGGGCAAGAAACAGGTTTATTTAGGCTGAGCAAGGAGGAGTGACAGAGTGAGGACCCCACATCCCAATGGGGGCCAGAAATTTATGTAACTACTGTCTGAGAGGACAGGGGAGAGGGGGAATAGAGGTCCTTCCCTGGAGGGGGAGAAATGGTTGCTAGGGAGGATGAATGCTTGGGGGAGACAGACTGACTTGTAGATGGTTCTCTTTGCAAATTAAATTAGGCTGAGAGACAAGTGATTTGGGCCAGGTCTGTCACATTCTTCATCTTTCCCACAATATAGTGAGATGACGAGGGAGGGAAGTGCATTGTCCTTTTGATGGGGCTTCTGCTTTATGCAGATAGAGGGAAAGCCCCTTCCATAGGCCTGTTGATCTCTAAGGGCCCTTAATTCAAAATTCTCTTTATTCCAATGAGTCATAATTTCAAGTGAAATTTCCTGACTTCCTTCACTTGATTGCTGTTAGGTCTGGATCCGAGAGAGAGACACATATACCCTCATGTGTTGCAAAATACTGTTTATTTTGGGTGCAGATTAATGTGGAGACGAAAAAGCCTCGACGACGCTGAGGGAGGGTAAAACCTTGGATTTTACAGAGGGTTTCTCAGGGGGGACTGAGTAACTGGGCCAGAACAGCCACTGCAATAAAAATATTTTTAGGCTCATGCACTCTGGGAGGGCGATGCTGGTGGATCACTCAAGGTCAGGAGTTCGAAACCAGCCTAAGCAAGAGTGAGACCCCATCTCTACTAAAAAAACAAAAAGAAATTAATTGGCCAACTAAAAATAAATACAAAAAAAATTAGCTGGGCATGGTGGCGCATGCCTGTAGTCCTACCTACTCAGGAGGCTGAGGCAGGAGGATCGCTTGAGCCCAGGAGTTTGAGGTTGCTGTGAGCTAGGCTGATGCCACGGCACTCTAGCCTGGGCAACAGAGCCAGACTCTGTCTGAAAAATAAAATAAAATAAAAAATAAAATAAGGCCGGGCGCTGTGGCTCACGCCTGTAATCCTAGCTCTTGGGAGGCCGAGGCGGGTGGATTGCTCAAGGTCAGGAGTTCAAAACCAGCCTGAGCAAGAGCGAGACCCCGTCTCTACTATAAATAGAAAGAAATTAATTGGCCAACTGATATATATATAAAAAATTAGCCGGGCATGGTGGCGCATGCCTGTAGTCCCAGCTACCCGGGAGGCTGAGGCAGAAGGATCACTCGAGCCCAGGAGTTTGAGGTTGCTGTGAGCTAGGCTGACGCCACGGCACTCACTCTAGCCTGGGCAACAAAGCGAGACTCTGTCTCAAAAAAAAAAAATAAAATAAAATAAAAAAATAAAATAAAAATATTTTTAGAACTGGGGTATTATAAGGAAAAAAAAGAAAAAGAAAGTATAAAATTTTTTAAATTAAAAATAAATATTTTTAAACAACCAGTTTCTGGGACCCCTGCCTCAGTCTCATCCTGTAGAGGTAAGGGAGGGGGGTAGTTTCCTCCTCATCAGTGGGGATAAGAATGTCGCAGCTGTCTGCTAGATTTCACAGTCTCCTGGGACTCTCCAGACTCCTGAAGCTATTGTTTCACAAACCTCAGTTTTCTGTTTACCACATTGAGTCCCATACATATCTTTTGAATTTTCACCTGGAACAAACCTAACAATTACATCTGTAAAGGCCCTGTCTCCAAATAATATCACATTGTGAGCAATTGGGGTGGGACTTCAGCATATTTCTGGTGGGGGGATACAATCTAGCCCTAGCAGACCCCTAGGCAACTATGTGTATGTTCCGACAAGTGTACAGCAAGTATAACAGCAAGTGTTAACAGCTACTGACCAGGGAAAGAACAGAGTGGCACACGGAGGGTCAGAGAATCAGCCTTTATTCCACTAGTGGGATCAGAGGGGCATACCACCAAATTCTCAGCACCACTTCCTTGTTCTCCTCCAGTTTTATACACTTCTTGGGGTTACACACAACCAATAAACTATGAGCATGATGAATTGCCCAATCGGCAGTGGGATTCAAAAGCTTCCAATCAGCAACAAGCTTTACATCCAATCAGCAACAAACTTTAATATCCAATCAGCAACAAGCTTTACATCCAATCAGCAGTGGGATTCAAAAAGTATCCTATCAGTAGTAAGTTCAGCCATGGGATCCTGGGGTGGGGGTTTTTCCCTATCATTGCCCCCTTTTGATGCCCTTATAAGTTTACGCAGCGGCATCAACCTCTCTATGAATCTAATAACTGCATTGGGTAAGCTGGGTCCCATGGTTACCATCAGAAGGATCTTTTAGCCCTTTGACTTTGGTAGTTACAGTTCCTGATTGGTTTACATAGTAACAGCATTCTTTCTCCAGAGAGCCCCAACCAACACAGAGTCACCCCCATGTAGACCCAGAAAAGGATTACCAAGAAGCAAGTTAGTTCAGTCTCTTGGGGCAGAGGCCCCGAGTCCAATTCCCAAGAAGACTGTCAGTATTCCTATAAGAGTCCAGGCCAGTGGTCCCATTCGGTCCTTGGCTTCCAGCCAGATTCAGGGGCAATCCGTTTACATTGGCCCTTTTGTCTTGGGCATACCCGAGAGCTTGGATGAGCGCCCATAACTCTGCCCTCTGGGCTGACCATCCCTGAGGCAGAGGGGCTGACATGATGACTTCACTCTCTGTGGTGACTGCGTAGCCAGCCAACTGTTTGTCATCTTGGGTGTAGCTGCTGCCGTCCGTGTAGAGCTCCAGGTCAGGCGCCAGCAACGGACTATCTTTCAAGTCTGGCCGGCTTGCATAGGTCTCTTCCACGGCCTCGGCACAGTCATGGTCTGGGGGCCCTGGCCCGGTAGGAGGGAAGGTGGCAGGGTTTAAGGTCCACACAGTCTCGATGGTGACTCGTGGGTTTTCACACAGCAGTCCCTGGTACTGCGCCAGCTGACTGCTAGAAAGCCATCGGTGCCCCGATGTGTTCATCAAAGCCACTACTGCGTGCGGGACCTGCACACAGATGTTTTGCCCAAGTGTAAGCTTGTCCACCTCCTTGATTAGCAAGACGGTTGCCGCCAGTGCTCGCAGGCAAGGCGCCTTCCCAACGCTACCGAGTCCAGCTGTTAGGACAGATAGGCTACTGGCCTCTGCCAGAGGCCCACAGTCTGCGTCAGTACCCCCATAGCTACCTGCTTCTTCTCACCTCTGAGGGAAGCCTGTTCAGCCTCCTCAAGCTGGGCCTGGAGCTCCCGCCCCGTCTGTTCCAGTGACTTTTTCATCTGTTCCAGGTGTGCACTTGTGTCCTGCTCCTTCTTCAGCTCCTCAGCCATCATGGCGGCATTGGTGATGGCCTTTTTGGCCTTCTCCTCTGCCTCCCGCCTCTTCTGGGCAGTCTCCTCCACCTCCCCACTCAGCTAGGCCAAATCTGCCTCGAGCTTCTTCTTCTGGTTCAGGAGGCCTGTGTTCTGTGAATGCCGGAGGTTGAGGCATTCGGTGGCCTCCAACAGCTCCTGCTCCACCAGCCACCAGCTGCACTCGCCCTGCTCCAGAGTAGCCCGCAGCTCCTCCAGCTCAGAAGCCAGCAGCGCAGCCCAGCGCTCCAGGGCCTGCGCCTGCTCTCGGAGGTCAGCTGCCAGCCGCTGCTCCTCAGCCCGCCCTGCCTGCTCCTCCTTCAGCTGGGCCTGCAGCAGCCGTGTAGCCGCCTGGGCCTCCATGGCCTGACAGGTAGCATGGCCTAGCTGCAGCTCCAGGTCATTGAGGTCACCCTCCTTCTTCTTGAGCCTCAGTGCTTCATTGCAGGCCCGGGTCTCAGCATCCAGGGAGGCCTGCAGGGACTCCACTGCCCGCTGGTGGTTGTGCCTCAGGTTAGTGCACGCCTTATCTTTCTCTGCCAGCTTCTTTTTGGTCCTCTGGATGGCGTCTGCCTCATACTTGCTCAGCAAGTTCCATCCCAAGAGAGGCACCAGACAGTCTGGCATGTAGAGGACCTCGTGCCTTATCTGATGGCCCCCTATTTGGCATACCCAGGACTGACAGAAGGGTCTGGCTACCCAAGTCCTGATAGCTCCAACTATAGTTGTTTCCCACTTTGCAAGCAGGGCCACAGAGGTTGTCACAACTGAGTGTTCTGCTCCAGTGTCCACCATGAATGCCATTTGTGGGCCCCCTACTTTCATCTTCACCGTAGGTTCCCGAGGGCCAAGATTGAAGGAATCCAGTCGGCCCAACTAGGAGTCAATGCGAGCCCCACTAGCTCTTGGGCTTCTGGTTTCTGCTGGATAGTCCCAAATGGGCCCTCCCTTGCAACAGGTGACTTCTCTAGTGGGGGCATTCATTCTTCCAGTGGCTGAACCCCTTGTAATTGGTGCACTGGTCTCTTGCCAAGGGTGCCTGTCCTCAGGTTCCCCTCTTTCGTGGGGGTCCAGGCCGCTTGGACAGGTCAGGTCTACTAAGGGCAGCAGCCAGGAGAGTGGCCTTTTTCTTCATCCTCTGATCTTTCTCCCTCTTAGGGGTCTGGTCCGGTTGACATACACCTTCTGGGCTACCTCCATTAACTGTGTGATGCTCATGCCTGTGAATCCTTTGAGTTTCTGCAGCTTCCTCCGGATGCCGGAGGCCGATTGCCTGACGAATGCTGCATTCACCATTCTCTGGTCTTCGGCTGCTTCCGGGTCAATAGGTGTGTATATCCAGTATGCCTTACAGAGATGCTTGTAGAAGTCATAGGGTGACTCCTCCTCTGGCTTCTGGGTAATTAGTGCAACCTTGTTCATGTTGGTCGGCTTTTTGGCCCCTTCCCGCACTCCTTGGAGAAGAGCCTCTCGGTACCGCTCAAGTGCCGCTTGTCCTTCTGGTACATTGAAATCCCACTCTGGGTTGATCTCGGGCACCACTCGTGATGCCCATTGTTCCACATCCAGGGTGCCCGCCGGCACCCATTCCTGCAGCCATTTCCGAGCGCCCGTCATGATCCGACGCCGTTCTTCGGTACTGAAGAGGGTCAGCAGGAGTTGCCGGCAATCTTCCCACATGGGGCAGTGAGTCTGGGAGATAGTTTCCAGGAGGTTGATGAGGGCCTGCAGTTTCTCCGAGTAGGACAGGGTATGGTGTTTCCAGTTCAATAGGTCAGTGGTGGAGAAAGACTGATAGATAATACAGGGCAGGTTGCCCCAGCTGGATGGTTCTGTCATCCCGAACCGGCGGCTGACCTTGCATTTCATGCAGAGGCATCTGGAAGCCCAGGGTATGGGGTTGGGCAGACCGCAACCAGCAGACCAGTGATGGAGATGCCAGTGGTGGAGAAACCAATGGTGGTGGGGTGGCGGGTGCAGTTGGGGGTGCCGGGAGGGTGGCGTGACTTATGGGTTGTAAGGCAGTGGTGGGTCCTCGATCTGGTCTCCTTGATGTATTGGCTTTGCCTTGAGATCAGGGACCCTCTGAGCCGCTAGAACCCTACTCTGTCCCTCATCAGCGCAGAACCAAACCCAAAGGGTCATAGTTTGGGCAATCTCTAGCCATGAATCTATGTACGGGAATTGATCTGGGTGGCCCGGAGTCCCAGTCACCATTGTCCATACTGAACATATGAAATTTATCAGCATGCACTTTAGAACTGTTGGCTTCAATTCGGACTCTCCCATATTTTAACTGGTTTAACCAGAACTCCCGTTCCCTACACCACCGACAACACTCCTTTTCTGAACCTTGTCCCTGCCCAGACTCTGGTCCCTGCTCTGGCTCCTCCCCTTTCTCTTTCGTCACAAGACAGACAAGGGGTAGGGGCTTCTCTCAGGGGTCTGCCTGGCTGTGTCCTTCGCAGGAACTTAGGCACATCTTGGCTAAGATGTACCCGTATAAAGCCCGGGCACGGTCACTCCCTATCACAGGGAGTGAATTGCCATTATGCTGTACGGCACCACCACAGAACCGCAGGTTAGGACCCCCTCAAACCCCGTAGCCGAAGCTGTGGGGCTTCAGACACAATGACAGCAAACAGTCACTGTGTCCCATCCACTCACACATTCACACAGAGGTTACATATTCCCTCCCCTGGGGGGTCCCTATCCTTAGGAGGTGACCAAGTTCCTCTCCTTTCTCCCTGATGGGGCCTACCCTTAGGAGGTGATCAGGCTCCTCTTCTGTCCCGCTGATGGGCCTATCTTGGGCGGGTCCTGGGACCCTACCTTGTCCAACATCCTGGCCTTGGTCTGACTGCTCCTTCCCTCCGGAGTGTCCTGGTGAGTCCGAGGCTCTGCGGCCCGTGCGAGGTCCTGAGGAGAGAAGATTCCCGCAAATGGTGGTTCAGCGCCGGCTTGTCTCAGTCTCGTAGAGGTCCCACCCTTGCCATGCTTGTCTCCTATCCGGTGGCTTCAAGGGGCCGGCACGGTAGGCTTTCCCGGTCAGGGAACCAAAATGTTCCAGCAAGTGTACAGCAAGTGTAACGGCAAGTGTTAACAGCTACTGAACAGAGAAAGAACCGAGTGGCACACAGAGGGTTGGAGAATCAGCCTTTATTCCGCTGGCAGGCTCAAAGGGGCATGCCACCAAATTCTGAGCACCGCTTCCTTGTTCTCCTCCAGTTTTATACACTTCTTGAGGTTACATGCAACCAATAAACTATGAGCATGAGGAATTGTCCAATCAACGGTGGGATTCAAAAAGCGTCCAATGAAGGCCGGGCGCTGTGGCTCACGCCTGTAATCCTAGCTCTTGGGAGGCCGAGGCGGGCGGATTGCTCAAGGTCAGGAGTTCAAAACCAGCCTGAGCAAGAGCGAGACCCCGTCTCTACTATAAAATAGAAATAAATTAATTGGCCAACTGATATATATATATAAAAATTAGCCGGGCATGGTGGCGCATGCCTGTAGTCCCAGCTACTCGGGAGGCTGAGGCAGAAGGATCACTCGAGCCCAGGAGTTTGAGGTTGCTGTGAGCTAGGCTGACGCCACGGCACTCACTCTAGCCTGGGCAACAAAGCGAGACTCTGTCTCAAAAAAAAAAAAAAAAAAAAAAAGCGTCCAATGAGCAACAAGCTTTCCACCCAATCAGCAACAAGCTTTAATATCCAATCAGCAACAAACTTTACATACAATAAGCAGTGGGATTCAAAAAGTATTCTATCAGTAGTGAGTTCAATCATGGGGCCCCAGGGTGGGGTTTTTTCCCTATCATGTAGAATGCTGGATCCCAGCTTGTCCTCCTGCCCCTCCCCTGCCACGGCTGACTGGAGAAGGGGTGGACACCTAACTCAAGATGCATCAGTCAGGCTGCTGCTCTCAGGAATTTGGATTTGGGACTGAGAAACATACAGGGTGCGGTTGTAGCTGGAACTGTGGCATGAGGACTGGGAGCCACAGAGCACTACTTTCCACCCTGCGGAGCAGAACAGCAGAGCAAGGTGTCTGCAGAGGGGACACTGCAGCAGGTGCACAGGGAGGGAGGGAGAGGAGGGAGCGCTGACAGTCTGCGCCATCCCCACTTACTGAACACCTCGGGCGTGCAAGGTGCAGAGCAACGGCTTGCTATCCACTAGCCATGGCACCGTCTTAGCGTACGTCATCCCCGGGTTCAAAATGAGGAACGTGGGGCCCAGAAAGGCGACACTGCTTTCCCACAGTCACCAGCTATGAAGCAGCAGACCAGGTTTCGCACCTGCCTGAGGTCACAGCCCTGTACCCCAGTGACCACACTAGATGGCTGCCCCGGGTCCTGTCCCACCCTGAGGCCCAGGTGCACTTTTGTGCTTGAGTCCATGACACATCTCTGTGACACTGTAGTACAGTACACTCATCCTACCTGTGTGGATCACGTTGTACATGTTTAGCATACGCCTGCGTACATGTGCCCAGTTCAGGATGTAGGACATTTCCAGCCCCTGGAAGGCTCCCTCCTAATGCAACCCAGTCAATGTCCCCAAAGGTAACCACCTCTCTGTCCTCTCTGCCACCATAGGTAATCATGTGTTTTTTACTAAGTCTTATGAGTCTCTCTGTCCTGCAACCTGAGCATCCTAATTCAGTGTCTTTCAAACACTGAGTTGAAAGCTATTAGTGGTTTCTAACATCAGGCATTGTCTCTTTTTTTTTGCCTTTTTTAATAAAATAGAAAAGAAAAGAATAGAAAATACCAGTGTGTCATATGTGGTCAGTTTTATTGAAACTTTCATAGTACTGTCGTGTGTGTGTGTGTGTGTGTATGGCTCTGTGTACTGCGCAATAATGAAAAGTGCATTTGTCAGTACGAGTCTTATCAAAAATATTTCACAGACACTGCACTGACTACCACAGGGGCCGAGGACACTCAGGGCCTGTTCTCTGTCCCAAGCATGGAGAGTGGCCCTTGTCTCTGACAGGTGATGAGGCCTCTAGAGGACACATGACACCTCCCTGCCCTCCATGTCCATCTGTGAGGTGACTCTGGCTTGACTCCCCACTGGGCTGAGAGTCCACATTGAACCCCAAGGAGGTGGCTGATGCAATCAGGTATGATGGCAACAGGCTGGCTCTGAGCTGAGGTACGCAGTGGACCTTTGGCTACCTCGGCCCAGGGCAGCCCCTCCTGCCCTAGTACTTCCCTTAGGCCCCAGCGTCTTCCTGCCGCCCTCCAGGTCACTTGGGACTGGCTTGTGTCCTCCTGGCCTAGGGCATCCTCTTGACTGCTAAGGTTCCATGGTGGCCAAGAGAAAGGCAGCCTGACATGCTCAGGAAGGGCTGGAGGCACCCTCAAGGGACAGAGACTTTTTACACTGGAGTTGTACATGGTTCTTTGTACAAATCTTACAGCTTTTCTGTGAACTTCAAATAATTTCAAAATAAAAAGCAAAAAAAATAAAAATAAAAAACTAATGTAAAACAAGCAATCACCTTCTAGAGACTTCTTCCTTCCCTGTGGACATTTCTGGCCAGGAATAAGAAGGGCAGTCCTGTCACTGATGGGTACCTGTGTTCTTAGGGGACAGATGAGACGTGATCCCCCCCCATGCTCCACTGACACCACACGTTATCTGCACTGCATGCAGTAGGTTCTTGGATACATCCAGTATTAACCCACTAAATCAATATAAGGCTTAGTGCCCAGGCATGTGACAGTGGCTTATTATAGGAACAAACACCTCCCAGATATGTGACTACTCCCTGGAAGTGTTACGCTCAGAAATGTCCCCATCCCCAATGTCTCACTGAGGACTGCCTCCCTCTGCAGGTCCAGCTCCAGGGTGTCCTCAACACAGCAGCCAAGGGGCGGGTACAGTTGCTCAGTCCTGTAATTCTAGCACTTTTGGAGGCAAAGGTGGGAGTGTCACTTGAGGTCTGGAGTTTGAGATAAGCATGGACACCATTGTGAGACCCTCTCTCTATGAAGAAAATTTTTTTTAAAAGTTCCCAGGTGTGCTGGGGCATGTTTGTGGTCCTACTTACTCATGAGGCTGAGGCAGGAGGATCCCTTGAGCCCAGGAACTCAAGGTCACACTGATATGATTTCAGTGGCCCCTGAAAGAGTCTCCCATCTCCAACATAGCTCCCATGTCCTACCATGGCTAAACTGTGACAGTTGCCACTTCTTTTTTTATAGTATTTATTTTTGTTTTAGGTACAGGGAGTCACTCTATCACCCTCCTGGGCTCAAGCCATCCTCCCACCTCAACCTCAGCTGGGATTACCAGCACTCTTGGCCACAGCCCACTTGTTTCCATTCTCTAATGCAAACACTACCGGGAAAGGTAACAGGATTAACTGGTAGTTAGCCCTTGACCTTGTATGTCACTCCAGTTACCAACTCTGCTCTTCTTCCTCACAGAAATATGCTCAAGACTAGCCAGCATAGTTCACTGGGTCCTAGGAGGTGGATGCAACAGTACAGGCAGAGGAAAAAGAAAACAATGCATTTTCATTCCTTCCTTCCACAAATATTCATGGAGAAGCTGCTGTGTCCCCAGCACTGTGCCGAGAACTGGGGACACAGCTGTGGGAGGGACTGACACCATCTGAGCCCTCATCGAGCTTACAGTCTACTACAGGTCAAAAATCATCTATGACACACGAACATGTTACAACCGTGATTTGGTGTTGGAAGGAGAGTTGGCTGAGACACATAATAGGGGGAACCCTCAGGACTTCCTGAGGTGGTGGCCATGGGGCTGACATAGAAGGGATGACTAGGTGGATGTCACACATCCACCTGAATGCACACACAGGTATACCGTGGTGCTCTGGGGATGCTCTTTAACATAAATTGTATCTCTCTAGTCTACTGTTCTGCAACAAGTGGTTGTCACTCACCAGTGTGTCTGGGAGATTAGCAAACACTTACTGAGCACCCACCCTGTGCCAGGCACCACTCTAGGAGCTGGAGAGTTCTTAGTAAACCACATAGACAAAATTTCCTGCCTTATGGAGCTTATGTTCAAGAATAAAAAAAATGAGTAAAACACATAGTTTCCTAGTGTTGCCAAAAACTCAGCCACTAGTGCGTGACCCAGAATCACAGCAACAAGGACAAGCAGTTGGGGATGAAGGGAAGAGAATGTACTTTTCAAAAGAGGATAAATGGCAGACTTTCTCCTCTCAAAATCCCAAATTTCCCAAACATAAGCAGAAATGCAGAGCTTTTAAAGGGAGGGTTCTCAGCTTCAGGCAATCACAGTGGTTAACTATTGTAATCATCCCATCTCTGCCACACACAAAGCCTGTGACTTCTGCCAGCCACCCATCTGGGGGACTGGCACCACCTTGGACTTTTAAAAACACACTTAAACTGCCTCAGGGATGCAGGCCAGGCAGCAAGTCCCCAAAAGAGTTGAGGAAGTATTAAAGAGACAAAAAAATATCTCCTTCCCCCCTCCCCCAGACAATTCCTTTTTGCACTACGTTCAATGAATCCTAGGAGAAAACACAGCAGAGAAGGGAGAGCGGGCGAGAGGCAATGGCACGGGAGTTGCGATTTGAAATCGATGGTCAAGCAAGGCCTCAGCACGAACACCTGAATGACAGGTGACCGCGAGCCAAACAGATGTCTGGGGAAAGAGCATTCCAGTGCAGGAGCGTGCCTGGATGTCACAGGAATGGCAAGCACATTAGCCACTGCCGGGCGCAGGGTGGGTGAGGAGGTGAGCGGTTGAAATGAGGACTTGGGCTTTTGCTTGGGGGAAGATGGAGCCATCAGGCACTTCTGAGCAGAGAAGTGACAAGATCCGCTTTATGTCATGCAGGCTCCCCTGTGAAATCCGGGAGGCCAGTTGGGAGGCTGTGCAGTAACTAGGGTGCGAGATAGCGGTGGCTCAGATCCCGTGAGAGAGTGAAGCAGGTGAGAAGTGGGTGGCCTAAGGGGACATATTGAAGGGGGAGCTGACAGGATTGACTGATGACTTGGATGCAGGGTGTGAGATGGCCCTAAGGTTTTGGCCTGTAAGACTGCAGGAATGCAATCACCCTCTCTCTTTTTTTTTTTTTTACTTTTGCCTGAAGTTTTTTTTTTTTTTTATTTCGGCATATTATGGGGGTACAGATTTTAAGGTTTCAATAAATGCCCATTTCCCCCCCTCCCCCCAAAAGTCTGAGTCTCCATCATGACCATCCCCCAGATGGTGCACATCTCACTCATTATGTATGTCTATACCCACCCCCCTCCCCTCTCCCCCCCTGCCCAATACCCTATTGCTGTAGTACCTATGTGTCCACTTAGGTGCTACTCAGTTAATACCAGTTTGCTGGAGAATATATCTGGTGCTTGTTTTTCCATTCTTGGGATACTTCACTTAGTAGTATGGGTTCCAGCTCTAACCAGGAAAATATAAGATGTGCTATATCACCATTGTTTCTTAGAGCTGAATAGTACTCCATGGTATACATATACCACATTTTATTAATCCATTCTTTGATTGATGGACACTTGGGCTGTTTCCACAGCCTTGCAATTATGAATTGTGCTGCTATAAACATTCGAGTGCAGGTGTCTTTTTTGTAGAGTGTCATTGGATCATTTGGGTAGATGCCCAGCAATGGGATTGCTGGATCAAATGGTAGATTCAATTGTATCACTTTAAGGTATCTCCATATTGCTTTCCACAGAGGTTGAACTAGTTTGCAGTCCCAACAGCAGTGTAGGAGTGTTCCTCTCTCTCTGCAACCACGCCAGCATTTATTGTTTGGAGATTTTTTGATAAAGGCCATTCTCACTGGGGCTAAGTGATATCTCATTGTGGTTTTGATTTGCATTTCCCTGATGATTAGAGATGTTGAGCATTTCTTCATATGTTTGTTGGCCATTCTTCTGTCTTCTTTAGAAAAGTTTCTGTTCAAGTCCTTTGCCCACTTTTTAATGGGGTTATTTGATTTTTTCTTCCTGATTTTCGTGAGTTCTAAGTATATTCTAGTTATCAGTCCCTTATCGGATGCATAGGATGCAAAAATTTTCTCCCATTCTGTAGGTTGTCTGTTTACTTTCATGACTATTTCTTTGGCTGTGCAGAAGCTTTGTAGTTTGATCATGTCCCATTTATTTATTTTTGTTGCTGCTGTGATTGCCTTTGGGGACTTCTTCATAAACTCTTTGCCCAGGCCGATGTCTAGGAGAGTGTTTCCAACTTTTTCCTCTAGAGTTCTAATACTTTCATACCTTAGGTTTAAGTCTGTTATCCAGCGTGAGTTGGTTTTTGTGAGAGGTGAAAGGTGTGGGTCCTGTTTTAGCCTTCTACAAGTGGCTATCCAGTTTTCCCAGCACCATTTATTGAAAAGGGATTCTTTTCCCCAGCGTATGTTTTTGTCTGCTTTGTCAAAGATTAGATGGCTATATGAGGATGGTTTTATATCAGGATTCTCACATCTGTTCCACTGGTCAATATTCCTATTTTTGTGCCAATACCATATTGTTTTAATTACTACAGCTTTGTAGTATAGTTTGATACCTGGCATATTAATGCCTCCCATTTTGTTTTTGTTGCCTAGAATTGCTCTTGATATTCGGGGTCTTCTTTGGTTCCATACGAAGCGTAAAATTATTTTTTCTATATCTGTGAAGAATGCTGATGGGATTTTAATAGGTATTGCATTGAATCTGTAGATCAGTTTGGGTAGTATAGACATTTTGATGATATTGAGTCTGCCGATCCCCGAGCATGGTATGGATTTCCATCTGTTTACATCCTCTGCTATTTCCTTCCTCAGTGTTTCATAGTTCTCCCTGTAGAGGTCTTTTACGTCCTTGGTTAAGTATATTCCTAGGTACTTTAATTTCTTTGTTGCTATTGTGAAGGGAATTGAGTCTTTGATTTGGTTCTCAATTAGATTGTTGTTGGCGTATATCAATGCCTCTGATTTCTGTGTATTGATTTTGTATCCTGAGACTTTACTAAATTCATTGATCAGTTCTAGGAGTTTCTTGGTTGAATCCTTGGGGTTTTCTAGACACAATATCATATCATCAGCAAACAGTGAAAGTTTGATCTCTTCTGCCCCTATTTGGATACCTTTGATTCCATTTTCCTGTCTGATTGCTGTAGCCAAGACTTCCAGCACTATGTTGAACAGAAGTGGAGATAGTGGGCAGCCTTGTCTGGTTCCAGTTCTAAGTGGGAATGATTTCAATCTTTCCCCATTCAGTATGATGTTGGCTATGGGTCTGTCATATATGGCTTGTATCATTTTTAGGTATGTCCCTTCTATGCCTATTTTCTTAAGTGTTCGTATCATGAAAGGGTGTTGAATTTTGTCAAAAGCTTTTTCTGCATCTATTGAAAGAATCATGTGGTCTTTGTTTTTGCTTCTGTTTATGTGGTGAATTGCATTTATAGATTTACTTATGTTGAACCATCCCTGCATCCCTGGGATGAAGCCCACTTGGTCGTGGTGGATTATTTTTTTGATAAGTGTCTGGATTCGGTTAGCTAAGATTTTGTTGAAAATTTTTGCATCTATATTCATTAGGGATATTGGTCTGTAGTTTTCTTTTTTTGCTGCATCCTTTCCTGGTTTTGGTATCAGAGTAATATTCGCTTCATAAAAGGTGTTGGGGAGGTTTCCGTTCTTCTCGATGTTGTGGAATAGTTTCTGCAAGATAGGTACTAGTTCTTCTTTGTGCAATCACCCTCTCTGAAATGAGGAAGATTGTTGGAGGCTCAGGTTTCAATGTCAGGGAGTTGGCATTGCGCCCGTTCAGCATGACCTGGCTGTGCAGGTGGTGAGGCCACGGGGGCCATTGGCTATACAAGTCTGCAGTTGAGGACGGAGGTCCTGACTGGAGATCGGGATGTGGGACTTGTCCAGGACGGAGAGGCAAGAACCACGTGCAGCGTTTATGTAAAACCTTGGGTCAGGATAAGACCAGCGGGAAACACTAGGGAGGAAAGGAGGTCTGAGGACACAGCCCTGGGGCACCCCACCGTTTAGAAGTCAGGAGATGAGGAGGAGCCCACCAAGGAGACGGAGAACCTGTGAGCGAGGAGGAAAGCCAGGGGGTGTGGTGTCCTGGAGGAGCAGGGAGAGGCCAGCTCTATCCATTATGCAGATGGGACAAGGCAGAGGAGAATGCAGACAGTCGATCATTGGGTCATGTTATAGCATGTCAGTTGTGATGATCTAAAGTAGAACTTTGGTGGAGTGGTGGGGCAAAAGCTTGGTAGGAGTATGTAAAAGAGAGGGTTGGAGGGGGAAGACAGGAGGCAGCAAGTCTAGATCATTCTTTTGAACAGTTTAGAAAAAGGGAAGGAGAGACCTGACAGAGGAGTGAAAGGAAACCATTTTTCTTTTTCTTCCATTGAAGTATAAACAGCATATTTGTGTCCTAATAGAGATGATTCAGTCAGAGGGAAAAATTGATGATACAGGAGAGAGGGGATGTCTTCGTCCATTGGAGCTGCTATAACAAACTACCCGTGGTGGGGTAATTTATAAACCACAGAAATGTATTGCTAGTGGTTCTGGAGGTTGGGAAGTTCAAGATCAATGCACCAGCAGAGTGGGTGTGTGAAGAGGGTGTGGTCCTCATAGATGGTGCCTGCTCTGTGTCCTCACATGGTAGGAGGAGCCAAAGGGGCTAGGGTGCTTCTTTCAACCTCTTTTACAAGGTAACTAATCCCTTTCATGGGGGCTTTCCCTTCACGACTTCATCACTTCCAAAAGAACCCACCTCTGTTCCACACATGACTTTTGGGGAGTTGCAATCAGACCCCAGCATTGGAGAAGTCCTGGAGCAAGGTCTTTGGGTAGGATCGAATGCAGAGATGGAGCATAGACAGTTCACAGTAGTAACAGGACTTTGCATAAGTTCAGTGTAGACTCTTCCACACCAAAGCCTGGAAAAGCCCTTAGCAGTGATGCACTCCGACCTTCTTTTGCATGCAGGAATTCCTCCATGCAGCCCCCCAGAATAGCCCACCCTCTACTCGAACATCTCTAGTGATGACCAACTTGCTACTTTCCAAAGCAGCCTCTGCATTGTAAGTCTCCTGTCGTGGTCAGGTAGGTCTTCTTAACAAAACTGTGCCAAATCTGCCTCTCTTTCATAGTACTGTTGTGTGTTTGTATGACTGTGTGTGTGTGTGTGTATGACTGTATGTACTGCATCATAATGAATAATGCAGTGCTCAGTATGGGTCTCATTGAAAATACTTCACAGACACTGCACTAACTACCACAGGGGCCGAGAAGACTCAGCACCTCTTCTCTGTCCCAGGCATAGAAAGTGTCCATGTCCTCTGACCAGCAGTGAGGCCTATAGAGGACACATGACACCTCCCTGTCCCCCTGGTCTGTCTGTGAGGTGACTCTGGCTTGACTCCCCACCAGGCTGAGTGTACCCATTGAGTGTACTCACCCCCAAGGAGGTGGCTGATGCAATCAGGTACGATGGCAATGGGCTGGCTCTGAGCTGAGGTACGCAGTGGACCTTTGGCTACCTCGGCCCAGGGCAGCCCCTCCTGCCCTAGGACTTCCCTTAGGCCCCAGCGTCTTCTAGCCACCCTCCAGGTCACTTGGGACCAGCTGTATTGATAATACATTTTATCAATCGCTGTGCACAGACTTTTTTCTATTTTAAGCTCGATCTGCAGGACACACCACCACAAGCCACACCTATTTACTTACATTTATTAAGGGGGAAGAGAAAAAGAGAGAAAGTAAGAGAAAAGTACCGCCGGGGAAGAACACAAAAGAGTAACCATGTAATCATCCCACTAGGACCCCATTATCAGCACCGGAGGCTTATCATCTCGGGTAATCTCAACACTGGAGGGAGGCTAATCCTCAGGGACAGTCTCAGACAGCGGTGAAGGCAACAACACGCTGTGATATCAAGCAGGTAGACAGCAGAGGTTGAATAGGAAGAAATGGCGGCCCTCTGGGGGCTTTTCTATGCTGTTTATATAGCGGTTGGAACAAAGGAAGGCTTTGGTGCCAAAAAGGTGTATGCTCTGGTCATGTGAGGTCCCGGATCTGGCCAGGAGCCGGGGCCTATAGTGACTGGTCTCACATAATGCTTCTGGGCATGAGCCTAGGATAAACATTCCTAGGCACATAGCTCAGAGCTATCAATTCCCATTCCCTCAAGAAGTGGCCGGCTTCTCCAGGGAATGGGTGTATACCTTGAGCCTTATAAATTTATATGACCCCCAAGCAGGCCTTAATATTCTGTACCTCAGTACACCGGCTTCCATCCCCTGGCCTAGACTGCTCTAGACATCCCCATCCTCTAGACTGCTCAGGATCCGTGGTGGCCGAGAGAAAGGCAGCCTGACATGCTCAGGAAGGGCTGGAGGCACCCTCAAGGGACAGAGACTTTTTACACTGGAGTTGTAAAAGGTTGTTTGTACAAATCTTACAGTTTATCTGTAAACTTGAAATAATTAAAAAAAAAAAAAAAGCAAACATCTAATGTAAAACAAGCAATTACCTTCTGGAGACTTCTTCCATCCTTGTCGACATATCTGACCAGGAAGAGGAGGGGCAGCTCAGTGACAGGTGGGCACCAGTGTTCCTAGGGGACAGCTAAGGCCTGATCACTCCATCCCGTCCATCACCTCCGTCTACTGCTCTGACCTGCACACGACAGGTAGACAGATCCTGTGGTAGACAGACCCTGTGGTAGACAGATCCCGCATTAACCCACTAAATCAATATAGGACTCAGTGCTAAATCAGTGTAGGCCTTATTGTCCAGGCATGTGACAGTGGCTTATTGCTGGAACTAACACATCACAACTATGTGACTCCTCCACACATGTGTCACCCCCAGAAATGTCCCCGTCCTGAGTGTCTGATGGAGGACTGCCTTCCTGTGCATACCGAGCTCCAGTGTGTCCTCAACACAGCAGCCAGGGGACAGGCACAGTGGCTCACACCTGTAATCCTAGCACTCACAGGCCCAGGTGGAAGGATTACTTGAGGCCAGGACTTTGAGACCAGCCTGATCATTATAGGAAGACCCTCTCCCCACAGAAAATTTTGGTAGCAGAGTTAGCAGGTATAGTGGTGCGTGTCTGCACTCCTAGTTACTGTTGAGGTTGGAGAAACAGTATCCCTTGAGCCCAGGAACTCAGGTTACAGTGAGCTACATTAATGCAACTGCACTCCAGCCTGAGCATCACAGTGAGACCCCATGTCAAAAATAAAAAAAGAAAGGAAAAAAGAAAAACAACATCAGCCAAGGCACCTTTCCAAACCACAAACATGCCACTTCCCTGTGAAAGCCGTGCACAGAGCCCTCCCCGTTGCCTGGCCATGGAGTCCCAGCTGCTACTACAGGCCCAGGCCTCCCCTTCCAGCCTCTGCTCCCGGCAACGCCAACCGCGTACAGCAAAGCAGAACTCCCCGCTGTCCCCCCACACTCCGTGCAGGTTCCCGTCTCTGTGCCTTTGCTCACGGTGCTCCTCTGCCCAAAAGCCCTTCCTTCAGAGTCCCCTACCCCCTGTGACAAGGGTGGGTCCTACTCATGCCTTAAGAGTGGGCTCAAGGCACATCCCCTCCACCCCCAGGCTGGGTCAGGGCCCCTCCCCTGGGCTCCCCCAGTGCTTCCTCCTCTCAGAGCACTTACCGTGTCGCCTGAAATCTCCTGCTCCTCTGTCTCCCCCACTCAAGGGCAGGGACCATGTCAGCCCCAGTCTCCTCTCTACCCCCAGCCCTAGCACTGTGCCTGGCACACAGTGTGCCCTGCAGAAATACTCAGTCAACACAGCTGAGCTCGTGAACACGAAGCCGGTGAGGCTCAGGGAGGACCTGTGCATTCACCTGACACTGCGGCCACTCGGCCACTCGTTGTCAGTACAAGTCTGGCTCTTCTCCCAGTCACAGCCCACACCAGCTCTGGCCTCAGCCCTAGTTAAGGTGGACTGGGGCTGGGGGCTGATGTGAGTCACACGTGAAAGAGTCTCCCACCTCCAGCATGGCTCCCATCTCCTATCATGGCCAAAGTGTGAAACATGTCACTACTTTTCTTAAAATATTTATATTTCTAATAGATACAAAGTCTGCCTCTATAGCCCTCCTGGGCTCCAGTGATCCTCCCACCTCAGCATACTGAGTAGCCGGTATTACCGACACACACCACCACACCCGACTTATTTCCACTTCTCTAATGCAAACACTACAAGCAGAGGGAACACGTTTAACTGATAGTTAGTCCTGGACCCCATTGTCACTCCATTTATGAACTCCGCTCTTCTTCCTCACAGAAATAGCTCAAGAACTAGCCAGGATACTTCACTGCATCCTAGGAGGCGGATGCAACATTACAGGTTCAGGGAAAAGAAAACAATGTATTTTCATTCCTTCCCTCCTCAAATATTCATGGAGAAGCTGCTGTGTCCCCAGCACTGTGCTGCCAAGTAGGGACACAGCTGTGGGAGGGACTGACACCATCCCAGCCCTCATGCAGCTTAAAATTTAGTAGAGTCCAGGAATCAAGGATGACATAGAAACCTGTAAAGTTACAACCACAATCCGGTCTAGGAAGGACAGACAGTTGGCTGACAGCACATAATAGGGAGAAGCCTCAGGCCTTTTCTGAGGCGGTGGCCATGGACTCGTCATCTAAGGGATGACTACGTGTTAGTCAGCAAACAACTTCCCATAAAAAGAGGACAGGCCTGCACGGTATCTCAAACCTGTAATCCTGGTGCTTTGAGAGGCCAAGGTCGAAAGAATCCTTGAGGCAGGAGTTAAACACCACCCTGGGAAAAATAGTGAGACCTTGTCACTATAAAAATTAAAAAAAAAATTTTTGTGTAAAGGTCCTGGGATAGGAGGGAGCAGGGCATGTACCGACACAAAAGGATGCCAGTGGAAAGAATGTGGGTTAGTCCTGGAGGGAAACAGAAACTGAGGGGTGACAAGGCTGGAGAAGGAACAGAGCCACAGCACACAGGGCCTCAGAGGCCAGGCCAGGAATTGTGACTTTTAGTTTATCATGAAGGGAAAGCACTGAAGTACTTTCAGCAGGGAAACCAGCTCAGGGACCATGTGAAATGTCAGTGAGAAGGATGATGACAACAGTGACCTTGGGACGTAGGGAAGACGACAGAGTGTGGAGACCCGAAGAAGATCCACAGGCACAGAGCGTGGTGGGGAGTTAAGTGGGGGGAGAGGGAAGAAGGTGGAGATCTGGGTGCCGGAAGGGCCAGGGGTCTGGCGGGAGCGATCACGGGCTGGTTCTGTGCATGTGGGGTGGAGAGGTCTCTGACACGCTCAGGCTGAGATGTCACAGAGGCAGCCGGGTACACGGGTCTGCAGTGAGAGGGACATTTGGCCTGTGGATGTAACTTTGGGGGTCAGTGGCATGTAGGTGACATGGAAGCTGGGAAGACGACAGAGAAGAGGGAGAAGGACAGAGAGGGAGAGACAGGAAGGCCCAGGACCAAGACTTGAGGCCCCTGTGCATTTAGTGTCCTGGGAGAGAATATTGAGGCTGCAAAGAAGACAAAGCCACAGTCAGAGAGGTGGGAGGGACCCAAGGTGGGGTCTGTCACAGAAGCCGATGATGTCATCAGTGTCAATATCGGATAATTCCGGATTTTCAGAAGAGACCTGAAGAACGTCCTGTGGGTTCATGACATGGAAGTGACTAGTGACTTGCTGACTGGTGTTTCCGGGGAGGGGAGGAGGCAGAAGCCAGACTGCAGAGGGTGGAGGCGGGAGTGAGAGGGGAAGAAATGGAGGCAGTGACTAGAGGCCACCTAAGAAGTGCAGTTGGGATGGGGAAGAGGGACACATGGCAGTGGGTGGAGGGGGCTGTAGTGGGGTCACGGTGGGCATGTTGGTTTTTCATGACAGTCTTCATCAGGCCTTAGGAAGGCTAGTGTAACAGAGGAAAGGGCCTCAAAATGTGCCAAAAATGTTTCCTGTCTCATTAAATCATCCACTACTCCTTGGGGGAACTGGGACCTGCATCCCTGCCTAGGCCAGGGTGTGTGGGGGGACGTCTTTTATCCTGTGTGCTACAGGACATGGCTGTGCAGAACTGGCGGCCTGCCCTGGACCTGGGTCTGGTGGGGGAAGGTCCTGGAGGTCCTGGAGGTCCGGGTGGGCCTCCCACGCAAGAAGAGAGCACGGGACGTCTTGGGCAGAGATGGGACGTCAGAGTCATCAGCTGTAGTTGAACAGCAGTTGCCTGAAGCTGACTGGCCTCCCTTGAAAGTCTGTATTTCTGCTCCTAGTTAGGACAATGGCATTTCAGATAAGATTTTCCATGCTCCTAAGTGGTGGGCAAGTTAATCACCTCCTGTTTCCTTTTCCTCAAACCCCTTGTCCTCATTCTTCTGATGCGGCCTGGAGGACAAGTGCCGAGCTCTCGGTGACACTAGCTTGGGAGCTGCGTAGGGTGGTGGGAAGAGCCTGGGCTCTGTCTCAGCTTGACCTCAGGCGAAACTCCACCTCTGCCGGGTGGCGTGGCCGTCAGAACTCAGGCTCCAGGGCTAGACTGCCTCAGCTCCCACCCCAGCTCCACGCTTACACTCCACAGTGTGACTGTGGCCTCAGTTCCTTGTGCCTCCATGTATGTCAAACAGGCATAATGATGATACCCACTGCTTAGGACCTTTGTAAGGGACAGATAAGCCATGCAAATGCTCAGAGCAGTGAGTGCCTGGCACAGGGCAAGTACCTGCTGAGTGTGAGCTGCTATTCTTGTGGCTGACTGTGTGGCCTTAGGCATGTCATTTAACCTCCAATCCGTCCTCACTAGATTCCTTTAAGGAATCAAAGTGCTGAGCTGATAATCCATGTTTGGTTAGAGTTCCCTTGCTTCTTTCTATGGGAATAGTGATGTATTAAATAGAAACACTAAGCATATGCCAGGCATTTTAGGATTTTTTTTTTTTTTTTTTTTTTTTTAGACAGAGTGTCACTACACTCTGTAGTGAGTTGCCCAGGCTAGAGTTGCCCAGGCTAGAGTGCCGAGACCTCAGCCTAGCTCACAGCAACCTCAAACTCCTGGGCTCAAGCGATCCTTCTGCCTCAGCCTCCCGAGTAGCTGGGACTACAGGCAAATGCCACCATGCCCTGCTAATTTTTCCAATATATTTTTAGTTGGCAAATTAATTTCTTTCTCTTTTTAGTAGAGACAGGGTCTGGCTCTTGCTCAGGCTGGTTTCCAACTCCTGACCTTGAGCAATCCACCTGCCTCGGCCTCCCAGAGTGCTAGGATTACAGGCATGAGCCACTGCACCCAGCGGGCATTTTAGCTTTGACCTTAGTTACCACACTTAGTTATCACAACAATCATGTGGGGAGGTGATAGTGGGAAGCAAGTCTCCCTAGCTTATGAGGAAATTGGGGGTCAGGTAGATTGAAACTGGCCCCAGGGGCGTAGACTAAATGGCTGAACTGAGATTTAAACTTCTATTATTTTTTTGAAATATTGCCATTGGAGTGAGTGATGGCCAATTGTTTGTAAATCTGGTGGCTGGTCCTTTATTGTCACATGACTTAAGACTGATTTCTTTACAATGAGATATGACCTAAGTGCAGTGAGAATGGGTTTCATCCAAAAGTCCTACAACAGGAGATGCTGGCATTGATGGGGAGAAAAAGGAAGACCCATACACCGCTGGTGGGACTGCAATCTAGTGCAGCCTGTATGGAAAGTAGCATGGAGATGCCTGAAAGAACTAAAAGTAGATCTGCCATTTGATCGAGAAATCCCACTACTGGGTATTTTACCCAAAGGACAAAGAGCTATTTTATGACAAAGACACTTTCACTTTATAGCAGCAAAATTCACAATGGGAAAGATGTATAAACAAAGCAAGTGGCCGTGAGTGGGGGAGTGTGTGAATAAAGTGTGGTATGTGTGTAGCACGGAGTGGTAGCGAGCCATAAGGAAGAGGGTGGGTGAGCACGTGTGTGTGAGTGTAAAGCAGGGTGTGAAGTGCAGTGTGGGCATAGGGTGTAAAGAAGGAGCAGAGCAGTGAGGAGCGCGTGTTAAGTGCGTGTTGAGCATGGGTGTGTGTGTAGGGTGGTGCAAGTGCAGGGCAGTGCATGAGGGGTGAGGTGAGGGTGAGGAGGGTGTGGGCGTGTTGTGAGGTAAGGGGTGTAATGCAGAGAGTGTGTGTTTTGTGCGTCGTTGTGAGTGTGAGTTGTGGTGTGTGAAAGTATTTGATATGAGGAAGAGTTTTGTAGGTGGGAGTAATGATGAAGTGCAAAGAGAAGAGTGATTGAAAAGAATTTTTTTTTTGTATTGAAAAGAGGGGAAGGGGTAGGGGGATTTGCAAGCATTTCATCTTTGCAATTGCGGTTTCTCATTTTTTTTTGTGGAGACAGAGTGTCACTCGGCGTCCTGGGCAGAGTGCAGTGAGGGCGGGTCACCACAAGCTCCAGGTCCTGGGCTGTGAGCGATCCTTCTGCCTCAGCCTCCCAGGTAGCTGGGACTACAGGCGCTTGCCAGAGCGCCCGGCTGTTTTGTGTTTTGTGTATTTTTTTTGCCTTTTTTACTTTTTTTTTTAGATTTAGAGACAGGGTCTGACTGTGCTCAGGCAGTGTTCAGGCTGGTGTCGAACCTCTGAAGCAACAGCTATCCGCCCGCCTCGGCCTCCCAGAAGGCTAGGACGACAGGCGTGAGCCACCCGGCTCATGCCCGGCTGCATGACACCTGTTTCCAGTGCTGAAAGCTTCGGTGTGTTTATTTTTGATGCTGCAGTGATTGCCTTAGGGGTCTTCCTCAAAAATTCTTTGCCTAGGCCAATGTCTAATAGGGTTTTCCCAACATCTTCTTCTAGGATTCTTAAGGTTTTATGCCTTTATTTTAAGTCTGTTATCTATCTTGAGTGAATTTTTGTGAGAGGTGAGAGGTAGGGATCCTGATTCGCTCTTCTGCATGTAGCTAACCAGTTTTCCCAGCGCCATTTATTGAAGAGGGATTCTTTTCTGCACAGCCAAGGAAAATCAGTAGAGCAAATAGACAACCCACAGAGTGGGAGAAAATATTTGCTCTCTACACCTCTGATAAAAGTCTAATAACAAGAATCTATCTAGAACTTAAAAAGAATTAACAAGAAAAAATCAAACAATCCCATCAAGAAATGGGCTACAGAAATGAAAAGAAACTTCTCCAATGAAGACAGAATAATGGCCTGCAAACATATAAAAAAATGCTCAACATCTCTAATCATCAGAGAAATGCAAATCAAAACCACAATGAGATACCACCTAACCCCAGTAAGAATGGCCTATATCAAGAAACCCAAAACAACAAATGCTGGCGAGGATGTGGAGAGACAGGAACACTCTTACACTGCTGGTAGGACTGCAAATTAGTGCAACCTTTGTGGAAAAGAATTTGGACATACCTCAAACAGCTAGAAATAGAAATACCATTCGACCTTGCAATAGCATTGTTGGGCATCTACCCAAAAGAGCATAAGACATTCTATTATAAAGACATCTGCACCCGAATGTTTATAGCAGCACAATTCACTATTGCATGGTCATGGAAACAACCCAAGTGCCCGTCAATTCATGAGTGGATAATTAAAATGTGGTATATCCTCACAATGGAATATTACTC
This sequence comes from Microcebus murinus, assembly GCF_040939455.1. Taxonomy (NCBI): domain Eukaryota; kingdom Metazoa; phylum Chordata; class Mammalia; order Primates; family Cheirogaleidae; genus Microcebus; species Microcebus murinus. The sequence goes on along the minus strand of NC_134136.1, from coordinate 46,524,285 downwards.
AATCCTAAGAAACGACAGTGAGCTAGCACCGTTTATGCTATCCTGGATTAAGCTTAAGCCCGTTATCCAAAGTGAGGGGACACAAGACATGGAAAATGAGCTCCACATCTACTCGCCATCAAATTGGTACTGACTGATTAAAACTATGATTTTCAAATGGTGGCAATGCTCACCAGGGATTGGGGGGGTCGTGGGAGGGACCCAATCTTAGGGATGTGGTGTGCATTTTGGAGGGGAAGGGCATAACTCTAACCCTTCTTAGGGAGAGGTAAAGATATACAATGTAACCAAAATGTCAAAAAAAACACCAAACAAACAAACAAAAAAGGAAAAAAACTTTTTATCGGGTGGTGGGCAGGCGGGAGAGAGGAGGAGGAAAGGGGTGTATGCTTTCATAACGTGTGTGGTGCACACCACCGGGGGATTGGACACATCGGGGGGAGGGAGGGGGGCAGGGGCAATATTTGTAACCCTAACAATATTTGTACCTCCATAATATGATGAAGTAAAAGGAAAAAAAAAGAAAAAAAAGAAAGCTTCGGTGTGACGAGGAGCTCTCTGCTGCCCTCTGGTGGCTCATGACTTCCTACATGCAGCTTCCACTTAGAAAATAAAAGTGGAGTTAGCTTGGGCAGCGCATCTACTAGAATATGTAGAATACAGAGAAGATTAGCATGGCCCCTGCGCAAGGATGAGGCGCAAATCCGTGCAGTGTGATATTTTTAAAAAATGAAAATAAAAATAAATGGAAAATTGTCCGTCTATTCTGTTACTATGATTTCCCTCTAGAAAAGGTGTGGTGTTGGGGAAGGCAAGGGGGCATATAATTTGGGTTGACTGTGTTGCTGCTTTTTGTTTCTTGCTTTTTTTTAATATAGAGGAGAATCTATGCATCTCTCCTACAGCAACTAGTGCCTTCACAAAGCTAGTCGAAGTTGTGTTCTGTCTTGAGGGATTTGTAAGAATTGTGTACGCTAGCAGGGTGTGGTGGATCAGGCTGAAGTCCTAGTACTCTTTGAGACTGAAGCAGGAGGATCACTTGACATCAGGAGTTGAAGAGCAGCCAGAGCAAGAGTGAGACCCTGTCTCTACTGAAAATAGTAATAATTAGCCAGGTGAGGTGGTGTACAGCCAGTAGTCCTAGCTACTGGGAAGGGTATGGAAGAGGATCGCTTGAGCCCAAGAGTTTGAGGTTGCTGTGAGTTGGTCCCCTCTCAGCCAAAGACAAAGCCTGTGATCTCTGGCAGCCCCACCTGAAAGGCTGGTGTCAGGTCCTCCGATGGCTGATTCCCGAGGCTTCTCCTGCCCACCTGCCCGAGGCAGGGATACAGGCTTCGGGTCTCAAAAAGAATGGGGAGAACTTTTTAAAAGACAGAAAACATCCTTTTTTCTTTTATTTCAAGGTCATTCCCTCTCTTACAAGGCTGGTCTCAAAATCCCAGCCTAAAGTAATGTCCCCGCCTTCAGCTCCAAGACTACTAGGAATACAGGCCATAACCACCATGCCCAGCCTCTCTGGAAAACACTTTTTTTTGTTTCTTCTTCTTTTTTTTTTTTTTTTTTTTTTTTTTTTCAGACAGACTGTGCCTCTGTTGCCTGGGCTAGACCTCCTTTCCTCCCCAGTGTTTCCCGCTGGTCTCATCCTGACCCAGGGCTTTACATAAACGCTGCACGTGGTTCTTGCCTCTCCGTCCTGGACAAGTCCCACGTCCCAATCTCCAGTCAGGACCTCCGTCCTCAACTGCAGACTTGTATAGCCAATGGCCCCCATGGCCTCACCCCCTGCACAGCCAGGTCATGCTGAACAGGCGCAACGCCAACTCCCTGATGTTGAAACCTGAGCCTCCAACAATCTTCCTCATTTCAGAGAGGGTGATTGCATTCCTGCAGTCTTACAGGCCAAAACTTTAGGTCCATCTGACACCCTACATTCAAGTCATCAGTCAATCCTGTCAGCTCCCCCTTCAATGTGTCCCAGAGCCCACCCACCTCTCACCTGCTTCACTCTCTCACGGGATCTGAGCCACCGTTATCTCACACCCCAGTTACTGCACAGCCTCCCAACTGGCCTCCTGGATTTCACAGGGGAGCCTGCATGACATAAAGCAGACCTTGTCGCTTCTGTGCTCAGAAGTGCCCGATGGCTCCATCTTCCCCCAAGCAAAAGCCCAAGTCCTCATTTCAACCGCTCACCTCCTCACCCACCCTGCGCCCGGCAGTGGCTAATGTGCTTGCCATTCCTGTGACAGCCAGGCACGCTCCTGCACTGGAATGCTCTTTCCCCAGACATCTGTTTGGCTCGCTGTCACCCGTCATTCAGGTGTTCGTGCTGAGGCCTTCCTTGACCATCGATTTCAAATCGCAACTCCCGTGCCATTGCCTCTCGCCCGCTCTCCCTTCTCTGCTGTGTTTTCTCCTAGGATTCATCGAGCCAGCAAACTACATTTTACTCACGAATTGTGTTTATTCTTGAATGTAAGCTTCATGGGGCAGGAAATTTTGTCTGTGTGGTTTACAAAGAACTCTCCAGCTCCTAGAGTGGTGCCTGGCACAGGGTGGGTGCTCAGTAAGTGTTTGCTAATCTCCCAGACACACTGGTGAGTGACAACCACGAGTTGCAGAACAGCAGTCTAGTGTGATCCAACTTATGTTAAAGAGCATCCCCAGAGCACCACGGTATACCTGTGTGTGCATGCACGCAGATATCACTGCATGGAATAGAGTCTGGAAGGGTCACAGCAAAGCCAGGGCAGTGGCTGCAGAGACGGTTATTCCAGCAGGACTTGGGAATGGGGGAGGGCGCCAAAGGAGACTTCAGTCATATCTGTAACATTTTCATCTTTTCTAAGGAAAATGTGTTCCTGTATTACTTTTGTGGGATTTAAAAGAAATTACAATGAATTGATTAAAAATTATACATTGTAACAATTTCCAGAAGGTGACCAGCAAAAATCTGAGGGACTCCGTAAGGGCTAAAATCCACTCTATGGGGTGTTGCCTGCTACCACATCCGCTGGCACACGACACACGACGCTTGTGCAGCACCTACTGTGTGTCAGGCACTGTTGAAAGAGCTGGCATATAGTAGTGACCTAGACAGAGGGAGCCCTTTTCCTTGTGCAGTGGCCTTTCCGGTGGGACCCAGAGCCGCTCCAAGTTGAAGGTGTAGATTCTGCAGCTGCAGGAGTAGCTGTCCTGAGGGCTGATGTGCAGGCCCAGGCTGCCTCTCGCCACCCACACTCGTCACGCGAATCCTTCCCTCTGGGGCTAGAGAGAGATACATTATTTTTTTTCTGTTTTATTTATTTATTTTTTTGTCTTGATTCGTTTTTTAATTTCTTTTACACATGAGGTATTCCCCTGTCACCCAGGCTAGAGGGCAGTGGCCACATCATAGCTGTTTGCAACGTCAAACCCCTGGGCTCAAAGGAACCAGATCCTCCTGCCTCAGCCTCCTGAGTAGCGGGACTATAGGCACACAACCCCATGCCCCAACAATCTTTTTCCAAATTGTTTTCTTTTGTACAGATGGGGTCTCACCATGTTGCCCAGGCTGGTCTTAAACTACTGGATCCAAGTGGACCTGCTTCCTAGGCCTCCCAAAGTGCTGGGATCACAGGCGTGAGCCGACGTACCCAGCCACCCCCTTCTCACTTGGCTATAGTTGGGGATGGAATATTCCGGATCACAGGGAACATATACTGAACCTGTGGGGAGTGTTTGCTGACTGATCCTCAACCCGCCCACCCTCCAGGAAGGCCACCCAGGCCTGTCTGGCAGAAGATGGGGCTTCGTGCCTCTGGCAGGTCCTTCACCTCCTGCTGTCATCAGTGGGGCCCAGCCTGCCCAGGGAGCCCCAACATTCTCTCCCACTTGCTCCACCAGGAGTCTGGAAGCAGCATTTGTCCATTCAGTCCATTATCACAAGGGACAAGTCATGGGCCAGCTTGTTCACAGCCTGGACTGCCCTCCCCCACTCTTGTCACCTCCCTCCTTCAGCCAGTGCCTCAGACCCCACCCTGGTGGTGGCCCTTCATGGAGCCCATTGAAAGGCCCTAAGCAAAGGTGATGGGAGGAAGGAGTTGTGTCCTGGTTGTCTCTGTCCCAGCAGCCTGGGCATAGCCCTGCCGAGGCCTTGGGCATGTGCCCCTTGTCCTCCTGCTGCCTGCTGGCGGCATGGGGCTGCTGCCAGGGCCCCTCAGCAGACAGTTGTGCCTACAGATGGGAGCAGGCCTGCAGTTAGCAGAGCTGGCTTAGAAGCCTTAGCCCTCCTGTCCCGAGCGCTCTGTGGCAGGGGGAGCCTTGTGCCCAGGGCTTGCTGCTTCTCCTTTCCTGTGAGAGGAAGGGAATCCCACACGGCCTGTGCGTCTGTAGGGAGGGCAAGTGCTTAAGACACAGGCTCTGGGGCCACCTGCTGGGCTTCAGTTTTCAACTTTACTCCTGGATGACCTTAGGCAACTGGCAGAAACGGTGCCCCTGCCTCCTCTGTGCTAACGAGACTCCTTATTTGTGGGAGGGGAGAGATCATAGTCACAATACTTACTTCACAGGGTGGCAATATACTACTTCACAGGGACATGCATTAGTTATTGCCTGTGACAGCTCTTAGAACAATGCCTGGCACACAGTAGGTGCTGTTAAGTCACTGTCGTCACTACAATGTTCTATTTCACTTAATGGTCCTACGAGTCCTGCAGGGAGACCTTACACAATGGGCTTTGGAGCCAGACAGACCTGGTCTGAATCTCAGCTTGGAGACGTGACCGAGTGACCTAGGGAAGGTCTTCCTTTGTCTGCAACTCAGCCTCGCCATCCATAAAGTGGGGTCACAGGAGCTACACCTGCCTGGAGCACTGTATAAGATGAAGGCAGGTCTTCCAAAGAGCAGGTGGCACACTGGCCAGCCTGTGCCAAGCCTCAGTTAATGGGGGTCGGGTTTTGTTGTGTTTTGTGTTCTGGTCCTGACTTGGCTGTGGCCCCCTGGCTGGCCTTGCTTCATGTGCTCCTCTCCCTGGGGCTGGCTTTCTTTAGCTGTCGCTCTGCAAGCAGTCTCCAGCCCCCTTTCCTGCAAGTGGCGCCACTGAGCTCCACACTCCTCTTGGTTGCTGTCTGATGGGCTGTCAAAGGTGTCCTGCAGGTCACCTGCAATCCCTGTCACTCCTCTGGTCCCTTTTGTAGCATCTGGGCACCTCAGCTCTCTTGGGATGTGACTTCAGGGCTCCCAGTCTTGACTTTGGTGGCTACACACTGAGTGCCAAGTCCATTTGCTCCCAGGTTGTTGAGACGACACAGGTCTGGCCACCGTGCCCTGCTGTCCCTGCTCCCAGGTAGGGGAGGAGGCTGGGGCAGGAATCACTCTTACCCCTCACTAACCATTCCCAGGCCTGAAACTGACATTTCCCTGCTCACTTCACTGTCACCATAGAAAGGTTTAGGTGCCATTTCTTCCAGAGCCTGGTCTGGAACCCAACCCATTCCTGTCATTCAGCTCAGCTTGTCACTTCCCTCCTTCTACAGCACCTGAAACTGCCACCTTCATGCAGTGTCAGCCAGACAGCCACTGTCCCTGGGTGCTCTTCCACCTGCGCCCTGCTCTGTCCCTGCCCAGCAGCCCCTCCGAGGATGCTAGTGCTTGTCCAGGCAGCCCTGGCCTGGGGCTCTGTCTCTCCCAGCGCAGGTGTCTTCTCTGAGGCAGAGGCACACGGCCTGAACCCGTGGGACCCCAGGCCCTGCAGGGCCCCGCCCAGAGCTCTCGGCTCCGAGTCATCCTCTCCAGGAGCCTGGCGGGCTGGCAGCTGGCCAGCTCTGAAGCCGCCTCTGGGGAGCAAGTCCTGCCAAGGGCTGGCCTGATCACTGTCACTAAGGAACGGCTAGCAGCCCCCATGGAGACATTGGGTTCCACCCTCAGGAGTGGACTCGCCCAGGGATCTGCTACCCCACTCCCTGTGTGTTCAAAGCTGCCAACACAGGCAGCCAAGGAGAGGGGAACACCTTACTGTGACTGGAGTCCTAGGTCTGCTGGTCACTGGCTGAGTGACCTTGGGTGGTCACTTCACCTCTCTGAGCCTTTATTTACCCATCTGCAAAATGGACATGAAAACAAGTCCTTTATTACCTCACAGGCTGTTTGTAGGATCCAGGGAGGTGGTGGATGGGAACAGACTTGGTGAGCACACCGGCGACAAGGGCTGCTGCTGCTGCTGCATGGTGCAGTGCGACCCTGTCACTCACACACAGAGCGCTGCTTTATTCCTGTGACAGCAGATGCAACTGCCATTGATTCTCCTTGGACGCACTCTGCTCAAACTAATATCCTCTTCTGTTCCTGCAGCGTTAATCCCGACCCCCGCCCAGCACACACAACATTCCCATCCACATTCACATGTATCGGAACGTTTCCTCTCTTGGAAAACCACAACCTTCAGGTGGCAACAGTGAATCATGCCTGGGATCCCAGTACTCTGGGAGTCTGAGGCCGGAGGATCGCTTGAACCCACGTGTTAGAAGTTGCCATGAGCCAGGCTGACAGCACAGCACTCTTGCCCAGGCAGCAGCATGACACTTGGTCTCAAAAAAATAAAAAATAATAACCAAGAAATTTATTTTCTAACAGGTGTAGAAGTCAGATGTCTTAAACCAAGGCCTCAGCAGGGTGAGTTCTTTCTGGACTCTCTGAGAGAGAATCTGTTTCCGTCTCTATTGCAGCTTCTGGTGGCTGCAGGCAACCCTTGGCACACGTTGGCCTGTGACACATCACTCCAATCATTGCCTCTGTCTTCACGTCACCTTCTCTGTGTGTCTTTCCCCTTTCTTCAGTTATTAGGACACCTGTCATTGGATATAGGACCTCCCCTTGCTGGGAGTTATTTTCCCAGTAAAATAGGTCCCAGTCAGGATAGTCAAAGAGATTTGGAAATTAAACGAAATAGTTTCTGCAAAGTTTTCTTCTTGGCAAACATCCCAGAACTCGGCAACAAAGTGTGTCACAATTTAATGTACTTAGTAAATTTAGATTGGTTTTACCCATTGTTACCCTAAGTGAACTAATCCCTGGAACTGAACTCACCCTTCCTGGGCACCTTTTCCAGGTCTCTTGCGACACTGTTCAGGAATCTCTTTCACTCTGGTGAGAAGAGAACCTACTTGCTGTGCCAGCTGTCGGGAGTTAGCTACTTTCCCAGTAAAATAGGTCCTAGGCAGGATTGTCCTAAGAGTTTTGGAAATGATATTAACAGAGATAAAGTGTAGTTTAAAGTGAAGGGGGAGTCAGGGGTCCTCTAGTATTCCCGTGGGACAGGAGGCCCTGGGTGAAATCGCACATTAATATTTATTGATACAGCAATTAATTGTTTGTGGTTATAAATTTATGTGTACAGATCATTTGTTTAGGTTTCAAGGCCCCCAAAAGGTTTTATAAATCCCTTCATTATTTATATTAAGGTGAGGAAATGGTTACAAAATAGTTTTAGGATAACCTTCTTAAGTCCTAAGAATAGACCTAGTTGAATATACAAGTTAAACATAAAATTGTCAATTAGCAGAAAAGCTAAAACAGAAATACAGAGACAATATATTTTTTTTTTATCTAGTTTTTTCTTAACTGAGATATGGTGTCTGGAGTGAAGTAGGAAGTGCCCTTGAGGCTCATTGGTTTTAGTTGCAGGTGTCTTTTTGACTGGCATTCTTTGATCAGCCCTTAATCTGTGACGCCATACCGAGCTCTGTTTGCACAAGTATCAGGCCTTGGCCTGCAGGTCTCGAGACAAGGTTGCTTTACATTTGCCCCTGATTGGTGAAATGTCCCCCTTGTTGTCAAGCAGCTTCTGTTCTGGGAACTAACAAGGTCACAGATTCCTTCTAGGCAAAGTCCTGCAAAACTCCTGAAACTATTCATGTCTCCTAATTCTATATCCCAACATCCCCTAATCCAATATGCTCTTATCACAAGATTGTTATGTTAATGACATCAGCAAAGTCGATTATTCCAAATAAGGTCACCTTCTGAGTGGACATATCTTGTCAGAGGGGGTCCATATGCACTGGAAAAAGTAAGAATTTCAAGACGGTCACAGAAATGCATTAGAGCAATTGCAGGACCCTGCTGAGAGTGGGGCCCCGTTCACTGCACAGGCCACACACCCATGACACCAGGGTGTGCCAAGGTCATCCATGTCCTCCCTTCCTGCTGTAAAATTCAGTGGGGCTTCTGAGTCCCCAACTTCCTGAGCATCTTGGCAGCATTGGACACAATCACTCTGTCCTGCTTCTGACAGCTGCTTTCCTTGGCTTCAGGTACACTCAGCTGTCCCAGTTTTCCTTTTACCTCCTGGCCAGCCAGTCATTCCTTGGTGACTTCTGCAGGCCCTGCTGTCTAGATGCACTAGAGTCAGTGGTTGGAGAGCCATGGGGCTCGTGCTCGTGCACTTCTCTCTGTGCACGTGCTTCTTTCAGGGTCTCATGGGGTCCCAGGTCTTTCAACATCCCCTCTGCACAGACGCCTGCTGCTCTGACCCCTCCTCTGAGTTCCAGACACACAGACCCAGCCATCTGCTCACCAGCTCCCCCTGGTGGTCTAACAGGCCTCTCAGACTCAGCATGTCCTCACTGCAGTCCTCCCAGATGCTTGGGTGAAAACCTTCCAGTCACCTAGTTCCTGTCTTTCCTCTCACACGTCCACATGCAGTCTCAGCAAACGCTTCCCAGCCCGCCTAGAATGAGAGCTCCACTCCCTGCCATGGCCACAAGGTCCTCTGTGAGAACATGACTGAGTCCTCCCCTCCTTCACCCACCTCATCTCCTACCAGCGCCACCCCACCCCACCCCCACCCTTGCTCCTTATTAACTCCAACAACCCAGCAAGCTTGCTCCCACCACAGGGCCTTTGCACCTGCTGCTCCCAGCGACCACGTGATCTCTCCCATCCACTGAATGGGCTGGCTTTCTCACTTTATAGTGTCCTGCTCAAATGTCACCTAGTCAGAGAGGCCTTCCTTGAACAACTTGTCTGAAATAGCACGGTCGGGCCCCTCTCCACTGCAACCCCTTGATTCGTACTTGGCCACAGACTTATGTTATATTCATTTACTCCATGTCTGTGTCTCCAAACAGAATGTAAGTGTCACGAGTTTAGGGATTTGGTATTTTTCTCTGCTGTGATTCCCACTGCCTAGCACACTATGTGACACATGTGTGTTCAGTGAAAGAATGAATCAACGGGATCCCGTTGCTCTCCTAGCTTAAAATCTCACAATGTTCTGTCACATCTCTGTGCCTTTGCCCATGCTGTTCCCTGTGCTTGGAATGCTCTTCCTCCTAGTCATCCAAGAAACCTATTTTCTTTTGAGGCTAGATCTCACCTTGTGGCCTGTGCTACAGTGCGGTGGCATCCTCACAGCTCGCTGCAACCTCAAACTCCTGGGCTGACACTATCCTCCCGTCTCAGCCTCCTGAGCAGCTGGGACAACAGGTGCATGCCACCAACCTGGGTAATTTTTCTCTTATTGGCAGAGAGGGGGTCTCTCTCTTGCTCAGGCTGTTACTACAAGTTCAGCACTGTCCTCCAGGCTCCATAAGAAGGAAAGAAGTGGTTCCAGAGGAGAAAAGAGTTTATTTTGCAAGCTAAGGAGGAGAAATGGTAGACTTTCTCCTCTAAAAATCCAAATTTCCCATAACATAAGCAGAAATACAGGCGTTTTAAAAGGAATTACCCTCAGTTCTAGCCTATTGTGGTAACTATTCTGTGAATCTGGTGGCTGGTCCTTTATTGTCACATGGCTTAAGACTGATTCCTTTACAATGAGATGTCACCTAACTGCAGTGAGAATGGCTTTAATCCAAAAGTCCCACCACAGGAGATGCTGGCGTGGATGGGGAGAGAAAGCAACACTCGTACAGCGCTGTTGGGACTGCACACTAGTGCAGCCTGTATGGAAAGCAGCATGGAGATGCCTTAAAAAAACTAAAAGTAGATCTCCCATTTGATCCAGAAATTCCAGGACTGGGTATTTACCCATAGGACAAAGAGCCATTTTATGACAAAGATATTTTCACTTTATAGCAGCAGAATTGACAATGGGAAAGATGTGTCAAGAAGGCAAGTGGCCGTGAGTGTGTGAGTGTGTGAATAAAGTGTGGTATGTGTGTAGCATGGAGTGGTAGCGAGCCATAAGGAAGAGGGTGGGTGAGCACGTGTGTGTGAGTGTAAAGCAGGGTGTGAAGTGCAGTGTGGGCATAGGGTGTAAGAAGGAGCAGAGTAGTGAGGAGCGCGTGTTAAGTGCGTGTTGAGCATGGGTGTGTGTGTAGGGTGGTGCAAGTGCAGGGCAGTGCATGAGGGGTGAGGTGAGGGTGAGGAGGGTGTGGGCGTGTTGTGAGGTAAGGGGTGTAATGCAGAGAGTGTGTGTTTTGTGCGTGGTTGTGAGTGTGAGTTGTGGTGTGTGAAAGTATTTGGTATGAGGAAGAGTTTTGTAGGTGGGAGTAATGATGAAGTGCAAAGAGAAGAGTGATTGAAAAGAAGTTTTTTTTTTTTTTTGTATTGAAAAGAGGGGAAGGGGTAGGGGGATTTGCAAGCACTTCATCTTTGCAATTGCGGTTTCTCATTTTTTTTGTGTGGAGACAGAGTGTCACTCGGCGTCCTGGGCAGAGTGCAGTGAGGGCGGGTCACCACAAGCTCCAGGTCCTGGGCTGTGAGCGATCCTTCTGCCTCAGCCTCCCAGGTAGCTGGGACTACAGGCGCTTGCCGGAGCGCCCGTCTCGGCCTCCCAGAAAGCTAGGACGACAGGCGTGAGCCACCGCGCCCGGCCGGCGTGACGCGTGTTCCCAGTGCTGAAAGCTTCGGTGTGACGAGGAGCGCTCTGCTGCCCCCTTGCGACTCACCGGCTTCCTACATGCAGCTTCCACTTGGAAAATAAGAAAAAAAGTAGAGTTAGCTTGGGCAGCATGTCTAGTAGAATAGGAAGAATACAGAGAAAAGGAGCATGGCCCCTGCTTAGCCATTACACGCAAATCCGTGCAGCGTGATTTTATTAAGAACTGAAAATAAAAATAAATTGAAAATGTGAAAATTGTCTGTCTATTCTGTTACTATGATTTCACTCTAAGAAAGGTGTGGTCTTCGGAGAGGCAAGACAAGCATGTTATTTGGGTTGACTTTTGTTGCTGCTTTTTGTGTTTTGTTTTGTTTTTTAATATAGAGTATAAACTGTGAGTATCTCTTACAGCAACTGGGCCCTTCACAAAGGAGGTGGCAGTTGGGTCAGGTCTTGAGGAATGAGTAAGTATTTTGCAGGCTGGCAGGACGTGGTGGCTCACACCTGCGATTGTAGCACTCTGGGAGTCCCAGGCAAGATGATGGCTTCAGGTCAGGAGTCAGGCCAGCCTGAGCTAGAGTGAGATCCCTGTCTGTATTAAAAATTGTAAAAATCAGGCAGGTGTGGTTGTGCACGCCAGTAGTCCCAGCTACTCGGGAGGTTACTGCAAGAGGATCGTTGAGTACAAGACTTTGAGGTTGCTGTGAGCTAGTCTGACATGAGGACAAGCTAGCCCTGGCCACGATGTGAGAATCTGTCAAAAAACAAACAAAGAAACAAACAAAAGTAGAGTTTTCCAGGGGGGCCAGACACGGTGGGTCAGGCCTGTCATCGTTGCACTCTGGGAGCCGGAGGTGGAGGGGATTGCTTGAGGACAGGATTTTGAGACCAGCCTTGTAACAGACGGAATGACCTCAAAAAAAAAAAAAAAAAAAAGGCAAAAACATGTTTTCCGTCTTTTTACAACTCCCCCCACTCTTTTTTTTTTAATTTTATTTATTTATTTTTATTTTATTTCGGCATATTATGGGGGAACAGATTTTAAGGTTTCAATAAATGCCCTCCCCCCCAACCCCCCCCACTCTTTTTGAGGTCTGAAGCCTGCATGCCCACCTCGGGCAGGTGGCGGGAGAAGCCTGGCGAGTCAGCCACCCAGGCCCTGACACCAGCCTTTCCCGTACGAGACTGACGCGGATCACAGGCTTTGTCTGTGGCGAAGGTGGGAGATTAGAACAGGTCCCACAATAGCCTAGAACGGAGTGGCCCTTCCTTTTAGAGCTCCGTATTTCTGCTTATGATGTGGGAAATTTGGATTTCGAGAGAAGATCTGACATATTTCCTCCTTGGATAACAAAGTAATAAACTCTTTCCTTCTCAAATCATTTCTATCCTTCTAATGCCATCTTGAGAATAAGTCCTGAGCATTCAGTAACAGCCTGAACAAGAGTGAGAACCTTTCTCTACCAAAAAACAGAAAAATTACCAAAATGTGGTGTGTGCGCATGCAGTTCCAGCTGTGCAGGAGGCTGAGGCAGGAGGCTCCCTGGAGCCCAGGAGTCTGAGGTTGCGGTGAGCTGTGAGGATGCACCTGCACTGTAGCCCAGGCAACAGGGTGAGAACCTGTCTCAAAGAAAAAAACCGAATAGTTTTGCGGGCTCACCATGAGGAAGGGCATTCCAAGCAGAAGGACTTGCATGGGCGAAGGTACAGACATGTGAGTTAATGTGGTGGGATTTTAATCTAGGAGAGCAAAAGAGTCACAGTGATTCGTTCTTTGATTGAACACACGTGTCCCATACTGTGCTAGGTGGTGGAGATGACAGCATTGCAGGCAACCAATCCCTAATTTCATAGCACTTACATTCTAGTTAGGGATATAGACGTGGAGTAAATGAATATACAATATGTCTGTGGCTAAGCACCGAGCAAGGAAAGGGAGTACAGAGGGACCAGACAGTGCTATTTCAGACAGTGTGGGCAGGAAGGCCTCTCTGGCCAGGTTACATTTGAGTATGACTCAAAAGAATAAGGAAGGCAACCTAGCGAATCGATGGGATAGATCACATGGGAGATGGGAGTTGCATGTGCAAAGGCCCTGTGGCCGGAGTAAGCTTGCTGGGTTGTTGGTGCGACTAAGGAGCAAGAGTGGGGGTGCGGTGGGGTGGTGTTGGTAGCAGATAAGGTGGGTGAGGGAGGGGAGGACTCAGTCATGTTCTCACAGAGGACCTTGTGTCCATGGCAGGGAGTGGAGATCTCATTCTAGGTGGGACGGAAGTGTTTGCTGAGACTGCATATGGACGGGTGAGAAGAAAGACAGAACTAGGTGACTGGAAGGTTTTCACCCAAGCAACTGGGAGGACTGCAGTGAGGACATGCTGAGTCTGAGAGGCCTGTTAGACCACCAGGGGGAGCTGTTGAGCAGATGGCTGGGTCTGTGTGTCTGGAACTCAGAGGAGGGGTCAGAGCAGCAGGCGTCTGTGCAGAGGGGATGTTGAAAGACCTGGGACCCCATGAGACCCTGAAAGAGGCACGTGCACAGAGAGAAGTGCACGAGCACGAGCCCCATGGCTGTCCAACCCCCTAACTGTAGCGCATGCAGACAGCAGGGCCAGCAGAAGGCACCGAGGGCTGACTGGCCGGCCAGGGAGATAAAAGGAAACCCGGGAGAGCTGAGTGTACCTGAAGCCAAGGGAAGCAGCAGTGAGATGGTAGAACGGAGTGATATATTGTGTCCAATGCTGCCAACACCCCAAGGAAGATGAGGACTCAGGACCCCCAATGAATTTGATGGCAGGAAGGGACGACATGGTTGAATTTGGCACACGTGGCTTAATGGGTGTGTGGCCTATGGATTTGAACACGGCCCCACTCTCAGCAGGGTCCTGCAATTGGTCTACTGCTCTTCTGTGACTGTCTGGAAATTCTTACTCACTTTTTGCAGTGAATAGGGACCCTCTCCCACAAGATATGCCCGCCCAGATGGTGACCTTGTTTGGCATAATGGACTTTGCCGATGTAATTAAGGTAAAGATCTCAAGAGGAGAGCATATTGCATCCCAGCAGCCCCTATAGCCAGTGACAGGTGTCCTCATAAGTGAAGAGCAAGGGAAAAGACACATAGAGGAGGTGACAGGAAGACGGAGACAAAGAATGGAGTCATGTGTCACAGGCCAACGTGCGCCAAGTGTCCCCTGCAGCCCCTAGAAGCTACAGGAGAGGCTGGAACAGATTCTCCCTCAGAGACTCGAGAAGGAACCCACCCTGCTGATGTCTTGATTTATGTCATCTGACCCCTAGAACTGTCAGAGAATAAATTTCTGTTCTTTTACACTCTCCAGCTCATGGTAATTTGTTACAATAAGTCTAGGAAACAAATGCACTTTTGAACAAGGGCCCCCACATTTTCACGTTGCACTGGGACCCACAAATTGTGAATGTGGTCCTGAGTTGGCAAGTGTGGATTCTGAGGCTTGGCAGGGTGTGAGATTTATTGGAATGTGTCCACGGGACAAGGCGGGCGGTGAGGAAGTAGAGATAGGCAAGAAACACAAGTTGAAACCCACAGGGTCTAGGTGAAAGGAAGGCACAGAGATGGGATGGTGGGTAGATGGCGATAGTGAGCTAAGAAGGCTGTGGATGTTTGGTTTTTCCCTTTTTTATTTTTATTTTTTATTTTTTATTTTTTTTTTTTTTGAGACAAGGTCTGGGTTTGTTGCCTGGACTAGATTACAATGGCATCATCTTATGTCACTGCAGCCTCGAAGTTCTGGGCTCAAGCGATCCTCCAGACTCATCCTCCTGAGTAGCTGTGAATACAATTGTGTGCCACCATGCCTAGCTAATTTTTCTATTTCTCATAGAGGCGGGCTCTCCCTGGTCCTTCAGCTCCTACTTGTATACATGCATGGGGTATAAGTGCAGTTTTTACATTGTTCTATTCTACTGTGGTGATGCCCTATGTCAGGGCCTCAGGGCTTCCCTCACTGAGACAGTTCACAGTGTACCCACCACTCAACCTCCTTCATCATTTCCCCACCCCGCCTAGTGTCCCCTGTCCATCCGTCCACACCCTGCTTCCATGTGCACGCGTTATTTAGCCCCCACTTATGAGTGAGAACGTGCAGTATGTGCCTGTCTGTGCCTGGCTTGTTTCACTGAGGATAGTGGCCTCCAGTTCCTCCCATGTTGCTGCCAAAGACATGACTTCTTTCTTGTTTATGTATGAATAGTATGACATTGTGTACATATACCACATTTTCCTTATGTAATCCTCCACTGATGGGTAGGTGGGTTCCGTATGTCTGCCATTGTGCATAGTGCTGTGATACACATGCAAGTGCAGGCATCTTGTTAGTACACGAGTTTCTTCTCTTTTGTGTAGATCCCCTGTAGTGGGATGACTGGATCATATGGTAGGGCTCCTTTTAGTTCTTTGAGACATCTCCATGCTGGTCTGTCCTAATCTACATTCCCACCAACAGTGGACAAGAGCTCCCTTTCATCTTCATCCTTGCCAACATATCTGCATCACCTGCTCTATATGTAAATTAGTATGTGCACTGACTCCATGTTCACGCAAAAGTATACTGTTAAATGAGAAAGATATTGCAAACCAGTATTTATAGTCTGATACCACAAAAAGTTTTTTCAAACCCTCACTAAGTATACATTGTATATGCCCCAAGTGATGTCTTTATGAGACTGAGTCTCCATTCTTGAGCATGCTACGCCTCTCTAAGAAATAAGGTCTTTGTTTCTGTCCCTCAGTAAGACTAAAGATCCTCTCTAGGCTTAACACAGTGTCTTGGAAATAATGGACACACAATAAGTGTTTGTTGATGATGATTTGATGAAGGTATACTTGGGAATTGGACAGAAACGAGAAAGGTGCTACCTTAGGTGAAAGTAGGTCTTAGTGGAGGCAAGTTTCTACTTGAAATTTTGGTGTTTCCCTTCTGAAGCCTGACCCTCAACTGCGTGTCCCACACACACTCACACACCCTGTCTGCCACCCCCAAGCCTGGGGCAGAAGTGCGAGCTGGATGTGCTACAGGAACCCTTGGGAACAGAGTTCCAGGGGTCATGCCGTGCTGGGAGCAGCAGCGCTCTATGGAGTCTACTTGGGGACAGCTGGCTGGGGACGCTGTGTCACCAAGCCCCGTGGGCTGGACCTGTAAGGAAAGCCACTGCAGGGGACCCTGGTCTACAAGGTGTTGCTGAGAACATCTGTCATTCTTTTGGTGCCTGCCTGTACTGGAGCCACCCTGTCCCTTCTCTGGGGGCCATTTCTCTCCGTCCACGAGGACTGGCCCTGCTCTGGCTTCCCAGGGCAGCTGAAACTAAGTAGCACACACTGGGTGACTGAGAACAACAGGAATTTGTTGTCTCACAGTTGTGGAGGCAAAAGTCAAAGGATGGCAGGGCCAGGCTTCCTCTGAAATCCTTCCTTCCTTCTCATGAGCTCCGATGGTTTCGAAGCAATCTTTGGTCTCCCTGGCTTGGACATGCATCGCTCTGTTCTACCCTGTGTGGGGGCAAGTGACATCCCAATGGGGGCCAGAAATTTATGTAACTATTGTCTGAGAGGACAGGGGAGAGGAGGAATAGAGGTCCTTCCCTGGAGGGGGAGAAATGGTTGCTAGGGAGGCTGAATGCTTGGGGGAGACAGATTGACTTGTAGATGGTTCTCTTTGCAAATTAAATTAGGTGGAGAGACAAGAAAGTTATTTGGGCGCCTGTAGTCCCAGCTACTCGGGAGGCTGAGATGGGAGGATCGCTTGAGCCCAGGAGTTCTGGGCTGTAGTGCGCTATGCCGATCGGGTGTCCGCACTAAGTTCGGCATCAATATGGTGACCTCCCGGGAGCGGGGGACCACCAGGTTGCCTAAGGAGGGGTGAACCGGCCCAGGTCGGAAACGGAGCAGGTCAAAACTCCCGTGCTGATCAGTAGTGGGATCGCGCCTGTGAATAGCCACTGCACTCCAGCCTGGGCAACATAGCGAGACCCCGTCTCTAAAAAAAAAAAAAAAAGTTATTTGGGACAGGTCTCGTTGCATTCTTTATTTTCTTTACTGCAATATAGTGACATAACAGGGAAGGGAAGAGAAGTTCATTGTTCTTTTCATGTGGCCTTCTGCTTTCTACAGACAGAGGGAAAGCCTCTTAAAGGGCCTATTGAACTCTAAGGACCCTTAATTGAAAATTCTCTTTATACCAAGGATTTATATTTTGGAGTGAAATTCCCTGAGCTCCTTTAACTTATTACCTGTGCAAAGAGCCTGTCTCCAAATAAGATCACATTGAGCGTGATTGGGCTGGGACTTCAGCACGTCTCTGGTGGGGGACACAATGGAGCCCTAGCAGCCCCCAGGCAGCCATGTGTAGAATGCTGGGCCCCAGCTTGTCCTCCTGCCCCTCCCCCGCCACGGCTGACTGGAGAAGGTGTGGACACCTCACCCAAGGTGGATCAGTCAGGACAGTGTGCGGTTGTAGCCGGAACTGCGGCATGAGGACTGGGAGCCACAGAGCACTACTTTCCACCCTGCGGAGCAGAACAGCAGAGCAAGGCGTCTGCAGAGGGGACACTGCAGCAGGTCACAGGGAGGGAGAGGAGGGAGCACTGACAGTCTGCGCCATCCCCACTTACTGAACACCTCGGGCGTGCAAGGTGCAGAGCAACGGCTTGCTATCCACTAGCCATGGCACCGTCTTAGCGTACGTCATCCCCGGATTCAAAATGAGGAACGTGGGGCCCAGAAAGGTGACACTGCTTTCCCACAGTCACCAGCTATGAAGCAGCAGACCAGGTTTCGCACCTGCCTGAGGTCACAGCCCTGTACCCCAGTGACCACACTAGATGGCTGCCCCGGGTCCTGTCCCACCCTGAGGCCCAGGTGCACTTTTGTGCTTGAGTCCATGACACATCTCTGTGACACTGTAGTACAGTGCACTTATCTTACCTGTGTGGATCACGTTGTACATGTTTAGCATACGCCTGCGTACATGTGCCCAGTTCAGGATGTAGGACATTTCCAGCCCCTGGAAGGCTCCCTCCTAATGCAACCCAGTCAATGTCCCCTAAGGTAGCCACCTCTCTGTCCTCTCTGCCACCATAGATAATTATGTGCTTTTTACTAAGTCTTCTGAGTCCCTCTGTCCTCCAACCTGAAGGTCCTAATTCAGTGCCTTGCAAAGTGTAAGTTGCAAGCTATTAGTTGTTTTGAAATCAAGCATTGTCTCTTTAATGAAATAGAAAACAATTGAAAATACCACAGTGTGTGATATGTAGTAAGGGTTTGCAATATCTTTCTCATTTAGCAGTATACCTTTGTGTTAACTCCATGTCAGTGCACATACAATTTTACATACAGAGCAGGTGATGTAGACATGTTGGCAAGGATGAAGATGAAAGGGAGCTCTTGTACAGTCTTGGTGGGAATGTTGATTAGGACAAACCAGCATGGAGATGTCTCAAAGAACTAAAAGGAGCCCTACCATATGATCCTGTCATCCCACTACTGGGGATCTACACAAAGGAGAAGAAACCCGTGTACTAACAAGATGCCTGCACTTGCATGTGTATCACAGCACTATGCACAATGGCAGACACACGGAATCAACCTACCCATCAATGGAGGATTGGATAAGGAAAATGTGGTATATGTACACAATGTAATAGTATTGAGGCATAAAAAAGAAAGAAGTCATGTCTTTGGCAGCAACATGGGAGGAACTGGAGGCCACTATCCTCAGTGAAACAAGCCAGGCACAGACAGGCACATACTGCACGTTCTCACTCATAAGTGGGGGCTAAATAACGCGTGCACATGGAAGCAGGGTGTGGACGGATGGACAGGGGAGACTTGGAGGAGTGGGGGTGGATGAAGGAGGTTGAGTGGTGGGTACACTGTGCTCTGTCTCAGTGAGGGAAGCCCTGAGGCCCTGACGTAGGGCATCAGCACAGTAGAATAGATCAATGTAAAAATTACACTTATACCCCATGCATACCTACAAATAGCATCTGAGCAAAAATGAGACCCCATTAGTACCAAAAATAGAAAAGCCAGCCAGCTGTGGTGGCGTGCCCCGGTGGTCTCAGCTGATAAAGAGGCCGAGTGCAGTGAGCTACCATGATGTGACTGCACTCAAGCCCAGGTAATAGAGTGTGACCCTGTCTCAAACACACACACACACACACACACACACACACACACACACACACACAAGCAGGCACAAAAACAAAAAACCAAAGAACCCCCAAAACTCACAACCTTCTTAGTTTACTATCCCCATCTACCCACTACTTGATTTCTGTCTTCCTTTGCAGCAAGTCCCCCTGGATTTCAACTTGTGTTTCCTGCCTATGTCTACTTCCTTGGCAGCCACCTTATGCTGTGGACACATTCCAATAAAGCTCACACCCTGCCAAACATCAGAATCCACACTTGCCAGCATAGGACCACATTCATAATTTGCAGGTCCCAGTGCAAAGTGAAAATGTGGGGGCCCTTGTTCAAAACTGCATTTGTTTCCTAGAGTTATTGTAACAAATTACCATGAGCTGGGCAGTGTAAAAGAACAGAAATTTATTCTCTCACACTCTAGGGGTCAGATGACATAAATCAAGGCACCAGCAGGGTGGACTCCTCCTGAAAGTCTCTGAGTCAGTTCCAGCCTGTCCTGCAGCTTCTGGTGGCTGCAGGGAACAGTTGGTGCACGTTGGCCTGTGACACATCACTCCATTCTTTCCCTCTGACTTCAGGTCACCGTCTCTATGCGTCTTTTCCCCTTCTGTTCACTTATTAGGACACTTGTCACTGGATTTAGGGCATTCCCTACTTGAAAATGACCTCATCACAAGTTTCTTACCTTAACTACATTGGCAAAGACCCTTATTTCAAATAAGGTCACCTTCTGGGTGGACGTATTTCGAGGGAGAGGGTCCATGTCCAGTGCAAAAAGTCACTCAAAATTTGAAGACGGTCACAGAAGAGCATTAGACCAATTGCAGGACCCTGCTGAGAGTGGGGCCCCATTCAACCCCACAGGCCACACACTCATGACACCAGGGTGTGCCAACGTCATCCATGTCCTCCCTTCCTGCCATCACATTCAGAAGGGCTTCTGGTCTTCATCTTACTGAGCCACTTGGCAGCATTGGACACAGTTGATCACTCTGTTCTCCTTGTGAGTGTTTCTTCCCTTCCATTCTGGGACACTCAGCTCTCCCGGTGTTTCTTTTATCTCCCTGGCCGGCCAGTCAGCCCTCGGTGCCTTCTGCTGGCCCTGCTGTCTGCATGCGCTACAGTCAGGAGGTTAGACAGCCATGGGGCTCGTGCTCGTGCACTTCTCTCTGTGCACGTGCCTCTTTCAGGGTCTCATGGGGTCCCTGGTCTTTCAACATCCCCTCTGCACAGACGCCTGCTGCTCTGACCCCTCCTCTGAGTTCCAGACACACAGACCCAGCCATCTGCTCACCAGCTCCCCTTGAGGGTCTAACAGGACTCTCAGACTCAGCATGTCCTCTCTGCAGTCATCCCAGATGCTTGGGTGAAAACCTTCTAGTCACCTAGTTCTGTCTTTCCTCTCACACGTCCACATGCAGTCTCAGCAAACGCTTCCTAGCCCACCTAGAATGAGAGCTCCACTCCCTGCCATGGCCACAAGGTCCTCTGTGAGAACATGACTGAGTCCTCCCCTCCCTCACCCACCTCATTGCTTACTAATGCCGCTCCTCCTAACTGCCACTCTTGCTCCTTAGATGCACGAAGCTCACACCAAGCGTGCTCCAGCCACAGGGCCTTTGCACCTGCAGCTCCCACTGCCCATGTGATCTCTGTTCCATCCAGTTGATATGGTGCCTCTCTCAAAGTTTGAGTCCAGCTAAAATGTCACCTGGCCAGAGAGTCCTTCCCTGCCCACCCTGTCTGAAATAGCACTGCCTGGTCCCTCTCTATTCCCATAACTTGCTTGGTGCTTAGCCACAGACATATTGTATATTCATTTACTCCACGTCTGTGTCCATAACTAGAATGTAAGTGATGTGAGGTTAGGGATTTTGTTTTTTCACTGCTGTCATCTCCTCCACCTAGCACAGTCTGTACCACATGTGTTATCAGTCAAAGAATGAATCAATCTGATCCTGTTGCTCTCCTACCTTAAAATGTTTCAGCACATTTATGTGCCTTTGCCATGCTGTTCCTTCTGCTTTGAATGCCCTTCCTCTTCGTCAGCCTAGAAAACTTTATTTTTTGGAGACAGGTTCTCACTCTGTTGCCTGGGCTACAGTGCAGTTGCACCCTCACAGCTCACTGCAACCACAAACTCCTGAGCTCAAGGGATCCTCCTGCCTCAGCCTCCTGAGCAGCTGGGATACAGGTGCACACCACCACACCTGGCTAATTTATCTTTGGTAGAGGCGGGTTCTCACTCTTGCTCAGGCTGTTCCTGAAAGCTTGGTTCTCATCCTTGAGACGGCATCAGAAGGAGAACAAGTGATTCCAGGAGAAGGAAAGAGTTTATTACCTTGTCAGCAAAGGAGGAAAAAGGTCAGAACTTCTCTCAAAATGCAGATTTCCCACAACATACGCAGAAATACAGAGCTTTTAAGGGGAGTGCCCTGAGTTCTAGGCTATTGTGGGAACTATTCTAATGGTCCCCTCTCGGCCAAAGACAAAGCCTGTGATCTCTGGCAGCCCCTCCTGAAAGGCTGGTGTCAGGTCCTCGGATGGCTGATTCCTGAGGCTTCTCCTGCCCACCTGCCCGAGGCAGGGATACAGGCTTCGGGTCTCAAAAAGAGTGGGCGAGGCCGGGAGCTGTGGCTCACGCCTGTAATCCTAGCTCTTGGGAGGCCGAGGCGGGCGGATTGCTCAAGGTCAGGAGTTCAAAACCAGCCTGAGCAAGAGCGAGATCCCGTCTCTACTATAAATAGAAAGAAATTAATTGGCCAACTGATATATATAGAAAAAATTAGCCGGGCATGGTGGCGCATGCCTGTAGTCCCAGCTACCCGGGAGGCTGAGGCAGAAGGATCACTCGAGCCCAGGAGTTTGAGGTTGCTGTGAGCTAGGCTGACGCCACGGCACTCACTCTAGCCTGGGCAACAAAGCGAGACTCTGTCTCAAAAAAAAAAAAAAAAGAGTAGGCGGAACTTTTTAAAAGACAGAAAACATCTTTTTTCCTTTTATTGCAAGGTCATTCCCTCTCTTACAAGGATGGCCTCGAAATCCCGGCCTAAAGTAATGTCCCTGTCTTCGGCTCCCAGACCCTTAGGAATACAGGCCATAACCACCGTGCCCAGACCCTCTGGAAAACAGTTTTTTTTTTTTCATGTTTTTTGTTTTGAGACAGACTGTGCCGCTGTTGCCTGGGCTAGATTGCCCTGGCATCAGACTAACTCACAGCAACCTCAAACTCTTGGGCTTAAGCGATCTTCTTGCCATACCCTTCCCAGTAGCTAGGACTACTGGCTGCACACCACCACACCCGGCTAATTATTACCATATTTAGTAGAGACAGGGTCTCACTCTTGCTCTGGCTGGTCTTGACATCAGGATCCTGATGTCAAGTGATCCTCCTGCTTCAGTCTCAAAGAGTACTAGGACTTCAGGCCTGAGCCACCACACCCTGCTAGCGTACACAATTCTGACTAATCCCTCAAGACTGGACACAACTTCGACTAGCTTTGTGAAGGCGCTAGTTGCTGTAGGAGATACGCATAGATTCTCCTCTATATTAAAAAAAAGCAAGAAACAAAAAGCAGCAACACAGTCAACCCAAATCATATGCTTCTCTTGCCTTCCCCAAGATCACACCTTTTCTAGAGGGAAATCATAGTAACAGAATAGACAGACAATTTTCTGATTTTCCATGTATTTTTCTTTTGAGTTCTTAAAAAAATCACGTTTCACGGATTTGCATGTAAGTCCTGCGCAGGGGCGATGCTAATCTTCTCTGTATTCTTCCTATTTTAGTACATGTGCTGCTCAAGCTAACTGCACTTTTATTTTCCAAGTGGAAGCTGCATGTAGGAAGCCGGTGAGTCGCAAGGGGGCAGCAGAGCGCTCCTCGTCACACCGAAGCTTTCAGCACTGGGAACACGCGTCAGGCCGGCCGGGCGCGGTGGCTCACGCCTGTCGTCCTAGCTTTCTGGGAGGCCGAGACGGGCGGATAGCTGTTGCTTCAGGGGTTCGACACCAGCCTGAACACTGCCTGAGCACAGTCAGACCCCGTCTCTAATCTAAAAAAAAAAGTAAAAAAGGCAAAAAAAATACACAAAACACAAAACAGCCGGGCGCTCTGGCAAGCGCCTGTAGTCCCAGCTACCTGGGAGGCTGAGGCAGAAGGATCGCTCACAGCCCAGGACCTGGAGCTTGTGGTGACCCGCCCTCACTGCACTCTGCCCAGGACGCCGAGTGACACTCTGTCTCCACAAAAAAAAATGAGAAACTGCAATTGCAAAGATTAAATGCTTGCAAATCCCCCTACCCCTTCCCCTCTTTTCAATACAAAAAAAAAATTCTTTTCAATCACTCTTCTCTTTGCACTTCATCATTACTCCCACATACAAAACTCTTCCTCATATCAAATACTCTCACACACCACAACTCACACTCACAACCACGCACAAAACACACACTCTCTGCATTACACCCCTTACCTCACAACACGCCCACACCCTCCTCACCCTCACCTCACCCCTCATGCACTGCCCTGCACTTGCACCACCCTACACACACCCATGCTCAACACGCACTTAACACGCGCTCCTCACTGCTCTGCTCCTTCTTTACACCCTATGCCCACACTGCACTTCACACCCTGCTTTACACTCACACACACGTGCTCACCCACCCTCTTCCTTATGGCTCGCTACCACTCCGTGCTACACACATACCACACTTTATTCACACACTCACCTGTTCACCACCACTTGCCTTCTTTACACATCTTTCCCATTGTCAATTCTGGTGCTATAAACATTACAGTGCAAGCATCTTTGTCGTACAATGGCTCTTTGTCCTATGGGTAAATACCCAGTAGTGGAATTGCCGGATCAAATGGGAGATCTACTTTTTAGTTCTTTCATGTACCTCCTTGCTACTCTCCATACAGGTTTTCCTAGTTTGCAATCCTACCAGCAGTGTATGACTGTTCCCTTCCCTCCACATCCACGCCAGCATCTCCTGTTGTCGGACTTTAGGATAAAACCCATTCTCACTGCAGTTAGGTGATATCTCACCATACAAGAATCAGTCTTATTCCATGTGCCAATGAAGGACCAGCCACCAGATTTACAAACAACTGGCCATCACCCACTCAAATGGCAATATTTTAAACAGAAATAAGACATTAAATCTTGGCTCAGCCATTTACCTTATGCCCCTTGAGTTGCTTGCAATCTATCTGACCCTCAATTTCCTCATGAGCTAGGGATACTTGCTTCCCACTGTCACCTCCTCACATGGTTGTTGTGACAACTAAGAGTGATAACTAAGGTCAAAGCTAAAATGCCTGGCACATGCTAAGTGTTTGCATGCAAAACATCACTATTCCCATAGAAAGAACCAAGGGAACAGTTACTGAACACAGATTATGTGCTCAGGATTTTGTTTTTTGTTGTTGGTTTTTTTTTGTTTGTTTGTTTTTTGAGACAGAGTCTCACTTTGTTGCCCAGGCTAGAGTGAGTGCCGTGGTGTCAGCCTAGCTCACAGCAACCTCAAACTCCTGGGCTCAAGCGATCCTTCTTGTGCTCAGGAGTTTGAATCCTTAAAGCAACATGGTTAGGAAAGATGAGAGGTTGAATGACAACTGAGGGGTTAAATGACATGCCTAAGGCCACACAGTCAGCCACAAGAATAGCAGCTCACACTGAGCAGGTACTTGCCCTGTGCCAGGCACTCACTGCTCTGAGCATTTGCATGGCTTATCTGCCTCTCACAAAGGTCCCAAGTGGTGGGTATCATCATTATGCCTGTTTGACAGAAAAGGAAACTGAGTCACAAGGAACCGAGGCCACAGTCAGAATGTGGAGTATGAGTGTGGAGCTGGGGTGGGAGCTGAGGCAGTCTAGCTCCGGAGCCTGAGTTGTGACGGCCACGCCACCCGGCAGAGGAGGAGTCTCACCTGAGGTCAAGCTGAGACAGAGCCCAGGCTCTTCCCATCACCCTACGCAGCTCCCAAGCTAGTGTCACCAAGAGCTCCGCACTTGTCCTCCAGGCCACATCAGAAGAATCAGGACAAGGGGTTTGAGGAGAGGGAAACAGGAGTTCATTAATTTTCTGGACAATGAGGAGGAAGGAGAATCTTGTGTGAAATGCCATTGTCCTAACAACAAGCAGAAATACAGAGCTTTTTAAAGGGACAGCATCCACTTCACGCAACTGCTGTTCAACTACAGTTGATGACTCTTGGTGATTCCATGTCTGCCCAAGATGATCCTGCGACCTCCGTCTACTTGGGAGGTTCACCCTGGCCTCAAGGACCTCCAGGACCTTCCCCTGCCAACTCCAGGTCCTGGGTAGGCCACCAGTTCTGCAGAGCCATCTCCTCTATCACAAAGGGCAAGAGACATCCCTCCTGCCCCACGCCTGGCCTTAGGCAGAGATGCAGGTCCTAGTTCTCCCAAGGAGTAGGGGATGGTTTAAGGAGACAGAAAACATTTTTGCCACATTTTCAGGCACTTTCCTCTGTTGCAGTGGCTTGCAGCAAGGCCTGCTCAAGACTCTCACGAAAATCCAAACCATCTCCCGAGCATCACCCAATTACTGCCCCCTCCTGTCACTGCCATGTGTCCCTCTTACCCATGCTGACTGCACTTCTTAGGTGGCCTCTAGTCACTGCCTCCATTTCTTCCCCTCTTACTCCCCTCTGCCCATTCCAGGGTGGCTACTGCGTCCTCCCTTCCACACAGACAGCAATCAGAAGGGTCACTAGTCACTTCCACGTCACTAAACCCCACAGGACATTTCTCAGGCCTGTTCTGAAAATTCATAATTTTCTGATTTTGACATATCATCAGCTTCTGTGACAGACCCCACCTCGGGTCCCTCCCACCTCTCTGACTGCGGCTCTGGCTTCTTTGCCGCCTCAATTGTGGGGGCGCCTCCATGGCGCCTCAGTGGCATCTCAGTGGCGCAACAAGAAAGGAGTTTTTCCTCCCCTTTGTGTGAAGTAGGGCGAGGCAATTAGCGAACAGCACACTTCTGCTTCTGGTTATCGCTTGGGTTGTAAAGAGTGGCGAAAGGGGGGTGGGATGCGCAGGGGGTCGCACAAGATACTGAGGAAATTAATCATTTCAAAGGTCAGCTCATGACCAGCACGTGATCAGTTTGTGCGTTGCTAGTGCCCTTTGGGGATAAAAGGCACACCGCAATTCAGGTGGGGGTCCTTGCCTAAAGAGAGCGACCACTGCGTTGGAGCTTGAGGGCTCGGACCCTGGCTAGCCAGACAATAAAACTCCTCTTGTGATTTCACATCCTCAGTGTCTCTTTCCTTCTGTTTGGCGGGGTTGAGTAAGGCTGGTCCCTAACACAATATTCTCTCTCAGGCTCCTAAATTCGCAGGGGCCTCAAGTCTTGGTCCTGGGCCTTCCTGTCTACCCCTCTGTGTCCCCCCTCTTCTCTGTCGTTTTCCCAGCTTCAATGTCACCTACATGCCACTGACCCCCAAAGTTATATCCCAAGGCCAAATGTCGCTCTGACTGTAGACCCGTGTACCTGGCTTCCTTTGTGACATCTCAGCCTGAGCGCGTCAGAGACCTCTCCACCCCACATGCACAGAACCAGCCCGTGATCGCTCCCGCCAGACCCCTGGCCCTTCTGGCACCCAGATCTCCACCGTCTTCCCTCTCCCTCCACTTAACTCCCCACCATGCTCTGTGCCTGTGGATCTTGTTCTGGTCTCCACACTCTGTCCTCTTCCCTCAGTCCCCAGGGTCACCATTGTCCCCATCCTTCTCACTGGCATTTCACACGGTCCCTGAACTGGTTTCCCTGCTGAAACTACTTCAGTGCTTTCCCTCCATGTTCAAATAAAGGTCACAATTCCTGGCCTGGCCTCTGAGGCCCTGTGTGCTGTGGCTCTGTTCCTTCTCCAGCCTTGTCACCCCTCAGCTCCCCTTTGCTGTCGGGAGTGACTGGCATCTTTCCACTGGCATCCTTATGTGTCTGGTAAATGCCCTGCTCCTTCCTACCCCAGGACATTTATGCATACTATGCCCTGATGCTTTTTTTTAAACAAATTTAACTTAAAAAGTTTTTTTGTAGACAAAAGTTTTCAGTTTGTTGTCCACGGTGGTCTTAAACTCCTGGCCTCAAGGGATTTTCTCACCTTGGCCTCCCAAAGGTGAGGATTACAGGATTACAGGATTCTGAGATTACAGGTGTTAGCCACCTTGCAGGCCTGTCACCTATTTTGTGAAACAGCTCTTTGACCGCTATCATCTACTCATCCTTTCCATGTCAGCTCCATGGCCACCACCTCAGAAAAGGCCCAAAGGTTCCTCCTATTATGTGCTCTCACCTAACTCTCCTTCCTATACCCAATTATGGTTGTAACTTTACTTTTTTCTATGTTATTCTTGATTATTAGCCTCTATTACACTGTAAGCTGCAGGAGGCCTGCAATGGTGTCTGTCCCTCCCACAACTGTGTCCCCAGTTCTCGGCACAGTGCTGGGGACACAGCAGCTTCTCTATGAATATTTCTGGAAGGAAGGAATGAAAATGCATTGTTTTCTTTTTCCTGATCCTGTAATGTTGCATCCGCCTCCTGGGATGCAGTGAAGTATCCTGGTTAGTTCTTGAGCTATTTCTGTGAGGAAGAAGAGCAGAGTTCATAAATGGAGTGACAATGGGGTCAAGGACTTACTATCAGTTAAACGGGTTCACTCTCCTGAGATTGTTTGTATTAGAGAAGTCAAACATTTCAGGTGTGGTGGCGCACAGCGGTAATCCCGGCTATTCCAGAGGTTGAGGAGGGAGGATCACTGGAGAACAGGAGGGCGGTATGGTGACTCCTTGAATCTATAAGAAAAATAAATAATATGAGAAAGGAAATGGCATCAGTCACACTTTGGCCATGATAGGAGATGGGAGCCACGTTGGAGGTCGGAAACACTTTCACGTGTCACTGACATCAGCCCCCAGCCCCCAGTCCACCTTAACTAGGGCTGAGGCCAGAGCTGGGTGTGGGCTGTGACTGGGAGAAGAGCCAGACTTGTACTGACAACGAGTGGCCGCAGTGTCAGGTGAATGCACAGGTCCTCCCTGAGCCTCACCGGCTTCGTGTTCACGAGCTCAGCTGTGTTGACTGAGTATTTCTGCAGGGCACACTGTGTGCCAGGCACAGTGCTAGGGCTGGGGGTAGAGAGGAGACTGGGGCTGACATGGTCCCTGCCCTTGAGTAGGGGAGACAGAGGAGCAGGAGATTACACGACACGGTAAGTGCTCTGAGAGGAGGAAGCACTGGGGGAGGCCAGGGGAGGGGCCCTGACCCAGCCTGGGGGTGGAGGGGATGTGCCCTGAGCCCACTCCTAAGGCATGAGTAGGACCCACCCTTGTCACAGGGGGTAGGGGACTCTGAAGGAAGGGCTTTTGAGCAGAAGGAGCACCGTGAGCAAAGGCACAGAGACGGGAACCTGCACGGAGTGTGGGGGGACAGCGGGGAGTTCTGCTTTGCTGTACGCGGTTGGCGTTGCCGGGAGCAGAGGCTGGAAGGGGAGGCCTGGGCCTGTAGTAGCAGCTGGGACTCCATGGCCAGGCAACGGGGAGGGCTCTGTGCACGGCTTTCACAGGGAAGCGGCATGTTTGTGGTCTGTAAATATTCCTTGGCTCATGTCGGTTTTTTGTTTTTTCGTGTTTTTGTGGGGGTTTTTTGACATGGGGTCTCACTGTGTTGCCAAGGCTGGAGTGCTGTGACACGATCCTAGCTCACAGTGACCTTCATTGAGTTCCTGGCCTCAAGGGATCCTCCTGCCTCAGCCTCATGAGTAAGTAGGACCACAAACATGTACCACTATGCCTGGCTAACTTCTTTTTAAAAAAATTATTTGTAAAGGGAAGTTCTTGCAATGTTGTTCAGGCTAGTCTCAAACTCCTAGGCTCAAGTAATCCTCCCACCTTGGCCTCCTGAAGTGCTAGGATTACATGTCTGAGCCATTGTACTTGGCCCCTTGGCTGCTGTGCTGAGGACACACTGGGGCTGGACCTGTAGAGGGAGGCAGTCCTCAGTCAGACATTAGAGATGGGGACATTTCAGAGGGTAGGACTTCCAGAGAGCAGTCACACATCTGGGAGGTGCTTGTTTCCGAAATAAGCCACTGTCACATACCTGGGCACTAATTCCTATATTGATTTAGTGTGTTAATACTGGATGTATCTAAAAAGTATTGCATGCAAGCTCTAAGAAACAACGGTGATATAGCACATCTTATATTTTCCTGGTTAGAGCTGGAACCCATACTACTAAGTGAAGTATCCCAAGAATGGAAAAACAAGCACCACATATACTCACCAGCAAACTGGTATTAACTGAGCAGCACCTGAG
Organism: Microcebus murinus; assembly: GCF_040939455.1. NCBI lineage: Eukaryota > Metazoa > Chordata > Mammalia > Primates > Cheirogaleidae > Microcebus > Microcebus murinus. The sequence goes on along the minus strand of NC_134136.1, from coordinate 46,494,936 downwards.
TGGACACATAGGTACTACAGTAATTGGGTATTGGGCAGGGGGGCGGGTATATACATACATAATGAGTGAGATGGTCACCATCTGGGGGATGGTCACGCTGGAAACTCAGACTTGTGGGGGGAGGGGGGAAAGGGCATTTATTGAAACCTTAAAATCTGTATCCCCATAATATGCCAAAAAAAAAAAAATTCCAAAAAAAAAAAAAAAGTATTGCATACAGTAGACATAATGTGTGTGTGGGGTGTTGGTGGAGCATGGGGGGGCATCATGTCTTATATAGCCCCTAGGAACACCCCTACCCATCTGTAACAGGGTTGCCCCTTGTCTTCCTGCCTAGAAATATCCACAGGAGGAAAGAAGTCTCCAGAAGGCAATTGTTTCTTTAAATTAATTTTTTTCTGCTTTTTATTTTGAAATTATTTCAAGTTTACAGAAAAGCTATAAGATTTGTACAAAGAACCCCGTGTACAACTCCAGTGTAAAAAGTCTCTGTCCCTTGAGGGTGCCTCCAGCCCTTCCTGAGCATGTCAGGCTGCCTTTCTCTCGGCCACCATGGAACCTTAGCAGTCAAGAGGATGCCCTAGGCCAGGAGGACACAAGCCGGTCCCGAGTGACGTGGAGGGCGGCAGGAAGACGCTGGGGCCTAAGGGAAGTACTAGGGCAGGAGGGGCTGCCCTGGGCCGAGGTAGCCAAAGGTCCACTGTGTACCTCAGCTCGGAGCCAGCCCATTGCCCTCGTACTTGATTGTCTCAGCCACCTCCTTGGGGTTCAATGGGGACACTCAGCCCAGTGGGGAGTCAAGCCAGAGTCACCTCACTGACAGACCTGGCGGGCAGGGAGGTGTCATGTGTTCCCTAGAGGCCTCATCACCTGTCAGAGGAAATGGACACTCTCCATGCCTGGGACAGAGAACAGGCCCTGAGTGTTCTCGGCCCCGTGGTAGTTAGTGCAGTGTGCGTGAAGTATTTTTGATAAGACTCGTACTGAAAAATGCACTTTTCATTATGACCCAGTACACACAGTCCTACACTCACTCACACACACACACACACACACACACACACAACAGTACTATGAAAGTTTGAAATAAAATCCTTACCACATATGGCACACGGTGATATTTTCTATTCTTTTCTGTTTTATTAAAAAGAATGCTTGATTTTAGAAACCACTAATACCTTTCAACTCACTGTTTGAAAGACACTGAATTAGGATGCTCAGATTGCAGGAGAGAGACATTAACAAGAGCTAGTGATTATTTGTGGTGGCAGAGAGGACAGAGAGATGGTTACCTTTGGGGACATTGACTGGGTTGCATTAGGAGGGAGCCTTCCAGGGGCTGGAAATGTCCTACATCCTGAACTGGGCACATGTACGCAGACGTATGCTAAACATGTACAACGTGATCCACACAGGTAAGGTGTGTGTCCTGTATTACAGTGTCACAGAGATGTGTCATGGACTCAAGCACAGAAGTGCACCTGGGCCTCAGGGTGGGACAGGACCCGGGGCAGCCATCTAGTGTGGTCACTGGGGTACAGGGCTGTGACCTCAGGCAGGTGCGAAACCTGGTCTGCTGCTTCATAGCTGGTGACTGTGGGAAAGCAGTGTCGCCTTTCTGGGCCCCACGTTCCTCATTTTGAACCCGGGGATGACGTACGCTAAGACGGTGCCATGGCTAGTGGATAGCAAGCCGTTGCTCTGCACCTTGCACGCCCGAGGTGTTCAGTTAAGTGGGGATGGCGCAGACTGTCAGCGCTCCCTCCTCTCCCTCCCTGTGACCTGCTGCAGTGTCCCCTCTGCAGACGCCTTGCTCTGCTGTTCTGCTCCGCAGGGTGGAAAGTAGTGCTCTGTGGCTCCCAGTCCTCATGCCACAGTTCCAGCTACAACCGCACGCTGTATGTTTCTCAGTCCCCACTGTGCTGTACTCAGGGTGACAGAGTCAGACTGTGTCTCAAAAAAAATAAATGAAATTAGTTGTAACTTACCTTAAAGTTAGAAGTTAAAGAAAGAACATGTCTATCTGAAGAAGGGTGGTCAACGTTAGACACAGAGAAACAGGAATTTTAGAGAAAGAAGTCTTGAGGGCCTACCCAGTGCAGTCAAGTCCTAGGGCCTTGCTCAGCTTATCGAATTGCCTAGAATCCCTCTTGTCAGGTGCATGTCTGAATCCCCACATGCTTCTACTACCTCAGCAGTGGGACAAGGAGAGGCAGGGCCTCCCACTGGGGCTCTGTAGCTACAGAAGCTTGGCAGGATGAGTCAGGGAGCATGTCCAAACTGAAATTCATTAGGGAGAAGCTGCAAATTAAGCCTCAAGGAGACCAAGGAGAAATATTCAAACAGAGGATCAAAGACCAGACCATAAATGGATGCAAAGCTGGGTTGTGGAGCTGAGAGTATATTGTCAGCCAAAGACATAGTCAGGTGAAGGTAAGTGCTACACAAGTAAGGAAGGTCTAGGGCAATGGGATCACATAATCTTGAGGTGGATTCCTGGAGCACTAGGTGTGTTGGGTTGTTTTACAGGCTGTATTCAGAGCAGCCAATTTATCACTGCAGTGGAGATCATATATCAGGCTATCCTTGCTTTCTGCCTTTCGACATTAGAGCCATCTAGCTAAGCCCCTTGCTCTGGTTCTGTGGTCACTAAGCAACCTCTTGATTAAAATGTGGCCTCCCACATAGATCTGCCTATCTACAGGGAGATAATGGGTTGGCTAGGCAGCATGAGTTGTCCTTCTTTCTTGGCCTTCATTTCTCATAATGCTTTTTTCAAAATGAAATATGTTTGATCATGTTCTCTTATTACAAAAGTAATATATGCTAATTATAGAAAATATAGATAAGCAAAAATGGAGCATAAAGAGCACTCATAATCCTCTAACCCATAGCAACTATTGCTAAGACAATCATATTAGCTCAGATCCTTTTTATATGTATATTTATCTACAACACATATAGATATGGTCATATAGGCATATTTTACCTTTAGTATTCTATCTTTATTTTTTGTTTTTTGATTTAAAAATTGTTCAATTATGAAAGTCATACATGAGTACATTTTCAAAAAATATTTTAACACAACATAGAATTATATAGAGTAAGACATGAGAGACCTCGGAAGCATTTATTCTTGCAGTTCTTTTTCTATGTGTTTAGGTATCTATATTACATACTATTAAAATAGAAGACCTAGGGCGGGATGCAGTGCCTCATGCCTGTAATCCTAATGATTTGTGAGGCCAAGGCGGGAGGATCACTTGAGGTCAAGAGTTTGAGACCAGCATTAGCAATATGGAGAGACCCCATCTCTACAAAAATTAGCACGGCATTGTGGTGCATGCGTGTAGTTCCAGCTACTCAGGAGGCTGAAGCAGGAGGATTACTTGAGCCTAGGAGTTTGAGGTTGCTGTGAGCTATGATGATGCCACTGCACTCCACCCTGGGTGGAAGAGTGAGACCCTGCCTCAAAAAAAAAATCTAGGCCTAAGATCCTACCATTATACTTTTTAGTAATTGTCTATATTTACTAAAGATTCTTCATGAACATCTTATCATGTCAATAAATATATTTAATTGACATATCATTTTTAATGGCCACACTGTATTCTATTGTATGAATGCACCATAATTTATGTGGTTGTTTCCAACCTTCTCCTATTACAAACAGTGCTTCAATAAACATCCTTCTGTGTATATCATTATGCATGAGTGATCATTTTCTTGGAATAAATTTTCAGGGGTAGAATTTCAAGTCAAACAGTGTGAACATCTGAAAGTCCAGTTGGCCTCCACGAAGGACATATCGACCTACACACCCACCACCTGGATTATGAGAATGCTCATTTTCTTCAACCCTTGCCCACACTAGATATTTTCAATCTTTTAAATCTTTCACAATCCATGGGTACAATAGGACAGCTCATTGTTGCTTTAATTAGCATTTAAAACTGTTCCTAAGGTTAATTCATTTACTTAACAAATGTAATTCAGGACCCACAATGTGCCAAACACTGTATCAGTTATCAGAGGTACAGTGGTGAACAAAAAGTGGCCACAAATATTGATCTTATGAGGCTTACAATCTGATGAAAGAGAAAGACAATCAAATGATATGATAAATAAAGGTCAAACTTCAACTGTGGTAAGGGCCATGAAAGAGAAGTACAAAGAGCTATAAGAGCATAAAATAGGGGGATTTGGGCTATCAGAGAAGGTTTCCCTGATGATTAAGTTGGTGACTGAGGAGAGAGTTGGAGTCACCAGGTGAAGCAGAGAAGGCAGCATTCCATGGAGGGAGCAGCATGTGCAAAGATCCTGTGGTTCTTTGGAAAAAGCAGGATGAAGCACTTGAAAGCAGTGCAGTGTATTGGAAGCACAGAGAGTGAGGGCGAGGTCAGAGAGGTAGGCAGGGGCCAAGACATTCAGTAGTCAAGTGGATTAACGATTTTGGTCTTTATCCTAAGTGCAAAGGGAAATCATTGAGGAGTTCAAAGCAGGGAAATGACATGATCAGAATTGCAATATTAAAAAAACAAACAAACCATTGTGGCTCCAGTGTACAGAACAGACGGGTGGGAAACATGAGTGGATGCAGTTAGACCATCTGAGACAGCAAGAGTTGAGATGAGTGATGATGATGGCTTGGACCAGTGTGGTAGTCTTGGAGATGGAGAGTAATGCACAGATATAGACTCTGGTAGTATCAGGGCAGATACTATGTGCTATGGTTTGGATATGTTTTGTTTGTCCCCATCAAATCTCATGTTGAAATTTGATTTACAACATGGCTATGTTGGGAGGTGGGGCCTAGTGGGAGGTGTTTGGGTCACGAGGGCATATTCCTCATGAATGGCTTGATGCCATTCCTTGCAGTAGCAAGTGAGTTCTCATTCTGGCAAGATGGGCTAGTTCTCACAGAAATAGATCAGTTCTCGCACAGTGGGTTGTTATAAAACCAGGATCTCTTCATGTTTCTTTCTTTTTTCACCTGTCCACTTCCTCTTTGACCTTCTCTGCTATGTTTTGACCTAGCACGTGGCCCTTATCAGAAGCCAAGCAGATGCTGGTACCATGCTTCTCATACATCCCAGCATGCAGAACCATGACCTAAATAAACCTCTTTTCTTTATAAGTTACCAAGACTCAGGTATTCTTTTATAATAACACAAAATGGACTAAGACCCTATGGAACAAGGAATCAAGGCCAAAATGAATCATCACCAATTCCTAATCTATCTCCATTGTGAATCTCTCTTGAATCTATTTCATAAACCATGTTCTAGCTCAGGCCTCATCCTCTCCTGCCTGGATAGTACAATGGTCACTTCAGTGGCCTCTGGTCTCATCTCCTCCAGTTTCTCTGCACCTGCCACTACAGAGATTTTTTAAAAATAACAGCTTTATTGAGATATAATTCACATACCATATTGTCAATGGAAAAGAAGCCAAACTCTGTAAAATAATTTCAAGAGGGTTATTTGAGCCAAATTTGAGGACCATAACCCAGAGCCACACCCAAGAAGTCTTGAGCAAGTGGACTCACTATGGCTGGGATACAGTTTGGTTTTATACATTTCAGGGAGCCAGGAATTACAGGTAAAGCCATAAATCAATACATGGAAGGCATACATTGGTTTGGCCCAAAAAGTTGGGGCATCTCAAAGGACTTAAGGAAGTCTGTTAATCAGAGACAAGCCACCAGACATATACCCAGACTCAAGTGATCTGTTATGTAAATTGAGGACCTTCAGGTTTGTCTTGCATAGCCTTAGGCCTATTAATTATTTACAAAAGATGTTTTCAAGAAAGGGGGGAGCATGATGAGTCATGTCTTGCTCTTGCTGAGGCTGATCTCCAACTCCTGACCTCAAGCAATCCTCCTGCCTCAGTCCCTCAGAGTGCTAGGATTATAGGTGTGAGCCACCATGCCCGGCCAATACATATAGTTTTGATTATAGACATCCTACTAGGTGTGAAGTGGTATCCCATTATGGTTTTGGTTTGAATTTCCCTGATACCTAATGGTATTGAGCATCTTTTCATAAACTTATTGGCCACTCATCTATCTTCTTTAGAGAAATGTCTATTCAGATCTTTTGCCCACTTTTTAAATTGAATTATTTTGCTTTTTATTTTTGAGCTGTAAGCATTTTTTTACACATTTAGTTTAAAAGTCTCTTATAAGATATATGATTTGTCCAGCTGGGCACGGTGGCTCACGCCTGTAATCCTAGCACACTGGGAGGCCGAGCAGGCGGATCGCTCAATTTCAGGAGTTTGAAACCAGCCTGAGCAAGAACGAGACCTTGTCTCTACTATAAATACAAAGAAATGAATTGGCCAACTAATATATATAGAAAAAATTAGCCGGGCATGGAGGCGCGTGCCTGTAGTCCCAGCTACTCGGGAGGCTGAGGCAGGAGGATTGCTTGAGCCCAGGAGTTGGAGGTTGCTGTGAGCTAGGCTGACGCCATGGCACTCACTCTAGCCTGGGCAACAGAGTGAGACTGTCTCAAAAAAAAAAAAAGATATATGATTTGTAAATATTTTCCCCCATTCTATGAGATATCTTTTCACTTTCATGTTGGTATCTTATAAGGCACAGAATTTTAAAATTTTGGTGCACTTTATCTATTTTATTTCCTTTTCATTCCTGTGTTTTTGGTGTCAAATCTATGAATCCATTGCCTAATATATGGTCACAAAGATTTACTCTTGCTTTCTTTCTAAGAGTTTTAGAATTTCTGTTCTTACATTTAGGTATTTGATTCATTTTATCTAATAAGTTAATATATATGGCACGTAGTAGGCATCCAACTTCAGTCTTTTGCACGTGGATATCCAGTTGCCCCAGCATCATTTGTTGAAAAGACTATTCTTCCCCATTGAATTGTCTTGCTACCTGCTATGGTCTGAATGTTTGTGCTCCCCTGCCAAACCATATTGAAATCCTAACCCCTAAAGTGATAGTATTAGGATGTGGGGCCTTTGGGAGGTTAGTGCCCTTATAAAAGAGACCTCAAAGAGCTAGCTAGACCCTCCCACCATGAAGGACACAGTGTAAAGGTGCCATCTATGAGCCATAAGGTAGACCCTCATTAGATACTAAATCTGCCAGCACCTTCATTGTATACTTCCCAGGCTTCAGAACTGTGAGAAATAAATTTCTGTTGTTTATAAGCTACTCAGTTAATGATATTTTGTTATACCAGCCTGAATGGAATGACATAACACTCTTGTTGAAAATCAGTTGACTGTAAACAGAGAGTTTATTTCTGGACTCTTAAATATATTCCATTCATCTATATGGCTATCCTTATGCTATGACCACCCTGTCTTGATTACTGTAGCCTTGTGATAAGTTTTTAAAAAGGGAAGTGTGAGTCCTCCAATTTGTTTTTCTTTTTTAAGACTATTCTGGTTATTCTAGGACTTTTGAATTTCCATATGAATTTTAGGATCAGCTTGTCAATTTCTGGAAGGAAAATGTAGTTTGTATTTTGATAGAGATTGCATTGAATCTACAGATTAGTTTGGGAATTGTTGCTGTTTTAACAGTAAAGATCTTCTAATCCATGAATATGGGATGCCTTTCCCATGTTTCTTTCAACACTGTTTTGGAGACAGGGTCTTGCTATATTGTTCAGGCTGGTCTTGAACTCCTGGACTCAAGCAATCCTCCTGCCTCAGCCTGCCAAGTAGCTGAAACTATAGGTACATGCCACTGCACCTGGCTCTTTTGTAGTTTTTAGTGTATAAATCTTGTACTTTTATTGCTAAATTTATTTCTATTATTTTATTCTTTTGGTGTTATTATAAATGGAATTTTCTTAATTTCATTTTCTTATTATTTATTGCAAGTGTATAGATAGGCAACTGATTTTTGTGTGTTGATCTTGTATCCTGCACCCTCAGTACACTCATTTATTTATTCTCATAGTTTTTAGTGAAATCTTTAGGATTTTCTATGTATGAAATCATGTCACCTACAAATAAAGATAGTTTTACTATTTCTTTTCCAATCTGTGTGTCTTTTATTTCATTTTCTTGCTTAATTTTTGTGGCTAGAACTTCCAGTACAAGGTGGAATTGAAGTGTTGAGAGTGGACATCTTTTTCTTGTTCCTGATCATATGGGAAAAGCATTGAGTCTTTTGCTATTAAGTATGATGTTAGCTGTGGATTTTTTCATAGATGCTCTTTGTCAGGATGAGGACATTCCTTTCTATTCCTAATTTATTGAGCGTTTTTAAAAATCATGATGGGGTATTGAATTTTGTCAAATACTTTCTCTGCATCTATTGAAATGATCATTTTGTTTTTGTTTTTGTTTTTTATTCTATTGATATGCTATATCACATTATTGATTTTCAGATGTTAAACTAACCTTTCATCCCTGGGATAAACTCCACTTTGTCATGGGGATTAATCCTTTTTATATGCTGCCAAATTCAGTTTGGTAGTATTTTCTTGAGGGTTTTTACATCTATATTCATAAGAGATATTAATTTTTTTAATTTCAAAATATTAAGGGGGTACAAACATTTTTGTTACATGGAGACACTGTGTAATGCTGAAGTCAGGGCTTTCAGTGTGCCCACCACCAGGACAGTGTTCATTGTACCTGACAGGTAAGTTTTTATCCCTCACCCCTCTCTCCCCCTCCACCTTGAGCTATTGATTTTTTAAATGATGTCTTTGTCTGATTTTGGTATCAACTACTTTGTTAATGTGGTGTATTACATTGATTGATTTTTATATGTTGAACCATCCTTGTACTCCAGGAATAAATCTCACTTGGTCAGGGTATATAATCCTTTCACTATGCTATTGAAATTAGCTGATAGTATTTTGTTGAAGATTTTTACATCAATATTCATAAGGAATATTGGTTCATACTCTTCTTTTCCTGTAGTGTCTTTGCCTGGCTTTGGTATTAGGGTAATTCTGGCCACACCAAATGAGTTTGGAAGTGTTCTCTTCTATTTTTTGGAAGAATTTGAGAAGGATTGGTGTAAATTCCTTTTTAACTGCCTGGCATAATTCACCAGTGATGTCTTCTGGTCCCGGGCTTTTCTCTGTTGGAAGTTATTGAATTACTGAATCAAACCCTTTACTTGTTATACATCTTTCCAGATTTCCTATTTCTTCTTGAGTCAATTCCTGTAGTTTGTGGCCTTATGCTAGGCCATTTCATTTCATCAAAGTTATCTAATTTATTGACATACAGTTGTTTACAGTATTTTCTTTTCTTTTCTTTTTTTCTTTTTTCTTTTTTTTTTTTTTTGAGACAGAGTCTTACTTTGTTGCCCAGGCTAGAGTGAGTGCCAAGGCGTCAGCCTAGCTCACAGCAACCTCAATCTCCTGGGCTCAAGCAATCCTGCTGCCTCAGCCTCCCAAGTAGCTGGGACTACAGGCATGTGCCACCATGCCCGGCTAATTTTTTCTATATATATTAGTTGGCCAATTCATTTCTTTCTATTTATAGTAGAGACAGAGTCTCACTCTTGCTCAGGCTGGTCTCGAACTCCTGACCTCGTCGAGCGATCCGCCTGCCTCGGCCTCCCAGAGTGCTAGGATTACAGGCCTGAGCCACCATGCCCAGTCGTGAAGCAGAGAGTGAGTATTTTCTTATAATCCTTTTTATTTCTGTAAAGTTGGTAGCAATTTCCCCTCTTTCATTCTTGATTTTAGGGATTTGGGTACTTTCTTTTTTGCTTAGTCAGTCCAGCTTAATGTTGTCAATTTTGTTGATCTTTTCAAAGAACCAAATTTTGGTTTCATTAATTTTTTCTATTGTTTTTCTATTCTATATTTTATTAATTTCTTCTCTGGTCTTTATTAATCTTTCCTTTGATAGTTTTGGATTTAGTTTGCCCTTCTTTTTCTAGTTTCTTAAGATGGAAATTTAGGTTATTGATTTGAGAGCTTCTTTTCTTCTTTTTAAATGTAAGTATTTACAGTTACATGTTTCCCTTTAAGCATTGCTTTAGCTTTATCCCACAAGTTTTGGTATATTGTGTCATAATCTTCATTCACCTCAAAGGATTTTCTAATTCATCTTGTGATGTCTTCTTTAATCCATTGGCTACAGATGAGTATGTTGTTTAATTTCCACATTTTGTGAATTTCTCAAAATTTTTTATTTATCTCTAATTTCACTCCATTGTGATCAGAAAACATACTTTGCATGATTTCAATCCTTTTAAATGTGTCGAGGCTTGTTTTATGGCCTAGCATATGGCCTATCGTAGAATGTTCCATGGGCACCTGAGAAGAATGTTCATTCTGTTATTGTTGGGTAGAGTGTTCTACAGATATCTGTTAGGTCCAGTTAGTTTAAAATGTTGTTCAAGCCTTATATTTCCTGTTTTAAATCTTTTCTCTATTCATTCTGCCCCTTTTGGGGGTTGGTTGTTAGGTGCACACAGAGATCTTTTTAACATTCATATCTGATTGTATCGCTCCTCTGTTTGGATACCTTAGATTCTCATCTACTGCAAAATTGAGGAGAGAAGGCTCCTTAATATGGTACTCAAGGCAATGATCAGGCTACCGGCAATTTCCAGTGTCCTCAAACTCTGACTTCTAGCCACACTGAATACCTTAGAGTTCCTTGAACACATCATGTTCTTTCTTCCTTCTGGTCTTTGTACACGCTATTCCTTTGCCTAGACTACCTCTAATCTCAACTCTCCCTTCCCCAGCTAACTCTTATTCATCCTTCAAGGTCTAGGACATCTTTTCAAACCCACATCTGATTAACTTGTTGCTATTCTGTGTTCTCTCAGTATCTTGTGCTTACTGCATAGCACTCCTCCCCTAAAAAGGAATTGGAAATTTGTCTGTCTCCCTAACCAGACTGAGAGTTCCCTGAGGGAAGGAACAGATGTGGGTCATTCCTATTTCTCCAGCACCCATCATAGGGCTGAGCAAAGAAGGCAAACAAGATTTAAACAACATATTCAAGCCAAAACAAATTTGGTGGGACCAGCTGTCATTGCCTTAAGCCTCATTCCATGGAGTTTGCAAGTCCAGTTTACTACATGATGTGATGGAGAAAGCAATGATGATTATGAGTTTTCTCTGTGCCTTTAACCATGCCTTTAACCATGACCAGTTTATGAGATATTTTGAAGAGATTGACCCCAGGTATGGAGATTTACTGGGCTTCCATCTCTAATCAAGGACTTTTTGGAATATAAGAGCTTACAAATCCAATTTGCTAGACCTCCAACGATTCACAAGATTGTATTTTTGTATGGATGTGACAAGATATATGAACACATTGAACTTGAAACTGCTGGAAACAAACAAAAGCTCTGTTAATTTGTCCAAGGAAATGCACACTTCAAGTGGACGTGTGGATTGGGCAGACAATGACTAGAAACCTCTCATTTTCTATTGATGAGGTGTCTTGAGTTCAATGCATTCATAGATTTTGAAAAATGCTGCACTATATTTGATGGAAAATAAGTCACAATTGCATGAGGATTCTCTTCCTGGATGCAGAGGAAGAGGTGTAGAGGAGAGTTTAAGCCACAGAGTCCTGAGAGCCCAGGACCAGAGAAAAGAGTCTCTCACCATAGGCTAGATATGCAGAGCCAGGAACCTGCAATCCAAAAGACCAAAGCAATAACAGGAGCTCAGAGTGAACTTCAGGCTTGGACCAGGTTTGGCAGATGCCAGGCATGGTTAATTGTCTTGCATTTTGTGTAGCAGCCTTGGCAAGGTGCATAGGGCCCAACTGAGTTTAAGGTACAGTGATGGGATGGTTAGAAGAGGTTCATCAGTTTTTCTTTACTACAACAGCTCATTGAGATACAATTCACATACCACAGAAATTCACCTTGTTCATAGATTTAGATGAGCATAAACAATTATTTATGTTCATAAACCAAAATATATAATTTTAAAGACATTTTAATAGGCCGGGCGCTGTGGCTCACGCCTGTAATCCTAGCTCTTGGGAGGCCGAGGCGGGCGGATTGCTCAAGGTCAGGAGTTCAAAACCAGCCTGAGCAAGAGCGAGACCCCGTCTCTACTATAAATAGAAACAAATTAATTGGCCAACTGATATATATATATATAAATTAGCCGGGCATGGTGGCGCATGCCTGTAGTCCCAGCTACTCGGGAGGCTGAGGCAGGAGGATCGCTTGAGCCCAGGAGTTTGAGGTTGCTGTGAGCTAGGCTGACGCCACGGCACTCACTCTAGCCTGGACAACAAAGTGAGACTCTGTCTCAAAAAAAAAAAAAAAAAAAAAAAAAAAAAAAAAAAAAAGACATTTTAATGATTGCCTGGGAGTATAGACTTTTTATTTATTTATACCCTGCATGCAACTAAATTATCAGGCCCCCTACCAGTGCGTGTCAACATTCAGCTCAGTGAACTGGATCTACCAAGAAGTACACTATCCCTAGAATTTTGCAGATGACCATGATCCCAACCTGTTGGGCTGGATAGCCAAGCTCTAGACAAAGTTAGGGTCTTCCTGGTGCAGTTGAAAGTACATTCTCTTTCTTAAAAATGCCAAAATGATGCCCCCATCAGGAGTCTGTCTCTGGAGTCAGTGTGAGATAGGTCCAGACTGAATAGCTCCTGCTGTTCCAGTTCATTTTGTTAAATGCCAATGTTCTAGTCTTATTATTAGATCAATCAAAATTGACCAATGATCAACAGTAGGCCTATAAATGTACACTTTTGGGTGAATACAATTGATTAAATTTTTTCGAGATGCTTTTGTATTATGGTACCCATAGTACATATTGTTGAATAGCCAACAAGCTATATTTCACCATTATTATCAATTTATGTGGCCTATGCATATCTGCCTTTTTTAATGTGACCTACAATGGAAAAGCATGTGGGCCTACTGCTTTAAACTTTTGTAAAATTTCAGGTCTCTTGGCTAGATTTGCGACCAGAACTATATGGGAGGTTATTTAAGCCTGTAATTTCTGATAAAGGCTTAGAGAGTTAGTATTTTATCTCAAAAATAAAAATGTTTACTGAGGGCTAATGCATTTATTTTGGAAACCAATAGAGAAGGTGGCTTGTAGATATTCTGTTATGAAAGTTGAGAAGCTTGACATCTGGTGTCACCTGAATGGAAGGTCATAGGACCTCTCACAGAGGTAGGCCATAAAGCTACTTGCAGCAAAGCCCAGATCTTCCTCAGGAAGCATCTTTGACTCTTTGCCAATGTGTCAAAAAAATGCTTTGTTGAGTACTCGAGTTCTACAGTATGGATCATGACATTAACCAGTCACTTGTCATGGTCATAGAAATATCTCAATACTGTTCCGGCAATGCAAAGGCCACATCAAGCACCCCTTCAAGGATCTGGGGTGGTACATACTGTATGAAAGCAACCTTAGATGAAGGGTGTTTATCCTGTCTGAGAAGGTCCCATCTGCACTTGAGGCAAGGCATTTCTGCCTTGCTTACTTTAGAGACCTTTTAAAAGTCCCTATGGCTCATGTTCCTGTAGTTTGGAACCTGCCCCTCTCTCCCTTACCCCCATATATACATCCATGCTCATCCTCAATTTTGACTCTAGTTCAAGATAATGGACTCACACCATTGTAACCCACCCTTGTGCTTTTGTTTGACCAGCTGGCCTTTCCCAGCCCACTTCTGGTTACTAGTGTTTTATACTTAGACCTCATCCTGATAATTTGATAATTTATTTTGCCTATTTTACCCAACCACTCTTACTGCCATTCAGGCCTCAACTTAGCTATCACCACATCTGTAAAGCCTTACTTAATTACCTGAGTCTGAATTAGGAACCCATGCCTAAGGATCCCAGAGCATCCCATTCTTCTCTTTTTAAAAATAGTTTATTATTTATTTATTTGTTTAATAAAGACTTGCTGTTGCTCAGGCTGGTCTTGAACTCCTGATCTCGAGCGATCTTCCCACTTTGGCATACCAGAGTCAGTGCTAGGATCACAGGCGTGAGCCATGCTGCCCTGGTCATTCTTCTCTTTATCACTCGGTATTATAATATTATGTGTGTCTTTTTCCCCGCAGCCCCCACTCTTAGCCAGACTGTAAGTTCCATAACAACACTTGTTCACTGCTGTATCTCCAATGTCACATACAGGGCTCAGTGCATACAAGATGCTCTATAAACCTTTATTGAATAAATGAATTTATCCCACCAACTTATCTACCCCTTTAAACCCTGACTATATTTTTGACTTGGTCCCTGAGCTGAAGATTGACACTATGGAATGTCTGATTTTAAGTAACATGTCTTCCCCATGAGTCTGCTTGGTTGAATTAGCTGCAAGTCAATATGCCCCCAGGTGATTGAACCTAGTTTATAAAGTTATTTAATATTGACCAACTGAGTTACAGAAAATATGTGCCAAAGTCAATGGTTACAATTTTATCTTAATTACTTCTAGCAGGAGCAAAATACTATGATTATCTCTTGAGGTTCCTTTTCACAGGTAATGATAAAACCATGTCACCAACTTACTAAAGGTCTCTGAATGTGTATTTGCCATGGCAGGGAGTATATCTGTCCAGGCAATTGAAACACAGATTCAAATCATTGGAGTAGAAATTTAAAAAGAAGGGGGCAAGCTCTTTGCAAGTGATATTTGCAAATATCAACCCCGGGTTAGGGGTGTTGCCTGGTCACCAAGAGACCACACAGGATGCTGGTACCTTGGTGAATTTATTGAGCTCCACAATCTGTTCTTCACCTTTGCAATTTAAAACACTTCAGCCTCAGAAAGATAATTCATTCTAGCCAAATTCACATTAATCAAAGCAGAGTGCCAATTTAGTAATTTACAACAAAAAGTAGAACACCAAGGGCAAAAATCTTAAAAGGAAATTTGATAGGTTTGACTGTATAAATATTTTAAACCTCTTTATATAAAAATCCATCATAAATAAAATTAATGAGAAAGGATTAATATTCATATATAAAGACCTCATATGAATTAACAAGAAAAAGATAAGTGCTTCCTTTTTTTAAGACCTAGTCTTGAACCCAGAAGGATAAGTGTTTTAACATAAAAGTGGGCAAAGGACATGTACAGGGAATTCATAAAATAAAAAATACAGTTGGGTAATAAGTGAAAATTTTGTTGTTGTTTTTGGTAAGAATGCTCAAGGGTGACAATGAAAATTTCAATTCTTCTTTCTCCTGTCAGTGGTGTACTAGAGCCTGCTTGCAGGGCTTGAAATATCATATTGATAGCTTGAAATCAGTCATGGTGAGAGTATTTACACCATGGAAATCAGCAAATGATGCCTATCAGGGTTGTTTGTTTTTTACTTGGAGAGCCAGTTGTTAAACATTTCCCAGCACACTACTGTGTGTATTCAAATCACTGCCTCTCACTGAATCCTTTCTGACTACATTTAAATGTTCTCGAGTCTTCTCTGCCATCTTTTTAATTTTGTTTTAGAGATAAGGTCTCACTCTGTCACTCAGGCTGGAGTGCAGTGATGCGATCATAGCTCACTACAGCCTCAAACTCCTGGGCTCAAGGGATCCTCCTGCCTCAGCCTCCTGAGGAGCTGGGACTACAGACATGCGCCACCATACCCAGCTAATTAAAAACAATTTTTTTTTGGTTGAGATGGTTTCTCACTAAGTTGCCCAGGCTGGTCTTAAACTCCTGGCCTCAAAAGATTCTGCAGCTTCAACCTCTCAAAGTGCTAGGATTACAGGCGTGAACCTGTAGGCTCAGCCTTCTCTGCTATCTTTAAAGAAACCCTGACACCTAAGGCCACCTCCAGCCACCATACCATCTCTGTTTTCCTTCACAGACAAATTTCTTCAAAGAATTGGCTATACAGTATTTGCGAAATCCATTTACTCATTTCCCAATCATTCTTCAACATATTTAAGCCATTTTTTTGACAGCATTACTCTCCTAAAACAGCTCTTCTTAAGCTCAATGACCTAAATTCTGTGGACAGTTTTTTCTTACCTCCCTTGTCCTCTTGGTAGTATTCAGTTCTATTGACAATTACCTTCTTGAAATCCTCTTGTCCTTGGGTTTCAGAGGCACATGATCTGGTTTTCCTCCGTCCTCTCTGGCTTCTCCTTTTCAGTTCCCTTTTCAGGTTCTTCCTCCTATTTTTTACCTCTAAACGTTGCTGTTTTCCAGGGATTAGTCTTGAGTCTTTTTCTCTGCTCTCTCTCTAGTTAATTCCATCTATTCCCCCTGGGTTTAAATATCAACTACATACCAGTGACTTCTATATTTGTATCTCTCCTCTGAGCTGCAGCTGCCTACTTGACATCCTCCCCTTTAATGTCTCAAAAGCTTCTGAAACTCAACACATCTCAAACTGGAGCCAAAGACTTTCTCCCCTTCCCCAGATCAGAGGTTCTCAAGTGTTCCTCAGCTCAATAAACTGTACCACAATATAAGCCAGAAACCTCGGAGTTCTACTTGGCATCTCTGTCTTCCTCATCTCCCATATCACCAAGTCTAAGTTGTCTTTACCTTCTAAATATCTCCCAAATAGCATCTCTTCATCTCCTCTTCCATAACCCTAGTACAAGCCTCCACAATCTCTCAGCTGGACCACTGTAGTAGTCCCCTAACAGATCTTCTTGCCTCTACTCTTTTTTCCCTTCAGTATATCCTCCACATTGAAACCAAGGGAACTTTTATTATTTCAGGAAATTATGAGAGTACAAACATTTTGGTTGCATTTTATATCTTTGCCTCTCCCTAGCAAGGGTTAGAGGTATGCCCTTCCCCTCCACACTGCTCACCGCATCCCTCAGATGTGGGTCTACCCCCCCAACCCCTGAATCCCTAGTGAACACTACCACCATAAGAGCACCATAGTGTTAATCAGTCAGTACCAATTTGATGGCAAGTATATGTGGAACGCATTCTTCCGATCTTGTGTCACCTCACTTCAGATAATGGGCTCAAGCTCAAACCAGGAAAATATAAGGGAACTTTTCACAACATGGATCTGATCATGTTACACTCTTGTCTTAAGCCCTTCGGTGGCTTCCCATTGCTTTTAGGATTACAGTAGCCTAGAGCCCTGCATGTCTTGCTCTATGCCCACCACTCCCATCTCATTTCATGCCACTCTGGTCCCTGTGCACTCCAGCCACACCAGCTTTCTTTCTGCTTCTTGAATAGAGCCTTCATGCATGCCCTTCCCTTTGCTTGGAGTGTTCTTGCTACTCCCATCCTCCCTTCACCTTGCTGACTCCTCTTTAATCTTCTGATCTCAATTCAAACATCACTTTCTCCATGACGCTTCCTGGACTGACATGCTAGACTGCTAGACTAAGTCAAATCTGTCCCCACCGCTCACCATTATAGTCTCTGGGAGCACTAAAAATACCTCCTTAATTGCTCTTATTGCCATTTTATTTTTGCATTTATGTGTGTGATTATTTAGTTATCGTCTGTCTTCCCTACTAGACTGTACGCTCCATGAAGACAGGGACCAAGTCTGCTTTCACTCATCATTGATCTCTAGCATCTAGCCTAAGACTTGACACACAGTAGGTACTCAGTAAACATTTGTGGGGTTAATGAATTACATAGTGACTTTTGTGTATAGGAAATGCATAAAACTATGCCAGCTAGTATTTTTTTCGTTTTGCTATTGCTTTCAGAAAGCTGAAAAAATCATATTTAAAGCTCATGATAGATAATTTTATATGCCAACTTGACTGGGTTAAGGGATGCCCAGAAATAGGGTGTGTCTGTGAAGGTGTCTGAATTGGTAGTGAGCAGATGGCCCTCCCCAATGTGGGCATCATACAATCTGCTGAGGGCCTGAATAGAACAAAAAGGAGGAGGAAGGTTGAATTGGCTCTCTCTGCCTGACTGCTGAGCTGTGACATCAATCTTCTCCTGTCCTTGGACTAGGACTTACACCATTGGCTTCCCAGTTTTCAAGGCCTTTGGACTACAACTGCAAGTGTACATCACTAACTTTCCCGGGGCTCCAGGTTGCAGATGGTAGATTGTGGGACTTCTCATCCTCCAGAATCATGTGAACCAATTCTTTTTTTAAAATTTATTTCAGCATATTATGGGGGTACAAATGTTAAGGTTACATATATTGCCTATGCCCCCCCTGAACCAATTCTTTATAATAAATTATATCTATATCTATATCTGTATCTATATATAACGATTCTGCAGAATCCAGATGAATACAAAACTTAATCACAGCAATTACATCAACCCACTAGAAATAGCATATTTGAATTCTCTCTTTTGATGTGGATGTACTATTTCTTTTACTGACCCATGAACTCTCTTTTGGAATGAGATAGCTGGTGGGGGTGTGTGTGCACATGTGTATGGGTACAAAGAGAAATCAGTATATAAATGCAAAGTGTTGAGAGATTGATATCAAATGGAGACCTCATTTTAATCAATGACTAATGGTGGTGATGGTGAAGCCAGTATCTTACTAAGCCATCATTACCATCTTTATCCATCTCTGTGTCTTCTTATTTCCAACTCTCACAGTATTTGTGACTCATCTGTGGAGGACTGTAAGGCAACTGAGTAGAGACTGTGTTTCTTTAGATTCTATACCATATTTATGGGCTGTTGATCAATGTCACTCAACTCACAGAACTTACTGTCTTTTTTTAACCTTTTTTTCCTTGTGAAATATAACAAATCAACAAAATCAACAAAAATACAACAAAATCAAAATTTATAAAGCAAACACTCATGTAACTGCCACCAAGAAGTAGAACATTGGTATTTATTGTCTATACTGCACCTTGGATACTGCCTTATAGCATATTTGATATTTTCTATTTGATGTGTGTGTGTGTGTGTGTGTGTGTGTGTGTGTGTGTGTGTGTGTTAATCTCCCTAGCTAGACCATAAGTTCTTTGGGAACAGAAACTTGACCTTATATTTTTTTCCACATCCCACAGTGCCTAGTGCAGTGTCCTAGATATGGTAAGTGCTCAATACATTTTACAAGATTATACTCTGTGGCTCTGGGAAGACTGCTGAGGACTAATTTGGCAAACAAGAGGCCGGGAGCGATGGCTCAGGCCTGTAATCCTAGTACTCTGGGAGGCCGAGGCAGGTGGATCGTTTGAGCTCAGGAGTTCAAGAACAGCCTGAGCAAGAGCAAGACCCCGTCTCTACTGAAAAAAAATTAGCTGGACAACTAAGAAAAAAAATATATATATATATAAAATGTTAGCTGGGCATGGTGGTGCATGCCTGTAGTCCCAGCTACTCGGGAGGCTGAGGCAGGAGGATTGCTTGAGCCCAGGAGTTTGAGGTTGCTGTGAGCTAGGCTGACGCATGGCACTCTAGCCTGGGCAACAGAGTGAGACTGTCTCAAAAAAAAAAAATTTGGCAAACAAGAATTGTTTGAGGAAACACAAAATTATATCATTTGTCTGATTAAGTATGTACAAACCATGGTATAAGGATAACCAGTATGTCGTGATGCGGGTGGGGGGAGCTCAGCCTTCCCTTAAGTTCCAGCGCTTGCCCAATGTATAATGCCAGCCTAGGATCCTCCTAACTAGTCTCCCTGTCTCTAGTCTTATCTTCATTCGATCAGTTCTTCACTTGTGGTGACTCAAGTGATCTGCCTAAATATAGATTTCACTGTGCCATGCCACTACTCGCTAACTATGTGTGCAGTGGTTCTCCAACTATGATGTGCCTCAGAACTTCCAGGAGAACTTGGTACAAGCCCACATTTCTTCTCCCATACAGAGATTCTGATTCAGCAGATCTGAGGTGGGGTCCAGGCCTCTGCATCTGTATGAAGCACTATAGGTAATTCTGATGCAGCCGGCTTGGGTATCACCCATTAAGAAACACAGCTTCAAAGGCTCTTTATTCCCTACAGGTTGAAACTTCAGCATCCTTAGCATGGTACACAAGGCCCTTAATGGGTGGCCCCTTTTTGTGCTGACTGTATTCCGTCTATGCCACTCCACTCCCATGTCACTGTCACCGTCATTTCTTGCCTGAACTGCTACAACAGTGTCCTTACTCTCAAGTCCTAACTGCTTTAATCACCCTCTGCTCCAATCTTTTTTCTCCAGCTGGAGCCAGAGTGACCTTTCAAAATTGAAAATATGTTCATGTCACTCCCCCGCTCAAAACTCTTCAGGGATAGTTTTTCCAACTAGCTCAGGTGGCACAGCATCTGGATGTGCTGGTGCTCTTTCCAGAACACCATGAAATAATTGATATATTAAATCACAGCATATGAAATAAAACACTTCTCAAAAGAACACTTCTGCTAGCTGAAAGTATGTCTACATTATGTGTGTGCAATATAAAATCATAGCCACAAGCACAGATGTCCATGAAAAAATAAACTGTTGAATTAAGCATGATCAGTACTGGGATTGTCTGTTTCATATTCATTTGCTACTTTTTCATTCGTTTTGTTGCCTGCTAGCGAATAAGTGGGAGCATCTGTCAAAGATTTAGGAAAATTTATGGTAAAAAAAAAAAAGTTAGAGAAATTTCTACCCATTAACTGATTTTTCTTTTTCTTTCTTTCTTTTTTCTTTCTTTCCTTTTTTGCACTGTGAGCATCCCATTTGCTCTGGGCACAGTTCCAGGTGCTGATTGAGTAGTCATCTTGCCTGGAGAGCACAGCTCGAGAATCCCTATTCTGGAGGAAAAAGTCTAAGTAATGTGATATGACCAACCCGACCCTTCCAGATTGGTCCCACCTTATCTCCCATTCTCATTTATGGCCACTGTCCCCTCCGCCTATTATGTTCTCTGCCCTTTCTTTCTGATTATATACATGCTGTCCTCTCTGCTGTCCCCCCTCAACTGCCAGATACACCACTACTCATTTTCCAGACTCAGTCCAAATGGCTCTTCTTGGAGGTGCCTTACCTCACCTGTCTGGGTCTTTTCCTTTGCAGGGTCTTGCTCCTGACTGATTAAATCAGTTGTCACATGTGGGGCGCGGTGTCAACGCCATTACAAGATGGCGCCTGTTTCCGGCTTTGCCTAGAGCAGTAAACAAGTTCAGCGCACGCGCAATTGTCGGTTACCCTGTGGCGCAAGCATGCAAATGAAGGATCCTACTATGGACCAATGCTTTGGCGGCTCGACAGCTGAGCGGCCTATCCCAGCTTAGGGGTTGTGCTTCTAGGGTATATAGCAGCCTGCGTGCTGCCGGGCTGGGTCTTCCGCATCATGTAAGTCTAAAGGGAACCCCATTAAAGCACTGTCAGAAGAACTCCAGTTGCCGCATCTTCCTTGCTGGCGAGGCGGGCGCGACAGTCACATTACTGGTTATTCATGAAGCTATCTGGCAACTGGCCTGGGAGAGTCCTAAGGTCGAGATAGGAGTTTTGTCACCCATTCTTTCTTGAGTCCTCTGGCACTTAGCATAGTCGCTGCTGATGTACAATTGGGATTCAGTGAATATTTGTGGAATGAATGTAAAATTGCAAAGGAGGCAAAGTTTACCTTCCAAATCCTTCCAGCTCCCTACATGGGTCCCCTATACTCCTTATTCGGCACTCCTTCCCCAAGCCTGGAACTGCATACCCTCATGCTGGCCATCATAGAAATCTGCCATTAATGTCATAGCGATCTGCCATTATTGTCAATGGCCCAGGCTTCAAATTTTTCCCTGAATATCCTACCAAACCTTATCAGTCCTGTGTCCCACCACACCAGGGCTACATTTCTAGATAAACCAGTGATCCTCAGACTTTAGCACAATTCAGAACCCCCTGGAGAACTTGTTAAAACACAGAATCCTGGCTCCAAGTCCTAGAGGTTCGGAATCAGTAGGTCTGGGGTGGTGCCTGAGTATTTGCATTCCTTATAACTTCCCAGATGATGCTTTTGCTGCTAGCCAAAGACCACATTTTGAGAACCACTGGAAAAAACAAATGTAAAACCAGGGGCATCAGGTGATAATGCACAAAGGAATCCTTAGTTCATCTTGACTCAGCCCCTTCACTGAATTTCTTTTTTCTTTTTTTTTTTTTTTTGAGACAGAGTCTCACTTTGTTGCCCAGGCTAGAGTGAGTGCCGTGGCATCAGCCTAGCTCACAGCAACCTCAAACTCCTGGGCTCAAGCAATCCTTCTGCCTCAGCCTCCCAAGTAGCTGGGACTACAAGCATGCGCCACCATGCCTGGCTAATTTTTTCCATATATATATATATTTATAGATATATAGATAAACTATATATATATATATATATATATATATATATATATATATATATATACATAGTTGGTCAATTCATTTCTTTTCTATTTTTAGTAGAGACAGGGTCTCGCTCTTGCTCAGGCTGGTTTCGAACTCCTGACCTCAAGCAACCCGCCCGCATCGGCCTCCCAGAGTGCTAGGATTACAGGCGTGAGCCACCGCGCCAGGCCCCTACCCTGAATTTCTGATTCAATCGGCACTGTATGCATTTCGTTAATCCCAGATCATTTTCCCTCTGCTTCGCCGTGTCTCCCTCCTCCAACTTTCTGATCTTACTTTTCAGCTTGTTCTCAGGGCCTCTCCTTTTGAGACCAATGCTACTTTCCTTTTCATTCTCCTTTCACAAAGCCACAGTTGAAGGACAAAGCCCTTTCCTAAGCTCTTGGCTTCATTTCACTGCCCTCTTCTCCCTCCCTGCCCCCTTAATGCTCCCTTATCCAATATTAGCACCCTTCCCCAGCAGTCAGAGTGCCCTTTCTAAAGCTTAGCTCCAATTAGGGCCCACTTCTGTCTAGCAGGGGTAGCCACTTCCCCTCCCAGGCTGTGGAGTCTGGCTCCACAAACAACATTAGCATGCTAATGACAGTCACCTGCTTGCCCAGCTTCTTTAAGGACAGTGGAAAGACTGAAAATGCCTCATTGACATGCTTCTGCTCATTCCTTCGCTCAACAAACATTGATTGAGCACCTGCCAGACACCATGCTGGGCCCAAGGGACCCTGCAAGAACACATCAAGCATGTACACATACATGTTTATGGCAGTGACCAAGGGTCCAAGACAATGCTTCATTTAGGGGCTCTTTTGGCCTCACTCATCAATGGAGACAGACACTCAATGAAGAAACCCGCCCCCATCTGATCACTCGTGAGCCCTCTTGCCTCCTCAGCCCTCCCATCTTCTCTGTACCCAGGAAGGTGACCTGGGACCAAAGACTGGGAGGCAGCAACCAAGACAGCTTTCAAACCTCTTTGCTGAAATGAGCATTATAATTCACACCTGTCAGTTGTTGTCCCACTGATTGGGTGAGGTAAGGTATGTAAAGCCCAGAACGCAGTGAGCTAAACCTCCCTACACATTGACACACACACACATACACACCACATTGAAATACACACATTGACACACATCAACACAAACCAAAAATACACACTGTCACAGACACTGAAACACACAAACACACTGACACACACAGCAACATGCACACACACAAGCTGATTCACATATGCACACACTGGTGGACACACACACTGATAAATGCAAACGTACAAGTAAACACAGGCCAGCACACACATTGACACACAGTTGTACACACAGACACATAGCTGACACACTGACAGTACACACCAACACACAGTGACACATATACAAGTGCACACCTACTCACATCAAGACCAACACACACACTGACCCATACGCTACAGAAACTGGGAGGCCCAGGCCCCAGGAGGGACTTGCAGCGGCTGGCAGCAGGCAGGTCTTGGAGGAACCAAACGGTTGCAGGAGTCTTGAATTGCACACTTGGTCCAGGTCTTTGAGGTCCTGCGTTTTGGAGGAGGAGGCCTCCACGGGGTTCTGGTACTGTTTAGGAACAGGTGGACCTAGTGGGGTACACGGGTGGGACACCAAGGATTCTGTGCTAAGGTGCCTGCAGTGCCAGGCCGAAATGTCTGGGAGCTTCCGTCCGTGGGGAGTGCTAAGGCAGCTGGGCAGTGCTCAGGGTGCAGCATTCCCAGGGAGCCCCACACCCCGCTCCGCCTCCATCTCTGCCCTCTCAGTTCTGGCTTCCTAAAGTGCGCCTCTTGTCCTGCCGCCACCCAAATCCCAAGTCCAGATCAGATTTAGTGGCCCTTTCTGTCCACCACGCCCCAGCCCTTGCCAGGGAAGACCCGTCTCCCAGACACCAGGCCTGGAAGCAGCCGGTTACCTTTGACTCCCCGTCCCCATTCGCTTGAAGCCCAAGGATTATGGTAGTTCCTCAAACACAGCCCTGGTACCCCGTGTCACTGCCACCCCGTGTCACTGCCACCCCATGTCACTGCCACCCCACTCCAGGGCCCAGCCCCTCCCCCAGCCCCTCCAGAGGAGACTCCAGCTGCCTCTCTTCCTTGCTACTGCCACCTCCCCTGTGGGCCTGTGCCTTCTGCCGCCCAGAACTCCCCTGTACTGGTCCCTGGTTGTGCCAGGCTTTTCTCTTTAGGCCACTCCTGGGTCTCCAGCACAATGATGGAGCACAGTGGGCACCTCGAGTACTTGGCTCTTCATGACTGTGCCTACTGCTACTCCTCCCCCCCCCATCAGCATCCTCTGCCTTCAGCTTGAGTGCCTCCCTGATGCCAGGCTCTGCACTTGGCACTGGAGATGCATTTTGCCAGTCCTTGTTCTCAACGAGCACAGGAGACATAAGAGCTTCCTGAGCGAGTGTGAGAAGCACCACCCCAGCAGGTGGAATCAAGCGCCAGGGAAGCTCTACCTGTGGCCACTAGATCTCCTTGTCTCTTCCCTTCTCCAAGATCAGGGCCTCTGGGTCGGGTCTCTTCTCCCTCTCTTTCCCTGGTTCCTGCTTTTCTTTTTTCCTCTCTCCTGCCTCCCCCCTCAGTGGCTCCCACTTTGGGCATCTGCGGGGTCACCTCCCATGCTCCATGGGGAGCTCCTCGCGGGCCCGGGTTTCCTCCATAAGCCTGCCATCCCCTCCCTCATCTGGGGGCCCTCTTGCAGGCTGAGTTTCCCTCGGAGACCAGGGAACCAGCCCTTTGGAGGAGTGGAATGAGTGTCCCGCCCGCTCAGGCCTCGAGCTAGCCAAATCTGCCAGGGTTCTCCAGTTACAAGGAGCGAGCGAGGGGCCAATCCCGGGAGAGAGCGGTGGACGGCAGGGCTGGAGAGGTGGAGAGGCGCAGAGAGCAAGGGAGAGGACCTGCGGCGGCGGCGGCGGCGGCGGCGGCGGCGGTGGCGTTGGCGGCGGCGGATGGCCAGGAGGAAAAGGAGAGCAGGCAGGCACAGCTCCTGCCTTGGGAGGTTCTCTTCTCTGCGCACTGTCAGCCGCCTTGTCCCGAGCTGAATTAGGGTTAAGGGGAAGTCAGGGGGCGGGACAGTGACTGGAGGCCGCTCTCAGTCACCTGCCCCTCCATCCCACTTCATAGAACCCAGTGCCTCCATCCCCAGCCCCTCCTCCGAGAATCTGTCGCGCCCCGGCGCTAGAAGGGGTGAGTTGCCTGAGCCTCTACTCACGCTGAGTGTTTAGAGCTGGGGAGGGGAGGCGCATGGGGTCCTTCTGCATTAAGTGTGCAACGGTGGTGACGTGGGGTCGGTCCGTCTGCATTAAGTGTGTAACGGTGGTGAGCTCGGCTCCACGGAATTACAGCCACGGCACCCGAGCCTTGGAAACCTCAGGGCAGAAGGGGCGTCTCAGGACCTCTGGCTTCAGACTCCGCATGTCACAGCTCAGTTGCGGGGCCGCAGTGCGACTCCCCACAACGGCCCCCTTTCTAAGCTCCACTGTGGAGCGGCAGGTGCCGCAGGCTTCCCCCCCCCACCCCCCACCGCCCGCTCCGCCTCATTGGCGCTCTCGGGCCATTGGGGACCCGGGGAACAACAGTGGAGCATGGAGACTCCAGCGGCCAAGGCGCTCCCATCCAAGCACTCTGGGGTCTCCGGGGAAAGGAAGAGGGGGTACCAGGGACCGGGAGAAGGGAGAGGAGGACAGCGGAGCTCAGTCGCTGAGCTGAGCGCGGGAGGGGAGAGGGGCGGGGGCTCCCCTCTAGCCTCCGGGGTCTGGGGACTCAGGGATGTCAGAAAGAGCTGGGGGATGTAACAATCCAACAGAGGTCGGGACGTACCACGGGGCCCAGTGGCGGGGGGGGGGCAGAGGACGTGGTCACCGAGGGGAGCCCCCGCCCCCCTTCGCAGAGGCCTACAGCTGGGGTTGCGGGGGGAATTGGAACTGAGCTCGAGGTCGGGGGAGGCGGCTTGTTAAATCCGCCCCCTCCTCATACCCAACTTCCGAGGGGGAAGCGGTAGAGGGGAGGTTGGGGTTGGACCAGCGGCGAGGGGGCCCCTCCCTTGCACCTCCCCCCACCGGACTTGGTCGCGTCCGAAGTGTAACACTTTCTCTTTGTCGGAGGAGCTCCTCTCTTTCCTGTGCTGTAGCTCCCGTTGCGTCGGCGCCCGTGGCAGCCCTGGCGGACCCAGGAGCGATGGCAGCGACCGATATAGCTCGCCAGGTGGTGAGTGCGGGGCTTGGGTGCCAGCGCCCCGGCCGGGGGCCTGGGGAGGGTCGAGGAGACCTGGCTGCCGCCACCGCCGCCGCAAGGAGGGCAGTGGGCAGCATCCAGGAGCTGAGGCACGGCGGGACTTTTGCTCTTGGGTCAGCGGCTTAGTTCCCCAGCCTGTCCCGGAGAATGGTGGTGGCGGGCGGGTGGGGTGTTGGCAAAGCCTGCGGGCCGGCAGCGGAACTTAACATTGCTTAAAAGCTGCAGTGAGCGCCGCAGCCTTCCTCGCTGCAGCTGCGGCCCCACCGCTGGGGCGTTGCCGAATGAATGGCCGCACGAGTCGCCGAGCCCTCCGGGTCCCTGGCACCCCGGCCTTGCCGCGCCCCTGCGGTCAGCTGCCCGCTGGGACCCCCGCCTCCACAGGAAGAGGGGCGCGGGGCTGGGGTTAGCTTAGGGCAGAAGGCGGTGAGTGGTGAGGGGGGCGGGGAGGTGACTGGCTGGGGTAGGATTTCTCCATATGCATTACATATGTGACTGCGTCTGTGTGTGTATCGGTGTGTGCGCGTATATGTGCACGCGCGCGCACTCGTGCTTTTCCGGGCGGGCGGCGGCGGCGCCCGGGTCCTGTGACCCTAGATAAGTCTCTTGTTTCTCTCTGAGTGTGCTCACCTCTATAGCGTGTGTCCGTGTCCGAACGCCTCTCTGTAGGCTGGTGCTGTGTGCCTCTGGGTCCCATTTGTGCGTCACTGTGGGGTGCAGTTGGCTGGCCTGTAGGTGGCAGGCTACAGTATTTTGGCATATTTTTGAGCGGGTCTCCGGGGATCTGTTTCGGGTGCGTGTTCGGTGTGACTGGGCTTGTGTGCCGAAACCTGTGGAACTAGCTTCTTTCTCAGGGGACTCAGGAAAATAAGTGTGAGACTTCCCAAAGTGGTGCTGTCTCTCTTTTTGTTGGCGACCGACTCTGGGGAAATTTAAAAAAAGTCTTCATTTATAGAGCTGAAGTTTTGCAGCCTGGGATGTGCAGGGAAATCGTGTTGAAGTGCCCTGAGACACCATGTTTGTTTTTTTGATCAGAAGTTGGGTTGCAAAGGGAGATTATTCCATTTGGGGGGAACACCGTAGCTTTTCTATTCATCCATGGGTATCGGGGCTTTTAAGAAGCTCACTAGCACCTTAAGGCCAGGAAGAAGAGTGAGAAAGAGGTAGGTCAAATCCCATGACATCGAATACTACTTGATGAAAATCTCTGAACCACATAAAAATGTTTTAAAATCTTGTAGCTTACTTATTTATGGGAATAGTTCATGCAATGAAATTCCAGTGCAAAAAAAAATGCCTCTAGGTATTTGGTGTAATTGAAATTGATTTGTTTTCAAAATCTGAATCCAGAATCTGATAGTACTTGGTCTACAGGATATGTATTAATTTATTCCACCCTTTTGTCCCTGTTTAGAAAGGCAGGAACCTCCCCCACCCTCTGCACAGCCCAGCACTGAACTCTATGCAGTTATGATGTGGAAATATCAGGAGTAGATAGGAAACAATGGTGTGTGATGAAAGAATTTGAGAGAATTCTCTTCCCCCCCCCCAAGAATGGCACTGCAATATTTATTGCTTTAGTGTTTTGAGGGCTCCCAGAGTGCTTTTCTGTTCCTCGTTACCTGCATTTTAGCGATGGCATAGCTTAAGTGGAGGAATTAGTCTTCTAGATTACACTTGCTCTATCCTTAGTGAACAAAAATGACACTAATGATTTTTCTTGTCAGCTAATGAATTTTGCATCGACCTGTCCCTACTCTCTCCCCAGGTCCCCTTGCCTGGATTAGTTTCCTGCAGGGCAGATGTCGCAAAGGGGAACATTCCAGAAGGTTGTGCTTCACCTCAGGCACAACTCAGGCAACCTAGAGATCCCCTTTGTTCTGCTGATGGGGGTAGGGGGTGGCTCAAGGCCATTTGGTTTGCTTTGCATGGTTCCAGTTTGCTCTGGCTTGCCCTGCCATACTGTATGATGAAGAACATAATTGTACTCCAGATTCTGAAGCTGAAAGAGCAGCCTGAGCACTTGAGACCTTGTTATGTGATAAATGGGTTTCTGGGAAAACTGACGTCACTCTCCAAGCCCCCCTCCCCCCAGCCAGTGAAGCTCTTGTTGATGTGTCATTTGTCTCCTTTGTGTCTGCAAGAAGTTATAATTCACCAGGGAAGATGGAATTAACTCAAGAGACCTTGGATGTCTGCTTGCTGCCTGTTTCTTCCAAGGAGCAGGTATCCAGGGTTTGGGAAGAGAAGACTAGAGAGTACACCTTAGTGTGGCTAGCTTAGGAGTTCTTTCTAATGAGCTCTGAGACGTGGTGCCATGGAGTAGTGCCCTGGTGTGTGTATGGGGGCGGGGGGTGTCCTTTTCAGAGTCAGTTGAGGGTTACTGTGGCTAAACATCATTAGTGACTAAAACAGGCCTTAGAGTTGTTGGGTAGGGCCTATGTTGCATGCATGCAACTTGAAAGTTCAATTATGGTGTACATGATACAATTCCATCCAATTTAAATGAATACCACAAAAGACTATGCATGACAACATTATTTCTCCACTATGTCTATGAGTATTTATTTAACTGATTGATGTGTGTCCAGCATGTCCTTGTCAACTACACCCAAAAAAGTAGTAGACATAGTTCATGGCTTTGAAACTTACAGTGTAGTTAAATAGACAAAGTGTGGGCACTGAATTAGAGAACTATAGAAGATCTTTGAGCTGCTCCCCTCCACCCCCTGCCCATGAGGTGGCTTGGGTGGTGTTAGGGTGGAAAGCCTAGTAGGTGCTCAGGGCACAGGTGGAGAAAGATTTCTCATGAAGAAATTAAGATATATAAAAGTAAAAGAGGTTTTTTTTATCTTCCTTAGAAGAGAGAGTGAGTGAGATAGAGAGAATGAAAGAGAGGGGGAAGAAAGAGAGCAGAGAGATGGCAGTGGCATCCCAAAGAAAGGGAAGGGGGGTGTCAGCAGCGAGGCCAAGTGGCCTGCTGGTTTTATGAGGACAAAGAGAAAGGAAAAAAATAGTAATTGTTGTGGAATAATTAGCAGGCAGCTGTGAGACAACAGGTTGTCCATCTTTCTTGCTTCTTCTCTGTTCCTGGAGACTTGGTTATTTCTGAAATGGAGTGGATTTGATTTTGCCCCTGAGATGTGGTTTGGGGCAGGACACTAAGGCTTAGTGTTTGCTCCCCTGCTGTCCTTCTGGGAGCTTCTCAGGAACACCTTGAGGCTATAAAACAAATTCTAAAAGCAGTTTCCGGCAAGAGAAAGATATACATTTCCTTTCTCTCTCTGCTCTTTTCTGATGTTTGTGACAATGGAACCCTGCAGGTTGCCTGCCAGCTTGGGAGAGACAGTAAGGAGAGCTCAAGATTGATCTTTAGATGTTGTTAGGAAATCACAGGATTAGATATTTTCCTGTTATTTCAGCAAGGCCACCCTTTCAGGTGGCTTGGGCTGCTATTATATATACTCTGAGAGGTTATATGATTTGACCAAGATAACCTAGTGAGACACAGTATAGGCCCCAAAAGCTGCATCTCCTGGCTCTTGCACTGAGCTGTTTCTTTCAACATTGCACGCTGGAGTCCAGAGTGTAAGTGCTGGCCCATTGAAAGAATATCTCATTGATTCTGGCTTGAACTGATCCCACAGTGTGAACAATGATGCCTCTCCAGTAGCAATCCAGGTAATAATGGTCATTCTCCCAAATGAAAGAACTTGCAGGGGCTAACTGTGCCCTACAAAGTTAGTGTGTATGGGCTGGTGTTATCCTGGGGAAACTGTCCCAAAGCAGTTGCCTACAGGTGGGGAGAAGATTCAAAACCCCAATATTCACCTAGCTGTATAGAGGATACTGCACTATAGAAAGTTTGCATGGCCCCAAATATTAAAAATATTGAATCTAAGTTGAGAGTATGTTGGTTATCATTACACTACTTTCCAACTTTTCTGTGTGTTCGAGATTTTCCAAAATAGAAAGCCGAGGGAGAATTACAATGCCCTCCCCCAAATGCACATGGCCCTTCCCTCAAGGAGTTTACAATCTAGTGGTGGAGGCAGACACAAATAACTATATAATTATCACAGTGATAAGTGCTACACAGGAGAATAGCTGCCTGCCATGAGAAGTCACTACAAGGGGACCTGATCCATCAGAGTGGATGGGAGTGGAGGGTGACAGGAAAGGCTTCCTGAGGGCCATCAAATAGCAAATGGGCAGATGAGAAGATGGTTGAAATCTCACTTCTGCTACTGGGTTGGGAACATTTCATTTGCTAATTCATCCACTTTTATTTTCATTCATTCCCTCAGCACATGTTTATTGGGCACCAACTCCGCCAGGCCCTGTGCCAGATTCTGGGGATATAGTGGTGGCCCAGGCACACAGGAACTCTGTCCTCTTAGAGCTTCCAGATGTGAGCAGGAATAAGCCCTGTTTCCTCTTCACATCCTAAATCCTGGAAATGTGAGTGCTAGTGATGTTCTTATTACTAAACTGCATTACAGCAGAGTGATTTGTCAGTATAGTATAATGAGATTTTGATCTGCAATCATGTGCATAGCATTTACTTCGTGAAGTCTCTGCTGTAAATTTTCTATTAATTGCTGGCTTTGTTACCCAGCACAGCCCCTGCCTTTGTGTGCTATAAGGGAATAAACCCATTGCATTAACCTGGGAAAAACTAATTAGGAAGATAAGTCCCCTGGAAAAAGGTATTCCCAATCTAAATAGGACTGATCTCAGGACTTGCCTGCTTTTCTGGATGATCAGAGCTGTGGTTTAATACTAGCCAGGCATGGTGGCTTATGCCTGTAATCCCAGAGATTCAGGAGGCTGAGGTGAGAGGATCGCTTCAGGCCAGAAGTTTGAGACCAGGATGGGCAACATAGCGAGACCTCATCTCTAAAAATAATGAAAAAAACAAAACAAAACAAAAACGGGGCATGCTGTGTGTGCCTGTAGTCCCAACTATTCAGAGTCTAAGGCAGGAGGATCGCTTGAGCCCAGGAGTTGGAGGCTGCAGTGAGCTCTGATTGTGCCATTGCACTCCAGCCTGGGCGACAGAGCGAGACTCTGTCTCAAAAAAAGTTAGCATGAACAATTGAGAAGGGGTTTTAGTTACATATACATTAAAACTACATTTGAGACAAATGGAAAGAAAGAAGAAAGAGATAGAGAAAGAAAGAGGAAAACCATGGATAGGTGTCATGTGTTTTAACTATCTCAAAATGCTTCCATCTGTGTGATTTCATTTTCCTCAAAAGCTTCCTGGACAAGTATTATCATTATTTTCATTTTATAGGTGCAGGGAGACCAAGAGACTTAGTCCAAAGTGTTATTGCTGGTCATAGGATAATAGAATGAAACACCTACCAGATGACACAGATTCCTTTAAAAAAAAAAAAAAAAACACTGGTATTTTCATGATGTTTCTAAGAAATTAAAATCTTGCCATGCTCTCTCCTCCCCCCTCTTCTTGCTGCATTCCCCCCACCAGCACCCTCACAGGGGCCAGAGAAGAGTATACTTGGGTGATTTGGAGACTCTCTGATGTTAAAAAGATCCTCAGCTTAAATCAAAGATAGCACAGTCACGGGTTGTGTGGGTTTTCTCTTTTTTTCCTTCTCCATATTGCTTTAAATAAAAATCTTGGAGCCACCAGCCATGTAATGATGGATTATTTTAAGTAACAACTGAGGGGGGGCCAGAATAAATTAGAAACACAGACCCTTCCTCCTCGGTTTGGCAGGAGGAGGCTCCTGCTGCTGGGATTTGAAACCGTGGGTTTCTCTGCTGCCTGCACAGAGGAAGGGAGACCACATGCTCGGGAGGGTGAGAAATAATGTTATCCTCTTCTTCAGTGTCTTCTCATTAGAGGCAGCCATCTGCTGAATTATGCAGTGTGCTCTCAGCTGGCCTGGTGTGGGGTCATCCCTTCCACTCACTTAAAGGTGACCCGGAAAAGATTTGCGGGCCTTCTCAGGGCCATGCGTCAGGGCTCAGGTTTCCCCTGCCAGGGCCCTCTCTGACCCCTAATGAAGGCCCTGGGGTAACAGGAGCAGAACTCTGCTTTCTCAGCCCTGATGAGGTGTGAGGTGGTGTTCGGTTTCCTTTCACATGGGAGGCCCCCAGCACCGAACACTGGCGCTCAGGCAGGAACTGGTTTTTTTCAGATCCCCGTTAAACAAGACCAGATGGAGGCAGAGGCAAATTCGGGCTCCCCAGAGGGCAGTTGGGCATTCACCCAGAGGCCTGTGGGTAAACCTTTTCTTTTCTTTTCTTTTTTTAGCAGATTGGAGGTAACAATGGCCAGAGCACCTAGAAAACTCTGTTTAAATTGCCTGGCTTGAAGGAACTGTGTCTGGCTTTTGTGGGAAAGTTGACCCACCCTGAGCAGGGGTCACTCCTGGCCCAGGGTGGAGATATTTTACCTAGACTCTGGCTGCTTGAGTTAGGCGGGCTCATTAGCTCTGTGGCTCTCGAGCAGAACTCGGCAGCTAGCCAGGCTGAGCCTTAGGCCCCAGTCAGAAGAGAGGAAAATGGGGGAGAAAAGTGGGGGGATAAGTGGAGAGGAGGAGCGCAGGCCCTCACAGCACTGACTGCCTCAGTGGCCTTCCATGGGCCAGAGCCACCTTGGTGAGCTCACAGGCTTCTGGGCCGTGTTCTCTGACCCTTCTGCCTTGGACCAGCCACAGCCTGATGTCTCGGAATTTTACCAGCATAAAGAAATACATCTGCCGCTTGAGTCAGCTTTTCCATTTGAGAGTGGCAGTCTGCTTGACAGGGCCCTGGATCCTAGTACCATTCATTCTCTGCTACTAAATCACTCTGTGACTCGGGACAAGTCACTTCCTCTTTCTGAGTCTCTGTTTCCCCTTTTATACAACGAATGGGTTGGATTAGGTGATCTTAACGTTTCCTTGTTCTCCAGCCTAAATTTCTTTTAGGTCCTTGACTGCTTCTGCTTCCCAATGAGGTGGCAGAATT
Organism: Microcebus murinus; assembly: GCF_040939455.1. Lineage (NCBI taxonomy): Eukaryota > Metazoa > Chordata > Mammalia > Primates > Cheirogaleidae > Microcebus > Microcebus murinus. Next base: position 46,461,490 of record NC_134136.1, on the reverse strand, counting down.
TAACTCCATCCCTTCCCTGCTTTGACCCCTTCAGCTGGGTGGGGAGAGAGTTGTAGAGAAGGTGAATCCATGCTTTTAGCTCAGCAGGGTCTCTGGAAGTGGAATGGAAACAACACTTAGATAGTGTCTGTTGGTGTAGGTGTATATAGCTATTGTCTTTCTATAAAGGTGCATAACAGCTGAATGTTTGTCTGTTGAATCCTACTTCAAATGCAGTAGGAGAGCTGGCTATTTAATGGAACCCTGCTGTGAATGCTTTTATAGAATGAAAAGCCACTCTGGAATTTATCTTGTGTATTAACATCAGAGTTTCGTGTACTGGATTTGCTAAAAATGGGCCTCCCCCCACCCCGTATGGTAAGGATAATCTCCCTTGTGCCTCTTCAGGGTCTCCTAAGCTGCTCACCCACTGAAGGGCATTTTTGAGGCCCCTTAGGGGTGCTGCCAGCTTTTGCAGGTCTTATTTCTCCTGGGAACAGTCCCCAAATTTCTCTCTCCCAGTACAGGGCATTATGAATACTCTCAGTTTCCTGTTAGCCCAGCTTAATCAGCATAAGGGAAATTCTAATATTTGGTATGTTGGGTACATTGGAGGGTTTTTTTAAACCTCTGGGAACTTATCAGTGCTTTTGTGGTTCTTACTGCTGATAATACAGTGGCATCCACTCCATTGATAGCACTGAAAGCAGCAGATGGGACTGTCAGCTACCTGATTGTTTCATCAAGATTTTTTGCTACATGTTTCAGGATATGTGATTTGATGTCAGGTTCCTGTGAATCTTTAGAATAAGAAGTAACACTGTATAACAGTATGTTATTCATATTATGTATAATAATAAGTTATAATAGGGTTTTATTATAGGTAAAATAAATGTTTTATATACAATAAGACCACCTGAAAGCTAAATGCTCTGATTAACCAAATTGGCAAGGACCTTTTTGGTTGTAGTTGAAGATTTTTCTATATTTGAGAGTACTTTCCTGCCCAGGAAAGTATCATCATAAAATCTCTTCTTTTTGGAGACGGGGTTTTGCTCTGTTGCCCAGGCCAGAGTGCAGTGGCGTGATCATAGTTCACTGCAACCTCCAACTCCTGGGCTCAAGCAATCCTCCCACCTCAGCCTCCTGTGTAGCTAAGACTACAGGCATGCGCCACCATACCCAGCTATTTTTTCTTATTTTTTGTAGAGATGGGGGTCTTGCTCTGTTGCCCAGGCTGGTCTTCAACTCCTGGCCTCAATTGATCCACTTCATCCTCCCAAAGTGCTGGCATTACAGGTGTGAGCCACCATGCCCAAGTGAATAGTTTTTTTAAGACCATAGCCAAGACCAAATTTTTAAAAAATAAAATGACGTTTTTTTCTTGTTTATAAAATATGCCTATTGTAGGAAATTTGGAAAACACAGAATAGCAACATCACCTACAACCCCTCTACCCAAAAATAACCACTGATATAATTTTGATATATATTCTTCCAATCTTTTAAAAAAATGTATGCATACTTTCCTCCCATCGTTGGGATGATCCTGTGTATACAGGTTGGGTTTTTTGTTGTTGTTTTGCCTAACAGTATTTGATCATGTCATTAAATATTTTTAGAAAATATTTTTATTGGCTGCTTAATATTTCATCGTGTATCACTGAACTGATGAATTGGGTTTGGTATCTTTTTTTATGCATTGGTTTTGGTAGATTTGCAGGACTGGGGATGGAGGTGGAGAAAGAGAAGGTGTGAGAGCTTGGGCCCACTAGTAAGTGACTGATGAGGCTGCTAAAAAGAATCCTATTTCAGGGTTTTTGTCCTTTCCTAGCATTTGGATGCAAAAGGCCAAAGGAGGAAGTTTAGGAAAAGCCTAGTCATCAGCAGTGAATTTCAAACTTTTTGCTCTCATCTTTCAGAATGACAGCTACTAACTTAGCCACCCTGCTTTTAAGCAGAGGCAGGAAATTCGCCATTGACACAGATGCACCCTCAGTTCCCAGAGGCCTCAGATACTGCTCACTTGCTCTACCACAGAGGTTGGAAGAGGGGCAGAGGGAAGAGGGCACCAGGAGTTGCCTACTTGGGTGCTTGTGTGACTTTACTTTTGGAATAACAGCAACGGAGGAAAGATGTATAGCTGGAACTGCCATAACTGGGTCTTCATAATATGTACCTTACGAATATTCAATTAAAAGACAAAATTGGTGTGTCCTCCGGAGAGGAGGCGGAAGAGAAAGAGAGCACTGTTTCTGCCTGTGATATGAAATGTGGTATAACGTATTTCAAAACCGCAGGTGACTGCAGATGAGGAGAAAACAGGAAATGTAATTGGGGAGGAGAGTGGGGGCTCTCTCAGTTCTCAGGAGCTCACTTTCATTTTGCCTTCCTTTTAGCTCCTCTCAGACTCTGCATCCTAATTACCCCTGCTGCAAAGCTGAGTGAGAACCCTCCTTTCTTATATTAAAAATGTCTTAAAATTACATGGGTAATGTGTGAATACATTCATGCTATGAAAGAATCAAACAATATAGAACTGTACTGACTACCTCCTTCACTAAGGCCCTATTTCCATCCCCTTCCCCTGAGGTAGCCACAGTTCTTGGTTTGGTGTGTGTCTTCAGTCCCCTGTCTATTCATCCACATCTATTTATGTGTAAGTACACATATGCAGGGCTGTTTGTGCATATATGGGCTTGTACTGTGCTTACTGTTCTACAACTTCTATTTTCTACTTTATAATATGTCTTGGAGGTATTCACATCAGTCTATATGAAACCACCCAATTTCTTCTTTAATGGCTACAAAATATGCCAGAATATGCATGTACCATAATTTAGTTAAATATTTTCCTATTGTCTTGCCAGACATTTAGGTTTTTTTCTAGGTTTTCAGTAATATAAACAATGCTGTAATAAATTTCCTTGGGCATAGATCTTTGTACAGATCCTGAGACAAGGTTGCAAGATTATGGGCAATGTGCAATTTTAAATTTCGGTGATTAGGCCTTTCCAGCATTGCAGTTCAAGCCTTGAATATGGCACCACCTGCCATTAAAGATGGCAACTTGAGGTTTTAGAGTCAGATGTGCTGAGCCAAGTTGCCAGTTCCATCTCCTCTTGTCCACATTATAGTCAAGGGAATATTCAGTTAACTGCAATCAAAGTAACCAGAACCTCAATTAATCAGGCCACTGATAAGGAGAAAGAGGAAAGGGATAAGGTATCAGAGATTAGTGAGAGAAGAGGGAAGAAACTTCCAGGGGCTGTCCTGGGGTCAGTGTACATTCAGTCCAATGTCCTGTCCTTTCTACCTCTACATATTTAGCTCTGAACAATGAGGACTGATATCCATAATGATGACCTTGACATCTTATAAGATTCATCAAAGCAAGAATGCATGGTGTTCACTAGACAGGATTTCCTAGAGCAGGAACTATACAAATTCATTTTTGAAGGCTTCTTAACTACAGGGATTGAGACAAAATGTTTGCTGCTTAAATCTCAGTTAGCGAGAAAAGCACATTAACCAGGTCCCATGTCCCCACTTCCCCTAACTCTTTAGGACACTGACTGGGTAAAAGATACAGAAGAAATAAGGATTCTAAAAGTCACCAGTGATCTTCACCAAATCCAAGTCAATGGCCATTTCTCTTTAATTCTTGACTTTCCCTTTGGCCTCCTGGTGATGGAAAAATATTGGGTTATCTCTTACTTTTCTCCCTCTTGGCAGAATTTTCTTCATCTTCCCCTTGCTTACTTGTGGGCATCTCCTATATTCAGTTTTTAGCTCTTCTCTCCCTGTGCTATCTCTTGGAGAACACATTGGGTTTCATACCTCTCACTCCTAAATTTATATCTAAGTCGTGAATTCTCCCTGAGCCTGCAATCCCGTATTCCTAACTACTTACTGGATTTCTTCCCCTGGCTATCTCACCATCAAATCAAAACTATCTTATTTTCCTTAATATATAAAATGGCTTTATAAAAGAAAGCCAAATATCCATTTTTTAAAAAATAGGCAAAGACATAAATAGGCAACCCACATAATACGTTCATAATATACATATGCAGTTGAACAATGAAAAAATGTTCTCCCTCACTAATATTATACAATGCAAATTAAATGCCATGATGTTATTTTGCAATGATTCAATGATGCAAAATAGTTGAAAAGCCTATTAAACTTAGAGTTTATGGGTAAAGAGGCATTCTCACATATCAGTGGTGGAAATGTAAATTTGTACTATTCCCTGCTGAATGATGTGTCATTTTGTACCAAGGTCTTTAAAACATGTATATTATCTTTTCATCCAGCAGGCTTCAGTTCAAAGAATTTAACTTAAGGAAATAATCGGAGATACCCTCAAACCTATGAGAACAAGAAATATTGTTTGTAATGTTGAAAACTTGGAAACATGCTAAATGTCTAGCAGTGGAAGACTGGTTAAGAAAATATGGCAAATTCCTGCAATGAGATGCTATATAGCAAATAAAAATGTTTTAGAAGTATGTTTAATTATTTGAGAAAACACCAATACTATATTGACTGTCAGATTATTAAGTCTGGCTATGAAAAGAAATATACAGGATTATCTCTATTTGTAAAAAATATATATACAGACTGGTGGGGAATACATATGAACACTAACAGTGATGATCTTTGGAGAGCGATGTTATGGGTGATTTTTATTTTCTCCTTTATAATTTTCTGAATGTTCTAAAATTTCTATAGGGAATATTGATTACTTTGATAAAATTAAAAACGTAATAAGTGTAATTATTTTAGTAACAGATTATTTAAAACCAGACTTCTGGACATCTGCACTAAACAAACTCCATTTCCTTCCTAGCTTCCTTCTGTCCATCCATGGTATTGTCAGTCCAAGTCCCCAGGCTTTGCTCCCTCAACCCCCTGCCCGTCACTCATCCCTTGAGTCTCATCCCTTCTCTTGGACATCTCTCATATTAGTTCACTCCTTTTGGGTCCCAAGTCAGGTCAGTTCACTTCAACCAGCATTTATTGTCACAGTGTCTGGATGTCACTCTGCCGGCTCAACATTATTAGAGCCATCTCCTCATATGTCTCCCTGCCCCTAGTCTTTCTGGCCTCCAATCAAACAAACACCCTGAGGCTGGAATGATCTTTTATAAACACTATCTGTATCATGGCTCTTTCTGCTCAAAACACTCAAAATCGCCCCAAACCCCATTGCCTAGGGAATGAAGCCCATGCTCTTTTCTTCTTCTCTTTAGGGCTCTTTGCATCACTGTGCTAGGTAGGAGGTAATGAGAGGTTTCTGTTAAGTTTTGGCCATGAAGTAAATCTTCAGGGATAAGGTGTGGAGCTCTCCCCACTGCCCTCCACTTCTTCGGTTTGAAACTTCCTTTCCCCTTCGTTTTGGCTTTGGAGCACTTGCAGTTTCATGGTGCTGAATTTGGAGACCGGAAGAGGCAGTCAGGGGTGATAAAATATGGCCCAGGAAACCTCAACTCTGAGGCTGTCCCAATTTCCCGTGTCTGCTGCAGAGGAGGCTCCACCAAGAAAGCATTTTGGCTGTTAAGTTCCTGTCTCCCCTGCAGTGTTGAGGATCAAGAACCAACAGTGGGAACCTTTACCGCTTACTTAGTTTGCTTTCATAAAAAGAAGATGGGGCAAGGGGAAGGGGAAGCAGAAAGGGGTGAATGTAGAACAAAGCTGTGAATGATGTGAGCCCCTCATGAAACTCAGCTGTCTTCGGGGGGCCCTCTGGGGCACAGAACACACCAACTCTGACTGAATGATGGCAGATGGTCGTCTGTCAAGAATGCTCCGCTGGGAGTGTGTGGGGTGAGATGTGTGAGGGTAATGAACTTGCCAGATGGCAGTCACTGCCACTAGCCCTGTCGCTTGCTTTTGGAGCATTGGATGACACCGATGGGAGTGGGATCCCAAGCTATGTAATGGGGATAGCTAGCGACCAGTCCTGACGAGGTCGGCTGCCTCGAGGCTCCTCCTCCATCACAGCCCATCCCTCTTGGGGTGAAGACGTGCTCTTATTATGGACCTAGTCTAAAAGCAGGGCCAGTCCAACAGAAGAGCTGCCTACTAGTGCTGCCTGGGATGCTGGTGCCCCTGCAGGCCTCCTGGCATGGATCATGTCCTTTTTGGATTGCTCTTGGCATCTTTCTGGTTATGGAAAGCTTGGTGCAGCTCCACCCAACAGAAACTCTGACTCCTTACATAGCCCACCCATCCGTCTTGTCTAGCTTGGCTGTCTCCAGTTTCCCGTCTTCTCTCTTCTCACCTCCCTTCCCCCGTGGCTGTTGGCAGTTGGCACATTTCTTGAGTACATGCAGGCCCCTTTTATCCTTACCCCTGGCTCCTTGGAAGTCTGCCCCAGTTCGAGGCTCTCCTTGTTTTGTAAAACCATTAACGGTAAAAAGCTTTGGGCCTTGCAGAGGAAGCAAAGGCCCTCTGCTTTCCAGGTCTAGAAGTGCCTTGTCTGACCCCTGTGGAGTCAGGGGAATCAGAGTAAGCATGGAGGCAGCTCTCTTTACGTGTAGGAAGCCACGAGTGTTCCATGGCATTACTGGTCAGGTCGGGGGGCTTAAAGGATAACCTTACAGTGCAATATCAACAGCAGCTACTGTTGACCGAATGCTTACCGCTTGCTAGGCACTATGCTAGGTGCTTGGGGAACGTTATCCTATATAATCCTCACACTGACAATTCCTAGTTTCCAATTTTACAGAGGAGGCGCCTCTTGAGAGAAGTTAAGTAACTTGTTGGAGGTCACACAGCCAGAAGGTGGCGGAGATGGGGCTCTAATGCAGACCTGCCTGGTTTCAAAGCCTGTGCTTTTAACTTCCACACTGTGCTGCCTTCAGAGATCCCCAAAATGCCCTAGAGAGAGGATTCATTACTTTTTAAAGTCTTTTTTTAATATTTGCTGAACACTTGTGCATGTATTAAGCTTGTTACATGTATTAGTACATTTGACCAGTCACCCCAGGTATGCCGTATTATCTCATAGAACAGACATGGAAGGAAGCAGTGTCAGAGAGGTTACCCAGCTTGTAAGTGATGGAGGTGAGATTTGACCCCAAGTCTGTGAACCTCCAGTGCCAGCATTCACCTCCCTGACCCCGCTGTCCTGCCCCTGAGAAGCCCCCTTTGTAATTTGCTCTGTCTAGAAGTGTGACGTTCATTACTGAGCCTACAGGATGCCTATACCCCCCAAATCCATGATTTCCAAGCCGATGGGCCATTTTGTTTTGGAGCAGGGAGTAGCTGAGGGAAGAGATGACACAGTGGGCCTGGGCGGGTGTTACTTCCTAGCACAGAGAGCATTTGGATGGAGAAGTGAGACCCAGATTGCTTTTAAGCACATTTTCATTTTCTTCCCTCCCTCCCCTTCCAAATTAGGGTGAAGGTTGCCGAACTGTCCCCCTGGCTGGACATGTGGGGTTTGACAGCTTGCCTGACCAGCTGGTGAATAAGTCAGTCAGCCAGGGCTTCTGCTTCAACATCCTGTGCGTGGGTGAGTATTTCCATAGCAGGAAATTCTATTACAGAATATGGATCCTTAATGGCTGGATGTGGCTTTGCAGGTAATTAGGTTAAATAGTGTGCCATTCTGATCTAGTTGCAAGAGTGTTCTCCCCCTCTTCTTCTTTTATCCTTCTATTGGCTTTTGTAAACAGCGGGCTGTCATTACGTTTTCCCCTGGTCAGACCAGAATATGGGGCCATATCTTGGGGGAAACTGAGCTATGTGAGACCCATTGGAAATTTTGTAAGGGAACCAGCTAGCTCAGTTATTGCCGTCAAGTTCATTTTGACTACAGAAGGGAGGAGCTAGGGCAGAGTTGGAAGGGAGGTGATGGCTGAGGAAAGATGCCTGCCCACCAGCTGTGGGCAGTAGGTTAGGTCTGTCTTGTTTCCTCTGCAGCTTTGCTGTGCTTGGTACAGTTTGAGCTCAAGTGCAGGCACCACACAAGCTGTGTGCAAAGTTCTTTTATTCCCTTTACCTATATCTCTGTCTAGACCTTTAATCTCAGTGGTGGTCACAGCTCAAAGTGAGTTCAGTAATGTTTGTGAAATGAATAAATGAGTGAACCCCACGGGAGCCACTCATTATGCTTCTCAAATACTTTCTAACATTAGCTCTTTTGGTCCTTTCTGAGACTCTGGGAAGCATTTGTATCCTCATGAAACAGGTAGAGACCCAGAAACTTGGGGAGGTTAAGGATTTACCTAAGGCAACACAGGAAAAGTGGTAGAGCCATAACAAAGACCTAGACCTGGTTGACTCCTTGTCCCTCCCACTGCTTCTCTAACTGCTGCCAGCAACATGTCTTGAAGACACAGAAGCACTCTAGAAACCCTTTCACACCAATCAAACAAATATGGGGGACAACAGTTCCTTGATAGTCTTGAAGAATCTCTCCTTAGAGCCAAGTGTAGTAGTACATGTAGCTACTTGGGAGACTGAGGCAGGAGGATCGGTTGAGCCCAGGAGTTCAAGGTCAGCCTGGGCAACATGGCAAGGCCCTGTCTCTAACAAGAAAGAAAAAAAAAAAAAAGAATCTCTCCTTAGACCTTAAAAATCCCAAATTTGCAAACACAATCTTAACATATAATTTTCACCTACAGTGCAGGAAAGCATATTTTCAATGACCTCCTTCTGAACCTTAATTATATAAATACCATAATAAAGTCAGTTTTCACATTGGCTGGAATACTCAAAAACAAACACTTCTTCTAAATTGCCTTTTCTTATTTTTGTATAGAATGTATGAGGACCTTATTCACATTGTAGATCCGAACCACCTCTAAAGTTGATATTTTACTCTTTAATGTATTCAAAAAGTCTGTTATCTCGCTAAGGGCATTCATTTTCTGGAGCTCTTTTTTTTCCTCCTCCTCCAATCCCAGCACTTTTTTCCAGGTCGTTTTCTGTAGGAGAATCACTGCTTGCTCAAGGACAAATAGAGAACAATGGATGACAGGCAGTCAACTCACTCACATGCATTAGCCTTGGAACCTATGAGATGAAAATATGTGCTTCACAGAGTTATGCATCAGGGGCTTTAGAGTCCAGATCTAGGCTGTTAATTCTTCAAATGCTGAAAGTCTAACTTATGATTATGATTAGGTGCTATTAAGAAAGGAATACAAAAATGAATAGAAGTCATAGTGACCAACATTAAGAGCAAATGCCATCACATCCAGTATTACCACTACCAAATCTCTGTTGAACTAACAAGATCGCCAATCTTTGGCTGATGGCCAACTTACTTTGTGTAATATTTGATTACTTCAATATTTCAGCACAAACATATCAGATTCCCTTGGCATTCCTCCCAGAGCTCCATATGACCTGTACTGAATTGGAGGAGATGAGAAGAGAAATGACAGACTCACTCTCAGTGACCTTTCAACCACGTGCAATTGACTGAGCTAGTAAAGTTTTAGGAGGGAGGCCGTGTGAATCAGAATGGCTCTCTGAGGGCAGAAGTGTAGGGTAATTTGACACGTGGATCACAGGCTCCCCTAGGGCCCAGTGGAAGAGGCAGCCAAGCTCAAGGCAGAGTGAGTGAGAGAAATAGTAAACCCCTGTCCTCTAGTTCCCACCCAGACATTGTACAGCTACAACTACTTCAGTGTGCACCAGCTGGGATGGAATTGTTTAAGTGCCTGGGACAGATTCTCTAAGAAGGGAGAGGTAGGAAGAATATGCTCTCACCCCCAGGAATCATACTCTCTCTCCTCCCACTTGTCAAGTTTCAGGAAATGGCTGCCTCAGTAGCTCCCCTCTTAGACCTGCAGGTGCAACCATTGGATAAACCAGCCTAGACCGGGCTAATTCCATTCCCCATTCTTGATCCAAAAAATCCTGACCTCTTGCTTTGCTCACAATCCTGTCAGTATGCAAAGAAACCACAATTTGGACCAAGGTCACGAGCAGCTTAGAGTGGCTCTGAGGCAGCAATGTCAGCCCAGCCATGGGGCTGGGTCCAGTCACTGACCTGGCAAAGGATCCATAGATTCACTGCTAAAGGTGATCTTTTCTCTTGCAGGGCTTTCCATGGCCATACTTTCATGCCTACTGCCTGTGTGTAACTGTCAAGTTGACTGCCTTAATGACTACTATAAAAAGATTCTGTTTGGGCATAGAATATATTCCCCCAAAGTATTTTCTTTTCTTTTCTGAGACAGCATTTTTTGCTGTGAAATTATGATAGCATTGGCTTTGATTATTAACAGGGACCTAGAATATTTTCACATTGTTTTTGTTTGTTAGATTTTTGTTTTCTTAGAGACAGGGTATCTGGAGCCCAGGCTGGAGTGCAGTGGTGTGATCGTAGCTCACTGCAGCCTCAAACGTCTGGATTCAAGTGATCCTCCCACCTTGAGTAGCTGGGACTACAGGAACACATTTGGCTAATTTTTAAATATTTTTTGTAGAGGCAGGGTCTTGCTGTGTTGCCCAGGCTATTCTCAAACTCCTGGGCTCAATCCTCTTGCCTTGGCCTCCCAAAGTGCTGGGATGTAGGCATGAGCTAGCAACAGTAATGGCTGTGAGGAGCACAAAGGGTCATAATCATAATATTTACTTTGAAGCTGCTCAGGATTCCAGGCTCAATTAGGCTCTGTTGAACTTGGAATAAAAACATGCCAGAGAAGCAGATTGAGGTAAGCCTACAGGAGGAGGGGAAAGGGCAGCTAGCATTCTATTAAGGTCAGGGGCCAATTGTTTCATCCCTCTGTCTCTGGGAAAGGCAGCTGTTAACCTATCTAAGAGAAGGTTGCCAGCAGTGGTGTGCTGATCAACATCTAACAACCCATCTCAGGAAAAAGATTGCCATGATTTGGAGCATCTACTGATTTCTGTGGTGTCATTGCTACTACTGTAGCTGATTTTAAGCTACCAACGTGATGTCACTGCACGTGGGCTTGGGAAGAGATGCAGGAAGCGGACGAGCCAGCTCCAGCACATTACTGTCTGCCAGGCCTCTACAAGATCAGGAAGGAGAAAGTGCAAGGTCACAGAGCCAGGCATGACCTTGTCCCTTTCCATAGGCTCGCTTGGCTAACTGGAGTTCCTGGAGTGTTTCCTTTTGGACACCTCCCTGTTGAACTCAGAGACATTTCTCTTGGCTTATTCCAACATTCAGAGCCAACAGAGACCTTAGCTCCATGAGAACAGGGATTGTGGCTACCTTGTTCATTGTTGTATCCTCAGCCCCTATAACTGTGCCTGGTTCCTATTATAGGCTTTAGAAATACTTGTTGAGTGACTGAATGAACGTATTATACCTACAGGCCTTGCTTAGAGCACTTTGACCTGCCTGGATTCAAATGCTGGCTCTGCCACTTATTAGTTTGTGACCTTGGACCGGTTACTTACTCCACATTTTGTAGATGAGGAAAGTAAGGTGCAGAGAGGCTGAGGAATTGGTGCAAATTCACACGACTAATAAGTGGCTTGGTTAACCCATCTGCAAATTGAGGACAAAAGGTAGTATCTATCTCATAGGCTTGGTATTTTTTTATTATTTATTTATTTATTTTTGAGACAGAGTCTCACTTTGTTGCCCAGGCTAGAGTGAGTGCCATGGTGTCAGCCTAGCTCACAGCAACCTCAAACTCCTGGGCTCAAGCAATCCTCCTGCCTCAGCCTCCCAAGTAGCTGGGACTACAGGCATGCGCCACCATGCCCAGCTAGTTTTTTCTATATATATTAGCTGGCCAATTAATTTCTTTCTATTTATAGTAGAGACGGGGGTCTCACTCTTGCTCAGGTTGGTCTCGAACTCCTGAGCTCAAACGATCCGCCTGCCTGGGCCTCCCAGAGAGCTAGGATTACAGGCGTGCGCCACCGCACCTGGCCCTCATAGGCTTGTTGTAAGGAACACATAAGAACATATATGTAAAGAATTTACAGCAGTGTCTGGCACATAGTAAGTACTCCATAAACAATAGTTCTTATTATTATTACTTCAATCCTCATTTTAGGGAAAAAGAGGCTGGAACCCAGAGAGGGAAAAAGGCTTAGCTCAGGTCACACAGTAATTTAGTGCTAACTTGACTGGGAATCTTCATTTCATAACTTGCAAGGTTTTAATTGCACAAGATGGAGGGTGCAAATATTAACAGTGACTAAGGAAAATGGCTAAGCTTTTATTTTTTATTTTTAAATTTTTTTTTTTAGAGACAAGGTTTCAGTCTGTTGCCCAGGCTGGAGTGTAGTAAGTAGCACAATCATAGCTCACTGCAACTTTGAACTCCTGGGCTCAAGCAATCCTCTCGCCTCAGCCTTCCAAGTAGCTAGGACTATAGGTATGCACCACCATGCCCAGCTAAGCTTTTCTTTATTATACAGGTTTGTAATGCATGGGGGTCGACATCGGACTATCCTAGGAAGTATAGTTTGAAAAAGCATATTTCATATTAAATGCTTTAAATTTAAAATTATTTTTTAAAAACTTGTTTCCAGAATACTATCTATATTGAGCAAAGTGAAATGAAATCCTCTTGGCTGGTGGAGCATGCTTTAAAAGGGCTCAGAAACCCTATTGTCCACTATGAGCAGCTCTGGGAAGGCTGGAGAGGAGGAGAGAGAAATTGACCCCTTGGGACTCCTCAGGTTTCCTGCTGGAATCTAATTGCCAAGTCCCCACCTTCCTGCAGGGGTGTGGAATCTGCTGACCTGATCCCAGTTAGGCCACGTGTATCTCCCCGCCTAATTCAATACTGAGCCCAGGGCAGCCGTGGGAGGGGACAGCATCCTAGGCTCAGGCTGGGTCTGTGCCAGCCATTGAGAGAAAGCCTCCCCCACCCCCAGGCTCCGCGCTGATGGAAAACTGGAACTGGAACGAGAGCACTCCATAGCCACAGGACGAGCTTGCTTGCTTTTCTGCCCTCTTCTAATACTGCATTTATCTCGATTCCCTAGATACCTGCAAGTTCTTTTCTTCCAGACATTCATTATTTGGCATCTAATTTCCACAGCCCTTTTGTGCTGGCAGGCATTTGGGTGGTCATTTTTCGTGCCGTTCCTCCCTGCTGCATGCCCTGCCCTGCCCTGCCCTGCCCTGCCCAGCCTGGCCCCCATTTCTCCAGCTGTGCAAACAGGGTGGGTCCCTCACTCTACAGTGCCGCTCCTGAGGCGTTCTGTGAGAAACCTTGGGCTAAGGCACCCTTGGGAGTTCAGGAAGATGCTGCCCAGCCCCTGCTCTCTGAGAATTCTTAGGATCAGGGAGCTGGGGAGCCCACTCTGGGTGCTGGGGAGACAGGGCTCACCACTCTCTAGGAAGTGCGGGGCATTCAGCAGGGAGCTCACAGAAGAGGAGTGGGGTTGGGGGTGTACATGGAATATTCATTAGGCACATACAAAGTTAGGTATCTCTAACCTGGGTGCCCAGAGGGGGGTGGTCAGTTGGGGCGAGGGACCCACCCTGTATTCCCACCTCAGAGGTGCTGGCCCCGTTTGCAGTTGGGCTGCACCCCACCTTGGATGGGGTGGAGGGGGGCTTATACATTCTGCTGCTCAGCCAAGTCTGTCACCTCCCACAGGCAAAGGCTTCACCTCATCACATTTTTCCTTAGACCCAAATACTTCCTGTTCCTTTAGGGGAGGAAAAAAGGGGCCTCTTCTTGGAGAGTCTTTGTTGCTAATGGGTATAGCAGACCCTGGCTGGAAACATGATCTATGTGAGGAACCATTTCCTCCGCACCCTGACAATCTATCGAGTTAGTCAGACCTGGCTATGAAATTGAGCTGGAGGGCTGGGTAGCCAGGCTGAATTGAATGTTCTCCTTGTTCGTTCTCTCTCTTTCTCTCTCTCTCTCTCTCTCTCTCTCTCTCTCTCTCTCTCTCTCTCTCTCTCTCTCTCTCTCTCCCTCCCTCCCTCCCTCCCTCTCTCCCTCTCCCCTCACTCCTCCTCCCTCTCTCCCTCGCCCCCTCCCTCCCTCCCTCTTTTCTCCCTCTCCACTGAGAGCTCTCATCATAGACAGATATTTTAAAGTGCCTCCTGCATTCATAGCTCATTACTCTGGATAAAAAAGGTGTGGAAGATCCAAAGCTGGACACACCCAGAGGGTGGAGGGGAGATGGAACATTTTCGGTTTCGCATCATGCAGCTCTAACCCTAGCCTTGGACCGCAGATGTGTGCTGTTGGTCCCCAGGGCAGGATTTGTCCAGTGCAAACCCACTCCCGACTGTGAAGAGAAGTCAAAGCTCACATCCCCCAGGTTGGAGGGAGGGAAAGAAGAAGAGGTATGAAGATAGCAGAATAGCAGGATAATCTATGAATATGTATTCAAAGGGCAATCCTGAGTGATTAAGTACTGACTCTTTTATTCCTGGTATTCTTGAGTCACTTGGTATAGGCTGAGGGCAGGCTAAATACAGTCTGGATTTGTGAAGATTATAAACGGTTTTAGTGTACAGCCTAGCTTGTAACCTCATATTAGATTCCTGCCTAACTCCCATGTCACCAACTTCCCTTCAACTCATGACTTCTTGTGTTGTCCCATTCCCTAAAGACTCCTTGGCTCCGGCAATGGCTGGATATCCCTTGGTGTCCCAGGAGTGAGCTCCCCAAACCTTCACCAGTCTGCGACAGCCTTTCCCCTACTCATCTCCCTAGTGTGAAATTCAAGACTTTTGAAATTCCAATGGTTTAATTTATTAGTATCCCTGTAGCCTGGTAGTTAAACAAACAAATGGCTGGTTTGTTTGAAATTTAAGGAGAAGAATAATTTGTAGCCTGCTAAGTTCCCTCCCTATTAGCTAAAAATGGTCTTGCTGCAAGCTGAACCAGGCTGGGAGGAAAAGCCAAGGGCCCACACAGTCTTGCACAGCCTCGCCTCTGGGACACACATCCACTGCATCCACACGGGGCTGCAGGGGGGAGAGGTGGGGACTGGGACAAGATGTTTGTTTGATAAGAGACTACTGTCCCTTTAAAAATTGTTTTTACAGCCTGAGCAAAAGTGAGAATGCAGCTCTACAAAAAATAGAAAAATTAGCCTGGTGTGGTGGCTCATTCCTGTAGCCCCAGCTACTCGGAAGGCTGAGGCAAGAGTATCGCTTGAGCCCAGGAATGTGAGGTTGCTATGAGCTATGATGATGCCATGGCACTATAGCCTGGACAACAGAATGAGACCGTGTCTCCAATAAACAAACAAACAAACAACGAAAAGCAAGTAACAGAAAAAAATGGAAGAAGGAAATGAAAACCACCCCAATTCTACTATCTGATATGACTACTGCTGATTTATTGATTGCAGTTCCTTTCTGTCTTTGCCATTTAACTGAGATCATGCAGTCTGTATACTTCTATATGCTTTTCACTTCGTGTTTTATCATGTACATTTTTCCCATGTGAATAAATGCACATCTGAGGCATGATATGTAAGTGCTGCACAGTCACCGTGTGAATGGGCCATAATTTATCCTTTTGGTTTTCAGGAGAGACTGGTTTGGGCAAGTCCACCCTCATGGACACCCTGTTCAACACAAAGTTTGAAGGGGAGCCAGCCACCCACACACAGCCAGGTGTCCAGCTTCGGTCCAATACCTATGACCTCCAAGAGAGCAATGTGGGGCTAAAGCTCACGATCGTTAGCACGGTGGGCTTTGGGGACCAGATCAACAAGGAGGACAGGTAAGGAAGGTGGTGTGGTGGGGAGGTTGGGAGGGCGCCCCAGGGAGAAGCTCACCACGGGGGTCTTGAAGAGAGAACAGGTGCTGAGCCCCAGCTTATCCTCCCAGCATGACATGAGCAGCACTGCCCCTGCCCAGGGTCCCTGTCTACAGCAACTGTTCCGCTCCACACACATGGCACCACACACATGGCAAAAAGAAGGGTGTCTTTCTAATATACTTGGGTGGGATCTCAATTCCATTCAACAGACATTTATTACGATCCTACCTTCTGCATGTACTGCTGAGCTCTGACAGTCTAGAAAGGACTAGGAATGCCCTTGAGGCATTCACGGGTGAGACAGGTTTTAAGCAAATAATTTCCGCAGAGTTAATACGTTCTGTAAAGGACAGGGTACAAAGAGGTAAAAGACAAGTTACAATGAGCACACAAAGGTGAAAACAGTCAGTTCCATGCGGGGAGGTCTCAGGAAAACCTTCACAGAGGATGTGCACCCTGAGCTGACGCTTGAAGGACAAATTATTTTTGCCAGACCGACAAGGGAAGGGAAAGGAGGGCATTCCAGGCAAAGGTAACTGCTTATAAAAAGGGGAAGTGATGTGGAGGGTTCTGGTATGTTCTAGGGAACTGGAGCTTGCTCTGTTTGGCTAGATGCTGTGAGGCTAATGAGCTTCAGGGCTCTCACTTGCACAGGCCCCGTCCAAGGCCCTGTAATGAATTTTTAGCCATAACATTGTATTATCTGTCGTAGAGGGTCCTTCACATTGTATAAGTGTAAGGCCTGGAGAAACCTGGATCTGCCCAAGGGCTAGCACTTGGAGCGAGGGGGTGGGGGGAAGTGGGGGAAAATGCCCCTGAACAGGTAAGTAGGAGCCAGATCATGGAGGGATTCATAGAATGTGCAGATATGGGAAGCACTGGAAGGTTTTAAGAAGTAGAATGATGTTGTCTGATTGGCCTTTGAGGAAGGCACTTTGGCATAGTCTGGAGACAGAAGAGCAAGAAGACCAATTAGGAGGTTATTGGGCCAACTGGATTGAGGCGAAGGGGTAAAATAGGTGCTGAGATAGGGAAGAGGAGACAAATTTGATAAATATTGGCCGGTTAAAAATCAACAGGACTTGGTAGAAACTTGGTGGGGAGTTTTGAAGGCAAAAGAAGAATCTAGAATGTGAGGCCCACATGTCTGGCTTTGGAGAGTGGACACGTGGTGGTGGCATTCCATAAGAGAGGTAATATAACAAAACCAACTTTTGAAATAATAAGCTCTGTTTTGGACACGTTGAGTTTGACCTGTCTGTGGAATATTGAGATACACAATGACCTTCAGCAGTAGGCAGTTGAACATACCGAGCTGGAGATCAGAAGAGGGTCTAGGCTGGAAATACAGAATTGGGTTATCAAGTTAGAGGGGATATGTTCCTACTGTGAACACGTATAAGATCACCCAGGGGTCAGAGCAGAGTGAGAAGAATGTTGGGCTAAAGACATCCTGAAAACAAACTGAACGGGGAAAAGCTGAGAGGTAGGAGAGGGCCAGGAGAGACTGGGGGGATCTGAGAATGTGTGTGAGTGAGGGCTAGAGTGAGGCTCAGAGATGAGGATGTGATGAGGGCTGGGGTCGGGTCGGGAATGGGTGAGGGTCAGGTACCATCTGCATTTAACCCAAAGTCGCATGGTTATTACACATGCTCATCTTAGAAAGGGCCATTCATCATTTTGAGCAAAGTGTCTGGTCATCCTTTTGAGGATTCTCTTGCTTCTTAGATGAACTGTATGTCAAATTCTTTAATTTTTTCCATAAAGCTACAACAGCCATCCATACTCATTTCCTTATAATGGATAAATATATGTAGCTTCTTAATAACTGAACTGAATTCTGTTTCCATCTGAAATTCTAGAAGAAGGACACCACTGCTTTTTATAGGCTTACTTATTGTGCTAATCATTTTTGGTTGAGAATAAATTAGACCCCGGGGAATGGGGATATTTGGGCCACAATATGAGTGCTTAATCTCAGCTGCAGGTTGCTCAGGAACTGCTCAATTCAGTTTCTCACAGTTCTTTCAGTTACATACATTTAACATATCTGACATTGGACAACACCTTGATAATGGTGGCTTGGGAGGACTGAACCGATACTGCCCCTTAGAGGCGAATCTACCTCTGTTATTATTCGAAAATATTCTTATTGTTTTTTCCCTGATTATAAACATGATACATAGTCATAAAAAATCAAGTAAGTAGAAATGACAAGCTTTCCCTGAAATTGGGCTGGGGAGCGGAGGTGTGGAGTAAGCTCCAGGGATCTGTAATAACAAGCAGTGTTTTCTACATGGTGTCAAGGCCATTTCAGCATAAATATGTCAGTGCAGCTGTAGTGAAACAGGGCATCAAAATGCCCTGCTTTACCAGGGCATGTGAATACACTAGGGAGAGCAGCGAATAAGGCCTGATCTGCAGAAAGTTACCAATTAAAGGGTGCTATAGAAAAAGGAACCCAAGGGAGAGACTTAGAAGAACAGGATGGAGAAGGAAGCGCTTAGGACCTTGGGCTTTGTTCTCAGACAGACCTGGTTCGAATCCCATGGTGCCATTTTTTAGGCTAGGGATCTTGGAGAAGAAACTTAAATTCTCTGTTAGGGTGGAAAGCCTAGCAGGTGCTCATAGTGCGGGTGGAGAAAGATTTCTCATGCAGAGATTAAGATATATAAAAGTAAAAACATTTATTTTATCCTCTTAGAGGAGAGAAAGAGAGTGTGAAAGAGAGGGGGTGACCAGGGAGACGCAGCATCCCAAAGAAAGAGAAGGGGGTGCCAGCAGTGAGGCCAAATGGCTTGCTGGTTTTATGGGAACAAAAAGAAAGAGAAAAAATTAATAATGATTGTCGAGGGTTGAACCAGAAGCAGCTGTGGAGTAATTAGCAGGCAGCTGCTGGATGTCAGGTTGTCCCAGCTTTCTTGCTTTTTTGTGTGTACCTGGAGACTTGGCTATCTCTGAAATGTAGTCAGGCTTATTGCAGGGGATGTGATTTTGGCCTGCGATATGATTTTGGGCAGGAAACTGAGGCTGGTAGTTTACTCCCCTGCTGTCCATTCTGGGGCATCTCAGGAACACCTTGAGGCTATAAAACAAATTCTAAAGGCAGTTGCTGGTGAATGTAAAGAGAAAGATTTACATTTCCTTTTTATCTCTTGGGCTCCTTTCACATGTTTGTGAAAACAGAATCCCTGCAGGTCTCCTACCAGCTAAGGAGAGAAAGAGCAGAGAGTAGGCACAGCTCGAGATGATCTTTAGATGTTATTAGGAAATTGCTGGATTGGATATTTTTCTGTGATTTCAGCAAGTCTGCCCCTTTAATTATCTATGTCTCAGTTTTCTCACCTATAAAGTGATGATGGTGATAATCATACCTACCTTAGCGAGCAGTGGTGAAGCACATTTGACATGTACGTCATATGAAATGCTTAAACAATGCCTGGCACAGAGTGACTACCTAATAACAAACCAAATATATTATTATGATCATAATTTTTATTAATAGAAAAATGGAGGGAGAGTTGTATCATGTAGCATATGAGAGGGAATGACAAATGGTTTCTAGGAAGAGAAGAACCACAGGGTTTGGCGACATGAGTGTTATTAATACATTTAGGAATAATAATTTTAGAGGAATTGTAGCTAGACGCTAGAGTGCCATGATTGCTGAGAATAGGTGGTAAGGATATAAAGCCTTCAGACTAGTCAAAAGAGTAACAGGACAGAAAAGTGAATCCAAGAGTAGATCATGTTCTTATTGAAATTTAGCATATGTAAGTCAGCAGAGAAAGAATAGACTATTCAAGAAAGGATGCTGGGGAAAGAGGCAATCCATTTAGGAAGAAAATAAAATGAGACCTCCCACATAAACACCATTCACAAAAATAGATTCCCGTTGGACTAAAAACAAATTCTAAAAATATAAGGAGAAAATATCAGAGAATTTTTTTTATAACTTTGCAAGTAGAGAAGGCTTTTCTAATCATGACATAGAATTCAAAAGCCATAGAAGAAAAGATTAACAGATTTAAGTTTACTAAAATAAAAAACCTTGGTATATTGAAAGAGACCATAAATAAATGTAAAAACAAGCTACAGATGGGGAGAAGGTATTTGAAACCTATATTACAGACAAAGGATCCTTATAAAATGTAAAAAGAGAGCCTCAACAATTCCATGAGAAATAAACAATAATTGACAAAAGGGGGAATACAAATGGCCGATCAACATATGAAATGATGCTCATTCAATTTCCCCAATAATTAGAGAAGTGCAAAATGAAACAATGACATATTTTTTATCCATCAGATTTGCAAAAAGTAAAAGATGATATACACACTAGGTAATTTCCATTCATGCTGGTGGGAATGTAAATTGATACACATTTTTTGGAGAGCAAATTTGGCAGTATCTATTAAAATTTAAAATGTGAATAATTTATGTATGACCCGGCAGTTCCACTTTTAAGTATACAGCCTGGAGAAACAATTGCACATGTTCATGAGAAGCATACAAAATGGATGTTCACTGCAGCATTGGTTATTGAATAAAAAAAAATTTGAACAGTCTAAATTTCCATCAATAGAGCAATTAAATAAACCACGGTACAAGCATACCATGGAATTGTGTTTGGCAATTTAAAAAAATGAGGTAGATCAATATGTACTGACATGGATAGATCTCTAGGACATGTTATTAAGTGAAAAAAAAAGTTGTAGACTGATACACAGATCACGATGCCATTTGTGTAAATCTTCCCCTCTTGCCCCAATAAAATAACAAACATTTCTCTTTACTTATGTATGTAGTGCAGAGAAAAAGGTCTGGAAAGATAAACAACAACCTGAAAGTAGCAGCTACTTCTGAGGAAGGGAGACTATGTATTGCTTGCATATCTAAAAATAAATTAAAAAGAATAAAGTTTTTCAAAAGGAAGCAGATAAAATGAGTATAGACTGCTCATTTGAAAAGCTTGTCTGAGCTGGGAAAAAAAGATAAAACAGTGTCTAAAGGGAGACAAGGAGGTCAGGAGCGACTCTTGAAGATGGAAGAGATGATAAGGGCTTGAACAGGTGCAAAAGCTTCAAGGAGAGAAGGGGACAGATTCTGGAGAAAGAATCCACAAGATGTAGTAACCAAGTTGATGTGAGAGATCTAATTCAGTTTATAAACGACTAAATGTCTACTGCATGCCAGGTACACTGTGAGGTGCCAAAGATACTAAGAAACAAGGCACAGTCTTTAGTTAAGGAGCTTGCAGCTTAGTGGAAGGGACAAACATGTACACATAGTCTGCACCAGTGGAAAGTACAGTAACAGGAGTATGCATATGTGGGAACAGGAAGGGTAACAACTGGTCAAGCCTGATGGTAGGAGTATAGGGTGAAGGTTGATGAAAGGGGAGAGCAGGTGATCAGGAAAGGCTGGCCTAAGTCTTGTAGGATGAGCACAAGTTAGCCAACTGGCCTGTAGTGGGCATTTGTCCATATTTCTTGAATGAATACATGCATGAACGAATGAATGCATGAATGAAATAAATATACATTGGTGGGAGAAATAGAATAAAGAGAATACCTGTAAGTTTTCATCATTCAAAACCCAAAGTATCCATTGAATGTGTTAACTAGGATGTTGATGTACATAGAAAACAGTCTGCAATGTGTTGAGGAGTGAATGGGAAGTACAAAAAGAATAAATGAATAGATTATTCTTTTATAAAATCTCCATCCACCCATTAAATATTTGTTGGGCTTCTATTATGTGTCAGGCCTTATGGTAGGTGCAGGACAAACCTGACTGCTAAGGGAAGGAAAGACATAAGAAAGTAGTCCGGGAGAAGTGGGTGGTTGGGAAGGATTGGATTGAGGAAAGATTTGGGGTTTTTTGAGATGAGGGAACACTTAAATTAATAGATTTAGGGGAAAGAGTCAGTAGGAGGTGAGGAGATGGTAGATGAAGCAAGGATCCCAAATAGCCTGAAAGGGATGAGATCAAGTGCACAAGGGCAATGAGCCTGAATAGCATGAGGGACCCTTCATCTTCAAAGACTAGAGGGAAACAGGGAAGGGTTGGTTCATTTTTCGAGGACAGGTAGTGAGGCAGGAAGTTGAGGTAGTGTGAGCCTGGTGGCCTTGACTTTGTTGGTAAAGTAGGAGGTAAGACCATCTTATGAGAGTGAAGAGCTCGTGAATCAGTTTTGGAGCTTGAAGAAAGTGACGAAAGTTTGGAATGGCCAATGAGGGCAACGGAAGGGAGCTAAGGAAGCCAAATAAAGGGATTATCATGCTGCACTAGAGTCCCACAGAGGATGGAGACCATGCATTCATCGTGGTGTCAAGACCACTACTTTCTGATTGCTTCTAGCCTACTTGAGCAGCAGTGGTGCCGGAGCAGAGAAGGTAAACCGTGACGTTTCTTCAGTGTAGCAATTTTGTGGGAGGACAGGTGGCATGGAGATGAGGGTGTTAATAAAAAAGTAGTTCAGGTGACGGGTCCTGGGGTTCAGCCTGGGCAAAGAAGAAGATGAGGCCAGGAGGGGGCTGCTATCCTGTGAGATACTGGAGGGGTCCCGGTGCCAGAGGACTCTATGACGTGAAAGATTGGGTTTAGGAGAATTGAAGGCAAAAGAACTGGAAACGTGCACGGTTGCGGTCGGACAGTCAGGTGTTAGAGTGAGGATTTCTTGGGAGGAGCTGGTCTGGCTAATGATAAGGTGGGTGGGTGGCTGGAGTGGAGGGAGCTGAAGGTTCTGAAATTGACACGAGCAAGGAACGAAGAGGCCGAAGGTTGATAGGTTGTCCGCACACACATTGCAGTCACCCAGAATGGGGAGAAAGGCTGTGAGCCGTGTGCCACCAGAAGACGATGGAATAGGGCTGAGATGAAGAAAGGTTTTTATACCGAGGTGGAGGAGTGATGGTCTAGAAAAGGGACACGGAGGAGCCACATGAGGGCCCGCAGCACCTGACCCCAAGATGCACAGGTCGTGGGAGAATGAGAAGCCGAAACTGGAGTTGTCTGCTGGGTAATGGTGTCCTCAGTATGGTAAGAGGGTAATAAATTAGCTGTTGTCACTTTTAGCATTGGGCTGGTAGACCTGACCTTGGGATATCTTGACGTTGGTGCTTGAGATAGCTGTGTTTGAGTACAGTGTCTGTGATCAGGCCTTGTGGGTGTCCAACAGGGGAGCCTCCAATGGCTGTGTTTGCACAGAGGACTGGCTCAAGGGAGAAGTAGAAAACAAAGATGTCATTCAGGTGTCTAGAAAGTATGGTAGGAAGACAGTGATGACTGAGGCCATGGGAGTGAGTGAGACTACCCAGGGACAACGTGCATACAATGTGTACAATGCCAACAGAGGATGGTCTAGGATGCAACCACAGCAAAGACAGGCCAGGCCAGGAATTTATCTGAGGTGAGTGGGAAAGAATAGTTATATAGAGAGGTAAGACATAATGGTGTCAGTGAAGCTAGGGGACAGTGTTTCAAGGAGAGACCAGTAAACATTGAGAAAGATGACAACTGAAAAGTATTCTGTGAGAGGTAGTATTATTGTTTTCTGCAATATAACTATTTAGGAAACCCAAGGTAATCAGCTGAAAAACAATTCTAACAAATAATAGTTCGGTAAGGTAGCAGTCTCTACAGAAACATGCACAAAGCCATAGACTTCTTACAAACTAACAGTAACTGTTAGGGTGGCAAGCCTTGTAGGTGCTCATGGCCCGGGTGGAGAAAGATGTCACACACAGAAACTAGGATATATAAAAGTAAAAAAAAATATTTTATCTTTTATTTTTTTTTAGAGGAAGCCACATTTCCTCATATTTGATCTTCTTAGAGAAGAGAAAGAATGAGAGAGTGAGAGAGAGGAAACAGTGAGAGCCAGGCAATCCCAAAGAAAGAAGGGGCTGCCAGCAAAGAGGCAAAATGGTTTGCTGATTTTATGGGGACAAAAAGAAAGAAAAAAAAAAATAGTGATTGTTGTCAGTTGAAACTGAAGCGGCTGCAGAGTAATTGGAATAATTAGCAGGCAGCTGGGAGGTGTCAGGTTGTCTTGTTTTCTCTGTTTCTGGAGACTTGGTTATCTCCAAAGTGGCAGGGGATGTGATTTTGTCCCTGAGATAAGGTTTTGGGCAGGAAACTGAGGCCTGGTGTTTGCTCCTCTGCTGTCCCTTTGGGGGCTTCTCAGGAACTCCCTGAGGCTATATAGAAACAGATTCTAAAGGCTGGGAACCCGTGAATGTAAAGAGAAAGATTAACATTTCCTTTTTGTCTGTTGGGCTCCTTTGAGAGGATTGTGAAAATGGAACCCTGCAGGGTGCTTGCCTGCTGGGGAGAGAAAGAGCTGGGAGAGAGCTCATGATCCATGTTTAGCTGTTATTGGGGAAATTGCAGGATTAGATATTTTCCTGGTATTTCAGCAAGGCTGCCCTTTTCAATAACCAATTAGAAAGCATTATGAACAGAAGACCCTATTCACAATAAAAACAAAAACAAACAACCTCCTCTACCCACAAGACCCTACATAAGCTGGCCCTTGCTACCTTGCTTGCCTCATCCTTTATTATTGCTTTTTTTCTTGAGGTGAAATTCATATAACATAAAATCGACTATTTTATTTATAATTCTAATATTTTTTTCCTTTTTTTAAATTCAGCTCTTTTCAGAAGTTGTGCAAAAAATTGACTATTTTAAAGTGAACAATTCAGTGGCTTTTAATACATTGATAACTACCACCTTTATCTAGTTCCAAAACATTTTTTTCATCACCCCAAAAGGGAATGCATTAAACAATACTCCCCACTTCCCCACCCCTCAACCCCTGTAACCACTTCTATTTTCTATCTCTATAAATTTGATTATTCTAGGTGCCTTATATAAGTGGAATCATATAATATTTGTCCTTTTGTGTCTGGCTTCTATCACTTATTATGATGTCTTCTTCAAGGTTTATTCTCCATGTGGCAGCATGTAGCAGAATTTCTTGTTCTGGCTGAGTAATATTCCATTGTATGGATATTCTGCATTTTCTTTCTCTGCTAATCAGTTGGTGGACCTTTGGGTTGTTTCCACCTGTGGGCTATTGTGAATAGTTTATTCCCACTCCATTCACTAAGTCGCACCTCCCTGGCCTTCTTCCTGTGGCTTCTGCCTGAGGACCATTGTATCTTTTGTTATTCCCTCTGCCTGGAATGCTCTTCTCCCAGCCATCTCTCCATGGCTCGCTCATTCTCATCCTTGCAGCTCAAATGTCATGTCCTCAGGGGAGACTTCCCTGATCACTGTATTTAAAGTAGTTTTACCCCTAGTCATTTTTTTTTTTTTTGAGACAGAGTCTCACTTTGTTGCCCAGGCTAGAGTGAGTGCCATGGCGTCAGACTAGCTCACGGCAACCTCAAACTCCTGGGCTCAAGCAATCCTTCTGCCTCAGCCTTCTGAGTAGCTGGGACTACAGGCATGTGCCACCATGCCCAGCTAACTTTTTCTATATATTAGTTGGCCAATTAATTTCTTTCTATTTATAGTAGAGACGGGGTCTCGCTCTTGCTCAGGCTGGTTTCGAACTCCTGACCTCAAGCAATCCACCCACCTCGGCCTCCCAGAGTGCTAGAATTACAGGCGTGAACCACCACACCCGGCCCTTAGTCATTTTTTATCCCATTATCCTGTTGTAGTGTCTTCATAGTACATATCAATATCTGAAATGAATAAGAAGTATTGTCTAGACCAGGAGTTATTTTGTGTCACTGGCCCCTTTAGCAATGTAGTAAAGCCTACGGGCTCATTCTCAAAATAATGTTTCTAGATGCCTAAAATATACCAATTATACTAGAAATACAATTACCAAAATATTTAAAAACTGGGATTTAGTAATCCATGTGCATCTCTATCAATTCCTGAACTAATAATGTCTATATGCAGGCTTAATAATGATCAGAATTTAGAAGTTGTGATGCATCTAAGTGCTATTTTGGGATATTTGCAACAGCTGGACTAGGAAATGAAAATATCAGTGAGTTTTATTGGTTACAGAATCACTGGTACTGCTAACATTACTGTAGATTGTTACCTAGGTTTGTAACTGAAAAAACTGCTAAACTTTAGTTAGAGATTAGTGGGAAAGGTGTATTATTTTCTTATCCATGTTTATGGATCCTCTGAATTCTGTCCATAGATCCTTTGGAAGTCCGTGGACTCCAGGGTTAAGAACTCCTGCCTTGAAAGGTCAAAAATTATCAGTGGTGATGAAGAAGGGTAGAGTCTGTTGGAACTAATTTTGGTCAGAGATGGAAGATACCTAGTCAACCACGGATTAAAGAGCTAGAAGAAAGCTGCCCTCTCTGCCCCTCCATGAAACTAGAGTGTGGGAGGTGAAGATATTTCCAGTTGAGAAGGACATGAGAAAAGCAACATCTTTGAAGGACAGTCAGGTATCACTTAGAGGAAGGAAGCAGTTTGAGAGGAGGTAGCCTATGGGAGTGAGGGATTTTGTTTATCATCGACTGGAATCCACTGAGCACAATAGAGTGTGGAGGAAGAGAGGTGGCCACCGTGGGAAGCTGAGCCACTGGGTCTGGGGGTGGAGGGAGCTCCGAGCGGTAGGCGGAACCTTACTATATTCCAGACAGCAGGCTAGACATTGAGGATATGAAGATGAATAAGACAAGGATGAGTCACCCATTTAGGATTCATCTAGACCAAATCCTGGTGGCTGATTGGCTAGTTTGGCTGATCTGATCCATGCACCTCTTCAGAGACTCCGTGAGCCAGAGGCAGTGACAGTAAGAAAGGCACAGAGTATCACTAGAGGTTCAGGGGGAAAAAAGCCAAAACACGTACTCTTCTCTTTCCTGCTTTGATCCCTTGTGCAAAGCAAAAAATGAAGTTAAAAAGTTACATAATGGAGAAAAAAATGAAGCAGTGCCGTGATCGGATCATCTAAACCAGCCAATCATCCAAAAATTAATTAGATAACACTAGGGGATGCATCTCCCACACTCACTGCAAATTCTTCGGGAACCTTCTAAGGATCTTTGTAACCAAGAGATTCTTTGATGCTATTACCCTTCAGAACAATGTTGGCTCAGAGGCATCAGAGGAAGAAAGAAAGGACTATATTTTTAGATTTTTCTGTGGGGCTCCAGAAATACCCTGCACCTGGATCTCTCCTCTGCATGCAGCTCTCAGAATCTACAATTCTGTGATTCTTTTTTAAAAAGCTATTTTTCCCTTCTCTACTAGGTGGATCTTTCAGAAAGGCTCAGGTTGGGGGCTGCTGCAGGTAGGAGGCATTGGCTGGGCCCAGCTCCTCCTTTGATCATGTTCCCTTCTGGCAGTGGTATCTGAAAATTCCCTGCCCTGGGCCCAGATAATGAGCCTCTTCTAGCCTGAAGGAGGGCAGCCCCTCAGGTAGAGAGGCAGCAGACAGCATCCGATGCAGAGTTGAAGCTAAGCTGACCTAGTTAAAGCAGAAAGAGGCTATAGGGGTGGCAGAGATGGTTGAGGAGGGGACAGGGGCAGGGAGAGAAGGAAGCTTCCAAGTGAGGTAGGCCCAGGACTGGGAGGAATAGAGGGTTGACCATTGTTTAAGAAGCCCTGAGGAGACTTGGGGGCCACCAAGGGGAGCTCTGTGGGGAGACTCGGTGAGCTGGGGTACATGCATACCTGTGTGGAGGGTGTGTGCAGGGCAGGTCTTTACCAGATTTTGCCCAAATATTTAGATTTTAAAGTCATAACCTTGGAAGAATTGAGAACCAGAAAAATATCTGGACTTCAGGGGAGCCAAGTGGGGAGCGCCACTAAACCCAGAAAGAATGAGCAAAAAGCCCAGAGCATTCTGACAAGATTCCCCAGCAGTGGCTCAAGGGGAACTGTGTACCAGTTCCCCATCCTAGGCACCATGTGGGCAGATACAGGAAGCAACGACATGAGCCCAGCCAGGAGGAAAAGCAGCCCATCTGCAGATAGTGCCAGTGGGCACCACTCTATGCTGGTACCTCCCAGGGGATAGACAAGTGCCCTTCACAGGCCCTGTCCTTCAGCAGGACACAGTCTATTTGAGACAACACTAATCCTTGTGAAACAAGAGTAAACAGTCCAATGCCACATTGTTGTCATGCTCCTGGGTCACAGAAAGGATTTCTGGCGTATGTGGAGAAGGCTGTAGGAAGGAGGTGGACATTAAACTGAGCCCTGAGGTCAGGGAGGGCAGGATTGGGATGAGGAGAGAGAGTGAAGGCACACAGGTGGGCATAAGTGGGGCTCATGTGGGGACCAACACGAGGTGGCCAGGCTGACAAGATTGGAGGCCCACTAATGGGAGATGGGGAAATCCGGCTGGAAGGGAGAGAGTCAGATCATAGAGGGCATTTGGAACTTCTAAAAGGGACTCTGTCAAAATCCAAGATTTGGAAGGGATCCGGCCTTTCGCTCTTCTCCCCTTTAGCTATAAGCCCATCGTGGAATTCATCGATGCGCAATTTGAGGCCTACCTGCAGGAGGAGCTGAAGATCCGAAGAGTGCTGCACACCTACCATGACTCCCGAATCCACGCCTGCTTGTATTTCATCGCCCCAACGGGTCATTCCCTGAAGTCTCTGGACCTAGTGACAATGAAGAAGCTTGACAGTAAGGTATGGTGGCGAGGCGGGAGGCTGGGCAAGCCTGGCTCACTCTTACTGATCACATATGCAAAATAGATCCTCTCCTTCATTCCCTGTCCCTCCCTAAAGATGGTGGTGTTGATCCAGCACCTGTGTCAGATGCTGTGTGACCTGTTTTCCCAGCATTAGGGATGGGTTTGCCCTGAGCTGTCTGTCTGCCCTGATGCCTCTTGGGAATATGGGCGGATACAAGCTGTCCAGGTCTAGGGCACACAGCTTTGGCAATGGCAAGGTGTTTCATCTTTGTCTCAATGTTAACTGGCCTGTGCTAGAATCAAACATGCAAACTTAACTGTGAAAGTTATTTTTGGAAACACGTGTTCCTGTCTTGTGACATGAGTAGTGTTTCCCAGCCTGTCAGAATGGCCACTGCAGGTTGAGACCCCTTCACAAGAAATAAAGCTCTCCTTTAAAAAAAAAAAAAAAAACATGTATATAGGCTGGGCATGGTGGCTTATGCCTGTAATCCTAGCACTCTGGGAGGCCGAGGTGGGAAGATCCTTTGAGCTCGGGAGTTCGAAACGAGCCTGAGCAAGAGCGAGACCCTGTCTCTACTAAAAAAGTAGAAAGAAATTAATTGTCCAACTATATATATATTAGCTGGGCATGGTGGCACATGCCTGTAGTCCCAGCTACTTGGGAGGCTGAGGCAGGAGGATCGCCTGAGACCAGGAGTTTGAGGTTGCTGTGAGCTAGGCTGATGCCATGGCACTCTAGCCCAGGCAATAGAGTGAGACTCTGTCTCCCCAAAAAAAAAAATAAATATATATATATATATATATATATATATATAAAGAAAGTGATTATTCTTATTATCAATAATAATTTTTATAGCAGTTAACATCTGTTAAGCTTTCATTGTATGCCAATCTTGTGAGGTAAATACTATTGTTATCCCCATTTTACAGAAGAAAAAACTGATGTTCTGAGAGGTGGTGACTTGCCCGTTGTCACATAGCTAGCTACTGGTGGAACCTAGATTCAAACTCAGATCTGTGGCACCATGTTATATTGCCTCCATGTCTTAGAAAAATGGGTATGGGAACCAGGCATGTCCTTCTTTAAGAAAAACTGAAAAATGCAAATCATACACCCATGTATGAATTAGACAGTTTTAAAGGGTTGTTTGCTGCACAAAAGAATTGACCACGGGATTCTTCAAAAAGCCTAATTATTAGTACATTTTTTCTTAATGTTTAGTGTGTGCCAGGCACTGTGATGAGTACTTTATATGCATTATTTTATTTCATCATTCCAATAATCCAGTATAATGAATACTATTATTATTTTCATTTTACATATTGGGAAACCGAGGCACAGAGAGTTAAGTAGCTTGCTCAAGGTCAGACAATTTGTAATTGGTCCAGGATTTGGACCTAGCTCTTTCTGACTCCAAGGTATTTCATTTTATAAAACTCTAATTTACTTGCAGTCATTTAGTAGCACAACCAGTATAAAGACGGAATTTCAGCTATCATCAGAATAGAAACAATTTTTCATTTTTTGCAGCAATGAGCTCACTGTCCATGAATAATGGGCTGCTCCTGAAATGCTGCCATGCCCTGCATGTTCTGTATTAGGGCAGCATTGAGCCAGGCGGCTGGAGGACTGGTGGGTAGTCTGGGTTAAATAAGCAGCCTTTGACATATGTTTATATTGTGCCAATGGGGACTTGGCGAAAGTGACAAAGAGGATTGGCTCTTCCTGGTGTTCCACCTTGGCAAGAGCTTTGACCACCTGCACTCCTGAAAGACTTCAAGGGAGGTGCCTCCAAAGTCCAATCTTTCTTTGCCTCAGCACCTGAAGCCCTGTGTGCTATCAAACTTTAGAGCCACTCCTAAGCCAAAGTGCAGAGGAAGCAGGACTTGTCTTCCAAGTCTAGAGCTCCCAGACTCCCTTTTCCGAGCCCAGGGCCTGAGCGCCACCCATTGGAGTCTGCTGACAGGATTGATTGTGCTCTCCATGTGACTCTGGGCTTAGGTGTGCTCTGTCTCACGAAGGCATCTGCATTTCAAATTTCTTTACCTTCTCACCAGAAAAGCCTTGTCCCTGCTTAGAGGAATTTCCACCATCAGGATTCAGGCAGGTTGAACTTTGGGGTGGCATTAGGCCTTTCTCCTGCTGTCTGAAATTGGGCATTTATACCTGCTTTCTTTGCCCAGAAACTAAGCATGAGACTCAGGCAGTATAACTCTTTCTGCATAAGTCTCAGATCAAATTGGTAAGGGAAAGGGTCTTCTTCACCTACCTGGTTGGCTAATCAGTGTTTGCTGCCAGAAAGAGAGCCAGATGTGCATCTTCACCGAGCACTGCCCCTGCCTTCCTCCCTGCCATCTCCCAGGTGGGTCCATATCACACCTGGCTGGGGTTAGCCTGGACTGCATAATTTGGGATAATTTACTGTTAATAAGGAATAGAAGCCGGGCGCGAGGTGGCTCACGCCTGTAATCCTAGCACTCTGGGAGGCCGAGGCAGGTGGATTGCTCGAGGTCAGGAGTTCAAAACCAGCCTGAGCAAGAGCGAGACCCCGTCTCTACTATAAATAGAAAGAAATTAATTGGCCAACTAATATATATAGAAAAAATTAGCCAGGCATGGTGGCACATGCCTGTAGTCCCAGCTACTCGGGAGGCTGAGGCAGCAGGATTGCTTGAGCCCAGGAGTTTGAGGTTGCTGTGAGCTAGGCTAATGCCACGGCACTCACTCTAGCCTGGGCAACAAAGTGAGACTCTGTCTCAAAAAAAAAAAAAAACAACCAAGGAGTGGCCATCTCTCCCCCTGTCAACTGCAGATTTTTAGCTATCAGATTTTCTGCTTCAAATCACCTAAGCCATGACCCTGATACCCAGAGATCTCACAGCTCATCAACTGGGTTCTGACCTGGTAGATAGCTTATGGATAAGACTATGGATTTAGGAATAAGGCTAAACTTGGATTTGAATCCCAGTTCTGCTACTTACCTCCTCTGTGGCCTTGGACAAGTTTCTTAACCTCTCTGTGCCGTAATTTTTCCTTGGTAAAATAGTAATAATAATATCTCCTGGGAGGGTTATTGTCAGGATTAATTGTGCCAATCCATGCAAAGTACTTAGCTCAGTGCCCAGCACATAGTAGGCACTATGTTGCTATTTTTTATATTCTTTGGCTACAGAGGTAGCCAGTCCTTGACCATTGTGCTGAGCTGCTCTTTTCTGGCAGCTGGTAGAAGTCCTGGGTCATGCTGCTGTCAGTTGCAGGTTACCAACGATGATGCCACTTTGCTTCTCCTTTCCCTAGGTGAACATCATCCCCATCATTGCCAAATCAGATACCATTTCTAAGAGTGAGCTAACGAAGTTCAAAATCAAAATCACCAGCGAGCTTGTCAGCAACGGGGTCCAGATCTATCAGTTCCCTACAGATGACGAGTCGGTGGCAGAGATCAACGGAACCATGAATGTGAGTGGGCGCACAGGGGCTCAACTTTCTGACCATTTGCTCTTTATTATTATTTTGCCAAATAGCAGTAAAGCATCTTCACTGTCCATCTTGGCATAGACCACTCTCAATTATCTAAGTCTCAGGTATTTGTGAGAGAGAATCCAGAACTAAAGCAGCCCCTCTGTCCTAGTGGCTGCTGCAAAGCCTCAGATATGCAGAGATTAATAGCCAGAGACCCCGGGAAAGGGAAGGCTGACTCCAGGAAGGGGGTGGGACAGGGACTCGGGCCTCTCCTTTCACCCACCTCCTTGGTGCTGCTCTGGTCTAGGCCAGGCAGCCCCCATGGGACTGCAGGAAAGGCAGTCTTTGTCTTTGATCAAAACAATGCTGGGACCATTGATGCAGTGAAAGAAGAAAAGGTTGAAAAAGTTGGCTGGCTTTGGAGACTCAGGGATAAGCTGTACTCAGATAATCAAGCCCTCTGCCCCCAGGAAGACAAATGGTGCAGGGGTCCTCAAACTGCGGCCTGCGGGCCACATGCGGCCTGCCAGGTGATTTTGCCGCGGCTGCCTGTCCTGCTTAGCAGCCGACTCGTCCCAGGCCCACAGTGCGCATGTGTGGAATGTGCGACGCACTCTCCAACAGTCTGAGGGACAGTGAACTGGCCCCTGTTTAAAAAGTTTGAGGACCCCTGGTATACCCCTGGTATAGCCTCTGAGGTTGCTGGTGATTAGAGAGATGTTATTTTTAAATATAAGGTTTATGCTTTGCTTTATTAAGTGTGAATGAATAAAAAAAATCCTTGCCATCTTTCCTCTCCTTCCCCACTTCCCACTACTAGAGGAATGAGTAAGAATGAAGGCAGAGAGTCAACGTCTCCTCATGCTTCTTTACAATGTGTTGATGCTGTTGCCTCGAAATTGTCAATGTTGTGATTTCAAGGAGACAGCTAATAGCTTTCAGAAAGCCTCTGCGTTGGGAACAGATTTCTTTTTCTCTATTGAGAGGCATCAGTTTTTCCTAATGACATAATGCCTGGGTATAGCCAAACTCAGGAAAGCCTTGTAATAAAAGCCATTTTTAGAAAACTTTCCTGCTGCTGCTGCTGCTGCCCTCTAAGTTATCATTACAGCATCAGCTGCCACCTCCTATGAATTGGCCAACAAATTAGCATAGCAGGGCAGCGAGCCCTTGTCGCCTGACTTCCTGCCCATCAGTACACTGGAGATAGGTTTGTTATTAGAAGTCCATCATTATGTTTGACAAATCTAGCTCAAGGGTAAGACTTTTTGGATTGTGGTAGGTGGAGGAGATATATCCTCTGTGACTGGCCATGGGCATGGAAAAAAATAAAAAAGATTACCGTTAGTCCTTGTAAGCAGTCAGAGTGTTTTGATGGAAACTAGGCTCTGTTACGATGAGAAAACCTGAAAGGGTGCCCAGCTTGCCAAAAAATGGGAGAGCCTAGAGAGAAATGCTGTCTGGGTGTCACTGGTGCTGATGTCTGGAAGCATCTAGTCACCTCAGGACATCAGCCCCTGTGGATGTCTTCCAAATGCCAATTCCCTAAGTCATCAAGCACATTTCAGGCTGTGGTTTGCTTTGCTAAGAATAAGTAGGGACTGAGAGTTTTCAGCAATCTCAAGGTGTCACACAAAACTCCATTGTGGATTAGGGGTGACAGTCATCCTGGGCTCTGTTCTCAGCTCAGCTCTGGCCTCCTGCTGAGCCTGGGGTAGACTCAGCTTCAAGGTTGGAAACTTCCCATGCTGTAAAGCAGCAGTTCTCAAGCGCACTGTGATGGCTGGGAAGGGGTTATGGGTGCTTTGTTACTCATAAAATTCCAAGGGTTGCCAGTATTTCACTTTGAAAAACTAAATTGGAATGGATTCAGGGTTATCCCTATAATAACATCACTCACCACTCACTCCCTTGCATTCCACCCTGCTTTGGTGAGTGGGAAAGAGAGGAGTGGCCTCACAGCCGGTGTCCCTCACATTGGGCATGCCTGTGGAAGGGGCCTGCATGTGAGTGCTTGGTGTCACATGCACTGTGATGGAGGAAAGGGTAGGGTGTCACTGCTAAAAAATGTGTATACAAGATCGCTTAGCCTGCCTGCCACTGAAACAACTGTGTCAACTCTGTCAAAAGTCCCCAGAGTCTTCAGACAAGCCATGACGTATGAAGCTACAGCATCAGAGACCTGGGCTCAGGTGGTTGGAGGAATGGGTGCTGGCCTTTCAATTCTGGATTTGACTCCAGCCCCACAGCTTCAGCCACCACAGACAATTGGCATAGGAACTGGATTGTGCCTGAGTGGAGAAGTACAGCATCCTGTCACTCACCCGGGGGGATTTTCATGGCAGGAAATGAGAGTAATGAGGTCTCAGCTTCCCCTTTGGCTTATGGGTGGCTCTGGAAAACCTTTCAGATGGTGGGAGGCAAGAGAAGGGAGAGAGAGGTCTTGCTGCATGCTACTTTCAACCCATGCTCTGATATCTTTCAAGGTTGTAGACTTTAATACTAAAAATTGTCAAGTTGTTTAAATTTAAGGTTGTTCTTTGAATGGTTCAAACCATGGCCAGGGACCAGTGAATAGGCCCAATTACTCAGCTGAGTTCAGTTGGTTGGCCATTTGGTCTGGGGTTTGGTCCCCACAAAGGCATTTGGCATTTGGGCATAGTGAGAGCACATGTCTGACCAGTGGAGTCACAGGGAGACCCCCAGGTGCAAGCTCATCCCTTATCTTGAAATAGGAATGGTATCTCCATTGCTCGCATGAACTTTTGCAGGATTCACCAAGGGCTGACTTGAGAGCAAATCAGGTAATGGTCTTAGTTGCCAGTAGGAGCCTGAAATGGGGACAAACATGACCAGCAGTACAACTGGGAAACACTGTCCACCTTGGGAGGAAGCCAAGCCCAATCAGGGTATTATCATCAAATGAGGAATAAAGAATCCTGCAAGTCTCTGTTTCATTGGGCTAAGGGAATAATCATCTAGCCTCCCAAGTATAGTGCATATGATGGAATGAGAATAAAATAATTCATGGCAATTGGATCATCAAACCAAGAGGGCTGAGTGCAGTGGCTCATGTCTCTAATCCCAGCACTTTGGGAGACTGAGGCAGGAGGACTGCTTAAGGACAGGAGTTTGAGGCCAGCCTGAGCAACATAGTGAGACCATGCCTCTACAAAAAATTTAAAAATTAGCCATGCATGGTAGTGTGTGCGTGTAGTCCCAGCTATTCAAGAGGCTGAAGCAGGAGGATCGCTTAAGTCCAGGAGTTCGAGACTGTAGTCAGCTATGATCATGCCACTACATTCCAGCCTGGGTGACAGAGCAAGACCCTGTCTCTAAAATACAAACAAATAAAATAAAATGTACCAAGATGAGCTTAAAGTAGACATGAGACAGTGTAGCACAAGTAGGGCTATGGTTTGAATATGTCCCCTCCAAA
Organism: Microcebus murinus; assembly: GCF_040939455.1. NCBI lineage: Eukaryota > Metazoa > Chordata > Mammalia > Primates > Cheirogaleidae > Microcebus > Microcebus murinus. The sequence goes on along the minus strand of NC_134136.1, from coordinate 46,426,266 downwards.
ATTCAAGTGTCGCCTATGTGATGGTTTTAAGAGATGGGGCCTTTAAGAGGTGATTAGGTCTTGATGGCTCCTCCCGCATTAATGGGATTAAAGCCCCTTTAAAAGAGGCTTCAGAGGCCGGGCGCGGTGGCTCACGCCTGTAATCCTAGCTCTTGGGAGGCTGAGGCGGGCAGATTGCTCAAGGTCAGGAGTTCAAAACCAGCCTGAGCAAGAGCGAGACCCCGTCTCTACTATAAATAGAAAGAAATTAATTGGCCAACTGATATATATATAAAAAATTAGCCGGGCATGGTGGCGCATGCCTGTAGTCCCAGCTACTCGGGAGGCTGAGGCAGAAGGATCGCTCGAGCCCAGGAGTTTGAGGTTGCTGTGAGCTAGGCTGACGCCACGGCACTCACTCTAGCCTGGACAACAAACCGAGACTCTGTCTCAAAAAAAAAAAAAAAAAAAAAAAAGAGGCTTCAGGCGGCATTGGATTACCTTGTCCTTCTAAACTGTGTTTTAGCAGCAACACTGCCTTCCCTCTATCAGATTTTCCTCCCTGCGGCCACACATACAAAATGTCACCCCTGCCAGTCTCCTGCAGGGATTTAGGGGGAAAAAAAGGCAGAAAGCCTGGCCTCAAATTTGAATCCTATGGGTAGTACCTAGAAGTATGGTTGAGGGGTTTATCTTCTTGCTCTGTTCGACTCCATTCTGGTTGTCATGGCCATCTGTCTCTCAGAAGCAGCGGGACAGAGGGCCAGAACCTGGTCCCCATGACTTCATGCCTGTCGTGGTTAGCTGACTTCCAGCAGATGCTATGTAGCCAGGAGGCAGAGCGCAGGCCACCCTGAGTGGCTGGGTGAGGTTGGCAGGCAAAGCTTCCCTCCTTGGGAATATCTGGGCATGGGGTTAGGGACCTGGACAACTCGTTTAACCTTTCTGTATCCCAATTCCCCCAAATGACAAATGGGGTTTATAATCATTGCCCTATAAGGCTGTTGTGAGAGTTGGAACAAAAGGGGAGCACTCAGAAATGCCCACTTTGCATATACTTATCAGAACAGACTCTAATCTGATACCAGTTGCAAAGGCGTGTGCAGTGGGAGGGCTTGGGAGTCCTCTAAAGTCTTTTTGGTGGCGGCTGTGTTTTAGAGCAGGGGGAAGCGAGATGAATAAAATGACAGCAGTTTTGAGCAGGAGGCAGGAAGCAAGTGACCCTGTCATCCTGGCAATGTCTCTTGATGATAAAAATAACATACCCAAGGCAATACTGACCTTTCTCTATGCCTTTATTTTCTTTTTGGGTTTTTTTCCTCTTTTTTTCTTAAGCCCCAAGAAATACCTCCCACTTCAACCGCCTTCTTCTTCCATCACTTAAAGCTGAGAGCCCAGGATAACGTGTATGATACAAGGCTTCCCTTTCTCACTTCCTCCCTCGGTCTAGCCCTCTGCAGTGGCTGCTTCTTGGCTCTTTTGTGTCTTGTGGCCGAAGCTTTGGGGGTCTCTGCAGGGGAATCATTTTCCTGGAAAGTGTTTGGGGGTGGATTTGAGGCTCCTGACATGTCTTATGTCCCTGAGTGGGAATGAATTGTGGCCAGATGACACTCCCACCCCGCCTCATACACACACAGAGGCAGCTGGCAAAGGCTGGGGATGCTCAGGCCCTTGGGCAGCATTTGCAGGAATTCAGTTCTCCCCAAATGCCCCGTGTGTCACATGCCCAATTACCCTGTTGATCATTCTGCTACCCCAACGGGGACTGATGAAATAGTTTCCACCTCCACCCGACAGCCACCTTCCATATCTATAACCTCCTCCTTCCTATGTCCCTATTTTGGGAACAGTCAGTGGAGTGGGAAGGAGTTGGGCAGTAGCTGAGAGAGGGGAGAGAGTGAAGGAAGAACAGCTGCAGCTGGTGGCTAAGCCCCTTGGGGGATCAGTGGATGTCCTGGAGCTGAGCTCCTGATGAAATCCTGGGTTTTTCCCCAACTCTAAAGGACATTATTGGGGTCCAGAGCTAGATAAGAATGGAGAGGAAGGATTGGCTATGAGATCAGCACGCAGATTAAACACACAAGCAACAGATTTTCTGTGGGGTTCCCGAATTGAGCTGCATTTTATAATCTGGTTTTGCACAACCAGTTCCCCCCAGGGCTTAGAGTGCTCACCGTATCTGCTGCCCGAACCCCTCAAATGGGAGTAGCAGACCAGCAAGGGCTGGGCTTTGAAGTCAGAAACCAGGATTCTATACCTAGTCTGCTCTTACTGTTGCATGCCTGCTGATAAGTTACTTCACCCTCTGGACCTCCGTTTCCCCGTCTATGACATGGGGATAAGACTACCCACCTCATAGTGTTGTTGTAAAGCTTCAATGACATAATTCCATGTATAGCACCTGGTACACATGCATAGAGCTTAATAAATTGCTGCTGCTGGTGGTACTGTTGGTATGATTGCTACTACCTACTCTGTGATATCTTCTTTGACTCCCCATGAAGTTAGTTGCTCCCTCCTCTGTGTTCCTCCAGTCCCTAAGCCTCAGTTTACATCCCTGATCTTCTTGTATTATCACTGCTGGCAACTCTGTCTCCCTGAGCAGACTGCACTCTCTGGGGGCAGGCTTTTTTTGCTTTTTCAATGTTGTATTCTTTTTTTTCTTTTTCTTCCTTTCTTTTTTTTTTTTTTTTTGAGACAGAGCCTCACTGTGTTGTCCTGGCTAGAGTGCTGTGGTGTCAGCCTAGCTCACAGCAACCTCAAACTCCTGGGCTCAAGCAATCCTCCTGCCTCAGCCTCCCGGGTAGCTGGGACTACAGCCATGTGCCACTATGCCTGGCTAATTTTTTGTATATATATTTTTAGTTATCTAGCTAATTTCTTTCTATTTTTAGTAGAGTTGGGGTCTTGCTCTTGCTTAGGCTGGTCCCCAAACTCCTGACCTTGAGTGATCCTCCTGCCTTGGCCTCCCAGAGTGCTAGGATTACAGTTGCGAGGCACCGCGCCGGCTTTCAATGTTGTATTCTTCTTAATGCCTAACATATACTAGGAGTTCAGTAAATATTTGTAAAATGGATGAGTGACCAAATGGGTCAAAATATCTGAGACTATGGCGCATTTCTCCAAGCAGGCTAAGAAAGCTTGCTCCAGTGGACTTTTTACCTGTTGGGGTTAAAGCCCTACCTGCTCTCACCTGGTTTGTAAATAATGTTTATTCCATGGTTCCATTTGGCCAGTGGTGACTCAGCACTTACAATCTGGGCAGCTCTCTACAGACTGGGCCTATGAGCATTTCCCAGGAGTGCGGGTAAATACTTGCCTTCTAGGCTCACAAGTTTAGTGTGAGCTCTTGTTGCAGAGAAGGATGAGAGCAAGGACAGTACAGCTCAGTCAGTATCGTGGCTATAGTATGTACCTGTTCTCGGGGCTCTGGTCCTCTGGGAGTGGAGCAGTGATCCCAGCCCCCTCGGTTCTCCTTTATCCTGCCTGTTCACCCGGAACCTCCATCTTGCAAAGGCCCTTCCTTCAGCAGCAACTCTGAATAGTGAATAGCTTGCTAATCTGTGTGTCTGCTTATTATTCTGCTTATTTTCTCACTTTGTCCATTCCCTATGCATTCAGCCATGTCATTGTTATCTTCTATTGTGAATTTCTGAACAGCAGAAGCTTGGACTAGGCCTCTTATCCCCACACGGCTCGGGAGCTTAATAAATGCCTCTTGATGATGACAACAGTGAGGGACATTGCAGGGTGAGGGCTTGAGGCCCCCAAGATGAGCAGCAGTTGGATTGTGGGGTGCTCAGTGATTTTCCTCCAGAGTTCTCAGCTTTTGTTTGCCTTCGGTTTCAGGCTCACCTGCCGTTTGCTGTCATTGGCAGCACAGAAGAAGTGAAGATAGGCAACAAGATGATGAAGGCACGGCAGTATCCTTGGGGCACTGTGCAGGGTGAGTGAGTCTCCAGGAGAGGGGTAGCACTCAGGAAGCCTGTTTTGTCTCTTGTCTCCAGCCACTGTATGACAAGTCCCTAACCCCCTGCTCATTCAGTATGGGTCTCAGATAGCCATAGGTGTCACTAGCAGCCAAATTGTGCTTTCATACCTGGATTCTCTGATGTGAGCAAGCTCCCTTTGTCTCTAACAGAGAAAGCATTCCTAAAGCAAAGCCAAATAGATTTGGAGCAAGGTAAGAAGGAGTGTGCAAAAAAGTATGTATACTCGCCCAAGTGCACCAGGAGATGTGCAAGAATGTTCGCAGCAGTGTTGTTCGTAAGGACAAATAATTAGAAACAACCCAGACATCCATTAAAATAGGCTGGATAAATTGTGAAATATTCACACAATGGGATATTATATAGCAGCAAAAATGAATGAACTACAGTTACATCTCCATGAATGAATCTCAGAAACATCACGTTGAACTAAATAAATCGTGGAAGAATACATAATATAGGATTCCATTTGTATGACTTCTAAAAGTAGGCAAAACTAAACAAGATATATATTTTCAGGAATTTATACATAAGTGGTGAAACTATAAAGAAAAACAAAGGAATGATAAACCCCCCAAAGTCAAGATAGTGGTTAAGTCTCATTGCTGGGGTTGGGAGGGTGAGGGGTCAGAGAGCGGGGCATGAAATCAGGAAGGGGCATGCAGGGGCTTCTAAGGTACTGGCACTGTTTAAGCCAGGTTGTGGAGACATTGATGTTCACACATTTCATGCACTCTTTTGTATGTATGATTTCACAATTTAAAAATCAGGTATATTGTATATATACTCAGGAAAGTTCCTTTTGTGGTCTGCCTGGCACATGTTAAGTTACCCTTGGGGCTGGTTGGTTCAGTGGATAAGACAAGGCCTAGGATGCTGCCATGTGTAGAAGAGGTCTCTGGTCCTCGAGTCTAGGGCTATGAGTGTGGATGGTTCCCTGTAAACTCATCCTAATTACTGGGCAAAGAACTGAAAGTGGGTGGTGAATTGTCCATACCACATTCAAAGGCTGGCATGTTTTAGGACCCAGAGACCCACTGGTGATAGCTGGATTTTCCATAGGTAGGATAGGACTGGTTATCAGAGCTGTGCTAAGTTTTGGTCTTTGCTGTTTGGGGCTGAGGATGTCCCAGTTAGGAATATTTGCAAATGGTTTCTGGACCAACAGCCCCACCCTGGAAATAAATCTGTGGTCTGAGAGAGAGGAACCTGAGGTGAGATGAGGAGAAGCCAGCAGATGGGGTTCCATTGACTTCCTTTCTCTAACTTGGACTACCCCACGCCAAACCAAAAACAGGCGGGTTTGAAAGTTTTTCTTGTAACTCTGAGTGGACTGTTCTGTTGGAATGAGGAAATTGTCTGTTGCTTGGGCAGCCCGCAGAGGCCTTGGAGTCCGTCCTTCTGACTGACCACCATAGATCACTGACCAGGGATGAGGAGGAGATGGCATATAGCATAGTCCTGAGACATTGTCTTGCTGGTACAATTTTTAGTGTTAGCTTATATTTTATGACAGTAGGGGGCTTTATCCCAAGGGCAATGGGTCTTAAGCAGAGGGATTTTGTGAGCTGATGTGGGCTTTGGAAAGGCAGCCTGCTGCAACTATGCCAGACTCTGACATCCCAGACCACTTCTCTGCCCCTACTACCCTCTCCCAGACCCTGCAAGACAGAATCCGGGGTGACTGTGGCTGTTCATCATCTCAGACACTACTGTCTTTAGTGATTAGGCCAAATGCCACCATCTGACACAGCAGAGCCACACCTGTAGCTACCTTGACAAAGCACTGCTCAGGACCTTCTGGCCCCTCCAGTAATCAACTTGGCTATGATTTGGTCCACGTCTGTCATTCTTGGCCCACTGCCACCCAAAATGCAGACCTTTGCCACATTCTCTTGAGGTGGGGACTTGCTCACTCAGGCCAGAAAGTGGGATCCCCTTTCTCCTGGTCACCATAGCCGCTGTCAGGCCATTATCCACCCTCTAAAAAAGACCTCCCTGGAAGCTTCTACCATCCAGATGGGCCATGCCTGTGTCCACACCCCTCCTTGTCACTATCATCTATTGATATCCTAGTTCTTTCCCCTTAGTCTTTGGGGACTTTGTTACCTGGTCATAGCCTTTGCCTCTCCCCTATATTGCCTGGGTTTGAATCCTAACTCTGCAACTTGCTAGCTACATAACCTTGCCTAACTTCGTTTAGACCTTGCGAGGACCGTTCACGTCTCTGCCTGACAAATTCCTATTCTACCTCCCTGAATCATCTTAGGAGGTTGTCTCTTCAGCGAAGCCTTCACTCTCCCAGGAGTTCTTAAATTCCCCTCTTGTGGGCTTTCATTGCAAATCAGCTATACCTCCCTTATTTTTTCTTTTTTTTTGGTAATTTTGGATTGTATTATATTTGTGTATTTGCATCTGTTCTTCCACTAAACTGTAAGCTTCTGAGGGCAAGACTCCATGACTTTGTTTCTGAATTTCCAGTGCCTGGTACAATACTGAGAACAGGGGTTCCACAAATATATGTTGGATGGATGGATAAATGTGCATGTGCTGTTGTCCCCAAAGTGGTGCAGAACAAACATTCCTGTGAGGGTTCTGATTGGTGCATTTAAGTCAAGGTACTACTGAGCATCTTCTTAGGTATTTTTATGGTATTACAGCTTGTCATTACTGTCATTTTGGTAACTTTTCCTTTGCATTTTTAGTAGAAAAGCAAATTAGGAGGTAAACTGGTAGGTTCTATATACACAGATTGCAAGGCGATGTCATTGTTAGACATTTCATCCCTTTCTGCTTCTGCTGGCCTTTTAATACCCCAAACCCTGCTGTGCAGTTGAAAACGAGGCCCACTGCGACTTTGTGAAGCTGCGGGAGATGCTGATTCGGGTCAACATGGAGGATCTGCGGGAGCAGACCCACACCCGGCACTATGAGCTGTACCGCCGCTGTAAGCTGGAGGAGATGGGCTTCAAGGACACGGACCCTGACAACAAACCATTCAGGTACCACTCCCGGCAGCCCAGCTCAGCTCAGCCCACCCAGGTGGCGTGGAAGCCTTGCCCTGCAGAGTTCACAGGGGAGGCAAGACACACGTGCTAAAACCTAGAGAAGCAGGGGTAACTCGCGTGCCAGTTCTGCTTGCCTGATCCCCCTCTGCCTCCGCACATCTGCCCAGAGAGCTGTGGCAGGGCAGGCTTGGAAGCACCGCTGCCCTGCTTATAAGGGCAAGGAGAGGGAGGAGGCCCAGAGAGAGAATCAGCAAGGCAGAACACGCGCATGCGTGCACGCACACAGCAGCTCCAGTCAGCTGTGCTGGAGGGGTGACCCTGCCCTGGGGCCTCGTTACACAGGGTGGCAGTTTGTAACTGTCCTCTGCTCCTCTTTCTTCATCAGGCTCCTGCTGCTCAGGCAGGTTACCAGTCCGTTCTCCCCATTCTCAAAACCGGGTAGGACCAGGAAGCAGACACGTATCGATGAACTGCACGCTCTTCATTCTCTGTCCTAAGTGTTTGCATTCAAGTGCAAGTTTTATTTCAACCACAGGATGTCAATAATCATGGATATATTTCTCAAATCAAAACCTAAGATGCTCTCAGAGACATGGGATGTTTTTGAAAGCAGGTTATTATGCAGATAGGAGCAATATGCCAAGTAGAAGTGTCTGTCTAATCTATATGTATGGTGCGTGACACAAGCGCCACAGTTTAAATTAGCACATGGTGCCCTTTATTTGGCTTGGTCTCTTTTAAGAAATGTCAGACACTGATAAGCATGTGAGGGAGATGTCTGTGTGCTTAAGGCGGCTTTCAAATGGCCTCTGAGATCCCAGAGTACCGTTCACAGCTGAAAGCCATCCTGGGGACAGAACCAAGCCAGTCCTTTGGTGGGGCAGACTCCCCCCTGCACGGATGGGCAGGGCCAGCAGCCACTGGAGCCGCTCCCATTCTCCCATGCTCCGGCCTGAATACCTCTGTCTTCACCCTCTTCACTCCTTTTCTGCCGGCTTCTTTCCATTTTGTGTGTAAACATTCTCATGCTAAAGAAACTCTCCCTTAACTCTGCTCTTCCTCTGCCCCATGAAGTTTGGCTCTCACGAGAAGGAGAAAGAGTTGTTCTATATTTACTGGTTCTTCTCCCCCATCTTTCATTTATTCCTCAACCCAGTGCAGTCTGGCTTCTGCCCCTAGCACATCACTGAAATGCCTCTCTCCAAGGCCAGCAATTGTGCAGACCTGTGGCCAATTTCAGTGTGGCCTTTGAGTCCCAACTTAATTATCTCGACACCACATTTGATACTGTTCCCCTCTGCCTCCTTCTTGAAATACTCTCTGGCTTGGGCTGTTCTAGTGCTGCTCTGGCTGGCTTTATTCCCAAGCCTCTTGCCACCCTTAGCCTCTTTTGCAGGCTCATTTTTCTTTAGGTTCTTCCTATATATGTTGGTATCCCCCAGGATGCTTTCCTAGGGCCTCTGCTCCTTCCACTCCCGGTTCTCTTTGCAGCTGACTCTTTCTACTCTCACAGCCCTAATTGCCACCTAGAAGTGGATGACTCTTAGGCTAAACTCTTACTTTCAAGCTCTAAACTCATTGATCCAACTGTATACTAGTCATCTCCACTCAGACATCCCAGAAACTCAAGAGGTCTACGACCTAATTTATCTTCTTCTCTTAAACATACTCCTTCTCCAGTGTTCCCTTTTGCAGTTCATGGTACCACCACCCACCTGGTTGCCCAAGCCCCAAACCAGAATTATCTTTGACTCCTCCCAAGTCCCAGGAATTCTGCTTCCCTAGCTGTTCTCGAAGTTTCCCTCCATTCCCTGCCAGCCTTTAACATTAAGATCCTGTCGTTGCTTGGATTGTTGGAAAGGCTGCCCTTTAGTCAACACCCAGACCGGTCTTTGTCATTTGCAAATCGGATCTAATCAGACTTCTTACTTAAAACCACGTGGCAGATATATGTCCGATTTTTTTTAAAAAAATATGGCATCCAAAGTCTGTTCTCCTCTGCTAGAGGCAGGAACCTCATCTCCTGCTACCACACAGCTTACACAATGCTCTCCAGCCATGGTGAACCATGCCTGGCTCTTCAAGAATGCCGTTCTCTCTCCACATGTGCTTTTACACATGCTACCCTCTTTGGAGCACAGTTGCCCCTCTTCTTCACCAGGCTAGTTCCTATTTCCTTAAAAATATGTCCAGGCTGGGGGCAGGGGGCCTTAGCCCAGGCATCTCCCACTAGACCGTGAGTTCCTTAATGGCAGCACAGTGGCCATTGGCCCTAGATGCTGAGTGACTAGCATCGTGTCAGTTAGCACTGGCTCCAGCACATAGTAGAGTCTCATCAAGTGTTTGTTGAAATAATTAACGTGGTCAGTTTCAGAGCCAGGGCCTGGCAGCATAGTGCAGTGGTAGAGCCACATGAAGAGACAGGAGACCCAGCTTCCGGTCCCATATCTGCCTGTAACTAGCTGTGTGATCTTGAGCAAGTCACTTCCCCTCTCTGGGCCTCAGTTTCTTCACCTGTAAAATGAGAGTATAGACCCAGTTGTTCTAAGTCTATCCAGTTCACCAGGGTTGCCCCATCCCCCTCCAGAAGCCCTGCAATCATGCTGTCACTGGCCAGGCCAGGTGCCCACAGCTCTGTGGTTCTGTTCTTGCATCTGGCTCCCAATTGGGGGAGGGAGGATGGAGGAACCCAGGGAGGAAGGTTGAGGCCAGTTTTCATCCAATGGGAGCCATTCTGAAGGCAGAGGAATTAACCTGACCATGTTCACAGCTTGCAGGAGACATATGAGGCCAAAAGGAATGAGTTCCTAGGGGAGCTCCAGAAAAAAGAAGAGGAGATGAGACAGATGTTCGTCCAGAGAGTCAAAGAGAAAGAAGCAGAACTCAAAGAGGCAGAGAAAGAGGTAAATGTGAACCTGGGTGCTAGGCCGGAAGGGGAAGAGGGCTGAACATGGCGTGGAAGCTCAAGGGCTTCATCCTCAAGAGAGCAGCCAGTGGGAGCTTTGCAACCTCTAGGCAAGAATGGGTGTCTGTAGCCCTGCCTTGGCTGGCACAGAGAGAGCTGTGAGATCTTTGTCTTTTTTGTAGAAACAAGATCTCATTATGTTGCCCAAGCTGGTCTTGAACTCCTGGCCTAAAGCAATCCTCCCGCCTCGGCCTCCCAAATTGCTGGGAGTACAGGCATGAACCACCATGCCCAGCCAGATCTGCGTCTTCTTGATCCGGCATTCCCAAGGCCAGGATGTTTTCTCATTCTGTGTCACTTAATTCTCCAGAGCCTAGCCGTCCCATATGGTAGCCACGAGCAACATGTGACAATTTTTTTTTTTTTTGAAATTTTTAAATTGCATTTTTTTTTTTTTGAGATAGAGTCTCGCTTTGTTGCCCAGGCTAGAGTGAGTGCAGTGGCGTCAGCCTAGCTCACAGCAACCTCAAACTCCTGGGCTCAAGCAATCCTCCTGCCTCAGCCTCCCGAGTAGCTGGGACTACAGGCATGTGCCACCATGCCCGGCTAATTTTTTCTATATATATTAGTTGGCCAATTAATTTCTTTCTATTTATAGTAGAGAGGGGGTCTCTCTCTTGCTCAGGCTAGTTTCGAACTCCTGGCCTTGAGCAATCCGCCCGCCTCGGCCTCCCAGAGTGCTAGGATTACAGGCGTGAGCCACCGCGCCCGGCCATAAATTGCATTTTTAATTGACAAGCAACTGTCTATATTTATCAGGTGCGATGTGATGCTTTGATATATATTTACATTATGGGATGATTAAATCAAGCTAATTAACAAGTCCATCACCTCACATACTTATTTTTTGTGTGTGGTAAAAACATTTAAAATCTACTCTTTTAGCAATTTTCAAATATACAGTAAAATTTAAAACTCAGTTTCTCAGTCACATTTTAGTCACATATCAAATGCTCAATCCTCATGTACCTAGTAGCTATCACATTGAACAGCACAGATACAGAACATGTCCATCGTCATAGAAAGTTTGGTTCTATTGGGCAGCACTGCTACAGCGTCAAGCCCTTGAGGTCAGGTGTGGGGAGGATTCTCTTCCTGGGGGTTTGGAGCTCAGTAGGAACAAGTGATCACTTTCTCAGCTCTACTACCCTATCCCACCTTCTCTGATGGCTATGGAGAGAAAAATGGTCCCAGGCAGTCCTGGGTACTTTGCTGAAACCTAAAACAGTGACAGTTGGGGCATTTCCCCTTACACTTGGATATCCTGTTCCATTTCGTTTTAAACATCTCTGCAGCTCTGGGCAGTTTTAAAACTAAGGTTTGATGGTCCTATCTGGGGTTTTCATTGCTGAACCAGGTGTCCTCAAACTACGGCCCACCAAGGACATTTATCCGGCCCACCCGGTGTTTCTGCCACCGCTGCCTGTCCTGCTTAGCAGCCGACTCGTCCCAGGCCCACAGTGCGCATGTGTGGAATGTGCGCCGCACTCTCCAACGGTCCTCCAATGGTCTGAGGGACAGTGAACTGGCCACCTGTTTAAAAAGTTTGAGGACCCCTGGCTTAAGCTATGCCTAAGCATGTGTAGTTAGTCCTCTATCCCGTGGCCTTGCCTCTAAGTTCTACCCTGCCGATTCACCTATTGCTGCCTAAGTTACACTTTTGGTCGCATCAGCCATGGCTTCACCTCTCTGGGTTGGGCCTGAAACGCCTCAATTAGAATGAAGGGAAGCACCTAATCACTTCCCAACCCTGTTCCACCTTTAATCTGCTGTGACTCTCAAGGGTTATCACTTGAAAGCCCACAGCAAGGGTATTGCTTTTATATCAGTTTCACTTGTAAAAAGAAAAATGTCACCCAGCACTTTTAGGAGAAGTGAGAGGATCTCAAAGATAAATGAAGAAAAGTGCAATGAACAAACAAAAAGAAAACTGCAATGAACAAAAACCAGGTTAAAGCAACTGGCAACCCCACCCCAAGCTACCAGTAAAAGCTGATTTATATAGCAAGTGGTCATTCACCACACCTTACTAAGTGACAGTCCCAAATGCCCATAGGACCAAAATTCACCTTCTTTATGGTGTGCTGCAAGTGCTACAGGATCCTAAATTCTCCCCTGAATCCTCAAAAGAAAGTGAAGTTATGCTTTGTCTGCTCTTATTATTCAAGGTAGAGTCTCCCAGTCTAGTTTGTGACCACCTGTGCTTCTTCCTCTCTTACCCACTTATCACAATAACGTGCCAGAATATTCTTCCTGTTCTTTGAGTCTCTAGTTCTATTCAGGGCTAGTTAAGGCTGAGGTCTCCACACTCATTCCATGTTATAAAATCCTCTTTTGGGCTAGGCGTGGTAGCTCATGCCTGTAATCTGAGTGCTTCGGGGAGGCTAAGGAGAAAGGAGTTCGAGACCAGCCTTGGCAAAATAGTGAGATCCCATGTCTACAAAAAAAAATTAAAAATTAGCCATGCGAGGCCAGGTGCAATGTCTCACACCTGTAATCCTAGCACTCTGGGAGGCCAAGGCGGGCGGATTGCTCAAGAGCAGGAGTTCGAAACCAACCTGAGCAAGAGTGAGACCCCATCTCTACTATAAATAGAAAGAAATTAATTGGCCAACTAAAAATATATATAGAAAAAATTAGCCAGGCATGGTGGTGCATGCCTGTAGTCCCAGCTACTCGGGAGGCTGAGGCAAAAGGATTGCTTGAGCCCAGGAGTTGTAGGTTGCTGTGAATTAGGCTGACACCATGACACTCTAGCCCAGGCAACAGAGTGAGACTCTGTCTCAAAAAAAAAAAAAAATTAGCTATGCGTAGTGGCACACATCTGTAGTCCCAGCTACTTGGGAGGCTGACGCAAAGAGAATCACTTGAGCCAGGAGTTCAAGGCTGCAGTGAGCTATGATTGTGTAACTGCATTCCAGCCTGGGCAACCGAGAGAGATCCAGTCCCTCCCCCCCCCCAAAAAAAAATTCCTTTTATCTCCTTCCATGCCCAAGGCCAAGTATTTCTTTTGACAAGCTTTGCCATTGCTAAAGTTTTCTCTGTAATCCACGGTGATTCTCCATGATTATAGGGGATTAAAAAAACGCAGGGGTCCCTTACATATGGGAGGTCCCATTATATAATTCTCTAAAGACTGGGTTGACCTTGGGCAAATTCGTTAACTTCTCAGACCCTCTGTTTCTTTGTAAAATGGAGATAATAACAGAAACTACCTCATAGGATTGTTGTAACAATTAAATGAATTAATACACACAAATTGCTTATAAAAGTCATTGCTTGGCCTATAATAAACACTCAGGAAATGTCATATTATTATTAATGTTATTATTTACCATGTGTGGTAACTATGGGGACTCAAGCAGAACACACTGTTCCTTGATTGTATTCAGGAGGAGAGACTGAGATAAAATGGCAGGAGAAGAGAACCATCTAGAGTGTGGCCCCCTCTGGTGCCATCATGCCAGTCCCTGGCAGAAATGTCTCCTCAGGCCCCAGGGTCCTGCAGGATTGAAGCCTTGCCAGTCCCCACCTAGCCTGGGCTTGGCTAGGCCTGAGGCTGCTCATGGGGGGCTCTCCTTAATCTCCCTGCGCTTCCCTGGCAGCTGCATGAGAAGTTTGATCGCCTGAAGAAACTGCACCAGGATGAGAAGAAGAAGCTGGAGGATAAGAAGAAATCTCTGGACGATGAAGTAAATGCTTTTAAACAGAGAAAGACAGCAGCCGAGCTGCTCCAGTCCCAGGGTCCCCAGGCTGGAGGCTCACAGACTCTGAAGAGAGACAAAGAAAAGAAAAAGTAAGTAGTAGGCTGTTCTTTTCTGGGTGGTGGCTTCTTTTTCCTCCTGCTCCTCCCCTCGGGGCAGGACCTGAAGGCTGAGGGAGTTGAGGGCTGGTGACCAGTGGTGAACCACGGGCTGTCAGATTAATTTGGGTACCTATCACAAGTCTTAGCTTCCCCATGGGACCTTTGGACTCACTGAGTTTGGGGAGCTTGGAGCAGGGGCAGGTTGTGGTCCCAAAGGCCCTGACCCTCTGTTTGACCCACTTAGGAAAGCCCTGCAAACTTAAGGTAGATGGGAGAGGAAGGGAAAAGAGAAGAAAAGCAAAGGGAGTGTGAGAGCAGAAGGAAGGAAAAGATAGGAGGTACAAAGTTATACCAAAGAGAGGAACAGAAAGAAGGTCAGACTGAGGGTGGTGGAAGATCCTTTAGCAGAAGCCTCTGGGCACCTTTTCCCCCACCTCTTCTGAGGTTGGAGCTGATCTGGCTTCCAGGCCTACTTGCTCCTCCTATAACTGACATGGTTCGCCCCTCCTTGAGCCCTGAAGCCCCATCCCTTTGCCATCCCTCCTTTGCTGGCTGCTTAGTTGTGCCCAGCCTGCGGTGCTGAGGACTCCACAGGGAGCCCTCAGGTGCCATTGTATTCTGTGTGTGCCCCATCCTCAATCTAGGAAGTGATTTTAAAACCAATCTCAAGAGGCCGGGCGCAGTGGCTCACATCTGTAATCCTAGCACTCTGGGACGCCGAGGTGGGAGGATCACTCAAGGGCAGGAGTTCTAAACCAGCCTTTACAAGAGCGAGACCCCGTCTCTACTAAAATTAGAAAAAAATAATTGGCCAACTAAAAATATATAGAGAAAAAATTAGCCGGGCATGGTGGCGCATGCCTGTAGTCCCAGCTACTCAGGAGGCTGAGGCAGGAGGATTGCTTGAGCCCAGGAGTTTGAGGTTGCTGTGAGCGAGGCTGATGCCACGGCACTCTAGCCCGGGCAACAGAGCCGGGCAACAGAGTGAGACTCTGTCTCAAAAAATAAATAAATAAATGAATAAATAAATAAATAAAACCAATCTCTATCCCCTGGTATTTGCTAAGGCAAGATACAGTATGAGCTCCTGGTTACCTTGTAGGTCAATAATCCTGACCCAGCCCCAGTCTCTGCTTGCTGAAGTTGTTACCCAATTCCTTATTCCAGAACCAGAGAAAGGTATTTCTGACAGGACCCATATGACACCAAGAAAACACTCAATGGTCCCCTTATGCCCTGTAGTTGTTTGTACAGTGTGACCAGAGGAGCTCTCAGATGGAGTGTTTAACAGTGCCCTTACTAAAGGGTCCTGAGGATCCAAAAGATGTCCATGGCCATTGCCTTCTATTTTTAGCCACTTGTTCTTGGATTTAACTATTGGACATTTGCCAGAAGGAAGAAACATCTTCCTTTCCTCTGTGCCTGGCTTATCACTTAGGAAAAATATGACTTTTGTACAACAGTAAAATATTTTATATTTGAAGGCACTCAGTTTTTGCAATCCAATGATTCTCTATTCAAATATGTAAATTGAATATTTTCACAGATTAGTCCAGAGACTTTTTTTATTACTAAATCATAATACCATATGTCAAATTCACTGATTTATTAACATTTTGGGTATTACATGCTGAATAAAGTTCAACTAGCCCACGGGGTTGGGGAGTCTCTTTGGATACACCCTATACTGTATTAACTGTCGTGGTGTCTTAGTTGCACCAGCAGGAATGGATTCCTATTTTTAAGATCAGAAAAATGTAAATTTGTCTTCTAGCTCTAACCTGCTACCTTCATAGTCCTGTGGAATTTGTTAACTCAATCCCTAGGGCAGTTTCACAGCCTGCTTGTGGGAATTAGGAGATTAGTGTCAGTGCAGTCTGAACAAACTACACTATAAATATTCCCTGTTCAGTTGTTCAGTAAAAGTTCCTCTCAGACCAGCTTTCCCCTCATTGCCTGAAATTGACTGATTTCCCCCACCCCAGGCAGAAGACCCTGTAAAGGGAGACATCTCTCTCCAGTCTCCAGGAATATTTGGGGGTTGGTGATAGTGCCCTTTTCAAATTCTGAGATGGGTGAAAATCTTGCTGGCGTGTGGCACCTCCTGTTAGTAATAAGAGCCTAACAAAATGGCCTGTCCCCTGTGCTTCCAGATACCCAAGTGGCCCCAGGTCTGGGCTTCTTAGATAATTTCAAGAACAATTGGTTAAGTTCTGCGAGAGCTACCATTAGACCTGTGCCACTCTGCTCCCACGGTGGTGGTGGTAGTAGTATTTCTTCTTGAGAGATGGTGATTGGCTCTAATAGCCACACATGCAGAATTTCCTTTGGCTGCTCCTAAAGAGATCAGGAAAGAGAGTTCCAATGTGTCAGGGGTCCCTACCACTCCACCCTTCCCACTTCCCCTTCCTGCTACTTCTAATCTCCTTTGACCTCTAACTCCTCATAGTTTGTGTCAGTTCATAATATTTGATTTCTCCTCATGCACACCCCATCTTCATCAGCTCTTACTGTTTTACAGTTAACCCTGCTGTTTGCTGCATGCTGCATGAGACCCAGGGTCCTGGTAAGCTTCGTTAACTCTAAATAGAACTGGCTGTGGCTTCCAGAAAATACCTTCCTTCAATCTCACACTCCCAACACATGTATCTAATTATAAAAGAAGCTGTTTCATTGGTCTAGCTGGTTTCCTCTCGTCATTTACAATCTTAAGCAATAGCCTGGGCCAGGCGTGGTAGCCCACGCCTATAATGCTAACACTCTGGGAGGCCGAGGCGTGCGGGTCATTTGAGCTCAGGAGCTCGAGACCAGCCTGAGCAAGAGCGAGACCCCGTCTCTACTATAAATAGAAAGAAATTAGCTGGACAACTAAAAAAAAATAATATATACATATATATGTATATGTATATAAAATTAGCTGGCCATGGTGCCACATGCCTGTAGTCCCAGCTACTCGGGAGGCTGAGGCAGCAGGATTGCTTGAGCCCAGGAGTTTGAGGTTGCTGTGAGCCAGGCTGACGCCACGGCACTCACTCTAGCCTGGGCAACAGAGTGAGACTCTATCTCAAAAAAAAAAAAAAAAAAAAATGAAATAGCCTGGTGTGGTTTCAAGTGTACATGTGGAATGCCTGCCTGCCGGATCAAAAGGAGGGATGTTCTCAGACTTTTGCTGCTAGAACAACACCTGAGTAGCATAGGTGGATCCATCTGTAATCAATATTTGAGGTTTCAATTTTGGCAGTTTTTGTCTTAAAGAGCCATAACCATTACTTTCAAAATTAACTATAGTGGCAAAATAGAAACTTTGGGGTTCACAAACCCTGTCCTGCAATGTCACAGGACATTGAGAATGTCCAGAGCCAATGGAAACTTGCTTCTCTGTTTCTTTTTGGTGGCTGTTTCTTATCTGAGTGATTCAAGTTCTCAAATTTTCTTTGGCTGTGTACCTTATAAAATCATAATAAAAGTGGAAGCAGGCCAGGCGCGGTGGCTCATGCCTGTAATCCTAGCACTCTGGGAGGCCGAGGCAGGTGGATCACTCAAGGTTAGGAGTTCGAAACCAGCCTGAGCAAGAGCGAGACCCCATCTCTATTAAAAAATAGAAAGAAATTAATTGGCCAACTAAAAATATACAGAAAAAAAAATTAGCCAGGCATGGTGGCACATGCCTGTAGTCCCAGCTACTCAGGAGGCTGAGTCAAAAGGATAGCTTGTGCTCAGGAGTTTGAGGTTGCTGTGAGCTAGGCTGACTCCATGGCACTCTAGCTTGGGCAACAGAGTGAGACTCTGTCTCAAAAAAAAAAAAAATTAAAAAGTGAAAGCAAATGAAAAGACCTCAGATAGTATAGAGAATTCCTTACATTTAATTCTACAAATACCAGCTTCATGAAAACCTCTTATAAGAAGATAAGCAGGTGACCTTTGGTAGGAAGAATTCCTGAGTGCTAGCTGTTGTGTCTGCATAAGTGGACAAAGCAGTTCCTTACATCACCTAGTTTATAGGGAAACCAAAAGCAGTAATTAAGCACCTTCTATCTATTCTACTATACTCAGGTAGTAGAGAGGGCATATAAATATTTTTAATTTAAAATGTCTTATTTTTTATTGTTTCTTAAACTTTGCCATGGAAACTTTAAAACACAAACAAAAGAAAATAGGGTTGTACAATGCAGCCCCATGTACTGACAACCCAGCCCCCAAACAACTGTCAACATATGGCCAATCCTGTTTCATCAATTACCCCAGACCTGCTGAATTATTGTAAAGCAAAACTCATATAATTTTATCCATAGATATTTTAGTATATATCTCAGAGAGATAATGGATCTTTAAAAAAGATGTAAACACAATCCCACCATTATCACACCTACAAAATTAACAATAATTTGTTAACATAAAATGTCTAATCAGTGTTTGAAATATCCCAGTTGTCTCATAAATGCCTTTTTACATTTGGTATGTTTAGATCAGGGGATATAAAATATTGAAGACTTTTCCCCATTCACCCATGTAGTTTATGATTTAAATGGTGACTACTATTAGTAACCAAACTGATTGCAGCTTTTGCCCTTGGGGCCTTTGGGCAGCTGGCAAAACATCCTACTTTCAAGCATATCCCAAGGAGGAAGTCCAAAGAGGCTTCTGAAACATAAAGCCTGAGAATCTGGGCCAAAGGCAACAATCTTAAAAGAACAACAAATTGATTTACTATCTAGTTTAAAGGCAAGTTGTGGAGCTCCTGCTAGTTGACTGGAATTAAACAGCAGATTTAGGAAGACTATATATTCCTAGAGTGCCTCCACCGCTGTAGTCCCAGTGCCTAGCAAAGTGTCTGGCATGCAATAGGAGCTCAATCCATGCGTATTTTCTTTGTTCCCCCATTTTCAATGAGGAGAGCAAGAAAGATGTATTCTAGTAAATTAGATTTCAGCTAATTCAGGTTTCATTGCACATGGCTCGACACAGTTTCATTCAGGTTTCCCCAAGTAAATCATTGTTAGTGGCCATTCCTAAACTGAATTCTGCCAAAAAATGTAATTAAAGCTATACTTTACTAGTGAGAGGCAATTGGTAAACAGCTGGAGCAGCCAGCTCCAAATAGGTTGGCTCTTCCTGGCAGGCTTCTTTCTCCTGGACAGACCACAGAAGCAGTTCCAGATCAACTAGTTGGGGGAGGCCTCGGATCCCCAGGATTTGAAAGCAGCAAAGGCAATCCACCTGTTCCCCAAAGCCTTCATTCGAGAGATGGATCAGAGAGGCTTACTGTTCCTCCTTAGTTTTAAGGCACTTTGAGGCACTACTTGTAGCTGTCCACAATTGTAAGAGAAATTCCTTTGTGACCTCTATACAGCCACAGATACTGTCTCAATGGTTCTTGGTTCTTGGTGGGGGCAGTGTATACTATATGGACAAAATATACATATCAAAATATATCAGCCTTCCTGTGAAGCCCAGAACATAGGCCATTGCAGTGTTTTTTTAGGTTACGTTTCCCCTAAGAACTAGACAAAGTATAAAATAAGAGGTGAGCATTTATTACTTTTCAAAACTATCTTTGCATATGATATCTGATTTTATTCTTACAACAGTTCTGTGAGGTAGAGAAATCGTCAGTTTACAAGATGAATAAATGGAGGATGAGGGAATTTGAGCGACTTACTCAAAAACCACACAGTGAGTTAGTGGCAGAACGGGGACAAGAATGCACAATTCCTAATTCCTGGTACAAGTTGCCAGTCATCCAAGTGTGTGTGTATTCCCAAAGAGTGTGCATGTATGTGGATGTGGGGGAGTGTATTCACTTTCAGGGTTCACTGTAAAACTTACTCATATATGCATATTACTTCTAAGTATCCCCCCAAATATTTAATAGTCTTTATTTAATGAGATAAATGTATTCTTTGGGCAATAAACAGGGCCTTAGATCCACAACCAAGGAGTTCTCAGGGACACTGTGGTATGATGGAAAGAGCCTTAATTCAACAGCTCTGATCCCAGCTTGACTCTTTGTGACCACGGGAGAGTTGGTTGACTTCTGTTTCTCAGTCTCTTAATATGTCAAATGGGGATGATACTACTTGCCTTATTTCTGTCACAGGGATGAAGTTTACATGAGCAAAAAGTCAAAGTACTAGGTGAACACAAACCAAGAATGGGTTTCCATAGTTCAAGTTTTCAGGTAATTGTGGTCTGGACCCTGAGAGCAGAGCCCAGTAACCATCCCTAGATGCTTTGCAAACAGGTCTTGCCCCAGGTACTAGTTAGCTGACCAGGACAGTTCTGAAGGCCACCAGAATAGAAACCTCAGCTCCCGATGCTTTCCCTATGGGACTGGAAATAACAGTGGCTGAGAGACAGGGGCTCTGTCCAGTAGCCTTAGGCCACCTGGAGATTCGCAGAAGGTATTCCTGCTCAAGGAATCTGGGTGGTGGTGTGTGGAGGGGATATTATTTAGGACCTAGTAATTAAGAGATACAAAGTATTTTTATGGTTGTTGATCATTATTTTGCTAGCTAATGCCACTATAGCCATTGTTCGAGTGTGTGTGGGTGTACGAGAAAGAAAGCATGTTCCCATGAGCCAATGCAATAAGCCCTTAAGACCATCTAACAGCTATATTCTAATTTATCCATTAGTCATCATGACTTAAATAGTTTTCTTCTGGCCTTTTTGGGGGTACATTAACCCATCCATTCATTAACCCAACTTCTCTTTTCATTTTCAGTTTGGGCTTCCTGTAGACGCCCTTTTCCTGCGCAACAGAGCTGGGCCTCCCTTTCTTTAATTTCCCCCTTAACACGTCTGAGACTGCATAAAACCCGTGCCCTCCCCTCTCTTCCTGCCAAGGTTTATAGAAGCCTGAGAGTCTGAGGACGATGTATGGCCTCTGGTCAAGAAGCCAGCAGTGACATGGCTTAGAGATGCATCCTGCATCTCCGTCCCACTCCCTGCACCCCCAGCCGTCCCTTCCCACCTCGCCGCCATCTTTGCCAGACTGTAACGTGTTCAGGGGCCACATCTGCTACTCTTCACACAAACTTCCCTGTCTGAACTCTGATTGCTGCTTGTTTCTCTGAGGTATTTGTATCCACCATGGCTGGGTAAGCACCAGTCAGCACGGCTACCTCCTTAGTCTCACGGGTCTCCCCTGGCCCACTCCACCCCTGTCCTCAGGAGCCACAGCCCCTTCTCAGAGGGTTCCAAGAGGAGATACTTTGCTGCTTTTTTCTTCTGGCCTTTTAGCCCAGCCCTTTCCAGTTTTCATTCACTCAAAGTAACTGCATTCGAACTGTGTTACAAATCTGCAACAAGTTTGTTTACATCAAGCCCTTACCATAAAACACAACTGCTGGAGAAAGTAGCATAAATTTCCACTCTAACTCTGGGGCAGTACTAGGAATAATAATCCCACTTCAAAAACTGGCAAACTGAGCTATCAAAGATTCAAGTGTTTTGGTGTTTGCTCTCATGAATCTTCTAGTCTACTTGGTGAATGCGATGATGATTTTCAATATGCATTTTGCACACTTCCTCCAATAAGAACAAATGCAACTATCAGCTAGAGAGAAGAAAAGATGTGTTCTGGCCAGGCATGATGGCTCAGGCTTGTAATCCTAGCACTCTGGGAGGCCAAGGCAGGCGGGTTGTTTGAGCTCAGGAGTTCGAGACCTGCTTGAGCAAGAGCAAGACCCTGTCTCTACTAAGAAAATAGAAACAAATTAGCTGGACAACTAAAAGCATATATAAAAACTTAGCCGGGCATGGGTGCATGCCTGTAGTCCCAGCTACTCGGGAGGCTGAGGCAGAAGGATTGCTTGAGCCCAGGAGTTTGAGGTTGCTGTGAGTTAGGCTGATGGCACTCTAGCCCGGGCAACAGAGTGAGACTCTGTCTCAAAAAAAAAAAAAAAAAATGTGTTCTGCCTTGGAAGGTCCTTAACTTTATTTCCAGTCTAATGAGTTGATATTTTAAAAATATTCCAGCCCTCATTTTTATAATGGGTCCCATCTGATAGTGGCTTTGGGAACCCTTTTGAATAAAGAGCCCTCCATTGTCAGGGCCATGAGGCACAGTGGCCTTTGGTGTTTGGCCAGTGACAAAGTGAGAGCTGGAGGTGACCTGGCAATGATCTATGGCTAACATGCAGTCTCTCTGCCCTTCCTTTGCAGTAATCCATGGCTGTGTACTGAATAATATTCCCTGCTACAGCTGGACTGGACTCCATTTAGCCTTTTAAGCCAAGGTTCCTATTTTAACTGACAGCTTTCCTTTGGGGTGCCAGACAGCCAGGCCCCCCCACTCCTGCCATGTACTTCAAGTCCCACTTCTTCTTTTTGAGTTCTACAACTTGCTCCTGCCTCGCAGTCCCACTGGGCACTGACCGTGACCATCTTCTTCTTCTTCTTTTTTTTTTTTTTGAGTTTTGTTTTGTTTTTTTTTTTTTTTTTTTTTGATCAGTTACTTTCAAAGCACACAGGCAAACAAGGCTATGGCAAATTTCCAGGCCTTTTTGAAGTGTTGAGAAGGGGAAAAAGGTTTCTCTCTTCAATAATAGACAATAATAGGAAGCAGCAAAAAAAAAAAAAAAAAAAAAAAGGAAAAAGCTGAAAAAATGAGAAGCAAACATATGCACACACTTTCTTTTGTTGGCAAAGCAAGAGTGCAGTTTTGATATGTACTGTTTGGTAATCACTGATTGGTTAGTGGGCAGAGAGGCAAGTATGAAGGTGATGCTGCCAAAGCAGAAAGCTAGTTTCTTGGGAAAATCTAAATCAGAGTGGAGCTTTTTAAAGACCGTGTACTTGGAGGTAAAAACAACCCCCTCCCCCACAAAAAAAAAAAAAAAAAAAAACAAGCCAAAAAAAAAAAGCCCACTGGAGTACTCAGCCAGTAGCTCAGAGAGATGTTGAGTGAGGGCGGTCAGGTCTCCTTGGGAGAGGCTACTTACTTATTTGTAGCTTTGATATTTCTCTATCCATCTTCAGAGCTGTTTTCCCAGAGGCCCACACTTAAACAACCAATGAGTAATCACCATCCCTCTGGGTCATTATTTGCATTACAAACCTGAGGCCACCTCATTTGCATTTGTTTACAGATTAACTACTTGAGGCTTGAGGAGCTGTGAATACTTCAAAAATATTAGAGCCTTCACAGCCTTTGAGAGACTGGCAGAAACGGAACAGGAATTTTTTATGAAGAGACATTTTGGTCAGTAAGACAGATACAACCCACTTATTCCGTAAGAGGAAGCTGAGGCCCAGAGAGGTGAAGGGACTGGACGGAGGTCCCACTGCTGCATTGTGGCAGAAGCCAGGCCAAAATCCACGCCTCTTGACTCCTAATCCGTTTCACATAGGGATTCAGCTGGTTTATATAACCTTCCTGGAGACAAGGACTTTTGATGTTCTGAGAAACCAAACAGTCAGTATTAGAAGACCTGAGGTTTTTTTCTCCCCAGAAAAACATTTGAGGTTGGAGTGCGAGGGGGGCAGGGAAAGCAGAGGTTCTGGGCTAGCTCCATAGGGGAGTCACGGGGCACCTGCTAGCCAGTCAGCTTTCCTGCAAGGCTAGAATGGGGTCCAGTGCCTGTGAGTGAGCATAAGGCCTTTAGAAAGCTGATCATGCCTACGAAAAGAATTAAAATGCTTATTTCACTGGGTAGCTTTTCTCACTGTAGACAGAAAGGCCTTCCCTTCTTCAATGAAAAGGCTTTTTAATTAGTACAATTGTTACTGTTTTTAAAAAATACCCTAAGTACTCTGTTTACTTCTGGTGAAACAAAACCAGTCATTAGAAATGGTCTGTGCTTTTATTTTGCCAGACTGGAATGGCTTTTCTGAAATGCACGCACCCCTCATTTCTCTTAAGCCAAGAAGTTTGCTTTGCCTAGCTACAGTGCAGATTGCTCTTGTTTTGTTTTTTGTTTTAATCATTTGGCATTCACAT
This sequence comes from Microcebus murinus, assembly GCF_040939455.1. NCBI lineage: Eukaryota > Metazoa > Chordata > Mammalia > Primates > Cheirogaleidae > Microcebus > Microcebus murinus. Next base: position 46,402,577 of record NC_134136.1, on the reverse strand, counting down.
GTGGCTGTTAATATGTGCTTGTTTTTAATTAAAACAAGAAGCTTTAAACCGGTGTGTGGTGTTCTTAAAACCTTCTCAGCAGATTTCCCCATGGTAATGGCCCATCGGTGACCCTCATTTCTAACCTGTCTTCTCAAAGTATAATCTGTGCTACCTCACACTGCCAACTCCCCGCCCCCTGTCTTACTTTGAATGTCCTTTTTCTTTGGCTAATTTCATGTTTTCTTTCTCTTTCTCTCTCCCTCTCCAGCTTTTTTTAATCTTGTCTTCAGCAACTGCACTAAGTCTAAAGGAGAAGACTGCCATTATAGAAGAGTTAGGGTTCCATATTGTCTCAAACCAGAAATCATCCAATTCCCTCTCCCCTCAAACTGCGTGCACACACACACAAACCACTCAACAAGTGTTCATGTGTCCCTGTGTCCAGGCAAGAAGCTCTCTTCTGACTTACATGGTATTTTAAATGGAAATGTCTTGTCCTAAACTAACGAGGCAGGAAAAGAACCACCAGAGCTGGAAAATGGACCAAATGTAACCTCAAAGAGACAACTACAGGACCACTCACCCAAGTGTAAGTGACTGGGGCAGGATACCCCAGCTGGGTGTGGAAGTGCTATTCACAACTTTTTGTTTGAGTTTTATGTTTTTCTTTTTAAACAACAGTTCTCTTGTTCAATGGGTTGACTGTCTAAGGCCACCATTAAACTTTTCTAAATATGGAGGAGTAAGTCAAATGACATTCGTATCTTCTTCAGCATTCACAGACCTTCTGCAGACCCCAGCGAGGGGGAAAAATGGATCCACTAACATTCAGGTGGAGAAGGGAGAGAATAAAAGGGGGTTTAAACTTAGTTAGAGCAAAATTACGCCATTCAACTTCCCAAGGCCAGTTGGGGTTTTGAGAGGTTTCTGCTTAACCTGGGATCTGGAGGGAGAGCTTTGTTGTTGATAAATCTGCCTTGAATTCATTGGTTTAACTTGCATCAAAATACCATGTGAGTGTGCTCATTACCATATATCCCTACCACCATCACCACCATTCTGCTGTCCAGTGTCTCTTGAGAGAGCCTCTTTGCATGTTTTCCAGAATCTATTTGTTTTTCCTTTCTTCTCCTTTGTTCTTTTTGCTCAAAGGTGTGACCAGTCACTGCCCCTCTGGGGCTTTCATTCTCCAGGAGAAACATCCCAGAACCAGCAATGTTTAGCTTGATGCCTTTCTAATGTCCATGTCAATTTTCAATAAAATTCAAAGAAATGCTAAATGGCTGTGTGATCTGATCCTAAACCATTAGGTGTTTGGCCCACCATGGTTTTCCTTGGGAGGTGTGGGTGGCTTTGAAGGGCTCCCAAGTGGTTGATTTGAAGGGCTCAGGGAGGCACCACCAGCCTATGTGATCTTCCTGGGTGGGTTGCTGTGCCTCCCCGTTCCTCCATCTGGGCCTGAAATTCCCACCAGGTGCAGGTAAGCAGGAAGTCCTCTACTTTATTATCATGGATTTCGTTGATCCGTTGAGCTAATTATTATCTAGGATATTAGATGGAGGAAGTGGAACACTAGATCCTACAGAACAAGATTCAGGTGAGTTTTAATTCTGGAAGGAAAAGAACACTGCGCTACATGTCTTCTCATTTAATTCTGTGATGTGAGCACCACCACCCCAAATTCATGGATAGGACTGTTCTTTATGACTAGAAAAGTGTTCCATAGATACCAAGTGGTATTTTGTGTCCTGAGTCTACCAGAGAGGGAAGCCTTCTGTTCCCCCAAGCATTAAAGTGGGCAAGAGGGAGAGTGGTCAGCTTTCAGAACTCTGGTTGCAGGTGAGGTGGGGTTTCCTTTCCTCAGCTTTGTTTCCCTAACTCCAGATGCTTAAATCAGGATGAGTGATCTGCATCTTCTGTGTGGAGTCCTAGAGGCCTCTGAAGGAGTACCCAGGGAAGGGACATTGGCCTATCTGTATGCAGCACGAACACTAGGTGGCAACGCAGTGAGACAGTAATCACTTGTGACCTCACAGTAGAGGCAAACACTAAGGTTATGGAAAAATACAAGCTCTGGAGACAGGCAGACTCCTAGCTGTGTGCTCTGGGGCAAGTTGTGTTAAAAACTTCTCTAGGAAAGGAGAATATCAATAGCTCCCTTGTAGGGTCATCGTGAAGGCTATCTGAGCCAATAATGCAAGTTAAAGACCTGGCGTTCAATAAATGGGATCCCTTAGTAGGGATGGAGTTTTCCCATACTAGAAAGTCTTCACCTTAGGGTCCTCTAATCCAGGGATTCTCAATCTCAGCACTATGGACATTTGGGGCCAGATAACTTTGTTACAGGATGTTTAGCAGCGTCCCTGGCCTCTACCCACTAGGTGTCAGTAGCACACCTTCCCCAGTTCCCACAGTTGCAACAACCAAAAATGTTTCCAGACATGCCAAAATGTTAAAATCGCCCCATGTGAAGAACCATTGCTTTAGGCCAAGAGTCAGCAAACTTTCTGTAAAGGGCCAGCTGGTAAATATTTTAGGCTTTGCAAGCCACGTGATCTCCGCAACTATACAACTGTTACTCTAGCACAAAAGCAGCCATAGATAATACGTAAAAGAATGAGTGTGGCTGTGCTCCAATCAAATTTACTTGTGAATACGAAATTTGAATTTCATATGCTTTGCACATATCCTGAGTTATTCTTTGGAGTTTTTCCAACCATTAACAAATGTAAAAACCATTCTTAGTGCAAGAGTCAGACAATACAGGCAGGGGGCCAGATTTGGCCTATGGGCTATTTTGTTGATCCCACCTCTTAATGCATTTCTGTGCTTATTTATGCATCATCGAGCCTAAAAGTGTTAGAAGCAACTGGCCTGTCCAAAGAAATCAGAAATAAAGACAAATGGCTGGAGTTTTAGTAGACAGAGCTAGATTTATATTCTTTACCAATGTGGGGAGCTATTGCCCTTTTCAAAGGACTAATTTTAAAATTAAGTTACAAGAATAGTACAAATATACTCACATACTCTTGATCCAGGTCCACCAATTGATACGATTTTGTCCCAATTGCTTTATCATTTTTGTGCCCTTCATATATATATATATATATATATATATATATATATATATATATACACACACACATACATACATATATACACACACATACATACATACAGATAATAAGGATATTCTCTTACATAATCACAGACATTTCTCAACTTTGGTAACTTTCACATTGTAACACGACTTCAATATATCAAGTAATATCCTTTAGCTCTCTTTTCTTGCAGTGCAGAATCTAGTATAGGTTCATGCATTATGTCCTGTCTTTTTAATCTCCTTTCATTTGGAACAGCTTTTCTTTGTCTTTTATGACATTGATACTTTTGAAGTCCTATTTAAAAAAGAGAATGTTGTCATTTTAGGTCAAGGTGTTGCCCGATTTCTCCACAATATAATTATTGAGTTTTTTTCTTCATTGCTACTAATAAACAATCTGTGAGGAGAAACTGTAAGTCCATGCAAATGTATTATTCTTCATCAAAAATGTACCCCTAAGCCGGGCGCGGTGGCTCACGCCTGTAATCCTAGCACTCTGGGAGGCTGAGGCGGGCGGATTGCTCGAGGTCAGGAGTTCGAAACCAGCCTGAGCAAGAGCAAGACCCCGTCTCTACTATAAAAAAATAGAAAGAAATTAATTGGCCAACTAATATATATAGAAAATTAGCCGGGCATGGTGGCACATGTCTGTAGTCCCAGCTACTCGGGAGGCTGAGGCAGAAGGATTGCTTGAGCCCAGGAGATTGAGGTTGCTGTGAGCTAGGCTGACGCCACGGCACTCACTCTAGCCTAGTCAACAAGCGAGACTCTGTCTCAAAAAAAAAAAAATGTACCCCTAGATTTAGCATCTATTGATAATTCTTGCCTGAACTAATCTACAAAAATGGTGATTTTCCAATTCCAGCACTCCCTCCATATTTACTGGTCAGCACACAGAATTCTACTGTAAGCAAGAGTCCTACCTTTCTCATTTATTTATCTATTTAGTATCACCATGAATTATGGCTTCCTGTTTTTCAATGGCTTAATAATTCATTACTGTTCTTAATTATTTTGGTGCTCAAATTGCCTAGATTTGGCCAGTGAGAGCTCCTATTGTTTTTTAATGTGTTAGTAAACATTCCTAAAGAGCATATTGTGATGCGAAGTACTCTGGTCAAGAACTATTGGTGATCTAATATCTGGGATAGTTTAGGGGAGTGGTGTTTAGTCAGGTTCCATGTATCCCTCCTTTCACTGTTTAGTGACTCCCCTATAGGAAAGGGCAGGGAAGGAAACGTCAGGGCAGTCAAAGGAGGTGTGTGTGTGGCTACTATAAAGACAATGGCAGGAGCCTGTGTTACAGCAGAGAAAGATTATGGAGTGGAAAAGGATGGATCATCACCGGAAGTTCCTAGATTGTTTTAGAATCGCAATGGCTGCCTTTGTCATCTACACCTACACCTCTCCTTTTACACCAACAGCTGTCTTCAACATGTATTCAGATAATATATTTCTGCTTAGAGGTTTCAACTCCTGCTTACTGAGAAAGTAATGGGCTAAAATAGATTGGCTGAAGCATTTTTTAATCAGAAGGATACCAGGGCAAGGAGTTCATGGAGAATCATAGAAATTTTTGTTTTGCATTGTTTTCTGGAAATGAAACTGTTTATTCCATAGTGGGAATTACAAATAGAATCCAGTTATGGCTGTTCCAGAGCAAATGGCCTCTTACATCATCGGTTTCATTGCCTTTCATTGTGTAATTTAAGTTCAAAAGTCAGATTGCAATGATTTATTTCTATAGGACAGAATAGTTTTAATCCAAGCTGAGAGAAAGTAGTTTTTCTTTGTCTCAGATTGTTTTGTAGGAAAGATGTATATTAACTACAGTGCTGATTTTGATAAAAGTTGGCAGCCTAGGCTGTCTCTTAGACCATTTGTGCTGCTATAACAAAATATTTCAGACTGGGTAACTTAGAGAATAGACATTGGCCGGGCGCGGTGGCTCACGCCTATAATCCTAGCACTCTGGGAGGCCGAGGAGGGAGGATCGCTCAAGGTCAGGAGTTCAAAACCAGCATGAGCAAGAGGCAGACCCCCGTCTCTACTAAAAATAGAAAGAAATTAATTGGCCAACTAAAAATAAATATAAAATAAATTAGCTGGGCATGGTGGCACGTGCCTGTAGTCCCAGCTTCTCAGGAGGCTGAGGCAGGATTGCTTGAGCCCAGGAGTTTGAGGTTGCTGTGAGCTAGGCTGATGCCTCAGCACTCTAGCTCGGGCAACAGAGTGAGACTCTGTCAAAAAGAAGAAGAAGAAAAAAGAATAGACAATTTATTTCTCACGGTTCAGGGATTCTTTATTTCTCAAGATCAAGGCACCAGCAGGTTTAGGTGTCTGGTAAAGGCTGCTCTCTGCTTCCAAGATGGTGTCTTGTTGCCACATCCTCCAAGGGGAGGAATGCTAAGCCTGCACATAGGGGAAGGCCAAGGGCAAGTGATTGACCAAATGCTGCATGAAGGTTATTTTATAAGAGCCTTAATCTCTGGCCGGGGGCGGTGGCTCACGCCTGTAATCCTAGCATTCTGGGAGGCGGAGTCAGGCGGATTGCTCAAGGTCAGGAGTTCGAAACCAGCCTGAGCAAGACCCCATCTCTACTATAAATAGAAAGAAATTAATTGGTCAACTAATATATATAGAAAAAATTAGCCGGGCATGGTGGCGCATGCCCGTAGTCCCAGCTACTTGGGAGGCTGAGACAGTAGGATCGCTTGAGCCTAGGAGTTTGAGGTTGCTGTGAGTTAGGCTGATGCCATGGCACTCACCCTAGCCTGGGCAACAAAGCAAGACTCTGTCTCAAAAAAAAAAAAAAAAAAAAAAGAGCCTTAATCTCATTCAGGAGGGAGGAGCACTCATGGCCTAATCACCTCCTAAAAGCCCCACCTCTTAATACATCACATTGGCCATTAAGTTTAAAAACTTGAATTTTGGCGCGAACACATTCAAACCATAGGAGACTGAGATTAATCCAATTATAAAATGACAAATCAGCTTAAAATGTAGCCTGTGAGAAAGTGAATTTCACTAGATTGGGACAACGGGAAGAGCCTTCGTTCATTCATTCAATTAAACAAATATCCATGGAGTGCCTACAGGAGCTAAGTGTAGGAGCTAACAGCAAGACAGGAGTTCCCTGTTCTCGTGTAGCTGACATTCTAGGGGCGGAGGGGTCAAACTCTTAAAAGTAATTTCAAGGTGATATATGCTGTGAAGAAAATAAAACAGGGCAAAACAATGGCAAATGACTGGAGGAACACCTAAAGTCTGATTTCATCATTGCCAAGAACTATCTCTACAGCCTTCAGCAAGTCACTTCACCTCGCTGGCTTTATTTTTCTCACTCATATAATGATGACTTGAATTTATGATCTCTAAGCTTCCTAGTATTGTATTCTTTGATATTTTTTCTCTTTTTTTGCAAATAGCTCATCATTCAACTTGAATATATTCTTTAATAGGTCAGAGACTGTCATTACTTCAGCAAACATGCATGTCTACCACAGAGAGACACAAAAATAAACAATTATGAAACTGTGAAAAGTGCTGTTATTCTCTGCTCTTCTCAGTCCTATACACCCCTACTTATAAGACATATCATATAGTTAAGAATGTGTCATTAAAGAGTTAAAGAAGGCAATGAGCCAAAGCCACCTCATCCAGTGGGACCATATAGTTGGTGGAACATACAGTTTTATGCAGGGCTATTTCTCCCCACCAAGATTGTGGGACAACGGAGAAAACCATTTTTTCTTTTGCATTCCTATTATAGGGAGCACACAGTAGGCACTGTGTAAATTCCCGGTGATAGACACTCACTGACAAACTACTTTAGTGGCATAGGTTGGCAGATAGGAATTGAGGCTGCTGACTGGAGCAGATCCAGGGCGGAGTGTTACTTTTGGGTACAGAGTGATCCAGCCGTTCACTGCCTTTAACCCTCTTCTTTTGGCTCCTTTTGTATTCTGTAATATTTTGCACGTTTTTAAATTGTTGTCAGCAATTGGCTTGCAGTACGGACTTTGAAGTGGTGGACTTGAGAAGTGGCGCTGTACATGATTTACTTTGCACGTGTGTTCATTTTACTATGTTTTTGCAGTAAACTACAAAGCCAGTGATGCACGACGCACAGAGGTTTTCAAGCTACCCTCTGAAGAAGACGCACCTCAGAGAGACTTTTTTAAAAAAGTGTAAAATCTATTCCAAGCCTAAATCCCTTCCAAAGGACACGAGCTCACTGTCGCACCGCTCAGAGATCCAGGGAAAAGCGTTAGGAGAAGCATGACTACCAACAATTATCTCAGGGCACCTTCCAGAGATTTAACAGAACCGCGTTCTCGAACCTCAGAGAACCTTCCTAAATCCTCTTTCCGGAGTCCCCGCCCTTGTAACTGTAGTGCGTCAAAGGCCGGTAGTCGTCATAGGCGGGGAAAAAAGTACGTCGCGCGAGATTCTGCGACGGGATTTTGAAGTTAGGGAACAGCTGCGGCGCACGCGCACTGGCCTCACAACCTCAGGGCGGCACGAGGGTAGGTAGGCTAGAAGCTAGAGGAGGGGGAGCACAGCGTGCTGGTGTCTTTTTCCTCCCTTCTACGCGCACTGCGTGGTTCTGCGGATCCGTGGGGGTGCGGAGCGCGGGACGTGGCTCTGCCTGCCCGACGCGTGTGTGAGTTTAGCGGGAGCCCTTCTGCTCCTCCGTCAGTTGGAGTGCAGCGCGTGTGCGCCCCAGCGTTGGGACGTGAGCTAGTGCTCCCGGTCTCCTTTTAACGGTCACTCCCACGCACACACTCCAGTCCCCTGAGAGTTGGTCTTTGCTCCTCAGTGCGCCCCTCCTCACCAGCCCCTCCCACCGACCCCTGGTCCCCCTGGTTTGCTCGCTCCCTCGCTGGCGCTCAGTAGTCTGCTTGGTCCCTGGGGTCCCTGTTTGGGGGCGGAGAAGATGGCTGGAGGACGTCTGCTGTTGGGGGGCGACTTCCTGTCGCAGCCGCCGCTGCCCCCCCTCCCGCCGCCGCCGCTGCCGCCCCTCCCGCCACCCCCGCCTGAGCCAGTGCTCGAGCAGTGGCGCTATAGCCACGAAAGTGACTGGCAGTGGGCTCTGCGACGCAGCTTCATCTGTCGGCACCTGCACAGCTACCCCGGGGCTGCACTGGACCAGCTCCTCGCACTCTCCGCCGCCTGGACCAACCACGTCTTCCTGGGCTGCAGGTGAGGAAAGTGTGGGGGTCGGGTTAGAGACGGTGAGATCGATGATGGGACTCAGGTTAGGGATGGCAGTGGAGAGATCAGTGATGGTGGTCGGGATTGGGACGGGGGCGGCATACGGAGGATGGTTGGAGGCTGAAGATTTGGAGTTGCTGGAGAGCACCAGAGGGTTCACTATTGGCCTGGGGGTGGCGTGGCCAACCGTGGTGACCGGGGATTTCATAACAGCTAGGAGGGTGCCGAGATCGCGGGAGCGGCCCTTCCAGGAACAGGGACGGAGATAAAGCAGCTCTTGGAGGAGGATTATTGAGAGGTGGTCGTTGTGGTTGGTGGTGGTATTGGAGGGCGTGGGAAATGATGAATAGCAGAATCTCAGACCTGCGTAGGGCCTTCCAAGGATGCGGTATCCGCAGAGAATATTCGACCGTCGGGGCGGCTAGGGAGAGGGTGCCCCGAGGTTCCAGTCCTGGTCTCCTCCTGACCACTCTCTTCTTTCATCCCGGTAAAATAAAACACCCCCTCTACTTTACAGTCCCCTATCTGGGTCTTACTGTCTTCTGGGGAGGCGGTACGTATCAGCTCTCTGAGCCGCAGCGTCAGTCTTGCTTGTAGATTTGCGCATAATGTGTCTGGACTCAAACAAAGAAATGGATATAGCTACTATAAAAATGGATTGCCCTCTTTTTATCTTAAGTGGGATAAGATGGGTTAACATTTGCCCTCTAGGTGAGATTTGGGGTGGTGGTGTTTGTGTTTGTTTTTTTCCCCATTTCATAGAACCTGGTGACGTTCTGAACAGGCCTCTTTGAAAGCTCTTTGCATTCCATGGAGACTGCAGTATGGTGCCAACGCATTTTTTTTTAACACGCTACTTGGACCTCTCTCTTTCAGAACCCCCAAATCAGCCCTATACTAGACTAATCATTCTTTTGGTAGACCAGGGGGCTATACACGTATATAATATACACACACACACACATACATACATACACATACATTACTGCCTCGCAGTCAATATTTTATAAGGAAGGATGAGAAATTCTGGAAAATGATCAGATCAGATTCGACCAGTTCAGTTCCAGGAATGACTGTTACAGATGCAGAAAAATAAGATTGTTCACTCCTACCCTTAATTGTTGAACGTCACATCCAGTGTGATATATTTTGCTTTGCTCTTATCACAGAAGTTTATTATTTTCTATCTTCTCTAGGTTAGCATAATTTCTACCTCCAGAGGTAATGATTATTTCATGGGAGGAACTGATCTCACTTGATTGTTCACAGTCAGTTACAGATTGAACTCCTTGTTCTACTACTTTCCCCCCTCCTCACTACTGCACTTGACTAGTCTTAAAAAAAAAAAAAAAAACTGGGGGAGCCTTAGTTATTAATCAAATCAGATAAATCTAATTGACCTTCACCTAACAATGTTGCTCTTGAGTTGAAAAGGTACCTTAATCCTATAATAACTCTCCTTAATATCACAGAAGGCCTGGGGAATCTGAATCCTAAAAAATAAATAAAATCTTAAATAGGGGAGGAGAGTAACCTTTCTTTGTGTTAATAATAAATCTTACCTTCCCACTAAAATGTATGCTCCCTTGGGGAAGGGGCTTTTGCTTTCTGGTTCAAACCTTCATCCTCAGTACCTAGAAGATTGTCTGCTGTATATTAGCTGCTCAGTAAATATGTGTGGAGTGAATAGATGTATACAACTTTATAAAGTACACCATATTTTAAATATTTATGATCTCACTTACTACAAAAATCTTGGGGATTAGGTGGTGTCTCATTTTTACAGCTATATCAGTGCAGGCCAAGAAGTTAAGTAACGTGTCCAAGGTCCCACAGTTGGGGCTAGGACCCAGGTCTCCTGATGTCCAGTCTGATGCTCTTTCCACTGAGACACAGCTACCATATTTGGGAAAGATGGACCCCAGAAGTGAAAGCAACTGGGATAAGCCACATCGTTATATCTCAGGATTTCATTCTAAGAACAGCAGCCTTGTACATAAGCAGAGTATTAAAAACACAAACCAGGCCAACAGTAGTTGGTGTTAAAAAACTCAAGCATCCCAGGGTGTTTTGTGTGTGTGCATGTGTGCATATTATATATACTATAGTCATGTTATGTCATAGCTAAGTCAGTTCATTCAATACGAGAATTGCCATAACATTATCAAATAGCTTAACTGAACATTAATGTTTGCATTATATCTGATAACTTAAAGGAGAAAAGAAAGGGCCTATAAAGAATCTTGGGTGCTAGGGACCAAGTGTAGTCTTCTGCTTTAGGCAGGCTTTATGTTAGCTCTTGTGTCCCGGTCGGTAAAACCTGTATTCCTGTACATGTTGTTGCCAGAGCTCTTGTTTTCTGTGACAGAATACACTTCTGTCAATTGGACTGCAGAATACATAGTGAAATGGCTCTTTCTAAACTTAAATTGAAATTCCTAATTTGTTGCTTGGGTTGTGAACAGTAGCAAAAGGGAAACTTTTCACTTTTTTCCCTCTGGCAGGACTTTCTGCGTTCCAGTTTACTTTACTTAGGGCTGAAATAAACTCCAAGGTCAAAGATATTTTTGAAAATTCCTTGATCATAAGACCAAGCCAAGAGGAGCTCAAATGTGCAGGGAAGCAGGACAAACCATTTCTTTTGGTGATAGTGGTGGTTTCCCTAGAACAAGTTTGAATATCTTCTTGACTTTTTGGTTCTTAAACTTAAGTACACATCAAAATATGTTAGGCTTGTTAAAATGAAGATTGCTGAAGCCTGGTGGGGTGGCTCATGCCTGTAATCCTAGCACTCTGGGAGGCTGAGGCGGGCGGATTGCTCGAGGTCAGGAGTTCGAAACCAGCCTGAGCGAGATCCCATCTCTACTAAAAATAGAAAGAAATTAATTGACCAACTAAAAATGTATATATACAAAAAATTAGACGGGTGAGCCCAGGAGATTGAGGTTGCTGTGAGCTAGGCTGATGCCACGGCACTCACTCTAGCCTGGGCAACAAAGTGAGACTGTGTCTCACTTTCAGGGTTTCTGATTCAGTAGGTCTGAGGTAGGGCCCCAGAATTTACATTGACAAGTTCCCAGGTGATGCTGATGTTGCTGATCCAAGGATCAACACTCTGAGAACTGCTGCTTTATAGGATAAAATAAAGCAATGTTTTTCCAGTCTGCTTTTATTCATTTTCCCCCTTCATTGTCCAGGCAACCAGGAAGCCCAAATAGCTGGGATTATTTCTCTTCATTCTTTCATTTATCTGTTTTGCAAATGTAAACAACTTATTGAGAACATTTTCTGAAACCATAAGTCTTGTGGCTAATGAAAAATTAGGTCACTTTTCTAATCAACTACCATCTATAGAACTTAAATAATTGCTCATGTGAATGCCTAAAGACCTGCAATTTTCACTTGACAGTTGTAGATTTAAATATATATATATTATATATTTATTTAATAAGGCAGAATGATTAACTGGAACATTCAATTTTCCAACCATTCTTGATCAGTAAGATTAGAAGCAGAATCCTGTCCTATTCATCTCTGATGACACATTAATTAATAGACAAAATATATCTTAAAATGAAACCAGCTTTGCTCCCTTGATTATTTCTCTCTTCCTGATAGGAGACCGGTGTTTGGAAGGTAGATGCCAATTGGACTCATGGTGGCAAACTAACTCTGCACATAGTAGCGAGAGTGCATAAGTCACCAGCTCATGAAATGGGAGTGGGAGCTTTTGAAAGATTATCACTCATGTGGTTGTATGTTATTCACTTAAGACATTAGGAGTCTTACGAATTGTTTTGAATAAGGAATTTTATACTTGGAAACCCTAATCTTTGCTTAATTTTAAAATCCTAGCTTTTATTTGGGCATAGTAGAACACTTTAATATATTTTTAAAATTTTTCATAAGTATTACTGAATATTTTTTAAATTTCAGGTGTGATTGGATATTATAATGGTTTATGTTCTTCTTGTAGGTATGCATGTATATGCACCTCTCTTGTGTCTAAGAATGTAAGATTCATGAAGACAGATGTTTTTGTCTCTTAGAAATCATCTTTTTATATGCTTGACATGGTGAATAGCATCCTTGTTTCCAAAAGCTTGGTACATTATAAGCTACCTTTGAAAACCATAAGACCTATTGGGGTGCTTTGGTTTTCTTTTTTAAGCGTTTACAACCAAATGAGTAACATAACAGATTTAAATATATAATAATAATATGCATGCATCTTAAAATTACTATATCAGACTTGCCTTATGATATCTTACATCTTATTTCATTCATATAAGATGTATAGCCCGCTGGGTGCAGTGGCTCACGCCTGTAATCCTAGCACTCTAGGAGGCCGAGGCGGGTGGATTGCTCAAGGTCAGGAGTTCAAAACCAGCCTGAGCAAGAGCGAGACCCCGTCTCTACTATAAATAGAAAGAAATTAATTGGCCAACTAATACATATATAGAAAAAATTAGCCAGGCATAGTGGCGCACGCCTGTAGTCCCAGTTACTCGAGAGGCTGAGGCAGGAGGATCGCTTGAGCCCAGGAGTTTGAGGTTGCTGTGAGCTAGGCTGACGCCATGGCACTCACTCTAGCCTGGGCAACAAAGTGAGACTCTGTCTCAAAAAAAAAAAAAAAAAAGATGTATAGCCATTAGAACCCATATGGTAAGGATGTGAAGAAAAAGCTTATGGTATAGTAAGAACCAAAAACCCCACCAAATTGCAAATTAACATAGATCATCTGCTAGTGATTTTTTTTTTTTTTTTTTTTTTTTTTATGAGACAGAGTCTCACTTTGTTGCCCAGGCTAGAGTGAGTGCCGTGGCGTCAGCCTAGCTCACAGCAACCTCAAACTCCTGGGCTCGAGTGATCCTTCTGCCTCAGCCTCCCGGGTAGCTGGGACTACAGGCATGCGCCACCGTGCCCGGCTAATTTTTTTATATATATATCAGTTGGCCAATTAATTTCTTTCTATTTATAGTAGAGACGGGGTCTCGCTCTTGCTCAGGCTGGTTTTGAACTCCTGACCTTGAGCAATCCGCCCGCCTCGGCCTCCCAAGAGCTAGGATTACAGGCGTGAGCCACAGCGCCCGGCCTTGCTAGTGATTTTTTTAGGGGGGAAGGCATATGGGAAAACATAGAAAAGGAATAAAAAAAAACCCTCAACAAATTAATAAAGTTATCAGTGGTTGGGTTGTAGGTGCTTTTCTTGGATTTTTTAAAATTTCTGGTGTTGAAGGTGTTACTTTTAAGTATATTATAAAAAATACACCAAGGAAAACTGTATAATGAAAACTTTACTTCATTGGCTTATTTCAAATTTGTGGAACCATTTTCTTTATCCTTGAATAGCTACTCTGGATAATTTTAAAAATAGGGATGAAATCCTAGTGACCTTCTTATTAAAAACTGTAGATTAATATTTGCATTGTTCAAATAGTCAAGTGTTAGGTACTATATGGTCTTTTTCATTATTGTTTAAGCTGATTTGGCTTCTGCAGTATTATGGCTTTCTGACAAAGGACAGAGAATCTGACTGAGGTGGCAGCCTACACAAAGATTTATTTTTATAACCTTATGAGTGATGTTGAATTTTGTGGCAGATGTAATTGGAATGGAACAGTCAGTAGGTATAATAATTACTAATGCTGGAAGAAACCCGAGAGTAGAGTGAATGTGAATGGAGTGAGCCCCAAATGCATCATTCATGCACACTGTAAGACATACATGCCATTTGCAATTGTACACCATACTTGGAAATCAGGCTCTAATTGAAGGCCTGGAGAATTTTGACTGGAATTCAAGGTGAGTGGCTCGGTTGCAGTACCAGCTTTGGTAGCAGCAGCAGTTACCAGTAGGAAGTGCAGGTTACACCTGAGCTAGCTTCCAGTAATGTGTCAGGGAGAGCCACCGTATCTTGACTTCTGCTTTACAAGGGAAGATGTCTGGTAGGTCTGGAACCTATTGTGCTGAAAATGAAATCTGTTACTTTCCTTCAAGTTCAGAAACTATTCATTCAGTTGTAAGAAATGTGATAGTTATAAAGATGTGATAGTTACTCATTTTCAGAACTTTCTTTCCAAATGCTACCAGGAGTCTCTTTTTTGGTCATAGGTGGGGAAAGGCTCTGAAAGTAGGAAGGGTGAGCAGGTACCTATGATAACAGAAACATCATTTGAGCCTATGTTTTTATTTCTCTGCAGAAAAATGCTATTCTGTCAAGCAGCCAATCTATTTCATAAGGAGTCATTTTTTAAATTGTATATTTTAAAATTTTTATTATGTAAAATTTCAGATACACAGAAGTAGAGAAGAGTTTAATGAACTCCCATGTACCCATCATTCAGCAGTTGTGAACAGTCTGTCTTGCTACCCTTCTTTTATTTCATCTATTCTACCCTAGTTTTTTTTTTGTGGGGAATAGTCTGGAGTATATTAAAGAAAATCTTGCCATCATTTCACCTGTAAATAGTTTAGTATGGGCCGGGCGCTGTGGCTCACGCCTGTAATCCTAGCTCTTGGGAGGCCGAGGCGGGCGGATTGCTCAAGGTCAGGAGTTCAAAACCAGCCTGAGCAAGAGCGAGACCCCGTCTCTACTATAAATAGAAAGAAATTAATTGGCCAACTGATATATATATAAAAAAAAATTAGCCGGGCATGGTGGCGCATGCCTGTAGCCCCAGCTACTCGGGAGGCTGAGGCAGAAGGATCACTCGAGCCCAGGAGTTTGAGGTTGCTGTGAGCTAGGCTGACGCCACGGCACTCACTCTAGCCTGGACAACAAAGCGAGACTCTGTCTCAAAAAAAAAAAAAAAATAGTTTAGTATGTATCTGTATCAGATAAGGATTTTTTTAAATCCTCACAATGCCATTAGTTTATACTCAGTAAAATTAATAATAATTTCTTAAAATCCAATGCCTACTCCATGTTCAGTTTCCTCAATTTGTCATGGTGTCTTTTTGCAGTTGGTTTGATTCATGATCCAATCAAGGTCCATACACCATTCACCTGTTGAAGAACATCTAGGCTGATTGCAATTTGGGGCTGTTACAAATAAAGCTGCTGTGAATATTTATGTACAAGTTTTTGTGTGAATATAAGTTTTCATTTATCTAGGATAAATGTCCAGGAGCATAATTGCTGGATCAACTGATAATTGATGTTTAATTTCAAAATAAACTGCTAAATTGTTTTTCCACAGTGACGATACCATTTTCCATTCCTACCAGCAATATCTGAGTGATCCGGTTTCTCTTCTTTTTTTGCCAGCAGTTGGTATTGTCGCTGTTTTTAATTTTGATCATTCTGATAGGTGTATAGCAGTATCTCATTGTGGGTTTAAATTGCATTTCCCTGGTGGCTAATGATGTTGGACATCTTTTCATGTGCTTATTTGTGATCTGTCCTCTTTAATAAAATGTTCTTTTCATGTCCTTTGTTCATTTTTTAATTTGATTTTTTTAAACTATTGAGTTCTTAGGTCTTCATACTAGATACTATAGTCCTTTGTTGCAAAGGATACTCAAGTTGGCTCATTTTGCCAGTAGGAATATGTGGTTTGCAAATATTTTCTCCTAGTGTGTAGCTTGTCTCTTCATCCTCTTTACAGGGTCTTTCAAGAGCAAAAGTTTTTAATTTTGATGAGGTCCATTTTGTCACCATGTCTTTTTATGGATCGTGCTTTTGGTCTCAAGTCTAAGAACTGTTTTCCTAGCCCTAGATCCTTTCAGATTTTCTCGTGTGTTTTTTATAAAAGTTTTATAGTTTTACATTGAGGTCCATGATGCATTTTGAGTTAGTTTTTGTAAGGCTTAGGTTGTGGGGTTTTTGTTGTGTTGCCTGTGAATGCCCATTTGTTCCCATACCATTTGTGGAAAAGGCTATCCTTCCTCCATTGAATCACTTTGGCTTCTTTGTCAACAATCACTTGAGAATATTTGGGTCTAGTTCTGGGTTCTCCCCCATCAACTTTTCACCTGATAGGTTTAGCAGCCATTGATCATTTTTAATTTTACTATGCATTGCAAAATGGTTGTAGTTTATCATTCCTTCATTTATTAGCTGGAATGCTTCTGTAAAAGAGATTTTCCTCAACTCTTTGATTGCTCTGAAATACAATTTGCAGGAAAATACAGGATAAATGCTTGCCTTCTTCCTTTCATATTTACCTGTTTGCAGAATGATGACTTGATTCCCTCCATCCTCCAAAGGTAACCAATGAGTTTGTAAGTATCATTATGAACCAATGGATTTTCAACATTATTTATGTGTTTTAATCCATTGCAGTTATTGTTCTTATTGATACTCAAGTCGGGTCACTTTGCCAGTAGGAATCTATTCATATTGACTCCTGAGTCCATTTGACACAAACCCTGTGGTCTTTGATAATTTCCTTGTTTTTAGGCACAAGAAAATCTCCCGGGTTCATCGTAGACATTTCCTGCTCCAGACTTGGAATCAGCCATTTCTCTAAGGACTGATTCCTTTTCATGAGAAATGATAGAGACCACAATCAGGATGTTAACAACCCAGCAGCTCTTAACACTCTTAGTGCTTTTATAAATGTAATTATTTACATATAATTCGCATATATGAAAGGGAAAAATAAATCATCAATTTATATTGATATTTTCAATTCAAATTTAAGATAAGATTTTTGCTGAAATTTCTTGATTTTTATATTTGTATGTCTTCTGGTGAAAAGTCTTGATTCCTAATTAGTAACATAATTACTCATTTGACAGATAAGTATTTTAGGGCTGATTCTTTGGTTTTATAGCTAGGATACCCTGTTGATAAAGTCCTGTGGGAGCAATTATAAGACTGGCTCATTTAGAAACTTTTTTTAAAAAACTGCATTCTTTCCTGTTTTAACTGTAGATTATATTAATTTATATAGATACAGCCCACGCTTGATGGAAAAAATTCTCCAAATGGCTGAAGGTATTGATATTGGGGAGATGCCTTCATATGATCTGATGCTGTCCAAACCTTCCAAAGGTCAAAAACGCCACCTCTCAACATGTGATGGTGAGTATATTTGTTTCTGGAAGGTGGGATTTGAAGAAACCACATGGCTTTTTTTTAATGATATGAATGTGGTGTATGATTTTTAATGGCATTGGTAACATTGGTTCTTACACACGGGTAAGAGTTTAGTTTTTAGTTATGTACAGTTTTTTTGAGGATGCAAAATAGAACTGAAAACTAAGAATACTGAAGTGATGCTATGCAATTTTTGAAGTCTGTGCCATGGAACCTCCCTCTAAATAGAATCTTATACTGTGATCATTTGAGCATCTGAGTAACTAAATCCTCTTGGATGGGTCCTGGATGGACCAGCTTTCTACTGAGCAGTGTTATAGGGAGGAAACTCTAGTGTCTGGTATAGCCTCAACAGAGTTCTTCCATAGCTTTAAATTTGATATTCCCAATAAATCATTAGTTTCCAGATGTTCTAGAAATAAAATATAGCAAACATTCTTTTGTTCAGAATGGGTCAGAACTAAGGTTTTGAAGTTGAAAACCTTTGGAATCTTTTGATAATTCTTTTTCTTTGATTTTTAGTCACAGCTATGTAAAGCACCATCACAGAGTCAATCAGCTCTGATACAAGAGAGAAGGCTTTGTAACTGCCTCTGGTCATCATCTGTGTTGCATTAGAGCCATTTGTTCCATTTGTAATCCTCAAGTGAGCTTTTCAGCGCAGGTGGTGTGAGATTGTACTGGAACAACCTTCCAATCCACTTCACCTTCCAGTCCAGGTGAAGAGTACACTTCACCTGTGCTTTAGCTCATTTGATGCAAAAGCATCTACCAGTCATGTGGTGGTGACCTGCATACTTGATTCAATGTTATATTTTCTATCAGGAGTCTTCCTTTACACATGGAAGGACAGGGAGCATCCCTCCTTATGCTGGAATCTTACATTGATATTTGAGTCCCTTCACCCAAATGACCTGAAATTTTTTTTTTTTTTGAGACAGAGTCTCACTTTGTTGCCCAGGCTAGGGTGAGTGCCGTGGCGTCAGCCTAGCTCACAGCAACCTCAATCTCTTAGGCTCAAGCGATCCTCCTGCCTCAGCCTCCCGAGTAGCTGGGACTACAGGCATGCGCCACCATGCCTGGCTAATTTTTTTTTTTGTATATATATTTTTAGTTTGTCAATTAGTTTCTTTCGATTTTTTTTTTTTAGTAGAGATGGGGTCTCGCTCAGGCTGGTTTTGAACTCCTGACCTCGAGCGATCCGCCCGCCTTGGCCTCCCAGAGTGCTAAGATTACAGGCGTGAGCCACCACGCCCGGCCTTACCTGAAATTTTTATAACGAGAAGTATCTTGTACCAACAATGCAGCTTGCAAATAATATGGTTGGTACTATGTTCCTGCTTGGTTCTTTTGAAATATTCCCATTTTAATGAATTGTAAATTTCACTCATTCTTTAGGTCAAAATCCTCCTAAAAAGCAAGCCGGTTCCAAATACCATGCGAGACCTCGTTTTGAGCCTGTACATTTTGTAGCTAGTAGTTCAAAAGATGAAAGACAGGAAGATCCTTATGGCCCTCAAACAAAAGAGGTAAATGAACAAACACATTTTGCCAGCATGCCAAGAGACATCTACCAAGATTATACTCAAGACTCTTTCAATACACAAGATGGGAATTCTCAGTATTGTGATTCATCAGGATTTATTTTCACAAAAGACCGGCCTGTTACAACCAACATGTATTTTGACAGTGGGAACCCTGCCCCAAGCAGCACATCACAGCAGGCAAACTCTCAGTCACCTCCCGAGCCTTCACCATCACAGACATTTCCTGAGTCAGTGATATCTGAGAAGCAGTATTTTATTGAAAAATTAACAGCGACGATCTGGAAGAACCTTTCTAATCCAGAGATGACTTCTGGATCTGATAAAATTAATTATACATATATGTTAACTCGGTGTATTCAGGCATGTAAGACAAATCCTGAGTATATATACGTTCCTTTAAAAGAAATCCCTCCTGCTGACATTCCCAAAAATAAAAAACTTCTAACAGATGGTTATGCTTGTGAAGTTAGATGCCAGAATATCTACTTAACTACAGGTTATGCTGGCAGCAAGAATGGGTCCAGGGATCGAGCTACTGAGCTAGCTGTAAAACTGTTGCAGAAACGTATTGAAGTTAGAGTTGTCCGGAGAAAATTCAAGCACACATTTGGAGAGGACCTTGTGGTATGTCAGGTTGGCATGCCTCTGTATGAATTTCCTCCAGCTCTGAAACCGCCAGAAGACCTGGCGGTGCTGGGTAAAGATGCTTCTGGGCAGCCAATTTTTAATGCTTCTGCCAAACACTGGACCAATTTTGTCATCACAGAAAATGCAAACGATGCAATTGGTATCCTTAACAATTCTGCCTCATTCAACAAAATGTCAGTAGAATACAAATACGAGATGATGCCAAATCGCACGTGGCGTTGTCGAGTGTTTTTGCAAGATCACTGCTTAGCTGAAGGTTATGGAACCAAGAAAACAAGTAAACATGCAGCTGCTGACGAGGCTTTGAAAATTCTTCAGAAAACACAACCCACTTACCCATCTGTCAAAAGTTCACAGTGCCATACAGGCTCTTCACCCAGAGGATCTGGAAAGAAGAAAGATATAAAGGATCTTGTAGTTTACGAGAATTCTTCAAATCCTGTGTGCACACTGAACGACACAGCTCAGTTTAACCGAATGACAGTTGAATATGTCTATGAAAGGATGACAGGCCTCCGCTGGAAATGCAAGGTGATTCTAGAGAGTGAAGTAATTGCAGAAGCAGTTGGGGTGAAGAAAACTGTCAAATACGAAGCTGCTGGGGAAGCTGTGAAAACCCTCAAAAAGACCCAGCCAACTGTCATTAACAACTTGAAGAAAGGGACTGTTGAAGATGTGATTTCAAGAAATGAAATTCAGGGTCGCTCGGCAGCAGAAGCTTACAAACAACAAATCAAAGAAGATAACATAGGAAATCAGCTGCTGAGAAAGATGGGTTGGACTGGTGGTGGGTTAGGGAAATCTGGCGAGGGCATACGGGAGCCCATCTCAGTCAAAGAGCAGCATAAGCGTGAAGGGCTTGGTCTGGATGTGGAGAGGGTAAATAAAATTGCCAAGAGAGATATTGAACAGATCATCAGAAACTATGCGCGCTCTGAGAGCCACACAGATTTGACTTTCTCTAGAGAGCTGACTAATGATGAACGGAAGCAAATACATCAGATTGCCCAGAAGTATGGTCTTAAGAGTAAGTCTCATGGGGTGGGCCATGATAGGTACCTGGTGGTAGGTAGAAAAAGACGGAAGGAAGACCTATTAGATCAGCTCAAACAGGAAGGCCAAGTGGGGCATTATGAGCTTGTCATGCCTCAAGCAAATTGAGAGCTTAGTAATTTATTTTGTAAATGCCTAATGAGGCAGATTTATAAATTAAATGCTACATGTTCTGGTTGCAGAGTATATTCATTCTTAAGATGTCTCACCTTGTTCATTTCATATAGCGCTTTGTTAGATATTGGAAACTATTTTGTCCACTTGTATTAGCTTAATCCAGCAGATGATATTGTGCAGTTACTGTTTGTGTCTTTGATATTGCTGTGTCCCTCAGATTTTAGTAGTTTGTACAAGCAAGAACACATAGCCAAATGGGATTTCACCCCAAGGAAGAAATTCTCATTTTAAAGGGCATAGCACAGCAATCTGCAACAATATGTAAAGTTGATATTGACTGCAGTAAAACTCCAGTCTTAATTCCAAACTTAACTGAAAATGTCACATCATTTTGTATTATCTATTTTCATCTTTGTGTGAAGCCAGTTATAGAATGTTTAACAGTAAAATGTGCTGTATATGTAAATGTCCTTATCAACTAAATGATGTAAAACTTTCTTAAGTAATTTTAATGTTCATTTATTTATAACTTCTACCATGTGATTTCCAGAATATTGGAATTGATTTACTGTATCTTGTGATATGTAAATTTTAACAAATTCTAGTCTTCATGCTGAGAGAGCACTACTTGAGAGAGCAGTTGAAAAGTTTCAAAAACTTTGATTCAGTCTGAAGAAAGGAAGCTTGAACTGTTTGTTCTTGGTGCCTTGCAGAGAGACTCACAGCAACTCTCCATTATAGCTTTCACATGGTTTGGGTGTGCAGCACATCCAAGGCAACCACAGCTGTGGTAGAGCTTGGTAAAAGACTGAAGATACATTGGTGCTTTGATGAAAAGGTCAGTTGGCTGGTCCCTCTCTCAAAAAGCTTATTAAGCCTGAAAAGCCAACTTTGTAACATATTTAAAAACTGCTATTTTCGCTTATTTCTGGAATGTAAAAAGAAAATGTATAAAAAAGAATTAGTGTATGCTTCCAGAATAAAAAGGAGCCAAAGTTGATCAAAAAGTGGTGTGCTTATTTCTGGGCAGCAGCCTAGTAGCGACACTTTGGGTCTTTGGAAAAGGAGAGTGGTGTTTGCACAAAATATTTCAATACCAGAGCACATGTGGATAAACACAATGATTTTATAGAGAAGAACAGATAGGAATCACTTATCCATCATGGTTTTTTTTTCCTATGGACCAACATGCTGGCTTTAGCCAAATCTTTGGCTGTTCATTTTTATGTGATTTTGGTTTTTTATGTCAAATAAATCAAGTATAACCTCACGTATAACAGCACAGATGAATATTAATATTGATGGTTAAACACCTCCAATGGGATGATGTTCAGGAGAATTAGGTTATAGTGTCTTAAAACATTTAGCACCATACTTGACATGTAATTGGCCCATAATAAACGGTAATTTCCTTTCCCCTGTTTTTTTCTATTTTACAATTAAGCTGTCCACCATAGTTAAATGAATATTTTTAAAATGTTAAAGGATTAATCTCTACTCCTGGATCTCTGAAACTTGTAGTCACCTACAGTGACTGACACAGTGTGTGATAATTTCCTTTCCATTAACCATCTTTATACAGCATGGTGTAGCCTTTCCTAATGTTGGTAGAAAGAGAAATGAGGTGTGCATTTTATTTTGGCACTTAATATTTTAACAATGGCAAAATGAACTAAGCTAAAATCTTTATAGATTTTATGGGACTACAATTTCTTTTTTTAATTTTTAAATTACTTTTTTATTTATTTTTTTACACCCTTAAAGGTTTTTAATACGATTTCTTATTACCTGCAACATTCATGCCAACCTTGAGAAGCTATGGTTCATTTAGTGAGTTAGAAAAACCTGTCTTCAGTTCTCTGAGTAAGAGTGGCTTTGGGGATTAAGGGATGTGAAAACTTGATTCATGTCTGTGTACATTTCTTTCTTCCCCACACCCAGTGATTTTTTCTGGAAGGAAAAAGTAGGGAAATGTGGCATATAAATCTGATTTATTTAGGTGAGTCCAACAGAATATTAAGGTAGTTATGGTAAGGAAAGCTCACAAAATATTGGGCCAAGTATATACAAATTTGGTTCCTGGATTTAAGGGTCCAAATTCCCTAATCTCTTAGATCAGTTTTGGTACTGATGCAGAATTAGAGTGAAATCACTTAACTCTGCTTGATGATGAAATAATCACGAGAAAGGGGGTTGGCAAGAATGACCTGATGGCAACCTTGCTGTTGTTCCATTTTGTCCTCTTAGTTGGTTCCTGTATTTTTCTTTCTTTGAAATAGCAATTGTTTAAAACCCATTAACCTTGCTATAAAACCTGCCCAGGTATGTGAGCAATTTCAAGTTTTATTTGGATTAAATATGTTATACTGAGGAACTAACGCTTTCAATTTTATATATAGCATTGAGTCTCACAGATCTACTTCTTGGATTTTTTTCTTCCCCTTTGATTACAAAATAAATGGAAATATCATGCATTGTTGGGTTTCTTTTTTTTTTTTTTTTTTTTTTTGAGACAGAGTCTCACTTTTGTTGCCCAGGCTAGAGTGAGTGCCGTGGCGTCAGCCTAGCTCACAGCAACCTCAAACTCCTGGGCTCAAGTGATCCTCCTGCCTCAGCCTCCCGAGTAGCTGGGACTACAGGCATGCACCACCATGCCTGGCTAATTTTTTGTATATATACTTTTAGTTGGTCAATTAATTTCTTTCTATTTTTAGTAGAGATGGGGTCTCACTCAGGCTGCTTTCGAACTCCCGACCTTGAGCAATCCGCCTGCCTCGGCCTCCCAGAGTGCTAGGATTACAGGCGTGAGCCACCGCGCCCGGCCGGGTTTCTTTTTTTAGTATTATACAATGCATTCTCTTTGCTATGAGTAACCCCTGAAGCTGGAGATGGGTCCTAAATAAAGGACTCTAATTACAACTTTGATTCTTCATCATACCCCCCTCTCCACATCAGCAGGTGCAGAATTGAAAACTCCAGTTCAAATGTGACTGCCATTTGGAAAGGGACCTTGCAAATCTGTTTTAGTTAACTTTGTTATAATTATTACGTGCAGGCAGCTTGTGATGTTTGTTAAGAATTGTAAAAGGGGGAAAAGGCAATTAGCATTAAACTTTCAAATGAATGGCTTGTGGTTCCTTTGACTATGGATATATGTTTTGGGAGTTCAGCTTGTTGGCTCTGTTGTAAGGTTTTAAAAGGATTAGCCCATGAAAGAGATTGGGAATAGTGTTTCTCAGGAGGTGTACAAAAGTAAAAGTTATTAAATCTGTCCATTCCTAGTGTCACCTTAAATTTTGGGGGGTATAATTAATAGTGGCAATATTTAAGATGCCCAGCCATATCAGGATGAAAAAATTAAGACTAATCGAACAAGTAAAAACCAATTTAATGTTCTCCTTTGAGGCAGAAATGGACTTGAGGGAAAATATTAAGCACATGTAAGGACATTGCTGCTAGGTGAAACAATTCGATTAATGTGGTAATTAGTGTAGATCCAGCTCCCCCAAATTGAGGCCTAAGTACCATATCTTGAAGGATGAGTGGGGTACATGCATCATAAGGACATAATTTCACTTAGCAAACACCACCCAAACAAGTACTAAGGGGTGATAGTTTTTACAAAGTTATTGTCCTTTGTCTCTTCAAAGATGAGTTGCTCCTCAGAAGAAATCAGAGTTTTTTAAACAAGATGATTGAGGATACCTATACTCCCAAACTTTATGTAGGATTCAAAACATCATTTTATAATAGTTTGGTGTAGTTTGTTTTTAAGCTAGTGCTTTTAAAGATGTGGAATGTCAAGATTAAGTTAGAGCTTGGTCTCTGAGGTTGCTGGTAAATACCCAGGTTTTTCTCCTCCCCTCTTGTCACAATTTTATTCTCTTGACTTACCATAATGTATACTAAAGTAGCTTTCTTTAATATTGTTGAAATGTTAAAAAAGCATTACCACTTAGGACTGAAAAGAAAAAAGGTTCTCTACAACAGTATCTACTGTCTTCTCTTTTCTACTCCCAGAATGAGTATTTTTGCTTTTACCATAATGTTCAAGGGGGAAATGAGTAGATATCATATCCCCCAAAACTTTAAAGTTTATACTGAACTAAAATATAATTATACTTTGACTATGAAATTTTAAGGTTATTTTTATTTACAAGTTTTGAAAAATGTACATTTTTTACATGGGTTACTTGTGCAAAGTTAGAGTTGGAAGAGTGATAAATGCATAAAAGGTGACAATAGAACATTAGACATTTACAAGCCTTGTCCCACACTGCTACTTAAAGGTATTATATATTTAAAAGTATAAATATCCAAAGAAAGATTCCAGACATCGGCTTTAAGGTTCTCATAACGCTGAAAGAGAAAAAACTAAAGCATGCAGCAGTAACTCAGGATTTGAGTGGAAAATAGTTTGTCACAAATATGCTCCCTTCCTTAAATTAATCAAAAATTTTAAAAAAAGATTGAGGATTATTAAGTTTGTTCATCTAGGGCAGCACTGCTCCTTTAAAAAGATTAAAGGATCTCCAACTTTCCCTAGCTCAAAAACTGATGATTGTTTCCATTTCTCTGCTCCTACACCTCTTTAAAAAAAGCAAAAACCCAGAACACAAGTATTGACACAGCACAGGTGTGTCCAGTCAGTATCTCCCAAGGAGAGAATGTGTCAGTTACTACAATTGCTGTACTCCTTTGGCTGAGTCCTTCAACATTCTCCTGACTACCAGTAAATACCATCTTGTAATTCATATTGCTTAAATCTTAGCATTGTAAGATTTTTAGTCTCCATTCCTCTTTCAAAATTGATGTTTACATGGATTTATTTCTGTTTTCTACAGGCCATATTATAAAGACATTCACTCCTAAATCCAACACAAGTGAAGGACCAGCCAGGATGAAACACTTCAGCAATCATTTTGTTAAAAATAACATCCTGGTCATCAAGCTATGCATAAGCACCACTTGTATAACATCATTTTAAAAGCTTAGTGTAAAGCACAGTAACAAAACTGCCCTAAGACTGACTGTAGATGAGATACAACAGAAAAGGAATTAAGCATTAGTAATTTTTGCAAGTAACCCAGGTACAGTACATTTGATTTCATAGAGGGTGTTTTCTGATGTTCAAGGAGAAGGTAGAACGGGCAGGAAAAGCTTGGCAAGGGAAGATGGAAACAGCACAACAGCTATTTTGCTTTTAATAAAGTCAATGTAATGACACTGAAGAATAGGAAGGTGACAAACACATCAATATATATTTTTTCTGATAGGCAGCCTCTTTTGCTGCACCCAGGGTCAACAATCACGCCAGCTCTGTTCTACTATTGCAGAAACACGCTTTTCATATTCCCGCTTGTTCTCTTGGTACAGCTGAGCAGCCTGGCTGTTTGCTGGACTATTGGGATTGGGTTCATCCAATAGAGACTAGAGAGACAATTTGTAAAATGTCAGTTCCTTAATGCAAAAAAATATATGTTCAGAACAAACAACTATCTTATAAGGTAATGACATTCAATTGAATTGTCCAAAGTAACAGCTATATTTGTTGTCTTTAGCATACAAACTTAGTTACATTAATGTGCTAGTAGCTGGGCAAATATATATATATATATTTTTTTTTTTTTCTGGTGATTTGGGTCTTAATGGTCTACATTTTATCTATAAAACCAATAAGCTTTGGCCCAAAATTAAAAAGTCTATTATGACCTTCAAAAACAATTCAATTGCTAATATAAACATATTAAAAGTCATCACATTAAAGAAAATTTCACCTGTATAGATGTTAAAATGGAAGACACATCATAAGTTGGACTCCAACGATTCTGAAGTATATCCAGACATATACTACCATCTGCATAGACTATAGAAGTAGGTATGTTAAACATAACAAGATCACTAAGGTTTTAACATTATAGTCAAAACAAAATTTGTCAAGGATACTTTACTTTTTAATTTAAAGATTCTTAGGCTGCTTCCCAGTTAACTGCCTAAAAAAAGATGAGTCACTATCATCACTAGTGAAATAATCAGGATGATGAGAGAATGTCAAATGTGATCCATATAAAACTGGAAGATACTTAGAGCTCATTCTTCTAAAAAGGCTATCCTATTATCTGGGAAATCATACACATTTTCTAACTGGGTCTCTAGCTATCCACAGACCTGTGGGAAATTCATCCCACCAAATTTGTAAACTGTACCTCCTATCTGAAATAATAAAAGATAGCTCAGAGTTCACAAGGTTTAATTTTGGCATAAAGATAAAAATATCTAATACCCTGAAAAATACTTCATTGACCTGAATAAAAAGTAAGCTGTTCCAGGCTTACTACTATTTTAAAAAATAGCCAAATGGTAAGTAAGAATCACCTGTGGTGCTTTTCTAATATGCTATATGCCCAGCCTTCAACAACAGAATAATATTCAGTAGTTCTGTAATGGGGCCAGGGCATCTGTATTAACTGTTCCATAGTAATTCTGATATGCATCCAGAGTTGAAAACTACTGTTTTAAATGCTAGTGAAAATAATTACAACAAAAGACCACCCCAATCTGGCCTAGCATTAAAAGAAAACCTCAAGAGTATCCTCATTTTTGTTTAATAAGTAAATGACGCAGATCATCAAAATCAGGAGGCTCTTAGACTCCAAACAAAGGGAAAGTACCTTCACTGCTTCAGTTCTAGGACTATAGATCAAGATGGCAATAGACCACCATGTTTTCAGGAAGCAGCAAGCTGCCTAAACAAGTACCCAGGCACTACAGACAAGAAAACAGAAATGTGGAATACTCCATAATAAACATTGTAATAGTTTGAAATATTGTACTAAAAGTGATACTTGCCATTTGGATGAAACATCTTAGAAACAAATCTAACTGTAGGTGGTTTATTCGGATATTCTTCAGTGAATTCTATTGTAAGCTTAAATGTTCCTGTAGTTAGAAAAGAAATGTTTAAGAAAATGTATTTATCACTTTGTTCAGTAGTACTTTGTTTTTAATGCTACATGGGTTTTTTCAAGTATTAAATAATACAAAGATACAGGGTAGAGAGGAAAGAGACACCAGGTAAGAAACATATCTCTAGGAATTGCTCTAAGAACTATTTAAAGGTGATTCATATTTTTGTTTTGCCATTATTGTCCCCTGAACTTAAAGACAGCCATTATAAACGCAACATTACTGTCTGCAGGGTAACTTTAGCCACTGTACATTTCGAAAACATCCTTAAAATAAAATGACAAGAAACTCAGCCTTAAATTTGGCCTTCTTCCTTGAGAAGACCAAAAGACCTCAAAGGCCTATTTTAGTCAGCTACCATCTTAAACTCTCCAGTGATTTTAAATGGACTAGAAGAAATGAAAGCACAAAGGTTCAAAAACTAATGCTGGAAATACAAATCCATAATCAAGTTATTTTTAATATAGAAGAGAATAAGTATAAAAGTGTTAACTGGTTCCTTTTCATATAATAGCAACTCTATGATGAAAAGTTAATTGAACTTAAGCCAGAAAAAACTTCATAGTGCCTCTCAAAAACCCTTAAGTATGACTCATAAAGTACTTTACTATAAAATCAACTCAGTTATTCACACTTATGGAGAGAACTGATGGCAGAAATAAGTTTAAAATCACATTTGGTTGCATTCATGTCTCCAGCAAATTTATCTTTTTAAAGATGTTTGTTTGTGCTACTGGTGAAATGAAATTATTTTTCTTGAATATGTGTCAACCTAAGGTAGCAGGAGGCCCTAAAGCATACCAGATTATAGACTAATTTATAAGGCATAGACAAAGTGGATCTTCCTTAAAAACTCTAGGATGTTGTGATTTAGGGAGATTCAAAATGTTATTTTATACAACCTATTGCAAATCTCTGGAAATAGAAAAGAAAAAAAAATGTTATTTTAAATTGTGTTTGTTAAATAAATTGAAGAAAACAACTGGGCAATGTTTTTTCCTGACTGAAATCTCTTTAAATTTAAAGGAATCAGTTACTATCTGGGATAAGATGATGCGTGGTCCACTCCATTTAATAATTTATTCTAATATAATAGACCATAGTTGAGATAGAGTATAATTATTACTAGTTTCTCCAGAGTTAGCAATCTATTTCCTTTTTGTTCCCACTAATAAGTTTATCACTGCTTAAGAAAAAAAAGAGTGCTGCGATCATTCTACTGCTAGATCTGTGACGTAACAATACTAAAATGTTTGTTTCCTACTAGCAAGCTCATAGGAAACAATTTGCTAACAAAGTTGCCCTTGATATGAATGTGTCCCAAAGTTTCAGAATAATTTAAAATGCAACATATAGAGACATGTTATGTTCTTCAGACCATTGTTACTCCCTAAAGTACTTTCTTTTGAAAGCCAGATACTATGTATTATAACTAAGGAAAGAAAGTTAAATCTTCTGGAACAGACAGACATACTACAGTTCCCTCAGAACATACTCCACCTTTATCACCACCTGGTCATAAATCGTCCTCTTTTTGAGAAAGTATAGTTCTTCCTTTTTGGTATTAATGACATTATAATATGCAAGAAAAAGTGGGAATGTGTTAGAGAGTTCAAAGCTTTGAGCTTCCTTATGTATCCCAAGTGTAAATACACTCAAATCAATGTTAAAATCTGATTAAATTATAGGTAAACGATTTATCATCAAGGCATTGCTCTAAAACTGGGCCAATTTAATAGCACACGGAGATCTCAGCTATCTTAAAACCATCATTAAATATGATATCTAAAGGTTGTATGAGAGGCGAAAAAAAAGAAAAAAAGGTTGTAAAGCAATACATAGGGAAGGCATAAGCAAAACAGCAGAGCACAGTGGGTAAGAGCATGAGCTTTGCAGTCAGGTCTAGGCTCAACTCCTCATTTTGCTACTTGCTATCTGTGAAACCTTGGGGAAGGTGCTCAACTTGACTAAAACCTCAAGTTCCTCATGATTAAAATAGTACCCACCATACAGCAGCACTGTTGTGAGATTTAAATGAGGGAAATATGCATAGTGTCACAAAGTAAGTGTGCCATAAATATGAGCAATTATTTTAGCTATAAGTATAAAGTTTCACATCTCTAGACACAGCTAAAGGAGGCAAAAACCAAAAATCCAAACTTCACTATCAGTAAGAAATACACAATTCAGATATTAAATAGTATTTTCCTTCCAGCCTACATCAAATACAGTTAAATGCAAATTGAGTACCTATGTTGGTGGTTTACAAATTCCTTGACTTGAGCTTTCTGCCTAATGCTTGCCCAGAAGTTACCTAGCTACCAAAGAAGTTAATCAAAAGTCTTTTAAAACAGCTCATTTAATATCTTCAGGTGAAGCAACTTGTTTGTGTCTACTTGAGTATAAATTAAGACTTACATAAATCTTATTTAAGGTACACATTAAAAAGAGGATATTTTTTACTTTTAGCTACATTAAACAATCAAAACCTCTTTAGTACAACCAACCCTCAATGTAATTTCTGAGATCTAAAACAAATGTTAAGGAAATTAAAAATCTTAGAATTAGCATTATGCAATTTGACACTAGAGCTTACCTTCTGAATATTTAGAAGGCTAAGCTATAAAGTAACTGAAAATTTAAGCCTCACCATTGTTGTACACAATGTATACTGATTTTGTTCATCTTCCTGAGGTGGCCAAAACATTTTAAGGAAAGTATCAATTAATCTCTGTATACAAAGAGACCAGGGAAATTATGTAAATGTGTTAAATGGCTGATATATGGCAATAAGGAGTGATATGGTTGAACTAACTAGATAGTGTATGTTCTGCCTATAGGCATTCACAAATTCAAGACCAACTTGGGCAACATAGAGAGACCCTATCTCTTTAAAAAAAAACAATAAATTTTTTGATAACTGAAAATCTGTTTACCCAAAACTCTTCAGCATAAGATATCTTTACCTTAAGAACACCCTTAGTGGACTTTAGGAGATTCATTTTTAAAAAGAAAATATTTATAACCAAATTCTAAAGGATACATCTATTATGAAAAGGGCATACTAGTACCTTACTATTACCATTAATTTTTAGATAACATGATGAAGAATATTATATTCCATAACCTTTGTAATCAGCATATATACCAATATATTTTGATGATGAAGTATTTCCTCCTAGTGTTTTGGTAGTATAAGCCCTTGAGAACATACTCCTCTTGCTTCAAGTGTGTGAAGTGAAATCAAAATGCCCTTAAGAGTTCTTTTCCTTAAGATTTCATCTCTTTAGCTGGAGACTGGTTGTCTCAGAAACTTTCACCACAAATGGTTTAACAAGGAAGAAGCAAAAGTAGTTTGGGGGCTCTCAATTTATATAATACATTGTAAACAGGAAAATTAACTATGTCATTTAACCCTAAACAGTCTTTTCCCTAACTGGAAGTTCTCCAAATGTAAATAAGGGGTATTCAAAAATGGTCAAAAGTATTTTTTGTAGCCACAGTGTTCTAGACATCTGACGAAGCATCCATGGGTAGCAGACTGTTCAACAGAATGAATCACAAAAGGGTACTGTCATTTAGTCTAATTCAGTAATGCCTGGATGGAGATACATACCATCAAAAGCAGAGCTAGTAATGTTAAAGGAGACAGTCCAGATAAATAATGGATTCCATAAGTACCTTTTCAATTCATACCACTTAAAACATGAGAAGCACCCTTGAAATATTTAAGTAGCCAATCCCTAGCAAAGCAATGTACTATTAATAAAGCTGTGCCCAGCATAAAGCAGTTGGAGTAAAATGAGGGAAAAAGAAGCCAATGAAAACAAAACATACTAGAGCTAAAGCAAATACACAGTTAATCTGCACATAAAGCTTAGGTATAAAAAAACTAGCACCAATCTAGCAGAGGAAAATTAAGTCTAGCTAGCCCTTGCTACAGATCAGTTCAAATGATTAACTGCACCAAAGTAGTATGTCCTCAGAATCATTCTCTCCTGCTGCCATTTCTTTTTATTGCAGCCATGAAGAGCAATGACATTTACCTGGGGGTGAAGGTAGAAAGGAAACTAAAATATTCAGGTGACTGTCCAGTTTCCTAGGCAAATATGAGTATTTGAAACAAATTATAGACTTATTTGATAGTGACTTACCTCACAACATTTTGAGGACTGGTAGCATCAAAAAGGATTCCAACTTGGCAACATATGTATTAAGTAGTTTGCAGAAATGTTTTTGCTCCCACCTTCAAACTGAGGGGGGTTTGTATGTGTGTGTGTGCATGTATAAAATTCTATGTATGACTGAGGGAAGATATAACATTAAGAAAAAAGTAACAGAAAGATCCTTTTCTTTTTTTAAATGCTTCAAATATTAAGGAATTTCATGACTTGAAATACTTTTAATCATCTTCAAAATGTATTAAACTTTCAAAAAACAATTAACTAAACACATACATACATACACAAAACTGAGTGCATGTAAAACTATCAATGTCAATTTCCTGCTTGTGATATGGTAGTATAGTCATTCAAGATATTACCAAATGGGTGGGGGGAGGACTGGGTGAAGGGTATACAAGTCTGTCTGTATTATTTCTTGCAATTGCACATGAATCTATAATTATCTAAAAACAGTTTTTAAAAAGCAACACGTTTTTAAAAATTAATCCTAAATCAATTAAAAATGATATACCTATTGGTACATTTAGTACCTTCAAGTAAGTTGGACACTGGTCAAGAGGGTACCTTAAGGCTAACCTCAATTCTGAAGCTGCTCTGAGATTACTGGTCATAAAGTCTTGATGAAAGCATACACTTTAAATTCATTTAAAATAAGAAACAACATTATACTCCAATGAAACATTTAAGACCATGTAAGGCTAACAGGCATTCAATATCAGATTGTAGAATGTCAGATAGTTGTGTGCAAGGGATACTTGCATCCATTCAACATCCAACAAATACATATTAAGCAGCTACTGTTTCTACCCTTGCAGTAGAATTCTGAACCAGATGGTTTCTGGGGTCTCTGCTGACTGTCAGCAACTGGTTGGGCTTATACTAAATCAGTATCTTGAAGGGGGGTGGCTGAATTTAGGAGAATAGCAGCCCAAACCTCAAAAATCCTTAACACCAGTGCTATGGTTGCTCCTTTTAAAAAGTGCCTGCCTTACCCAGATTTTTTTTTTAAAAAGGGGAAAGCAAAAAAAAAAGGTGTGGTTCTAGACAAGTGGACAATATCCAGAACAACTTGCCACACACTGGATTGCACTCAACCCTTTAGTAGGCAGAGGCTATAGGCAGAAGCAGGTTACTAAGTAGGAGACACTTCAAAGATAACTGGGAACCCTTTACCCTGATGATCAGGCTCCTTAAAGGTGGTAAAGAAACTCTCTCTTACCATCCTCAAACGGGGTCCCTTCAGGCCTGCAACACAGAGGAAAATAGTCAGTTCCCGCTTAAAGGGCTCCCTTCTCCCCAGTTCATTTTAGGAGACAGCTAGTCCAAGCTATGCCATCTCCACCTCTGGTCAACCACTGTTGCCGGAATCGGAAAGCCACTACCAATAGATGTTTTGGGCTCAGAAACACAGAGCAGGCCGCCGCGCCTAACCGCCACCACTCCCCGCCCCGCCCCCCTAGCACCCCAAACGGTTCCCCTGGCAGCGGGAACTGAGCTAATCGAGGCACAGGCTCCGGGGAGGTGCCTAGGCCCAGCCAGACCCAAACATGTTCCCTTTCACCCTCTGCCTTCCCAAGCGGCCCGGCCCGGAGGACACACTGAGCCGGCTCGTGTCCCCCATCTCTAGCCACCGCCTGGAACGCAGACTCACCCGAAAATGACCGCGTTCCAAACCATTATGTTGTTCTCGGACGGAGCCCCGCTGACTCCGGCTGGAGGATCCTCCTGCAACCTTCAGAGAGATACACAGGGGTCCCCCCAGTCCGGCACTCGTGTCCGCTCCCGGCTGCCCACACCCCACCCTACCCGGGCAGCCTCGGGACCCGCCCTGTGCCCCGGCTGGCAGCCCCCGGCCTCAGCGGTCCATGTCGCTTTACCTCTTGAAGTCCCGCATGAGGCGCCGCCGAGCCGGGGTGGACATATCTCTAGCGGGGTCAGGGGTGGGGCATACACCGGGGTCTCGGGTTCCTGTGGCGGATAAGGAGGCCGAGGAGGCTGAAGAAGCCGAAGAAGGTGAGGAGGAAGCACCAAGAGGAACAGCACTGCCTCTCCGAAGTCGAGGGTCGGTCTGGCGCCGGCTAAGCACCACCCCGGAGTAGACGGGGGCCGAACCAACCTGAAAGGAAAGAGGGGGGTGGAACGCGAACGCCGGACAGGCTGTACCAAGACGGGGCGGGGGGGGGACGAAAGTTGCTTATGTCATTAAACCCCAGCAGCAGGCTGGGAGTGGTGCCGCGCTGCTCCGGGGGTGACAGGCGAGCCACGGGGCAAACGAAAGCCTACGGTTCCCGAGGGTTCAGTGGAGGAACGGGGTCCAGATTCTAAGACAAACCCTGGGAAGTTTTCTGCTTTGTTTCTTTTTAGTTTTTTTTTTTTTTTCCTCCTTGCTTTTTTTTCTTTCGGTTTTTCTTTTGAGACCAGATCATGTATTAAAGCCCGCACTATGGCAGGGGACAGGAGAGGGCTGGCGGGGTGGGGGTGGGGGAGAAGTTTGGAAGCCTCACGCTTGGGGAAGGAGGAGTGGGCGGAGGCAAAACCGGTTCTCCAAAAGCGGGAACTCTAGGGCACACACCCCTGCGGACAGAGGAGACTGGGGAGGGGGAGGGGGGCGACTGGTTAAAATCACTGAAAATCAAAGGAATAAATGGGACTTTACTATGAAACGGGGCTGTGAGTCCCTTTTCTATGGGATGAATGTGCAGGATTCAGATCCCAACATTTAGGCCAATGATCTCCCGAAACCAGAATAAAATGGTGTTTGTGTGCCCTGGGGTAGGGAATGAATGCCTAAGGCAAACAAAATAAGGTTGTTTGTTTGTTTGTAAAGCTCTGGGCACTCACAATTTGGCTCTGGAACCACATTTCCCCTTGGCAGTTCAACAAGCCAAGTGGCTACTATATGTTCAGAAGAGTCCAAGGTATGAGAATATCCGACTGCAGAGAATTGGAAGGGCAGTGGGTCTGAAGTACAAGTAACGGTAAGATGCACGTGGAAAAACTGCAGGTTGCAGGGAAGAGTCACAGTTAGTACGAGGACCTGCAAAAGCAATAACAGTTTTAAAGCAGAAATTTTTAAAGGTCAACCTAAAATAACTTAGAAGGTAGGCAAAATACACACTTAAGATTTATTGAAAATGTGAGAAAGGTAGGTTTGGGTTAAGTCGTGAAGAGTTTTAAATGCCAAGCTAATGGATTCCTTGAAAGGTGGTTTAGCAGGAAAGTGACATCATTAGAGCTGTGCTAATCAGAGATTGGTCCCAAGAGAGGAGCTAGAGAGACTCTTGCAGTATTCTAGGTGTGAGATACTGAACCAGGCAGTGACAATAAAGGAGAGGAGGGGGTGAATGGAGAGGACTTGGCAACAGATTGAATGTGGGGGACAAGATTGAGGGAAGGAGTCAACAATGGCTGAAGCTCTAAACCCCAAGATAAAGGGGGATTGGAAGGTGCCATTAACAGAATTAGGGACTAGAGGGAGAGGGACAAATTTGGGAAAGGAAATTTTGGGTGGGACTTACTGAGTTCATGGGACTTGTGAGACATCCACGTGAAGATGTCCAGAAGATATCAGATGTGCAGGGATTTGTTTCTAACATGGGAGGCAGGAGGCACTTGGCATGGTAGTGATTCTAGTTGCTGCTTAACAACAGGCTCCTTCATGGCAAAGGATTTATATCTCGCATTAACTCCAACATATTAATTAAGGCAAGTCTCCCTAATAGCATCACATTATGGCTGTGGTGCAAAGAGGGTACAAAATTTTTTTAAAAAATCCTTTTCCTCTCACCAAAGTACTTACAGTCTACTGACACACACATATGAAATCAACAAAAGCAAGATCTATAAAAACAAGCTCATCAGTTTTCTATCACTGCTTAGCAAATTACCACAAGTTCTTGGCCAAGTCCAGTTCCTTGCAATTATAAGACTGAGGTCCCTATTTCCTTGCTAGCTGCCAACTGGGGACCTTACTCAGCTCCCAAAGGTCACCCATTTCCTTGCCACATAATTTACTTCATATTCAAAGTCAGCAACAGAGAATTTCTCTTGCATAAAATCCCTCTCACTCTCTGAATCTCTTTTTTTTTTTTTTTTTTTTTTTCAGGAAGAGCACGGTCTACTTTAAAGGCTTGTCTGATTAGGTCAGGTTCGCCCTGGATAATCTCCCTCTCTTAAAATCATCTAATTTGGAACCTTAATTACATCTGCTAAATTTCTTCACAGCAGAACCTACACTAGGGTTTGATTTAATAGCTGGGAGAAAGTGTGTATGTACACCAGGGGCCAGGAATCTTAGGGGAGAATGGCATCTAAGAATTCTGCCTACCATAGCAACAAAAGGATACATAGTACAGGTTGAGTGCCATTACCCAAAAGTTGGTCCCTAATCCAAAATGTTTGGGACCTTCAGCTTTATTAACTAGTAAAAAATTTTAGAAAAACCAAAATGCTTGGGACCAGAACTGTTTTGGGTTTCAGGGTTTGTTTTTTTTTTTTTTTTCAGATTTTGGAATATTTGCATTATATGTCCTTTAAGCATAATGTCATCACTCACAAAGTTTACCATTTTGGAGCATTTTGGAATTGGGATTTTCAGATTTGGAATTCTCGACCTGTAGAAGTACATGAATCGACAAACACTGAGGTTGGCTGGGCTTGGAGGCTCACACCTGTAACCTAGCACTCTGGGAAACTGAAGTGGGAGGATTGCTTGAGTTCAGGAGTTCCAGACTAGCCTGAGCAAGAGTGAGACCCCCATCTAAGTTAAAAAAAAAAAAAAACACTGAAGGTTTGTCCGGCAAATGAATCATCATTCTGACAGGGTCAAGATAAGTTTCCTGAAATGAATCTATTTCAATTTTGTTTCAAAAGAGATGAAAGCAGGGCTTGAGAGAGAAGAAAGAAGTCAAGCAGTTTATATGAGGGCGATGGCACAGACAAAGGCATGGAGTTAAACCATATTCTGGGAATAGTGGGCAGATTAGCTTGGCTAATGAAGAGGTTCTTTGCTGAGGAATGATGAGACTTCAGGTTGGAAAAGTGAGGGTGATGGAATTGAATTAAATGCCCTTAAATGCAAGGATGAGGAATTTAGGCTTGATAGGCAGCTTTTATAGGTGTAGAGCATGAGAGAGATGTATTGAAAATATCCTCTTGAGAAGCAGCATGTACTGCACTGGAGAGTATGAAAGGGACGGGGAAGCTCCTGCTACTGGATATAAATGTCTGAAATTCAGGCTGGGCGCAGTGGCTCATGTCTATGATCCCAGCACTTTGGGAGGCCAAGGTGGGAGGATAACTTAAGACCAGGAGTTTGAGACCAGCCTGGGCAACATATCAAGACGCTGTTGCTACAAAAAAAAAATTATTAATTAAAAAATTAACTGGGCATGATGGCACACACCTGTAGTCCCAGCTACTAGGGAGGCTGAGGTAGGGGGATCCCTTGAGCCCAGGAGTTCAAGGTTACAGTAAAGTATGATTGCACCAGTGCACTCCAGCCTGAGCAACAGACCAAGAGACCCTGTCTCTTAAAAAAAAAAAAAAGTCTGAGATTCATGGAAGGATATAGATCTATCTGAGTTTGTTGCAGGCGTCTCTGTTTTTTGAAACCCCTTTTCTCTTCCTTCTTTGGACTACATAATCAAGAAATCTCAGGAGCATGAACAAAAGCGGGTTGGAAGCCCTGTGGCACCTCTATGGGAATAGCATTCGCTGACTGCAGAATGGAACTGCATTGCAGGAACACTGTGCCCCCACATTTCTCATCAGAAGCAGCGTTGTCATAGCAAGCAGCAATACAGAAGATTGTTTTCCAGCACAGATGATTATCAGGCTAGAATATACTAACTATAGCACAGTTTGGCCAAGCATTTCTTCCACCCTCTTCACACCTTGACATCTTGAAGAAATACCCTCTTCACAGCCAAGCACCACCCCCCACCGAGAGCAAGGGTCAAAACACCAGAAGTCCTTTTCAATTGAAATAAATGTGTTAGCAATGCAGATGTGCATTTTCACAGGTCTTGACAAACACCAGGAACATAAGAAATTCCAAATTGTCCATACATAAGGATTCGAGAATTCTCCTAAAAGGGAGGACTGTAAAATACAGCAATATATGACTAAGGAAATTGTAGAATTTCGTTCATGAAGATTTCAAAATACAGAACAAATTCTGATTTTCCTGAACTATTTTGGGTTAGGGGAACAGACCAAATAAACTATCATTTCTTGTCTTATGAAGCTGCAAGTTTGTATTTCTGTTATCCAGGGAAGGCAACAGAATTTGATTTTTCTGCAGTTTCCACTTCTATTGATAAAATTTAGTACAAATGGCAATGAAAAAAACAACAGAAAATAAGACCAAATGGTCTTTCTTTTTTTTTTTTTTTTTTTTGAGACAGAGTCTCGCTTTGTTGTCCAGGCTAGAGTGAGTGCCGTGGCGTCAGCCTAGCTCACAGCAACCTCAAACTCCTGGGCTCGAGTGATCCTTCTGCCTCAGCCTCCCGAGTAGCTGGGACTACAGGCATGCGCCACCATGCCCGGCTAATTTTTTATATATATATCAGTTGGCCAATTAATTTCTTTCTATTTATAGTAGAGACGGGGTCTCGCTCTTGCTCAGGCTGGTTTTGAACTCCTGACCTTGAGCAATCCGCCTGCCTCGGCCTCCCAAGAGCTAGGATTACAGGCGTGAGCCACAGCGCCCGGCCCAAATGGTCTTTCTTGACTCCAGTAATCTCAGAAGATAAGTCAAGAGAATCACTTAGAGGAAGTAACAATTATCACAGTGTGCTCTTGGCGACACAAGTAGTATTAATGTTGTTTATCTTCCACCCCTAGGACATAACAGGGGAGAGAGGAGAGAAGGAAAGAATATTAAAATTTAGAAAAATGGGGAAATTAGAGCCTTAAACATAAGATTTCACTACCTGCTGAATCACTAAATGAAAGAAAACAAAGGCATGGTATGGTAGTTAATGCACACACACACACCCCTCAGATCTCCCAGTCCTAATCTCTGGAACCTGTGAATATGTTACCTTATATGACAAAAGAGACTTTGCAGATGTGGTTAAATTAAGAATCTTGAGATGGAGAAATTATCCTGGATTAAACAGGTGGGTCTGAAGCAATCACACCAGCCCTTATGAGAGCGGATGAAGGAGGAGTCAGAGTTCAGAGAGAAGGCCATGTGACAACAGCAGCAGAGATTGAAGTGATGCAGTCACCAGCCAGGGAGCCAAGGGATGTTGGCAAAGAACGGATCCTCCCCTGGAGCCTCCAAACAAGGTGTCCTGCTGACACCTTGACTTTAGACCAGTGAGGTTGGTTTAATGGAAAATTTGTGTTGTCTTAAGCCACTAAATTTGTCATAATTTGTTACAGTGGTAATATGAAACTGATACATATGGCTACAGTGTTGTACATGAGAATCCAATCAAACCAGCCACATCCACCAGACCAGGGATCAGCAAACTAAGATCAAGTTCAGGCTGCCACCTTTTTTCTATGGCCTGCACGCTCCTCTATATTTTTCTTTCTTTCTTTTCTTTCTTTCTTTTCTTCCTTTCTTTCTCTTTCTTTCTTTCTTGCCTGCCTGCTTGCTTGCTTTCACAATTTGAGGTGGAATTCTTTATTTATTTAGAGACAGGGTCTCACTCTGTCACCCAGGCTGAAGTGCAGTGGTGAGATCATAGGTCACTGCAGCCTTGAACTCCTCGGCTCAAGCGATCCTCCTTCCTCAGCCTCCCAAATAGCTAGGATTATAGGCATGTGCCACCGTGCCTGGCTAATTTTTTTATTTTTTGTAAAGACAGAGTCTCACTATGTTGCCCTGGCTAGTCTAGAACTTCTGGGTTCAAGTGATCCTCCCACCTCAGCCTCCCGAGTAGCTGGTATTACAAACTCGAGCCACCTGCCTGGCTGTTTTTTTTATATTTTTAAATGGTTGGAAAAAATAAAAAGAAGTTTATTTGATAATATTTCATAACACATAAAAATTACATGACATTCAAATTTCAATGTGCATCAGTAAGGTTTCACTGGGACACAGCCATGCACTTTCATTTATGTACAGTCATCCATTGGTATCCAACGGGGATTGGTTCCAGGACCCCCCTTGGATACCAAAATGCATGGATGCTCAAGTCTTGCAGTCAGCCCTCTGTATCTGTGGGTGCTGCATCCGCAGATGTCGAGGGCCTACTATATGGTCTGTGTTGAGTAGTGTGACAGAGACTGTGTGTGGTGCTGTCATCATACTGCTGCTCTGTGCCTTACAAATTGCAGCAATGTAGCATAACTCACTGTGTTTTGAGTGCCACATGTATCTACTGTGGCATTTTTAAAAAATTACATACAAGTGAATATCTATCATGTCAAAACGAGAGGATAAAAGTGGAACTTTGAATATCGTGCTTTTAAGGCATGGTGGCGTGTGGATTACTTGGTGTCGAATCAGGTGTCAAAGCATTACACAATGACACTCTAGCATTGTTAAAAGATTACAATGTACAACATTACCAGACTAAGCACTCATTACAATACTCTCAACTCCTAGGAGAGCAATGGTTAGCAAAATTAGAAAATTTAAAATAGAATATCTTATCATAGCAGGAGTCTTCACAAAAATAAAAAATGAAAATGAGCCTGTAGCCAAAATAAGTTTCTAAGTGCCTCATTTGTTAGCCTATCAAGGAAAGCCATTCCTTGATGGTGTGTTAATTAATCGTGTTTGGTTGCAGAAGTTAAAAAAAAAAAAAACTCAAGAAAAATCAACTTGTTTAAGACCATTAGCCTTTCAGCAAGAACGGTGGCTCAGAGTTGAGGACATTGGAAGCAACATCACTAGCCAATTAAAAAACAAAGCAGGCCAGGTGCGGTGGCTCACGCCTGTAATTCTAGCACTCTGGGAGGCCGAGGCAGCGGATTGCTCGAGGTCAGGAGTTTAAAACCAGCTTGAGCAAGAGAGAGACCCCATCTCTACTATAAATAGAAAGAAATTAATTGGCCAACTAATAAATATGGAAAAAATTAGCTGGGCATGGTGGCGCATGCCTATAGTCCCAGCTAGTTGGGAGGCTGAAGCAGGAGGATCGCTTGAGCCCAGGAGTTTGAGGTTGCTGTGAGCTAGGCTGATGCCATGGCACTCACTCTAGCCTGGGCAACAAAGTGAGACTCTGTCTCAAAAAAAAAAAAAAAAAAAAAAAAAAAACCAACAACAAAGCAAATGATTTCACTGGTCTTCCTGGCTCGTCGTTGACTGATATTAACCAATACTGCTTAATTGTTGTTGTTTACTCAAGGAGTCTGTGCTGAATTTAAAGTGATTGAAGAATTAGCCTGTATGCATAGTCTGTGTGGAATAACTGCAGATGAGAATATTTTCAAAGAAATCAAGAAAACACTAATTAAATACATCCTTAAGTAGAGTCTGCTATGATGCACTATAAATACTTATGGAGTCGAAGGCTTAGTTATACAAATGTACAAAGTTTGTGAAAATGTAATTTGTTTAAATCCTATGGTTATTCATTGTGTTATATTAAACAGAAGGTACTTTGCAGGAAAATATTTGAATCTATCTTGTGTTATTGAACCAGTAGTGTCAACAGTGAACTTCATTCACTCTTGTGGACTAAAATATCATAAATTCCATGGATTTTTTTTCAGAAATAGAAATTGAATATTTATGACTTGTCCTACCAACAGCAATTTAATGGCTTAGCAGTGGTCGAATTTTATTGAGACTTTATTGAGTTCAGGGCTGAGATTGAAAATTTTCTAAATGAGAAGAACCACCCTCAACTACTATTATCGAACACTGAATGGTTTTTGAAATTAGCTTTTCCTATAGACTTGATAATGTCTCTTAATGAATTTAACCCAAAATTACAAGGCAAAACAGTGCCTGTATGTGAAACTTATACTACAGTGCAGTCACTAAATGACAACTAACATTGTTCAAATCACAAGCAATGTCAAGTTCTGTTAATCACTTCTTGTGGAGTCAAAAGTTAAAACAAAAATCAAGATTTGCATCCCCACACAAATTTGCAGTGGATATATTTCCTGAGCTCAAATTACCATTCTAGCAGCATTTTATGGACCTTGATGCAAGTGCAAAGGAAATGTCTATATTTCAAAATCACTACAAAAAATTAAAAATAAAAGGGGGCCAAGGCATGGTGGCTCATTCCTATAATCCTGGTATTTTGGGAGGCCAAGGTGGGAGGATTGCTTGAGGTCAGGAGTTTGAGACCAGCCTGAGCAAGAATGAGACCCTATCTCTACAAAAATATAAATAAATAAAAATAAGTAAATAAAATAAAATAAAATCAATTAACTGTGCAATTGAGGAACTTCCACCTAAACGTCAATTGGAAATGATTAATCTGCATTGTAATGACATGCTAAAAGGCAAATAGCAAGAGAAGAATATAATAGAATTCTATAAATGCCTTCTAAGAGATGAATATTCTCAATTAGAATCATAGGCTTGTTGATTGATATCAGTAAATGGTAGTACTTATCTGTGTGGAAAAAAATTTTTCAAAGATGGCCAGGCGCGGTGGCTCACGCCTGTAATCCTAGCACTCTGGGAGGCTGAGGCGGGTGGATTGCTTGAGGTTAGGAGTTCGAAACCAGCCTGAGCAAGAAAGACCCCGTCTCTACTAAAAATAGAAAGGAATTAATTGACCAACTAAAAATATATATACAAAAAATTAGCCGGGCATGGTGGTACATGCCTGTAGTCCCAGCTACTTGGGAGGCTGAGGCAGGAGGATCGCTTGAGCCCAGGAGTTTGAGGTTGCTGTGAGCTAGGCTGATGCCACGGCACTCAAGCCTGGGCAACAGAGTGAGACTCTGTCTCAAAAAAAAGAAAAAGATCAAATACATAAAATCTCATTAAAGATAAGCTTTAACAGATGAAATTTGCATCTCATTTTTTTTTTTTTTGAGACAGAGTCTCGCTTTGTTGCCCAGGCTAGAGTGAGTGCCGTGGCATCAGCCTAGCTCACAGCAACCTCAAACTCCTGGGCTCAAGCGATCCTGCTGCCTCAGTCTCCCGAGTAGCTAGGACTACAGGCATGTGCCACCATGCCCGGCTAATTTTTTCTATATATATATATTAGTTGGCCAATTAATTTCTTTCTATTTATGGTAGAGACAGGGTCTCGCTCTTCCTCAGGCTGGTTTTGAACTCCTGACCTTGAGCAATCCGCCCGCCTCGGCCTCGCAGAGTGTTAGGATTACAGGCGTGAGCCACCGCACCCGGCCTGCATCTCATTTTGACGATAGGGAACATTCCCTTTGAGCCCCAATTACATGAAATATTATCCCCCTCCATAAAAGAATGCCATTCTTCTCACTAGTAGACCTGTATTACAAAAAAAGTATAGTCAATTATTAATATTATGTTTTGAATTTTGTCAATAAAACATTTGTGGAAATATTTTTCTCTGTTATTATATAAGTACCTAAACAATATTCTTGATTTTGCGTGTTGGCTCTCATAACCTAAAATATTTATTCTCTAGCAATTTACAGAAAAAGTTTGCCCACCCTCATGCTAAACTAAGCCACATGAG
Organism: Microcebus murinus; assembly: GCF_040939455.1. Classification (NCBI taxonomy): domain Eukaryota; kingdom Metazoa; phylum Chordata; class Mammalia; order Primates; family Cheirogaleidae; genus Microcebus; species Microcebus murinus. The sequence continues at coordinate 46,359,117 of NC_134136.1, read as the reverse complement.
GAGTAAGACTATGTATAATTGATCACTATATGACCAGTGTATAGCAAAATGCCTGACACATAATAGATCCATAAATATTGAATAACATATAATCATAGGGATGACATTGGACTAAGACCTAAGGAACAAACATTGTGATTCTCTAAGACTTAAATTTATATTTCTTTTATACTTTACTTAATTCATGTTTGTTCAAGAACTGGTAGACTGCTTTAAATGCTGATTGGTTTATGTCTTGTGTATCTTGAACACTACACTTCTTTCAGTGAAACTGTCAATTTTCTAGTCACAAGCTCCTGCTGGCTTCAGTAAGGTCTCTGGCAAAAATCTACTATTTTGGTCCCATCACTTGAATTATTGAAGTTGGCCAATGTAAACTGTCTCAAGGTCCTTATTCTGAATTATCCAGGCTCTTGTCCTCCACAAAGAGAATTCTGGCAGAATTTCTGAGTTGGGGAAGGAATGGCAAAAGATGTTCCCTTATACCTAGGGCGGACAGGATTATTAAGATTTCCATACTTGTAAGTCACTCACATGATTAGGGTCTAGTGTTCAGAATATATAAAAAACTTTTACAACTCAACAATAAAATGACAAATAACATAATTAAAAATGGGCAAAGGATTTGAATAACCATTCCTCCAAAGAAGATATATACATGGCGAATACACACATGAAAGGATGCTCAACATCTTTAGCCATCAGGGAAATGTAAATCAAAACTACAATGATACCTTCTTTTCTGTGATTTCAATAAAAAAGTTTTAAAAACCCACAATGAGATACCACTTCATACCCACTAAGTTGGCTATAATAAAAAAAGACAGACAAAAACAATTATTGGCAAGAATGTGGAGAAATCAGAACCCTCATACATTGCTGGTGGGAATGTAAAATTGTGCAGCCACTTTAAAAAACACTCTTGTAGTTCCTCAAAAGGTTAAACATAGACTTACCATATTACTCAGCAATTCCACTTCTAGGTATACATACAAGAGAATTGAAAATATATGTCCTCCCAAAAACTTGTACATGAACGTTCATAGCAGTATAATCTATAATAGCCAAAAAGTGGAAACAGGCTAAATGTCCATCAACTGATAAATGGCTAAACAAAATGTGGTATATCCATATTATTCAGCCATAAAAAGGAATAAAATATTACAACATGGATGAACCTTGAAGTCATTATGCTAAGTGAAAGAAGTCAGACAAGTGGCCACATAATTGTATGATTCCGTTTATATGAAATGTCCAGAATAGATAAATCCATAGAGACAAGAGGTAGATTAGTGGTTGCCAAGGGCTGGGAAGGAGGGTAAGTGTGACTACTAATGGATATAGGATTTCTTTTTGAGATGATGAAAATGTTCTGAAATTAGATAATGGTGATGGTTGCACAACTTTGTGAATATACTAAAAACCACCCAATTATACACTTTAAAAGGGTGAAGTTTACCTTATGTAAATTATATCAACTAAATAAAAAAAGGTTCCTCTACTTCATTAGGTACTCATTCTGAATACTGCCATTAAAATCAAGATCATATTTAGAGACACACCTGAAATCTGCATTATGTATATATAATATGCACAGTCTTTTGTTATATCTGCTTTTACATATTCATATATGTATATATATGCATGCATGTATAGAAATATAAATAAATAATTTAAATAATATTAAGGGTGTCACAACTAAATCAGTCCCAGCGAACTTGGCCTAGGCAAAGTTAAGTTTTGGGCGGCTCCAGACCGGCCCCCGCGCATCTTAGCCTGATGGGACCGCCCGGAAGTTTATATGACTGCTACCAACATGTGACCAGCGTTGCCGAAGAGAAAAGGCGCAAGACGCGGGTGTGACGTCATTTCGGCGCCATCTTCTTTCTTGGGTGGGGTTTTCAGGCTGTTGTTGTGAAAGATGCCGAAGGTAGTGTCGCGGTCGGTAGTCTGCTCCGATACCCGAGACCGGGAGGAATATGACGATGGCGAGAAGCCTCTCCACGTGTACTACTGTTTGTGCGGCCAGATGGTCCTGGTGCTGGGTGAGTAGTCGGGGTCTGGGGGACGTCTACAAAGAACGAGGCCTCGGCTTCCTAATGGCGACTTTCCTCTGGCTGTGACGTTGGAATCATTTCTCATTGAAGATTGATGGGCTTTCCCTTTTTGTCGAAATCCTCCCTACACATCTCCGCCTCTCTGCAGGGCTTTTTTTCCTTTACCCCCTGTTTTGTGTTTAACCGTTTTTTTTTTTTGTTGTTTTTTTTGTTTTTTGTTTTTTTTTTGATACTGCGTCTCACTGTGTTACCCGGGCTAAAGGGCCGTGGCATCAGCCTAGCTCACAACAGCCTCAAGCTCCTGGGCTCAAGCGATCCTTCTGCCTTAGCCTCCCGAAGAGCTGGGACCACAGGCATGCGCCACCATGCCCAGCTAATTTTTTATATATATTTTTAGTTAGCCAATTAATTTTTTTCTATTTTTAGTAGAGACGGGGTCTCGATCTTGCTCAGGCTGGTCTGGAACTCCTGACCTTGAGCCATCCGCCCCCCCCTCGGCCTCCCAGAATGCTAGGATTACAGGTGTGAGCCACGGGGCCCCGGCCCTGTTTAACCTTTTAATTATGCATGCAGACCTCCCTTCTGAAAAAATAAACTGTATCTCCCTCTCAACCCATTGTCTTCAGAAACTACCGTCTCTAGAAACTGTATAATTTTTCTGCTGGCTACGTGCTGTAATGGCTCTCATCTTAGAACAAGCGAAAATAAAACCCTCCCTTATTCTGTATTCCCCTCCAGCTGTAACCCCATTTCGTTGCTGCTTTTATAGCAAAACTTCTCAGTAGAAATGCCTGTATTGGCTGTCTCTGAATCCTCATTTCTCATTCCCTCTTTTTTTTTTTTCTTCATTTTTATTTCAGCATATTACCTCATTCCCTCTTCACCTCACTTCAGGCAGGCTTTACTTCTCACCTCATCATCTAAACAACATATTTGTTAAGGTTACTAACTGAACTCCATGTTACTAGTTCCAGTGACCAAGTATCAATGTTTATTTGAATCCTCCTCTCAGTGGTATATGAGATGATCACTCTATTCTTCTTGAAACACATTCTTCATTTGCCTCTGAGACTCCACACTCTTCTGATATTTCTCCTACCTCAGATTTTGCCCCTTCTTGCCTAGCTCCCTCTTCTCTTGGGCTTTTAGACATGCCAAGGCCCTGGAGCTCAGTACTCCTGCCTATTCTTATGCTATACTCACACTCCAGGTGATCTCGATCATTCTCAAGCTTTAAATACCACCTATATGCCGATTAATCTCACATGTTCATCTTTAACCTGCACCTCTCCTCAAACTCCAATTGCCTACTTACCGTGTTTCCCTGAAAATAAGACCTACCCATAAAATAATCCCTAGCAGGATTTCTAAGCATTTACACAATATAAGCCCTAGCCTGAAAATAAGACCTAGTGATGGGCGTGGCTGCGCAGCGTGTCTGCACAACCCATGCATTTCGTGGCAGAGCAGTAAAGAAGACCAGCAGCCCTTCTCATCTGCCCCATGAGAGCTCTGTTGCTCGACATGAGAGTTTGGGGCCAATGGTTCTAAAGGAAATAGAGTCGCAAGAAATTCAGGATGGAATTCGGGGTTTGGAAAGTTATGATGATGTTCCAGATGAAGATGACTTAACTATATTAGAATAAATGTAGATTGTTGTACTGTACTTAAAAAAAATAACACATCCCCTGGATTCAGTTAGCTAGGATTTTGTTGAAAATGTTTGAATCTATATTCATTAGGGAAATTGGTCTGTAGTTTTCTTTTTTTGTTGCATCCTTTCCTGGTTTTGGTATCAGAGTAATATTCGCTTCATAAAAGGTGTTGGGGAGGTTTCCATTCTTCTCGATATTGTGGAATACGCTGGAAACTCAGACTTGTGGGGGGAGGGGGAGAAAGGGCATTCTTTGAAACCTTAAAATTTGTACCCCCATAATATGCCGAAATAAAAAAAATAAATAACACATCCCCTGAAAATAAGCCCTAGGGTGTCATCTTGAGGAAAACTAAATATAAGACACTGTCTATACCTGCTGATTTTCTTCAGGAAAAAAAAAAAAAAAAAAAAGACACTCTTATTTTCAGGGAAACACAATAACATTCTCCACTTGACTGTCTAATGGGCCTCTCAAATGTTTCTTCTTCAAAATTGAGTTCATGATCTCCTACACCCTGCTTCCAACTGTTCCTCTTATAGTCTTCTGTTATAGTCAGTGGTACTGCTATTCATCCAATATTCAACCAAAACTCCAGAATCATTCTTGATTCTCTCTCACATACCTTACATCTATCTATCCAGTCCATCAACAAATCCTGCAGGTGCTTCCTTGAAAATCTGTCCAGGATCTAACTACTTTTTGCCACCTCCATTTCTGCTACTCTAATCCAAGCCACCACCATCTCATCTGGATTGGCACCATAATCTCTTGCTCTCCCTGCCTTCATTCTTTGTCCCTGCTGGTCTATTTTGCAGACAGCAGCCAGGGTCCTGTTCAAAACTGGTGGTTTTGTGTAACATTGAGAATAAAATAAAAATCCATACTAAGACCCTACATAATCCGGCCTCTAGCTACCTCTTAGACTTCATCTCCTAACAGTCTTCTCCTTGCTCACTGCACTCCAGCCACAGTGACCTTATTGCTTTTTGTCTCCATTATGTCAAAAATGTTCCTGCCCCCCAGGGCCTTTGGGATTGGTATTTCTTTTTTTTTTTAAGACTAGTCAAGTGCAGTAGTGAAAAGGGGGTGGAATTGGTATTTCTTCTGCCCCCAAAACTTTTCTCTCATTGTTTCATTACTTCATTCAGGTCTGCCATATTGTCACTTCTTAGAGAACTCTTCCCTGACTACCTTATCTAAAATAGCATCCCTGTTGCTCTTTGTCCTCTTACTCTGCCTAATTTTTCTTGGTAGCACTTATCACTACCTGAGATGACTGTTATCCTCTTATCCTGCCTAATTGTTTTTATTAGCATACATCATTTCCCAAGATCGTATTATATAAGTATTATTTTTTTTTTTTTTTTTTTTTTTTTTTGAGACAGAGTCTCGATTTGTTGCCCAGGCTAGAGTGAGTGCCGTGGCGTCAGCCTAGCTCACAGCAACCTCAAACTCCTGGGCTCGAGCGATCCTTCTGTCTCAGCCTCCCGAGTAGCTGGGACTACAGGCATGCGCCACTATGCCCGGCTAATTTTTTATATATATATCAGTTGGCCAATTAGTTTCTTTCTATTTATAGTAGAGACGGGGTCTCGCTCTTGCTCAGGCTGGTTTTGAACTCCTGACCTTGAGCAATCCGCCCGCCTCGGCCTCCCAGAGAGCTAGGATTACAGGCGTGAGCCACCGCGCCCGGCCGTATTATATAAGTATTATTTTAAAATATTCAGCCTCTTCTGCTAGAATGTAAGTTTCATCAGTGCAGGGACTTTGTCTGCTTTGTTCTTTGCTGAATTCCCAGCATAATGTTAGGACAGTGCCTTGTACATAGAGGGCCCTCACATATTTATTGAATAAATGACTTCTTAGTAAGAAGATGTGGTGGAAAGAGCGTGAGCTTTTGAATCACTTAGAGTTGGGTCTGAATTCTTGTTCTTCTGCTTATTAGGGGCATGGTAGATCTCTTGCCCTGTCTAAGCCTCAATTTTCCCATCTTTAAAATAGGAATAATAAATGTCTACTTTAGCCATTCATTATGAAGAGTAAATGAGCTAACTATCTAGTGTTCTCTAGTGTCTCTCTCCACCTCCTCTGTTAATCTCTAATCACTATGGCCACTTGACTTTTCTGTGATCCTTTAGGTACTTAATTTGCATCTTATGAATATTCAGTCTGCTTTATAGCTATACCTAATTTGTTTCCTGTATTATGTTTTCATTGTTTTCAGATTAAAACTCCTCCAACTAGGATGGGTCATTTGCATACTATATATCATATCGCCTACCTTCTCTCTCGTTTTCTTAGCACATATCCAGTTTCCCCAATGCCCTCCTCTTTCCAGGATGTTTGATTGTCTCTTCTGATTCTAATGCATTATAACACAAACCAAGTGTACTATAATCTCAGAAATACTTGTAGAAACTGAATTGCTGTGCTGGGAAGGACTTTTTTTTTTTTTTGACACAGAGTCTCGCATTGTTGCCCAGGCTAGAGTGAGTGCCATGGTGTCAGCCTAGCTCACAGCAACCTCAAACTCCTGGGCTCAAGCGATCCTTCTGCCTCAGCCTCCCGGGTAGCTGGGACCACAGCCATGCGCCACCAGGCCGGCTAATTTTTTTTCTCTATATATTAGTTGGCCAATTAATTTCTTTCTATTTATAGTAGAGACGGGGTCTCGCTCTTGCTCAGGCTGATTTCGAACTCCTGACCTCGAGCAATCCACCCGCCTTGGCTTCCCAGAGTGCTAGGATTACAGGCGTGAGCCACTGCACCCGGCCTGGGAAGGACTTTTGAAATAATATAATCCACACATCTTTCAAATACGGAAAAATTCCCTGAAAGAGGAAGTGATTTGCCAAATCACTAGGATATTGACAGTCTCTTGACACTGTGTCATTTTTAGTTGGAAAATTCAGTAATAGGTTTCAATAAGTATAGTAGTTGTAGTAGAAAATTATAGCACAAAGGGCCCCACGGAAAACTTCTGATTGGCTCAAGATATTTTGCAGTGACTCTAGTGACAATCTTTCTGCATTCCTTCAGACTGTCAGTTAGAGAAATTGCCCATGAGGCCCCGGGACCGGTCCCGTGTGATTGATGCTGCCAAACATGCCCACAAGTTTTGTAACACTGAAGATGAGGAGACCATTTATCTTCGGAGGTAAGAGGTTGATACTCACTGTCTAGGATTTCCCTATTGTGTTGGGGTCTATTTCTGAATAATATAAATATCCCATCTAGTGTTGAACACATCGTCTAGTTGGGCCCAGTACTTTGACATTTGTGGTGGTTTTCCACAATTAATGCAGCAGTATCTTTATTGTGCTTTGTTGAAATGGTGCTGAGATATGATTCCATTGCTCTTCGATAGCTGTAATTTGGTTACAAATTACAGATTTGAATGAGTTTATTCAACCTGTAATCTTCTGGAGCATACCAGGTGCCAGGCACTGAGCTAGGTACTGGATCTGTGAGGATGAATAAGCTATGATCTACCATTAAAGAGCTTGTGGCTCAGTGAGGAAATAGTCTACCATTGTGATAGGAAGAAATACTGGTGTTGTGAAGAAAAGGCTATGAGAAGACAGATGTGAGTGGGCCATTCTGCTTGAATAGTGGTCAGGAAAGGCACCACAAGATGATGGTTTTTGTGTTTGGCCTGAACTAGGATTTCACCAGTTAGATGAAGGGGATGAGGAGCATTCCAGGTGGAGGGAATATGGAAACATTAAAAGTATCAAATATGGTGTGCTTGAGAAATTTGAATAGTCCTTTTGTGGTTGGAGCACGGGCAACTTTACAAGAAGGCATTCATGCCTACTGGGGTGAGGACAGTAAAATGCTAAAGCAGACAAGTTTGGACTTTATCTGTAGGTAATGAAGAGCCATCTCCATTTTATAAGCAGGGGAGTGATATGGTTAGATCTGTTTTAGATTTGGGAGTCCTTGGTATATATTGGGAATTGAAACCTGAGAAGGGATAAAATTACATAGAGTGTGGAGCAAGAAGAGAGGACAGAAGATTTAAAAGGCAAACGAAAGAATTGGAATAGAACCAGAAGAACCAGTGATGTGGAAAACAAGAGGAGAGTTTCAAGAAGTATGTGTGGTGGTGAGGGGGGCACCAGTGGGTATCAGATGCCACAGAGAGGTCAATCCTGGGGAATCAAAAAGCCCAACCATTCATTCAGCAAATGTTTCATTTACTGAGCTCCTACTATGTGCCAAGTACTGTGCTAGAAACCTGGACTATACCAGTATATTAGTTTGCTAGAGCTGCCATAGTGAAAGAACAAACTGGGTGGCTTAAAACAGCAGAAATTAATTGCCTCATAGTTCTAGAGGCTAGAAGTTTGAAATCAGGGTGTTGGTAGGGCTATGCTCTCTCTGAAGGTTCTAGGGGAGGACCCTTCCTTGACCTTCACTTGCTTCTGGTGTTTGCCAGCAATTCCTGGTATTCCTTGGCTTGTAAATGTATCACTCCAATTGCTGCCTGTATCATCACATGGCATTCTCCCTGTGTCGCTACTCCTCCTCTTATAAAGACACCAGTCACATAGGATTAAGGGCCCATCCTACTCCAGTATGACCTCATCTTAACCAGTTATATATGCAACAACCCTGTTTCCAAATAAGGTCACATTCTGAAGTTCCTGGAAGGACATGAATTTTTAAGGGACGGTATACAACTCAGTATAACCAGTAAATAAGCAAAGATCCCTGCCCTTATGGAACTTATGTTCTAGCGTTGACCAGAAAAAGCTTACAGGCTGACATCTAGCTATGTTTAATTTAAGAAACCAAACTGTTGTTAGCCCACACTAATGGAAAAGAATTAGAAGCCACTGCTAGGTGACTTTCAGTAGCAGATCAGGCATCAAGCACCATTATGACAACTGGGCTTTTAAAATTGAGCAACTGAAGAGAAAATTGGTTATATATAAGGTACCACTGGGAGCACTTTATGAAATTTGCAAAGGAAAGCCCTCCAGGAAACATCCAGGGGAAAAATTCCATTATGATATATAGGAAGGTTTATAAATAACATGCCCTATCTAAGGCTAATTCATTCTTTTGTGTTTTGTCTCACCTCATTATTTAGGTTTCTGATTTTGAAAATTATCAACTGACAATCTTTAGGATCACTAAAATATTTATATATTGTATACATTTATGTATAAGTATATATATAATAGTATCTTATATATTAAGTTAATGTGTATTAATATTATTCAGTTAATATAGGAAATAATTTAACAACACAACTAGGCCAGGGGCTCCTATGGCACTGTAAGGCAGATGCTCTTACCTCTCGGCCAGAAAACTGCTGGGTGGCTCTAGACTGGAGTAGAAACCCCAAAATCCAACCAGCCTGATCCTGGAGGTGAGCCAGCTTTAGGCCTAGCCTTAGGGCTAGGTAGTTCCAGGCTGGTGGCCTCTGGCCAAGTGACTCTGTTGGGCCATAGCTCTTAGAGTTTACCAATAAGCCATGGTAAACTTCTCTCTTGGTTGTCATAGCCACTGCTGTAATCATGAACAGTCTTTCCAAGGGTCCACAGTGTGCTCCCTTGTTGGCCAGGGTTCATGTGTGGGAAACTTAATCCCTCTGCCCTCATGAATGGATTAATGGATTAATGAGGTCTCTGCTCTGGTGAATGGATTAATATCACTATCACAGGAGTGGGTTTGTTATTGTGGGAGTGGCTTTGTTATTATATAAAAGCACCCCCACAGGAACATTATTCAGCCTTAAAAAAGAATGAAATCCTGCCATATGTGATAACATGGGTGAACGTGGAGGACATTATGTTAAGTGAAATAAGCCAGACACAGAAAGACAAATATTTCATGATCTCACTTATTTGTGGAATCTAAAATAGTCAAATTCATAGAAGCAGAGAGTACAATGATGGTTGCCAAGGGCTGGGGGGGATGGGAAGTTGTTCAATGGATATAAAGTTTCTGTTCTGTAACATGAAAAAGTTTTAGAGATTTAACGTACAGCATGGTGAATATAGTTAACAATACTATATTGTACTCTTTAAATTTGTTAAAAGGGTAGATCTTAAGTGTTCTCACCGCATGGATGCATGTGGGCACACACCCACAAAGAAAATGGTAACTGTGAGGTGATGGATTTGTTATTTAGCTTAAATTGTGGTGATCATTTCACAATGTATATGTATATCAGAACATCAAGTTGTACACTTTTATCCATTTATCCACTGAGGGACATTTAGATTGTTTACATATCTTGGCTATTGTGAATAATGCTGCAATGAACATAGGAGTGCAGGTACTTCTTTGAGATACTGGTTTCATTTCCTTTGGATATATACTAAGAAGTGGGATTGCTGGATCGCACAGTAGTTTTATTTTTAATTTTTTGAGGAAACTCCATACTCTTTTCCATAATGGCTGTACTAATTTACATTCCCATGAGGAGTGCATAAAAGTTCCCTTTTCTTCACATCCTTGCCAATACTTTTGTCTTTTTAATAGCCATTTTAGCTGGAGTGAGGTTTTTTTTTTTTTTTTTTTTTTTTTTTTGAGACAGAGTCTCGCTTTGTTGCCCAGGCTAGAGTGAGTGCCATGGCGTCAGCCTAGCTCACAGCAACCTCAAACTCCTGGGCTCGAGCGATCCTTCTGCCTCAGCCTCCCGAGTAGCTGGGACTACAGGCATGCGCCACCATGCCCGGCTAATTTTTTATATATATATATCAGTTGGCCAATTAATTTCTTTCTATTTATATAGAGACGGGGTCTCGCTCTTGCTCAGGCTGGTTTTGAACTCCTGAACTTGAGCAATCCGCCCGCCTCGGCCTCCCAAGAGCTAGGATTACAGGCGTGAGCCACCGCGCCCGGCCTGGAGTGAGGTTTTGTTGTGGTTTTGATTTGCTTTTCCCTGAGGATTAGTGATGTTGAATACCTTTTCATATATACTTCTTGGTCATTTGTATGTCTTTTTTGGAGAAACGTCTATTCAGGTCCATTGCCCTTTATAAAATCAGGTTATTTATTTGTTAAGGAGTTTATACGTTATTACATACAAAAAAAAAAAAAAGATATCTTTGACCACAGAAAAATCTCAAATTTCCATGTGGTGGAAAAAGTCAAACTGGAAAAGAAATATTTCCAAGGCCCTTTAATATTTGTGGGTCATCTTAATATAAAATAAAAAGGTAACTTAGTAACCAAAGGATATGAACTAACAGTTAAAAAAAAGAAAATGCAAATGACTATTAAATTTATGAAAAGATTTATAACTGCACTGTTAAAAAAAGAAATACAAATTGTGAGATCCCATTTTTCACATGTGAAAATGATAGTGATGCAGTTGAATAACATTCGGTGTTGGTGAGACTGTAGGGAAACAGGAACTCTTAATATGTTGGTGGTAGGAGTACAAATTGGTTCAACTTCTATAGACAGAAATTTGACTGTATCTATAATACCAGGATTTAAATTGTACGCACTTCTAGGAATTTATCCAATAGGTAAAAGACATTTTGGTTCATCCATACAAAATACAATGCAGCCCTCGTAAAGAATGAAATCACTCTTTATCTATAGATACAGAAGGATCATATATATGTATATATATATACATGCATATATATATATATATATTCCAAGAAATATTTTTAAGTGAACAGAAAAATAGAGAACAATGTAAACAGTACATTTGTCTAAAAAAGGAAAAAAGTATCTTCTTTGTGTACCAATCAGAGTTCTTTGTATATGCGTCAGCTATCTCTAGGATGAACAATAGAAATCAGAAACAGTATTTACCTCTGGGGAAGGGAACTGGGTGGGTGGAAGACAAATGGTGAAGATATTTACTTTTCATTTTATACTCTTTTTTTTTTTTGAGACAGAGTCTCACTTTGTTGCCTAGGCTAGAGTGAGTGCCCTGACATCAGCCTAGCTCACAGCAACCTCAAACTCCTGGCTCAAGCAATCCTCCTGCCTCAGCCTCCCAAGTAGCTGGGACTACAGGCATGCGCCACCATGCCCAGCTAATTTTTTTCTATATATATTAGTTGGCCAATTAATTTCTTTCTATTTATAGTAGAGACGAGGTCTCGCTCTTGCTCAGGCTGGTTTCGAACTCCTGACCTCGAGCAATCTGCCCCCCTCAGCCTCCCAGAGAGCTAGGATTACAGGCGTGAGCCACCGCGCCCGGCCCATTTTATACTCTTACATATACTGTGTACATATGTTACCTACTAAAAAACTGAAATGCACAGAGGGAGGGGAAGTGAGACCAGTTAGGAAGCTGTTATTGTAATTCAGGGAGTTGATATTGATGGTTAGGCCAAGATGGTGACAGGAAAGTGGAGAAAAGAAGATGGGTTCAAGATCTTTTTTTGGAGATAAAATTCACAGGATTTGCTGAAGAAATAGATGTGAGAAAAAGAAGAATCGAAGATGAGTCCCAGGTTTTTGTTAGGCAAGTGGTAGAATTGAGTCATTGTCCCTATGAGTTGGTTATCTAAGGCAGTGTCATGTGGGCTCTTGAGCTTGGATTCGGCCTCCTCTGTTCCTAGCTCTGTGACCTTGGACACATGATGTAATTCTTTTTTTTTTTTTCTTTTTTTTTTTGTAACAACTTGGATGGAACACATGATGTAATTCTTTGTTCTTAGGTTCCCTTATCTGTAAAGTGGGAATAAGTAATATGACCTACCTCACAGGGTTGTTGTGAGAATTAAATGAGTTGATACATCTATACTTTAGAATAGCTCCTGGCACATAGTAAAAACTGTATAAGTGGTTGCTGCTGTTATTACTGCAACTACTATTGCTACTGTGTCTATAACTACTATACTGCTTCTCCTCTCCTTCTGTCAGGGAAATACCTGACCCATCTTAGGTAAGTGTTTGCTGAAGGAAGAAAAGAATGTTTAACCAGTTGATCTATGAAATGACAACTTTTGAAAGGCCCTTTCAGCATTTGAAGAAATGAGGTTGATAGGTTATGAGATTTGTTCGTATCTATTTTTTAACTTCCATTTTCTGTGCAGACCTGAAGGCATTGAACGACAGTACAGGAAGAAGTGTGCGAAGTAAGTATTAACAGTATGGGTTTCTCCAAGCATAGGCAAGTACAGGCACAATGTTAGAAAAATAATTATTTGGATACAACTCTCTGTTATGTCTTTATTCTTATAATGTCAGTTGCCTTCACACTTCAGCTATACAGAAATCCCAGTATGCTCCCTGAAGAGGTTAGTCAAAATTATATCCCTCACCAGTTGGCCACAAAAATGAGTTTTTAATATAGTATAATTTTTTAAAAATTGAGATGTAATTTATATATAATAAAATTTGCTCATTTTAAGTGTACAATTTGATGAGTTTTAGCAAAAGTATATAGTCATGTAACACCACCACCATCCTGATATAAAACATTTCCAGCACCCCGTGTACCCTTTGTAGTCAATCCCCTTCCTCCACTCCTTTCCCCTGGCAGGCACTGATCTGCTTTCTGCTTTCTGCGACTCTGGTTTTGCCTTTCTTAAAAATTTTTATAAATTCTACAATATGTGTTCTAAGTATTATATAAGATTTACTTTTTGCACCTCATTTCTTTCACTTAGTATAATATTTTGGGGATTCATCCAAATTATGTGTATCAACCAGTTGTTCCTCTTTATTGCTGAGTTGTAATTCCTTGTACAATTTGTTTACCCATTCACCTGCTGAGGGGCATTTGAGTTGTTTCTGGTTTGTGCTATTACCAAAAAAGCTGTTATGAACATTATAGTATAAATCTTGATGGAAACATGTGTTTTCTCTTGGAGAGGAATTGCTGGCTCATATGATAAATGTAACATAGTGTGATTTAATCCAGACCTATTTCTAAAGCCTTTTATAGTACCTTAGATCTATTGGACCTTAGTTTAGGGAGTGTTATTTAAAGCCAAAAAATTTTCCAACTTTAGGCTGTTAATAATGAGAATATGAACTATAGTAAGTTCAATCTCGATGAAACTACAGTTAAATCTTGGCTCGCAGAGGACTTATACTAGGAGAATCGAAGAGGGGAAAATGGGCAAGAAGGCATTTTAGCTCCTGGGCACACCTGATTGATAAAATTGGTTTTATCATATCTTATAGGTCTGCTTTGCTTAGCTCAAGAAGTATAATATGGCCAGCCAGAGAAAAATGGTGATTACTGCAGGGATTAGTTTACCAATCACTGCAGTGGAGCCTTTATGTTTCCTCTTGATACTGCAAAGGCAAAACAAAACAGAAAAGACTAGACAAAATGCCCAAACCCAGATGCCTGGGAAGAATGGCAGCAATTTTGACTAAACAGCAATCAGCATGAGCCAGCCTTTCCTAGGCTTGTCTAATGATAAGAATCGCTTGGGATGCTGATTAAAATGACAGATTCCCAGTTCTCACAACCCCTCTCCCCACCAATTGCCAAATCAGGGTTTTCTGGGGAGGGACCTAGGAATCTGATCAACAATTTTAACAAGCACCTACAGGATTCTTATTGAGTAGTTTTGGGAAACACTGGGAAGAGCTGATCATTAGTTTATGCCACAAACAAAAATATTCCCAGAGTCTAACCATACTTTTTGAGTTGTTATTTTGGGGATATGCATTCTGAAGCCTCCCAGAGATTCACTATGCTGTTTGCAGGTGTGGACTGCCACTTTTCTACCAGTCCCAGCCGAAGAATGCTCCCGTGACCTTCATTGTGGATGGAGCAGTAGTCAAGTTTGGCCAGGGTTTTGGGAAAACGAATATATATACTCAGAAACAAGAGCCCCCTAAGAAGGTAATTATCATTGAAGGAGACTGCTTAAGATAGCCACAGATTTAGACTAGATTTTTAAATAAGATTACACTGCATGAAAAACTGCCCTTTATGCATGCATGCTTGCTTGCTTTCTTTTTTTCTTTCTTTCTTTTCTCCCTAAGAGATAGATTCTTTATTAAGAAAATACCATTTTTGTGTATGAGCAGATGTTACAGAATTGTAACACCTATTTTTTTTTTTTCTTTCCTATAGTTGCCTTGTAAGGCTAGAAATTGTATGGTCTTTAGTCACATTTATTTCCTTCAAAATTTCTCGTTTTTCTAGTGTGAACAATTACATACTGAATGAACTAGGCTGATTTTTCAATATTTTTAAAAAATCCCTGGTGGCAAATGTTAGAAAACTGTAATGTAAATGAAAACATTGGCACTTTTAGATAGGTCAGCCTATCCCAAAGAGGTAAGTGTCCACCTTACAGCCCTGCACACAGGCACGTGTACATGCGTGTGCATGCACACACACACACACACACACACACACACACACACACACAGACACAATCTCCCCACTCATGGATCTTCTGGTGGTGAATTAGGCTAACTCCTGTTCCTGCCACTCCAGGTGATGATGACCAAACGGACTAAAGACATGGGCAAGTTCAGCTCTGTCACTGTGTCTACCATTGATGAAGAGGAAGAGGAGATTGAGGCTGTAAGTGCTTCTGTTCTCAGGAGATGGAATTTGGGGTGGAGGAGGAAAAGGGACTGTAGAGCTACAGCCTATGATTAGCAGACAAATTAGAGACTCTGCATTTAGACCCTGCTCTGCTGGTAAGAAACTCTATGACTGGGCTAGTTCCTATTTCCCTGGATCTCAGAGAGATCTGTAAAATGACATCAGTGGCTTATTTTTTTCATACGATTTTTTGAGATGCCTTAGAGGGCAAAGCCCTCATCCCTTTTCGTTTGAAAAACTGTTGGACTAAATTGCTGTAGGTCCCTTTTAGTTCAGTTCTGATGGCTTGTGAGTCTGCCCTTAGCAATAGCAGCAATTACCTTTATGGTACTTCAGTATAATGATGTTTACCGAGAGATGTTATGTGTTATTTTACAAATGGCTTTGGTTGAAACCTGAGCTCTCCTGGATTATTGAAAAGGTACAGATATGAAAGGGAACAGAGTCCTGCCATTTCAGTAATGATTTCATGATTTGAGTAGTATAATTTACTACTTATGGTCTTTGTTGTTATTCCTCGATGAGGCTGCTAGTGTAAGGACACTTTTTTCCTTCAGAGAGAAGTTGCCGACTCATATGCGCAGAATGCCAAAGTGATCGAAAAACAGCTGGAGCGCAAAGGCATGAGCAAGAGGCGACTGCAAGAGCTGGTGAGTAGCATGAGGGAGCAAGGTGATTGTTTTGATTTCTTGGTCTGAAAGACCTTCCAGCAGGCAGGCAAACCCTTAGAAAGTCTACTGGGAGTTATTAGGGCAGTTGGCTGCCAGCTTTCTAACCCCAATCTGTAGTAGTGACCACAGGATCAAGGCCCCAAGTCATGATACATGTTAGATAGCCCTAATTAGCATATTTTAATCTGCTATTTGTCTCAGGTCAGGGTTTTTGGCTGCTCTTCCAGGAAATGATGGCCTACAATAGTGCTACCTTGGTGATACCAAAATTGGGGTTAGTTGGTGCTTCTTAAAGCACTGGTGGTTTTCTGCATTAGTCATTGGATCATCTTAGAGCGTGTACATCTATACATGATGGTGCCTAGATTGTTGCTTTTTTGATAATAATTTACTCAAAATATTTCATTAAAATCAGACATCACTTCATTGGTGCCTAGTCAAAAGGTATACCAGTCTCTTATAATGAGTGGAGTTTTGGTGACAGTGGTGGTAGGTCCTGGGAATTGCTTTACCTTATTGCCATAGTGGTTTAGAGCAGTGCTTCTCAAACTTTCTAAGGTGAAAGATCGGTGCATTCTTTTTTTTAATTTCCAATTTGTCATGAACGGATTTGTAATTTATAAAATAAATTGGCCTCAATATTTATTAGATTATTATTACTCTGTCAAATTACTAAAAATGTTTCTGAATGCTTACTTTCAATTTTTATACATATCTTGCCTGGACTGATAACAAACAGTTCGCAGACTGCAGGACTTTAGCACTGTTCTAGAATGATGTTCTTCTTCCTGTTCTGCCAAGAATAGGATACTGGTATGCCATGATATTGATTCCCTCAGGCCTTGGGGGATGGGGTGCTGGGGCTGCTGGAATCCCTGTACTGACTTCCTTTGGCTGCAGCCTTGTCTATTTACCAGTTTTGCCTACAGATAGCATTTTCTGTGTGTACTGTGACATCAGAAAGGTTGGAAAGCAGTTGTTAGAGATGGATAATGATTTTAGAGCCACTATTCTAGTTTGTACAGTAAATGAACATTAAGGGAGAGTGTTTGGGAGTGGTTAGAATAAGAAAGGAAAATAAGAATTTTATGTTATGTATCAAGACATACACTTTTTTCCTTTCCAGGCTGAACTTGAAGCCAAGAAAGCAAAAATGAAGGGGACCTTGATTGACAACCAGTTCAAATGAACCATGACCTTTCTCTGAGTACAGACTGGAGGCAAGCATTTAGATTAGGAAGAAAAGTAACTTCTTTGCATGTACTAATTCCTATTTGTGTCCCAGCAGAAGGCTTTATGTTGTTTCTCATAGTTCTCCTACATTCAGTGAGATCTTTAACTGAGTCCATTTGACCTGCTTCCCAGGAGATAGATTTTTCTAAATCTCTTCTGTATGTAGGTTTTCTGTACTATTTTTTGTTCATTTGATGTAAACTTGAGCTGTGTAGAAACTTTGAATAGATCAGTGCTTGGGTGTCTCTAGTTACTAAAATAGCTGTTTTTATTCCTTCTTCAAAGTTAATGTTTAAAGATTTTTTGAAAAAATATTGTGGCATGTCATAGAGAAAAGCAGCATGAATTATAGTTTCAGCAAGTCAGATCCTTTTAAGTAACCCTGTCTTGGTTCTTAGAATTGGCTATGGGTTTGAATCTTTCTAGTGTCAGAGAAGAATCATTAAAAGCCAAAATCTGCATAAAGCTTCCTTTATTTCAAACATTGAAGCTGTAGGTGAGCCATTCCATATCAGACTTCATACTTAAGGAAAAGCTAGATTGCAGTGAGGGGGTAGGATAGCTCAGATCTGCATGAAAATAGGCTCTCAGTAAGTAAACCAAGGGAGATACCATCTAGTTAGATGTTGAGAAATATGATTGAGGAATTAATGTGATGTGGCTCATAAGATCATTATTTTATTGCATTACCCAATATTGCTATATTAAAGACAGAAATAGGAGTTTGCAGGTAAGGATGTTTTCCAAGAGGCTTCCTGGTTATCTCGTCTGTGAGGCTGTCCTGTTTCTTGAAAGGTAAGACAAGGTAAATATCTGGCTCAACTTAGAAGTTAGTCCTTAAAAGACTTTGTACCTGTTCACCTAGATAGATTAGAAATTGTTAGAAGCCCTTAAAAAAGACTTTTGACCCTAACTCACTACCTGTTACTATATAATCCTGTTCCCATAGCAGCTGCACTGATGTGTAAATGTGTTACCCTGGCAACTGGTAATTGATATCTGTGATTATAAAAACCTATGTGAATCTAACTTCAGTGCTGGACCATTCATGTAGATATGGTATAGACTCCTGAGTACCCCCACTGTTATTCTAATCTGCTTAAATAAAACTATAAACTACACCTCAGTCTCTGTGTATTCTTTTATTCTCTCTATTTCCTATCAATTTTCTTATTCTCTGTGGCGACCCTTATCTAAGCGACCTGGCTTCTCCAGGAGAAGTAGGTAATCTCCTCCCAGCCCTGCCTCCCCGCAGTTAGACAGCTAGCTAAGAGTACTGGTTCCCTGTGTGGGTACATGGGAGGGGGAGACATTAGAGATCAAGAAATGATACTGAGATAAACAAAATTATCTGTCAGGTATCTTTTATTTTACATTTGCTATTTGCAAAGGAGTGTTGTATGTATAGATATTATTTTATGTCACACTGCTTCAGTGATATCAATAGCCATGTATTTGTATCCATGTTTTTATCGGTTTGCTTGTATTACAAGGTATTGGGACAGGAGGTGTGTTAACCTACTTGTATTATCTACAATAAGTTGCACTTAGTAGGTGCAACTTCCAGGGCATGTTTGAGAAGTGCTGCTGTGAAATAGTGGGGTGGTCTTCTTTGCTGTTTTTCTGATTTCCTTATTTGCAAGGAAAAGTAGGTTGGATGTGAGCTAGCAAGAATTAGAAAAGAAAAGGGTGGGGTCTTGGGAAGGCCCAGGATGGAGCTATGTTACCATCTTCCCAGTTACTCTCCTGTATCCGATGAGGTCTTCCTCTCTACCTCATTTCCTGTCCTCATTCTGAGAAAGAATTAACCATCATGTTGATAACTAACCCTAACTTCCTCACAATTCTTTAACCTCAATTCCAGACAATGAATGACCTTTACCTTTACTTCATTTTAGCCACAAACTCCCATGACTGTGGCCTGGATATCATCTAAACCTGCAGTCCCAAGTCCCTGGGCTGCAGATCACTACTGGCCTGTGGCCTGTTAGGAACTGGGCCGCACAGCAGGAGATGAGCGAGAGGCTTCATCTGTATTTGCAGCCACTCCCCTCACATTGCTGCCCAAGCTCCGCCTCCTGTCAGATGGGGGGGGCATTAGATTCTCATAGGAGCATGAACCATGCTGTAAACTGCGCTTGCGCTTGCGAGGGATCTAGATTACACCCTCCTTATGAGAATCTAATGCCTGATGATCCGAGGTGGAGCTGAGGTGGTGATGTTAGCACTGGGGAGTGGCTGCAAATACAGATTATCATTAGCAGAGAGGTTTTACTGCACAGAGACCATAATATATCAGTTGCTTGCAGACTTATATCAAAACTCTATCAGTGAGTGACAAGTAACAATTAAGCTCCATCTGGTGGCAAGCTTTAAGCCAGAATCTAACACTTAATTCCACACATGGCCCACCCATTGTTTTATTTGCCACTCCCATCCACGCCTCTTTCCCACACTGAGCACTTGTCTCAGTCACAGTTTTGGTAAGTCCATGAACTAATCCTAGCAAATATGAGTAAAAAACAAACATTACTAGAGAGTGTCTTTGAAGAGGGAGAAAGACCCAGTGATGAGACAGCAGTAGACTCTAAAACTGCCAACAAGATGAAAGCTGCATTTAAAAGAAAATGCCAAGGCCAGGCACGGTGGCTCACACCTGTAATCCTAGCACTCTGGGAGGCCGAGGCGGGTGGATTGCTTAAGGTCAGGAGTTCCAAACCAGCCTGAGCAAGAGCGAGACCCTGTCTCTACTATAAATAGAAAGAAATTAATTGGCCAACTAATATATATAGAAAAAATTAGCCAGGCATTGTGGTGCATGCCTGTAGTCTCAGCTACTTGGGAGGCTGAGGCAGTAGGATTGCTTGAGTCCAGGAGTTTGAGGTTGCTGTGAGCTAGTCTGACACCATGGCACTCACTCTAGCCAGGGCAACAAAGCAGGACTCTGTCTCAAAAAAAAAAAATGCAAAGAGTCCTGCTTAAATTATGGGCTCATTGCAGCAGGTAATTCACATTCTCTAAGCCCACTTTGAATTAAATATAATATGTGGTGACAAGCTATCCAACAAAGCCATGAAACCTTCAAAATTTTCACCACATGGATACCAAGCACCCTGCATTAAAAGACAAGCCTTTGGAGTTTTTCAAAAGAAAAAAATCGTGAACATGAATAACAGAAGCGATTATCGAAGGCCACCACTTCATCTAATGTGCCTCCACTGAGAGCATCATTCTTAGTGGCTAACCACATTGCTAAAGCTAAGAAGCCCTTTACTGTTGGTGAGGAGTAGATCTTGCTTGCTGATAAGGACATTTGCTGTGAAATTTTAGGAGAGCCCGCAGTTCAAAAGGTGGCACGTGTTCCTCTTTAAGCTAGCACCATAACTAGGTGAATTGATGAAATAGCAGAGCATATTGATGCACAACTATTAGGATTAATAAGTCATTGTGGTATGTGATCCAGGTTGACAAGTCTACCGATGTTGACAACAAAGCAACAATGCTTGCTTTTGTGCAATATATTTTTCAAGAGGATGTGCATGAGGATATGTTATGTGCATGTTTGTTGCCAACCGACACCACAGCTGCAGGACTATTCAAGTCTTTGAATGATTACATATCAGCAAAACTGAATTGGTCATTTTGCGTCAGTATGTGCATGGATGGAGTGGCTGCCATGATTGGACAGCTTTCTGGTTTCATTGCTCAGGAATGAAAGGAGGTCACTTCTGAATGTGAGTCTATGTACTGTGTCATCCATAGAGAAATGCTGGCTAGCTGAAAAATGTCACCTGACTAAATGTTTCGCAGATGTGATTAAAATTATCAACCACATTAATGTACATGCCCTTAACTCATGTCTGTTCTCTCAGCTCTGTGAGGAGATGGATGCAGAGCACACACATCTTCTCTCTCTCTCTTTTTTTTTTTTTTTTTGAGATAGAGTCTCACTCTGTTGCCTGGGCTAAAATGCCATGACATCAGCCTAGCTCACAGCAACCTCAAACTCCTGGGCTCAAGTGATCCTCCTACCTCAGCCTCCCGAGAACCTGGGACTACAGGCATGTGCCACCATGCCCGGCTAATTTTTTTCTATATATTTTTAGTTGGCCAATTAATTTCTTTCTATTTTTAGTAG
Source organism: Microcebus murinus (assembly GCF_040939455.1). NCBI lineage: Eukaryota > Metazoa > Chordata > Mammalia > Primates > Cheirogaleidae > Microcebus > Microcebus murinus. Next base: position 46,337,851 of record NC_134136.1, on the reverse strand, counting down.
AGACGGGGGTCTTGCTCTTGCTCAGGCTGGTTTCGAACTCCTGACCTTGAGCGATCCTCCCACCTCAGCCTCCCAGAGTGCTAGGATTATAGGTGTGAGCCACCACGCCTGGCCCACATCTTCTCTTAAACACAGAAGATGGCTTTCTAAAGGTAAATCACTGGCCAGAGTTTTTGAATTATGAGAGGCACTTCAGAGATTTCTTTTAGAAAAACAGTCACTACTGACAGCACATTTCAGTGACACAGAATGGGTCACAAAACTTGCTTGTGTGACATATTCAACCTGCTCAACGAGCTCAAATCTGTCACTCAGGGGAGAATGACAACTGTGTTCGAGGCAACAGATAAAATGACTGCATTCAAAGCCAAACTAGAATTATGGGGGTGATGAGTGAACATTGGGATTTTTGACATGTTTCAAACATTAGCAGAGATTTTGAAAGAGACTGAGCCAGGGCCTTCTTTCTCCCAGCTGGTACATGATCACCTATCTCAGCTTTCAAAAGAGTTTGAGCATTACTTCCCAACTACAAAAGACTCCTGAACCAGGAAGGAATGGATCTGCAATCCATTTGTGAATAAGCCAGGTGAATCAACTTTGTCCATGTTAGAAGAGGATCAACTGCTTGAGATCACAAATGATGGTGGCCTTAAAAGTATGTTTGAGACAACTTCAGACCTCCATATGTACTGGATTAAAGCCAAGGTGGAATATCCTGAGGTTGCCACAAAAGCACTGAAAACCAATGAAAAGGCTGCTTCCATTGCCAACATCCTATCGTTTTTTTTTTTTTGTTTTTTTTTTTTTGGAGACAGAGTCTCACTTTGTTGCCCAGGCTAGAGTGAGTGCCATGGTGTCAGCCTAGCTCACAGCAACCTCAAACTCCTGGGCTCAAGCAATCCTCCTGCCTCAGCTTCCCGAGTAGCTGGGACTACAGGCATGCGCCACCATGCCCGGCTAATTTTTTATATATATATTAGTTGGCCAATTAATTTCTTTCTATTTATAGTAGAGACAGGGTCTCACTCTTGCTCAGGCTGGTTTCAAATTCCTGACCTTGAGCAATCCTCCTGCCTGGGCCTCCCAGAGTGCTAGGATTACAGGCGTGAGCCACTGCGCCCAGCCTAAAGTGTTTTAATGTTAGCATAAAGAGCCTTATTGAAATTTTGGAGAGTCTTATTCTATTTTTTGTTTTGTTTTTGTAAATTATCAGCTGTGACAAAAAATTTCTTTTTTGAGACAGTCTCACTCTGTTCCCCGGGCTAGAGTGCCATGGTGTCAGCCTAGCTCACAGCAACCTCAAACTCCTGGGCTCAAGTGATCCTTCTGCCTCAGCCTCCCAAGAAGCTGGGACTACAGGCATGTACCACCATGCTCGGCTAATTCTTTTTCTATATATTTTTAGTTGGCCAATTAATTTCTTTCTATTTTTAGTAGAGACGGGGTCTCACTCTTGCTCAGGCTGGTTTCGAACTCCTGACCTTCAGTGATCCTCCCGCCTGGGCCTCCCAGAGTGCTAGGATTACAGGCATGAGCCACCGCGCCCAGCCCAGTGACAAAATATTAAAATGTGAAATGTTCTCACTGTAATAACTGGTGACATTTGGAAGTGTAACTTTATTGTTTAAGAGAAACTGAAAAGCTTTTTAAAGCCTAGCTTGTCTCGACCATTTTAGGTTTCTTATCACTGTGGATCATTTCCCCTTTTCTCTGATTTGTCACAGTTTCTTAGTAGTATCTTGTGAGTTTAATTTGCATTTCCCTAATGACAGATGATGTTGAACATATTGTTTTTCTTTTTTTAACTGGTAAAAACCACTTAGCATAAAATTTACCATCTTAGTCATTTTTAATTGTGCAGTTCAATGGTGTTATATATATTCACATTGTTGCGATACAGATTTCCAGAACTTTTTTTTTTTTTTTTTGAGAGAGTCTTGCTTTGTTGCCCAGGCTAGAGTGAGTGCCGTGGCGTCAGCCTGGCTCACAGCAACCTCAAACTCCTGGGCTCAAGTGATCCTTCTGCCTCAGCCTCCGGAGTAGCTGGGACTGCAGGCATGCACCACCACGCCTGGATAATTTTTTTATATATATATTAGTTGGCCAACTAATTTCTTTCTATTTATAGTAGAGACGGGGTCTCGCTCTTGCTCAGGTTGGTTTCGAACTCCTGAGCTCAAACGATCCGCCCGCCTCGGCCTCCCAGAGAGCTAGGATTACAGGCGTGAGCCACCGCGCCCGGCCCTCCAGAACTTTTTCATCACATAAATCTGAAACTCTATATCCATTAGATAACAACAACTCCTTTTTCCCTCCCTGCAACCCTGCTAACTACCATTCTACTTTCTTTTTCTGTGTATTTGATTACTTCAGATATTTCACATGAGTGGAATTATACAGAATTTATCTTTTTGTGACTCACTTATTTCACTTAGCATAATGTCCTCGATGTTCATCCATGTTGTAGCATGTGACAAGATATCGTTCCTTTTTAAGGTCGAGTAATATTCCGTTGTATGTATATACCACATTTTATTTTATTTTATTTTATTTTTTATTTATTTATTTTTTTTGAGACAGAGTCTCGCTTTGTTGCCCAGGCTAGAGTGAGTGCCGTGGCGTCAGCCTAGCTCACAGCAACCTCAAACTCCTGGGCTCGAGCGATCCTTCTGCCTCAGCCTCCCAAGTAGCTGGGACTACAGGCATGCGCCACCATGCCCGGCTAATTTTTATATATATATATATCAGTTGGCCAATTAATTTCTTTGTATTTATAGTAGAGACGGGGTCTCACTCTTGCTCAGGCTGGTTTTGAACTCCTGACCTTGAGCAATCCGCCCGCCTCAGCCTCCCAAGAGCTAGGATTACAGGCGTGAGCCACCGCGCCCGGCTACCACATTTTATTTATCCATTCATCTGTCAATGGCCATTTGGGTTGCTTCTACCTCTTAATATTATGGAATAGGGGGGCTATGAACATGGAGTGCAGATACCTCTTTGAGAGCCTGTTTTCAATTCTGATATATACCCAGAAGTGGGATTGCTGGTAGTTCTATTTAAATTTCTTTAGGAGCCCTATATTGTTTTCCACAGTAGTCATACCATTTTGTAATCTTACGAGCAGTGCACAAGGGTTCCAATTTCTCCACATCCTCATCAACACTTACTATTTTCTGGTTTTATTAGTAACCATCCTAAGAGGTGTGGGATGATATCTCATTGTAGTTTTGATTTGCATTTATCTAATGATTAGTTATGTTGAGCATCTTTTCATATGCTTGATGGCCATTTGTATATTATCTGTAGAGAAATGTTATTCAAGTCCTTTGCCCATTTTTTTATTGGGTTATGTGATTTTTTTGTTGTGAACATACTTTTATATGCTAATTTAAAATGTATATCTTTGGTAAAGTATCTGTTAAGATCTTCTACCCATTTTTTAAACTGGGTTTTTTTTTTTTTTTTTTTTTTTTTTTTGAGACAGAGTCTCGCTTTGTTGCCCAGGCTAGAGTGAGTGCCGTGGCGTCAGCCTAGCTCACAGCAACCTCAAACTCCTGGGCTCGAGTGATCCTTCTGCCTCAGCCTCCCGGGTAGCTGGGACTACAGGCATGCGCCACCATGCCCGGCTAATTTTTTTTATATATATATATCAGTTGGCCAATTAATTTCTTTCTATTTATAGTAGAGACGGGGTCTCGCTCTTGCTCAGGCTGGTTTTGAACTCCTGACCTTGAGCAATCCGCCCGCCTCGGCCTCCCAAGAGCTAGGATTACAGGCGTGAGCCACAGCGCCCGGCTAAACTGGGTTTTTTTAATTTCGAGTTTTAAAAGTTCTTTATATAATCTGGATATAAGTCCTTTATCAGATAATATGTGATTTGCAGCATCTCCCAGTCTGTGGCTATCTTTTCATTCTCTTAATGGTGTAGTGCCTTTCATGACCCAAGGTCATGTAGATTTTCTTCTGTGTTTTCTCCTAGAAGTTTTATATTTTACATTTTAGTTTTATGACCTATTTTGAGTTAATTTTTGTATAAGGTATAAGTCATGTGTTGGTTCATTTTTTTTAACATACAGATGTCCAGTTCCAGCACCATTTGTTGAAAAGACTTTCCTTATTCCATTCATTTGCATTTGTACCTTTGTCAAAAATCAGTTCACCATATTTTTAGACTTTCTATTCAGTACATTGTCCATCTGTTTACCAATACCACACTATCTTGATTTGAGTATTGTAGCTTTTATAGTAAGAAAGTTTTGAAATTAGGTAGTGTGATTCTTCCAACTTTGTACTTTTGTAGAGTATTTTTTGGCCGTTTTAGTTCTTTTGCCTTTCCATTATAAATTTTCGAATCAGCTTGTTGGTATCTGTAATATTCTTTCTGGGATTTTGATTGGAATTGTGTAAAATCTAAAGATCATATTGGGGAGAAATGACATCTTAATAATGTTGTATCTTCCAACCCATGAGCATGATGTATCTCTCAATTTATTTAGGGCCTTGATTTCTTTCATTAGTGATTTATAGTTTTGTGTACAGATCCTACAGATATTTTGTTTAAATTCATACCTAAGTACTTCATTTCTCTGGTGCTGTTGTAAATCTTACCTTCTTTTAATACTATAACATCTGTCTTGCAAAGTCTCAATTTAGAATCAGTCCTGCAATCTGATCTTTTATCCAAGTAGTTAAATGTTCATGTCTTGTAAATGAGTGGATATTTGGCACGGTTAATTTATGGTTCCAATGTCAGATGCGTTCTCACCACAGCCAGTCAATCCTTTTATATGTATTGGGTCAGCAACTCTCTTGTTTCCCTCAGGAACAATTTAGAACCACTTTCCTCAAACCTCTTCCTACATGCTCTCCCTCTCAGCAGATAATTTCCTTCTCCAAAGCACCGGAGAACATACGGACACAATTATTAATAGTTCCATCTACCTCCATCCTTTTCTCTCTCCAATCTCAGAGGAAGAGATACCCCTATTCCTGCTCAAGGATAATTCACTAGTCTTTAGTCTTTCAACTATGATACATTGAGTATCTATTATGTACCAGATATTGCACTAGAAGCTGGGTTCACAGTGGAAAATAAAGCAGCTCATATTCTGAGGGCAGGGGTGACAAACAAGTGAACAAGGAACAAATCAACTAAAATAGTGGGATGTGATAGTAAATGACAAGTAGTTAGGGATGGGCTCTGAAGGCGAGGCCATTTGGGCCATATAAGAACTAAAGGATCTGAATGAGCCAGTCATGTATAGATCAGGGAGAATGCATTCCAGGTTATGGCATTAGAAAGTACAAAATCTCTACAGAGAGAATAAGCTTAGCATGTTGGAGGAACAGAAGGAAGGCTGATGTGACTAGATTGTGGTGAGTGAGAGAGAGCAAGTGGGTGGCAAGAGGTGAAGTTGGAGAAGTGACCAGAAACCATGCCATGTAGGGCCCTGCAGGCCCAAATAAGGATTTTGGATCTTAAAAAGTACAGTGGGATGTTATTGAAGGCTTTTACGCAGAGGAGTAACATGATATGATTTATGTTTTAAAGTCATTCTAGCTGCTACATGGAGAATGGCTTATTGGGAAGCAAGAATGGAAGCAGGGAGACCAATTGGGAGATGATTGTAGTAGTACAAGTAAGAAGTGAGAGTGGTTGGACCAGGGTAGTAAAGGAAGAGTCAGAGAAAGTGAATGGATTTGAGATGTGTTTTAGAGGGTGGGTTTTTTTTGTTTTCTTTTTTGGTAGAGATGGGGTCTTGCTATTGCCCAGGCTGGTTTGAATCTCCTACGCTCAAGCTATCCTCCCACCTTGGCCTCCCAAATAGCTGAAATTACAGGTGTGAGCCACCACACCCTGCCTTGGAGATTTTGTTATCAGGACTAGCTGATAGATAGAAGGTAGGAAGTGACGGGACTAGGGGAATCAATGGTAAATCCTTGATTTGAGGCTAGAATAACGTGAGTTTTTTGAAACAGAGTCTCATTCTTTTGCCCAAGTTAGAGTGCCGTGGTATCTACCTAGCTCACAGCAACCTCAAACTCTTGGGCTCAAGCGATCCTCCTGCCTCAGCCTCCAGAGTGGCTGGGAATACAGGTGCTCACCACCACAGCCAGTTAATTTTTTCTTCTTTTTTTCTCTTTCTTTTCTTTCCTTCCTTCCTTTCCTTTCTTTCCTCCCTTCCCTTCCCTGCCCTGCCCTGCCCTGCCCTTCCCTTCCCTTTCCCTTTCCTTCCTTTTTTTTTTTTTTTTTTGAGACAGAGTCTCGCTTTGTTGCCTAGGCTAGAGTGAGTGCCATGGCGTCAGCCTAGCTCACAGCAACCTCAAACTCCTGGCTCAAGCAATCCTTCTGCCTCAGCCTCCTGAGTAGCTGGGATTATAGGCATGCACCACCATGCCTGGCTAATTTTTTCTATATATATTAGTTGGCCAATTAATTTCTTTCTATTTATAGTAGAGACAGGGTCTCGCTCTTGCTCAGGCTGGTTTCGAACTCCTGACCTTGAGCAACCCGCCCGCCTCGGCCTCCCAGAGTGCTAGGATTATAGGCATGAGCCACCGCACCCCCGGCTTCTCTTCTTTTCTCTCCCTCTCCCTCTCCCTCTCCCTCTCCCCTCCCCTCCCCTCCCCTCCCCTCCCCTCCCCTCCTTTTCTTTTCTTTTCTTTTCTTTTCTTTTCTTTTCTTTTCTTTTCTTTTCTTTTCTTTTCTTTTCTTTTCTTTTCTTTTCTTTTCTTTTCTTTTCTTTTCTTTTCTTTTCTTTTCTTTTTTTTCTTTCTTGACAGAGTCTCACTCTGTTGCCCTGGGTAGAGTGCGGTGGCGTCATCATAGCTCACTGCAACCTCAAACTCCTGGCCTCAAGCAATCCTCCTGCCTCAGCCTCCTGAGTAGCTGGGACTATAAGCATGCACCACCATGCCTGGCTAATTTTTCTATTTTTAGTAGAGACAGGGTCTTGCTCTTGCTCAGGCTGGTCTTGAACTCCTGAGCTCAAGTGATCCTCCCATCTTGGCCTCCCAGAGTGCTAGGATTATAGGTGTGAGCCACCACACTCAGCCAGGAGAAACAGCTTTTGAGGGAAAACTAAGAGCTCTGTTTTGGTCAATTAATTTATTTCTGTTTTTGGTAGAGATGGGGTCTCGCTCAGGCTGGTTTCGAACTCCTGACCTTGAGCAATCCGCCCGCCTCGGCCTCCCAAAGTGCTAGGATTACAGGCGTGAGCCACCACGCCCGGCCAAGAGCTCTGTTTTGAACATGTTTTGCTTGAAATTCCTATTGGCTATCTAAGTGGAGATGTCAGGTAGGCAGTTGGATATGTAATAAGGAGCTCAATTGGAGAGATCTAGCTAGAAATCGAAATTTAGGAGTTACCAGTATATAGATGTTATTTAAAGCCATGAGACAGGATTGCCAAAGATAAAAATACAGACAGCAAATAGGTCCAAAGTTTGAGTCCTGAGGCACACCATCATTTAATGGTCAAGAGATGAGGAGAAATCAGGAAAGAAGATTGAAGCAATGGCTGTTAAGGTTGGAGGAAAATAGGGTGCAACTGAAACCTAAGAGAAGGAAGTATTTTGTATCAGTCAAAGTCCAGTTGAGGAAACAAAAACCACATTCAGAATTTTAAACAGAAAGAATTGAACATGAGGAACTGGTTACTCAGGTGATAGAAGAGCTGAGAATCCAAGGAAGGGATGGTGAATTCATCCAGAGATTTAGCAACATCAGGAAGCTGCTTCACCTCTAGGGCTGGAGGGACAAACATAGAAGGTGGTGTTATCCAAGTCCAGGATCAGGATCATCCCTGAGATGAATCTCACTTGATCATAATGAATTATCTCAGTGTATTGTTGAATTCAGTTTGATAGTGAAGAATTTTTGCATCTATGTTCATCAGGGATAATGGCTTGTAGGTTTTTTGTTGTGTCCTTGTCTGGTTTTGGTATAAAGGTAAAGATGGCCAAGTAGAATGAGTTTGGAAGTATTCCCTCCTCTTTAACTACCTGGAATAGTTTGAGAAGAACTGGTATTAGTTCTTCTTTAAATGTTCGGTGGAGGCCGGGCGCGGTGGCTCACGCCTGTAATCCTAGCTCTTGGGAGGCCGAGGCGGGCGGATTGCTCAAGGTCAGGAGTTCAAAACCAGCCTGAGCAAGAGCGAGACCCCGTCTCTACTATAAATAGAAAGAAATTAATTGGCCAACTGATATATATATAAAAAATTAGCCGGGCATGGTGGCTCATGCCTGTACTCCCAGCTACTCGGGAGGCTGAGGCAGAAGGATCGCTCGAACCCAGGAGTTTGAGGTTGCTGTGAGCTAGGCTGACGCCACGGCACTCACTCTAGCCTGGACAACAAAGCGAGACTCTGTCTCAAAAAAAAAAACAAAACAAAAAAAAAAAAATAAATGTTCGGTGGAATTCAACTGTGAGGCCATCAGGTACTGAGCTTTATTTGATGGGAGACTTTTTATGACTCATTCAATTTCTTCACTCACTATTGGTCTTTGCTGATTTTCTGTTTCTTTTTTTTTTTGAGACAGAGTCTTGCTTTGTTGTCCAGGCTAGAGTGAGTGCCGTGGCGTCAGCCTAGCTCACAGCAACCTCAAACTCCTGGGCTCGAGCGATCCTTCTGCCTCAGCCTCCCGAGTAGCTGGGACTACAGGCATGCGCCACCATGCCTGGCTAATTTTATATATATATATCAGTTGGCCAATTAATTTCTTTCTATTTATAGTAGAGACGGGGTCTCGCTCTTGCTCAGGCTGGTTTTGAACCTTGAGCAATCCGCCCGCCTCGGCCTCCCAGAGAGCTAGGATTACAGGCGTGAGCCACCGCGCCCGGCCTGATTTTCTGTTTCTTCATGAATTAGTCTTGGTAGGTTGTATTAAGGAATTTATTCATTTCTTCTATGTTATCCAGTTTGTTGTTATATAATTATTCACAATACTTGCCTATGATTCTTTGTATTTCCATGGTAACAGTTGTAATGTCTCCTTCTTCATCTCTGGTTTTATTTGAGTCTTCTCTCTTATTTCTTAGTTTAACTGATGGTTTGTTGATTTTATCTTTTCAAAAAACCAACTCTGTTTCATTGAGGTTTTAAAATTGTTCCTCTTATTTTTCTTATTTAATAAAGTAGAACTTTCAGAATAATGTTGAATAATAACAATGATGGCAAACATTATAGTCTTGTTCATTACATTGATGAAGGTACCTGTAGAATATCATCTGGATTGTATTTAAAACTTATGCATCTATATTTAGGATTTTAATATCTATATTTATTTGGTCCATATATTTCCTTTTCCTGCTATCACCATAAGGTTTTGGTATCAGTTATCCTATTTCATATAAAGAATTGGGGAAACTTACATTTTTCTATTCTCTGAAACAGTTTAAGAACTATCTGTCCATTAAAGTTCTGCTAAAACTCAATGCCACATTCTCACTACCCAGAGATCACTGTTTTTAACATCTTAATGCATATCTGTCTGATGTCTCTCCCTCTCCTCCCCACCCTCCATATTTGTCTGTATATTCACACACAAATAGATATATATCAAATAAGGTCACTCTACATACTGTCGTATAAACTTTTTTCCAGTCAACAATCTCTACCATTTTAATAAATTTTAATCTCTTCTAATACCCCATATCAATATTTTCCCAATTGACCCTAAAATGACCCTTACACTTGGTTTGTTTAAACCATAATCCCAGGCCGGGCACTGTGGCTCACGCCTGTAATCCTAGCTCTTGGGAGGCCGAGGCGGGCGGATTGCTCAAGGTCAGGAGTTCAAAACCAGCCTGAGCAAGAGCGAGACCCCGTCTCTACTATAAATAGAAAGAAATTAATTGGCCAACTGATATATATAAAAAACATTAGCCGGGCATGGTGGCGCATGCCTGTAGTCCCAGCTACCCAGGAGGCTGAGGCAGAAGGATCACTCGAGCCCAGGAGTTTGAGGTTGCTGTGAGCTAGGCTGATGCCACGGCACTCACTCTAGCCTGGGCAACAAAGCGAGACTCTGTCTCAAAAAAAAAAAAAAAAACATAATCCAATCCAAAACAAGGTACTGATTGCATCTGGTTGATTTTAAAATGAAAAATTAATTGTATCTGTCTTAAAATGGAAATGGCTGCTTTGGGAAATTCTAAGTTTATCATCACTGGAGACTTTCAGTCAAAGGCTGGACCAACATGTGTATAGGAGACTGCATAGGAAATTCATACACACAAGAGAAGGTTAGAGTGCATGACTTTAAGGTCTTTTTCAAACTTGAGTGAAGATTCTGTGACTCTGAGTTTCTGTAAATCCTGTTATTGTACCACTTCTGCACCAGATCCCATTCTCTCCTGCCTACTCAAGTACATTACTCCAGTAATTCTCTCTCTCCTGCATTATCAATTTTACTTTTCTCTTGGCTTTTTTCCTCATCAGCATTCTAATATGCTGTTATTTCTTCCATCTTGAAAATATCCACTGTCAATCTTACTTCATATGCAAGAACATATGCAAATCAATAAATGTGATACATTAACAGAAAGGACAAAAACCATATGCTCATTTCAATAAATACAGAAAAAGCATTTGACAAAATTCAACATCTCTTAATGATAAACTCTTCATAAATTAGGTATAGAAGGTATGTACCTCAACACAATAAAGGCCATATATGACAAATCCACAGCAAACATCATACTCAATGGTGACAAATTGAAAGCTTTTTTCCTAAGATCAGGAACAAGACAAGGATGCCCATTTTGCCACTTCTACTCAACATAATACTGGAAGTCCTATCCAGGGCAATTAGGCAAGAGAAAGAAATAAATGACATCCAAATTGGAGAGGAGGAAGTCAAATTGTCCCTGTTTGCATATAACATGATCTTATGTGTAGAAAACCCTAAAGACTCCACCCCAAAACTGTTAGAACTAATAAATGAATTCAGTAATGTTGCAGAACACAAAACAAAAATCCATAGTGTTTCCACATGCTAATAGTGAACTATCTGAAAAAGAAATCAAGAAAGCAATCCCAGGCTGGGCGCGATGGCTCACGCCTGTAATCCTAGCACTCTGGGAGGCCTATGCAGGTGGATCAGGTCAGGAGTTCCAAACCAGCCTGAGCAAGAGCAAGACCCCATCTCTACTATAAATAGAAACAAATTAATTGGCCAGCTAAAAATATATAGAAAAAATTAGCCTGGCATGGTGTCACATGCCTGTAGTCCCAGCTACTCAGGAGGCTGAGGCAGAAGGCTTGCTTGAGCCCAGGAGTGTGAGGTTGCTGTGAGCTAAGCTGATGCCATGGCACTCTAGTTTGGGCAACACAGTGGGACTCGGTCTCAAAAAATAAATAAATAAAAAGCAATCCCAGTTATAATAGCTACCGAAAAAAACCTAGGAATAAATTTAATGAGGTAAATGAGCTCTACACTGAAAACTATAAAACATTGATGAAAGAAATTGAAGAGGACACACAAAGAAAGGAAAGACATCTCATGTTCAGGAATTGGAAGAATCAATATTGTGGTTTTCTTAAAAAAATTTTTTTGAGACAGTTCTTGCTCTGTGGCCTGGACTAGCATGCAGTGGCATCATATCTCACTGCAGCCTCCAACTCCTGGGCTCAAAAAAATGTTTCTGATTTTTTTTAGAGACAGGGTCTTGCTCTGTCACCCAGGCTGGGGTGCAGTGGTGTGATCACACCTCACTGTAGCCTCAAACTTCTGGGCTCAAGCAATCCTCCTGCCTTAGCCTCCTGAATAGTCAGGACTGCAGACACATGCTACCATGCCCAGCTAATTTTTTTTTATTTTTTGTAGAGACAGGGTCTCACCATGTTACCCAGGCTGGTCTCCAACTCCGGGCTTCAAGTAATCCTCTTGCCTCAGCCTCCCAAGAGCAGGAATTACAGGCATGAGCCACTGTGCACAGCCCAATATTGTTAAAATGTCCATACTACCAAAAGCAATTTACAGATTCAATGCAATCCGTATCAAAATAACAATGACATTCTTTACAGAAATATAAAAAAGTCCTAAAATTTGTATGGAACCACAAAAGACCTTAAATAGCCCAAGTAATCCTGTGCAAAAAGGAAACAGCTGGAGGCATCACACTACCTGATTTCAAAGTAGACTAAAAAGCTCTAATAACCAAAACAGCATGATACTTGCATCAAAACTCATACACAGATCAATAGAACAGTGTAGAGAGCCCAAAAATAAACACATGCATCTATAGCCAACTGATTTTTGACAAATGTGCCAAAAACATATATTGGGGAAAGTATACCCTCTTCAATAAATGGTGCTGAAAAAATGGATATCTATATGCAGAAGAACGGAACTAGACCCCCACTATATACTAAAATAAATTCAAAGTAGATTAAATACTGAAATCCAAGACCCAAAACTATGAAACTACTTGAAAAAAACTTAGGGGGAAACACTTCATCATATAAGACTGGGCAAGGAATTTTTGGATATGACCTCAAAAGCACAGGGAAAAAAATCAAAAATAAATGGGATTACATCAAACTAGAAAGCTTCTGCATAGCAGAGGAGACAATTATCATATTGAAGAAACAACCTACAGAATGGGAGAAAATATTTGCAAACTATTCATCTGACAAAGGGTTAATATCCAGACTACATAAGGAATTCAAACAACTCTACAGCAAAAAACAAATAATCTGATTGTAAAATGGGCAAAAGACCTCAAGAGACATTTTTCAAAAGAAGACATACAATGACAAACAGGTATATGAAAAAATGTTCAACACTGCTAATTATCAGGGAAATGCAAATCAAAACCACAGTGAAATATCACCTCACTTCAGTTAGAATGGCTATTATCAAAAAGACAAAAGATAAGTGTTGGCAAGAATGTGGAGAAAGGGGAACACTTACATACTGCTGGTGGGAATGTAAATTAGTACACCCATTATGGATCATAGTATGGGCGTTCCTCAAAAAATTAAAAATAGAACTACCATATGATCAAGCAATCAATCCCACTTCTTAGTATATATCCAAAGGAAATGAAACTATTATGTTGAAGAGATAGCTGCACTCCCATGTTTAATGTAGCACTATTCACAATAATAAGATATGAAATCAACCTAAGTGTCCATCAAAGGATGAATGGATAAAGAAAATGTGGTATATATGCACAGTGGAATACTATTCAGCCACAAAAAGAATAAAATCTTGTCATTTGCGACAATATGGATGAATTTGGAAGATACTATGTTAAGTGAAATAAGGCCAGACTCAGAAGGATGAATACCACATGATCTCACTTGTATGCTGAATCTAAAAAACTTGATTTCATAGAAGTAGATAATAGAACAGTGGTTACAAGACACTAAGAAGGGGAGTTGGAAGGGGGGGATGGAGAGAGGTTGGTCAACAGGTTACAATCAGGTAGGAGGAATAAGTTCTGGTGTTCTATTGCACAGTAGGGTGATTATAGCAATAATATAAATTTCAAAACAGCTAGAAGAGAGGATTTTAAATGTTCTTACCACAAAGAAATGGTAAATGTTCAAGGTGATGGACATGCCAATTACCCTGATTTGATCATTACACAATGTATACATATAGCAAAACATCACATTGTATCCCATAATATGTATAATTATGCTTCAATTAAAAATTTACAAAAAAGAAAAATGGGAGGCATAAATATTTAAAAGAAAGTGACAAAATTATCATTGTTATAATTAGGCTATTTTGGGTGTTAGTAACAATACTGAAGTTATCTTAAATGATAGGGATTAATTATAATAAACACGGGAATAAGGAACTAGGAATAGAAGAAAAATTTTAAATTATGATAAAAGGTATCTATTTAAAAAATCCTACAGCAGGCCGGGCGCTGTGGCTCACGCCTGTAATCCTAGCTCTTGGGAGGCCGAGGCGGGCGGATTGCTCAAGGTCAGGAGTTCAAAACCAGCCTGAGCAAGAGCGAGACCCCGTCTCTACTATAAATAGAAAGAAATTAATTGGCCAACTGATATATATATAAAAAATTAGCCGGGCATGTTGGCGCATGCCTGTAGTCCCAGCTACCCGGGAGGCTGAGGCAGAAGGATCACTCGAGCCCAGGAGTTTGAGGTTGCTGTGAGCTAGGCTGATGCCACGGCACTCACTCTAGCCTGGGCAACAAAGCGAGACTCTGTCTCAAAAAAAAAAAAAAAAAAAAAAAAAAATCCTACAGCAAGCATACTTAAAAACTTGCCTCCTGAAATTGGAAATGAGACAAAGATTCCCTTTATTACCATTGTATTAGAAATCCTAGCCAGTGCAATAAGAGAAAAAAGGAAAACAAAAAGTTTAAAGATTTAAAGGAAAAAGGAAAAAAAAACTGACCATCTTTATTTTTAGAAAACATGATTGTGTATATAGTATATTTAAAATAATTGAAGAATAGATATTTGAATTGATAAATGAACTTAGAAAGGTTGCCGGACATGGGGTCAATATAGAAAACCAATTGTATTTCTGTACATAAGCAACAAGCAGTTGGAAACTTAAAATTTAAAAATAGAAATAGGCCGGGCGTGGTGGCTCACGCCTGTAATCCTAGCTCTCTGGGAGGCCGAGGCGGGCGGATTGCTCGAGGTCAGGAGTTCGAAACCAGCCTGAGCAAGAGCGAGACCCCGTCTCTACTATAAATAGAAAGAAATTAATTGGCCAACTAATATATATACAAAAAATTAGCCGGGCATGGTGGCGAATGCCTGTAGTCCCAGCTACTTGGGAGGGTGAGGCCGAAGGATTGCTTGAGCCCAGGAGTTTGAGGTTGCTGTGAGCTAGGCTGACGCCATGGCACTCACTCTAGCCTGGGCAACAAAGCGAGACTCTGTCTCAAAAAAATAAATAAATAAATAAAAATAAAAATAGAAATATTAAGTAATTACGATAGCATAAAAATACATAGGGATAAATCTAGGGAAACATATGCAAGGCCTTTACATAGAAAACTATAAAACATTATTGAAAAAAACTAAAACCTATATAAATGAAGTGATGTACTGTGTTCATGGATTGCAAGACTCAATAGTTTTAAAGTGTCAGTTCTCCACAAACTGATTTATAGATTGAACGAGACTCCAATCAAAATCCCAACAGGGGTGTGTGTGTGTGTGTGTGTGAGGCAGGGGGAGGGGGGATGCCAGGTGGGGGGCAGGGTAGACTTGAAAAGCTAATTTAAATTTTCGTGGAAATGAAAAGGTCCAAGTATAGCTAAGACACTCTTGAAGAACAAGAAAATAGGATTTGTTCTACTAGATATTGTCTTATATATTTAAAGTAATTAAAACAGTATAGTTGGACCATTGATAGACTAATAGACCAAGGAAACAAAATAGAGTTCAGAAACAGGCCCACGCATATGCAGTCACCAGATATACAGCAAAGGTGCCAGTGCTATTCAGTGAGGAAAGAATTTTTAAAAAATAAATTTTGCTAAGACAATTATCTATCCATATGGCCAAAAGAAAACTTGATCCCTACCTCACATCATCCGTAAAAGTCTATTCCAGTTAAACATAGGTCTAAATGTGAAAGGTAAAATGGTAAAACTTCTAGAAAATAATATAATAAAATATTTTCATTATCTTTGGGAAATGAAAGACCTTTTAATCAAAACACAAAGGCACTAACCAAAGAAGAAAAGATATATTTGACTACATGACAATTAAGAGCTTCTGTTCATCAAAAGATGCTATTAATAGGGTAAAAAGCAAACCACAGAGTGGTGAAGATATTTGTAATACAGAAAAGTAGTGAAGAGCTTGTATTATATCCAAAACATCTAAAGAACTCCTACAAATCATCTTCTAGACAATGAAGAGTTTAACTTTGGACTCTTTGGGGACAGTACAGGCCCTTGGACACAGGGATCCTGAAAAAAGGGCAATGCCAGTTATTCTTTTTGCCTCTGGTGGTAGGGCCAGAGTAAGAGAGAGAAGTGGAAAAGCGGGACTTTGAAAGAAATATACTGTCTGAAGACTCTAATTGAAAGTGAAATGTTTGTTTTTTTTTGTTTTGTTTTGTTTTTTCAGAAGGACCAGGGGGAATAGATGGCCGAAGCCCATCTTGCCAGCCATCATAGTATCACCAAGGACAAATGGAATACTCTTGAAGCAAGATAGAGTGTGTGAACTCTTACAGATCAATTCTCGATCTCAGCTTGTTCCTGCCATCTCCCAGTCCTAATTCCCAACTGAGGAGGAAGAAGAGATACAAAGAATACCTAGCCTTTCCTCCCAGGGGGCATGGGGTTGGGTATGAGGGGAGAGTGAAGTCAAGCCTTTGGAATAGAGCTAGAAAGCGTGTGAGTTACTAATAGGCACGTCTGGGGGGCCTCCCCTCTCCCTTCCCCTGTGGATCCTCATCAGGATTTAGAGGGCTTCTGGGCTTTGGCGCCAGTTTTGTTCCCCTGCTCCTAGGCACCAGACCCAATCTCCACTCGTTCATTCATTCTGACCTGCACTCTTGCTCCCATCCCCCTCAGCTCACTCCTCTCCCGCCACAGCTGTGTCCTCCCTGGCGCTCACACATGCCAGGCATGTTCCCATCTTGACACTCTTCCCTCAGGTGTCTGCCTGGCCCAATTTCTCACCCCTTTCAGGTCTTGACTTTTTCTGAGAAAGTGTCATTTTCTCACAGGATTTTGCTGACCATTGTATCTAAAATTTCATCATCTCCCCATACTTCCTTTCCCCCTTCCCTTCTTTCCTTTGCTCCTAAAACCCTATATATTTTTCTTGCTCATTTTGTTTATTGTCTGGCGCTCCCACTATAATGTAAGCTCAAAGTTTAAGAGAGCCGGGTCCAATGGCTCATGCCTGTAATCCTAGCACTCTGGGAGGCCGAGGTGGGTGGATCATTTGAGCTCAGGAGTTCGAGACCAGCCTGAGCAAGAGCGAGACCCCGTCTCTACTAAAAAATAGAAAGGAATTAGCTGGACAACTAAAAAAAAAAAAAAAAATATATATATATATATACACACACACACACACACACACACACACACACACATGTAAAATGAGCCGGGCATGGTGGCAGATGCCTGTAGTCCCAGCTGCTCAGGAGGCTGAGGTAGGAGGATCGCTTGAGCCCAGGAGTTGGAGGTTGCTGTGAGCTAGGCTGACGCCATGGCACTCTAGCCTGGGCAACAGAGTGAGACTCTGTCTCAAAAAAAAAAAAAAAAAAAAAGTAGGCCGGGTGTGGTGGCTCATGCCTGTAATCCTAGCACTCTGGGAGGCCGAGGCAGGCGGATTGCTCGAGGTCAGGAGTTCAAAACCAGCCTGAGCAAGAGCGAGACCCCCGTCTCTACTATAAATAGAAAGAAATGGCCAACTAATATATATAGAAAAAATTAGCCAGGCATGGTGGTGCATGCCTGTAGTCCCAGCTACTTGGGAGGCTGAGGCAGAAGGATTGCTTGAGCCCAGGAGTTTGAGGTTGCTGTGAGATAGGCTGACGCCACGGCACTCACTCTAGCCTGGGCAACAAAGTGAGACTCTGTCTCAAAAAAAAAAAAAAAAGTTTAATAAGGACAGGGATTTTTTTGTGTGTGTCACTGTTGTATCCCAGAGTCTAGTAGCGTTCTTGGTAACATAGTAGGCGCTCAACAAATATTAGTTTAATGAATGAATTAAATAAACATTTATTGAGCGTTGACTAGGTGCCAGCCTTGTGCTGGGCACTGAGGGTGTGATGGAGAAAGGTGCAGGCCTAGGTCTTACCTTCAGGGAGCTTGCAGTTTCTGCAAGAAGAGATGGATGAGGAAACAGTTTTGTGGAATCTGCTGTTCTGATGCCCCAGGTGGGAGTGACCACACTTGCTTGGTTCCTGTGCTCCTGCCATTCCTAATATGAGACTCACTCACAGCTGTCCGATTTCCAGGCTTCAGAGTGGGAGCTGAATGGTTCCAACCAGAAATGGTTCCCCTACTTCTGTTTTGCCTCTGATCCTGGCCCCAAGAAAAGAGTCCCTGCAACCTGTTGGCTTCTGCCCTGGAGCCCGGTCACAGCCTCCCAGACCCTAATAATGGAATTCATCATAACATGGTAGAATTGCCTGTTGACTACTCTGGGGTCACCGTAGAATGTAAGCACCTTGAAGGCAGGGACCAGGTCTGTCCTGGTCACTGCTCTATTGCCAGTAACTAGCTGAGTCCCTGGATCACACTAGCTGCGGAGCATGGTGGTTCACAGCATGTGTGCTGCAGGCCAGACCATCTGAGTTTGAATCCCAGCTCTGCCACTTACTAGCAGCGTAATGCTGGCCGAGTCACTGAATCTCTCTTGTGCTTTGGGTTCTTTGTGTGTAAAATGGAGATAAGAGTGGTACCTATCTCATTGTGGTTCCATGAGAAGTGAGTGAGTTAATATTTGTAAAGTGCTTAGAACAGTGCCTGGCATATAACTGCTTCATAAGGAAGCAAATGCTAAATACTATCTGTTGACTGAATGAATGAACCACAAATGTGGTTGCCCCCCGCCTGCTCTGAGCTCAAATGTGAATCTCACATCTCTTTGCTGCTGAGCACTCTGGAACTGCTCAAATTCTATTGAATTTCCGGTGGGGGAGGCCAAACCGCAGCACCCACCCTAGATGCCTAGAGTAAGTTTCCATTGTGTCCACTTAGATCCTTTCCTGACTGCATTTCCAGTTCTGGTTTGTGGCGGTGCTTGGAGAGCCTTTGGCATCACCAATTTTCATTTGCTCTGCTAGGGGACTTGATTTCCCTCCCTCTCTGTGTTTGGAGTTGACACACTTTGCCCTGCTCTCTTTGTGAACATTCTTCGAGCTTATCTTTTCTGGGCCAGGGCTGGGCTAGCCCAGTAGGAACCTCATCCTGGTGCAGGAGATGGCATGGGCATGGTATGCTGGGGCAAATATGAGGTCACAAATGTCAGGTTACAAAGCCCTAGAGCATTAGGTGTGAGAGTAGACCCAAAACAGAGGAGATGAGCTCTCCCAGAGGAAGCAAGGGTATGATGAGCTAGGTGGAGTTTTAGGCCAAACTCCTGCCTGGGAGTAGACTAGCCTACAATAGACCCTAGTCCATAGGCTTCCGGGATAAGCTTCCAGGAGTCCCTCAAGCCCTTGAAATTAAATGTGTTTTGTGCATATGTGGACAGATGGGCATTTTTCTGGGAGAAGATTCATTGATTTCACCCAATTTTCAGAGGAGCTCATGAAGAAAGAATGGTTAGGAATCACTGGTCTAGTTCTCAAAATGTAGATGGTATCAGAGCACATGGTAAATGCACAAGCTTATCATCAGATTGCCTGGGGTTATGTCCTGGCTTTGTCACGTACTGGCTGTGATCTCAGGCAAGTCACTTTAACTGTTTGTGCCTCCATGTCCTCATTTATAAAATGAGGATAATAAAAGTACCTGTTATAGGTTTCTTCAAAGGAAAAAATGAGGTAATGGGCACAAAGCCTTTAGTATGGAACATGGTAAGATAGATATTATCATCAGAGATTCTGGAACATGGTAAGATAGATATTATCATCAGAGATTCTGGAACATGGTAGAGTAGGTATTAATATTATCATTGGAGATTCAGAAGATCACCAAGATCACTGGTACTTTTTGCGTGCATGTGTACCGTGAAAGTTGTCAGAAACACAATGGAGTTACTTGTGTTTACAAAAAAAAAAACAACCCTGACAAATAAGAGCCAGGGAAGGCTATGAAGAGAGGGTTCTCATGCTTGTATGCCTGATAACAAAGCTATCACAAAAGACTTTGCAAAAACCACAACCTTGCACAACAGCCATTGCAACTTTACACAAAAAAGCACTTATGCAAGGACATCTGCCCAGCAACTGCTTGTATGACCTCAGACTGATGTCACCTTTGTTATTGATCTTTGTAGCCAAGGATAATTATTTCAAAATAATTATGTAATCCTCATCATTTTTTCTTTAAAAACATTTGTCTTTTATCTCTCTGACTGTGCACATAGTTTACTATGGCACGTGTATTCCCATTGCAATGCCCTACTCCCACATAAACATCATTTTCTCTTAGAGAACCTCTCTCTGTTATTTAGGTTAACTCTGTGTGTGTGTGTGTGTGTGTGTGTGTGTGTGCACATGCGCTCATGCGCTTGTGTGTGTGTCTTTATTTCTGAGATTAGAAGGTATGAGATGGGAAACAGTAGTTGGATCTCCTGGAATTAGTGCCTGGTGCTCTGGCAGGCTGGTGGGAACCCACTGTAAGATTATACTTGTTGGAAACAATCCACCCCTGGAAGCTGTGAGTATCCCCATTTCTCCTGTAAAGTTGGGCTGGAAACAGCACTGACTCCACTGTATCTTGTGCGATTTTAGGGTACAGTGAGGTAATGCCTTCTAAAGGGCTTCCCTGTAGGTCTTCCATCCTCTGTGTCCCAACATTTCTACAATTAGAGTTGCTAGTAGCTCGGGCAACAAAGCCTCTATTGAAATGTATGTTCATTGGCAAATCTGAGCAGGGAAGCAGTGTAAGGCTCCATCACAAATGTTGACTTTATTCTTGAATTGGACATTTCATTTTTTTTCCCTAAGAGCCATATTGCCACTGCCAGTTATGAAAATTGTTGCTACTTGCCCTTAGTTACTTATGAATGACAAGCTGGTTTTGTGAGCAAGGCATAGTTGGTCGCCTAGCCCACACTGTAAGTCCATTGAATCCTTTATAATTGCTCCCCTCGTGTGGGGACCCTTTCTTCTCAGAACAGCAGGGCATTGTTTTTGAATGATCATCCATATAATTCCTGTATGGATTTTAAAAGCCTATGTACTTGGGCAGTGCACTTGTCTATTGTCACTCTAGTACCTGGTGTGCTACCTGTTCTATGTTTCATCATTATAGCAGCGTTTTTTTCCTTTGTAGCTTCCTAAATTAGTTTCCTTTTGTCATTTTCTACATTTTGTATTTGCCTACTAATTAGATTTAACCCTGACTTCTGTAATTTGTTATTTATCTGCTTGTAGACAAGTGTTTACCTTCTTCATTGTCAAGCCTGAAATAGGTTTAATCGGTTGATAATATTTTAATATCCAGAGAGTTTTGATGGCCATTAGCAAGATTGTTGTCATTAGCATCAGCAACTAGTTTCGTAGCAAAAATAATTGTATGCTGAAGTCCTTCAACTTAGGTCTTGTTCAGGAAATAGTTTAGGTAAAGAGTTTGGGAATTTAGGAACACGGTCTCATAAAATGTTCTCTGAATAATATAGACGTTTCCTGGTACAAACTAACTAAATCAGAGGGAGGGAGGACAGATCCAAGTGACCAAGGATGAGGGAGCCTTGAAATATGAACACTGAGTCTGCTAAAATGGTTTGCTCTTGGAGACTGGTGCCTGCATCGCTGCCCAGCGACGACCACCGCCGCCCCCTGCCCTGCAGCTGCCACCACCGCCGCCGCCTGTGTCGCCGCCGCCTCGGGACTGGCTGTACGATTAGGCCACAATCTTCAATGAGTAAACATATTCCTCAGTTCTGTGGTGTTCTTGGTCACACATTTATGGAGTTTCTGAAGGGCAGTGGAGATTACTGCCAGGCACAGCACGACCTCTATGCAGACAAGTGAACTGTAGAAATTCATTACTACTCCACCAAGAAGCCTCCGTAAGAGTGGTTAACCTGGACACAGAAGTGTTGAATTGAAATCCGCAGAGCATTTTTACAAGAGTTCTGACCTGGATGGGGTAAACCTCAGTGCACTTTTCTGTTGCCTCAGTATTACTGGATTGAAGAATTGCTGCTTCTTGTTAGGAGGTTCATTTCATTTACCATTACTTCCAACTTCATACTCAAAGCACTGAGAATTTCAAGTGGAGTATATTGAAGTAGACTTCAGTTTCTTTGCATCATTTCTGTATTCAATTTTTTAAATTCTTTCATAACCCTATTGAGTGTTTTTTAACTAAATTAACATGGCTCGAATGAACTGCCCAACTCCTGTAGAAGTCACATACAAGAACATGAGATTTCTTATTACACACAATCCAACCAATGCGACCTTAAATAAATTTATAGAGGAACTTAAGAAATACGGAGTTACCACAATAGTAAGAGTATGTGAAGCAACTTATGACACTACTCTTGTGGAGAAAGAAGGCATCCATGTTCTTGACTGGCCTTTTGATGATGGTACACCACCGTCTAACCAGATTGTTGATGACTGGTTAAGTCTTGTAAAAATCAAGTTTCGTGAAGAACCTGGTTGTTGTATTGCTGTTCATTGTGTTGCAGGCCTTGGGAGAGCTCCAGTGCTTGTTGCTCTCGCATTAATCGAAGGTGGAATGAAATACGAAGATGCAGGACAATTCATAAGACAAAAGTGGCATGGAGCTTTTAGCAGCAAGCAACTTTTGTATTTGGAGCAGTATCGTCCTAAGATGCGGCTGCGCTTCAAAGACTCCAGTGGTCGTAGAAACAACTGTTGCATTCAATAAAACTGGGGTGCCTAATGTTACTGCCTTGGAAGGAAAATTTGACACAGGACCTAATATGTCATATATATTAGCCAACATGTTGGCTTGGTGAATAAGTCTAATGAAGCTTCCATAAGAGTATTGTAAAGCGGTTTTACCAGGCCACAACTTTAACAGAATTGCAACTTATGTGTCTGGGTTACGGTTAGCCTTTTTGGACACTTAGCAAAAGATTCTTGCTGTTCAGCATTTAAGATGTGCTTATCATTTGCACCAATTGACCTTTCCTGAAATCATGCGGTATTGAATTATGTCTTGTTTAAATCTATTCCCATGCCAGAATCTTATCAATATATAAGAAATTTAGAAAGATTAGGTGCCAAAATACCCAGCACAATACTTGTATGTTTTTAGTATCATACAGAACTAAAATCCCAGGAACTATGAACACTCTAGACCTTATATGGTTTATCCATTTCAGACATTGAAAGTAGGGCCTACATGGTTATTTGTCTGCTCACTTTGTTTACATCTCCCACATTTATACCAGTATACCATCAGGTTTGCTTAACCATTGATTTTTTTTTATTCTTTTTACCAAGTCTTTCAGTGATTATTTAATGTCTTTCTGTAAATCTCATTTTGTGCTGTTATGAAAAACCTCCATTTTAAAAATCAACATTGTACAGAAGCACATGTCTTTAATGTCTTCAGACGAAAACGCCTTACAGTTAATTTAATGTTTGCACTCTGAGGTGCAACTTAACAGGGAGGGCCTGAAAAAAGAATGGGAGGGAGCTATTCAATATTTTTAGCAAAATGTTGCCTTTGTCTTGTGCAGAACATGTAGAAATATGCTCTTTAATTTAGTAAATATTTTTTAAAAGGTAGAGATGCTTTGTTAATTGTAGCTAAAACAATTCTTAATCATAAAATTTCTGAAATTCTTGTAATTTTTTTCCATACTTATCAGAAGTTGTTTATCAACTTATTTTTGTTTGAAGTGTGATTTTTTTTTTCTGTTCCCAACCTCTCTTGCAAAAAAAAAAAGAAGTGGGTTTCTGCTAATGAATTGAGCAGACATCTAATATTTTATATGCCTTTTGAGCTATGTAACTTAATATTTGGATACTTGATAATTTGTTTTATTATGTAATTGATAAAATGGTGATGTGTATTAATGTTAGTTCAACCATATATTTATACTGTCTGGGAATGTGTGGTTATAGTTCTGTGGAGAAATAATTTGTCAGTGTTCACCAGCTTGTAAAAACTTAGAGTGAGAGCTTAAACATCTAAATAAATAATGAAATGCAAAAAAAAAAAATGGTTTGCTCTTTAGTTTCAACTAAGACCTCAACACTGCTTGGCAGTCCTATTTTGTGTGTCCCTGGTCAGCACCTCTTCAGTGTCCTGAAGCAGCCATTCCGCAGCCCTTTTACTCTCCTCCAACTCCAAACCCCACCTAGCCCTCTTTTCAACAGAAAGACTTTTTTCCGTTTTCACAGCAAAATCAGGCCAACAATGTGAACTCCTTTAGCCTCGCAAGTACTGGCCCACAGGTTCAACTCAAATGCAATAGCGCCCTCTTGCTTTCTGTAGTGAACACTGTAATGTGCTTCCCCCATATCCCTTCAGAGCTGAAGGGCTCAGTGCTTACAGCACAGTCTGACTGTCAGACCCCTTTGGGGACTCTCTCAGCTAAAAGAGCCACTTTGCCCTGCCTGTTTCCCAGGGCAGCCTGCATCCAATGAATGACTGATGCGGGGATATAAAGTCCCGGCCCCCGTGTTCCAACTTTTAACTTCCTTCAGAGCTTCTCACGGGGCAGGCTGAGGCCTTCGTTGAACCTGCATTGCAGCCCAACATCTCCTTCCTCCAATCCTGCTTTCATTCCTTCCTTTCCACACGGGGTGATCCCAAGAGCGCTCCCTAATAAGCCTCCTGCATGCTGATCTCCATCTTAGAGTCTGCTTCTCGGAGAACCCAACCTATGACACCCTCTCCCCTTCCCCCAACTCCCTCCTCCTGCCCCAAGCTGGCACCCACCTCCCTGTGCTCAGGTCCAGACTCTCTCACCTCCCCTTGGGCTTTTCTCTATCACTTATCTCCTCTCTTTCCTGCAGCTTGAATTTCTCCCTCTCCCTCCGTCTCTTCTCAGCATGTAAATTTGAATAAATACCTTCAACAAAAATCCCTTTTGACACAGAGCCCCCTTCTAGCTTATGCTGTTTCCTCCCCTTCACAGTGTAAGCTTCTGGAACCAGCCCATTGGTCTGGCTTCTGTATCTGTCACTGCTGAAGTGACTCACCTCTTTTCTCAGCCCTGTCTTGTTTGACCTCTCTGGTGCATCTGGCTCTGGTGGCTGTCCCTTCCTCCCTTCTGCTCTAGGCCACTTAGTTCTTTCCCACTTTCATTATATTTTTAAATGCCTGTGGTCTCCAGGGCTCCATTCTCAGCCCTCTTTTCTTCTTATTCATCATCTCACTCATGACCGTGGCTTCAACCACCCCCTGTACACCGAAGATGCTCAAATTCATACCTCCAGCTCAGACCTCTGCTGCTGAGCGAAGTGCTTTTACATCCGAGCGACTACTAGACATCCCCACCTCTGTACCCCACAGCTATCTCGAAGCCAACAATGGCTCTCATCTTCATGCCCCGCCCCTCCTGGATCTTCCATTTGTTCCCAGTGTTAGGGAATGCCACCACCATGTACCCACTTACTCAAGCCAGAAAACACACGCCCTCTCTCTCTCTCATCACCTACTTCCCAACAACCACAACATTCTGTCGACTCAACTTATTTAGGGGTTCTCAGATGGCTCCTTTACACCCTCCCTGACAATACCCTAGTTTGGGCTTTGAGCCTATACAACTCAAATGACTGCAACAGCCTCCTCAGCAGTTGCCCTGCCTCGACACCATGCCCTTCCCTCTGCTGCCAGAGCAGTGTTTCTTAAAAGGAATTTGGCTCATGGCACTGCTCTGTTCAAAATGCCTCAGTAGTCCCCTGTTGCCTTTAAAATGAAGTAAAAACTCCTTCAATTAGCACCTCTCTCATTGGGCTCTGACCTACCTGACTTTGTCTCCCTTGCCCCATCTGGCATATTCTAGAACAGTTGGGCTATTTGAAGAGCTTTGAACATGCTTCATTCTCCCATGTCGCAGGGCCTCCTTTGTACATGTCCTTCCCTCTGGAGAGCTGCAGTGTATTAATAACTCCCTGGTTACTCTTCCCTTCCCCACCCCTCACTTAATCTTCAAGTGTCTCAACAAACTTTCCTGACCCTCTGAGGCTGACTTAGGTCCTCACTTTCTCTCCTTTTTATAGACGTCTATTGGACCTCTTGCACCCTACCCAGTGCCTCTCTTTCTATGTCTTTCTTTCTACCAGACTGATTTCTCAAGCCAACAATCCCACCCTGTGATCCCATACCTGACACGGGGTTGGGCACTTGGTTGCTGCTCATTGAGTGCTTGTCGGAAGAATGAGTCAGTGAGGCACGAGTGAGGAGCAGCAGGATGAAAGGAAACGAGCAGCTTGAGGGGAGCCAGAAGGCAGATGCCCCTGTGTCACAATTTTGCTCTGCTAGACACTGTCTTTGATCTCTAACAGACCCAGATTATCCCCAAATGCAATCTGCTCTGATCTCTTAACTTCTCTGCATTAGGAGCACAAATGAACCAGAGCTTGTGGTGCTCTGCCTTGTGGCCAGGGCCATCAGGTGAGACCCTTGCCCAACTGCACAGTGACCATTCTGTGTCTATGGACACTGTGAGTCTCTAAGAGGCAGGGCCACCCACCCGAACCCTTTGTTGGCTGATTTAGATAGAAAGAGGGGAAAGAGAGCCCTGACAGTGGTCACCACTTCTTCTGCAACTGCTTTTATATTAATAATGCAGCTGCATCTGCTGCCCTCAGTGCTGCAGAAGGAGTCCAGGGATCCTGAGGTGTTTATACTCTTAGCCTCTGGGGTAGCTGGGCCCAGCCTGGGGCAGCTCTCATCACAAGAAGCCTCTTCCTTTTTATCCCAGTGTGCTAGACAAATATTTTCTCTGTGTGTGCTGTGACCTGAAAAAGGTTGATTAGCACAGTTGAATATCTAATAATTCTGGTTAGGAACCAAGAATTTTGTGAGCACCCACCTGGGGCCTGGCATCTTCAATTAACCCACACATCCCCCCGAATTAAAGCCTTCTCTTATGTTTTAAAGTAGGGCCAAGGCCGGGTGTGGTGGCTCACACTTGTAATCCTAGCACTCTGGGAGGCCGAGGTGGGCCGATGGCTCAAGGTTAGGAGTTCCAGACCAGCCTGAGCAAATTTGAGACTCCCATGTCTACTAAAAAAAATAGAAAGAAATTAATTTGCAATCTAAAAATATACATAGAAAACAATTAGCTGGGCATAATGACACATGCCTGTAGTCCCAGCTACTTGGGAGGCTGAGACAGGAGGATCGCTTGAGCCCAGGAGTTTGAGGTTGCTGTGAGCTAGGCTGACGCCATGGCACTCTAGCCTGGGCAACACAGTGAGACTCTGTCTCAAAAAATAAATAAATAAAAAAATGAAGTAGGGCCACAGTCTTTTTTTTTTATCACCGTTTTACAGGTGAGAAAACCAAGGCGCAGCAAGATCAAGAGACTGACACACTGCAAGCCTTGTCAGAGACAAATGAAACCTAGTGGGAGTAAGTGGCTGAGGCCCGAGCCCTCTGAGACTGTCGCTGCAGTGCATTAGCACTGTGCCCACAAGAGGTCAGTAGGTTCCACAGGAGCAAAGCTGGGGAGAGGGAGGCCGCATGATGGAAGGTGGAGCCATCGTCTGTAATGGCAGCCCTACTTTCTGGCTGCGCAGCAGTTCCAGAGAAGGAAATCCCTCTACCGCCAGGACTTCTGGGAAACGCCTCCTCCAGTGGCTTACCAGCCCTGTGGTTGGCCAGGGGAGTGCTTATCCCAGAAAGGCTGTGAAAGTTCCCAGGGGCAGCCACCTTATCACACTGCAATCCTCAGGTATGAAGAACCACATGTGAAGGCAGTGCCTGTAGACGGGTGGCTGGCATGCTTGCCCTCTGTCTGCAAAGCTGCAGCCATTTCCATGTGAATAACCAAAACACAAAATATCACAGGGCTGCGTCTGTTAGGCCAAACCTTCCTGGATGAGGGAGTCTGAGGGTGGGGGAGATTTGAAGAGCCATAGATATAGCATCTCCAGGATTTTTTGTTTTTTTGAGACAGAGTCTCACTCTGTTGCCCGGGCTAGAGTGAGTGCTGTGGCATCAGCCTAGCTCACAGCAACCTCAAACTCCTGGGCTCAAGCGATCCTGCTGCCTCAGCCTCCCGAGTAGCTGGGACTACAGGCATGCACCACCATGCCCGGCTAATTTTTTTCTATATATTTTTAGTTGGCAAATTAGTTTCTTTCTATTTTTAGTAGAGGCGGGTCTTGCTCTTGCTCAGGCTGGTTTCAAACTCCTGACCTTGAGCGATCCTCCCGCCTTGGCTTCCCAGAGTGCTAGGATTACAGGCATGAGCCACTGCGCCCGGCCCTAGCATCTCCAGGATTAAGACTCAGACAGCCCTAAGTTTGAATTCTGACTCTTCCTCTTATTAATTATGACCTCTAGTAAGTGACTTAACTTCCCTAAGCTTCAGTCTCCTAATTCGTAGAATGGGGAATAATAATGCTCACTTTTCAGATTATTCTAAGATTTGTTCACTCATTCATCTGAAAAATAGCGGAGTGCCCATCCTACACCTGATCCTGGGTTCAGGGGATATAGTAGATTCAATGCCTGGCACATAGTATGTGCTGAGTAAATGATAACTTCTCTTTGGAGGTCAGGCCATGAATTTGGACTCAACACAGCAGGCAGTTGGAAACCTCTGAGCAGGGGAGGTGGAGGAGGAAAACAGTATGAGGAGGCTCCATCCTTACCTGCAGCGTGGAGGCGGGATTGAAAAATGCCATCCTATCCTTGTTATAGGGTTGTTCTGAACATCATAGAATCCAGGAAGGGCAAGAGGCCTAGTGCTAACAACTCATCAGGAGTTGAGCCCACATTGCAGTTGGGGACAGGACTGCTCCTAAAATCCTAGGCTCTGTAGTCTGCCTCTCTCCTGTGAAGATGCAAATGTATGGAGGGGCTGAGAAGAAGCCTTCTGTCTGCTTTCTGGAAGCTGAGGGCCCTTCATTTTGCTGATCGCATTGCCTGTCTTTGGGCAGTGACTTTAGGATGTGGTAAGAAGGCGGGTGTGGGTGTGCATATGCAGCAGTGAGAACTCAAGCCAGGACACTGGAAGAACTTGAGGACACAAGAGCATAAAAATGGCACCCTGTACCCGAGCCCCTGATTCTTCTGACTCAGACAACGGCATCATGGGATGCAAAGACCTCAACATCATCCTTGAGTCCTTTAGTAAACTATCAGCCATGAATTTATCCAAAGCTTTCGGAAGCTACAGTATTTCTTTTCAGCCTGCCTAACCAATTAGGATGTTTTCCACACATTTTTGCTTCCTCTGAAAGAGAAATTCTTTCATACTAAAAACACACTTCAGGCTGGTCCGATGGTAGTGGGTTATCAGAACTTATTTACATTAGTGTCACTAAAGTTGGTATTCAACCCCCCACTGCTAAATTTGACTGGCTTTAAAAAAAAATAAAATAAAATAAAAAAAAAATAAAATAAAAACACACTTCTTAGCCAGGCATGGTGGCTCACGCCTGTAATCCTAGCACTCTGGGAGGCCAAGGTGGGAGGATTGCTCGAGGCCGGGAGTTGAAACCAGCCTGAGCAAGAGCAAGACCCTGTCTCTACTAAAAATAGAAAGAAATTAATTGGCCAACTAAAAATATATAGAAAAAAATTAACTGGGCATGGTGGTGCATGCTTGTAGAACCAGGTACTCGGGAGGCTGAGGCAGGAGGATTGCTTGAGCCCAGGAGTTGAGGTTGCTGTGAGCCAGACTGATCCACGGCACCCTAGCCAGGACAACACAGTGAGGCTCTGTCTCAAAAACAATAACAAAAACAAAAACACCACACACACACACACACACACTTCTCCCAAACATCAAGGGATGCCCTTCTGATGTATCAGAATTCCCTCCCCCCTCCTCTCAGATGACAGGTGTCAGTGTTAGCAGTACACCACCCAACACCAGCAAAGCTGGAGGGACCCGAGGACATCTTCTAGAGTAGCCCTCTTTTTGTAATTTTCTACATAAGCAAACTCAGGATGAGAGGCAAAGTGACTTTTCCAAGGTCTCACAGCTACTAAGGTAGATAGAACTGGAAATTCTCACAGGTTTCTAGTCAGGGAGACCAGTCTATGCTTTTCCCCCAAGCCAATGGCTTCCCATTTTGGTTGTATTTTTTTGGACTTCCCTCATTGCCTTTACTCTCCCTATACCCTCCCTCGATTTCTTTTAACTCTGTCCATACAGGTACATACAGGTAGAGTTGGCAGCTAGAACAAAGTGCTTTGTCAGACCCAGGGATAGGAGGTGGAGGCACCAAGCTAGCCTAGGCCTCCTTCTAGAGAACCAGCCAGGTTTCAGTTAGACAAAGTAGACCTTCCTGTCAGGCACCAACGAGATGTGCTGGAGCTGGGGTCCTTTCAGAGCTGGAGTAAGAGGGAGGCAAGGAACCTGTGAAAGGCAATTTCTAGGCTAAGGAGTTCAGGCCTGGCTGTCCAGTCAGGATCAGCTCCTGGTGGCATTAGAGGAAATTAGACCAAAGTCAGTTGACATAGAAGAGCCATTCATTTTTTTTTTTTTTTTTTTTTAGAAAAAGCGATTGAGCTCCTCCTCTATTCCAAGTGCTGACTAGGCACCAAGGATGCCACTATGAATCAGAGAGGCAAAGTCCCTACTTTCATGGAGTTTATGGCCTAGTGAGATCAAAAAAATATTTTTATTTATTTGCTTTTTTAAAAAAAAACACATGGATGTTTTCTAGTCACATGCATGTCCTCTATCAGGTTTTGGTCAGTGGGAGAGTACCTCTGGGACCTTTGAACTTCATGCTTCTGGTACCAAAGTCATTGTGAACCTTGGGTTTTACCAGTGGTGTGTTGGTAAATGTTTAACAACCGGCTCTCTGGGGGAAAGCTCTGTGTGTGTGTATGTGTGTGTGTGTGTGTGTGTACATAAGTTAATTATAAGTTCTACTGATCTGTGTAGTACACAAATTATCCACAATAATAAAATATATAGTATTATTTATTGTAAATTCCATACAGCCATCTGATTCTCACAGAATGCTTTCATTGATTTTTGCCCAACTCTCGTATCTATGGTTGCAACTGAATGAACAAGTGTAGTTCTGACATAAATGTTGGCTGATATTTTCATTTATGTGAAACAATGAAGATGTCAGAACTTCATTTGCCAACAATGTGAGTGATTTCTTTGCTAAATGGGTTAGGTTAATGATTTTCAAACACTGGAAGACGATTTCCTCATTTTTTGGTATTATTCACAATGTAACAGCCATAGTTACGACACACCTTTGAGCTTAATCTGCATTATTAACATTTTTTCTATCACTTTCTTAGATCTAGATAGTCAAATAAATCAAGCCCTGATTTATAAGCATTTGCTGATTTCTGAGCTGTGAATACTCCCACGATGGCTGATTTCAAGCTGCCAACTTCAATGTGATGTTGGGAAGAGATGCGATTGCACACCATTATACACTGTTTCAACTATTCAGATGCCATAGATGTAAATAACCCCAAGAGCACATGTAATAGTAAAATATAGTAAAATGATTAGGAAGTAGAGTTTTGGGGCATTTATTACCTCAGTTTTTCATAGAATTTATTTAGTTGTAATTTTATGTATTTTTAAATGATAGTTGTGTTTAACAACTGGCTCACATAATTTCTGAACATGTAGCTGCTTCTGGTTCTAATGGGCCAGAAGGAGCCAGCTCTAGCACACCCCGGGGCCCAGCTAGATTTCCAGGCTCTGAATGACACCCAGCCCTACTCCTGCTCCACTTTGCCATTCATCCATGACTCCTCAGCCCGCCACTTGGATGGGAACTCCTGGATTCTAAAGCAAACCCCAGCTGGCACCAAAGCCTCACTGCCACCTTGAACAAGGGCTATGAGGACAGATTGACAACAATGGCTTTTCCACAGGTGGGTGGCCTCTTTCTTCCCAGGAAGGGGTGAAAAAGAGCCAGGAACACTTGCAATGATTCTAGAAGGCATGTCTGGCATGCACGCAAACCTAAGGGGAAGAAAAAGGTGAAGGAGTGAGTGCAGAGGAGCTCTGGCTCAGCCCTCTCTCTGCTTGGCCCTGCCCCTGGCTGGGCTGTAATTGATTGTTGAAGGCTTTCCAGAAAGGCTGGTGATGCTGGAGACTGTAGATTCTAGGTGGTGAGGGGTGCCAGCTCTTCACTTCTGGCTCCAGGATGTCACCCAGAGCCCTGGAAGGTACTCCTGACAGTGATCCAATGTTTGCCCTTGGAGTCTACACTTTGGGCCCCATTTCCTTTTCGGCAGAAGTGGGTGGTGGTGGGACTTTTGGTCTGTGGCTGGGCTTGCTGACTGGCTCAGTCTCCTTTGGAATCTGACTCTCCCTGGTAGAAAGCTGGCCCAGCATTTTGAGCCATCCTCGGCATGCAGGCTGTGTATGAACTCTGTCCCCTTCCAGGCCACATGCACTTGTGTCTTTCCCTCAGGTAACCCCTGAGCACTTACTTATCAGGCCCAACTGTTCTGATGTAGTTGGGACCGTGTTGCAATGCACTGCCCTGATGTCATGGCATGAATGAGTGTTCTGCGTTTGCACCCAGGCTGGCAGCTCTCCAAGGGCACAGTCCCCAGCCTCACCCCACCCAGCACTCAGCACAAAGACCAGCCCTCAGTGACTGACTGAATGAATCAATGAGTACAAGCCTGGCTGACATTCAAGATTTCTTCCTGGTGAAACAGAAGCGCAGTGTGGAGTCCTATGTGGGAGCTCTCATCTTGACATCTTGTACAAAGAGTGTCCTTTATTATTGCTAACACTGAAGGGGAGGGGAGGTTTACTCACCACCCCCACGCACATGCACACACGCGCACACACGCTTTTACTGGCCAGATGCTCTGTAACCAGGAAGTTCAGATGCCAGTTGTATTTCTCCCAACCTATGAGAAAAGTCATCTCTGTCCCCCACCCCCCACGCACACCGCAACACCCCATGCCTGCTGAGGCTGGCAGAAGTGCTCACTGGGAGTGGTTTGCTCTTGGCATCAACCTGAGAACATCCTGTGCGGCTGAGAGGGCGGTGCTGCCCTCCCGCTAATACGGGGGATGGGAATTGACCGAGGTGAGGACACAGACACTAAGGGCTCAATGCACTCGGGAAGGGGAGGGTCCAAACCTCAACAGAATTACAAATGCTCTGCTCCCTGCCAAGTCCCCCGCCCCCGCACGGCACACGCACCAGCATTCTCACACATCCTCCGGCACATCCCTTCTGCCAACAGCATTCACAGGGGGTTGGAAAACAGGGGAGGCCTGCTATGAAGTTCGAGGAAAGGCATGACTCTGAAGTTTCAGTAGTAAAACGTCTCTGGGACCACAATTACTATTGTCCCTATGGTCATGGATAATGATTATTAAGGAGGCATCGTAAAGCCACTGTACAGGAACTCTCCATGCATATCTCCAAGGATGACATCCACCACACCTTCCTTTGTCAACATGTCCTGGGCTGAATGACCCTGTGAGTGCACCCAGCTGGTGTTCGTGTGTGTGTGTGTGCATGTGTGTGTGTGTGTGTATGTGTGTGTGTGCACAAATATTGATACTCTCTATTTCCAGGCCAGACTTTGCTCCTGTGCTGCAGACACCTCTCCCCCAATCCAAGGGCGTCCTGGACAGCCCCACTGGGATGTCCCACAGGCAACTGAAACTTATTATCCCCAACAAAACGTATCCATTCCTTCCCCCTCAAACCCATGGTTTGTCCTGCTTGATGATCCCTTTCTCAACAAATGGCACTGCCACTCACCTACCTGGCCAAGCGGGAAATCTGGGCATGCCCTCGTCTCACACCTCCATAGGTCCAGACACCAAGTCAGGCCTGTTCTGTCCCTCACATTTTTGCTTCATCGACCTAGTTCTGCATGCGTGGTCACTATGTTAGGTCAGGCCGCCATCTTCTTCAAGTGCAGCAACAGCAGCCTCTTGATGAGCTTCCTTGCCTCTAGTGCCCCCATCATCCCTACTCCACCCCCAATCCATTTTCAACCCTGTTGACAAACCAGCCCCAAATGATGTGCCCAGGGAAATAGGAAGAAGGCCTGCCTGACAAGTATGTCTTTCTCCCCATGTTGTAGGTGCCTGAAGTTCCCCCTTATTTTGGCGAATTCTGGGGACATGTTCTGCCATATTAGCTAGCTCACAACCCCAGCTTATCTGATTTACCCTACTGGGATTGAATTTTCCTTGGCAGAAAGGAAGGAATATGGAGTGAGAAACAAGTTTTGACACCAATGAGGAAGGCAGGGAAGGCCCAGAGCAGGGTAATGTGCATGTCCACAGGGCCAGAGGGGATTTGGGGAAGTGGTTTTCAGAAAAGGGATGGGCTGGGTCCTGAATGGGCCACCCAGGAGGAAACACTGCCTGTGGAAGGCAGCACCCTGAGGGAGGAAGAGGTCTCAGCCTGTCGGCTCCTGCCTGACTGCAACTGCACCTCCTCCTGGAGTCTCTGCGGTGGAGCCCGTTTTACAGGGCAGTGTTATTAATAAGATCTCCCAGAATGTGCTTGGGGCTTCCTTCCAGGATAGAAGGAGAAACTGGGGAGAGGAAATCTGGGGATATGGCTGGAGAAGTGGCTTGCATTCTCCCACCCAAGACCTCTGACCTGAAAAGGTGACAGGGCCACACATTTCTTCTCTGGCTGGATGGGTCCTGAGCCCCCTCAGAGCCTGAAGGAGGCTTTCCCCCTCATTTGGTAAGGCTTTGCAAAACTCAGCTCTTTCTTCCCAACCCACATCCTCTAGGCCAGCTGGAGAGACAGCCTCTATAGCTACAGTCCCCCAGCCCCGCCACAATCCTGCAAGGTGAAGCGAGGTTGAAGGTCGAGCCTTCTTGTGGCTGCCTCTGTCATCTCTGGAACACTACCCCAATCAGTCCTTCAGGATGCTGACACCACTGGACTTCTTGGGCAGAGCCCACCGTGCCTCATTCATCTTTGTATCTGTAGTGTAAATTGTCCCCCAGTGCTCAGAAAATGACCACTTTGCATCACTCCGCTCAGCCTGCAACATGCTCATCTTTCCTCCATCCTTGTGCTTCCTCCAAGGCCATCCCCTTTCCCTGCACCCTTTTGAGAATACACCTTTCACCGCCCTAAAGTCCACATTCTGCCCATGCTGCATAGATTTCTTCAAGACCTGGCTGCTGGCTTCATTTCTCACCACTCCCCTCCAGCCCCTCAATCTTTTGTATGGCCCTATGTCTGGCCTTATTTTGACAACTTTTTATTTAGAAATAATTTCAAATTTACAAAATGTGCAAAAATAAAAATAGTATAAAGGCCAGGTGTGGTGGCTCACGCCTGTAATCCTAGCACTCTGGGAGGCTGAGGGGGGCGGATTGCTCGAGGTCAGGAGTTCCAAACCAGCCTGAGCAAGAGTGAGACCCAGTCTCTACTAAAAATAGAAAGAAATTAATTGGCCAACTAAAAATATATAGAAAAAATTAGCTGGGGCCAGGCGCAGTGGCTCACGCCTGTAATCCTAGCACTCTGTGAGGCCGAAGCGGAAGGATTGCTCGAGGTCAGGAGTTCCAAACCAGCCTGAACAAGAGCGAGACCCCGTCTCTACTATAAATAGAAAGAAATTAATTGGCCAACTAATATATAGAGAAAAAATTAGCTGGGCATATTGGCACATGCCCATAGTCCCAGCTACTCGGGAGGCTGGGGCAGTAGTATCTCTTGAACCCAGGAGATTGAGGTTGCTGTGAGCTAGGCTAACACCATGGCACTCACTCTAGCCTGGGCAACAAAGTGAGACTCAGTCTCAAAAAAAAATGAAAAAAGAAAAAAATAGCCAGTCATGGTGGCGCATGCCCATAGTCCCAGCTACTCGGGAGGCTGAGGCAGAAGGATCGCTTGAGACCAGGAGTTTGACGTTGCTGTGAGCTAGGCTGATGCCATGGCACTCTAGCCTAAGCAACAGAGTGAGACTCTGTCTCAAAAAAAAAAAAAAATAGTATAAGCAACACTTGTGTACTCTTTACCCAGATTCACCTAGTATTAACATTTTATCCCATTTCCTTTATCATTTGAGATCTCTCTCTCACTCTCTGCATATACATTTTAGAGATAATATAGATATACACACATAATATATACACATTATGTATATGCATTTTATATACACACACTATATACATACACAGGTACACATACATACACACATACACATATTATGTGTATACTTTTTATATGTATACTACACACGCATTTTTTTTTCTGAACCATTTGAGAGTAAGTTGTATGCATCATGGTCCTTTACCTCTACAGTTCAGTGTGTATTCCCTAAGAATAAAGATATCCTCTTACCTAGCCATAATACAGCCCCCAAATACATAAATCTAACACCATTACACTACTTTACTGTCCCTATTGTAATTTTGTCAGTTGACACAATCATGTCCATTTATTTATTTTAGAGACAGAGTCTTGCTCTGTTGCCCAGGCTGGAGTGCAGTGGTGCCATCTTAGCTCACTGCAGCCTCAAACTCCTGGGCTCAAGCAGCAATCATGTCCTTTAAGAACATTTTCTTCCCTTCAGTACAGGAGCTAGTCTAGGGTCAGATATTGCATTTAGTTGTTTTTACTATTTAGCTTTCTTTAATCTGGAGCATTCCCACAGCATTTTCTTTTTGTCTTTTATGATTTCAATATTTTTGAAGAATATAG
Organism: Microcebus murinus; assembly: GCF_040939455.1. NCBI lineage: Eukaryota > Metazoa > Chordata > Mammalia > Primates > Cheirogaleidae > Microcebus > Microcebus murinus. Next base: position 46,301,443 of record NC_134136.1, on the reverse strand, counting down.
TTCCCCCTCCTGCTAGCATTTTTGAACAGAATGTTCTTCATGCTGTGTTTGCCTGATGTTTCCTTACGATTAGATTGGGGATATGCATCTCCGGTGGCACGTGTCTCCGGTGGCACACTGCGTAGATAATATGGTGTCTTCTCTGTAGGCACTTGATATGCAGCTGTGTTTCATCAGTGATGTTAATTTCGATCACCAATTAAAAGTGGTGATCAAATTTTTCTACTTTTCTTCTTTCCCTCCCTTGCACATAATAGGCAGTCCGTGGGAGACACTTTAAAGCCATGCAAATATCCTGCTTCTCATTAAAATCCCTCCTAGATCTCGCATCCATTGAAAATTCTTGTCTCATATAATCTTTTTCTGAAACAACAATGGCAGGGCCGGGCGCGGTGGCTCAGGCCTGTAATCCTAGCTCTCTGGGAGGCCGAGGCGGGCGGATCGTTTGCGCTCCGGAGTTCAAAACCAGCCTGAGCAAGAGCAAGACCCCATATCTACTATAAATAGAAAGACATTAATTGGCCAACTAATATATATAGAAAAAATTAGCTGGGCATGGTGGCACATGCCTGTAGTCCCAGCTGCTTGGGAGGCTGAGGCAGGAGGATTGCTTGAGCCCAGGAGATTGAGGTTGCTGTGAGCTAGGCTGACGCCACAGCACTCACTCTAGCCTGGGCAACAAAGTGAGACTCTGTCTCAAAAAAAATAAAAGTAAATAAATAAATAAAACAAGAATGGCTATTTATTTAGAACAAGGAAATACATCAAAACAAATCGCAACATGAAAAAACTGACGTAGATCACAAACATCTCAAAAATCTACACATGTAAGATTTTTATCAATTGACTGCCTGATACACCTCTATGTTTTTCCAATTTCTTGCTGTCCTTTATTCTTTTGAAGCCTCTTCATGTGATAATGATTTGTTAACCATTTTCTACAGAAAGAATAGCAAGATGGTTTAGTAAGTATTTCCTTTAGCATAATCTGTATTGGAAAGGTTAGTTGTGTGGTAAGTTAGTTTCATTCTTAGGAGGTAAGTTAGTTTCATTCACTTCTGGGAATCTTTCTTTATCTGCAGCCATTGTAGTTTACTTATATTAGCCCTACTGAGCCCACCTGTCCGGCAGGAGTAAATGCATGTCATAAGGGACTCATTCATTATTCCTAGGGATTTAATATGTGTATCCCAGGTAAAGTTCTGAGCTTCCTTAGTAGATGTCTATATGTGTTTCTTTGCCATGTCCTCCATGTGTACTTCAGTCTCTCAGAGGTTTTAGGGTCTCCCAGAAGGAAAGAGATTTCATAAAAGCCTTTCATGTTAAGTTCAAAGTTACCATAAAAATCATTCAGTCCAGGATATTTTAAATTTCAGTCATCTAAGATCCACCCTCCCAATTTTGCCATTTCCATATACCACTTTTTTTTTTTTTTTGAGACAGAGTCTCACTTTGTTGCCCAGGCTAGAGTGAGTGCCGTGGTGTCAGCCTAGCTCACAGCAACCTCAAACTCCTGGGCTCAAGCAATCCTGCTGCCTCAGCCTCCGGAGTAGCTGGGACTACAGGCATGTGCCACCATGCCCGGCTAATTTTTTCTATATATATTAGTTGGCCAATTAATTTCTTTCTATTTATAGTAGAGACGGGGGTCTTGCTCTTGCTCAGGCTGGTTTCAAACTCCAGACCTCGAGCAATCTGCCCACCTCGGCCTCCCAGAGAGCTAGGATTACAGGCGTGAGCCACCGCGCCCGGCCCCATATACCACTTTTGCTGTTATTCCCTTACCATTTATTATCTGATTGTTTACTCTGTTGAAAAAGTGAAAGTACTTTAATCTGGCTTACCACAATTCTATTCATAAAATTGCATGTTTGAATTGCAACTTATATATTTTTTTCTGATGCACATTAAAATACATTTAGAACTAAAAAAAAGAAAATATAAAAAGCCCCTCTGGGTCCAGCTACAACTGCCTCATGTCTTGAGTGCTATTGCAGTAGATGCTGAAACAAAATAAGTTACAGGGCTGGAGAAGACTTTTATTGGGGGAGTTAATGATATAGGAATAAGAAATCTCGGTGATGAAAACTCCATGGAGATCTTGTTATTTTCAAAGGCCAAAGTAATTATTTTTATTAAAGTGAAGTAGTGAAAATAGCTACAAATTGTTTGTTTTCTTTTTTTCTCTAGAATTTTTTAAAACAGGAATGATGTTGCTCATTAGAATATAGCAATGATTAGTGCACTTAAAAGCCATTTTAATCAAGTGAAAAAAAAGGAGTAAAATTGAATAATAAATAACGTGAGTGAGGGAGCCAGGCCCAGGGTTAATGGAATACAGAAAAAAAAATCTTGTTTTGGTCACTTCCTCTATGATTTTATAAAAACTTTACCTCTCATTTCCCTAATCAATCTCTACTCACGGAAGCAACCACCCAATACTTCATGCACTATCCTACCTACATAGCTTTTTGCACATTGTTGGGTCTTTTTTTTTTTTTTTGAGACAGAATCTCACTCTGTTGCCCAGGCAACCTCAAAGTCCTGGGCTGAGGCGATTCTCCTGCCTCAGCCTCCTAGGTAGCTGGGACTACAGGCACGAACCACGGTGCCCAGCTAATTTTTTCTATTTTAGTTATTTGGCTAATTTTTTTTCTTTCTTTCTTTTCTTTTCTTTTTTTTTTTTTTTTGAGACAAAGGCTCATTTTGTTGCCCAGGCTAGAGCTATGGCATCAGCTTAGCTCACAGCAACCTCAAACTCCTAGGCTCAAGCAATCCTACTGCCTCAGCCTCCCGAGTAGCTGGGACTGGAGGCACACACCACCATGCCTGGCTAATTTTTTCTATATGTGTTTAGTTGGCCAATTAATTTCTTTCTATTTTTAGTAGAGACAGGGTCTCACTCTTGCTCAGGCTGGTTTTGAACTCCTGACCTTGAGTGATCCTCCCGCCTCAAGCCTCCCAGAGTGCTAGGATTACAGGTGTGAGCCACCTCACCGGCCTAAAATGCCTATCTTGATAAGGTTTGCATTGAATCTGAATTGTATAGTATGGTCATTTTAACAATATTAATTCTTCCAATCCATGAGCGTGGAATGTCTTTCGATTTGTTTTTGTCTTCTTCAATTTCTTTCATCAGTGTTTTATAGTTTTCATTGTAGTTTTATAGTTTTCATCTTTCACCTCTTTGGTTAAATTTATTTCTAGGTTATTTTTTGTAGCTATTATAAATGGAATTGCTTTCTTGATTTCTTTTTCAGCTAGCTCATTATTGGTGTATAGAAATGCTACCGATTTTTGTATATTGATTTTGTATACTGCAGTTTCGCTAAATTTGTTTTTCAATTCTAAGAGTTTTTTGCTGGTGTCTTTAGATTTTTTGATATATAAGATCATGTTGTCTGCAACCAGGGACAATTTGACTTCTTCTTTTCCAATTTGGATGACTTTCTTTCTTTCTTTCTTTTTTTTTTCTCTTGCTTATTTGCCCTGGCTAGGATTTCCAGCAGTATATTGAATAGAAGTGGCAAAAATGGGCATGCTTGTCTTATTCCTGATCTTAGAGGAAAAGATTTCAGCTATTCACCATTGAGCATGATGTTTGCTGTGGGTTTGTCATATATGGCCTTTATTGTGTTGAAGTACATTGCTTCTCTACCAAATTTGTTGAGAGTTTATTGGCCTATAGTTTTCTTTTTTTGTTGTGTCCTTGCTTAGTTTTGGAATCAGGGTAATGTTGGCTTTGTAGAATGAGTTAGGAAACATTCCCTTCCTTCAATTTTTTTGAAAATAATTGGTGTTAGTTCTTCTTCATAAGTTTGGTAGAATTCAACAGTGAAGCCATCCTGTCTTGTGCTTTTCTTTGTTGAGAGACTTTTTATAATATTATTGATTCAATTTCATTACTTATTATTGGTTTGCTCAAGTTTCCTATTTCTTCCTGGTTCAGTCTTGGTAGATGATATGTGTCCAGGAATTTATCCATTTCCTCTAGGTTTTCTAATTTGTTAGCATATAATATTCATAATAGTCTCTAATGATCCTTTGTATTTCTGTAGTATTATTTGTAATGTCTCCTTTGTCATTTTTCATTTTATTTATTTCTCACTGTTTTCTTAGCTTAACTAATGGTTTATCAATTTTGTTATCTTTTTTACAAAACAACTTTTCATTTTGTTTGTATTGTTGTTTTAGTCTCTATTTCATTTATTTCTACTCTGATCTTTATTATTTATTTCCTTCTACTAATTTTGGATTTGGTTTATTCTTGCTTTTCTAGTTTTCTGATGTGAATCATTAGGTTGTTTATTTGAAATCTTTCTACTTTTTTTGATGTAGGTGTTTATTACTGTAAATGTCACTTTTAGTACTGCTCTTGCTATATCCCATAGGTCTTGATATGTTGTGTTTGATCTGATCTTTACAATGTTATTTGCAAAATGATGCGTTTCCAACCCCCATGCTCCCTCCATCCACATTTGCCAGTTGGACCTTGCACTCTAGTCGTTTTGAACCACTTTTTGTTCTCCACACCTGCTAAGTACTCTTGGTTATCTCCTATTCATCCTTCAGCCTAGGCTGCCAGAAATGGCACTACACGACTCCAGGGGGTGCCATTCCCATTATAACCATGCCACATAGTGGCCATGGGTCTTGATTTAGATGGAACTTCCACTTGGAAGCTTTCCCAGAATCCTCGAATGACAGTTAGGCATTCCTCCCTCTTTGCTCCACAAACTTGGTCTGTTAACCTCTATCGTCACCTTATCACACTATATTGTAATTATTACTTCTCTGCCTCCCGCATTGGGATATAAACTTCATAAGGGTAGGACTTTTGCTCTCTTCTCTACTGTGTAACCCCAGCACCTAGCACAGTGCCTGGCCCACAGTATGTGCTCAGCAAATGTCAAATCAATGAATGAGTTGGGTCTCATATTCTAGCTAGTTATATATGTAACTTCTCTGGTAGGGGACAAAGTCCATAAGGGCAAGGACTACACTTAGTTTATCTTTGTATCCTCTTCCCCTCCCCTCAGTACTTGGCACAGGACCTTGTTCATAATAGGCACTCAACAAATGTTTGCTGAAGGAGTCTATATGTGTATATTGGTTGTTAAGGACACACTATTTTTCCCTTTCTACAGAACTGCACTAAACTGTGTGTGGCAAGATCTAAGAACCCAGGTGATGTGCTCTTTGAACCCTTGCTGTCCTGGCACACATGGGCCCAGCCATGACTGAGCTGGAGGCATGGGGAATGCAGTTGAATATGATCAGAGTCTGGCCAGGCGCGGTGGCTCACGCCTGTAATCCTAGCACCCTAGTAGGCCAAGGAGGGCAGATTGCTCAAGGTCAGGAGTTCGAAACCAGCCTGAGCAAGAGCAAGACCTCGTCTCTACTACAAATAGAAATAAATTAATTGGCCAACTAATATATATAGAAAAAATTAGCCAGGCATGGTGGTGCATACCTGTAGTCCCAGCTACTTGGGATGCTGAGGCAGGAGGATCACTTGAGCCTAGGAGTTTGAGGTTGCTGTGAGCTAGGCTGACGCCACAGCACTTACTTTAGCCTGGGCAACAAAGTGAGACTCTGTCTCAAAAAAAAAAAAAAAAAAAAAGAATATGATCAGAGTCATTAGGATTCCCATAATTAAGGGATGCCAAACCCTGAGTGAGTCTCTGAGGGCATTCAAGACCTATCTAAGACCCATCCTGAAACTCTGCCACCTTCCTAGATGACAGTCTCTGGCTCCTCCCATGGAACCTCTCACAGGAGCCCCTAGCAGGACTAGATACCTAGACTAGGCGAGCTGACAGTAGAAGTCTTTCTGGTACTATGTCATTTGGAAGGCAACCTGTTTGTGTTGGGATAATGTGGAAAGGAGAGGCCTGGAAAGAAGGCCTAGGAGGGGCTAGGCTGACAATCCAGTTCTTTGAAGGGCACAGGGCACCTCTGTGGCCTGGAGCACAGCCTGCCATCTTGCTGAATGACCTCTGATGACGGCTGAGACAAACAGCTGGATTCCAGGTTGTTGTCTTAGCTCTGCAACCCCACAGGGCCATAGCAGCACACGCACCTTTGGGGAGGCTGAGACCTTTGACTAGCTCAGTAGCCAGAGCAACTCTTCCCAGAAGGCATTGGCTGGGGACCCTCTCCTAGGACTCTTCTCAGCCCTTGAGAGGCAAAGTAGAGCCCCAAGAGCAGCCACAAGAAAAAGTCAATAGAGTAAGACCTTTAATTGACACAATCCTGCCTTTATACAGGAATTTTAGCCTAGAACAGCCTGAAGGCTATTCTTTAGTTTTTCCTCTCTGTGTAAGAAATGCACAATAAAACACCCACATTCAGCTTTTTCCCAATAGGAAAAGAATGCACCAAGGAGCCCAAGATCAGTAAGTGAAAGCCTTGAAACCTACAACCAGTGAATAGGGGGAAATGGATCTAACTCAGGAACCACTAACATGAAAATTTTTGTTTTTATTTAAAAAGCACTTATATGGCACTTACCCTGTGCCAGGCACTATTCTAAGTGTCTTATGATCTGTTAACTCATTAAATTTTCATAACAACCCTTTACAGTAGGTACAGTTATCATCTCCATTTTACAGTGGAATCAATGGAAGCACAGAATAACTTGCCTAAGGTCGCACAGCCAATAAAGGGCAGAATCAGGATTCCAGCCCAGGCAGACTCCATTCTATTTACCACTCTGCGCTGCCACCACCCTGAGTTTGCAAGGCTTCTGATGATAGAACAGCACGGAGAGCAGCCCTCTTACTCCTCCTTTTTCCTTTCTTCCTTGGGCCCTTTTGTATAGATCAAGTGGAGGAGTCCAGCCTGTCCCCTAGTCTGATCAGGGAGGGAAGGAGAGGGAGAGAGAGAGAGAATATATGAGGGTGGCTCTGTCTAGATGCTTCCAGAAAGGCGAGCTCTGGCAAGGACTGAGAAATATTTGAGGGGAAACTCCTGCATTTGATTTTCTGAGCCAGATTTCTGAGATGAGTGTGCTTAGAGACTCTGCAAAGGCAAGAGCAGGCATCAAAATCCATTTAACCTTAACCTCAGGGAACAATCACCTAAGAGACAGGAGCTAGAGCTACACTTGGCCTTACACTGCACACTGCAGGCAGGAAAACGTGTGCATCAGAGTGCTCTTAGAGTTCTATTGTGAAAGATAATGACTTGTTTATATTAAGCAAGGCCCCGGTGGCCTCTGTAAATCTCAGTCCTGAGAAAATACAGCCAGAGCTGCAAGCCCAAAGAGGTAACATTTTGATAAGCTTGTGGAAATTTCAACTAGAAAGTTCAGGCACCCCAGAGGAGGGGGGAAAGGGCATTTATTGAAACCTTAAAATCTGTACCCCCATCATATGCCGCAATAAAAAAAAAAAAAAGAAAGAAAGTTCAGGCACCCATGGCTGGGATGAGGGCAGAAAACTCAGAGCAAGGCACATTTAACCAACAAACTCTTTTGAAGGCACACTTGGTTTGCACACTGCTAGGCATTAGGAATAAAATATGAGTAATAATGCTACCATTTGTGCTAAAACAATATATGCTTGCCGTATGCATACATTATCCATGTAAGGGAGCAACAGAATGTGGTAATAAGATTACCTGTGGGTGGTTAGGGAACAGAGGTGGGAGGGAGACTAACTAGTCACCGTAAGCCCTTTATGCTTTGTGAATTTGGTATCAGAGGCCTATACTACCTACATATTACCTGTTCAAAAAATAAATGAGGCAGGAGGGAGATACAAATATGTAAATGTGTAAATGGAGAAGTAAACAGCAGCATAAGAGCTCTAAAAGTCAAGTCTAAAGTGCTAAGGTTGTTGACAGCAATGGAGGAAATCACGACGTAAAGACCAAATTTACCAATTTGTCTTCCTGGCTTCAGGCTTTAACCATGACAATTATTTATAAGAAGTCTTTCTACCATGTCCTAGCTTTTTTTCCCCTAAAGGTGGGTTTTCTAGTCATTTTCCAAACACATCACAAGAGCAGAGGCAGGTGAGACCTGCCTGAGGCAGAAGGGATTTTGTCCTCCCATAGGCTTTGGCCTCCTCCTCCCGTCATGGACAAAGGTGACGGTGTCAGTAACAACCACTCACCTTGTAAACACGCACCAGTGCCTAGCCGGGCCTGCCCCCTGGCACAGGGAAGTGTTTCCCAACAGGCTGTGCGCCTAGCTGGTCCCGGGCCAACGCCACCTGCTCACTGTAGCCTAAACCTGCTGAGGAACTAGCACAACCCTGAGAACAAGGGTGAAGAAATCAAGTTCTGGTGGTTTTCAGGGTAATAAGTGGATAACTCAATTTTCTAGTGTGGATTGTTTTTTCCAGGTTATATTCTGACAGTTTTTAATCTTACCCTGACTTTCCCTGGCATACCCCTCCCACCGGGCTACCTTTAGGCTTCCTTTCTCCAAAGCCCAGTGGGTCTGCTGGGGAAATAATAATGTAATGATAACTATGATCACCTCCCTTTATTGAATGCTTCCAGGGGCCAGACATCAGGCTGAGTGAGTTACATGCATTAGTCTTGATGAAGTACCCTCAAAGTCCCAGTGAGGAAGGCACTCTGGCTTTCTGCGTTGTTTTTTTGTTTGTTTGTTTGTTTCTTGAGACAGAGTCTTGCTCTGTTGCCTGGGCTAGAGTACCCTTGCATCAGGCTAGCTCACAGCAACCTCAAATTCCTGGGCTTGAGCAATCCTCCTGCCTCAGCCTCCCGAGTAGCTGGGACTACAGGCATGCACCACCATGCCCAGCTAATGTATCTATTTTTAGTAGTCTGGCTACTTTCTTTCTACTTTTAGTAAATATAGAGTCTCACTCTTGCTCAGGCTGGTCTTGAACTCCTGAACTGAGCAATCCTCCTGCCTCCACCTCCCAAAGTGCTAGGATTATAGGCATGAGCCACAACGTCCAGCCTGTTTTGGTTTTTGAAACAGAGTTTCACTCTGTTGCCTGGGTAGAGTTCCGTGGCATCCGACTAGCTCACAGCAACCTCAAATTCCTGGGCAACAGTGATCCTCTTGCCTCAGCCTCCCGAGAAGCTGGGACTACAGGCACGCACTACCATGCCCAGCTAATTGTTTCTATTTTTAGTAGAGACAGGGTCTCACTCTTGCTCAGGCTGGTCTCGAACTCCTGAGCTCAAGAGATCGTCCCACCTCGGCCTCTCTGAGTGCTAGGATGACAGACATGAGCCACCGCACCCAGCCAGGCTGTCTGTGTCTTGCCAATGAAGAAACTCAGAGAGATAAGGAGCTAGTGAGTGGTGACTGGATTGAAAATCCAACTGTGTGGTTATGAGCTCATAATGCAGGGCTATAAAGGCTCTTAACCACTTTGCTATACTGCTTCCCATAAAGTTTATTTTAATATTAGCCTAATCCAACCTTATTTAGGAAGGGAGATACACTGCCAAAAAATCACTTATGATATATCCTAAAGCTAAATATAAAAGGCTTTTCTATTATTGCTTGTTTGGGGCAATTCAGGCCAAGGCTTCCCTCCAAAGGCCTGTGCAAGCAAGGGTTATGAGGGAGCATAGCATTTGGGCAGACAGGAAATGAGCCCAGCTCCACTGGCTCTGAGTCAGGGCCCTTAAAAGATCCACTAACAAGGAAAGTTAAGCTTATAAAATCAGCATGGAAAACCTTAGACCAGGCCCTGGGATCAAAAATATTAAGACTCTGCTTCCAGTTGACTGCCTCGAGTTTGGGGTGGGGAGCAGGCCTGGGGATGAGCATTTTGCAGCTGATAGCTGAGGGGTTTGAGGGCTGGCTTCTGGGTCCCATTGGAGCATCTTCTTGGAATTCTAGATATATGTTCAGGGCCCAGAACAAAGAAACTTCCAGACTCCCTTATTCCATACTCGTGGCTTCTTCCCCCAGGGTCACACTTGCAGAGGGAGCATTGGGACTCGCCTTCCCTAGCTTGCTGTCATGGATTTCATGCTGTCATGCCTCCTGGCCTCAAATGCTGGTGCTGGAGACCTGGGTGTTGTCTAACAATCACCCGAGACATTCTTTCCCTATCAATTCCCTGGCTTCTTAATGCTGCCATGGGGAGCTCAGCAGCCACCTGTGCCTGGCCCGGCTGGGCCCACTGCCACTCAGACCCATCACAGCAGCCTCTGTCCTTGCCCATGCAGACCATAAGGGCCAGCCCTGAAGACACCCCCGCTAGCCCTCTGCCTGGAGTGCCCTCCCCCTCTGCCCTTTCACCTTCAACCACTCAGGGTAAAACCCACCTCCTGCTCACCTGCCACTTGTGTCTTGCAAGTTTTTTCTATGCTCAACGTAACGTACTCAGTGACACCACATTGCCTTATTGTTACTACTAACAATAACAAGAATCTCAGCTATTACTTATTGAGTACTAACTAAATGCCAGGCACCATCTCATTTATGCATCATTTCTTTGAAACCTCACAACCATTCTGTGAAGGGGGTACTATTTCTTACCCTCCCCATGTTACAGATGAGGAAACTGAGGCTCAGGAGATTAAGCAACTTGCCCTATGACACAGAGCTAAAAACTGGTGGAGCTGACATCTGAACCCAGGTCTTTCTGATCCCAGAGCCACTCTCTGAACTAACGTGGATGTGTTCACCTTTCTCTTCCAGCAGATTCAATTCGTTAACGGAGACTTTAATTTCTTCTGGATTTCTCCTTCCACACACCCAATCCTGGGCTCTGCTGGCAGCGGGCAGTTGCCCAACTGATCCTCAGTTTGCAGGAACTTTGCTAGCACCCTCAAGCCCACTGGGCATCACACTCTGCTCCTCCCTGGCAAGGTGGCCAGGAGCTAGAAGCAAGAGGAGGTGCGAAGTTTGGGTAATAATCGACGTCCCCTGTAGTCAGGCAAGGGCTCTGTGGCTTCCCAGAACTCTCCTCATTGCCACATCACAACTCACAAGCCTCTGGCATTGCGGCTCCTGCTAATCGGGCAGGGAAATGAGTGACACCTCTTTGTGCTTGTCAGATAGCTGGAGCACCTTTGAGAGAAGATTGCCTTTTGTATCACCGCATTGCCATGGAAATTGGACTCTGCCGGGTATCATCTGCCCCCTTGTGGACTGTGCTGCCCTGACATTTTGAGGGAAGAGAAGGAGAAGAAAATACAGGCAGTCTCTAAAATTCCTGGAAAAATACCATTGCCTGAAAATCTTGCAGGGTCAGGGAACTGGCCATTCTGACTTTCACTGACCAGGGACAGAAGAACGCCTTGGAAGTTTTCTGGGTTCATTTACTCTGTGACGGGGTTGCCGACAGGCTCGGCTCTGTGCTTTGTGGCAGTAAAACACACGTAGCAGGTCTCTGCATCTTCCTGAGCTCATAGCTATCTCCTGTTTCTAATTTGCAGTCATCTCCCAGCAGTCTCCTCTCAAAAACTGCAAGTCCTATTGATTCTGCTTTCCTTGCCATGCCTTTTTCCCCCTGCCTATTGCCATCACCTTAGCCTGTCCCTAGTCCCCTCAGTGTTGCAACAACTTCCTCAACTGCGTCTCCTCCTCTTCAACCCAGCCTCACACCACACCCATGTTAATCATCTGACACTTGGCATATGAGGCTCCTGCTGCCTACAGGGGGGGAAAGTTTCAATGTCCCAACCTTCCTGTCAGTCAACAAACATCAGCTGACAGCCTACTGTATACAAAGTACATCTACTCTAGCCAAAGGGGTGTGATTACAATGGCTACCAACTGTCCTGGAGGGTTGCTGCTTTATACACATTCTGTCATTATTTTTCACAAAGGAAAATGAGTGGCAGAGATGTGAAGCAACTTGCCTGAGGTCACCCAGGCAATAACTGGCAGAGCAGGGACTCCAATTCAGAGTCCCCTCAACTCCACAGTCCCTGCCTTTTCCACCAACTGCCACATTCATGCACTCACTTCTTCAGTGAATCTTCACAGAGCTTTTTCTTTCTTTCTTTTTTTTTTTTTTGAGACAGAGTCTCGCTTGTTGCCCAGGCTAGAGTGAGTGCCGTGACGTCAGCCTAGCTCACAGCAACCTCAAACTCCTGGGCTCAACTGATCCTTCTGCCTCAGCCTCCCGAGTAGTTGGGACTACAGGCATGTGCCACCATGCCCGGCTAATTTATATATATATATAAGTTGGCCAATTCATTTCTTTCTATTTATAGTAGAGACAGGGTCTCGCTCTTGCTCTGGCTGGTTTCGAACTCCTGACCTAGAGCAATCCACCCGCCTCAGCCTCCCAGAGTGCTAGGATTACAGGCATGAGCCACCGCGCCCGGCCTCACAGAGCTTTTTCTATAGGCCGGTTACTGTTCTTGGTGCTAAGGATACAGGGAAGAACAAGGCATGGCTCTGGTCCTCCCTTCTTGGAGCTTCCAATCTCGTGGGAGAGCCAATGTTTTTTTTTGTTTTTTTTATTTATTTTTGAGACAAAGTCTCGCTTTGTTGCCCAGGCTAGAGTGAGTGTCATGGCGTCAGCCTAGCTCACAGCAACCTCAAACTCCTGGGCTCAAGCAATCCTACTGCCTCAGCCTCCCAAGTAGCTGGGACTACAGGCATGTGCCACCATGCCCGGCTAATTTTTTCTATGTATATATTAGCTGGCCAATTAATTTCTTTCTATTTATAGTAGAGACAGGGTCTCGCTCTTGCTCAGGCTGGTTTCGAACTCCTGACCTCGAGCAATCCGCCTGCCTCGGCCTCCCAGAGTGCTAGGATTACAGGCGTGAGCCACCATACCCGGCCAGAGACAATGTTCTTGCTGCAAGCACCTGTATCCATCTAGTTTCTGTGGGTCTGCTTGTCCTGACTCTCACAAATTATGGAAAGCTTTGCTTTCAACTTGGCCAAATGCATTCCTTCCCTCCCTTCCTCCCTCCTTCTTTTCATCCTTCCACAAACACTTATTGAGAGCCTGCTATGTGCCAAGGACTGTGCTAGGTGCTGAGGATAGAGCAGAAGCAGAGGTCCATGCCCCCCAGCACTTGGCATCCCAGCCATTTCTACCTGGCTGTCTCTGCACCTTTACTCATGCCACGCCCCGTCTGGATTGTCTTCCCCATGCCTCTCTACTGAAGTTCAATCTAATCAGCACGGCTCATCTCAAATCTCACCTCCACTGACCACCCGCCCACAGTCATTGCTCTCTTCTCTAAATTCATTCAACACTTATACTCTGGACAACTCAAGTGTCTAGACAACTCGTTTGGCTGATGTTCTTGCATCCTTAACTCTCACATTTACATATGGATCCTATCATCTTAACTGGACTGTTGGTCTCATCACCCCAGAAACATTTTCATTCTCCTCAAGAAACATTAACTGAGCACCTACTATGTGTTTTAGCAGTGGAAAACATGATGAACCTCTGTGGAGTCTCTCTCAGTAAACAAAAAGCTTTCATAACCAGTTTATCATTTGACTGTCACAAAACACTACCACTTCCATTTTGTTTCCACTTTAAAAAATGTAATTTATACCCCCAGGCTAATATCAAAAAAATTTAAAAAATAACAAATACTGGTGAAGATTTGGAGAGAAGGGAACTCATACACTGTTGTTGGGAATGTAAATTAGTACAGCCATTATGGAAAACAGTGTGGAAGTTTCCCAAAAAACTAAAAATGGAGTTACTATACGATCCACCAATCCTGTTATACTGGGTATTTATCCAAAGAAAAGGAAATCAGTATATTGAAGAGATACTCCCCCATGTTTATTGCAGCATTATTCACAATAGCCAAGATATACAATCAACCCAAATGTCTGTAAATGGATGAATTGATGGAGAAAATGTGGTACACATACACAATGGAATACTATTCAGCTATAAAAGAGTGAAATGCTGTCATTTGTGGCAACATGAATGAGCCTGGAGGACATTATGTTAAGGGAAATAAGTTAGGCACAGAAAGATAGATACAGCAGACCTTACTCAGAAGTGGGAGCTAAAAAAAAATCAAGCTCATAGAAGTAGAGACTAGAATTGTGGTTCATAGAGGTTGGGAAGGGGAGGTGGAGGCGGGGACAGGGAGAGGTTGGTTAAACGATACAAATTTACAGCTAGATGGGAGGAAAACATTCTAGTATGATGTAGCACCATCCAGTGACTACAGTTAACAATGTATCATATCTTTCAAAATAGCTAGAAGATTTGAAATGTTCCCAACACAAATAAATGATAAATGTTTGAGGTGACGGATATCCTAAAAACCCTCATTTGGGCCGGGCGCGGTGGCTCACGCCTGTAATCCTAGCTCTCTGGGAGGCCGAGGCAGGCGGATTGCTCGAGGTGAGGAGTTCGAAACCAGCCTGAGCAAGAGCAAGACCCTGTCTCTACTATAAATAGAAAGAAATTAATTGGCCAAGTAATATATACACAAAAAAAAAATTAGCCGGGCATGGTGGCGAATGCCTGTAGTCCCAGCTACTTGGGAGGCTGAGGCAGGAGGATTGCTTGAGCCAGGAGTTTGAGGTTGCTGTGAGCTAGGCTGACGCCACGGCACTCACTCTAGCCTGGGCAACAAAGTGAGACTCTGTCTCAAAAAAAAAAAAATAAATAAAAATAAAAAAATAAAAACCCTCATTTGATCATTACATATTGTGTGTATCGAAATATCACATGTGCCCCATAAATATGTACAAATACGTATCAAAACAAAAAGGAAAAAAAATAAATGTGTAGAGTTAAGAAAAATGTAGATTACTTCATAGATAAATATTATTCTTCTCATAAAAGTGAAAACATTATAGATCTGGCTAACATATTCTATGGCCCCCTCTACTCCACTCCTGAGTCCCTCAGATATAGAGGAGGAAACTGAGGCTCATAGAAGTGACATCGTGTGCCCAAACTAGTGCATTTGGGGGATTTTCTGACTCTAAACGTCTTGCTGTTCCTATTTTTCCATACTACCTCCCATGAGGGCAAGGGCCCTGTTTATACCTTGCTGCGTTCCTGATGCGCAGCACAGAGTCGCCAGGGCTCGGCAAATGTTTCCAGATCAATGGATCCCCCTGCAGATGCATTTCCTTTGCATGAAGGCATTGCCTTATGAAGTGGGCTATACCCACCCCATCTGGTCACTGAAAGCTCAAAGTGGCAACTGAGGCTAGGCAGGCATCCTCCTAGGTGTCCCATCTGCCACCCCTAGGTTCAGTGACATTAGACACCCCAAGAGTCTCCTTTGGGCACTGCTACAGTGAGACCTAGTAGAGGCACATCAAGTGTTTTGCTGGGTACTCACTATGTGACTACTAGTGTGTCAGGGGCCATATGTGTGCGGGTGGGGGGAGGGAGAAACACAATGTATGATATTGTTGAGGTGCAGTGACTTGTCCAATACATCTGACACACTTAGAGACCAGGCAGCACATATCCAAGTTCTCAATTATGCAGTGGCTCATGCCTATAATCCTAGCACTTTGGGAGACTGAGGCAGGAGGATTTCTTGGGGCCAGGAGTTCAAGACCAGCTTGGGCAACATAACGAGACCCCATCTTAAAAAAAAAAGAATGGAAAAATTAGT
Source organism: Microcebus murinus (assembly GCF_040939455.1). NCBI lineage: Eukaryota > Metazoa > Chordata > Mammalia > Primates > Cheirogaleidae > Microcebus > Microcebus murinus. The sequence continues at coordinate 46,285,915 of NC_134136.1, read as the reverse complement.
TGTGCATGGTGGAAGGCGCCTGTAGTCCCAGCTACTCAGGAGGCTGAGACAGGAGGATCGCTTGAGCCCAGGAGTTTGAGGTTGCAGTGAGCTATGATGATGCCACTGCTCTCTAGCCCGGGGAACAGAGCAAACCCTGTCTCAGAAATTAATAAATGGACAAATGAATGAATAAATAAATGAGTGATGCAGTGTTAATGATGCTTTGTAGGTCCAGGTTACAGGCCAAAACCCTGTCTCATAAAAAAATGAATGAATGAATAAGTAAGTAATGCAGTGCTGATGAAGCTTTGTGGGTCCAGGCAACAGAGCATGACCCTGTCTTATAAATAAATGAGTGAATGAATGAATGAATGAATGAATGAATAAATAAATAAATAAATAAATAAATAAATAAATAAATAAATAAATAATGCCGTGCTGATGATGCTTGGAGGGTCTAGGGGAGAGAGAGCATGGCTAAAGCAGTCAGGGGAGGCTTCTCGGAGGAGGTGGGTTGAGCTGAGAACGGTGGAAAGCGCGCAGCTCTGAGGCCGAGGCGAGGGGCAGCGCGCCCTCTACAGGCGGCAGCGGGAAGGCGCCCAGAGACCCGGCGGCGCGCGGCAGAGGGGAGGAGGAGGGGGTTCGCCCTGGGCGGCTGCGCTGCGGTTTTCTCAGGCTGTACCTTCAATTCAGCCTCGCACTTCCGGGGTTTTCAGTCGCCTTCAGCCCGGTAACAGCCGCATTTTCCTCTAAAGGGGTGCCCAGCTGTCGTCTCTCCTAGTTGGCCTCAGTCCCCCGCTTGGCGGGCGCGAGCATTTCCTTCTGCTACTCGCCACATTCCCAGCAGACTATTTTAGCCGACACGCTGAGAGCGCTCCCTACAAAGTTCCCCGAGGGAAAATAACCCGGCACCTGAAGGGAGGAGGCAGGCCTCTGAGAGAGCCCCCGTGGTTATTTAGCAAACAAACGCGTATTCTGTGCCAAGCTGCATGCCAAGTGCCTCTTAAATAGTAACTCATTTAATCCGCACTACAGTGACAGGCAGGTGCTGTTCTTGACTCCATTTCCCCGCTGAACAAGCTGGGGCACTGAGTGCTTAGTGCCTTGCTCACAGTTTCATAGCTGGAAAGGGGCAGAGCCATGCTCTTAACCATCGTACCCTATGGGCCAAGGGTTCCCAGCCTGAGCCACTCCCTTTCCTCTGGGTCTCCGCGGTCATTTTCTAGGCACCACACCATCCCGTGCTGCTTCCTGACCCTCTTTAACTGGGTGTCCTCTGCTTTCAGGATTTTCAGCTGCAAGTGCTCTATAATGGCTTGCTAGGTGCCTCAGTTTCCTCATCTGGAAAATGGTAACCATAGCCCCAGAATCACAAGGCTGCTGAAAGGATTACATGAGGGAATCAATACACAATTAGAAGAGGGCCTTGACCCACGGTCAAAGCTCAAAAAATGACAACGGGGCCAGGCATGGTGGCTCACGCCTGTAATCCTACCACTCTGGGAAACCTACGAGGGAGGATCCCTTGAGCTCAGGAGTTCGAGAGCAGCCTGAGCAAGAGCGACATCCTGTCTGTACTAAAAATAAAAAATAAATAAAAAAATTAGGCCGGGCGCGGTGGCTCACGCCTGTAATCCTAGCTCTCTGGGAGGCCGAGGCGGGTGGATCGTTGGAGCTCAGAAGTTCAAGACCAGCCTGAGCAAGAGCGAGACCCCGTCTCTACTAAAAATAAAAAAAAATAAAAAAAAGTTAGGCCGGGCGCGGTGGCTCACGCCTGTAATCCTAGCTCTCTGGGAGGCCGAGGCGGGCGGATTGCTCGAGGTCGGGAGTTCGAAACCAGCCTGAGCAAGAGCGAGACCCCGTCTCTACTATAAATAGAAAGAAACTAATTGGCCAACTAATATATATAGAAAAAATTAGCCGGGCATGGTGGCTCATGCCTGTAAGTCCCAGCTACTTGGGAGGCTGAGACAGAAGGATCGCTTGAGCCCAGGAGTTTGAGGTTGCTGTGAGCTAGGCTGACGCCAAGGCACTCACTCTAGCCTAGGCAACAAAGTGAGACTCTGTCTCAAAAAAAAAAAAAAAAAAAAAAGTTAATTGGCCAACTGAAAATGGAAAAAAAAAATTAAAAAAAAATTAGCTGAGCATGGTGGCGCATGCCTGTAGTCCCAGCTACTCGGGAGGCTGAAGCAGGAGGATCACTTGAACCCAGGAGTTTGAGGTTGCTGTGAGTTAGGCTGACGCCACAGCACTCTAGCCCGGTCAACAGAGTGAGACTCTGTCTCAAAAAAAAAAAAAAAAAAGAAAGAAAGAAAGAAAAAAGAAAAAGAAAAAGAATAAAAAAGGAAATAGCAATGGGTGTTATTACTGAGCAGTAATAGACCAAGTCTCCTGGTGTGCCCTCAGGAGCTTCCCCACCATGGGGCGAAACAACAAACCCCACTTGCTTTCTGAGCAGGTCAAAGAGAGTCACATTCGCTGTAGTGTTTTCATTGGCATTGTTTTTCAGTGGCTGGGATTGTCAGGAGCTAGGAACATTTGGCCCAGGCCCGGGAGCATGTCTAGCCTAATCAGCCCTAATCAGTCACATGGTTGTGCAGTTGGTACAGCTCTGATGGCAGCGTCCTCAGGTGCCCCGGCAACATGTTCCTCTCCCCTTGGAGTGGCCTGAGTCATCTCGTGTAGCAGACAGTGTTCATTATTGTCACCATCACAACCAGACACCCATCAAGCACTTACTACTTGGTTGGCTCTGTGTTATGGGTTCATGACCAAGTAGCCAGCATAGGCCAACATCGTGTGAACACAGGACGGTAGAAGCACTTGACATGGAGACATACATGTTTTTCACACAGATTTGGGGAGGTGGGTGTCCCAAGGCCCTGGCTCTTTAGTTCTCTAGCATGGACAATACAGCAGCAACACAGGTACCAGGTGATTTCCAAACGCCTGCTGTATCCAGATCTTCCCTCTGAGGAAAGGGCAAACAGTAGCCGCAAGTCAGAAAGCCCCTGTCCAATTTATTACTGAAGGATCAGAATTGTTCCCAGGTATTGAGGGGCTGGATCCAGCCAAAATTCATTCATGCCAATCAATAGCCAAAGGAACAAATCTTACAACATGTCCCTTCCTTCCTTCCTTCCTTCCTTCCTTCCTTCCTTCCTTCCTTCCTTCCTTCCTTCCTTCCTTCCTTCCTTCCTTCCTTCCTTCCTTCCTTCCTTCCTTCCTTCCTTCTCTCATTTATTTCTCCCTCCAGCGAACATTTCCCACACATCCACTATGTGTTATGTTCCACGCTTGGTGTTCGGAATATAAAGAAAACAAGACATAGCCCCTAATGGAGACAGACAAGTAAACACTTGGTTGCCATACCATGAAATAAACAACACAATTCATTTATTTAACAAATATTTCTTGAACATCTACCATGTGCCAGGCACTGTTCTAGGCACTGGGGTTACAACCATGCATGAAAAAGACAAATGCCTGCCCTTGTGGGGCTGGCAGACATAGACTACTTTAGAAGTCCAGAGGAGAGAGCAATGAATACTGGCTGGTGGAGTCTGGGAAGGCTTGCAGAGGAGGGGTGATCTGAGCTGGGTCTTGAAGGACTATGCCCGGACAGAGAGGCAGGGAAGGGCATTCCGGGAAAAGCCATAGTACAACCAAGCTTGGAAATATGAAAGTGAACAGCAGAGTTAGGGAATAGTCACTGGGACTGCAGAGCATGTGCAGGAGGAGGAACAGAACATGAGGCGTGTGGAGCTGTCTCCCTATATAAGGTGCAATCAGATAAAATAGCCCAAAGCCCAGGTCTCTGCATTTTTCTGAGAGCCAACCCTGGCTAGAGTTGAAAGGGTGCCCAACACCACCTGCTCCTGCGGTTGTCAGTCCGTTTGGGCCTTACCCAATGGTCCAATGACCCCAGCCTCAGGCTTGTAACCTTAGAGTGAGCTCAGCATTCCTTTCTAACAGCCTTCATTTAAAAGGAAGGTCAGGCAGGGCGCGGTGGCTCATGCCTGTAATCCGAGCACTCTGGAAGGCCCAGGCGGGCGGATAGCTTGAGGTCAGGAGTTTGAAACCAGCCTGAGCAAGAGTTGAGACCCCGTCTCTACTATAATTAGAAAGAAATTAATTGGCCAACTAATATATATAGAAAAAATTAGCTGGGCATGGTGGCACATGCCTGTAGTCCCAGCTACTCGGGAGGCTGAGGCAGAAGGATCGCTTGAGCCCAGGAGTTTGAGGTTGCTATGAGCTAGGCTGACGCCATGGCACTCACTCTAGCCTGGGCAACAAAGCAAGACTCTGTCTCAAAAATAAATAAATAAAAGGAAGGTCTTTCCCTGAAAAGCCAAAGAAACTTGAATAAAATCAAATTTAACTCTAGACCTTTAGGGTCAAGTCTTTTTTTAATGACAATAATTTTTTTTTTTTTTTGAGACAGAGTCTCGCTTTGTTGCACAGGCTAGAGTGAGTGCCGTGGCGTCAGCCTAGCTCACAGCAACCTCAAACTCCTGGGCTCAAGCAATCCTGCTGCCTCAGCCTCCCGAGTAGCTGGGACTACAGGCATGTGCCACCACGCCTGGCTAATTTTATATATATATATTAGTTGGCCAATTAATTTCTTTCTATTTATAGTAGAGACGGGGTCTTGCTCTTGCTCAGGCTGGTTTCGAACTCCTGACCTCGAGCAATCCGCCCGCCTCGGCCTCCCAGAGTGCTAGGATTACAGGCTTGAGCCACCGCGCCCGGCCAATGACAATAATTTTTAAATTGACTGAAAATAGAAAATAGCCTGTACTCTAAAAATGGACTCTGTAAACAGTACTTTGGTTATTATAATTCCTGTTTAATACTTATCAAATGGATTTTGTTGGTTGGTATAGAAACTAGCCAGCTTTTATATTTTAATATATTTCATACCCCAGATAAATAGTTGGACAGGAAAATCTTAGAGTTCTCTTTAAAACCTTCTGGCAAGTCAGGTAGCTTGGAGCACATTACCTCACCTTTCCAAGCCTCAGTTTCACCAGCTGTGAAATAGAGTGAATAATAATGCCTACCTCTTAGGGCTGTTGAGAAGATCAGGAAGGTTCCTCCATGTAAAGTGCTTAGCACAGCATCTGGCATATCAGAAGTCAAAATAATGAGCTATGATCCTGATTATGTAGTTTTAGAGAAATTACTGGTACCTGGTTGTATTGATTATTTAATCAGCTGAAGCATGCTTAACTTAATTCAATCTGACTAGCTCTAGAAACTCCGAAAAGAACCATAGCCCCTAGAAGGTTTGAGAAGTGGCATTGTAGTTCAACCAAGAAAAGATGATTTCCAAGTTTCCTGATGGACCAACTGAGGCACTAACCAGTGATGGGGTGTGATATAATCCAAGACAGAGAAGCACGAGGCTGAAGTGGGATTACAATTTCAATGGCCAAACTCCCAACTTTCTCTCCTAATTGGCAAATCACGTGCTTTCACCCAGAAGCCCAAGTGCCTTACCCCTGCTCCGCCCCCCCCATTTCTAGGGTAAAGCCATTACAAAGCTCAATTTTTATAATAAATGGGCTCCTGAACACTGAGTTTGATTGCAAAAGTGAAAGGAGATCTTTTGCTTTTAAAGGTCTCAGTAAATTGTCTCTTCTCAGCAGCTTCTTCCCTAGAAAGTGAAGCCACAGGGTTGGGTAATCAGGCTGGGACCTCACAGATTCCTTGAAATACTATAAGAGCAAAGGAAGCTGTGAGAAGAACCCTGGTGATCATACAGTGTCCCCTGGGTCAGCTGAGTGGTGTGGTCCAGTTGTGAGGCAAGACAGATTTACTTTCGGTCTTTGATCCCTTTTATAATCGGTGTTGTAAAATAAGTATTCTGAGTTAGAGCTCAGGATTATTGCTGTAACCACATGTTCCTAGTCCATTCCAAAAGTGTCCTTTTCTTTCTTTATAACCTTTTCTTTGTTTGTGTGTGTGTGTATATGATTTACATTTTATAGTACATGTGGCATTTTCTGGAGACTGTTTTAGAAAATCCGTAGGTCAAGGACAAATCCATTACACCAGTTTCCCATGAATGAAATGAATATAATTTCAAGCATGTTGATGAAACAATAACAGTCATAATAATAGCAAAATTGGGTAAAGCAGGTGCACCGGCATTGTCCTAAGCACTTTACACCTATTAACCCTTTACATTTTTTTTTAAATTTTATTTTCCTTTTGCTTCCATTTCCTGGCGATGAGACTATTAACCCTTTAATCTTCACACTATTCCTATGAGGTAGGTACTATTTTTATCCTCATATTCCAGATAGAAAAACGGAGGGACAAAGCTGTTAAGTAACTTGGATTGTTGTCAAGTTGAAAATGAGACCTATAGCCCCAAAGCTTCTATGAGCGGGTCCTGAGCAGGAAGACAGGAACAGGGTGCTCCGCTCTGGGTGAGATCAGGTGATCAGGGAGCTCTAGACCTCAGTTGGCCTCTGCCCGATGCACAGGGCTGGCTTCATCTACTCCAGCTCCATGAGCAGGAGTAAGTCCAGGTTTTGTGAAGGTATCAGCTTTTATAATTTTGGTGCCCTCTTTTAAAAAAAAACACACAAAAAATATCTTTTGAAAAATTATACAAAACCCATAGGATCCAATGAATACGTTGCTAGGGCCCCTGCTAGCACTTGGAAGGGTCCCCCGGAAGGGGTGGCTCCGCAGGGGAAGTGTCATTAGCTTCACGGGTCATCTGCCTCTGCCTCTGCCTGTGAGATATTTCTGCTTGTCGCCAAGCCAAGCATTGGAGCTCATTTAGACAGAAGAGTTTTCCTTTTCACCCCCAAACACGAGGCCTTTGGAAGTTGATCGATCAACAGCTATTTAGCTGAGACTTCGCTCTGGTTATGTCTTTGCAGCCACAACCATCTACGTTCTGGGAGTGAAAACATTAGAGACGGTGAAACGTGTCATGTGATCAGATTCGGCATGTTCTCTTAAATCTGGACAGTGCTACATTTCCTCCCTGTGTTACCAAAGTTGCTCAAAGAAATGAAATCCCAGGATGGATGTTCGACATCAAAATAAGACCCCTTTTCCACTAGTCCACTTCTCTGAAAGGCATGGAAAAGCCATGCATTAATAGGCTCCTTTTATTTTACTCAGTTTTGTCTCCGAAAGAGGTCCAGTGAAAGCAACCGCCCAATCTGTGCCTTGAACACTGTTTATATTTGTTGCTGGGATACTAAAGGCTCTTTTAAGCCTTTGGCTAAGAAGAGCACCATGCATCTGACCTTGTTCACCTGCACATAAAGCAAATAATGGCTGAAATGATAGGAAAGCTCCTCCAAACATTTTGAGTGAGACACAAAGCATTTTTGTGTCCAAAATTTGTGGCGTCCAATATTTGTTGTTCAAATAAATCTCAATCTTCATACCAAATTGCACATTACACATAATAAGATGAGGCTTTGAGAAGACAGATGTTAATTATTTTGAGGTAAATCAGATCACCTTTGACCTAAACCCTGAGCTGTAATTTTGTTGCTGAGCTTCTTGGTCCTGAAATTAATGTAAATCTTTACATTTGTAATTTTACTTGCCAACGCCAACCCACCCACACAGTCTGTAAATGACTGCTCTGAGTCAGAGACTATTCACTTACAATTGTGTTAGGTATTTTAAAATGTTCCCTGGAAAAATTTAATCACTTAATCCTACTCCTTTAACTGATTCTGCTTTATGTAAAAATGATGGAGCCAGAGAACATCTAAATTGGAAGGGACTGTAGAGTTTGTCTTTCCGGCAAATTCCTCCTTTCTCGGATGAGAAACTAAGGCTCTGATGTTAGAAGTGACTTGCCCACAGGTCATTCAGTGACCAAAGCTAAAACCCAAATGGAAAGTACTGGGTTAAGGTTTTAATAAAGGGCCACACTTAGAAATCTGAGAGTCCAAAAGCTACCCCTCTCCTGCCCTCCTGCCTCCAACAGCTTCTATCAATCATGGTACTCCACAGGTTGACACTGTTCTAAAAAAACCATGCCATTTTGAATCCAAGTGGTCAGAATATGATTTGGAGAAAACAAATCAGTGACTGTTATAACATGCATTAATTTGTGGGGGATGGATATACAATAAACTGTTAATAATAATGACTTGATGAGGGGGACTAGGAATGAGAGAGGCAGGATAGGGAGATGTTTCCTTTTCCTTTTTAATTTTTTCTTTACTATTTGACTTTTATTGCCATGTACAGATGTTAACTGTATTAAAAACCTAAAGAACAAATCAGAAATACTATGCTCACAAACTTCAAAGGAGAAATAGAATTTACCCCAGTAACACTGATGTTTGAAAATCTAGTATACAGCAGAGCAATACTTTTACAAATTTTTTTTTCTCCTAAAGTATCCGTAACGGCAGAGGAAATTGAATGGGTTCCCCCAGGAGTCTGAGGGCCAGCAATGGTCCTTGTGTACACAAACTCCCTTTGCGGTTTATGGTTTTTCAATGCCTTTAAATTAATAGACTCTCTAGCGTCTCTACGTCTCTTTTAATACAAAAATAATGGCTTAAATGACTCACCATCCACGAAAACTGCCCCTCTGGGAAGACACCCCTCGTTTCTGTCTCCGGCAGTCGGGAGAGCACCCGCAACACTCTGCCTCCTGTGCCTGAGTGGAGAGGCCCCCTGGAATAGGAAGCGCGGCTGTGCACGAGCTGACCTGTATCCGGCTCCCTCACCTGGAATCGGGCTTCACGGATCTCGTTATGCATCGAATAGTAACAAAACAACGGCATAAATTAGGGGGTTGCTAAGATTGTGTACCATCAATGTTCGCATGAGCATAATGGACATAATGAATTCTATAGCACTATCCTGCACAGCTTGGAGAGATTAAAACCACTTTGTCTTTAAATTAAATTTCAAAAAGCATTGAACAACAAGAATAGAAAGAACACACACACACACATAAAAACCCACCTCATCGATGTCAGCCACCCAATTGTAGGAGGCACCATTTCTTGCTTTCTGATCATTAATGCCGGTTCCTAGGTTTATTTTAATAGCTGCCAGCTCAGTGAGTCCACATCTATTGTAATAACCATAAAGGGGGCTGGGGTCCTCATGTGTTGTGTATGCAGCCCTAAGTGGAGAGCCTCTTACGCCCTTTCAGAACAAAATCTATAACTGAAAAAGACCTTAGCTGAAGTTTATTTTGTATAAAAATTTACATAATATCATCTAGGCTGTTGCAGAAAAGGAAAAGTGGGTTTGAATTCATTCTTAAGCAGCTCTCAACTTGGGTAAATCTTCATTCAACAAACTGGGTGACTAAGGATGAGCTCACATTGGAATACTCGCTAGATGCCAGTTATCATACTCACTGCTCTACATGCTTTATAGTATTCAACCCTCGCTCACAGCACCTCTAAGAAATGTGGCTAGGACCATTATAGCCCCATTTCACAGATGAGGAAACTGAGGCTCCAGAAGATTAAATGACTTGCCCAAGGTCATACTGCTAAATAACCAGAAGAGCCAATTAAAATCCAGGTAATTCTGATCCTACAGCCCCTGAAATCCAAACTTGCCTCTTAATAATTATCATAGTTACCATATATGGAGTGCTCATTATGTTCTACGGTAGATGCTTTGCATAAATTATTTCATCTTTGCAACAACTCTCTGAGGCAGGCATTATTTATTTATTTATTTTTTTTTGAGACAGAGTCTCACTTGTTGCCCAGGCTAGAGTGAGTGCTGTGGCGTCAGCCTAGCTCACAGCAACCTCAAACTCCTGGGCTCAAGCAATCCTGCTGCCTCAGCCTCCCACGTAACTGGGACTACAGGCATGCGCCATCATGCCTGGCTAATTTTTTCTATATATATTAGTTGGCCAATTAATTTCCTTCTATTTATAGTAGAGACGGGGTCTTGCTCTTGCTCAGGCTGGTTTCGAACTCCTGACCTCGAGCAATCCGCCCGTCTCAGCCTCCCAGAGAGCTAGGAAGGCATTATTAAGAACCTCATTTTAGAGGTAAGTAAAACCAAGGCTTAGAGAAATTAAGTAACTTGCCTAAAAGCACAATTAATTGCGAGAGTCCAGATTTTGAGCCCAGGCCTCTCTGATACCAGAAGAGTTCTTAACAATTAAGCTATACTACAATTTAGGTGCTTTGCCAGGGGCACGCAACAAAAACCCTAGGCTCTCCTGGGCATGAATGTATGCCATGCAGACCTTGTCTATGATTAGCCTTTATACACGCCAGTGTGGGATGCATGTCCCAGGAAGAGTTTTACCTGTGCACGTGGCTCACCTATCTTTTTCTACTTTTAATGTCGTGGCTTGACAGACATGGTGCTTTATTCCTCATACATATATTATAGGCAAAATCCACTGGATTTCTGATCCTTAATCAAGAGCTACAGAAATTGCACTCTCATGTGGATCCCAAGGGCTTATCCAAGAGAAACATAAATATCCTACATTGACTGGGCTTATTAGTGCATTAGGCAAAATGCAGATGCTCCATTTCCTCCTTGTAAAATAAGTTTTAAGGCCGTGGCCCATGTCTAACTCTCCGTAATCTTTAAAAGCGCTGCAATCCCAGCACAACATAACTGTGCCAGCTCTAATCCTCTGCTTGGAATGGGATTAAACCGAAATGGCTTGAGCCAGGTGAAGATGAAGGTAACTGCCCGAAAATTTTAATGATTAAAACTATTTTAAAAATCATCTAAATGAAGTGGCATTCACACAACAAACTTTACCATTTTATGGTGAACAATTCAGCTCATAGTTCTTGATTAATAACTGCCAGACTAGGAAAGGTGAGTCCATAGGACATTTTGGAGAAAGGTGATTCAGCTATGACAGTCCACAGGCAATGGGCCAATGGTTTTTGGATATGCTGGACCTGATTTTCATTTTGCTAATGTGTTGGGAATGTTGATGGTCCCACAACCAAGTTCATTGTTCATAAGTTGATGGCTGACAATTGGTTTTAAAAAGAAAGTTCTTCATCTCAGGAGATACTGTAACATTTACTAAAAATGTAGCATTAAAAAGGTTAACATTTATTCAAATATAGCATTTACGTAAATATACTTTATATGCAAATAAACTACAAACAAACAAAACTGCATTTCAGATGTTTTTATTTCTTCAAATTTGTTATTCATCAGGAGTGACTGAAATAAAAAATATAATTGAGTCCCATCATGATCATGGAAATGGCTTTAAGAGAAAACTGGTCAGATGAATATTATTGCTTCCCATTTTCAACCAGTACATAGTTGCCATTGATAAATAGACAGCCAGGAGTCTGTCAAGAATGATCAAGATATGTTATATAATACAACATGCCTGTTCACAGGGAGAAACTAGGAAATAACTTATGTGTACTTCTTGATTTCATCGTACAAGACAAGCACAAAAGCACCACCCATGCCTCTGAGAACATTGGACCATGCACCCTTGAAAAAAGCTTTGCCTCCTTCATCACGAGCGATCTTCCTCCAGCAGTCAACTGTGCCCGTGTACATGATGTCAGCTGCAAAGAATAAAGACACAGACTTGGTGACCAATGGCCAATAAAAGCCCTAAGATTCACTAGACTAAATAAAGCAGAGCCCCACCTCTAAGAACTAACGTCAGCTCTAAACCCAACATTTACACATTAGCATGGGCAATACTGAAATATTAATGCTGTGACTAAAGAACAGGTAACTGCAGACTAACCACTGGTCTTAACCTGTAATACCATTTAAGCACCCTCATTCACAGGCATCAGAAGGGCCCGTTTAAAGACAGCTGTGTAGCAGACAGCGATGCTATCAACCCTAGCCCTCAACCTGAACAGACAGCCATTTTTAAAGGCAGGCATCACTACAGTTTGTGGCCACAGCTTGTCCCGTGCCCATGGCTTTATCTTCTGCTCAAGTGGAACTTACCTCCTTTGCGCCCTGACTGCATCATCATACGGCGACGAACAGTGTCAAATGGGTAGGAAGTCAACCCAGCAACAGCAGTGACAGACTGTGCGATCATCCAACTGACAATGATGTGAGTATTCTTGGGATCTGGAAGCATTCCTGGGAAGAGTAAAAAAGAGACACTTTTACCAAAAAAGCAAAGTTTTACTGACTTCTTGATTTTCACATCCCCTAAACATTCCATTTGTACATGAGGGTTGTATTGGATGACTGTGGCTTTCTTTAGCAATTGAAAAACAAATCTCTGGCTCCTGGAATACTAGGTTGGCATAATGATCTTTTAAACTGTCTCATAAGAACACAAATTTAAAGCAAACTTACCCTTTGCAGTGTCATAGATACCAAAGTAGGCAGCACGGTAGATGATAATACCCTGCACAGACACGTTAAAGCCTTGGTACAGGCCCCTAATCCCATCAGATTTGTAGATCTTAACCAGGCAGTCACCGAGGCCTCTGAATTCCCTTTCAGCTCCGGCTTTACCCACATCAGCTGCTAGACGGGTACGGGCAAAATCAAGAGGGTACACAAAGCACAAGGATGTGGCCCCAGCGGCACCACCTGATGCCAGATTCCCTGCAAAGTAGCGCCAAAACTGGGTCCTCTTGTCTACACCACCCAGGAAGATCTGCTTGTATTTATCTTTGAAGGCAAAGTTGAGAGCCTGGGTGGGGAAGTATCTGATGACATTGGCCAGGTTACCACGCCAGAAGGACAGGACTCCCTGCTCCTTGGGGATACGGACCACGCAGTCCATAATGCCCTTGTATTGCTTATCTGCAGTGATTTGCTTGCTGGCATGCTGCACCTGCCAGACAGAAAGGAGGCCAACAGGAACAGTTATGACCATGGGGAAGGGGAAGGGGCAGAGCACACATCATTTCGATTTCCTTAAGTTTGGTTCCCTTTTATCCTAATCTTGTCTTCTATATCACACAGGTTGGACCTCCTAACCCTCTGACGCTGTCACAGGGGGAAGCAGTGATCCGCTTCATCAGAGAGGCATGAAGCTGCCACCTCTCTGGCTGGGAAGGGGACACCCTTAAGCGGACCCATGACCTCTAGACTTGGGAGAAAGGTCACTACCTCAGACCCAGGTTCTGAGGCATTAGGGCGAGTCCCACGTAGGGCGCAGTCCCGTTGGTGACCGCAGCCTACACCTCAGGTCTCCTGAGCTGCTTCCCTCCCGCTCCGCCCCTACTCCGCTCCCAGAGGTGACCTGAGCGCCACCACCCCCACGCTCGCCCGTGCGCGCCCTCTAGAGCCGGAGCCGGAGAGCGCGCGGCGCAGGAAGGCAGGCGGAGGGGACCCGGCGGCGGCTGCGCGGGGGCGGACGTAGAAGGACACACGCGCTTCCCGGCGCCCGCTTCCGGCCCGGCGAGCTTTGAGCGCGTCCGCGGGCTGGGCGGCCGCTGGACCCGGACGCATGGCCTCCCCTAGGCTGTTATCTCCTTGCCGCGACCTTGAGGTCCTCGGTACGGGCTACTGTTTCTCTTTCTACCGCCGGCTTTGAGGCTTAGCCCTTGACTCCGAGGCCCGGGGAGACAAGTCTCCCGGTACTGGCCCATCTGAGTCCGCTGCCTCGGGGATGCCGAGCCCCCGGTCTCCCTCACCTCCCTCGGCCCCCGACCCCTTCCTGGACTCCTGACTTCAGGTCTCTGAAGGCACCTTCCTGGAGTGTGCCTTTGGGTCGGTCTGAGGAGTTAACTCTTCTCGACTCCTCGGGGAACCCGCTTTCTGTGTGCCTCCCCCCCCACTTCCTGGTTGGGCTCCACGGTCCCAGGACGTACCTGCAGCAGCAGCTTGACCCGCTCGATGGGCGCTACCGCGGTCTTGGAGATGGCCGCGGCCACTCCACCTGCCAGAAAGTCCTTGAGGAAGGACACAGCGGCATCTGTCATGTTGAAGCGAAAGAGGAGGCCGGCGACTGCGGGACAAGACTGAGCCGGGAACCGGCTTTGACTCCGCGGCTGTGGGGCGGAGCGGAGCAAATGGCCGATTTATATACGGGGAGCCGGCGTCGGAGCGGGCGGCGTCGGGGGCCGGGCCGAGGGCGGGCGCTGAGCCCTGGCGCGCGGGGCGGCCGAGCTGCTGAGTGGCCCGGCGCGCCGAGGGAGGAGCCGGGGAGGCCGAGCCGGGGGCCGCCCTGCCCGCCGCCGGGCTCGCCCGCAGCACCTGACCGCGCGGGGGGGAAGGGGCGGGCCCGGGGGATACCCGGGACCTGAGCACTGGACCCTGAGAGAGGCCTCGGAGTGGGGAGGAAGGGTGAGGTCACGGCGACCCTGGACAAAAACCCCTGGAGCAGGGCCGGGATTGGGGTCAGGCACAATTGTTACCTGATTTACCCCCCCCCCCAAAAAAACCCTCAGTATTCAAGCTACATAGTATTTAATGCAGTATTTTTTTTTGGGGGGGGACAGTCACGTTCTTGTCGCCCAAAGTACAGTGCAGTGACGTCATTATAGCTCACAGCAACCTCAAACTTCTGGGTTCAAGTGATTCTCATGCCTCAGCCTCCCGAGTTGCTTGGACTGCAGCAGCTAATTTTTCTATTTTTGGTAGAGATGAGGTCTGGCCACCAGCTTACGCTGATCTCAAACTCCTGAGCTCAAGCGATCTTCCCAACTCGGCCTCCCAGAGTGTTAGGATTCCAGGCGTGAGCCACCGCGCCTCGCCTTTAATGCAGTATTTTAAAAACTTCATGTAGGCAAACTGCAGTTTACTGGCCCGTCGCCTGTGTTTTGTAAATAAAGTTTAACTGGAGTCCCAGGACTGGGGAGGCAAGTGAGTGGGGCAAAGTCATGCAAGTGCAGGTTGGCATCCTGTCTTTATTTTAGATTTTAATCATTTCTTCATCACGGATTTTTGCGTTGCTTTTGTGAAGGAAAATAAAAATCTCAGGACCCTCCTCCCCCCCATGCCCCTTATGTAAAAGAGAAGATGAAGCCAGGAGGCTGAGTCATGCAACACCCCCTTCCAAATGAATGGCTGTTTCTAACAAGCATCAGCCCATCCGCTTGGAAAGGTAAAAGGCCTCAGGCACCTGCAAAGGATAGTCCCCACAAATCATTCATAAGGAAATTCTTTGCTGACTTCCCATAAACAAGGACATGCAAATTGTAACTTTGACTAAGTCTAGCTCCCAAAAACTAAAGTCTGTTGTTTCCACACTAACAAACGTTGATTACAAGTTTATCTCCCCACATGCAGAACAAAGACAAGATCAAACATTCTTCCACCTACCCAGGGGCATTTACATAATTGATGCTTCCTTCACTCCCTTTTTCCCTGGGAACATTCACCTTATTTTATGTAAAATATAGATTTCGTGGGCCTCACAAGAATGTAACTATTTACCTCCCCCCCCTTTTTTTTATCCTCTAAGCCCGAGTTCTCAAATTCCCCTTTGGAAAAACAGTCTCAGACTTGTCTGTGGTTTGTGTTTTTCCTGGGTGCGTCCTCAAACTTTGGCTTCATAAACCTCTATTGATTGAGACCTTTGCCTCAGTCACTTGTATTGGGTTGTCACTTTTGAGTTTTTAGAATAGTGCATCAAAAATCATTTATCTTGATTACTGAGTTGTTTGGAGCCAAGGCGAGTGCCTCACTCTCCTCACCCCAGCCTCCACTGCCCTGGAGCTTTGCCAGTGGAGCCAGAGGAAATTGGGGGAAAAACAGAGCCAGGGCACTGCCAACATGCCCAGACTCTTGTTTGCAAATACAGTTTAACAAAGATCGTGCTAGGAATTGGCCTGGGAGAGTCCAAAGGACTGGGCTGGGGGGTGGGGAAATGATTTTAGTCCAAAGGCAAATATAGAGGTTGTACCCAGAAGGTTAAAAGGCTTAAGAAGAACTAGGTTGATATTTGACTCCCTGAACCCCAAGTAAAATGCTCTTGGATTGAATAGATTTCTGAGCTCCAGAAACATTTAGAGGAATCAACATAATTATTACTAGATTGGCAGCCATTGTGTCAATGGACAGTTGTTTACTGAGCCACGTTCTCTCTGCGCACTGGGTAAGCATTTGCCATACATGTCCTTAAAAACCTTCTTGTTAGCTTGGGTGCACTCCCTCCGGTTCAGAACAGGAACAGATAGTGCAATCGCAAATCTCCTGTCTAAGTAATCGTAGCAGTGTTTACAAAAATAAAGATAACTGTTGAAATCTGCAACTGCAGCTGAACCTTAGGTTCCCAGACTTCAGAATTCCCAAAAGGGAAATGTCCACACCTGTCTTTTGTACGCTGAAGGCATAGTGGACATTATCCCTCACTTTCCTTGTCTGCCCTCATCCCACCTTCTCTAGATCTGCCTGGTAAAGGACCCAATTCTAGGGTTCTTCTAGGATTATTAGGCCCTTTCTCTACAAATACGCATTGCAATTTTTTTGTCTTCCCAAGAACCCCAGCAATCCAAAGTGATGCACCCAAACTGTAGGTGTTCCAAGGAGACGTTTTGAATCTGGCTTTGTTGATCCTGGGGGAAATCTCTGACCTGTGCTAGTCTGATTATAACAGTGAGGCAGCTAGATACAGAAATGACCTTGCTGCACAGTTTCAGAGAATGGTAGAGTACATACTCTGAAGGTAATAGTCACTTATCTACTTCTGGTGAGTAGAAACAACAGCTAAAACAATATTCGACAGAGGGTTTTATTTGTAGGAAGGTGGTTTTTATAATGCATTTCAAATTAAAACTCTTTTTTTTCTAGTTTAAACTCCTGACATTCTGATTAAGGTATTTCTTTTTTTTTTTTTTTTTTTTTGAGACAGAGTCTTGCTTTGTTGCCCAGGCTAGAGTGAGTGCCATGGCGTCAGCCTAGCTCACAGCAACCTCAAACTCCTGGGCTCAAGCGATCCTCCTGCCTCAGCCTCCCGAGTAGCTGGGACTACAGGCACGTGCCATCATGCCCAGCTGATTTTTTGTATATATATTTTTAGTTTGCCAATTAATTTCTTTCTATTTTTAATAGAGACGGGGTCTCGCTCAGGCTGGTTTCGAACTCCTGACCTGGAGCAATCCACCCGCCTCGGCCTCCCAGAGTGCTAGGATTACAGGAGTGAGCCACCATGCACGACTGATTAATGCATTTCTATTCAAATGTTAATCACTCCTCATTACACCTCCCTGTCTCACTCATGTACCCCTTTTCTACATGTGACCTTTCCCTGGCCATATCTGCTACTTCACGTGAGCATGATGCCCCTACTGTATTCTATTCCAGAGTTCTTTTACCGTTTCAAGCACTTCCACATTTATTGTGTTGTCAGATTTTTTTCTTGCCACAAAAAAAAGATGATCAAATAATTACATAGAATTTGTCCCTTCTCAGTCTCTGGGTGACCAAGTGTACGTTTATTGAAGATGAATTACAAGGTGAGTCATTTAAAAGCAACTTCACGCCACCACTTGGTATTTTGTTGAATCCACTGTGGGCTGGAGCTCCCCTAGTTGCCTGTTACTATGTGTACTTCAAGGAGTCAGATGTTCTCAAAAGTGTCAAGGTAATGAAAGACAAAGAAAGACTGAGAAACTGTCATAGATTAAAGGAGACTAAAGAGACATGACAACTTAAAGCAATGTGTGATCCTCAGTTGGATCCTGGACCAGAAAAAGGACATTGGTGACAACTATTGGTGAAATTCAAATGTCCATAGATTAGTTAATAGTATGTACCAATACTCTTCTTGGTTATGGTGCTTATGTAAGATGTTACCATTTCGAGAAGCTGAGTAGAGAGGATATACGGAAATTCTTTGTATCATTTTTGCAATATTTTAAAAAGTCTCAAAGTTCAAAAAATGTTAGAAGAAAAAGGAAGAAGGAAAAAAAAAGAATCTAGGAGCAAGAGCACAGGAACATAGAGGATAACATTAATAATGAGATGATGTTGACAATGATATGTGGCTGGTCAATTCATCACATAGAGCTGCGTTAGTAATTACTGCATTTCTGGAGCTATGTAGAATACAAGTCTAATAAAGAAAAAGGAACTAACGCTAAGGCTGTGCCTAGTAATTCTCAAGAAAAAAACAAGGAAGAGGGTCAGAAATGATACGTAAGTACTCAAATATCTTTGTACCAACACCCAGAATATGGGTAATAAAGTGAATGTAAAATTTTAATACAAGGAGGAACATGCAATTTTATAGGTTCAGACTTGGTAGGATGGGACTTCTAGCTGGTGTCTGGAAAAGCAAAGGTAAACTTGGTTCCGAGACGTACCATATAGGAGGAGAGAGGAGCAGTAATATATCAAGAAGATATAACCCGTAGTACATTGACTAGAGGGTGAAAAGCATTAAGTGAGAATGAAAGAAAAAAATTAAAGTGATTGTAGTTGTGGAAGTATACGAGAGACTGCTCAGATAGATAAAAGATATGAATAGTACTTCATAAAACTGTCACATAGATGATAAAGGGTGATCAGAGACATAGACCATCTGACTACCTGCTGGAAATTTCATTATTCTGATAGCAGCACATCTGACAAGTTCTCAACTCTCATACTGATACGGTGTAATTACAGTTCTCACAAGAATGAAGAAGCAATGAAGTAAATTGCTAAACTGGGTTTAATCCTGACAATAAATAAGGAAGATCTGGTTAGCAAAATGAAAGTGACATGAATCTTGGGGAAAGTCACCATCTGGACCATCCATTAAGCTAAAAAAAAAAAAAAAGCTGGGCATGGTTGTGTGTGCACACACACGTGTGAGTGTGTATGTGTGTGTGTGTGTGTGTGTGGTCAGAACTGTACAATTTGGAAAAGTTCCAATGAGAAATTAAAAAGGGAGAGATAGCTAACAAATTCATGTCCTTTCTTTTTGAGACAGAATCTCACTCTGTTGCCCTGGCTAGAGTGCGGTGGAGTCAGTGTAGCTCACAGCAACCTCAAACTCCTGGGCTCAAGCAATCCTTCTGGCTCAGTCTCCCGAGTAGCTGGGACTACAGGTATGTACCACCATGCCTGGCTAATTTTTCTATATATTTTTTTAATTGGCCAATTAATTTATTTCTATTATGGTAGAGACGGGGTCTCACTCTTGCTCAGGCTGGTTTCAAACTCCTGACCTTGAGCGATCCTCCCGCCTTGGCCTCCTAGAGTGCTAGGATTACAGGTATGGGCCACTGTGCCGGGCCTTGGCCTTGTGTTCTTATAGATTATTCTTTAATGAGCTCAGATTTTAAAAAGTACACATATAGATGACGGAAGGCTAATTGTTGAATCCACTGTGGGCTGGAGCTCCCCTAGTTGCCTGTTACTATGTGTACTTCAAGGAGTCAGATGTTCTCAAAAGTGTGAGGACAAAGACTAGAGGAAGGACAAATACTGGAGTATCACAAACCACTAGGGACTGAATCATAAAGGCTAAAGTCCAGAATAAACTCAGGCTTATAAAATGGGAAGTACCCCAATAAAGGGTTCTAATGCTGTATTTAGTGCAAGGCATTTAAGGATGAGGACATACAGCTTAATGGCAGCACGTGTGAAAAAAGAGAACCAGGGGTCTTAGTTGACTGTGAGTTGACTATGCCAAAAAATACCAATGAGTCTTGAGTTGGACCAAGAGAATAGTAGTGAACAGATCAGAGGGACTTCCACTTCCACTTGGGTCTCTGCTGGCTGGCCTGTAGAGTTGTATGTTCAATTCTGGATACCACATTTAAGAGGACATTAACAAACTGGAACATATTCAAACAAGGGAATCGGGAAAGTGAAGTGTCTATAAATCATGTCCTATAGGAAATGGCTGAGTGAATGAGAGACATTTAACTGGGAAAGAGGTTTGGGTAAGGGTGGCTGTCTTCATAATTGAAGGACTGTCTGGTAGAAGAGAAATAGACATTCTATATGGAATTAACACCAGCTTGTAGAAGTTTCATGAAGATAGAATTCAGCTCAACAAGAAATTACTTTCTAAGAATGATCTACTTAAAGGTGGAATGGGTTCCTGTATGATGTGGTGAACTTATTGTTCCTGGAAATGCTAAAAGTTGAGGCCGAATAGCCACTTGCTAGGGATGCTGTAGAGGAGATTGCTGTGTTGGTTGGGAAGAGAGTTCCACACCTTTTCCGTTTCTAAGATTGTATGGCTCTACACTTTTGTAACCATAAGATTGAATGGAGTTGAGCATCTAGGTTTGGGAATCTGGGGCAAAATAGGAAGAGAGAGGTAATTTAGCCTAGTGGTTAAGAGGGTGGGCTCTGGAGTCAGACTGCTTGAGTTCAAATACTGGCTCTGTCACTTTCTAGCTGCCAGGTCTTGGGTAAGTTGCTTAACCTCTCCAAACTTCGATTTCTTCAGGTGTAAAATGGGAATGATAGTTGTACCCATACCCCAAAGGACTTTAGGGACAAGTAAATGAGATGATGTATGCATAGAACAGCATTTGATACATTTGATTTTATTTATATTGAGAAAAATACTAACATAGGTTGATCAACTCTGAATTTAGTGAACAGTTAGTTCACTCCAACCCTGCTTAAGTATGGTGGTAAGCCAGTTCTCTGTTCCACAAGGGCCCTATCTGTAATTTGGTGACCACGTCAGAGAGTATTTGAGCAGAATTTGTTTCCCTAAGAGGCACCCAGAAAAAGCACTCTCGGTTTTCAGACCTGGCTTACATTTCCAATATGGAAGATATAACATCACAGTTGTGTTTGTAGTATAATTACTGAGGAGAAAACAATGCTCCTCATTTGTGGGCCAATCTTCCTGTGTCTAGTCTCTCACTGCTCCAGCTCCTGGAACAGTGTTGTTCGTGTTCAGTTTTCATCACATCCTCTAGGTTGCACAAGAAACTTTGCTTATTGGATCAAACCTGAACTCCTCAGCTTAGCATTTGAAGCCCCCTTTTCTTCCCCTCCCCTCAATACTTGGAAGGATTTTGTTAATATTTCTGGCAGGCTTAGAATGCAGTTGATGGATTCCAGCCCTGGGGTAACTGCTTCAAATGAAACAGTCTTATTGAGGTATAATTATCATACAATAAAACTGTATATAGAGTATATAGTTTGATATGCTTTTTTCATGTGTATACACCTGTGAAACCATCATCGCAATTAAGATAATGAATGTATCCATCATCATCCTAGATTTTCTTATGTCCCTTTTTTGTCATCTCTCCATCCCCAAGCAACCTTTGATCTACTTTCTGTCACTATAGATTAGTTTGCATTTCCTAGAATTTTCTACAAATGGAATCGTACAGTATGCACCCCCCCTCCCTTTTTTTGGTCGGTTTCTGTCACTTGGCATATTATTTTTTTGAGATTCATACATGTTGCTGTATATATCAATAGTTAATTCCTTTATATTGCTAAGTAGTATTTCATTGTATAGATATGCCACATTTCATTTATCTACTCATCAGTGGGTGGACATTTGGATCATTTCCACTCTTTGCCTATTATGAACGATAGTATACAAGTTTTTGTGTGGACATATGTTTTCATTTCTGGGGTATATACTTAGGAGTGGAATTGTTGGGGCAGATGGTAACTCTATGTTGAACCATTTGAAGAAGTGCCAACGTTTTTTCCAGAGTGATTGCACCATTTTATGTTCCCGACAGCAGGCTATGAGAGTTCTAGTTCATCCACATCTTGAGACTTTGCTTTTTTTTTTTTTTTTTAGATCTAATGTTTTTATTTTTATATACACATGTAGGAGGGAAAATGGAAGTGGTTTCTTACCATTTCATTGCAATTATACATATATAAATTTAACTCCATTTTAAAAAGCCATATTAGAAATATTTGATATACTTTAATAAATTTTCCAAGCTATGACTATCTTCAAAACCTGTACATATATATTTTGCTCTGTTGATCTCGAACTTTAATCCATATAAGACTAAATCACTTTATGGGAAAAAATTTATATATATGTGTGTGTATACATATATTTTTTTCAGGAAGTGTGGCATAACACCCAGGATCCCAAGGTGAGTCTATGAAGATGGATCAGAGATTCATATTTGATAAAGATATATAACAACTTCTGATTTCAAAGGAAACATAACATATACCTGAAATTTTATTTCAGGGTTCCTTTTAGAAATGTGAGCAAAAAATATTTATTTCAGAACCTAATGTCATATTCTTTATCTGATGACTACTCCAGCTGTATGTACTTTCCTTTTTGTCAAACACACACCCCTGTGTTTCTGTCATCCGATTGCAATATTTTAGTGCATAAGTAACAGCTGTCAAATGCACCTATTATATCAACTAGTTTTTTTTTTTTTTTTCTTCTGTTAACCAGAACATGTGGATATCAACTAGTTTTGGATGTTATTTTTATTTTCAGCTAGCAACAACAAAAGGGAGAGGTGCAAATTACTAAAGAATGTATTTTTGGTTTCTACTACTAGACTACTTTCCTATTTCTAGCCCTTCTTTCTCCAATCTTATATTGTTGTTACACTTGTTTTTTCCCTCCTTAGTGTGTTTGTGATTAGATTAGAGGCACCCGTATTATAGTGGCTTGTACCAGGGCTTCAAGTCAGCATGCCTGGGTTCAAGTCCCATCTTGAGGCCTTTCTTTTTTTTTTTTTTTTTTTTTTTTTTTTGAGACAGAGTCTCGCTTTGTTGCCCAGGCTAGAGTGAGTGCCATGGCGTCAGCCTAGCTCACAGCAACCTCAATCTCCTGGGCTCAAGTGATCCTTCTGCCTCAGCCTCCCGGGTAGCTGGGACTACAGGCATGCGCCACCATGCCCGGCTAATTTTTTCTATATATATCAGTTGACCAATTAATTTCTTTCTATTTATAGTAGAGACGGGGTCTCACTCTTGCTCAGGCTGGTTTTGAACTCCTGACCTTGAGCAATCCGCCCGCCTCGGCCTCCCAAGAGCTAGGATTACAGGCGTGAGCCACAGCGCCCGGCCTTGAGGCCTTTCTTTAGCCACCATCTCCTCAATGTTATTTTTGTTGCTTCCCCCACCCCCCAAGAAGTTTCTTGCCATCCATTCCTTTGGTGGTCTTATTCAGTCCCTTGGCTTTAAATGCCATCTCTCTGCTGATGACACCCAAATTTCTATCTCTAGTCATCACTCTTCCCTGAACTCCAGACTTGTCCCTATTATCCAGAAATAATTATCAATGGTGTTCTGGTATATTAATGTCCCATTGCTGCTATAACAAATTACCACAAACTCAGTGGCTTAAATAATAATGAAAATTTATCATCTTATAGTTCTGTAGGTCACATGTTGCATGTGGGGCTCACTGGGCCAAAATCAAGGTGTTGGCAGGGCCACGTTCCTTCCTGGAGGCTCTAGGGGAGACTCGGTTTCCTTGCTCATTCAGGTTGTTGGCTAAATCCAGTTCCTTGTAGTATAAGACTGAGGCCCCCTTTCCTTGCTGGCTGTCAGCTGAGGCTCATTCTCAGCTTCTAGAGGCCATCCCCATTCTTTGGCCCCTGGGCACCTTTGACTTCAGAGCCAGCAATGGCAAATCAGGTCCTTCTCAGGCCTCATTTCTCCTGCCCCTTCTTCCACCCTTGCATCTCTCTGACCTACTCTTCTGCCTTCCTTTTCCACTTTTAATGACTCCTGTGATTAGAATGGGCCTACCTGGATAATCCAGGATAATCTCTCCATCTCAACGTCTGTAACAGTAATCACATCTGCAAAGTCTCTTTTGTCATGTAAGGCAATGTATTCACAGGTTCTGGGGACTAGTGTGTGGACACCTTTGAGGTGCCATTATTCTGCCTTCCACGACTGGTTTGGACAATCACAGGGACAGCCTGTGCTCCAGCCAACTGTCTACTTGACTTCTTTACTTGGATGTCTCATGAGTGGTTGGAATTGAACATGTCCAAATCAGAATCTTAATTCCTTCCCCCACAACACCCTGGCCCTCTCCAGTCTACCCCACATCAGCAACATCACCTACCTTATTACTCAAGTCAAAAGCCAAAAACTTAGATGCCATCCTTGGTTTCTTCCTTTTACTCCCTACATTCAATTGGTCAGCAAATCCTGAATCTACCTCCAAAATGTCTTGATGTCCTCTCCATCTTTATTGCCACCATTCTAGTCAATGCCATCCTTTCTTGCTTAGATTTCTGGCATTCCTCTTAACTGGTTTTCCCACTCACAGTCTTACTTCCCTCCAATCCATTCTCCACACAGCAACCACAGTAATCTTTTAAAAATGAAAAGTCAGAGTTCATCATCTTTTTTGCTTCAAAACTTTCAATACCTTCCCATTGCATTTAGAATAAAATCTAACTTCTTGTTCTGGCCCACAAGGCCACGTAAGATCTGGCTCTCTCCAACCTCATCTCATCCCACTTGCTCACTCGCTACCAGACTTCTGCACTTGTTCTTCCCCCTAGCTCTTTGCATGGCTTGGCTCATTATGTTCTTCCTTCAGGTTTCATCTCAAGTGTCACCTCTCAGAGTGGCCTTCCCTGGCTCCCTGATCTAAAATATTCCTCTCACCCCCACGTAATTCTCTAATGAAGCACACTGTTTATAAGCACCCTTACAACATTACAGTGTATACTTACCTAACTTATTGATTAGTTTGTTTGTTGACTGCCACCCTCACTAGATCATAAACTCCATGAGGGTTAGGATCTTATCTGTCCTTTGTGCCACTGTGTCTGTAGCACCTAGCAGCTGTTGAATAAACACACAAAGCCCATCTCACACTATCCCAAACATCTTTTGCTTCCATCTGTGACGCTGCATATGCCCTGTCTTCAACCTGCAATGTCTTCCAACCTGTTCTTGACCAATTAGTATCCCCTCACTTCCTTCAAAACTTAGTTCAAGACTCACTACTTCCCCAAACCCCTGCTTGTACTAATCCCTCTCTCCTATGATGATCCCTTTAATCCTTTATTCAGTAAGTATACATTGAACTCCTTGGCAATCTTGGAAACAGTTGATACTACATTATCATGCTTTTGCTTGTATTTACTTTATAATCATAGCCATTTCATGTATGTAGGTATGTTTTATTCCTTAAAACAATAAGTTACTCCTAGGTCAATATTGCATGACACTTCTTTATAATCTTCCTAAGGTATTTAGTTCAGTGTGGTGCTCACTGCCAGCCATAAAGCAGGAAGGCCTTTATACCTCTAAGAAAATGAAAATAACTATAAGTTTATTTTAGAAACAGAACTAGAGTTTTAGAGTTGTTCTGAAATTAGAAAAATGAAGCATATTCTTTTGCCAACTTAATTTATTAGAAAAAAATCAAAACCGCAGCTCAGAAAACATGCCTGTGTGTGACAGTAGCAAGAGCTTAGCTATCTCTTTCAAAATATTTGTATAATACACAGAAGATATTACTATGATGTAAATAACCTAAGGTCAGGATTTTAGATTTAGTAAAAAATAAAGTAAAAACTGTTTTGCAGCTTTCCGAACTTTTTGAAAAGTTCTTTGTTTCAAGGAAAATAAAGAGTAATAAACATGAACTATTCACGCTGGGTAAAGAATTCGCCACCTCCACACTCTAACAGATTGGGCTACAGATGAGATTTTCATGTGTGCATTAATTGCCATTTCCCATAAAACAGTCTGCCATAGGAGTTGGAAAAATGAGTTATTCTGGTATTTTTAAATAAGACAAGATTCTGAGAGTTTAAAGATTTGGCCAGTATGTATTTAACCACAGTTTTATAACTCAGATTAGTGATAAATGAGCAATATATCATTTTTCTTTTCTTTCTTTTTTTTTTGAGGCAGAGTCTCTCTCTGCTGCCCAGGATAGAGTGTTGTGGCATCAACCTAGCTCACAGCAACCTCAAACTCTTGGGCTCAAGCAATCCTCCTGCCTCAGCTTCCTGAGTTGCTGGGAATACAGGCACTCACCACAATACCTGGCTAATTTTTCTATTTTTAGTAGAGACAGGGTCTGGCTCTTGCTCAGGCTGGTCTTGAACTCCTCAGCTCAAGCGATCCTCCCGCTTTGGCCTCCCAGAGTGCTAGGATTGTAGGCGTGAGCCACCATGCCTGGCCAATACATCATTTTTCTTTGGAAAATAAAATAGGAAAAAAATACTTGCAACATATTGAAAACTTTAACTTAATGTTAGATATTAATACATTTTTAAATGCACAGATAGTCACTATTAAAAAGGTACAGTTATATAAACTTTACATAGAATTCTCAATGTAGAACAATCCTAAATGTGATTTTTTAAAAATTTAGTACACATGATTAGCCTAGAGTGTTTTTATTCAGTTACATTTTTTTGGGTGCATGTGTCAAATGTTTCATTTGGTCCTTTCTAGGCAACTGGGACATCTTGTGAGAATAATTTAAGTTGAGTAAATAATTTATTTTCAAGGTAGGCTTGCAAAGCAAGTTAAAAAGGCAGAGAATTCAGGCCATTTGAACTATATATGGGTACAATCCAAAGAACGCCTCTGGGGACATAATTAAGCAGTCATGGTAAAACTGAAACAGACGTTTCTAAGCTTGGGATGCTTCAAATTTCAGTAAAAAAGGATGGTGTACTACTATAATGATAACTTTTAAATGTTAAACATGTTCACTTAGTTTCTGATAAGACATAATTTACACTGTGGTGCATGTGCTCAGAAGTCAGCAAAGGTTATGAGTTAAGAACAGGGGTATTGGGAAGCTTCAGGTCAAACTGAGTGAAACTAGGCTGACGTTGGTCCGTGTGACCTTCGCGGTAACTACGAGTGACCCTGTGATTGAACTCATGATGTGGTGTCTGCTCAGCCACTTCAACTACGTGTTGCTTTGAGATGTCATGGCCATGCCCTTTCTTTGGTGTCGTGTTTCTATTCAGAGTGTAAACCGTGCATTTTATCACTACTAGGTTTTGATTATAAAATCTGGTGGAATGCTGTCATGACACAGTGTTGGGAAACCTCCTCATGGTGCAGGTGTTCACAGAGACATCAGTTTGGAGCTTTCAGGGGCTGAATGGTCAAACTGCGTCATTTCCAAGAGCAGCAGATAGGAGTAGCCTCTCATCACTCCTCATGCGCACAATGAAGAGACTACTTTCATCTGTGATTGCAACACGCCTTCAGTCAGTGCACTTCCAGTTTCATGCAGTCTCACAGACTTGGTTTTTTAGACTTCAGTTTTCCAGTTTTGAAGAACTTCTTTAATTCCCGCAATTCCTGGGGCTGCAAACTCTGATCCACCCCTGGCGTCAATTTATAGCTCAGAGGAGACACAATGTAACCATTTTGGTAAAGACAGATTCTCTTGCAGAATTCAAAGGTGCTAAACATAACTCCAAAATATGGAACTATCTGTTAAAACATAAAAGGAAAATTATGTTAAACTCTTAAAAAGAAAACGTCAATGTGTCTGCAATCAACTTGGATCAGGGTAAACTGAGACAATGGCTGTGCAAAAATACAACATCTTCTCTGATTCTTTGGAATCAGAGAAGATAACAAAAGGAAAGCGGGGCATGGTGTGGGTGGGTGGGGGTGCGGGTAGGAATGACAGGGTGACAGAAGAACATGCCCTGGAGAAGTGCTGGGTCTGGATTCACATGAATGTAGACAATTAGACACTGCTTGTCAATACATGCTGGCCCTGACTGAAATCATTTACATGCCAGCTAGTACAAGGTTAGTCCAGAGTTCTTAACCCTTTTTTTGGTCTTGGAGTTCTTTGGGAATATGGCGCATGCATGCACACACACACACACATTTTTGCATATAATTTTAAGTGGGGGTTAGGTTCCCCTTAGGGGTCCATGAACCCCCACATTAGGAATCTCTACACTAAATGCTCAGCTCTTCTGGGATGGAGTATAAGATACCCCACCACTGCACAGGGTTCCCTCTCTTCAGGGCTGACAGCCAGCCTGCATTCCCAGGCTTTGTGCTACCATCAGTGCAAAAGGAGGTTTTTCATGCAAACTGTGGCAGGGTTGGGGGGGACAAAGGAAGAGGGTAGAATTAAGAGAGGCAGAGAAGAAGTAGAGACTGGCCACTGCTCTCACCTTCAGTAAGTTGGCTGTCAATCCATTCCAGAGCCCCAGCACTCCTTGGGTCTTCACTATCTGCCGGAAGCAGTCTGTGGCTCCCGAGAAATGGACATCTACTCCTCCATGGTGGGGAAGGACAGGGCTCTGAGCCTGGCAGGAAATAGAAGGTGGGATGGGGTGATTTAAGCACCAGGAAATAAATGTTCCAGTCAAAGTAACCAGTGTCTCAAGTGTAAACTGTGTGTTTTATGTTCCTGGCCAAGATGATGCCAAAGAATGGCTGCTATAGGGTTCTTCTTGTTCCATGGTCTTAGAATGGATGTTAACATGCCATAGAACCATGATACCCTGTTCACATTTTTTGTGGTTTATTTTGCTTGGAAGGAAGCAGGCATTTGGGACAGACTCAATTTCATATTTACGTTCCCTCCCAACCTATGCCCTCCAGACATGATAAACATGGTAAACTTGCACTCTGATGGGGACATCCCGTCAGAGCTGGCTTTCAGAAATAGTGTTGAATTTAGATTAAGCTATGCACATGCTTCGATTTGTTACTAGAAGTATCTAGCTGGGGCTATATGTTATTCTGTTGCAATGGAACCAAGATTTCCCATGTGAGGGAGCCAGTATAGGGCAACATTGAGAAGCACATAATTTTGGAGTTGAACAGGTTGGGTTCCAGTCTTGGCTTTATCACTTATTGGCCATGTGACCCTAGGCAACCTATGGATTGACAGCCAACTTACTGAAGGTGAGAGGAGTGGCCAGTCTCTACTTCTTCTCTGCCTCTCTTAATTCTACCCTCTTCCTTTGTCCCCAAGGACATGTGACCCTTACCCAACCTTCTTGAGCCACAGTTTCCTTATTTAGAAAACAATAATAGTCCCTGCTTCATGGGCCTGTTGTGAGAATGAAATGAGAAGATGCACATAAAGCACTTAGCAGTGCCAGGCGCACAGTAAGCACCAATGAATAGCTGGCATTGCTATTACCAGACCCCTCAATGCCCCTACCCTGTGCCTATTTCCCCCACTATAGCCAGGTGACCTGGCCTGCTAGTTCCTGGGGTAAACAGATTTTATTTAGGGCCTCAGCTTTTATTTCTTTGCACATTTGTCCTTTTTTCCCAGCCATGCCCTGCATCTTACACCTTTGAACTCCTCTTGGGCACCTTTCCCAGGAGATCTGCCTTTCCCCCTTAGCAAACCAATAAGCTCAACTCCCTCTCATCTCAAAGCAACTCCTTCTTCCCAGCCTAACTTTGCCCTTCAGATACTGCTCAATCTCTCATTCTCAAATTAACATAAGGTACAGTTATCTTGTTTTGGTGTAAAGTTCTAGGAGTTTGGACACATGTATGGGTTTGTGTGACTACAACCACAGTCAGGATCTGGAACTGTTCCATCCCCATCCCCCACAAATTCTCATGGGCTGCCCCCTTATAGTCAAGGCCTGCCCCACCTATACCCTAGGCACCCCCTCATCTGTTCTCCACCCCTGTATCTTTGGAGGATGTCATATAAATGGATGAAGGACCTTTCGAGACTGGCTGCTTTCACTCAGTGTAACGCCTCTGAGGTTCATCCATGTTGTAGTGTTCAGCAACAGTTTGTTGCTTTTTATTGCTGAGGAGTATTCCATTTTGTGGATCTACCAGTTTGTTTATCCATTTCCCTACCGAATGGCATCTTATTCCCTTTTCATTTGTGTTTCCTGAAACGGTTGTCTATTCTGGCTGACTCCACTTCCTAACCCCCGACTCAGGTCTCTGCACATTCACTGCAATCTGGCATCTGTCACCGTTTCTCCACTTAACTGATTCTGGCCAGGCCTCTGTCTTTTCCCTGCTTTCCTTTTCTCCAGAGCACGCAATTGCCTTTTAATATTTGGTATAATTTACTTATCTATTTTCTTTATTTGTTTACTCCTCCCTTACAACTAGAATTTCAGCTCCATAGAAAGAGGGATTTATTTTTTTGTCTGTTTAGTTCATTGCTGTATCCTCAGTAACCTTAGCACACAGTAGATATTCAATAAAAACCTGAATAAATGAAACATGTTCAATTACTGACCTCCTAATCACCAAATACAATGGATACTTTTGGGCTATTTTCTTATTAGATTTTGGGGGCAATATTTGGCACTGATAACTGGCAACTCTTTTTTCTTCTCAATTTATATACCTTTTCTAGGAAATTCTACCATAGCTATGGTTTTAAATACCCAAATCTTTACCTTCAGCCCTGACCTTCCTTTGACCTCCAAAATCATACGCTCAACTGCCTACTGGAAATTTCCTATAGGTACCCAAAACTTGACACATCTAGAACCCATTGTTGCCTTTCTCTTTGACCCTGTCAAATTTTTTCTTTCCTCTGTATTTCTTATCTTAGTAAAATAGTTCCATTGTTCAACCAGCTGCCCCAAGCCAGAAACCTGAGATTCCTTTATTTTGCTCACCCCTATGGCCCAGTCCAAGCAATCATCAAATCTTATCAATTGTATCTTCTAAATAGAGTATTTCTCTGATTCAGCCCCCTCCTCCCCATCCCCACAGCCACTCCCTCAGTTCAGGGTATCATCATCTCATGTATGTGTTACTGCAACAGTCTCTTACTGGCCTTCTGCATCCACTCTTTTCCTTTCCAATTCATCCTTCACACTGCAGCCAGGATGTACTGCTAAGATCCCAGTTTAGACCACTGACTGTGTTGACTTTCTACCACCAATAGGATGAAATCCAAGCACCCTAGAATGACATACAAGGCCCTTCATGACAACTTTTCCAGCATTAAAAGGCGGGCGGATCACTCAAGGTCAGGAGTTCAAAACCAGCCTGAGCAAGAGCGAGACCCCGTCTCTACTATAAATAGAAAGAAATTAATTGACCAACTAAAAATATATCGAAAAAATTACCCGGGCATGGTGGCACATGCCTGTGGTCCCAGCTACTCGGGAGGCTGAGGCAGGAGGATCGCTTGAGCCCAGGAGTTTGAGGTTTCTGTGAGCTAGGCTGAAGCCACGGCATTCTAGCAGGGGCAACAAGAGTAAGACTCTGTCTCCAAAAAAAAAAGCATTATTCACCTCAATCATACCAACTACCCTTCTTAGCTCTTTTTTTAGACTCCCAGTAGCATTAGCTCCCATTATCCCCTCTGAAGATTTTTCACATATTCAAATTTTTTTTTTTTTTTTTTTGAGTCAGAGTCTCACTCTCTTTCCTGGGCACCTGGTCACGTATTCAAATTTTTACTGAGTACCTACTATGTGCCAGACACTTAGAATACAGCTGTAAACCAAACAAACAAAAGTCCCTGCTCTCATGGAGCTGAAATTCTAGTTGTAAGGGAGGAGCAGACAAATGAAACAAATAAGTGAATTATACCAAATATGAAAAAAGGCAGTGAGTGCTCTCGAGAAAATAAAAGCAGGGAAAAGACAGAGGGAGTGTCTGGAGGATGCTGACATGTTTTTTAGGGTAGTTGGAGAAGACCTCACGAAGAAGATGACCTGTGAGTAAAGATGTGAGGGAAGGGAGGAGGGCACGTCTGGGATGTTACAGAGGCAACAAGGAGGCCAATGTGCTGGGAATGGGATGAAAACAGAGAGTAATAGGAGATGACTTCAGAAAGATAAATGGTGACTAGATTGCACAAGGCCGGGAAGCTGCGTTAAGCATTTTGGCTTTTACTAAGTGACAGAAGGAGCTGCTCGGGAGTTCTGAATAGAAGAGTGGCATAATCTGTACTTTAACACGTTCACTTTGGCTGCTGTATTGAGAGAGACTCAAGGGTGGAGGTAACGGTAGAAAGACAGAGACTGGTTAGATTACTACAATAATTCAGGTAAGACATGATGGTAGCTTGTTCTGGGACGCTGCTGGTGGGGTGGGAGGTAGTGGTCAGATTCTGGATATATTGTGAAGGTAGAGCCAACAGCATCGGCTATGGACTGGATGAGGGTATGAGAGGGAAAGTCAAGGATGATTCCAAAGTTTCAGTGCTGAGCAACTGGGTAGATGGAATTGGCATTAACAGAGATGGGGAAAACTGTGGGAGAAGCAGGTTGGCTTTTTGTTTGTTTTCTGAGGGTGGGTGGAGACATCAGTTCAACTGTGCAATGCTTGCTAGACATTCAAATGGAGATGGGAAGTTGGCTATAAAAGTCTGGAGTTCAGGGGAGAGATCAGTGCTAGGGACATAATTTGGTCATCAGCACACAGATGGTATTTTAAAGTCAGAAGACTGGGTGAGGTCACTTAGGGCTTGAGTCTGGGGATATTCCAATATTGAGAGTTCTGAGGAGAGGAGGCCCAGCAAAGAAGGCTGAGGAGGAGCAGTTAGACTACATAGGAGAAAAGCAAGGAAAGTGTGGTGTCCAGGAAGCCAAGTAAAGGCAGCATGTCAAGGAAGACAGAGTGGTGAGCTGCTGTTGGCCAAGTAAGATGGGGACTAAGAACTGACCATTGGGTTTAGAGACATGAAGGTCACTGGTTACCATAAGAAGTTTCTATTGAGTAGTGAGGGCAAAAGTCTGACTGGACTGGATTTAAGAGAGAATGGGAAAAGAAAGACAGGAGACATTGAATACAGACAACTCCTTCAAAGAGGCCTCTTTCACAATTGTATTGTAATCATGTCTGATTTACATGCCTCTTTGTCCCAGCGGGCCCAGCACTCTGTGAGAACTGGGTCTTGTTAATTTCTATGTCTCTAGTGCCTTAACCAGCTGCCACATGTCCGGTCCTCAATGAATGGTTTGCTGAATGAATGCATAAAATGGCCAGTATAGGAGTGGGTTGGAATTTTTAAAGCATTTTGACATAATCTTATGTACAAATTATTAAAATGGTACATCAAGACCTACACAATGTATGCTGGGCGCGGTGGCTCACGCCTGTAATCCTAGCACTCTGAGAGGCCGAGGCAGGCAGATCGTTTGAGCTCAGAAATTTGAGACCAGCCTGAGCAAGAGCGAGACCCCGTCTTTACCAAAAATAGAAAAAATTAGCCGGGCATGGTGGTGCATGCCTGTAGTCCCAGCTACTCAGGAGGCTGAGGCAAAAGGATGGATTGAGCCCAGGAGTTTGAGGTTGCTGTGAGCTAGGCTGACGCCACAACACTCTAGCTGGGGCAACAGAGTGAGACTCTGTCTCAAAACAAAAATAAAAACAAAATAAAAGTAGAGAGGATAGTAAAATGAACACAAAGCTCCATCACCCAGCTTCAACAATTAGCAATACATGGCCAATCTTTTTTCATCTCTATCCTCACAAGACATCATTTCAATTCATCTGACTTACAGATTATTATTAATAATTATTATAGGCCGGGCGCGGTGGCTCAAGCCTGTAATCCTAGCTCTCTGGGAGGCCGAGGCGGGCGGATTGCTCGAGGTCAGGAGTTCGAGACCAGCCTGAGCAAGAGCAAGACCCCGTCTCTACTATAAATAGAAAGAAATTAATTGGCCAACTAATATAGAAAAAAAAAAATTAGCCGGGCATGGTGGCACATGCCTGTAGTCCCAGCTATTCGGGAGGCTGAGGCAGGAGGATTGCTTGAGCCAGGAGTTTGAGGTTTCTGTGAGCTAGGCTGACGCCACGGCACTCACTCTAGCCTGGGCAACAAAGTGAGACTCTGTCTCAAAAAAAAAAAAATTATTATTATAATTGTTTCTCTATACTATGTCTCCTTAAAAATATATATATAACACCATTATCATGCCTAAAATTTATAATTCCTTAATATCATATATCTAGTCATTATTCACATTTTCTTGATTATGTTCCAATTGTTTCCCAGCATCATTGTTTGAATTGGGCTCTCTCCCTATCTTGTGCTCCCTTAGCTTTTTGTTTAGGCCTCTGCTGTGACACACTCTACCTTGTATGAATTAAGTGGGTACAAGTCTTCATGCTCCCTTCCTCGTCACCCTAGCTTTTCAGGGTCTACTTCCTTTCACTGCATATACCATGCATTCATTGAATGTCAAATCACTTTCCTCTCAATGGCAGTGTCACTGGTAGCTTTTTCCAGGACAGCTGTTTTGCCTGTGAGCAGCCTCACATAAGCCCCGAGGATGGCCATGAAATAAAGAAATGGCCAATGCTGACTGAGTGCTAGGTGTCAGGCATCGCACTGAGTGCTTTCTATGTACCATCTCATTTACTCCTCACAAAAGCCTCATGAAAGAGGTAGTATTATCTTATTAGTCCGGTTTTATAGATGACAAAATAGAGTCTGTGAAAAGATAAACACCCGTCTCCAAAGTCATAGACTATGAGGGAAAGCACCGACTTGAATCCGGGTCTGTTGGACTCAGAGCCAAGGTCCACCGCACTAGGCTACATGGCCTCCCGATATTCAGGACTGAAAATACTAGCTTAGCATTTTACAGACTTGTTATTAAACATTATTGGTGGATGTGGCTGCCACAGCATGTACACTGAATGGCTACTTTATGCAAAGACTAGAGCTTGTGGTATGGTATGTAAGTGCCTCTATAAGTATCATATTAACCGGGTGTCCAGAACACAAAGGCAAGCACAGACTGCTGGCTTCTCCCAAAGGACAAAGGAAGATGAAGGCTAGATCCCAGTCTTCTCGCCCCTTGGCTACATATTATACTAACCAAGGAAGCTTTTAAAAACCATCAATGATTGGGATCCAGCCACAGAGATTGCAATTTAACTGACCTAGGTGAGGCCTGGACATCAGCACTTTTTATAAGCTCCCTGGGTGAACGTGACAGGCAGCCAGGGTTGAGAATCAGTGCTGTGGGCCTTTCATGGCGGCATCTCCGGGCTCAGACCTAAGTCCATCAGCCTGCTGCTGACACTCAGAGTACCTGGGAAACAAAGCATGTAGACCCTGAAGCCACACTGATTGGACCAAGTCCCCACTTTGCCAATAACTAGCTCTGTGACATTCAGTAAGTGCCTTCACCTTTTAGAGCCTTACTTTCCACATCTGTAAAATGTGGTAATAGTAACACCTACCTTATAGGATTGTTGTCAATATTAAATGAGTTATATAGGTAAAGTGCTTAAAACTGTGTTTGACATATAGCAAGCACTAAATAAGTAACCACTTTATTTTTTTATTTATCTATTTATTTATTTATTGAGACAGAGTCTCACTCTGTTGCCCTGGGCTAGAGTGTCATGGCGTCAGCCTAACTCACAGCAACCTTAAACTCCTGGGCTCAAGCAATCCTCCTACCTCAGCCTCCTAAGTAGCTGGGACTACAGGTGCGTGCCACCATGCCAGGCTGATTCACAATTATTAACGTTATTGTTATTATTATCTAAGCTTATAGAAGAGACAAGTATGCTGAAGACCAGACCAACCCACTACACTGGAATACTAGACAGCCATTTGCCCAAAGTCTATCTTATTAGTAAAGAGAAATGAAATATGCCAGAGTAGTCACAAAGATCTGAACTTAAATCCTCCTTCTACACAAACCCAGGCAACTATCCCTGAGCCGTCTAGTCAAGGCCCACAGCTCCCAGGATGAACACACTGGATTCTGTAGCCTGGCATCTGAAAAAATCAGGAGAGCCAGGCCTGGCTCTGTCATCACCTGTATTACTTCCACCAAGTGGTTTAGCTCCTTGAATTTGACTTTCCTCACATGTTAAGTGAGGAGACTGAAACTAAATGACCCTGAAGCCCCTTTCCAGATCCAATAATCCAAGCTGCTAGCCCAACTTCGTGCTCCTTCCTGCCTCGAGGAGGTCAACCCTACCATTTCCTCTGCCTTGCTAAATCTGTCTTATTGATGAGAATAAACATCACAGCCCCAGGGAAGTCTCCTCACTAAGTGAGGAGCCTGTTGGATACTTTTAATCACACTGTATTTTTCCTTCATGGCACTTAACACAGTTTGTAACGATTTGGTGTGTAATTATTTCTTTCACATGTACTCCCACCCACAACCACTCCATGTCCCAGACGTAACCACTAGGAGGGCAGCAACCACATTTGCTGTGTTTATGGTTCTATCCCCAGAGCTCACCGATATGCCCAGCACACAGTAGAGTTGCTTAATACATACTGAAGGAAAGAAAGAGCAAACTTCTGGTAGATAAAAATAAAGAACAAATACTTGAAAGCAAAGCACTTGATTGTTTCCGTGATAAATTCCACAGAGGCCTTTCAGTGGATGTAACAATTTGGTTATTCATTCTTTCCATGAGTACTAAAATAATTAAACAATATTTATAAAGATGTAAAACACACATACCCTTTGACCGAAGCAAAAATTCTAGGAATTTATTCTCCAGATATATTTGCATATCCATGAAAAATATGTTACAAGGCTATTTGTTACCACATTATTACTAATAGCAAAAGATTGGAACTCATCGAAATGCCCACCAGTAGGGGACAAGTTAGAGACATAGCATATCATACTATAGAATACTGTCTCACAATTAAAAATATGTGGCAGCTCTAACTGGACTGATATGGGATCATCTCCAAGATACATTTTTAGGTGAAAAAAAAACCAGGGTGCAGAAGAATATATGCAATATACTGCTGATTACCTGAAAACAGATGGATCTTTGCACAGACCATCTTTGGAAAGATAGAGGTAAGAAACTGCTAACAACAGTGTTACCTCAGGGGCGGACTGGGTGGCTAAGGGACAATGGTTGCGGAGACTTACTTTTTCAGTGTATACTTGTACCTTTTGGATTTTGCACACTGTGCATGTGTTACCTACTCTAAAGACAGAATACTTCATTAAAAAGGAGAGACCAAAGAAATAAAAGGAAAAAAATTAGTAGAGAAAAGAAAAGAGCCTTTTAGCTGGAACACATAGGAGCTCAGAACCTTTCTCTCTCTCTCTTTTTTTTTTTTTTTTTGAGACAGAGTCTCATTCTGTTGCCCGGGCTAGAGTGAGTGCCGTGGCGTCAGCCTAGCTCACAGCAACCTCAAACTCCTGGCTCCAGTGATCCTTCTGCCTCAGCCTCCAGAGTAGCTGGGACTATAGGCGTGCACCACTGTGCCTGGCTAACTTTTCTATATATTTTTAAGTTGACCAATTACTTTCTTTCTATTTTTAGTAGAGGTGGGGTCTCGCTCTTGCTCAGGCTGGTCTCGAACTCCTAAGCTCAAATGATCCACCCACCTCGGCCTCCCAGAGTGCTAGGATTACAGGCAAGAGCCACGGCGTCCGGCCAGAACCTTTCTCTGGTTATTTGCATACAGTTTATATCTTCTGTGGATGTGGAGGACACAACCTGAAGACCAAGCTGTCCAATTCCCAAACCATCTGAGGACATACATGCATGGAAAGTAGTTGTGGTAGAAGGCTTTTGTCTTTTGGCAAATCCCCAATAATCAAACAAAATAAGCCAATCGTAGTGGAGTAAAAGGACCTTTATGGCCTGTGAACCACATGACCCATGTTTCTCTTGGCATTGCCAGTACAGCTGGGAAGCACCCAGCCTCTGCAGCAGGGATGTTCGCACAAGGGGGTGTAGGCAGCTGCCTCTCGGCATGGCACTTGATCCCCTCCAGAGTGAATGCCTCCCATCTCAGCAGCAGGCCAGAGGAATGACTAGCTGCTCAGAGAGCCTGCGATGGATCGATCGTGGTGGGGGAAGTGAGCAAACAACAGCAGGTTAGTATTCAGCTCGGCCAGAGAAAAGAGAAACAGTTTCTGTGTGAACTATTGGGGGGTGGGGGTGGGGAAACCAAAAGTGCAGCTGGGCCCAACCAGAGAAAGCAATTGACATGCAAGTGAGCAGAGCATGCTGAGGCCACAGGAGCAGCACGCAGGGCAGTGGCGGCCAACTTTTAGTCACCTTGACTGGGAGTGAAATTGGGTAGGAAGGGTGAGGGAAAAGATTTGGAAGATGACAGTTTCCAGAAGGCTAGGACAGATGTGTGGGGTACTTGCACATGGCAGCTTCTCAGGAAATGCCTGTTAAACTAACCAAACCAAAGAATAATGAACTCTCCCTCCCGCCCCTGCTCATTGTTAGCCATAGAGATCGAGGGTCTTATTGGCCCATAGACTTCAGTATGCACTAAGAAAAGAAAAGAAAAGAAGCCGGGCGCGGTGGCTCACGCCTGTAATCCTAGCTCTCTGGGAGGCTCAGGGAGGCTCGAGGTCGGGAGTTCGAAATCAGCCTGAGCAAGAGCGAGACCCCGTCTCTACTATAAATAGAAAGAAACTAATTGGCCAACTAATATATAGAAAAAAAATTAGCCGGGCATGGTGGCGCATGCCTGTAGTCCCAGCTACTTGGGAGGCTGAGGCAGTAGGATCGCTTGAGCCCAGGAGTTTGAGGTTGCTGTGAGCTAGGCTGACGCCATGGCACTCACTCTAGCCTAGGCAACAAAGCGAGACTCTGTCTCAAAAAAAAAAAAAAAAAAAAAAAGAAAAGAAAAGAAAAGAAAAGAGAAAGGAAAGGAAAGGAAAGAAAAGAAAAGAAAAGAAGAAAAGAAAAGAGGGTCTATGGAGGTTCTGTGACCTCGACTTACTTGTGTGTTTACAGCAATCATAGGAAACATAGAAACACACCAGGACTGGCTTTTATAGTTCTGATCAGGCCTTCCATGCCATGCATACATTCTGAAGAGATGCTTGAAGGACAGTAAACATAGCACCTCTGGCGTTATCAAGAGTATTTATTATGCGCCGGCTCTGCATCTGCATGAACCAAATTCAGTCTTCTCTGCAGGTATATGAGGTAGGCACTATTCTTATCCCCTGTTTTTCAGAAGAGGAAACTGAGGCTCAGAGGGGTTATGTGGTGTACCCAAGATCACTTGGGAGTCAGGGTTGAGGCTGGGATCCAAAGGCCACACATTGTTATCCATCTAGCTAGTCTGCCCTTTATAGCCTTAAGGCGAACACAGCCATCAAAAACAAACAAG
The DNA here is from genome assembly GCF_040939455.1 of Microcebus murinus. NCBI lineage: Eukaryota > Metazoa > Chordata > Mammalia > Primates > Cheirogaleidae > Microcebus > Microcebus murinus. Next base: position 46,247,091 of record NC_134136.1, on the reverse strand, counting down.
TGACAGCTATGTGGAAAAAAGGAAGTGAAAATTGGTGCTTGGTCTCCAAAGCTGTCTGGAAGCCAGGAGAGGGGCCAGCAACCTTGTGTCTTTATACCCTCCTGGCAGCAGGTGCTGCCTATGAACACTCACATATGGCTGTGGGTCTTTCCTGATTGACAGCAGGCCTTTTCTGGGACCTCCCTTTCCCTCTTTCCTACCTCTCTCTTCACTCCCACTCTGAGGGGGGAGGGAGAGCGGGAAGCTCCTGTCTTAGCTGCTGTCACTGTTTAGCTGGAGCTCAGAGAAGCCTGCTTAGCTCAGGGAGCCCATTTGGATTCCCAGACCTTTATCTCTTCAAAGGAATACGCCAGCTCAGGTCAGAAGGAAAGGGCAAAGTGATTTTAGGTTCAGTGGACTTAGGAAGGCTCCTCCCTACTCCCTCCTTGCCTGCCCTCTAGGGACAGTCTTGTTGCCATGATCAACAACTGCCATCCCTAAAGTATCTAGGGCACTCTTTACCTTTGGAGAAAACAAAGGGGAGAACGTTCCTTTCCCTTTGCTTTAATAATAATGCTCAAAGAAGGCCACCTTGCCTAAGGGATGTCCACACATCTACCTGGATTTGAAGAGCATCCTTTTTTCCTGACTGCCAAGGAAATGCTACTACTCAGACAGAAGGAGCCAGACCTAAAAGTAAGATGACAGCAGGGAGTTGAAAATGCAACTAACTAAAGGTAAGGTTCCTATCCTTTCCTACTTCCCTGAGAGCTCAGAACCCAGCGGTATTTATACTTTCATATAGGTAATTTGGCTCTGTTAGAAAAATAGAGTTCTATTCCTACTGAGGACAGATGCTATGCCAACCAAGAAATGTTGAAGTAGGTAGGCAGAGAACCCGAAACTCTGTTAACATCTCCTAGCAGGGGTGATGATAACAATTTACTCTCCCCTCCTGGGGTTTTGCTCCTGCTCCCCAAGGGGCTGAGAGAGCCAGTGGGGCTTTCCTCCCAGTCCCTCTGAGCAGCTTGTGGTCAGCTCATGCTGGCCAAAGGTCCATGGCTGCTGAATGGTCTATGCCTGTGGCTCGATGCTCTATTACAATCTGAGTCAGAGCCACGAATACAGCCTTCTGTTGCCAGGCTGCCAGGGACTAAAGTGAGCCCCTAGACAGCCTAGTTTTCCAAAGATGTTTTTTTCTCTCTACCTCGAGTTAACCATTCCCTTGCCAAAGCCAGGCTTATTATAGTCTGAATGTTTGTGCCCTCCCCAAATTCATCAGTTGAAATCTTGACCTGCAAGGTGATGGTTTTAGGAGGCAGGGCCTTTGGAAGGTGATTAGGTCATGAGGGCAGAGCCCTCAAGAATAGGATTAGATTCCTTACAAAAGAGAACCCAGAGACCTAGCTTGCCCTTCCCATCCTGCGAGGTTACAGTGAGAAGGTACCATCTATGACCAGGAAGTGGGCCCTCACCAGATACCAAATCTGCATTGATCTTGGACTTCCCAGCCTCCAGCAATATGGGAAAGAAATTTCTGTTGTTTATGAGCCATCTAATTTATGGTATTTTGTTCTAGCAGCCTGAACAGATTAAGACAAGCCTCTAGAAATGAGCCCCTGTACTCTTGGTGGATAAAGGAAGGGCCCGAGCAAGGAAAGACCTAGGTTCACATCTCAGCCCCACCACTTACTAGCTATGTGACTACCGGGCAAGTGACTTACCCTCTTTGCCTTGTTTACTTATCTATAAAATTGGAATAATAATAGTATTTATTTCACAGGGTCAATAAAGAAGATTAAACGGGATAAGAAACTGCCTTGTGCATATTAAATGGCCAATAAATGGTAGTTATTATTATTATAATTTTTTAATCCCAGGGAAGGCTTTCCTGTCATCACTTCCCTTGACATAGTTTGTCCTCATCCTTATCCCTGAGAAAAGCCTTCCCACCAAAGGAGAGCAAAGATTTTCACACATTCATTTAGATGTGGTCACATTTATGGAATGCAACCAACTAACAAATACAGTTGACCTTTGAACAACACAGGTTTGAATTGCACGGGTCCACTTATATGTGGATGGTTTTCAATAAATGCAGTCAGCCCTCCATATGTGTGGGCTCCATATCCACAACCAAACTTGGGATATGAAACTCACATATATGGAGGTCTGACTTTTTGTATCCATAGGTTCTGCAGGGTCTACTGTGGGGCTGAGCATGAGTAGATTTTGGTATCTGTGCAGGGGGTAGGGGTTATACTGGAACCAATCCCCCTGGAATACTGAGCAACAACTGCTTAACTTTGATGCTGCTATGACTTGTCAAGCACTTCCAGGCACCACACAAAGCACTGGGAGGCTGGAATGAAGAGGGTGTGTAAATCAAAACGGTGTCGATGTTTTCTCTTTCCATCCTTTCCATTAAGTGTATTTGCCTGTCTTGAAATGTTAACAGCTATTTGCACTGAGATGCATCGAACCTGACTGCTAGGGTAGGAGGTGGAAGACAGTGCATTCTGAGAGCAAAGTGCATAGGTAGTTTTAGACAGAGGATAAACAGAGGTTTTCCTAGAGCAGCAGGCTGGGGAGGGGGTAGGCTTGGATGTTCTTATGTTCAGGTTGGGTAGGTACAACCACACGGATTTGGGGCTCACTCAGTGGTATCTAAGGTTCAATTCTGTATTCACAGACAGTGAGATCTCCTAAGCTGGGCCTGAACTTCATTCATTTTTTAATGAGTATCAGGTGTCTGCTCCATGAGGCTGTGTGTCATGGGGATATACAAATGTATAAGACATACTTCCTGCGGGGAGTTAGCTATGCTCCCAGCAAAATCAGGTCCCTTGGCAGGGTCGTCGCAAGAGATACAGAAATAATAGAGAATAGAGAAATAATAAAGACACACAGACACAAAAGTATAGTTTTAAAGATGGGGGAGTCAAGTGGTGGTCCTCCAGCATTCCCATGAGCTGTGAAGCCTCAAGTGAAGGCCCACAACAGTATTTATTGGTATAGTGATTAGTTGCCGGTGGTAACAGATTTATATAATAACAGGTTATTCGTTTAGGTTTTAGGTCTCCCCAAAAGCTTCTAGAGATCCCTTAATTAACTCTATCTACGTGAGCAAACAATTACAAAATCGTTGTAAGATAAACTTCTAAGTCCTAATATAAAATTATCACTTAGCAGAAAGGCTAAACAGAAATACAGAAGCTCTATATTTCTTTATCCAGTTTCTTGTTGATTGAGACAACTAGTCAGGAGTGAAGCAGGAGCTGTCCCTTAGGCCAATTGTCTCTAGCTGCAGGTGTCTGTCAGGCGGACATTCTTTGATCAGTTCTCAACCAGTGTGATCACACACCGAGCCTTGTCCTACAGAGGTGCAAACAGCCTTCAGGTCTGAGACAGCAAATCACTACTTGGCCAGTGAGATGCCCTCCTGAGATGCCCTCCTGAGGTGAGGCAGCTTTTGATCAGTGAACTAACACATTCACATATTCCTTCAGGGCAAAGACCTGCAAAACTCCTGAAATCTTATGTCTATTTTATAGGCCAACAACTTCCCATATGCAAAGAGCTTGCAATCTGGGGGGGGGGCAAAAGGGATACAAAAGATTATAATATAAGGAAGTACATGGCATGGGCCACGAGAGAGGTATAGCAAGAGTGAGCTATGGACATTCAGAAGGGGGAGACTCCTTCTGTTTGGGGAGGTGAGAGAAGACTTCAGGGGGTGGCTTTGATAAGAAACAGACAGCAGGGCAATGGTGTTGAGATGGGAAAAGGTGGGATGTGGAGAAAAATGCTACCGAAAAGAAATTGGCTGGATTAGAGGGCACACAGTCTAACAGCATCAATTAAAGGGGGTTATTCACCCACAAAGTTCTTGGAACAAAATAACTATACCCTTGGAGGTAGGGGTGGTGGGACAGTGAAAACACGTCATCTGCAATTATTGACAGAGCATGTTGCTAGTTAACTCAGTTTCTCTTGCAACAGAATCCCCTCCAATGTGGTCTGGAGCATTCCCATTGTGGTTCTACAAAGGCAAAACAACTGCCTCTATCCATCAAGATAGGATAACTGCTTTGGGGGTGGGAAAAGCCAACTCATTTATCAAACAAAAGCAACAGATCATGTGCTACGCTATAAGATCCAGCCATCACTGAGGCAAACCTCAGCTGAACTGTTAAGGAGATGCGGATAGATGTTCCAGGCAAGGGTAACTGCGTGAACAAAGGAGACGCTGGACGCTGGAATGTGAAATACACTTAGTCTTCAGGGCTTTGGAAAGAGGGCTAAGAAGATCATCCTGATGAAATGGAAGGCTTAAATAGAGCAAAGGTCATTAAAAAGTGTGTTTTGTTAAGCCCGGCCAGTAGTTAACAATTTTTTTATTTTCGAACAGTGAAAATAAAAATTTTTTATTACATAAATTACACAAATTTTTTTTAATAAAAATCTGATTTTAGGCTCTCTTGAAAACTGGGCCTACATTTCTAAATGACATCCACCCTTTGGAAAAGAGGAGCTTGCCACAGCCTCCACTGACTCACTTTATTCCTTTCTGCTATTCCTATTTAGATGCTAATCACATTTTGTGAACACAGTGAAGTTTTAAGCTCTCCAGAATGCTTTAGAAAGCCACGATGGCTCAGAATGCATTTGAGAGCTTATTCTTTAGGGGGCGAGTGTATGCTATCTGGGCTTTCCTATGTCCTCTTTTTCTTGCAGGCATTTGATTTTGTAGCTCCTAATATAAAGGGCCTCTGTGCAACAAGGATGGTAAAATTGGTAAGGGAAACGTGCTGGGCCAAGGGGCTCAGCCTTTATTCTCTAGGGGCAATCAAGGACGTAACACAGGCAGATCTGAAGAAAATTAGTCTGGCAGAAGCCCATGGGCTGGGCTGGAGGGGGATGAAATAAGCATTGATCCTGGAGACAAGTTACCTGGGCTCACATCCCAGCTCATTTACTGGATGGGTGAACTTGCAGGCTACAGAACTTTTCAGTGACTCAGTTTTCACATCTGTAAAATACCCACCTCATAGGGATTAAGTGACATAATGAACACAAATCACTTTGCACAGTGCCTGGTACATATTAGTGTTCAATGTTTATGATCAGTTTTAGAATTAATCCTGGAGGCCAATTAGAAGATTACTGTAATATCCTAGGTATGAGCTGATAAGGTCCTAGATTAGGGTAGGGGGGCGATGACCAAAAGCAAGAGCAGTGTGGGAGCATTAGGAATGAAAAAGCAGGCTAGGTGCGATGGCTCATGCCTATAATCCTAGTACTCTGGGAGGCCAAGGCAGGAGGATCTCTTGAGGTCAGGAGTTCTAGAGACCAGCCTGAGCAAGAGTGAGAGTCCGTCTCTACTAAAAATAGAAAAAATTAGCTGGGCATGGTGGCACATGCCTGTAGTCCCAGCTACTCGGGAGGCTGAGGCAGAAGGATTGCTTGAGCCCAGGAGCTGGTGGTTGCTGTGAGCTAGGCTGATGCCCTGGCACTCTAGCCTGGATGACAGAGTGAAACTGTCTCAAAAAAAATAAAAAATAATAATAAAAAAAAAGAAATGAAGAGAAGCAACTGGGCCTGACATTGACTGGGTGAAGGGGAAGGGCGAAGAGTCAAAGCTAAGTTCTATATTTCCAGCAGAGTTAACTGGGGCAGTGATGGTATCAAAATGGAAAACTCTGGAATGAAAGTGTTAGGGGAAGGAGAAGTCAGTTTGATAATGTTAAGTTAGAGGTGACAGTGGGGGTGTGATAGCTAAATGGCAATGTCTGACAGGCTGTGGGAAATGTGGGACCAGAGCTCGGGAGAGAAGTCAGGGCTGAAGATGTAGGTTTGAGCATGAGAAACCACAGGAGGGGATGAATGAAACGACTGTGTCCAATTCAGCAAAGGTGACCTGAGGTGTTAAGCATCTTGGTGAGACCTGACATCTCTATTTGAGCAGGCTGGGGCCTCTGTTTATTCACTGACCATGTGTATTCTGCTCAGTCAGCGGGCCACTTGGATACCACCTTTGTCCCTCATCTTATGTGCTTTCAGTTCAAATGCTGACCTGGCCCAATCCTGCTTACCTTGTGAGCTGTGATGGGGTCAAAGTCCACTGGGGTATAAAGCAACAGGTTGATACTTGGTTTTATATTTGATGAAATGGAGACACCTAACATGGGCAACAGGGGGCGGTGTCAGGCAGAATTGTGGGGGGACCAAGCTTGTGCCTCTGTCTAATCCTTTCAGAAGACCTACCCGGTTCCAAGGCTCCCATGTTCTCAGCTGCTCCCTGAATTTGGAGGGCAGTGTTCCCCAGCCTGTCTCCCTCTCTCTTCCACATGAACCTGTCCAGAGAAAACAGTTCTCTGGACTCCCTGGCCCTTATTAAGGGCCCAGAGACTAATAAGATCAATTAATGCTTGTCAACATTTTACCCTTTCTACTGGTTCTCTCAATACACTAAGTAATGCCAGTCTCTTCTGGCCCAGGCCCTGGGCCAGATGTGGGAGATATGAAGACAAAAAGGCCAGGTTATCTCTGAAAGAGCTTGAGCTAAAATGCACTGAAGTGTGAAGAAGGGATTTCAGGCAGGGTGGTCTTGGGGATCCATGAAAGCATACCAGGTGGGGGGGCACCTCATTCCATGTGTGCACAGGGCTCACCCACCCCCCTTCCCACCGGAAACCATTCTATCAAAACATGCACATGCATAATTTATTTACCTCTCCATACTCTAGCATGCCAGCCAGGAGCCAAGGCAAGAAAAAAAAAAAAAGAAATAAAAGGAGTGTAAGCATGATGAAGGAAGGGCTCAGCTGGTTAAACAAGACTTCTGATTATTGTCATTAATGTTCCAAGAGTTCCAACCTGATGTGCCATTAAACACGCAGTGTGTGTGTGTGTGTGTCTGGAGAAAAGCATATTAAGAGAACGAGACATCGAGACAAAGGGGCTAGTCAGTGTGAGGGTTGAGAAAAATTCCCTGTCCAGCTGGTTATCCAACAGACATCTGCCATCGATTTGCTTCGTGAGGGACAGTGCAACAGGGAAAGCCAATGGAATGCAAATGTTACCATTAAGTGTGCTCAGGTCAGAGCAGCCTGGTGGAGCTGCAAAGGTACCTTGTTATATATTCTTCTGGCAAACCCTGCCTGCTCTAGCAGAGGCAGACTGTTATTAAAGCTCTCTCTCCTTGGTGAATTTGGAATATGTGCTTTGCAGGAAAAACAACAACAAAAACAACTTTAGGATTAGCCTGTTGTTTCTAGATCCTTTATCCACCAAACTGAAGATGGATTTCAAGCAGGGATTATGAGGTTGTTAACTAGACAGATCACTGAGCTTCAGGTTCTAATAGTCAGAAAGTGCTCAAGTGCTCTCTCCATTTACTGCAGCGACATCTAATGGCCAGAGAAGGCAATGCCACGTTTTTATTTAACACATTGACTGCCATAGGAGTTGTATTTGACTCAGGCTAGTTATGAGCCCAGGGCCTCATGAAGCAAAACCCTGCAGTTTGTTTGTGAAAACTTTACTTGTTAATGTTCTTATTGTTACACTTAATATCGACAACTTAATTCTAAAAATGTGGATTGCATTGCATATAATTCACGCACAGAAAACAATAAAAAATAACAAATTAGAAAAGATCATTTTGTTTTAATAAAACATGATGGTCCCAGGGAAAATTTTTTTTTCTAGTGTGGCAATCAACGTGTTAAAAGCAGCCTGCAGTTCTGTCTTGGGGTTAATTTTTTTTTTAATATATGGTAGACAAGGTATTAGAATGTTATTAACCCCTACAAAAGAACGCTTTGACTGAAACTCTAAGAACTCACTTCCTATATCTTTGGATGACACTTATGATGTTATTCATAATTAGATGCTGATCCTATTTTGTGAAAACAGCACAATTACCTCTTTAGATTTTTTTTACAACCATAATGACTTTGCATTTATTTGAAAGTTTCTTCTTAAAGCTCTATGTATGCATTATCTAGAAGGTTCCTACACAAGGAAAAAGATCATCAGAATCACCCCCAAATACTGACTTCTAGTATATCTTACTTTGGTTTATATAGTTTATATAGTAGATTGTTGTGGTGAGGATATATTCTATTTTAGTGCAGAATGCAGTGTTGGCTGGATTCTCCCAGAGGAAGGTCATTGTTCTAGCACACGGGAAGAGAAAGGAAAACTAAAGATTTATAGAGAAGACTGAAATCCCCCAGACCCATGTTTAGTATCACTGAACTTCATCTGAAAACCTTTCACACTAGCCCTACCCACTAGGCCCTAGGCCCCAGTTTTGGACAGGCCCGCTACAGGAAGGAAGCTGAGCTCATCAAACCTTGAACTATGCACAAGGAACACTAAATTAAGGGGTGGCAGAAAGTGCTGGAGAGATGCCCCTGGCAGTGAGAGAAATTCTTAGTACCAGGATTTTTAAAAATGAATTAAAAGCTTGTAGTATATCATACATCCTTCATATTCCATCTCTCCCTAGCTTTTACTTTTCTTTTCTTTTTCTTTTATAAAGAAGCTATCTTCTTTAGAAGGAGTATAATTATCCTATGAAGAAAGCAACTTGTCTAAGGGTTGAACCATAGGAAATTGCTGTTTGAAAATATCAAAAAGGTTGAACACTGCCAGTTTCCTATGGTTCCACCTAAAGAAAGAAGACTGAAAGTAAAGAAGAGATATATTATGTCCCTAAATAAAAGATGGAATAGGCTGGGCATGGTGGCTCACGGCTGTAATCCTAGCACTCTGGGAGGCCGAGGAGGGAAGATCGCTCAAGGTCAGGAGTTTGAGACCAGCCTGAGCAAGAGTGAGATCCCGTCTCTACTAAAAGTAGGAAGAAATTAGCCAGACAACTAAAAATATGTAGAAAAAATCAGCCAGGCATGGTGGCACACAACTGTAGTCCCAGATACTTAGGAGGCTGAGGCAGGAGGATCGCTTGAGCCCAGGAGTGTGAGGTTGCTGCGAGCTAGGCTGACGCCACAACACTCTAGCCTGGGCAACAGAGTGAGACTCTGTCTCAAAAACAAACAAAAAAACAAAAAAAAAAAACCAAACAAAAAAAACCAACAACTGGGAAAAATATATATATGCAATGTATGACGAAGGATTAATATATAATATATGTTGCTCAGGCTGGTTGTGAACTCCTGGGCTCAGGTGATCCTCCTGCCTCAGCCTCCCGAGTAACTGGGACTACAGGCATGAGCTACCAAGCCCATCCGCTCCATTTTATTTTATTTTTATTTTTTTGTTTATAATCAATATTAATAAAGTGCAAATCAAAGCAACATGATACCATTTTCCAGCTATCAGGTCTACAATGGTTTAAAAAGTGACAATAATTAATGTTGACGAAAGTTTAGAAGATGAACCACTCTCCCTGACTGCCAGTGCAAGTGTAAACTTAACAACCTTTTTGGAGTGCAAATTCATGAAGAACCTTAGAATTATTCATTATCTTGTGACCTGTAAGTTGATTTCTAGAAATATAGTCTAAGGGTATCATCATAGATGTGAAAAAATACAAGTGTTTTCATTACAATGTTATTATACTTAAGAATTAGAAACTGGGCCTGGCGCAGTGGCTCACGCCTGTAATCCTAGCACTCTGGGAGGTCGAGGCGGGTGGATTGCTCGAGGTCAGGAGTTCGAAACCAGCCTGAGCAAGAGCGAGACCCCCGTCTCTACTATAAATAGAAAGAAATTAATTGGCCAACTAATACATATAGAAAAAATTAGCCGGGCATGGTGGCACATGACTGTAGTCCCAGCTACTTGGGAGGCTGAGGCAGCAGGATTGCTTGAGCGCAGGAGTTTGAGGTTGCTGTGAGCTAGGCTGACACCATGGCACTCACTCTAGCCTGGGCAACAAAGTGAGACTCTGTCTCAAAAAAAAAAAAAAAAAAAAAGAATTAGAAACTGCCTAAATACTAAAAAACAAAAACCCAAGAAACTGTTAGATATTTCTTGCAATTCCATATGGTGGAATATTATTTGATAATTAAATACTTAATGGCCTGGAGCAATACTCTTTATATAATAAATTTAAAAAGCAAGCCGGGCGCGGTGGCTGACGCCTGTAATCCTAGCACTCTGGGAGGCTGAGGCGGGCGGATTGCTCGAGGTCAGGAGTTCGAAACCAGCCTGAGCAAGAGCGAGACCCGTCTCTACTATAAATAGAAAGAAATTAATTGGCCAACTAATATATATATAAAATTAGCCGGGCATGCCTGTAGTCCCAGCTACTCGGGAGGCTGAGGCAGCAGGATTGCTTGAGCCCAGGAGTTTGAGGTTGCTGTGAGCTAGGCTGACGCCATGGCACTCACTCTAGCCTGGGCAACAAGCGAGACTCTGTCTCAAAAAAAATAAAAATAAAAATAAAAAAATAAAAAAAATAAAAAGCAAGAGACTAACTTTTATATACAATGTGAAAACAATTTTGTAAAATGAAATAACCTTATGTATATACATGTTTATATATATTTATATTTACATACATATATGAATATATATAGAAGAAAAACTATTAATCTTTATAATCCATGGGTATTGGGCTTGTGGGTAATTTATCAGGGTTTTTTGTACTTTCCTGTATCTCCCAAATTTTCTACAACCTGTGTGCATTACTTTTTCTCTTTTTTTTTGAGACAGAATCTCACTCTGTTGCCCAGGCTAGAGTGCTGTGGCATCAGCCTAGTTCACAGCAACCTCAAACTCCTGGGCTCAAGGGATCTTTCTGCCTCAGCCTCCTGAGTAGCTGGGACTACAGGCATGTATCACCATGTCCAGATAATTTTTTCTATATATTTTTGGTTGGCCAATTAATTTCTTTCTGTTTTTAGTAGAGACGGGGTCTTGCTCTTGCTCAGGCTGGTTTCAAACTCCTGATCTTCAGCGATCCTCCCTCCTCGGCCTCCCAGAGTGCTAGGATTACAGGCGTGAGCCACTGCACCTGGCCTGCATTACTTTTTATTGTGGTTAAACATATATAACATAAAATGAACCACTTTAACCATTTTTAAGTATATGTACATTACTTTTAAAATTAGAAATAGTGTTTTTTTTAAATGAATAAGCATGTGCTAATAAGCAGGCTCTAAAATTTGCACCTACACTACCATTACAATAACTTGATAATTATTTATCTGTTTGGACAAGGACAGGTAAGGAACATGAGCCAGACAGATGAAAACTTCCACAGGCTGGAGGGGCAGAGTGTAGTTGCCAGTGTGTATTTGGTCTGACAGGCAGCTTTGACAAGTACTTTCAGGCTTTTTAGTGCTGAGATAACAGCCAAGAATGCTATGGAGGGGAAGTGGAAGTTGGGGGGGGCATCAAGTAAGCAGAGGTACAAGGAGAGTAACGGGAAAAACAGACTCAGCTGGGACTGATCATTTAAAATTGGATTCAACTGACTCCAAGTTCATTTCCATACAGCTCTTCAGGAATATATTGGTTGTATAAATCAGGGTTTGCCCCAAAGAGGCCAGGGAGGCAGGCAAGCCTGTGGAAGTGGAATTTTAAGGGCATGAGCAGGGTTAAGGGAAGATGCAAAGCCTCTTTGGATTCTGAGCCTGCCCCCACTGTACAGATGTGGCTGTAATCTCCAACCTTATTTCAACCAGTTTTTCTTTTATCACAATTGGCTTATTCTAGGCTAATTCTACTCATTTTGGAACATCTGATTCTAGGCTTTTGCCTCTGTGGTTGTGGAGAAAATGTGAGATTTCCCAGGTAACAATTAGGAAAATGCATGGCTAATTCCACTAAAACACAGCCCTATTTAATTAAAAAACATTAAATTGTTACATTTTTGTAAAGACAGGATCTCGCTATGTTGCTCAGGCTGGTCATGAATTCCTGGGCTCAAGTGATCCTCCTGCCTCAGCCTCCCGAGTAGCTGGGACTACAGGCATGAGCTATCATGCCCATCCGCTCCATTTTAAATGCAGTTCCTTCCTCAGTGAGGGAGTCAGGGACTACTGGACCCTTGTTAGCTTTAGTTCCCAGCTCATTTTAATCCCCTCCGGTCTGTTTCACTGAGGTAAGGCACAGTGAGGAGAGCAAGAGTGCTGTGCAAGTCCTTGCAGGGGAAGCAGCAAGGAGAGGGAGAGCTAGCAGGCTGCATGCTACGTTCTACTCCCTGCTGTCTGGGAGGAAGAAGCTCCACAAGTGATATAGCCAGGAAGATGGGAATGAAAACGGGACCTCATCTGGAGACATCATAAAAGACGAAAACAGAGTATGGGAATGAGGGGGTGGCTTGGGCTCGAGCCAACAGCTCTGTGGTTAGCAGCACAAATGCCATGGAGTGGGGGTTTGCACAGTATTCGTATGAGCAGTCACAAGCTCCTTGGAAGCCTGGCGTCACTCGGGGTCAGTGTTCCTTGCTGCTGTTACCCACCCACAAACACTTCAAGGCATCCCCCTACCCCTAACTCCTCACCTGCATCTTTCTCTTCACGGTGTCAAAGGGAAAGGAGAGGGTTTGGGTCACCGCAGCAGCCAGACAGACATTGGCAAAGTTCTGCAGGAGAGAGAACCGATCCCGGGGTCCATTCCAGATTTTCTCCAGGTTCATGTAAACAAGAAGGGAGCCAGCAGAGAATGGGAGAGCACCTGCAAAACAAGGCCAGGAAGAGGCTGCTGATGTTGTTGGGAAAACACTGGCTGGAGAACATAAATGCCAGTAGGGAGAGTAAACAGGAGGGGCTCTGGGCTTGCTAAAATCATTCCCACCCAAGGAGCATGAGGGCACTTTCTCCAGTTATGATAATGGGCTATATTTTGGTAGATGTTGTGTCATTGGGCAAAATGCACCAAATGGTTCACTACAGGTTCGTCCCCTTTATGTAAATTTTACTTAAAAAAAGAACCATAGCACTCGAATGTTTATAGCAGCACAATTCATAATTGCAAGGCTGTGGAAACAGCCCAAGTGCCCATCAATCCAAGAATGGATTAATAAAATGTGGTATATGTATACCATGGAGTACTATTCAGCTCTAAGAAACAATGGTGATATAGCACATCTTATATTTTCCTGGTTAGAGCTGGAACCCATACTACTAAGTGAAGTATCCCAAGAATGGAAAAACAAGCACCACATATACTCACCAGCAAACTGGTATTAACAGCAAACTGGTATTAACTGAGTAGCACCTAAGTGGTCACATAGGTACTACAGTAATAGGGTATTGGGCAGGTGGGAGGGGGGAGGGGGGCGGGTATATACATACATAATGAGTGAGATGTGCACCATCTGGGGGATGGTCATGCTGGAGACTCAGACTTGTAGGGGGAGGGGGGAAAGGGCATTTATTGAAACCTTAAAATCTATACCCCCATAATATGCCCAAATAAAAAAAAAGAACCATAAATAAATATTGAACTCTAGTTAACACATTGACTGCCACACTAGAAAAAAATTTTTCTTTCCCTGGGGCCACGGTGTTTTATTAAAATAAAACGATCTTTTATAATTTGTTACTTTTTATTGTTTTCTGTGCCTGAGTTATATGCAATGCAATCCACATTTTTAGAATTGTCAATATTAATTGTAACAATAAGAAAATCAACAAGATTTTCACAAACCAATTGCAAGGTTTTGCTTCATGAGGCCCAAGGCTCAAAACTAGCCTGAGTTAAATACAGCTCACATGGCAGTTGATGTGTTAATGCTACACATGTTGCAGGGTTTAGGGGTGAAGTGTACCAATGTTCACAACTTACACTGATATCAAAAAATATGGACCGATGAATGGCTAGAAGGATGGATACATAGATAAATATATGCTAAAGCGAAATGCTAATTGTAGCATCTACATGGTGGATATATGGGTGTTTAATTCTACATTTCCTTAAAGTTCTCTGGATATTTGAAATTTAAAAAAAAATTGGAAAAAAAATCAGTCTCATAAATAAAATGTTAGTGGGTGGCACCTAACCAAGTTTTAGAAGTTAGGAGGGACTGGTCTCTAGCTGAGAAAGAAACGTTCCGTGAAAACTGGACAGTGAGGCAGGGCACGGTGGCTCACGCCTGTAATCCTAGTTCTCTGGGTGGCCGAGGCAGGGGGATCATTTGAGCTCAGGAGTTTGAAACCAACCTGAGCAAGAGCAAGACCCCATCTCTACTATAAATAGAAAGAAATTAATTGGCCAACTAATACATATAGAAAAAATTAGCCGGGCATGGTGGCGCATGCCTGTAGTCCCAGCTACTTGGGAGGCTGAGGCAGAAGGATTGCTTGAGCCCAGGAGTTTGAGGTTGTTGTGAGCTAGGCTGATGCCACGGCACTCACTCTAGCCTGGACAACAAAGTGAGACTCTGTCTCAAAAAAAAAAAATAAAATAAAATAACTGGACAGTGAGAGAGACTCTCAGTGGTGAGGGAAGTCACTTGACTTCAGCTTTTGGAATGATGTGGTCATATCAGGGCCCAGTGGGCACCCTACTGAATGGCATCCTCACTTTTCTAGGAACTAAGATGGTGGGCAAGTGATACAGTATGTGGCACTTTCACAAACTTCCAGAAACATTGGGAGCCACCTTCAGTTTATAGACGGACTAAATTTCTTCCTCAAAATGAGATTTAAAAGAGGAAAGAACACAAGGAGGGTTGCTTATCTTTAGGGTTGCTTTAAAATGTAATATTATTACATTTTAATATGTTTATTTAATAAAGATATTAAAAATAACTCACCAACCTCACAATTTCCTTCATTCAGGAAACATCTGGGGAGCTTAGGCTAAGTGCTGAGCCCTATGCCAGGTGCTGGGAATACACAGAGGAGCAGGCTAATTCGTGGAGATGCTCACATCTGGGGGAGGAGACAGCCAGAGAAAGCTAAGGATAGCACCCCTGATACGTGCCATAGCAGTAGGCTATACAAAATGCCTTCGATGCATAAGGATCAGAGATATTAATTTTGCCTGAGGGCATTAGGAAGGACTTGACAGAAGAGAGAACTTTTAAACTGGGTTTTGAGGAATGAGTAGGAGTTCATCAGACATTGCGAGAGTGGAAAGGCAGTCCAGGCAGAGGGAACAGCATGTACAATGGGAGTGGTATTCCCAGGAAACACAAGTTTTTCTGTGTGGCTGGAGCATGAGTGCAGGTGCAGTCATGGCAGGAGATGAGGTAGGCCAGACTGGCAGGGACCGGGTCTGAAGGAACTGGAACGTTATAAGGAATTTGGACTTTCCTCTGTAGCTCAGGAGTCACAGCAAGCTTTTAAAGAGGGTAGTGAAATGAAGGTAGCGAAATAATCAAATTGCATGTGGAAAGATCACCTCAGCCTGGCAGCAGTGTACAGGGCAGACCAGGGCAGGAGTGACCCAAGACTGGGAGCAGGTAGGAACCTGAGTCTGCGGGAAACATGATGAGGGCATGAGCTAGGCCTGAGAGTGAAAAGAGGCCAAACTGGCAGGACTTGGTGACTGAAGTGGTAATGGGGTTAGTGGAAGAGATGAAGTAATTCCTAGTTTTTTTCTGGCTTGGGCCACTGGGTGAAAGGAAGGTAGTCTCATTTGTTAGGGGACACAGGAAGAAGAGCTGATTTGAGATTAATAAGGACACTGAGGTTAGTCTTGAATTTGATGCATCGAGGTGAAGGTGTCCAACAGCAGGTACTCATACTGCCATTGGGAATTGGTATAAGCCAGTGGCTAGGAGAGGGCTCTGGAGTTACATTGCTAGGTTCTTCCACTTTCTATCTATGTGAACTTGGGCAAGTCACTTAGCTTCCTTAACCACTTCGGTACGGCACTCACCAGCCACGAAACCTTGCCCACAGCTGGCACTCATGAATCCGTTTTGCTCTTGTGTGATGAGGAAAGCTTTAAAGCACTGAAAGCTTGTTTTACTTTACAGGCAGCTTTACTTGTAAATTAGAATAGGTAACATATACATATATGTTTTTATTATGTTATTTTTAAATGTTCACAATTTTATTTTGAGAAATGAAAAATTAGAAAAGTCAATTCAAAATTATAGACTACAGTCGACGCTCGGCTGTGCACGTTCATCTGTGGCTATCAACCATAGTCGACGCTCGTACCGAAGTGGTTAAGCATCTATTTCGTCATCTTTAAAATAAGGCTTGAATGAGAAACTGCACACAAAGCAGTTAGCATAGTACCCAGCACATAGTAAGCACTGCCCCCCAAATGTTACTCATTGTTATTAAAGAGGTAGAGATTGGGAGTCACAGAGTATATAATTTCTCCCATTTATTTTGGAGCCAATCTCAGATATCATTCTATCCACAAATAATTTAGCACCTTTCTCTAAAAGACAGGCATTCTTTCTTTTCTTCCTTGAGACAGGGTCTCACTTTGTTGCCCAGGCTGGAGTGCCATGGTGTGATCATAGCTCACTGCAGGCTTGAACTCCTGGGCCCAGACGATCCTCCTGTCTCAGCTCCGAGTAGCTGGGACTACAGGTGCAAGCTACTATGCCCAGCTAATTTTAAAAAATTTCTTTGTAGAGACAGGTCTCATTATGTTGCCCAGGCTGGTCTTGAACTCCTAGGCTCCAGTGATCCTTCTACTTCAGCCTCCCAAAGTGCTGGGATTACAGATACAAGCTACTGTGCCCAGCCCACAGAGTATGTTGATACTTGTTCAAGCCACTAGCATAGATGAGCCACTTAGGGAGGATATGGAGGGTGAGAAGCAAGCTAAAGTGGAGGGTAAAAAGAAAGCCCAGAAGGAGTCTGGGGTTCGAGGGAGAAATACGTGGGGTCTGGCAGTGTCAGATGACAGGATAAGGTAAGTCAGATAAGAAAGCTGTCAGACACACTTCATGTTGTTTGTGGCTAAAGGGTTTCAACCTCCATCACCTCTGAACTCAACAAGTGATTTCTTTTTGTTTCAAAGAGGTCAGTGGTCCCACCTGTGTAGCATTCATGTGCTTTCTTATGACCCTCATTGTCTATTTGAGAATGGTTTTCTGTGTGAGAGTCTACAGGAGTAGCAATTATTTGACCTTATGTTCTGCTTTTACTATTCTTGTGATAGGATTCGTTACAGAAAACTGAAAATGTCATGACCATAAAAAGAAATTTCTTAAAAAAAAAAAAAAAAGAAAGAAAGAGCTGTCAGAGAAATAGGAAGATACCCAGGACTTGGGGGGAGTCCTATTAATAGAAGTCCAGTTTCCAGAGGAAGGGGTGATCAATCTTATCACATGCTACAACAAAGGTCAGATAAAGGGCGAAAGTCTACTGAATTTGGCAATCGGGCCTGTATGTGTGTAGCTCTGGCAAAAGTTACAAGGACCACAGAAGATACAGTTGCTACCCTAGCTGCAGTCCTCATAACATGTAGGTATGTACATTAAAGAGTCATTTTGCATCATGTGGGGAGAGTTTAGGATTACAACCCTCCCAGTTTGCTGAGCCACCTCCACTTCTATCCTACTCCCCTTCCCAGGTTGTGACTGGCCAAAGTTTAGGAGTGGGGTATATGGGGCTATGGAATAGAATGAAGCTAACTGGCTTTATATGGGTCGAATCCACACAACCTTGACATCAGTAAAACTGATTTAAGGGGTCACAAATGTATATAATACATTCTTATATGTCAAAGAACACAGCCTTTTCTTGGACAAGGTGAAATTTCCATCTTACCTAAGACAGTGAGGGAAACCCCTCGATAAAGGGCCAGGAACCCTTCCTGTCGATAAATAGTGGAAAAAGCATGGAGAAGCCCCTTGTAAGATGGTTCCAGCATGTTCTGTACAGTCAACCGGGTTTTGATGAGGTCTGTAGGATATGTCACGATGGTGGAGACCATGCCTGAGAGACTCCCAGCCATGATGGAGCTCCACTGGGAAATATGGCCCAGGTCGTCCGTGAACAGCACAACAAACCTGGGAGAAAATAAGGGAAAAGCCCAAAGGAATCAGCGATGGATTATGCTAGAGTGCTTTATACTACTTCTTGCAGAATCTAGCATTTGGAAGTGCTTTACAAAGCAAAAAGTTACTGTAGTACTGTATTAGCATTAATGAATAGCACATTTTAAGTTCTTTATTTGTAAAATGCTAGTTAGCTGTTAGGAAGAGATGCCCAACCTTCTTCCTCTTCTTTTTTTTTTTGCCCACTTCACATTAAGCATTTTCCCCTTTTATTTTCATAACTGTCAACCCTGGCTTGCCTGTGGGATGTAAAGGCACAGAAGTACTTGGTAAATACCAAACTAGAATGCACTCTTTTGCTTCTGTTGAAACTTAAAAGGAATGAAATTTCTTGAAATGATGATTTTTGAGCATCACAGTAATTGAATTTAAAAAATATATTGAATAATTATAAGAGACTGCTTTGCCTTACTAGTTATCAGAGAAATGACAAATAAAAACAAATAACAAGATAACATTTCTCACCCAGCAGATTGGCAAAGATTAAAAAGTCTGATAATATCAAGTGATGTTGAGGACGTATGGAAACAGGAACTCTCACCGACCACTGGGAGAAATGTATATTGGTGTGGCCACTTCACAGTATCTGGAAATGGAAAAACACCCACCTTTACCCCAGCAATTCCATTTCTAGGTGTACCCTCTAGAACAGGGGTCCTCAAGCTTTTTAAACGGGGCCAGTTCACTGTCCCTCAGACCATTGGAGGGCCGGACTATGGTTTAAAAAAAACTATGAACAAATTTCTATGCACATTGCACACATCTTATTTTGAAGTAAAAAAACAAATGGGCAAAAACACCCGTGGCCCGCGGGCCATAGTTTGAGGACGCCTGCTCTAGAGAAACTCTTGCATATGTACATATGAGGACACATACGGCATTGTTTGTAAGTGTGAAAAGCTCAAACAACCTAAATTTTCATTGGTAGGGGAATGGATAAATCATGGTATCGTCATATAATGGATAATATTTAAAATAGATACTCAATGAATGAGCTTAGAATTTTGTCTCCACAGGGATAAATCATAAAAGCATAATCTTGAATGAAAAAAGCTGTAGAGTGATCTCTAGTGTATAAAAATCATCTATTTAATTTAGAAACACACCCATATAACAACAATTTATATTTTTCATGGCTAGGTATGGATACACATACAGATATATAAAAATAACCTCTGGAAAAGTGGAGGGCAGATGGTACTTGGAATGAGAATAAAGAGGACTTCAGCTTTATCTGTAATACTTTATTTCTTGAAGTATCTTTTATGCTACCTTTTATGCTGTCACATTGTAGATGGTGGGTGTGAGAGCATTCGCCAGACTATCCTTTGTATTTCTCTGTAGTTTTACAATTGCACACACACAAATGGCTTTAGGTGGACCTTTGCAAAAGCAAAACAGAAAGACACTCTGTTACAATCCCTCTTTTTGGAAGCTGGGCATTGCTGGTCCCAAGGGCCTACTTCAGAAATCGTTATAAGGGGAATTTTACATGGCAGCGCACATTCCCTGGCCAGGAAGCAAAGGAATTGTATTCCTTCTTGCTGATGAGGACAAAATCCAAAAGGGCTTGAAAACCAGGAAAAATAATAGTATTTTCTGCCCGAGAGTGGGGATAGGGAGAGAGGGAGAGGTTTAGAGAAAGGTAAATAAAGAGAGCTAGGCTAAAATAAAAGCATTTCATCTTTTTAAGAATGCGAGCATCCCCACTGGCTTTCAAATCTCCAGTGAAGAGGGCATTTCCTTTTCCTTCACTTGTCAGTAGGCAAGAGCCCTCCGCATGAGAAATAAGTGGGCATTCAGGTGAAACCATTTAAGGGATTCCAGAACAGCTCTTCTGCTCCCAAGTAAATACTCATTGATTTTAAAAAATCTGTAGGAGTCTTCACTTCATTTTGTCAGCCTATCTTAACTGCATCAACTCAAACAGTCATTTGAGTTAACCAGCTACTTTAAAAGATGCAGGTAAGCAAAGCTGCCATTCACCAATGGCCTATTTGCCTCAGTTTTACTGTCTTGCACACTTCCTTGTTCCTTCTTTCTCTCTCCCCTGGCCAGTCAAGTCGGAGGGGAACCTTAGGAGGGGAAGTGGAAATGCTTGACTGGAGGGGTGGTCTGCAGCAAGCTCGAACAACCTAGAACAACCTAGAAGGTGGAGTTTGAAATGCCAAAACAAACACTATTTATTCTTATTGCCCCACCCTTATTCTCCATCCCACTTGACCACTTCTAGGGCATAGCTAATTCATTACGGATTTATTGAATAGCTACAATGTGCCAGACCTTGTGGTAGCCCTCAGCATAGAGCATGAGAGAGTTCAACAGTCCTGATAAGGAAATGACTGATAGTGGCAACTGGAGAGGAAATAGGCCCTTAGTTCACTAAATGACTTGATGAACCAGGAAGAGGAACCCTATCTTGTAACAGTTTGTCTTATAAAGTAGGGTCTTACTATCAAATATACAAAATTAAAAAGAACCAAAGGAAATTCTTTTTTTTCTCAGGCTCCTACCATCTGATACGGAGACAAGGACCACCAATTTTTCTGCTTAGAATCACAGAGTCAAGTCAGGCAACCCTGATAGGCCACCAATGACGTCATCCTGGTCCTTACATCTCAAACTCTTGTCTGATTGGCTGGGGCAGCAGTGTTCTCATTTCTGCTCTTCCTCCCACCCCTGCAAATACATGCACAGAAGCTTTTGCCAGCGAGACTGGATAAGCTGGTGAATTGCATTAACCCCTTCCTTTCAGCCAGCACAGATATTACACATACCCTGGATGTAATTAGAATTGCCAACACTTCCACCTAACTCAGGTTAGCAGCCAATGCAGCCAAGCACAAGCTCATGAAGTGCGTATACAATAAGAAAATGATGTTGGTTATGGACAATTTCAGAGCTGCAGGGACCCAAACCAATGTTTACACGGATGATAAGCAGTTGCAGAGTACAGTTTTGGGGGGAGAGTGTCTTCTACTTGATGCATTTGAAAGTCATCTACTGTGTTCACTGTTATTTATTATGAGAACTTAGCTCCAAATAAACTCTACTGAGTGGAATCTTCTGATCATAAATCCACATAAGCAGATAGTGGACAGAGCCCTGGACTAAGGAGCCAGAAGAAGTTCTAGCTCTGCCATTAATTGTATTTTTGGACAAGTCATTTAACCACTCAATTCCCTGAACATTCTGGATATTTATGCTTTGTTCAAACCCCTAATCATAGGCTGTATACCATTGCACCCAACCAATTGTTTTGCAAATTCATGGTCAGGAAAGAGTAGAAATGAATCAGTATAATGATGAAGCAAGAGCATCATGTTTATGTAGGAGGGATGACATCATGATTAATCAACCACTTTGCTTTCTAACTATGCCTTGCTATTCACTGAAATACTTCCTTTTAGTTTCCAGAAAGAAACTAATGTTGCAGGAAAAAAAAATTAGCAAACCTAGCTCAGGTAAGTCTCTGTTCTTTCTCTCCCACACATCCCTTCTCTCTTTCCCCTGTCACCAGCCTATTGCAGGTGCCCTGAGCTGCCAAGTGGACTAGTGCGACAGGTTCCTAACTCGTCCTGTCACTACCAGTCCTCCTCCTCTCTAGTTGTCTTACCCTGCCACTGTGTGATAATTCCTGTTGAATTGCTTTAATCACAGCACTCATTCCCCCTCAAAAAAACTTCCCACAACTACCCTACCATACCAAGCGAAGTCCAAACTCCTTAATCCAGCCTTCCAAGATTTCATTCCAACCTGGTTTTCGGGCCAAATTTCCAGTCATGCTGCTTGCCTTCCCACCTCCTGCATTATCTTTCTCCCCATCTTTTCCCAGCAAACTCCTACTCATTCTCCCAAGGCTGAACTCAAATGTTTTCTCCTCTGTGAAGTCTTCATACCTTCTCCTCCTTATCCCTCATCAGAAGTGTAAATTTCTAGAGCACTTTATGGCAATCGCATGCTACCTCGTGTGTTATAGTTATGAACACTAGTCTTATTCTCTTACAACTCTGTAAACTCCTGGGGCATAGGGACTGTGCCCCTTTCATCCTTGTATCCTCTCTAGCATCATGCACACAGTAGGGACTTAACATAGCCTAACTAAATTAATGTTAAATGAATGCAGAGAGAAAGATAGCATGATGTGATAGAGCATGAGATTTGGAGTCAAAAGGCCAGGTGGTAGAGTTCAGCTCTATCACTGATGAGTGGTGTGACCAGTCTGGGCCTAATTCTGCATCTGTAAAATAAGCATTTCCTGTTCGATGGACATTAAACAGTGCAAGAGGCAGGAGTTGTAAAATTGTAATGATGTCTATGTACCAGATGATTAGCAGAAAAGCCATGATACTTAAATCAGCCTTCGAAGTTCTGCCCCCACCCCTCTGTACACATTCTATCCTATCCGGAGGAAGATCTACTACTGCTTTGTGGAGAAGAGGATGAAATGGAGAAATTGAGTCATAAGAACTGAGAGAACTGTTTACAGACTGCGGGCCAGATGTTGCTGAGGGCAAGTGGGCTGGGGAGGGAAGAGAGGTGCATGAATGACCCTACCCAAGAGTCTCTCCACAGAGGAAGAGAAGGGACCTCTATTCCCAGGCAGAAGCCAAATGAGTGCTGGCCTGGAGGATTCAGGGATAAGAATGATTCTATTCTGCTTGTCAGCTGCCAGGTAAGCCTTCTAGCCCTGCCTTCTAAGTGACAGGGTCAAAAGACAAAATCTTTTGTTAGCCACCAAGGCTGAATTATGTGGTCAAGATTGGCTCTCCCCTCACAGTGGGCTGTTTGTCTAATTCAGAACCATGGCCAGTCCTCAGAGATGGCACTGTGCCCACCAAAAGAGGAATACAAGGACCATCCCCCCCCCAAATAAAGAAACATCTCCTCTTCCTGAAATGTCATCACTACCATTTCATTCTTTTAGGCTTGTTTTCCAGTTAACATGCAAATATCTTTGAGCAAGGTGGAAGCCTTAAGACTGTATTTACATCTTTAGATCTTTTCCTAAGGAGCAGCTATTAACGTGAGAGAAGTCCGGAAAAGCTCAAAGAATGAGGCAGGTGAGCAGGGAGGCAGCTTGGGAAGGGGAAGTTCAGTTAAACCCTAAAGTCAAGCTTCATTGAGGCTGGGGGGAATGGGTGGGTAGAAATCTGCAGCCTTTTGGTGTTAATGGGTTGGGCCCTCTCCTATTACCAAACACTTTCTGGGGCTTTGGTCACAGTCATACACACCTCTTCCTTCAAAAGGGTCTCTCTCTTCCTAAGCCAGCCAAAAGAAGTTTCCAAGTTGGTGGACAGCGGGGAATGGTCAGGATTCATCTCTCTGGAGATCTCTTTATTCCTTTCCCTCAAACCTCCTTTCACTCCATTCCACCTCCTCGCCCCATCCAACCCTGAAAGCTTCTCTGGGCCAGAGCTGGGAAACTGCATCTTGCAGGGCAGGAGTCCCAAGAGAACGTGAAAAACCTGGAGACTGCGGGTGGCCTTCTGGCCCAGCCGTTCCCACGTGACCCGGAAGGGGGCTGTCCCCTCTCGGGGCCGACTCCCGGCGGGAGGGCTGCGTCAGGCCGCGGACTCCCCCCACCGTCGGCCTCCCGGCTCCCCGGCCCCGCCGGCCAGGCTCTTACTTGCGGTAGGCGGCGAGCTGCACGGCGCTGCAGGGGAAGAGGCGCAGGCACGCCACCGCGTTCCCCTTCCACAGGGCCCGGGGCCCCTCGGCCCGCCACACCCGGCGCCCGGTGGCCCACGGCCCCCGGGCGTGGCCTCGCACGACGCCGACCTGGGCCAGCACGGTGGCGAGCTCCAGGGGCGCGGTGACGCTGAGGCTGAGCGCCCCCGCCAGCCCGGCGCACAGCAGCCGCTGGCTGCCGGTCAGCCGGCCGTCCCGCCTCCACGTCGCCATCGAGCCGCGGCCCCGGCCCGGGAGACCGCGTGGCTCGGGCCCGGGGCGCTCGGGCGGCCGGCGGAGGGGGCGGGCCAGGCCCCGCCCGGCGTGGGGCGGACCCGCCGGAGGGACGGGAAGCGGGTCCACGCCCGAGCGCGGCCGAGGCAGGCCGGCGTCTGAGGCCTCCCGGACTGAATGTGGGCGCTCTCAGTGCGCAGGGCTCGGGTAGCGATTTTCACATGAGAAACAGTCACGCTGTTCCCTCAAGGCCTAGCCGGCTAGACATCCTTTTTTTCAAAATGTTCAGCGCTCCCCCTCCCCCTGCCTCTGGTCTTGTTTGCCCCTTTTCTCCCTTTTCATGGTCCGCCTAGCTCTCTTCCTCCCCTAGCTCTTTCCTCCTCCTCCTCCTCCTCTTTTCTCCAACCTCCTCTTTTCTGCCCAAAGAAAAACCCTTGAAGGTTTCACAGAGCAGAAAGGAAAACCCATCAACAACCACAGCTGCTACCCCTCAGACACTTGTCAAGTACTGGGCTTTACATACATTATCTCATTCAATCCTCAAAACAGCCCTGAGTAGCTCTATCCTCATTTGGAGAGGCTGTAGTCCTGGAGGTTAGAGCTTGTACTCTGGAACCTGTGTTAGAATCTGGGCTCTGCAGTTTACCAGCTGTGTGACTTTGGGAAAGTCACTCAACCTCTCTGTGCCTCAGTTGTTTTATCTATAAAATGGAGATTATCATTTCTTTCTCCTAGGGGTTGTTGTAAGGATTAAATGAACAATGACTGGTACAGGTAAACAGTTTATATGTATTAGCTATGATTATTTTACAGGAGACGAAACTAAGACACAGATTGACTTTTGCAAGCTCACACAGCTACTACAAGGTGGAGTCAGGATTCAAACCTAGATCAGTTTTATGCCATCGTTCACTAATGGCTACACCACAAGTCCACTGGACTGGAGAGTGTAACTCCAGTAGGGACATTTTCAGTGGTTCTTTAGCTAAGAGGACGGTAGAGGGAAAGAAGGGCTCAGAGTAACTTGGCCAAAATCCAAGAAGAATTTTAATAAGTTTTTTAAAATTCCAAATTTCTTTCTCTCTCTCTCAGCCATGTCAATAATAATTTCAAAGCAGGGAACAGTCAGCAGTCTGTTAATGTGAGCAAGATGTCCCAGGTACATAGTTGTTTTTAGGCATGTATAGTTATTTCGTACATTTAATAACACATGGTGATAAAGGGACCTTTGCTAAAAGGCATTGCAGGGTTCTAATGGTGAGAACTTGCTCTATAAATAGTTATAGAAGTTTTGGCCTGGCGTGGTGGCTCATGCCTTTAATCCCAGCACTCAGGAGGCCAAGGCAGGAGAATTGCTTGAGTTTGAGACTAGCAAGAGCGAGACCCGATCTCTACAATAAATAGAAAGGAATTAGCCAGACAACTAAAAATAGTAAAAATTAGCCGTGCTTGGTGTCACATGCCTGTAGTCCCAGCTACCTGGGAGGCTGAGGCAGCAGGATGGCTTGAGCCCAGGAGTTTGAGGTTGCTGTGAGCTAGGCTGATACCACGGCACTCCAGTGTAGGCAACAGAGTGAGACTCTGTCTCAAAAAAAAAAAAAAAAAAGTTACAGAAGCCTTCCTCTGCTCTCAACAATTGGGGAATGCTTATTTTTCATGTTTTGTCAGTTGTCCTGTCTTGCTATAAACTAATTTCATAGCTGTGGGAAGTTGGAGAAAGTAGACCAGAGGACACGAGACTTTAAAAAGGATTGGATTGGAATTTGAGGACTATAGTAGGAAACCTTCGGGTACCAGTTCTGTCCTAAAGTGCTCTGTTGGGGCAATAGGATTAGATCTTAAAGCTCCTTTAGGAAGTTCTGTCTTGGGGCTGGGACTCTTAATGGGGATAACCCCATTGTCTGGAGATTGGATCACCTGAGTTGTGTTGTTTTTGTTTTGTTTTAAGGCAACTTGTGTGAGAACTCTGACTGCACTCATCTTGGGAACTGGGTATACCCTTTTCTTTAGCACAGCCATTCTTTTTTGTCTTCAACACAAATGAGATGTTCAAGTGAGCCAGAGGCAATAAGAGTCATTTTAGTCTTCGTGGCCATTGGCCAAGAGAGATAATGAATTGATGGTCTAATTTAACCGTGAAAATAAAATGTGCATTTTTTCACTACAGATACATTTAACAGTAAAATGAGTGACAGCAAAGTATATATTTGATGCCTTCTATCTTTTCATGATCATATGCTAACTAGGTGTGTTCATATTTTACTCAGAGAGAGGCTCATTTATTTGCTGAGCATTGGGCACATTATGTATATTGATCTTAAACATAAATAAATTCTTTAGAGTATCTTATATTTGGATCATGACTTGTAGACTCAAGTTAACTGTACCGCTTCCTTTTCACACTTGTTGAAAAGTCTGTGAAGAATGTAATAGATTAATGATCACCCACTTTGGAAGATGTACATCATATGAAACTGGGGTGCTATGTTAAAAATAAATGTATGATAACTAAAAAAAAAAAGAAGGCCGGGCGCGGTGGCTCACGCCTGTAATCCTAGCACTTTGGGAGGCCGAGGCGGGCGGATTGCTCAAGGTCAGGAGTTCGAAACCAGCCTGAGCGAGACCCTGTCTCTACCAAAAATAGAAAGAAATTAATTGACCAACTAAAAAAAATATATATACAAAAAATTAGCCGGGCATGGTGGCGCATGCCTGTAGTCCCAGCTACTCGGGAGGCTGAGGCAGTAGGATCGCTGAGCCCAGGAGATTGAGGTTGCTGTGAGCCAGGCTGACGCCATGGCACTCACTCTAGCCTGGGCAACAAAGTGAGACTCTGTCTCAAAAAAAAAAAAAAAAAGAAAAGAAAAGGAAGAAGCAGTCAGAAAAAGAATCTTAGCAGTAATATTATAAGGAGAAAGGTGGTTAGTTGCGTTAAGCCAGCAGGCAGCCTGCTGGCACCCTAATCAGAGTTTGGGAGGTGCTAACAGTTTTTTTTTTTTTTTATTCTCCAACTCTCATTGTTCTCATTCTTCTCACCAACCGAAATTTTCTCTCAGTATATTACCTTAGTTTAACTCGCTAATACAGTTTATCTTGCTCTATTTAGACCAATGTTGGTTGATTCCTGCTCTCCGAATTTTTCTTTTATTCTTTATTCCTTTGGAAATTTGTAAATTACAAAAGTAGTATATACCTGTTGTACCAAAACAAATAGTCCAGAAGTGTATTAAAGAAATTAAGTCCCCTGCCCATGCCTTCAGGTAGCCAAAGTTAGAGCTTGGTGTGCATATGTGCATCCTTCCTCACATTTTTTTCTTGCTCAGACAAGTAAATATTCATTTATATTGAATTAGTTCCTCCTCCCTCTCACCCTCCTTCTCCTCCTTCCTGCCTTCCTTCTTTCCTTCCTTTGAAATAAAAATGAAATTATTTCTCTGGAAAAATACCCCAAAACTGATAATCCGGTTATCTTTAGGGAAGGAAACCAGGACTCTTGGGAACAGAGGTGGGAGATTGAGTTTTGAATGTGTGCCCTCTTGCACTGTTTGCTTTTTGACTCTTTTCTCTTTACCATGGGCATGTATTATCAGTTTTTAAAAAAATTCTCTCCTCCATCGGTTTTCTCTGAAGCATTCCCATCAGGTATAATATTTTCTGCAGCATTGCCTTGCCTTTGGTGAGATGCTTTTTAGATTTCCTTTTAGTCACATATCTTTATTTCCTTGGCAACAATCTTCTTTTAAAAAAATGATAAAAACAATCTTGATGAAATTCTGAATGAAATAAGATGCAAGCTTCCTTCTATTTACATGGTACTTGCATTGCTGGAAAATGCCATGTCCAAAAACACTGTGCAAAAAAAAAAAATGTTTTGTCTTTAGGAGTAAAGCAGAGTTAAGTTCTCGACTCAGATAATTGTAAACATGTTTTCTACCTACACAAATGTCTGGTGGGATCTTTGAAAGCCATGAAGGAATACAGGGCTTGTAGATGTGCAGCATCCCTGGTCTTTGTCCACTTAATGCCAGTAGAATACTCCAATCATTGTGGCCCTCCCTCCCCTGCACAGTTTCCAAAATGCCCTCTTGGAGGCGGTGCAATTCCTGTTGAGAACTACCTGCTATAGCTACTCCTCTGCTTGGAATGTCCTTTCCCTATCGGGCGTCCTCAAACTTTGGCCTGCGGGCAACATGTGGGTGTTTTTGCCTATTTGTTTTTTTTACTTCAAAATAAGATATGTGCAGTGTGCATAGGAATTTGTTCATAGTTTTTTTTTAAACTATGGTCCGGCCCTCCAACGGTCTGAGGGACAGTGAACTGGCTCCCTGTTTAAAAAGTTTGAGGACCCCTGCCCTAGATGTATGCGGATTTGATTCCTTCTTGTCATTCGGAACTCAGCTTAAGTGTTACCTCCAGGAGAGGGCTTGCCTCACCAACGAGTCTACAGAGCCCTCATCCACCCTACCACATTGTCCCATTTCGATTCTCAGTAGAGTGTTTATTCCTATCTGCTGTTTTTCTTTTCTCTCAATTTATTGTCTTTTTCCACCTACCAGAATATAAGATCCATGGGGGAACAGATCTTGTCTCTTGTTCACAGCTGTGTCTCCATTGTCTGGAAGAGTGGCTGGCACATCATTAGTGCCCAATAATCATTAGTTAGATGAATGAATGAAGGATGGGAAGGAAGGACAGACAGGAGGAAGGAACGAGGGAAGGAAAGAAGAAGGAAGGAAAGAAGGAAATTGCTTCTTCTCTTGTACAAGTTGGAAGAGTTTGGCAGAACACAATATCTTCATGACTTTACTTAAGTCACATATGATAAATACCAAAAGATGAGCTAAATTCACAAGACCAGTGGATTCATCAATTTGCAGTGAATAATATCAACCTTGGTTAGAAATTGGATATTTGTCATTTTAAGTTTCCTGCCAAATCTGTAATTTTAAAATGAGCTGTGATATTCGACAGAGATACTTGCTTTGTTCCCAATCATCATTTTTGTCATGTCTTTGGCAGCAGTTTTGGCAAGCGCGCCATCGGTGACTTCAGCAGCTCTAACCTTTGCAATTAAATATAGCACTATAAAATGTGGTTTCCACAGCTCTCTGCTTACATTTGGCCCATTGTACTTAACTTTAGGTGATGCCTGAATATCCTTCCATTCTGCTTTGAAATTTTTGATGATGTTTGAAGCAGAAAGATTTCATATCAAAATGTGTGCGCCTTTTCATTTTTTCATTCACACATTTATTCATGCCACAAATGTGTATCAAATACTTACTCTATATCGGAAACTGTACTAGGGATACATATGTCAAAAAATGGAATTTAATTTACTCTCATTATCAAGCCACGACAATCCAAATTTCGGTTATTTTTCATGAGAGTCACTTCATATTTTTAGTATCTGGTGTTTTTTTTTTTACAACACTAATAGATGGTTCAAGTATTGGAGTGCTACGTCTCTAATACCTATCTGAAGATGTAGTCATCACATTTTTACCAAAAATTTCACCTCTACACTTTTTATGATTTATGTACAATAACATTATCTTGTTTTGGTGTAGAGTTCTGGGAATTTGAACACATGTAGAGATTTATGTGACCACCACCACAATCAGGATCCAGAACTCTTCCATGAACCCCCCCCAAATGCTGTTCCTTTGTCCTCCCCCAACTCCATCCCATGCAACCCCAGATTTGTTCTCTGCCTCTACAGTTTTGCCTTTTGAGAATGTTGTATAAAGGGAAGCATAAAGCATATAACCTTTTGAGACTGGCTTCTTCCACTCAGCATACCTTTGAGTATAAAGCACACCTTTATCCATGTTGTTGTGTTCATCAATAGTTTTTGTCTTTTCTGTTGCTGAGTAGTATTCCATGGTAGGGATGTATCATGATATGTTTATCTATTTTCTTTGTCTGTACTGATACTTGAGTAATACCTGAATAATTTATAAAGAACAGAAATTTATTTGTCAGAGGTCCGGAGGCTGGGAAGTACACGATCCAGGCAGCAGCATCTGGTCTGGTGAGGCCTTCTTGCTGCATCCTCACATGGTGGAAGGTGGAAGGGCAAGCTAGCCAAATGCTGCATAAAGCTTTTTTTGTAAGGGCCTTAATCCCATTAATGATGGAGGAGCTTTCATGGCCTAATCACCTCTTAAAGTCCCACCTCTTAATATCATCACATGGGCAACATCTATATTTTGGAGGGGACCCATTCAAACCATAGCATCCATTCATCTGTTGATGGACATTTGAGCTAATTCCAGTTTTTGGCTATTATGAATAAAATTGCTGTGGCATTTGTGCACAGGTGTTTGAAAATATTTCCTTTTCTTTAATACATAAAAGGTAGCAATCTATGGATACATAATTGGCACTTTGCTTTTTCACTGTACACTTTATTCTAGAAGTCACACCACTTCAGTTCATAGAAATTTCTTTCATTTTTTTTAAAAAAGCTACATAGTAGTCTATATACCATTGCTTATTCAACCATACTCTTATATATGAACATTTAGGTTGTTTCCAATATTTTGCAATTATAAACAATGTTGCAATGAATAACCTTGTGCGTATGTATTTTTGAAGTTTTAGAGGTTTATCTTCATCTGCCGTTACACTTTAAAATCCTTTTTGTAATCACTGACCTATGGTGAATTTAATAGAAAACAAAACTGAAAGAATGAAGCACAGGCCTAATTTCTAGTAAAAATTATACGTCCCTTTACTTATTTCCTGGACTAAAGGGTTGTCAGCTTCTAGAAATCAAATGTTGGTGTGCCAATGAAAAGAATGCAATCAGTGCATTGATATTTCAAGATACAAGGCCCCATACTGGTGCTCTTCGTTGTGAAGTACTCCCCAAAGTGGCAGTGGTCACCGGCAATGGGCAGATCAAAGAAACAAGAGGCCAGGGTGCTAGGTGGTTGGCCATGTGAACGTTGGAATCACTGAGAATGACAGGAGAAGCTGGGATGAAGAGGACAGACTGTGAATGAAGAACTAAAGTCTTCACAAATGAGGGCAGTGACCAAGAAGGTGATAGAAGACTGCCACCAGTATGCAGAGAAGGTGGTATAACCGGATGGTGCGCCCCAAGGAAGAGCCAGAGATTTCTCAGGAGGGAAAAGGAGCAAAGATCAGAAAGTGGTGTTGAGGAACAAGGAGAGCTTCAGCCCCACCTCCTGGCATCCCCTAAGGCATTTAGCTGTGGGAAGATGAGAGAATAAACAGCCTGCACTAGAAAGGGGTCAGCAGACAGCCAAAGTTTCAATTAGAGCAGGATGTGGACAGAACATCCTGAGAGCTTTGAGGCTTTGGGACTTAACCCATCATAGACTGGGAGTGCTAACCCTAATTTAACTCTCACTCTCACCCTAACCTGCTGATAAGGCCTAGCTGTTGTACTGCAAACTGTTCTAGTTTTAGGTCAGCTGGTGTTGGCAACAACTATGAAAGTAGCAGTAGTGGCTGCAGTGAGCCAGTGGCCCTTTGCAATTGGGGCACTGGGAGTGGTTTTCAGTATCTCTGCTGGTTTTTCTCCACGATTGGCCAGAGGGCCTGGTTGGAGGGTCAGGCTGAACTCCTCCTGCAAGTGTGGCATGCATGGTTGTGGTGTTTAATGACCCCAAACTAGAGACTAGCCATATCTACCACAATCTTGCCATCCTGCTGCTTTTGCATATAATTTGCATGAGATTTGTTGCATTTAAAAGATCCCAAAGTTAAAGGCTGAAGACAGCAGTACCTTGGTGAGGGTCCCTGCTTGTGTATTCCTTAGCTTTGCAGATCCAGAAATTCAGTTTTATCAGAGTATCCTGCAGTGAGCGGGCTCAGGGGGCTAACTCTTGATAACTACCGATCACTCCTTCTCAGTCTCCTTTGCTGGTTGTTTCTCACCCCCAAGACCTGTAAAATATTGGAGTGTTCTAGGCTCAGTCTTTGAGCCTTTTCTCTATTTAAATTGATCCCCCCCCCCCACCTGGTCGCTCACGCCTGTAATCCTAGCACTCTGGGAGGCTGAGGCAGGCGGATTGCTTAAGGTCAGGAGTTCAAAACCAGCCTGAGTGAGACCCCGTCTCTACTAAAAATAGAAAGAAATTAATTGGACAACTAAAAATATATATACAAAAAATTAGCCGGGCATGGTGGCGCACACCTGTAGTCCCAGCTACTTGGGAGGCTGAGGCAGCAGGATTGCTTGAGCCCCGGAGTTTGAGGTTGCTGTGAGCTAGGCTGATGCCACGGCACTCACTTTAGCCTGGGCAACAAAGCGAGACTATCTCAAAAAAAATAAATAAATAAACTGATTTCCATGGTGATCTCATCTAGTCTCATGGCTTTAAATATCTATGTCCTGATGACTCCCAAATATATACGGTAGTACCCCCTTACCTGAGGTTTCATGTTCCCCAGATTCAGTTACCTGTGGTCAATCATGGTCTGACAATATTAAATGGAAAATTCCAGAAATAATTCATACATTTTAAATTGCACACTGTTCTGAGTAGCATCGATGAAATCTCATGCTGTCCAGCTCCATCCTACCTGGGATGTGAATCATCTTCTGTCCAGCAGATGCATACTGTCTACCTACCTGCCTGTTAGTCACTTAGTAGGCTGCTCAGTTACCAGATTGAAAAAACATAGGGTTCGGCACTATCAATGGTTTCAGGCATCTACTGGGGGTCCTGGAATGTCTCTACCACAGATAAGAGGGGACTACTGTATCTCCAGCCTGGACAGCTCCCCTAAACTCCAGATTCTCATACCCAGATGCCTCCTTAATAGCTCTACTTGGACATCTCATGGGCATCTCAAGCCTAAAGTGTCTCAAACTAAATCCTTGATCTCCATTTCAGCAAATGGAAACTTCATTCTTTTGATAACTCAGACCAAAAATCTTGTAGTCATACTTGACACCCCCTTTTCTCTTTAAAAATTTATCATCTCTCAGCTACATTATTAGAATTGCCTCCTAACAGGTCTTTCTGCTTCCACCATGGCCCTCTTCCACTCTGACCTCAATTCAGCAGTCAGCGTGATCCTTTTAGAATGAAAGTCAGATCACGTCCCTTTGCTGTTTGGAACCCTCCAATGACTCTACATCTGACTCAGAGTAAAATCCAAAATTCTGACATGACTCTGTAGGGCCCTACACAATCTCTTCCTTACCCTCCCATCCCCCACATGTCTCTGACTTTTCACTACTCTCCTCTGTGTTCACTCGCTTCAGTCACACTGGCCTTTCTGCTGGTCCATAAACAAGCCAGGTCTCCATCTCAGACCTCTGCCCTTGATGTCTCTTCTGCCTGGAATGTTTTTCCCTAGCTGTCTGCATGGCTACTTCCTTCACCTCCTTCGGATATTTGCTCAAATGTCTTCTTC
Source organism: Microcebus murinus (assembly GCF_040939455.1). Lineage (NCBI taxonomy): Eukaryota > Metazoa > Chordata > Mammalia > Primates > Cheirogaleidae > Microcebus > Microcebus murinus. Next base: position 46,213,850 of record NC_134136.1, on the reverse strand, counting down.
TCAGTGAGGCCTGAGCACTGTATTTGAAATTGTACCCCCACCTTAGTTCATCTTGTTCCCCTTTCCCTGATTGCTTTTTCTCTGTAGAATTTATCGCTATCTGACAAGCTATATATTTTCCTTAAAAGAAATCTCTCTTTAGCCCACTGGAATGCAAGCTCCCTGAGGGCAGAAATGTTATCTGTTTTGTATATTTCTATATTTCTGGCAAGTAAAACAGGCTAGTAGGCATTCAATAGATATTTGTTGAATGTATGAATGAATGAATGATCATAAGATAACCAATATATGAACCAAAATGTCTGCTTGTTAATTGACAGTGAGAAATATAACTGCTAAGCAGACCTGAATATTCACATTGGATACTCAGGGCACCGTCTTCCTTTTAGGGTAATCTTTTTTTTTTTTTTTTTTTTTTTTTTTTTTTTTTTTTTTGAGACAGAGTCTCGCTTTGTTGCCCAGGCTAGAGTGAGTGCCGTGGCGTCAGCCTAGCTCACAGCAACCTCAAACTCCTGGGCTCAAGCAATCCTACTGCCTCAGCCTCCCGAGTTGCTGGGACTACAGGCACGAGCCACCATGCCCGGCTAATTTTTTATATATATATATTAGTTGGCCAATTGATTTCTTTCTATTTTTATAGTAGAGACAGGGTCTCGCTCAGGCTGGTTTTGAACTCCTGACCTTGAGCAATCCGCCCGCCTCGGCCTCCCAGAGTGCTAGGATTACAAGCGTGAGCCACCGCGCCCGGCCCTTTTAGGGTAATCTTAATGGGCTATCAGACTGCAATGAGTAGTGTAGAACATAGCCTCAGAGCAAAGGAAATATTAGAATACTCTCCACAGGTAATTCTATCAATCCATCTTCACTTTGGAAATATGCCTTCTAACTGGATGGTAATATTCATGGATGTAGCTCTGGGATCACCCCTCTCTTTTATCTAGTTTCCATGTACAGGAAGCAAGGATAACGTCTAAATTTTGGACTTGGGCAAATGAATGGATGATGATGCAATTAATTGAGATATGGAATGAGTTAAATTTATTGATGACTTTATGAGAATAATTTAGGCTGAAAGTGTTGTATCAGGATAAAGTATAAAGAGTGTTAAAAGCTATGATAAATCCAACTTGAGAGCTTGTTTCATGTATTCAAGCTGTTATACCAAAAGCAAAGTCTGTTACGCCACAGACTGTATACCAATATCCACATGCTCCCATACATTTCCCAGCTTTCGTTTTAGCTAAGTGGAGCCATGTGGTTTCGTTCTGGCAAAGGAATGTGTGTGGGATTGATAACTGCCACTTCCAGGCCTGGCCCATATAATATCCGTCATGATTTTTTATACTAAATCTTTCTGCTGTTGGTGCAGTTGCAAACAAAGGACTCTGAAATGGTCACGCACTACTCAAGGAGCCTGGATCCCTGAGTTCACCACTCAGAGGAAAACCACCTGGAGGGTTGCCTGGACAGGAACCATATCATAGGACTTTTTGTGGGTGAGAAAGAAACCTTTGATTTAGCCACTGAAATTTCAGGAAATTCTAGTCTACTCAAACTAACACAGCTATACACTGTTGTCCACAAGAATGCCCTCTCAGCCCGAGCTCTGCATGAAGATTATGAGAAGCCCTTAATTCTTGACAGTTATATGAAGAATTTTTTCCCTCAGTTTCATGATGAGATGGACAATGAACATAAACAACTACTTTTGCTCAAGGAAGTCAGTGACTTCCGTAAGGAAAAGTCCTTACTTGATTTGAATTTCAAGAAAAACCTTATGTCTTTCTGGAACAAAAACCTTCAATCGGAATGATCATAAACAAGATTAGGATTGACTTTGAACAACCTAAATTTATGCTTGTAAGACAAACTTCATCAGTGTTCTATCCTGCAAGAGAAACTAAATGCAATGACTGTAAAGACTGTAGCTGCAGCTCACATGCCTTAAAGGAGATTATGAGGCTGGGATATTAAATGGTATTTATTGTCTGAATTATCTAGTTGTGAATTTGAGTGAAGAATTTGCTGAAAATATTTTGATCATAATGAAGAGACTCTTGAAATGCTTGATTAAATGACTTCTAAAGAATTTCCCCCAAATAGATGGCAGTGGTGAGTGGCTAATTGTGCCAATATGGATCCTCTAGGAAGCAGATGCTGATATGGAGTTAGGAACACAGGATGATGATTGGGGATAATGCCTGTGAAAGATGAAAGGGCAAGGAGCAAGATTGGGTAGGAAAGCCTCCAGACCATAATGCAGATCTGGCAGATGTGAAAGGATAAGGGGAGGAAGCAGAATTGGGCAGAATTGCCTCAGATTGCAGATGGGACAAAGTCTTAGTCAACCCAATGGGGAGTTCTAGAGGAAAGATTGCCTGTTAGAAGTGTCTCACGTTGGGCAGAGATGACCAGGCCTAGTGCTGCCACCATGCTTAGTCACTGACTGGAGGCTGCCCAACATGGCCTTGCCAAGAACACCGTGGCTGATTTCAGAAGGCACCAAGCTAACTGCACTGCTCAGAGCTATATGGCAAATTCTTTCTTTCTGAAGGAAGATCTGAGCTGTGTACCTCCATGCTTGCCACACTCCACCTTTTGCACTGCATGGATTAACTTTTCTAGACATATTTAGAGTTTCTGTGAACCTCTCTTCCTGAGGGAAAACTTAGAAGAGGGGGTTAATAGGAATAACTACAGCCTACCTTGCTGCAGTTGGTCTCAGGGCTGCCACCTAGTCTCATCTCCATTCTCCACTATTCATTCTCTATACATATTGATCTTCTGCCTGCTTGATCTATCTATCAGTTACTGACAGGGAGTGCGTGAAGTCTCCAGTGATAACAGTAGATGTATCTATTAGTATTTCTCCTTGTAGTTCTATCCGTTTTTGTCTCACTTATTTTGAAGCTTTGTTGTTAGGTGCATATTTGTTTTAAGATTGTACTGTCTTCTCAAGAATTGACCCCTTTATCATTATGTAATGCTCCATTTTATTCTTGATAATATTCCTTGCTCTGAAACCTACTTTGATAGAAATGTAGTACTCCAGCTTTCTTTTGGTTAGCATTTTATTGGTATATTTCTGGCTATCCTTTTACTTTTAGCCTATGTCTTTATATTTAAAGTGGGTTTCTTATAGACAATATATGAGTATAATTGGGTCTTATTTTTTATCCATTCTGACAATATGTCTTTTAATTGGTGAATTTAGACCATTCACATTTAAAGTGATTAGTGATATAGTCAGATTAATATGTACCATCTTTACAACTGATTTTTATTTATTTATTTATTTTAATGGATACACATTAGATGTAAATATTTTCAGGATACATATGATAATTTGATACATTCACATAATCAAACCAGGGTAAGTAATTGGGATATTCATCACCTTAAATATTTATCTTTTCTTTATGCTCTGAACACTCTAAGTATTCTCTTTAAATCAAAATGTACAATCAATTAATGTTAACTATAGTTACCCTACTGATCTATCAAAAAACCAGGTCTTATTTCTTCCATCTAAGTATATATTTGTACCCATTCTTTAAAACTGTTTTCTATTTGTTGACCTTGTTCTTTGCTTCTTCCCTACCTCCTTTTTCTGCCTACCCTTGTTTTAACTGAGCTTTTTATATGACTCCATTTTATATCTCCTCTCTTAATTTATCAATTATGATCACCCTAGAGTTTATAACATACATATTTAACTAATCTAAGTCAACCTTCAACTAACACTATACTGTTTCGTGTGTAGTGCAGGCACCTTATAATAGAGTATTTCTAATTCTTACCTCCCATCCCTCTTGCCTCCAATGTGGTCTGGTGGCAGCTGTCACTTACAGTTCAATGGGACTTCTGCTGTGATCCTGGCAAGAGTGTGCCTCCTTTGGGGGAAGGTACCTCTTACACTTCAGAACCCCAAATTCTGGAGACTGAAAGCACAATGTCTCTCTACTAGTAGGTTATTGGGAATGATGGCACTCCTGCTTTTACCTCTTGGTTCTTACAACCATGTATTTTTCCTCTTGGGGAGATGGTGCCATATAGAGATCTCAGATTTAGTGTTTACACTACCTCCTGAAGGATGATATGACATCTTTGCAGAGTATTGCTTCTGAGCTGGTGCTACAGCTACTCCTTCAGCAGGCCATTCCATTGCTCTGTCAGGCCAGCTACTAATGAATGGTGTGGAATCTGACATGCCTAGGGGATCCTACGGTCATGGGCACACTCCCACGCTTCCTTTGCTGTGAAATAAGTCTCCTGGTCAGATGCTCTACTGTGTTGAATTCCGTGGTGTGGATCAGGCACTCCTTAACCCCCTGGATAGTGGTGCTAGATGAGGTTTTGTGGACAGGAAAGGCAAAACAATTGCTAGAATAAATGTCCATTTCTGTGAGAGTGAATTGTTAGCCTTTCCAGGATGGAAGAGGTCCCATCATCCTCATTACTAGTTAGGAACCCACCTCTGTGATTGTCCCTCCTACTGGTCCACCCTGGCCTACAGAGGAGAGCCACACTGAACTTGTTAGTGATGCTGGTGCCCCTCTCACCAGCACATTCCTCATGGCCTGGGTAAACTGTACGTTCTCTGAGCCCTTCCATGCAACATATCCTCCAGTGAGCTTCTGGCTTCACATAATATATCCACTCCAGCATGCCTACCTCCCTGGGCCTTTTAATTCCTTTCTTCACTGTCTGCCAGGGAAATTCTGGGATTTTTCCTAGTCTTAATGTCAGAAAAAAATGTTTTTCAAGCTTCTAGGATGCATCCTAGCTGTGTGTTTGTATCATCTTCCAGGGTCCTTCCCAGTGTGTCAAATCCTATATCCTAGGAGAGTACTACTATATTGTAAACTATCTTTTATCCAAATGTGTGTTCTACCTCCCTACTTATTACCTGGAACCGCTTGCTAGAGAGATACTTCGACTCTCTAGATATCAAACTTCAGTAGTCTTCTAAATGTCTCTCCTTGATGTAGAGTCATCTATGTCCCTTTGGGGAAGGACTGGAACTATTATTATGGTATATAATGGTCATGGCATTTGCAGGGTTCTTCCTCCTGGGGACCCAGCGACCTCTTCAGTCAGTGGGTTCTGGGTATGATAACTGACTCAGGTCCAGGAACTGAGACGGGGATCATGGCTTTTTGTTGGGGTGTTGACCCTTGACTTCCTGCTCATCAATTGCTGCTTTAAAAAATTATATAATTAATATATTTGTTGGAAGTCCATCTATTTTGCCCCTAGGGACACCATGCTCTATTCATTCTCTTGACTCCCTGAGGGTCAAGTCCCTTTGGCTGCCCCTCTGACTGCCAGTCATTATGGTAATTGCAGCCTCCTGGCTTTGGGCAGTTAAAGACAGCCACCTGGCTCTTATTACTTTGGCCTCTATTAACAAGCCCAGCTCTGCAGTTACCTTTCCATCTACTTTGGCCTGCAGAGAAGAGCCACCACAGAAAATCTTGGTGATGCTGGTACCCCTGTCACCAGTGCACTCCTCATGGCATTGGTGAATGGTGCATGTCCTGAGCCCTCCCGTGCAACATAATTCTCTGGGGTCTTCTGGCCTTCGGTAATATATCCACTCCAGCATGGTCACCTCCCTGAGCCGTTGAGTTCCTTTCTTTACCATCTGCCATGGCAATTCAGGAATTTTACCCTCAGTGTAGTTTATCATTTTCCCCAGACTTCTAGGGGCTACCCTAACTGCAAGTTTGCACCAACCCCTAGGGGTTCTTGTCAGGGTGTTAAGTCTTGTATTCTAAGAAAGTGTCCTGAAATCAATAGATGCTCCCTCATCTACTCTAATGTTCTGGCCTCACTGATCGGACACCCTTGAAATCCAGTCCATGAGACCTCTCTGACTCCTTCCAGGATATGTTGGCAAGGTCTTGCACCTCCTTTGGGGTATAGACTCTTTCCTTTCTTACCAGGCCCAACATACTTGGCTGGCTTTACACTCTGACTTAACCCTAGTTACTGGTCTTGTATTCAGGAGAAAAGGTGGAGGCAGATTTTGTCGCCTTATAGGGGGAGACATTTGTACTGTCTTCCCACAAGGGATGGGGTGAATACCAGCCCTTAATGGGAACAGGCAAGTTACCTCTGCAGGCTCTAAGGGTTCTGAGCAGTCTAGGGAGCCAGAATCTTTGGGGGTATCCATTTAGATGTTCCCATGACATGTGCCAGGATCCTGGGTTTGCCCAACTAGGGCCCTGACTTTGGTATAATGGACCTGCCTTGGATGAACATTCAGTCATCTTTGAAGCTTAGTGACTCTGGGTTCTGAGTTAGATCTTTAGGTTTTTTCCGGCTCTCCCACTGAAGAAGATAAGGAACTCTTTGTGAGCTACCAAAGAGGTCCTCTGGCTTTCACACTTAGTTTTGAATTGTTAACTGCTATCAGCAGCTTAATTATCTCTCCACGGGGTGTCAATGCAACTTAATAACAGCCAGCCAATTCCACTGTCCTTGCATGCAAAGCTATCCATCTTTACTTTGCTTGCACCTGCCAGAGCATTTTTTTTTTTTTTTTACCAGAACATTCTCCCAAGTCATTGCCAGTGAAAGTTTTAGCATTTGGGCCACTATTTTTGACCAGGGACTATCCATGGTCCACATGCTACCAGGGAGGAAGTCCTCATCTCATTTCAGTGATATAGTCCCAAAGCCCCAGACAACCCCTGCTTTCTCAGACCAATCCTGGTACCAATTCTGTCGGTTCAGGTCCTCTGGAAAGCAGACACTGAGACAGAGTTAGGAGTGCAAGAGTTTTATTGGAGGTCCTGCCTGTGAAATATGAAGGGTGGAGGAAGCAGGATTGAGTGGGAAATGCTTCAGACCATGACACAGACCTGACACTTAGGAACAAAAAGGGGGAAGGCAGCAGAATTAGGAAGGGAGAGTCTCAAACCACAATGCAGATCTGACAAAGTCAAACCTCTAAGTGTCAGGATGCCCCAGGACTCAGTCCTTGGCCCTTTTTCCTTCTCTAGCCACACTCGCTCCCTTGCTAATCCCTTATGGATCCAGGGCTTTAAATACCACCTATACTGATGACTCCCATATTCATATCTCGAGCACAGAGCTTTCTCCTGATTTCCAAACTTATATATATTCAATTTCCCACTTGTAGATTTACTAGATTCCCAACTTAACATGTCCAAAATGAACTCCTGCTTCCCAGCCTGACCCATTTCACTCTTTCTAGAGTCTTCCTCACCTCAGTCAATAGCTACCAGTATTTGCCCAGTTTCCAAGTTAGCCATCTTTGATTGTTTCTTCTTCCCCATTGCCCATGCAGATCGAGTTCTGATGGCCCTTCTGTTTTTCATCCATGCCAAGGTACTTCTACTTCAAAGCCTTTCCACATGAAGCGTCCTCTGCCTAAAATGATCTTCTTCTGTCTTCACATGGAGATCCTTCTCTTCCTTCAACTTGCAGCTTAAATATTTTAAATGTCGTCTCCCCAGAGACAATGTCTAAGAACGCTCTCTTATACTCTCTCATAGCACCCTGTATTTTTTTTTTTTTTTTGAGACAGAGTCTCACTCTGTTGCCTGGGCTAGAGTGCCGTGGCGTCAGCCTAGCTCACAGCAACCTCAAACTCCTGGGCTCAAGTGATCTTTCTGCCTCAGCCTCCCGAGTAGCTGGGACTACAGGCATGTGCCACCATGCCCGGCTAATTTTTTCTATATATTTTTAGTTGGCCAATTAATTTCTTTCTATTTTTAGTAGAGACGGGGTCTTGCTCTTGCTCAGGCTGGTTTCGAACTCCTGACCTTGAACAATCCTCCCACCTGGGCCTCCCAGAGTGCTAGGATTACAGGCGTGAGTCACCACGCCTGGCCTGGATTTTCTTAATATTGCTTAAAAAGTTTGTGTATATGTATTTATCTGTTTCATGTCTGTCTCCTTCATTAGTAGGTAAGCTCCATGAGGGTAGGAGCTTGTCTGTTTTGTTCCTTGCTGTATCCCCAGTAAGTGCCATGTACTAAGTGTTCAGTGAATATTTATTAAATGAAGAAATGAAGTAAATATATTTCCAAAAATTTATTGTCTTTATTCATTGAATAGAAGCATTTAAAAAATTGTGTATTAGGGAAGTAAGGAAATGCCTTTGAGGACAGGGGTTCTGACCTATGGTGAGTTGTGTAACTACTTCATTATATATTACAATGTAATAATGATAGAAATAAAGTGCACAATAAATGTAACGCTCTTGAATCATACCAAAACCATACCCCTCCACCCAGTCCTTGGAAAAATTGTCTTCCATGAAAACAGTCTCTGGTGCCAAAAGGGTTGGGGACCACTGCTTTAGGACATCTACTTCCAGTATGACAGTGCACAAGATCAATGCTAATTGATTAATTAATGCTTCATTAGTTACCTAGGGCTGTTGGAACATAGTAGCACAAACTGAGTACCGAAATTTATTATTTCACAGTTCTGGGGACTAGGAGTCTCAAATCAATGTGTCAGCAGGGTCGGTTTCTTCTGAGGGTTGTAAGGGAGAATCTTCTCCACGCCTCTTTCCTTGCTTCTGGTGGTTCGCTGCCAATCATTGGTGTTCCTTGGCTTATAGACACATTGCTCCACGCTGCCTTCACCTTCATACGACCTTCTCCCCATATCTCTGTCTCTGTGTCCAAACTTTCCCTTTTTGTAAGGACATCAGTCATACTGAATTAGGGCCCACCCTAATGCCTCATTTTAACTCGATTAACTCTGTAAAGACCCTGTATCCAAATAAGGGCACATTCTGAGGTACTAGGGGTTAGGGCTTCAACATGCCTTTTCTGGTGGGGATACAATTCAATCCATAACACCATCCCTTTTGAGGTGTGGGATAAAATATTAGAATATGCATTAGTATTTTTTTTGGGGGGGTGTTAAATGATCCTTTATTGAAATATTTTCCTTTGTACTTTTTAACTAGCTGGGCATTCCACTGCACCACTGTTGATGTCATCTATGATGTCATGTGGGTGGCGGCCATCAACATTGCAGCCCACAGACTGGGCAGTGCCCAGAATCTCTTTTTTTTTTGAGACAGAGTCTCGCTTGTTGCCCAGGCTATAGTGAGTGCCGTGGCGTCAGACTAGCTCACAGCAACCTCAAACTCCTGGGCTCAAGTGATCCTCCTGCCTCAGCCTCCCGAGTAGCTGGGACTACAGGCATGCGCCACCATGCCTGGCTAATTATATATACATATATATATATATATATATATATATATATATATATTAGTCGGCCAATTAATTTCTTTCTATTTATAGTAGAGACGGGGTCTCGCTCTTGCTCAGGCTGGTTTCGAACTCCTGACCTCGAGCAATCCGCCCGCCTCGGCCTCCCAGAGAGCTAGGATTACAGGCGTGAGCCACCGCGCCCGGCCTAGAATCTCTTTAATGGTTCCAGAAAGTTCTCTGGCTAAAGATCAGTGCCGCCATCTGTCTGGCAATATTGACAATCTCATCAAAAGTGATATTTCCGTTGTGTTTAATGTTTTTCTGCTTCTTTCTGTCTCTTGGTGGTTCCTTGAGGGCTTTGATGATCAGGGCAGAGGCAGGAGGTACCACTTCAATCTGGGCCTGTCTGTTTTGAATAGTTTCACTGTAATCCTCAGGCCCTTCCAGTCACCAGTTGCCTTGGCGATGTCATCACTAACCTTTTTTTGAGACAGATCCAGGGGGCCGATCTTGGGGGCCAGGGCAGACGTGGCACCGACTTAGCCGCTGGTGCACCTCAGGTATACGACTTTGATCTCGTTGGGGTTGAACTTAGGCGGCATGGTGGAGGCAGCTGGTGTCAGATGAACCCGGATTCGGGACGACCGAAGAAAGTTGCACCTTGGCCTCCTCCGAGCCGAAAACGGAAAGCTGCATTAGTAATTTTTAAACCAAAGAGTAAGATAATATTTAACATATGGATTGATATGATGGGCATGCTCACTTAGTCTTATGTCTGATCGTTGGTGTCAGAAACAGGATACAAGGTATCCTGCAAGAAGACTGGGAGTTCCCCAACACAGAGGGTTTGACAGTGGTGCCATACTCCTTGTTTCACTTCTAGTGTACTGTAATGTTTTGCTGTTAACTGTGCCAAGTCAAGTGAATTTGTGGATAACATGATCTTGCTTGAACTAAACTAACCCTTATAAGATGTAAAAGTGAATTAAAAAGATTCCTGTTAAAATAAATACCCCTCTGCTCAACCTCTCCACAGACCCAGCCATACAATAAAAATAGCACTCAGACTGCAAGTCCAAATGAATAGCAAAAAAGAAAAGAAAAAATAAGGAGAAAGCAGGGTAAATAGAAACCACAAATTAAGGTGGTAGAAAGGAATCCAATAAACTAGCAATGACAAGTGTAAACAGATGAAACTTACCAGTTAAACAGTAGATATTGGCAGATTGTGTTTTTAAAATCCAACTATGCGTTGTTTTTAAGAGCTATATCTAAAATATAAGGACACAAAGTTTGAAAGTAAAAAGAATATATATGTTTAGGAAATATAACCAAAAGAATACTGGTGCCACTATATTGATACCAGGCAAAATAAAGTTTAAGGTAGAAAACATTATTAGGCATAAATATGGTTACTACATCATGATGAAAGGAACAATTCATCAAAAAGGTATAACAAATTTAAACTTGTATATGTCTACATTATCACAAAAATAAGGCAAAAATGGATAAACTCACAAGGAGAAAAGGACAAATACACACAAATAGGAGACTTTAGAAAGCACATTTCTCTTCATATTTGAGAGATAATGCAGGCAAAAATATTAATGAAGGTATAAAAAACTTGAAAACAAGCCGGGCGCGGTGGCTCCCGCCTGTAATCCTAGCACTCTGGGAGGCTGAGGCGGGCGGATTGCTCGAGGTCAGGAGTTCGAAACCAGCCTGAGCAAGAGCGAGACCCGTCTCTACTATAAATAGAAAGAAATTAATTGGCCAACTAATGTATATATATATAAAATTAGCCGGGCATGGTGGTGCATGCCTGTAGTCCCAGCTACTCGGGAGGCTGAGGCAGCAGGATTGCTTGAGCACAGGAGTTTGAGGTTGCTGTGAGCTAGGCTGACGCCACGGCACTCACTCTAGCCTGGGCAACAAGCGAGACTCTGTCTCAAAAAAAAAACAAACAAACAAACAAAAAAAACTTGAAAACACAATTAACAGGATTTCCCTAGTGGACACACATAGAATCATACATCTATCAATTAAATAATACATATTTTTTTCAAGCACACATAAACAGTTTAAAAAATTGATCATTAACTTGCAAACTGAATAAATACCAAAGAATATTTATCATGGTGCACATATTCTCTGACCACAGTGAAACTGTATTAGAACTAATAAAATGAAGACAATTTTAAAGCCACATACACTTGGATATTTAATAACTATATATCACATGGGTCAAAGAAGAAATTTTACTGGAAACCAGAAAATATTTAGAACTAAATGACAATGAAAATATCAAAGCTTGTGGGAGTATAATTAAGGAGGTATTTAGGGGAAAATATAGAGCCTTAAACTTTTATATTAGAAAAGGTAAAAGATTAAAAATTAACTCCAAAAGTTAGAAATAAAACAGCAAGAAAGTAGAAGGAAAAAAATTTTTAAGAGCAGAACTTAATGAAATAAAATACCAAGCCAACTCAAGAGGAATGACAAGATAAAACACTATTTTTTCATGTATAAAGTTGACAAACATACATGGTAGGTAGGCCATGATAGGCTTGATCTCATATACTTATGTTAACAGCTTATTGTTGTTAAAGTTTGTATTTCTTCTCAAGTAATTTTATTTTTAGCAAAGGTTATTGACTACGTAGGGAATTAAATGTGGCTTAGCCTTTTAAGTCCATCCTCTAAATACATTCACAAATAGAAAATAATATACAATGAAAACCTGGTTGTTTGAAAAAGATGAATAAAACAGACAACTCTCTGGTAGAGTGGTCTATAACAAAAGGAGAAAAGGTACGAATAAATAATTATAATGAAAATGGGTTTAAAGTAATTCATATAGTAGATAGGATATTGAAACAATAATAAGAGAACTTTGTGAACATCTTTATGCCAATAAATTTGAAAACTTAAATGAAATGGATAATTCAATATAAAACTATAATTTACCAAAACTAATTCAGGAGGAAATGGGAAAACTTGAGCATACTTATGATTACTCATTAACTGAGGCAGTGGTTAAAATCTATCAATCAACCAACCCACCACCCATCCCCTAGATAGTTAGTTGTATAAGTGAGCTCTATCAGACATTCAAGGAACAGATAATCCTAATACTATATAAACTATTGTATTAAATCTCTCCCAACTCATTTTATAAGTCTAGCATAACCTCAATGCCAAACCAGGCGAGCATATTATGAGAAAGGAACATTACAGGCTAACTTCACTTATGAACATCTATGCAAAAATCTAAAATAAAATACTAGCAATCAGAGTTAATAATGTATTAAAAATACATTATGACCAAGTTGGATTTATCTTGGTAATAAGAGTGATTTAACATTAGAAAAAGCTATTAAATTTACTTTACCACAATAATACAACAAAGGAGCAAAACTAGCACTTGTATTCAACCTTGTACTGTAGGTCTCAATCAGTGTAGTAAGAAAAGGAAAATAAAAAGGAAGGACCAAAAAGGAGAAACAATGATTATTATTTGCAGATGACATGATTGTGTATGTAGAAAATACAAGAGAATATATAAACTATTACAACAAAGTTTGAGTATATAAGAGCAATATAAAAAATATCAGCTGGATGAGGTGGCTCACACCTGTAATCCTAGCACTCTGGGAGGCTGAAGTGGGAGGATTGCTTGATGTCAGGAGTTTGAGACCAGCCTGAGTAAGAGTGAGACCCCGTCTCTACTAAAAATAGAAAAATTAGCCAGGCATGGTGGCGTGTGCCTGTAGTCCCAGCTACTTGGGAGGCTGAGGCAGGAGGATTGCTTGAGCCCAGGAGTTTGAGGTTGCTATGAGCTAGGCTGATGCCACAGTACTCTAGTCCGGGGTGACAGAGTGAGACTATGTCTAAAAAAAAAAAAAAAAAAAAAAAAAAACGAAAGAAAGAAAGAAAGAAAGAAAGAAAGAAAAGAAAAGAAAAGAAAAAATATATAAAAATGAACAAATTATAACTACACACATTGATGGAAGAATTTCATAAACACACTGAGTGAAAGAAGCAAATTGCCAAATATGTGCTATATAATTCCATTTCTGTAAGGTGTCAAAACATGACAAACTGCCATATGTGTCTATGGATAGATGAATATGTGGTAAAGGAGTAGTGTTTACCTCTGGAGTGGGAGGGATGGGCATAGGATCAGAGAAGGCTGCAACTGCATGCTTTTTATTACTTTAAAAAGAAGCAGGCCGGGCGCGGTGGCTCACGCCTGTAATCCTAGCTCTCTGGGAGGCCGAGGCGGGCGAATTGCTCAAGGTCAGGAGTTCGAAACCAGCCTGAGCAAGAGCGAGACCCCGTCTCTACTATAAAATAGAAAGAAATTAATTGGCCAACTAATATATATACAAAAAATTAGCCGGGCATGGTGGCGAATGCCTGTAGTCCCAGCTACTCGGGAGGCTGAGGCAGGAGGATTGCTTGAGCCAGGAGTTTGAGGTTGCTGTGAGCTAGGCTGACGCCATGGCACTAACTCTAGCCTGGGCAACAAAGCGAGACTCTGTCTCAAAAAAAAAATAAAATAAAAAAAAAATAAAAAGAAGCAAATATGTTAAGATTTGATAGAGATGGGTCGTGATAATATCATGACATGACATGACATGAATTCTCATTTTATTAGCTCCTTAGTGTGTGCTCAAAATGATGCATTTGCAAAAGTATCATTAGTTCAGTATCATCTGTTTGTGTATGTGAGAGAGTTAGAACTTAGTTTGGTACTACTGCTATTTTCTCACCTTTGCAGCCTCTTCTTTCTGCTTACACTGTCCCAGATTTAGAGTTATTTTGCTGAACAGGAAGCACACATTTTCAGCTTGAAACTCACTTTATTTGAGACAAGGATCAGCAAATTTTTTTGCAAAGGGCCAAATTGTATTTTCAGCTTTGTGGGCCATACGGTCTCTGTTGCAACCACACAAGTCTGCCATTGTAGCGTGAAAGTAGTGTGGTCGGCAGAATTCTAGGATGGCTTCCAAGATTCCTGGCCCCTGAGACACACAAACTTTATCTCGGTTATTCAATCAAACACTAATCTAGGTGCTGCTGTGAAGAGATTCTGGAAATGTCATTAATGTCCCAATCAGTTGACCTCAAGATAGGGAGATCATGCATGGTAGGCTTGGCCTAATCAGGTGAGCCTTTAAAAAGGATGGGCCTCTTCCCAGTAAGGGAGATTTCTCTGTTGCCAACTTTGAACATGGAGGGGTCATGTGGCAAGGAATGCAGGCAGCTTCTAGGAGCTGAGGGCAGCCCTTCGATGATGGCCAGCACGAGAATGGGAGCCTCAGTCCGATGACTGAAAGGAACTAATTTTTACCAACTACTAACATGAGCTTCAAAGAGGACCTTGAGCCTCAGCTGAGACGACTGTTGCCCTAACCAACACCTTGATTTCAGCCTGGTGAGACCCTGAACAGAGAGTCCAGCTAAATCCTGCCTGGACTGCTGACCCACAGAAACTGTGAGATAATAGATTTGTGTTGTTTTAAGCTATCAAGGTTGTGGCAATTTGTTAGACAGCAATAGGAAACTGATATTAATACAAACAGCCATAGACAATATGTAAGTGAATGAGCAATGGAGGCTGTGTTCCAATAAAACCTTATTTATTGGATATCAAAATTTGAATTTCATGTAATTTCCATGTATCATACAATATTATTCTTTTGATTTTTCCCCAACCACTCTTTTTTTTTTTTTGAGACAGAGTCTTGCTCTGTTGCTCAGGCTAGAGTGAGTGCTGTGGCATCAGCCTCGCTCACAGCAACCTCAAACTCCTGGGCTCAAGCAATCCTGCTGCCTCAGCCTCCCGAGTAGCTGGGACTACAGGCATATGCCACCATGCCCAGCTAATTTTTTTTCTATATATATTAGTCGGCCAATTAATTTCTTTCTATTTATAGTAGAGACGGGGTCTCGCTCTTGCTTAGGCTGGTTTTGAACTCCTGACCTCAAGCAATCCGCCCGCCTCGGCTTCCCAGAGTGCTAGGATTACAGGCGTGAGCCACCGTGCCCGGCCTATACAACCACTCTTAATGGTGGGATGGATTTTGCCTGTGGGTTAGAGTTTAGCAATCCCTTGATCTAGGAACTGGAACGTTTTTTGTCAGATTCTCCGAACTTTTGAGAATTTTTAAGGTTGCATAGGAATATGGAAATGAGTCTCTAAAACATTCCTTTCTTCAAGATTTGAAATGAGTCGCAGCTCATTTTCTTCCCATAACATCGTAAGCATCATAGCATTTTTCAAATACACAATACATTTTAAAACAATTTTCTCTAATGGTCTCAATCTCTTCTAAATATCAAATCCAAACTATAAA
Source organism: Microcebus murinus (assembly GCF_040939455.1). Classification (NCBI taxonomy): domain Eukaryota; kingdom Metazoa; phylum Chordata; class Mammalia; order Primates; family Cheirogaleidae; genus Microcebus; species Microcebus murinus. The sequence goes on along the minus strand of NC_134136.1, from coordinate 46,198,282 downwards.
GCCATTTAATTTATACATCAATTTCTAGCACTCAAATAGGTTCAAAGGAACATTGTCAACTCTAATGAAAACATTGTAGTTATTTATTTATTTTATATCCCCCAAGGAAGTACTCTTTATTCTTTTGATTGTATGATGCTAATTAGTTGATAAACATGCATGGCCTTTCTTAAGACATGTTAATTAGTATGAATGTTGCTATAACAATCTTCTGGCAATTTACATTTTCAAAATGTCTGGTATATCATGCATTAATTTTTATCATTAAATGAAATTGCTAAATAAGGAATTTAGAATGCTGTGCTCAAACTTTCTTTAATGAGAAGTGGAGATATGAAAATAGGTAGGACTCTTGGAAACAGCAGTTTGATAGCACAAGATAGACATGTTTTGGGGGAAACTTTCTGGATTTGTTTTCTGGGCTGGGGAGCTGCCATAACAAGATACCACAAACTGAGTGGCTTAAAACAACAGAAATTTGTTCTCTCACAGTTCTGGAGACTAGAAGTCTGAAATCAAAGTGTCTTCAGTGCCTGCTCCCTCTGAACTCTGGAGGTGAGAATTCTTGCTTCTTCCTGTCTTCTGTTGTCCTCTAGCAATTGGCATTCCTTGGGTTGCAGATGGATCCCTCCAATCTCTGCCTCTGTAACCATATGGCTATCTTTTCCTTGTGTGTGTCTGTGTCTTCTACTCTTCTCTTCTCTTCTCTTTTCTTTTCTTTTCTTTTTTCTTTTCGAGACAGTGTCTCACTTTGTTGCCCAGGCTAGAGTGAGCGCCATGGCGTCAGCCTAGCTCACAGCAACCTCAAACTCCTGGGCTCAAGCAATCCTGCTGCCTCAGCCTCCCGATTAGCTGGGACTACAGGCATGCGCCACCATGCCTGGCTAAGTTTTTCTATATTTATTAGTTGGTCAATTAATTTCTTTCTATTTATAGTAGAGACGGGGATCTTGCTCTTGCTCAGGCTGGTTTCGAACTCCTGACCTCAAGCAATCCGTCCGCCTCGGCCTCCCAGAGTGCTAGGATTACAGGTGTGAGCCACTGCGCCCAGCCTCTGCTCTTTTCTTATAAGGATACCAACCATATTAGATTAGGGCCCACCGTAATGACTTCATCTTAATTGATCACGTCTGTAATTATTTCCAAATAAGGTCACATTTGCAGGCACTGGGAGTTAAGACTTCAACATACCATTTTGGGGAAGACAATTCAACTCATAACACTTTCCCAATGAAAAAGACAAGGATGAAAGGTAGAACCAGAAAATTAGAATGACCTTAACAGTTTTCTGTAATAACTACTTACTTTTACATTTGGAAAAACTGAGGCATAGGGCGATAGGGAGATTGCTCAAGGTCATGCAGATAGACAAGGACAGAACTGGGACTGCAAACTGGTAATGACAGAGAGATATACAAATCATACAAATACGTTTCTGGTTTAACAACTAAAATACTCAAGGCTGGCATAGGAAAAAAAGCAGGAATTAGGCAGTTTATCTGAGTGTTTCTCACCTCCCTTCATTCCCCCTTTCCTCTCCATTGGAACCTTCTTAGCCTCATTCTCTCCTCTAATAGGTGACATTTCCTGCGTGGTTTCTGTGTGCTGGGCATTGTGCTAAGTCTTCTGTGGTGCTATCTCACTTAATTCTCATAAAATAATGGCAAATGCTATTATGATCCCATTTTACCATGTGGAAATAGCTTCAGAGAGGTTAATGAACTTGCCCAGAGTCTCACAGCTTGTAAGAGGCTGGGCTGAGATGCAAATACAGGCTAAGCCCACATTTTTAACTACTCTGCTAATTTGCATCCTCCTCCTTGCCATTGTCATCCACCACCACATGCTTGCACCCCCTTTCTGCTTTGCCCAAGAAGGGCCTACCTGGAGGGCCTTGTTAAGCCTGCCTTTGCAGACAGAGTCCTACATTTCAGAATCATCTCTTGGACTCTGCCTCTTTCAGTGATGAGGCAATAAAGAAAGAAAGCAGCTGGCTGTGTGAGCAGGGCTTCCCAGGGGCCTAGGGTCTGTTCCTCAAATTTGAGGATTCCGAAGCCTTGCCTTGTTGGCTTCCCCAGAAGTGTTCAGGTCTGGGGACAGAAATGCCCTACCTAAATGTACAAGTGGTTGATTGCTAATCCGGAATACCAATTTGGGAATTTACCCTGAGAAATATGCTTGCCAAGTGTTGCAACCAGAGAGCGATCAATGGAAAGCGATTGCTGCTCAGACAGGGCCTTGCCAGGGGACTGTCAGTGAGATTCTCATGCCCATGAGCAGGGGCCTGGTCTCCCCCCCACCAAAGGGACCAGGGCAAATGAGGCGGGAGTGCTGGCCAAAGGCTTGACTCTTGGGCAGCAGGGTCCTAGGACTGCGTTGTTTCAGGGCTTTTCCTGAGGCAGTCTGAGCTAGAGAGCCAGATGCTATGTGGAGAAGGGCCAAGGTTCTAGTAAGAAAGCCAACGCCATGAATTTAGTCCAGGAGACGGAAAGGGGGACGTGAGGAGGGAATTCAGTAGCCCAGAGAGATCGGGGCCGGAGAGCTGAGAGGAGATGCAGTGTCCAATGCTCTGCTCAGTCTGAATCTTGCCTCTGACTCTTTGGATTTAGGCCTGTACCAGGTTATCCTGGTGATCAAACCTCAGCTTTCTCTTAAGGGCTTTGACTTGACTTGACCTTCAGGTTCTTGGCAGCCTATGCTGCTTCTGGCAGAAGCCTCACACTCTGGCCCTGTCCCCACAAATGCCAGTCCTCCCCATCTGAATGGGAAGATTCAGATATTTAGCCACAAATATATGATCCTGAGGTCCTCACTAGCTGCCCTGGCAATGCTCTGTCACTCGCTCTCCACTCCCTGACTCTATGATGATCCAGAAGGAAGATGCAGAGCTCCATGGGTGGGTTTCCACGTTGGCAGACCAAAAAGTACAAGTGGGGGCAGAATTGATTCCATAGTCGATTCAAAGAGCTAGAAAGGCTTTCGGTAGAAGTTTTACAAGAGCCATGTTGGATTTTCCCACCGTTGCTTGCTTTTCTCTTTTTGCATTCTTAAATTCCTATTTTCTGCCTTTGTCATGTTCTCTCTCACTTTTGGATATTATTGTGATAGGCATTAACTTTTTATTTTATTAGTAGCCAATAATCGTACACAATTGACCTACATGGCTTCTAAAGAGCCACATCAACTGCTCCTGTCAACCGCTCGTCTGATAGCTGGGCGAGCCTCCTTGGCTCAGAGCATTGTCTGTTAATCACCAGTGGACACCAAATACCAAGCACTTCGAAGGAAATATTTGTTGAATGAGTGAATAAATGAATATGTGATTGAATTTAAACTTTGTGTTCCCGTTTGCCCAAACATTCACAAGAAATCAGTTAACTGCTCTTACAGGAAAGCTATGAGCTACTTTTTGTCTTTTTTTTAAATTACACAGATAATACTTGCATACATTCTTATCATAAAAGATTCAAACATTATAGAAGTATACAGAACAAAATCATTATTACCCTCCCTCCCACCACCCATTCCCTGAATTCCAGTCCTACTGTGTGTGGGAGGTGAGTAACCACTGTCATAGTTCAGTGGGCATAATTCCCATCTACTTTCCATGCATTTACATACATGTAATGTATGTATGTTCATATGTGCATATGCCTTTCTTATTTTTTTTTTCTTTTCGAGGCAGAGTCTCACTTTGTTGCCTGGGCTAGAGTGCCTGGCGGCAACCTCAAACTCCTGGGCTCAAGCGATCCTCCTGCCTCAGCCTCCCGAGTAGCTGGGACTACAGGCACGCACCACCAGACCCAGCTAATTTTTTTCCTATATATTTTTAGTTGGCCAATTATATTTTTTTCTATTTTTAGTAGAGACAGGGTCTTGCTCTTGCTCAGGCTGGTTTCAAACTCCTGACCTTGAGCAATCCGCCCGCCTTAGACTCCCAGAGTGCTAGGATCACAGGCGTGAGCCACCTCGCCCGGCCTGCATATGCCTTTCTTACATAAAAAAGCCTTTCTTATATAAGTGGGATTACCTTATATTTATTATTTTGCAACTTGCTTTTTTGGATTTAGCAATATATTGTAAGCATCTTTCTACATCAGTACACCTACATCATTGTTAATGATTGCTTAGTATTATACAACATGGACATATATTTTACTCAACTAGTCCTATATTGGTATTTCAGTGGTCTATAGTTTGTCTGTAACATAAACATTGCTGTAATAACACATCTTTGCTATCCATATTTATTGCATATGTTTTAATATTTAATAAGACAAGTCCTCCCTCACCCCATTATTCTTCCTTCTCAGCAGTTTTCTGGTTACTCTTCCTTGTTTATTTTCTCCATATGAACATTAGATAAACTTCTCTAGAGTCCCAAATAGGCAGTTTTACTGGGATCATGTTGAATTTATAAATTAACTTAGAGAGAATTGACATATTTTGAAGTTGAGTCTTCCTATCCAAAAATATGGTTTTTTGTCTTTTGTTTTATTTAAGTTTTTGTCTGGAGTTTCTTTAAATATTTTATTTAAAAATTATGATTACAAAATTAATAAGTGTCTGTTGTAAAAGCTTTAAACAACTTAGACCTGTATAAATTAAAAATTGCCGACTTCCTGTCCCCCTCTCCTACTCCATTCCTATTGCCCTGGGTAACCACTATTATCGGGTCATGGTGTTTCAGTCTCCATTGCTTCTTCAAAAATACAATCATGCTATTCCTGTGATCTGCAACTTGCTTTTTCCTTAAAATATCTCCCAAGTAGCGCTCCATTTCAGCACACACAATGTTCCTTGATCTTTTTAAACTGTTGTAGCGTATTACACTCTATGGATATGCTACATTAAAAAAAAATGCACTCACGCCTGTAATCCTAGCACTTTGGGAGGCCGAGGCGGGCGGATTGCTCAAGGTCAGGAGTTCGAAACCAGCCTGAGCGACCCCGTCTCTACCAAAAATAGAAATAAATTAATTGACCAACTAAAAATATATACAAAAAATTAGCCGGGCATGGTGGCGCATGCCTGTAGTCCCAGCTACTCAGGAGGCTGAGGCAGTAGGATCGCTGAGCCCCAGAGATTGAGGTTGCTGTGAGCCAGGCTGACGCCACGGCACTCACTCTAGCCTGGGCAACAAAGTGAGACTCTGTCTCAAAAAAAAAAAAAAAAATGCAATGCACTTCGGTAAGACATTTGGGTGTATCCAAATTTTATTATTATCGACCATTTTATAATAAACATCCTTATTATTAAATATGTAGTGTCACACATATTGTACAAATATTTCTGTAGGATAAATTTCTGACAGTGGAATTACTGGTATCAAAAGGTACTGTGGGCCGGGCGCGGTGGCTCACGCCTGTAATCCTAGCACTCTGGGAGGCCGAGGTGGGCAGATTGCTCGAGGTCCGGAGTTTGAAACCAGCCTGAGCAAGAGCGAGACCCCGTCTCTACTATAAATAGAAAGAAATTAATTGGCCGACTAATATATATAGAAAAAAAATTAGCTGGGCATGGTGGCATATGCCTGTAGTCCCAGCTACTCGGGAGGCTGAGGCAGCAGGATTGCTTGAGCCCAGGAGTTTGAGGTTGCTGTGAGCTAGGCTGACGCCACGGCACTCACTCTAGCCTGGGCAACAGAGTGAGACTCTGTCTCAAAAAAAAAAAAAAGGTATTGTGCGTTTAATTTTTTTTTATTTTAGCGTATTATGGGGGTACAAGTGTTAAGGTTACATATATTGCCCATGTCCCCCCAACCCCCTTGAGTAAGAGCTTCAAGTGTGTCCATCTATTGTGCGTTTACAATTTTGACTGATATTGCCAAATTACACTCCAAAAAGTTTTTACCAGTGGTAAAAGAGAGTATATGTATTTCTAAAACCTTGTTGACATAGGGTTATTCATCTTTTTAATATCTGCCAATCTGTAGCTTTCATTTCTATTTCTGAATTAAGAGTCAGGCGGAGCATCTTCTTATATGTAGTGACATGTAATAGTCATTTGCCTTTCATATTCGTCACAAGTATTTTCCTTAATTTTGTTTTTGACTTTGCTTATGATGCATCTTTGCTGTTTATGAATTTTAAAATTTTATATAGCCAAATGTTTAGATCTTTTCCTTGTTTGATTCTAGATTCCAAGATTATAAAAGCATTCTCCTATATTTTATTTTATTTATTTATTTATTTATTTATTTTTTTTTTTTTTGAGACAGAGTCTCGCTTTGTTGCCCAGGCTAGAGTGAGTGCCGTGGCGTCAGCCTAGCTCACAGCAACCTCACACTCCTGGGCTCAAGCGATCCTTCTGCCTCAGCCTCCCGAGTAGCTGGGACTACAGGCATGCGCCACTATGCCCGGCTAATTTTTTATATATATATATCAGTTGGCCAATTAATTTCTTTCTATTTATAGTAGAGACGGGGTCTCGCTCTTGCTCAGGCTGGTTTTGAACTCCTGACCTTGAGCAATCCGCCCGCCTCGGCCTCCCAAGAGCTAGGATTACAGGCGTGAGCCACAGCGCCCGGCCTTATTTATTTTTTTTGAGAGAGAGTCTCGCTTTGTTGCCCAGGCTAGAGTGAGTGCCGTGGCATCAGCCTAGCTCACAGCAACCTCAAACTCCTGGGCTCAAGCGATCCTTCTGTCTCAGCCTCCCAAGTAGCTGGGACTACAGGCATGCGCCACCATGCCTGGCTAATTTTTTCTATATATATTAGTTGGCCAATTAATTTCTTTCTATTTATAGTAGAGACAGGGTCTCGCTCTTGCTCAGGCTGGTTTTGAATTCCTGACCTCGAGCAATCCGCCCGCCTTGGCCTCCCAGAGTGCTAGGATTACAGGCGTGAGCCACCGCCCTCCCAGCCACTCTCCTATATTTTACTTTACTCCCTGTATTGTTTTATTTTTAGGTTGAAAGCTTAACTCCACATGGAACGTATTTTTGTGTAGGCAGTGAGTTAGGGATCCAGCTATATATGTTTCTACATGGCTAGTGAGTTAAGGATCTTTGGGTGCTAGTGAAAGAACTAACTGAAGCTCATTTGTTGGGGAAAGGGGGGAATTGATTATGAGAATATTTCCTTGGAACAAGGTCTGGAAGGGAGCTTAATTTCCCAAAGGGCTGGAATCTGAGAAGGAAAAGGTGTCAGAAATGCAGAGTAGTTTCTTTCTATTTCTCAGCTCTGTTGCTATTGGAGCATCCACGTCAATCGTTTATCTCTGTGGATGGGCTTTCTCTGCTACTCGGTCCTGTCGGGGGAGGCTGGCCATACCAAAGCTCAGCAACTGAGGTTTAAAGTCTCCTCCTTCAAGATGCCAACCATTCAGACTGGAAGAGACTTTGATTAGTCTAGCTTGGGTCAGGGGTTCACCTTGAGGGGACATGGGTCATTTAATGTAACATGATTGTTGTGGGCTCACTCCCGAAACCTCGTAGGTTGGAATGGAGAAGATAGAAGGTGGACATTTTCTGGGAGGAATCGCTGTGACTGGGGCAGACACATCTATTATACAATCTGTCCCAGCATCATTTTTGAACAATGTGTCTTATCCCCACCAATGGTCTTTTCCACTCTCCTGGATGACTTTTTCATACCACCTTAACAGTGGCAGGTGAATTGGGTTCAATTGCTAAAGGAGATTTACAGGAATCAAATGGCAATGCTTACAAATGTACAGTTTATTATAGGGAAAGGATACAGCAAGGGGTCTGGAGAGGTCAGATATGGGATCTTATTGTCCTCTATAAGGGCTGTGGCAGGACACACTTTCTCACTTGGACCAGAAACCACTGACACGTGCATGGAGCAACTCAGAACCCAGGAGTCCAAAAAGGAGTCTTGGTTGGTTATTTTTAAATATTTTGCCAGTCACATAGGCATATTCCAGCCCAAAGAGTAAAGCCCTTCGAGGAAGGGGCAGGTGTCACGCTGAGACCAGGTGCATTTGCAGGTGCATGAGTCTCACTGTCATCAATACCTAATACTGACAAGCTGGTACAAGCCACCTTGAATCTCCTCAAGACCCACGGTTACAAAACACCATTAATCAGTATGTTTTGTGTCTTGGCAAGGGGTCAGTGTCATTCAAGAACTTCAGTAAAACAGCTCGGGCTATTCTAGACCTGCCTGAATTAACCTCACAACACACACTTTCTCCTCTCTCCTCTGTTTCTGCATTCTGATATTTTAGCAACTTGTGGTCTGAAAGATTTTTGTAAACCTTTTTTGCAGTAATTGAAGTCTGAATGTTCTATTTGATTTTCTTTACTTTGGATGCTTACTGAATTCAAAATTTACCCCCTGGGCTTACTTTGGGAAAACAACAAGGATTGAGAACTCTTTATTCTGTAGGTAGTTGATGGCATTTTTTTGCATTGACTTGTTATTCATTAAGAAAATTACTTGAACAATTCAGTTCTTATCAAAATTCTCTTGTGTCAGCTTTTGGGTTTAAAGAAAGTTCAACTTGCAGTATTCAAATACTGTGGAAACTGTTTAATTTAATGGATGAATAGTGGTTTCTAACCCATGCAAGGCAAAAACATCTTACCTAAAGAGCTTTCAAAAAACTCAAATTAAAAAATACTTTGGAGTAGAATTACTTTATTTCAATTCTGCTTTATAAATGGAATGAACCAAAATGCATTTAAAACCGGAAAACTGTATTGCCACTATCTGATGTAATTCACATGCTGAAAATGTTACATTTTACAAAAGACCTGGAAAAGCCCATAATAGGCTGTCTTACTCATGTTTGTATTCATCTTTGTTAGAGAAAGCACATGGTCCCATTAGCCCCTGGGCACTTTTAGTTCAAATACCCAGAAGCATTCACTGAGTATGCGGAAGTCTCAATTAGGCAGTGGTTTTTGCCAGTAATATAAGGAGCAAAACATTGTGATTAAACTCCAGGGCAGAGAGGGGCAATTTTGTCCCTATTGCAAATACCTGATTAGCTACGAAAATGGAACGTGTTCTCTCTAAGCTTTGAGTTAATAATTTTAACACCTATTTCTGTGACTCTTGTTAAAAAAAAATCAGATGTGACAATGAAGGCAGAAACCATTAAAAGAAAAGAATGAAAGCTTAGACCGGATTGTTCAAAACTCTATTAAAGTACCATAAATAATACTGAAAGTCAAACAATATATTTGGAAAAAAGTTTGCAACATCCATGACATGATTCTAACAAATTGATTAAAATACAAAGAAGACACATGCTCAGGTAGAAAAATTAACAAAGGACCTAGTTGTAATACAAAAGAAGTACAAATGGAAATAAAGATGAAAAGCTGTTCTGCTTCACTGGTGATCAAAGACATGCAAATTAAAAGAACATTGCTATTTTTAAAAACCTATCAAGGTGGTGGAGATTAAAAGATTATTAGTATTCAATGCTTAAAAGGGCGTGGGGAAAGGGCATTCATATATGTTACTGATGAGAAAGTCAATTGAGGGCAATTTGGCAATATAAGTCAAAACTGAAAATGTGCATAGTCTTTATTTAGCAATTCCAGAATTCAGAAATCTATGTTTTGCACATGCACAAAAATATGTTCAAAGATATTCATTGCAGCATTATTTACAATTGCCAAGAAGATAACAATAGCCTAAATGTCCATCAAAAGGGAATTGAGGCCGGGCGTGGTGGCTCACGCCTGTAATCCTAGCACTCTGGGAGGCTGAGGCGGGAGGATTGCTCGAGGTCAGGAGTTTGAAACCAGCCTGAGCAAGAGCGAGACCCCGTCTCTACTATAAATAGAAAGAAATTAATTGGCCAACTAATATATAGAAAAAATTAGCTGGGCATGGTGGCACATGCCTGTAGTACCAGCTACTAGGGAGGCAGCAGGATTGCTTGAGTCCAGGAGTTTAAGGTTGCTGTGAGCTAGGCTGACGCCATGGCACTCTAGCTTGGGCAACAGAGTGAGATTCTGTCTTAAAAAAATAAAAATAAAAAAAGAAAAGAAAAGAAAATAGTCAAACTCCTAGAGTTGCATTGTGGTTGCCAGGGACTGGGGTGAGGGTGGGGAATGTGGAGTTGTTCAACAGGTATGAAGTTTCAGTTATGCAAGATGAAGAAATTCTAGAGCTCTGTTGTACAATATTGTACCTACAGTTAACAATACTGTATTGTTTACTTAAAATTTTGTTAAGAGGCTAGATATTATGTTAAGTATTACCACAATAAGAAAATGTATGGTGCATTTACAGTTGTATATGCTGTATTATTCAGTATATTAGTGACAGGAGAAAACAACCATTCTGACTAAACAGTGCTGAATCCTCCACACATAGTTTTACATGTCCAGTGAATACTTTTCCACAGACTAGTTTCTGGCTCTGTAGATTCCAAACCTTATTTCTCCTCAGATACACCTATTTCCAATGCTGGGTGCTGTAGGCGGCATTAATATCAAGATGTGATCTTTGCCCTGCACCATTAGTCAGCCCAGTGTGAGGTGGGAGTATTCCTGGAAGCCATTCCTGTGCAGGGGTGGCTAGCAATGACATAGAAGTGACTGCCAGCCATGTAAATACATCTGTTCAAATCCAAAATAAATATAAACCCAATTCTACTTCCCCTTTGCATGATCGCAACAATGTCCAAAGCCACCCCAATGCCAACCCTGTGAGGGAAGGGTGATAGAAGGGAAGTTGGAGTGGAAAGAGACTGATGTCTTAACTGATTGCAATGAACATATTTTACATTTGCAAATTTTACAAATGCCTATGACCATATTATCCCACTGTAAGGAGCCTCAGCCTCCCGAGTAGCTGGGACTACAGGCACGCGCCACCATGCCTGGCTAATTTTTTCTATGTATTTTTGGTTGGCCAATTAATTTCTTTATATTTTTAGTAGAGACGATATCTTGCTCTTGCTCAGGCTGGTCTCGAACTCCTGACCTCGAGCAATCCACCTGCCTCTTCCTCGGCCTCCCAGAGTGCTAGGATTACAGGCGTGAGCCACCATGCCCGGCCTTGAGTTTGACTATTTTAGATACCACAGATAAGTGGAATCATGCAGTATTTGCCTTTCTGTGACTGGCCTATTGCATTAAGTATGAATCCCTTAAGGTTCATCCGTGTTGCATATGTTAGGATTTCCTTCTCTTTTAAGGCTGAATAATATTCCATTGCATGTACACACCACATTATTTTAATCCAGTTATCCATTGATGGACACTTAGGTTGCTTCCACACCTTGGATATTGTGACTAATGCTGAAATGAATATGGCAGTGAAAATATCTCTATGATACCCTCATTTCAATTCTTTTTGATAAATACCCAGAAGTGGGGTATCTGGATCATATGGTAGTTCTATTTTTAATTTTTTGAGGAACCTCCATACTGTTTTCCATAGTGGCCACACCATTTTAATGGGAATATTGTGAAATAGAATTTATCAGAAATCCTGGGATTTCAAAGCACAAGCCTGTAGCAGTCCTACAGTGATTTTTGTCTATTATGCATTTGCATGTTTTACACATCTTACCATATTGAATCATGTTTTAATGTATCTGACTCATCTTGTTCTGATGAAGCCTGGCAGTTTCAGATGAAATGGCATATCAAATTGTCACGAACACAGGGAAATAGCTTGAAGAAACAAGTGTCCCAATCACAAAAAAACCTAAACATAGTTTTCAGTAATTCCATGTATGGAGTATTAAAAGCAGTTTGATTATATAATTGCATATAACTCAATACGATGCAGTGTCAATTTTTAAATACATACAAATTTTCTTATAAATGTCTTATTTTCAGATTAATTTTATGTTGTTCTTTAGAATTTTTGATGAACCGAAATTTAAATATGATAGGAAAGAAGCCAAACATGTAAACTGAAAGAAAGAAGGCTACCCTGTCAAAACCTGTCATTATTACAATGGCAAGTAAAAACTCTATCATAATTACCATGATCTGATCACTATACATTATATGTCTCAAAACATCACTACTGTGTTTCCTCGAAAATAAGACCTACCCATAAAATAAGCCCTAGAAGGATTTCTAAGCATTTGCACAATATAAGCCCTACCCTGAAAATAAGGCCTAGTGATGGGCATGGCTAAGCAGCATATCTGCACAACCCATGCATTTCGTTGCGGAGCAGTAAAGATCATCAGCCCTTCTCATCTGCCCCATGAGAGCTCTATTGCTCAACATGAGAGATTGGGGCCAATGGTTCTAAAGGAAATAGAGTCGCAAGAAATTCAGGATGGAATTCAGGGTTTGGAGAGTTATGATGATGTTCCAGAAGAAGACGACTTAACTATATTTGAATAAATGTAGACTGTTATACTGTACTTAACAAAAATAACACATCTCCTAAAAATAAGCCCTAGGGTGTCTTCTTGAGGGAAAATAAATGTAAGACCCTGTCTTATTTTTGGGGAAACACGATATGTACCCCATGAATATGTATAAGTATTATCTGTCAATTAAAAAACTATCAAAACAAGGGCGAGCACAGTGGCTCATGCCTGTAATCCTAGCACTCTGGGAGGCTGAGGTGGGAGGATTGCTCAAGGTCAGGGGTTCAAAACCAGCCTGAGCAATAGTGAGACCCCGTCTCTACTAAAAATAGAAAGAAGTTACTTGGCCAATTAAAAATATATAGAAACAATTAGCTGGGCATAGTGGTGCATACCTGTAGTCCCAGCTACTCAGGAGGCTAAGGCAGAAGGATTGCTTGAGCCCAGGAGTTTGAGGTTGCTGTGAGCTAGGCTGATGCCATGGCACTCTAGCCCAGGCAACAGAGTGAGACTCTGTCTCAAAAAAAAAAAAAAAACAACTATCAAAACAAAATAAAAACAAACTAAAAGTATCAATAATAAAATACAAATTTTGGTAAACTATGTTAAAGGAAAGACAGAATTGTCTTTCTTTATAGAAAATGTTATAAAATCATATGGGCAGGTAAACAAATTGTATGCAACCCATAATACAGGAAAGTTATAGAGGTATGCCAGGAAGTTAACATTAAGTTATTTTTTAAGATTTTCTGAAGTTTGTAGTCTTTGTAAGTTTTCATAAATTTGTAATATATTGTGATTTCTTTTATCAATTTAAAGATATATTCACTTTTGTACCTAATTTTGTATTCTTCTTAATGGAGACCCCCACCCCTCAAATTGTGTGTCAGGTCACAGAAGCCTAGGTCTGTCCTTGCCTATATCAAGTCCTTTACCAAATACCGTTGGCTCTGCCTTCAATACACCTACAGAATCCGAGCACTTCTCACCATCTGCACTGTCACCACCCTGGTCTTTAGCCACCAGCCACCATCATTTTCTACCTGAATTAAACCTCCTAATTTTTCTCCTTCTTGCCTTGCCCTATTTCTATCTAATCTCAATACAGCAGCCAGAGTAATCCTTTTCAACTCAAGTCACATAAGGTCCTTCCTCTGCTCAAAACTCTCCAGTGGTTTCCATCCTCACTCAGAGTAAAATTCAAAGTCCTTTTTGTGGCCATCAGAGAGCTACATGATCTGTGCTCCTTCAACCCTCTCTGACTTCCTTTCCTACTCCTCTCCTTTAATTTACTCCATTCCAGCCACTCTGGTTTTGTTGTTCCTTCAACATGCCAAACATACTTCTGCCTTGGGATCTTGGCATTGGCTGTTCCCCCTGCCTGGAATGCTCTTCTTTCAGATGTCTGCATGACTTGCTCCCTCATTTCCTTAAGGTCTTTGCTTAAATGGTACCTTAAGTCAGTGCGACCTTTCTTATATAAAATTACAACCTCCCCATCACTCATTATCTCCCTTCTTTGCCTTATTTTTCTCCATATCACTGATCTTCATCTGATATAATGCATACTTCCCTGTTTATTTGTGTATTTTCTTTCTCCTCCATTAGAAGTAAACTCTGCAAGGGGAAGGGATTTGTTCTGTTTACTAATGTACCTCATCACCTGGATATGTGCTTGGCACATAGCAGACATCCAATAAATATCTGTTGAATGAATGAAGGACAAATCCTACATGTTAATTTAAGCAGTGGGATTAGAGAATAATCTCTTCTTCTTTTTAAAAAAAAATTTTTTTTTAAAGTCTGGTAAAAAATACATAGCATAAAATGTACCATTTAACCATTTGTAAGGGTACAGGTCAGTGGCATCAAGTACATTCACATTGTTGTATAACCATAGCTACCATGCATCCCACAGAAAATGTTTCATCTTAGAAAAATTGAAACTCTGTACTCTGCTTCTTCTTTATACACTAGGCTTATGTCTGAATTTCTTACAACAAACATTTATTATTATAATGTCAAAAGGCCATTTCCATTTTGGGAACAGGCTAATGGGAAATTTATATTCATTTTATAAAATGATAATTGAGAAAAGACTGTGTTCCTATTCCTTCAACAGATTAAGCGTAAAGCTGTCCAGCCTTAAAAATGATTCATTAAAGCGTTCCTCTGGGAGCTTGAATATTCAGTACCAGCTGTTTTCCTCGTTAATATTTGAATTTAGTACTTTAAGAAATTTGATATCCAAGAAATAGTAAATATTTAGCCACTTATGGTATTATTTTGTTAATGTATTTTTGTACTGAGTTTGTTTAATTTGCAATACTGTTGCAGTTATGCAACATCATAATATGGAGAAGGGAGAGAGGAAGGTGGCATGTATTGAGAGCCTACTAGGTGCCAGGTGCTTTGTAGAATGTACAGTGGCCTCTGTTTCCTTGGGCCCCACTCAACTGGCAATGCAGACTGACTTTCACTATCTTCATTTTGTGGCAAATGCTCTTGACAAGATTGTCAATGACTTCCCTGTCACTACATTCCAATAGACACTTTTCAGTCTTCATTCGCCTGACTTCCTACTATAGATAGTTAGCACAGATGACCATCTCCTCTTCTTATCAAAACCCCTTCTTACTTTGGTCCATCTTCAGAGCTTTTTGATTCTACTTCCTAAATATTTTTATTATCTTTCCACTTCTCTCTATATCCACTGTCTCCACCCCAATTAGTCTGACACCATACACTCTTGCCTGGACAACTCCTAGAGCCTTTTTTTTTTTTTTTTTTTTGGAGACAGAGTCTCTCACTCTGTTACCTGGGCTAGAATGCTGTGGCGTCAGCTTAGCTCACAGCAACCTCAAACTCCTGGGCTCAAGTGATCCTCCTGCCTCAGCCTCCCGAGTAGCTGGGACTACAGGCATGTGCCACCATGCCCGGCTAATTTTTCTATGCATTTTTAGTTGGCCAATTAATTTCTTTCTATTTTTAGTAGAGGTGGGGTCTCACTCTTGCTCAGGCTGGTTTTGAACTCCCAACCTTGAGCGATCCACCTGCCTTGGCCTCCCAGCGTGGTAGGATTACAGGCGTGAGCCACTGCGCCCGGACCCTAGAGCCTCTTAAGGCAACGGTCCCCATCCTTTTGGGCACCAGGATTGGTTTCATGGAAGACAATTTTTCCATGGACTAGGAGTGGGGTGGCAGGATGGTTTTGGGATGATTCAAGTGCATTACATTTATTATGCACTTTATTTCTATTGCTATTACATTGTAATATATAATGAAATAAGTATACAACTCACCGTAATACAGAATCAGTGGTACCCCTGAGCTCGTTTTCTCCTGTAACTAATGCTGCAGCTGATCTGACAGGAGGTGGAGCTCAGGCAGTGATGCGAGCAAGCAATGGGGAGCAGCTGTAAATACTGATGAAGCTTCACTGCTTTTTTTTTTTTTGAAGTTTGTGATACGACAGTAATTTTATTCTGAAAGTAGTTGTGTTTTGTTTCTAGGACATTTTATTCTCGAGTATCTATGCACCAGTTCTTTCCCTATGAAACTGCTTACCTCCTGCTGTGTGGCCCGATTCCTAACAGGCCACAGACTGGTACTGGTCCACTGCCCGAGGCTTGGGGACTTCAGTCTTAAGGGAATTTTTTGCCTCCAATTCCCCACCCCACCCTCAATCTGTTCCTTGCACAACTGCCAATGATCGCTCCAAACTATGATCATATCATGCCCTTTGTTATAAGTCCTTGGTGGATTTTCCTTGCTCTAAAGTCCAGTATCCTTATTCTGGAATACAGAGTCCTTCACCTTCTGATTCCTGTCTGTCTTTCCAGACTCAGCTTGAGCCATTCTCCTTTTTGATTTTTCTACTTGAGACTTCTTTAATTTTCTTAAATAAACCACATACTCTTTCATCTCTGGATTTTTGCATATGATCTTCACTCTGTCTGGACCACTATTTATTCATTTATTCATTCACTCAACAAATGTTTATTGAGTGCCTCCCAGGTGGCAGGCACTATTCTAAGTATTGGGGATATAACACTGAACACAATATAGATTTCCTTTCCTTTGAATAAATACCCAGTAATGGGATTGCTGGATCTTACAGTAGTTCTACTTTTAGTTTTTTGAGAAACTCTATACATTTCAGGTCCTCTTTTCTAGCTATTTTGAAATATACAATGTATTATTGTTAACTATAGTCTCCATACTGTGCTATCAAACACTAGAATTTATTTCTTCTATCTAACTGCATGTTTGTGTTTGTACCCATTAACCAACCTCTCTTCCCCATACCCTTCCCAGCCTCTAGTATTTATTATTCTACTCTGTATCTCCATGAGATCCACGTTTTTAGCTTCCACATATGAGCGAGAACATGCAATATGTGTCTTTCTGTGACTGGCTTATTTCACTTAATATAATGACCAACAGTTCTACCCATGTTGCTGCAAAAGCACGATTTCATTCTTTTTTATGGCCGAATAGTATTCCACTGTGCATATACAACATTTTCTTTATACATTCATCCACTGATGAACACTTAGGTTGATTCCATATCTTAGCTATTGTGAATAGTGCTGCAATTAAAAAAAAAGACTCTTGTGCTTGTAGATCTTGCATTCTAGAAGAAGGAGAGATATAAAAAATAATAAATAAGCAAACTGCATAGTGTTTTAGAAGGTGATAAGCGCTACAGAAAAAAGAAAACTATAGAGAGCAAGGTAAGTGGGATAAAGAGTACAGAGCAGAGTGAGAGTGGGTAAAATTTTCAATCAGGAGGTCAAGGTAAGCCTCATTGAGAGGGTGACACTTAAGCCAAGACTTAAAGGAGGTGAGAGAATAAGCCATGTGGATATCTGAGGGAAGAACATTCTAGAGAGAGGAAGCAGCCAGTGCAAACCTGTGAGGGGAATCTTGTGTGGGGTGCTGGAGGAACCGCAAGGAGGACATTACAGCTAGTGTGGAGTAAACAAGGACATGTACAGTAGGAGATGGTGCCAAAAGGCAGCTAGAGGCTGGGCCATGAGGGCTGGTAGGCCACTTTAGGGAATTTAAGCTTTTTCTCTGCATGAATTGGGAAGTTATGGGAGGAGTTTTAGCAGAGTAGTTACATGATCTAATTGATTTTATGTAAAGGTCCCTACTTGCTATATTGAGAATAGACTGAAAGAGGGAAGATGTGGGGTGGGGGAGGAAGCAGGGACACTGGTCCAGACACCATTATAGTAATCTAAGTGAGACATGATGGCAGCTCAGACCAGAGTTATAGCATTCCAGGTGGTGAGAAGGGGTTGGACTATAAATATATTTTGACAGTATAACCATCTGGACTTGCTGGCTGGATATCGAGTGTGAGTGGGGCCATATCCTATATATAGGACCTGAAACTTATTTAATTTGTAATTTTATGTATTTTAAAAATACATAAAATAAAGTACAAAATGAGTATGTATTTAAAATGAGGAAAAGGTTGTTAAAGAGCCTGGCATTTCCCCTCACCCTCTTACTTCCTCTCTTGCCATGTGATCTCTGCAGAGGCTGCCTCCCCTGCACCTTCCACCATGAGTGGAAGCCAATTGAGGCCCTGACCCAATGCAGATCTAGTGCCATGCTTCTTGTACAGCCTGCAGAACTGTGAGTCAAATAAACATCTTTTCTTTATAAATTATCCAGCCTCAGGTATTACTTTAGAGGAACACAGAATGGACTAAGAGAGTCATCTCCCCTGCATGGCATTACACAAAGCTGGAACTGTACATTACATGCTGCTGCAGTCTATCCCTAATGTGTAACACAGTGCTCAGCACTGAGTAGGTCCTCAAGAAATGTTTGTTGAATAAATGACAAGAGGTCAAGTCACTTTTCCAACTCATGACTAGAAAATGGCAGAGCTAAGATTTTGCAGGGGTATATTTTTTCAATGTTAAGAAAAAACAGAGCAAAACACATACAGAAAAGTACACTTAACACCAATGGAATATCACAAATCAAGCATACTCATATAACTAGCACTCAGACCAAGGAATGTAATGTTGGCAACATCCCAGAAACCCCCTCGTGTGCCACCCTTCTAAATCACTATGCCTCTTTCTTCCCTCAAAGTAACCAATGTCCTGATTTCTAACATCATCAATTAGTTTTTCCTGTTTTTGAACTTTATATAAATGAAATATAATAGCATGTATGCTTATGAGTCTGGCTTCTTTTGTTCTATGTTTGTGAAATTTATGAATGTTTTAAGTATAGCAGCTCTCAAACTTTTGGCCTTTACACTTATAAAAATTATTGAGGAACCCAAAGAACTTTTGCTTATGTGGGCTATATCTATTGATATTTACTATATTGGAAATTAAAACTGAGAAATTAAAAAACAATTAGTTATTAATTTTAAAACTCATTACATGTGAATATAAATAAATAACATATTTTAATGCAAATAATTATATTTCCCAAAGCAAAAAAATTAGGGAGAAATGTGGCATTGTGTATGAACTAGGGTCTTGGCAAATATGTCAAAACACTGACATTATATACAGCTGGAAGAGCCCAGCTTCCAGGGTCTCAGCCAAACCCCAGAAGGGCACAGGAATGTTGGCACAGTTCCACCACCTTGGGTTTCATGCTCCTACAAGCAACAGGTACAAATGAGCATTACAAGGAGACAAGATGTTGGTACATGGAAGTTACCCAATAAATTTGGTAGATGGGCAAATGCATGATTTGATGAAGAAAGTTGATCAGTTTGGGTAGGAAATGAAAAGGATGGGAGGGCACTGACAGGGAAGGGAACGGTGGCTGAAAGTAATACCTATTTTGGAGGCAGAATACCTATTTTTCAGGGTACACAGCAGACACGGTATTCATGACTCCAATCTACTTTCCAGGTCCATTTGCCACTTTGTTCAATGCTCCAGCC
This sequence comes from Microcebus murinus, assembly GCF_040939455.1. Lineage (NCBI taxonomy): Eukaryota > Metazoa > Chordata > Mammalia > Primates > Cheirogaleidae > Microcebus > Microcebus murinus. Next base: position 46,179,085 of record NC_134136.1, on the reverse strand, counting down.
ATTTCATTCCCTAGACAGGTGCACACACAGACACACACACCCCATCTCTGCCACCATTCATGCTGTTTTCTTTATCTGCAGTGATTTCCCCCCTCTCCCTTCACTGCCAAATTCCTGATGATCCTTCAGGACTCAGCTGAAATGCCTCCTTCTGAGCAGCTTCCCAGGCACCAACCCATTTCCTCACCTCCCCACCTTAGCTAATTGTTCTCTCCCATGCTCCCAAGCACTTGGTGCTTGTCCCTATTTTAGAACTTGACATCTTGTGTCATCATCATTGTTCAAGTGTCTATCTTTCCCTCTAGACCATGAACTAGGACAGGCTGTGTATCTTAGGCACCTGTGAGTCCTCAGCCCCTAACATAACTCCAGGCATATAGTAGGCGCTCAATACATGCTCAGTGAATGAGCAAATGGCTATGGTCTGGAGTGTTTGTCTTACAGCTTCAAGTGGACAGCCCAGCTCTTTGTGACCTGCAAAGACACTGTGTCTTTTTTTGGTAATATGCTATCTCCTCTTAAGTGAACAGTGATGGTTCTGTTGAAAGTTGTGAAGCAAGAATGGATGGACTGAGACAGAAAGGAGGTAAATAAAGTAGGGACACTATGATTTCATATACGAAAACCATCTTCCTGGGAGTATTTGTTTTTGCTTAAGGGATAGTAGCAGCAGCCCTGTTTCTAGCATTGCAGTAGGAAATGTGAGTGCCCTGGTAGGCATCTTCCTCACCACTGGACTTCCATCAAATCCCCTAGTTCTACCTTCTGGATAGAGGCAACATCATTTCTTTTCACTATCCCAAGGAATTTTTTTGTTTGCTTGTTTGTTTTGTTTTGTTTTAACACCCAAAGACCCTCTGAGGTTATGAGCACATTTTAACAAGGGCCATGTGGAGACAATTTCCTGCCTTTACTGTCCTCCTCAGTCATGGCAAGTTGCCTGCCTTTTGAGTCCAAGCCCTCGCTCCTCTGGGAAGCCTTTCCTGAGAAAAGTCTACCAACTGTGACTCATTTGGCTGGAGAGTGGAGTGATTCAGTATAAGAGAGTATAAAGATGGAAATGTTTCACATGTGGGCTCTCTCCCAACTAGACTCGAGCCTTTGCTTCCAGAGAGAGTAGCTCCTGCTTTTCTGTCCCCAACAATGTTTCATATGAGGCATTGTACATAGGTGTGCAGTAAATATTTGCTGAATGATGAAGGATGTGTGGGGCAGCCTGGTCTGAACCTTTCAGAGACCCTAGGTCATGCCCATTTACTTTATCTGTGGCTCATTAATTAATCTTCTATTGTCAAGTCATCCCTGGAGCTGGAAAGATGGGAGACAGTTCTGTCTCAACTACAGATTAGAGGTCAGGAGACCTTGGTTTCTAGTTCAGTTTCCTTCATTAACTAGTGTGAACTTGGGCAAGCCAATTAGCTGTTCTGGGCCTCAGTTTTCCTGACTGAAAAAGAACGGGAAACATATGTTTCATGACCATGATGGAGTAACAGGGTCCAGGTTTATTCTCCTGCATGAAATGACAAATAACCTAAGTGTCCATTAATGTGTAAATGGATAAAGAAAATGTGGTATATACACACACAATGGCACATTATTCAGCCATAAAAAAGAATGGAATCTTATCATTTGCAGCAACATGGATGGAACTGGAGGTTATTGTGGTAAGTAAAATAAGCCCAGCATAGAAACAAATATTGCATGTTCTCACTCACATGTGGGAGATGAAAGAGTAGATTTCACAAAGGTAGAGAGTAGATTGCTGGTTACCAGAGTCAGAAGGGTAGGAGGGAGAGGGAGATGAAGAGAGGTTGATTAATGGGTACAAATATACACTTTGATGGACAAAATAATACCTAGTGTTTGACAGACCAGTAGGGTGATTATAGTTTACAATAATCTATTGTATATTTCAAAATAGCTAGAAGAGAATCATTTGAATGTTTCTAGCATAAAGAAAAGACAAATATTTAATATGATGGATATCCAAATGACACTGTTTGACCTTTACAAATTATATGAATGTATTAATTATCATATATACCTCCAAAATTATTATTGGTAGCAAATATTGTTAGTTGAGCGAAAAACTCACTTTGTTCATTTTAAAGGGGACATCTGCCAAAAGTCTAAATCTGAATAACCAGTTTGTCAGTCATTCTTTTAAGTAAAGATGTTGTTCCATGAAAAGTGTCTAGTTCAGCTCAACTCAAACAAGTACTTTTTTTTGAGACAGCCACTGTATAGTGGTATGTAACAGACACGCTATATGCATGCCTCCTGGTTCATCATGTGGAAAATAGTCTTTTAAATGTACCCAGTGATTAAGATTTGACAAAAATTGATTTTCACTGCTTCATCCAAAACTTTGTTTTGGCTTTTTATTTCAAGAAAATATGAGAGTACAAATATTTTGGTTACCTTTTATATCTTTGCCTCTCCCTAGCAAAGGTTAGAGGTATGCCCTTCCCCTTCACAATGCTCACCACATCCCTCAGATGTGGGTCTACCCCCCAACCCCCAAATCCTTGGAGAACACCACCACCATTTGAGCACTGTAGTGTTAATCTGGCAGTACCAATTTGATGGCGAGTACATGTGGAGCCCATTCTTCCGATCTTGTGTCACCTCACTTCGGATAATGGGCTCAAGCTATTATCCAAAACTTTGTTTACTATGAGTGTGTGTGGGGTGATGAATATAATCAATACCAGCAGTACACGTGGTGCCACTGCCTTAATTTGTGCTAAGGTGCTGATAATTCTTCTTTAAATATATGTGTGTGTGTGTGTGTGTGTGTGTGTGTGTGTACTTTTGCTTTTGCACCATCAATACAAATGTCAACATAGTGAAAAAGGCAAATAACCTTTTAGTATTATTATGAAAATGGTTTTGACCTTAAGGACTCCCTGTGAGGGTTTTTGGGACTCCCTAGAGCAGGGATCCCTAACCTATGGTAAGTTGTATAATTATTTCATCATATATTACAATGTAATCATAATAGAAATAAAGTGCATAATAAATGTCATGCGCTTGAATCATCCTGAAACCATCCCCCCCACCCCTGCCCCGGTCCATGGAAAAATTGTCTTCCATGAAAACGGTCCCTGGTACCAAAAAGGTGGGAGACCACCTCGAGGTCCACAGATCACATTTTTGAGAAGAGCTATTGTCTAGTAGGAATTTTATTGTAGGAATGTGCCACAATTTATCTTTATTGGTGTCAGACACTTGGAATATTCTGTTTTCAGGTATTACATATAGAAGTGATAAGAATATCTTCGAACACTTCTCTGAGTCATACATGTGCAGGCATTTGTGTTGAATATGCTTAGGAGTAAAGTGGCTGGCTCATAGGGTATATATGTACATTCAAGTTTAGTAAATTATGCCAGACGGTTTTCCAAAGTGGATGCATTGTTTCACACTCCCACAAGCAGTGTCTGTGTCTTAGAGGATTTCAATTTAGATGCGTCTTGTTGCAAAGCCCAAGCTTTATACACTGAAAGATTTTGTTTTTTTAAATAAAATTGATAATTGCTCATGGTAAAAATTCAAACAGTATAGATGAGTTTAAAGTGAAAAGTAACACAGAGACAAGGACATTAGTATATAAGGATTCATGTACAAAGGTGTTAGTAGAAGCTCAGTTTGCAGCGGTAAAAAAGGGAAAAAATTAATGGCCATCAGTATTTAACGGTATATTCCCATTACTGACTATTAGTTATTAAAAAGGAAGAATTAGGCCTATACCAGAAGCCTTGGAGGCATTCCTCAAGATTTTTTTTTTTTTTATGAGACAGAGTCCGGTTCTGTTGCCCGGGGTAGAGTGCCGTGGTGTCATCCTAGCTTACGGCAACCTCAAACTCCTGGGCTCAAGCAATCCTCCTGCCTCAGCCTCCCGAGTAGCTGGGACTACAGGCATGAGCCACCATGCCCGGCTAATTTTTTCTCTATATATGTTTTTTAGGTGTCCAGATAATTTCTTTCAATTTTTTTTTTTTTTTTTTTTTTTTGGTAGAGACGGGTTCTTGCTCTTGCTCAGGCTGGTCTCAAACTCCTGACCTTGAACGATCCACCCACCTCGGCCTCCCAGAGTGCTAGGATTACAGGTGTGAGCCACCGCGCCGGGCCCCTCAAAGTATTGTTAAATGGGAAAGATATAATGCTGAGAAGTGTATATAATATCACCCCATTTTTATAAAACAAAATAAAAAACAGCCTATACATATATGAATAGGTTTGTATGTGAATAACTGGACATGACTAAAGGAGCTGAAGGTCACACACCAAGCTGTTAATTTTGTTTAGGAATGGTGCAAAAAAAAAGTGCGAAAATAGAGGTGTCCATGATAGTGCTCACTTTGGGAGCACATATACTAAAATTGGAATGATACAGAGAAGATTAGCATGGCTCCCGTGCAAGGATGGCATGCAAATTTGTGAAGTGTTGCATATTTTGTTTCCACTTTCTAATGCTCACTGGTGACAAAACTGAAACTCTGATAAGCGAAGTGACTTACCCAATTGAGGGCTCTTCTAGCTTCACACTCCATCTCCAACTCCTCATCCAAAAAAGAAAAAGTTGTCCATGATAAAAACAGCATGTATGAGATCCCATCCTTGTAAAAGTGTGTGTGTGTGTGTGTGTGTGTGTTGTCTGTGTGTATGTGAATGCCTATAGTCACTGTCTGTTTTCTGTTGCAATAACTGAATGCCTGAGAGTGAGTAATTTTTAAAGAAAAGGAATTTATTTCTTATAGATCTGGAGGCAGGGAAGTTCCAGGTCAAGAGCCACATCTGATGAGGGCCTTCTTGCTATGTTATAACATGGCAGAGGGTATCACATGGTGGAGGGGCAAGAGCATGCCAAACTGGTTTTTATAACAGACTCACTCTTGTGATAACTAATCCATTCATGGATTGATGGATTAATTCATTCATGAGGGTGGAGCCCTCAGGACCCAATCACCTCTTAGGGCTTCACCTCTTAATACTGTTACATTGGGGATTAAATTTCAATATGAGTTTCAGAGGAAACACACATTCAAACCACAGCAATCATCAAAATGTTTCACAAATGTAATTTGTGATCATCTCTGGGTGGTGAGATTTTTTTGTTGTTGAGATTTTTTTGTTTTCTTCCTTAAATTTTTATTTACTTATCATTACATTTTTTAAAGAATAAACATATGCTACTAGGGCAAAGACAGATTTTCAAATGGTGCTGGGAATACTGACTAGCTATCTGCAAAAATATAAAATAACATTCAATCTTCACACCATACATAGGAATCAACTGTAAATGGATCAAGGATCCAAATGTAAAATATGAAACCATACAAATATTAAAAGAAAATATGAACAAATTTCCATTTTTAATCTTGGTGTGGGGAAAGGCTCTTTAACTATAACTGAAAAGCTAGAGGCAATGAAAGAAAAATATTGATAAATCTGACTATGTAAAAAATTGTGTGGTAGGGCCGGGCGCGGTGGCTCACGCCTGTAATCCTAGCTCTCTGGGAGGCCGAGGCGGGCAGATTGCTCGAGTTCAGGAGTTCGAAACCAGCCTGAGCAAGAGCGAGACCCCATCTCTACTATAAATGGAAAGAAATTAATTGGCCAACTAAAAAAATATATATACAAAAAATTAGCCGCGCATGCTGGCACATGCCTGTAGTCCCAGCTACTCGGGAGGCTGAGGCAGGAGGATCGCTTGAGCCTAGGAGTTGGAGGTTGCTGTGAGCTAGGTTGACGCCACGGCACTCACTCTAGCCTGGGCAACAAAGTGAGACTCTGTCTCAAAAAAACCCAAAAAAACAAAACAAAACAAAACAACAACAACAACAACAAATTGTGTGGTAGAAAGCCCCATCAAAATCAAAGTCAAAAAACAATAAACAAACTGGAAGGGAATATGTGCAACATGTATCACAGATAAAGGGCTAGTATTGTGACTATACAAAGAAATCTTCAGAATTGATCAACAAAGGTCCAAATACCCAATAGAAAAATGGGGAGATCCATGAACAGACAATTATCTATCTGTCTTTCTATCTCTCTATCATCAGTAAATGGCTCTTTAAGCTTCCAACCTCACATATAATTAGAGAAATGCAAATTAAACCAACACCAGCATATCATTTCTCCCCATTAGCTCAGCAAAAATTAAAAGGTATGACAGTACATTCTATTGGCAAGTCTGTTGTTGCCCAACCACGTTCATTTGCCCACTACCCAAGAATAAGCCAACATGCTGAGTCAGCAGGTATATGGCTGAGAAAGAGTCTTTATTCTGCACAGTGCTAAGCGGGGAGATGGGAGAAATCTCTCACATCAGCCTCCTTGAGAACTTTGGAGACAGGGTTTTTTTTTTTTTTTTTTTTTTTTTCTTTAGTGGATGTGTAATAGCAGGTAAGGAGACAGGGTTTTTAAGGATAGTTTGATAGGCAAGGAATTAGGCAATTAGGTTTGTTAATTGGGGCAAAATTATAGGGGTGTAGAAATCATCTTCTTGTGTTGCTCTGATCCCTGGGGTCACAATTCCAGTTGAGTCAGTTTCTTAGTATGGGCTGCTGGTCTGGGTAGGCCAATCCATCCACTGGAATTTGGGGTCTGGAAGATATCTTAAAAACTTCCTTTAGGTTTTGAAAAGGTGATGTTATTGATGGAAAAAGTTAAGAAACTTTACGGACACCAGCTATGGGGAGAAGTTAAGAATCTTTATGACCACAAGCTGTGTGGCTCATGGTGACAATTACAGGGGGACAGTTACTAATTATTATCTTTATTTTTAGCTAGACCTGTGCATTATTTTTAGCTAGGCCCTCATCACAGTACTCGCTTTGTACTCCGTTATTGCAGGGCGGTTTCAAGTCCATGGTTATATAAATAAATAACTGAATTCATACATAAGGAGAAGGGAATGCTCTTTCTCACGGTTGAATGCCAATTAATAAATGTAGAAGGAATGATGGAAATAGAAAATCACCATTGGCCAGTATCACAGTAATGTGTTAGGCAAGAATCATCAAAGGATTAGTGGGCAAAGTATGATGAGAAACAGGATATTTACACACACTCAAATTCTCTCCCCACAGCTATTAATTAATTACAAAAGGAAAAGTAGTAACTTTACAGTGGAGAAACCCAGCAGACCAAGCAATCAAAGTTAAATAACCAGTAATGAGACATATTTACATCGTGCGCCTCCTAATGGGATGCAGTGAAAGGACATTAATTCTGTGGTTTTCTTCCCTCAAATGCATAACCTGTATTTAATCATGAGAAAACATCAGACAAACCCAAACTGAGAGGCATTCTGCAAAATAGCTATTACTTTTCAAAAGTATTAAGGTCATGAGAAACAAAGACAGATCAAGGAACTGCCCCAGACTAGAGGAGACCAGGGAAATGTCACAACTAAATGTGGGATCCTGGATTGAATCTTGGGCCAGAAAACGAGCTGTAGTGGGGCCATTGACAACTTTTGTAAGGTCTGTAAGATTAGTCAATAGCATCATATCAATGTTAATTTCCTGGGTTTGATAATTGTATGTGATTACCAGATGTTAACATTTGGGGAAGCTAGGGGACAGGTATATGAGAATTCCTGTACTATCTTTGCAACTTTTTTGCAAGTTTGAGATTATTTCAAAATAGAAAGTTAAAATATGAAGCAAGAATAAACATACATTGCTTATATAATCAGAAAACATTGCTCCTTAAGGAGAGAATTGAAAAAAAGAAAAAAACAGAAAAAATCCTGATTATTTTAATTGTAAAAATAGGCCAAAATAGAAATAAACCTCCAACATTGAAAAGTAAAATCTCCTTTACCTTCACCCTCACCCCCAGTTCCATTCCCCAGAGAAGTAACTACTGTTACCATTTTCTTGTTTATCCTTCCAGAAGTTTTTGCTTTATATAAAAGCATGTGGTGGGTGTGTGCCACTTTTAGACACACACACACACAGACACACACACACACACGAGATCACATTATTGATACTATTCTGTTTCTAATTTTTTTCACTGAACAGTATATTTTGGCTACATATTAGCCCATAGATCCATAGATGGATCTCTTTCTTTCATCATTTGGTTGAATCTTTATCAGTTGGCCAGTCTCTGTTGATCGCCATGTTTTTTGTTTTTTTTTTTTCTGAAAAAGTAATTATTATTATTATTTTATTTCAGAATATTATGGGGGTACAAATGTTTTGTTTACATAAATTGCTTTTGTACTGTTTGAGCCAAAGTTACAAGTGTGCCCATGACTTAGTGTGAATTGCACCCATTAGGTGTGAATTTACCCATCCTCTCCTCCCCCTCCCATCTGCTTGATTTCCAGTGAATGTTATTTCCATATGTGCACACATATAAGTGTTGATAGATTAGTTCCAATTTAATGGTGAGTACATGTAGTGTTTGTTTTTCCCTTCTTGTGATCCTTCACTTAGAAGAATGGTCTCCAGTTCCATCCTGGTTAATTCAAGAGGTATTCCTTCACCATTTTTTATGGCTGAGTAGTACTCCACGGTATACATACATTACATTTTATTAATCACTCATGTATTGATGGGCACTTGGGTTGTTTTCACATCTCTGCAATTGTGACTTGTGCTGCTATAAACATTCCAGTGCAGGTATCTTTTTTTTTTTTATATAGAATGTCTTTTTTTCCTTTGGGTAAATACCCAGTAGTGGGATTGCTGGATCAAATGGTAGCTCTACTTTTAGTTTTTTGAGGTATCTCCATACTATTTTCCATAGAGGCTTTACTAGTTTGCAGTTCCACCAACAGTGTATGAGTGTTCCTATCTCTCTGCATCCATGCCATTTGTTGTTTTGGGACTTTTCGACAAAAGCCTTCTCACTGGAGTTAAGCAATATCTCATTGTGGTTTTGATTTGCATTTCCCTGATAATGTTGGCCATTAGACTATCTTCTTTTGAAAAGTTTCTGTTCATGTCTTTTGCCTACTTTTTAATGGGATTGTTTGATTCTTCTTGCTGATTTGCTTGTGTTCTTTATAGTTTCTAATTATCAGCCCTTTCTTGGATGTATAGCATGCAAATATTTTCTGTCATTCTGTAGGATGTCTATTTCCTGTAACGATTATTTCCTGGGCTATGCAGAAACTTTTTAATTTGATCAGGTCCCATTTATTTGTTTTTGTTGTTGCTGTGATTGCTTTTGGGGTCTTCTTCATAAATTCTTTGCCTAGGCCGATGTTTATAAGAGTTTTTACGACATTTTCTTCCAGAATTCTTATAGTTTCATGCCTTAGATTTAAGTCTACTATCCATCGTGAGTTGATTTTTGTGAGTGGTGAGAGGTGCAGATCATGTTTCAGTCTTCTACATGTGGCCAATCCAGCACCATTTATTGAATAGGTATTCTTTTCCCCAATGTATATTTTTGTGTGCCTTGTCAAATATCAGATGGCTATATGAAGATGGTTTTAATATCTGAGTTATCTTTTCTGATCTACTAGTCTATGTCTCTGTTCTTGCACCAGTACCATGCTGTTTTGGTTACGATAGCCTTATAGTATAGCTTGAAGTTTGGTCAATTGAGGTCTCCTAATTTGTTCTTTTTGCTTAAGACTGCTTTCGCTATATGGGGTCTTCTCTGGTTCCATACAAAACAAAGAATTATTTTCTTTCTAGATCTGTGAAAATGATGTTGGTATTTTAATAGGGATTGCATTGAATCTGTAGATCACTTTGGTTAGTATAGACATTTTAACAATGTTGATTCTGCCAATCCATGAATATGGTATGTTTTTCCATTTGTTTATGTATTCTGCTATTTCCTTCCTCAGTGTTTCAAAGTTCTCCCTTTAGAGGTCTTTCACCTCCTTAGTTAAATATATTCCTAGGTATTTTATTTTCTTTGTTGCTATTGGGAAGGGTATTGAGTCTTTGATTTAGTTCTTGGCTTGATTATTGTTGGCGTATAGGAATGCTACTGATTATTATACATTGATTTTGTAAACTGAGACTTTGCTGAATTTATTTATCAGTTCCAGGAATCTCTTGGCAGAATCTTTGGGGTTTTCTAGATATAAGATTATACCATCAACAAAGAATGATAGTTTGACCTCTTCTGCCTGCACTTGGACACCCTTGATTTCCTTCTCTTGTCTGATTGCTCTGACTAGGACTTCCAGCACTATGGTTGCCATTTGGATTGGGTCCTGTTTTTCACTATTACAAGAAATGCTACAGTAAACACCCTTGTCCATGCTTCTTTGTGCAAATGTTCAAGGGTGTCTCAAGAAGGAAGTTCTTCTTCACATGGGGTTGAAATCACCGTCCTTCATCATACTCTGGCTAAACAGTAAGAATATCTGCATTAGACCACAGTGGAGTCTGGGCCATGTAAGAAAATGAGCTTAATTTGGAAAGCAGTGAGGCCTGGACCCCCTGATCCATGCTAGAATACCCTGCCCAGTGGCCAGAACTCTTGTGTGGCATACATGGAGTGTGTCTATCCCATGAATGGGGACATAAATTCTTACTTCCCAGCTCGGCATTTTCAATGTTATTTATCAGTCACTCCACATTTCCGTCATTCAAACTTTACTTTTAACAAACATTTCTATCATGTTTAATATGTGCCAGTTGTTGTTTGAAATGTTTTGCAAATGTTAACCCATTTCATCCTCCATAGCATCCCTATGTACACAGTACTATCACTACCCCCATTTTTCAGATGAGGAAACTGATGCACCTGGATGTTAAGTAACATATCCAAAGACACATAGTTAGTAGATCTAGGGTCATCCCACTCTTCCTCCTTCACAAGTCATTTTCTTCTAGTGTACGTATCACAAAATAGAGGGTTAGGCCCACATGCCCCTCCACACCCCCCCATCATTTGTCTGGCAGCTACTTTTCCCTGCTGCTCCCATGGACCAAAACTCAGTTTGCTTCTGGTCTCCTCCAGAAATCCAGCCCTGAAGTCCACTCTGAAAGAGGATAAAAAGATGCTGAATGAAGTGAAGACACACATTCCTATACTGTCCTCCCATTTATCCTCCCTAATATCACTACCAGGGTTGTACAGATTTTGCAGAAGGGTTAGGGATAACTGAAAAGAATTTAAAGTATGGGGACTTTTTAAAATAAAAAAGTCTACTACCCATATCCATGTCCTTAGACCAAGAGAAAATCATCAGGGAGTTAGGTCCATCGTGGAAAGAGCCCTTATGCCCTTCTTCCTTGAATTCAGCTTCATCTTCCTTCTCTTCTTTCAACCCGCCAAGTGAAGCTTTGTCCACCCCATACTCGTGAGCTTAGTCTTGCCCCAGGTCCCATCTCCCTCACTGGCAGCACGCTTGCCCAGGTCTTAGTTACTTAGCCAGGCATATTGCTCTGGGCCTTCCAACAAGACAGGTTAGGGTAGACTTTGGGATTCCAAATGTCATCCCTTTCCAGAGGTCTCTATCAGTAGGAGTCATAGAGAGACATGCCCTCTTGTTTTTCCTGGTATCCAGTGGGTAACAGTTAGATAAAAACACAGATACACATGTATCTCTCTTTAGGCTACACAACAGATTCTCAGAGAGAGAGAGAGAGGGCGATCTAAATCCACATGGAAGAAAAGAAACCTTTCCCTAACTTTCCTAGCTCACAGGGATGAGCACTTCGCATGTTTCTGCAGAGCAGTGCCCCTTTCCCTTTATTTACCTTCCCACTTTCAGGGCATGAGAAATAGACTCACAATGGAATAACAATAATGAGTAAGATTTAGTGAGCACCTGCTATAGGTAAGGCTGTGAATGTTCTCACTGAAGCCTTATAACAGCCCCATGATGTAAGAATGATTATAATTCTCATCTCAAAGATGAGGAAACTGAGGCACAGTATCTTGCTGAAGGTCACATGGCTGGTAAGTGGGTGATCAGGGATTTAAACTGGGCAGTCAAGTATCCAGAGCCTGTGTGCTTTCTATGACACCATAGAATTATAGGTGGTTAGCAATTTCCTGGGACAGAATTAAAAACAAAAGGAAGAAAAAAGAAGAATCGTAAGTAATGAAGCTGAGATTTGAAGTCAGAGTTTGACTCATAGGCCTGAGCTCCTGGAAGTTAAGGCGCCTGTAAGGGCAGCCGCTTACATACACAAAAGGCTGGCTTGGGAATGACTGCACGGCATTGCTTTAAATTGCCAGATGAGGCCTTTCCCTCTCACTGTCCTGTGAGCAGAAGAGAGGCAATGTAAATGTTTATGCTCCTCCAGTACAAGCAAACCCCTAGGGATGCTCTCATGATGGGCATACTTCTGAAACTGTCTAGATTGAGAGCAGATGAAAGACTGCTGGGGTTTTCATTGTTTTGCTTGGTTTGGTTTTAGCATTTCTTCCTGTTGCTCTAAGCAGAGGATCTGGAATTTATCTTGGGGAAAACTTGCCATTTCTCTGGGACAGACCACTTCGTTGAGACCTCTTAGTAAGTCACCTACCTGCCAGTGCTCTGGAATGGTGGTGGAAAATGGAAAAGCAGATGCTTCAGACTGGGGGTTTATGCATTCTATTTAATAATGTCAAAGGTGGGCTCCACTGGGTTTTGCTTCAGCTGGCTGGATCTGGGGATGAGGTACAAAGAATATGGTTTTTGGCCAACACCTAGAGACATGGAAGCCACTTTCAGTAGATGTTGGCCATCTATTTGGGGGTGATTTGATCAACCTAAGAAATAGCAGAGTTGGATATGCCCCTTCTGCCTTTTAGTCCCTGCCTGCTGAATGGGGTGTGGTAGGATCAGTGCTGGAGATAGTGGCTTGCTCCAAAATCTCCCATATTGTGTCTTTGGGTTTCTTATTTTGCAGCATTGGATTCTAAGAGTGTAGGGTACATGGTGGGGTGCTGGGTGGGTTTGAGACCAACTGAGTCTAAGGAATGGGGACAGATGAGGTGAATATGCATGAAAAGGGGGAAGCTGCAGGTGAAGGTGACAAGGTTCATAATCTCTGGGAATGTGATTTGGCCCTGGGAGTGGTCCCTAGGTATGTAACAGGGGCAGGTAGAGCAGACACTGTAGAGGGTGAGCAAATGTAGGTGTCCTATGGGCCTCCCTGGGGGAACCTAGAATGCTTCCAGTTAGTGACAAGACTCTTTTTTATTGTCGAATCCATATAGGCCTGTTGGGTATGATTGTTTGCTATACTCACCAAGTCATGCACCCTAGCACAGAGATGTCTATCTGGAGCAGGAGTGCCTTTTTCTTTTCTTTTTTTCCTTTTTTTTAAATTTTAGCATATTATGGGGGTACAAGTGTTAAGGTTACATATATTGCCCATGCCCCCCTCCCCCCTTGAGTAAGAGCTTCAAGCGTGTCCATTCCCCAAACGTTTCACATCTTACTCATTGAGGAGTGCCTTTTTCAAATTTGCACAAAGGCATCTCATGGCCTGTGGGCAGCCATGACCCTCACATTCAGCATGGTGTCTGGTACCTAGTAGGTCATTGCTATCTGTTGACCAAAAGCTAAAAGTTGTGATGAAGCTGGTTGGTATGAGCAAGAATGCTACAATTATTGTGAAAAGGGGGTGCTCTAGTATATGGGTACAGAGTGTGACAAGGAAATTTAGCATTTGGGAGGTGCGTGGCCCATTCATCTTACTGGTTGAAGATAGATGACAACCAGAAACCTCCTCCAAAATCTGGTTTACATGTTTGATCTGGCTGTCATTCAGTTAGCTTGTGGTGGACAGTGGACGAGTGGATTTGGCCATGGCAGATTGGACGTGTGCTTTCTAGAACAACTGCACAAATTGGGCTCCACAGTCAGATAGGGTTAGGCTGTCTGTGGAGGTGGAGAAACTACATCTCTGGAGAATAAGGTAGAGATAACTGGGGCAGAAAGTGATCCAGCTGAAGAAAGCAAGTGGGCTGTTCTCATAAAGGTGTTTTTTATTTTTTATTTTTTGAGACATGGCATCAGCATAGCTCACAGCAACCTCAAACTCCTGGGCTCTAGTGATCCTCTTACCTCAGCCTCCCGAGTAGCTGGGACTACAGGCATAGGCCACCACACCTGGCTAATTTTTCTATTTTTACTAGAGATGGAGTCTCACTCTTGCTCAGGCTGGTCTCAAACTCCTGACCTCAAGTGATCCTCTCGCCTCAACCTGTGCTAGGATTACAGGTGTGAGCCCCCACGCCTGGCCCTCATAAAGGTGTTGACTTCAATGATTATCATGCTATGAGCACAGTAGGGAGAGCCTTGTTAAGGAAGGTAAAGCATTTCTTCCAGGAACACTTGGTGATTGAGTGATAATAGAATAGCTCTATTGAGCTTTTTTAGCTTTTCTTTTTTTTTCCATAGGCAAAAACATGCCTTTGTGTAGTGCAGGATATTGAGTAGGTTGTGGGCCACTAGAAATCAAGGTGCTTTATGTCTGTGTGTTTCAAAAGAGTATATTGGTAACCAGCTACGGTAGCATCATAGCACAGACTTCAGACCTATCTAGGGGCTTTGCTCTCAGGAATGAAAGGCAGCCATGCCTATATAGTAGGCCTACCTTACTCATGCTTCTTTGGAGACCCCTTTGAGATAAGCCTGGGTCTCTTCGTGGTGCTGCTGGACGTAGGTTAGGGAATCATTAGGGAAAGAAAGTGCCATTTGAACATTATCCAAGAAGTCACTTTGGAACAGGTCTTCCTTGTTCTTGAAGCAATCGCTTGAGAAGGCCCTCTTGGTAAATGTAAGGCAAGTAGACAATCATTGTCCTGGGCTAAGGGTGTGACAAGATTTTTTATAGTTTGACACAGGCTCCTTCTCCCAAAATTCCTTCATTTGTTGAGCTGGTTACTGGGGAGGAGTTATGTGAGTTTGCATAGGGGCCATGGAGCCTCCCAGGAAGAAAGGGATCAAGGTCTTATACATTTTCTTTTTTCTTTTTCTTTCTTCTTCTTTTTTTTTTCTTTGAGACGGGTTCTTGCTCTGTTGCCCAGGCTAGAGTGCAGTGGCGTCATCACAGCTCACTGTAACCTCAAAACTCCTGTAACCTCAAGTGATCCTCCTGCCTCAGGCTCCTGAGTACCTGGGACCACAGACATGCGCCACCATGCCCCACTAATTTTTCTATTTTTAGTAGAGACAGGATCTTGCTCTTGCTCAGGCAGTTCTTGAACTTCTGGCCTCAAGCCATCCTCCTGCCTTGGCCTCCCAAAGTGCTAGGATTACAGCCATGAGTCAATGTGCCCAGCCAAGATCTTACACATTTTCTGATATAAAAAAGTATTTTAGCTCAAGTTTTACTTCAGAGAGACCTTCCCTGATCACTCAAGTTCTCATCGCTTTATTTGTCTTAGAATTTTCATTGCGCTTCATATTAGTTGTACCTGTCTCTTTGGGGAAGAGATTTACTTGTTTGTTGTATACATTCCCCCTACTAGAATGTGAGTTCCTTGAGGGCAGGAGCCTTCTCTGCCTTATCCATCCCTGTGTCCCTGTGCTTTGAATCATGCTTGGTACAGTAGCAGAGGCTCTGTAAGTATTTGTTGAAGGAATGAATGACAGAATGGAATAGCCACATAGGAGGTTACAAAATTAAAAGTACAAAGATTCTTCCTGCTGCTACCACCAGTTCTACTAATCGGAGCCTTATTTGATACTCTTGAGCCTCTTTTGATTATTTCTGGGCTTTTTGTTCTTCTGTTAGGTATTTCCACAATTCTTAATAGGACGCTCTTACTTCAAAATCTTGATTTACTTACTTTAAACAGTATTGACTTTCTTCCTTCCTTTCCTTTCCTCTTTTTTTTTTTTGTTAGCTCCTCAATTGTTTACCTTAAATCCTTTGCATAATGAAATTCCATTTATACTTACCCCTTGAGGCACTACTCTGTCAGATGAGGAAATTCCTCCCAATTCCTCCCAGTTACTAGCTTTACATTGTTAGAGTTTAAATCATTTTCATATTTACATTCCATTCGGTAACTAGACTTGTCTTTCATGCTTTGTCTATAGGTTGATTATGAAAGCCAATCAACATGACTTTCTGTATGATTTAGTAAATGTTATTTATTAGGAAATCAGAGTGTGTGATTTGATCACTGGAGGAGACTTAATCTTATATCCCTACACCTGGGCCACTTGAAGGGGCATAGTACACATGTCCAGTTCAAATGGTTTCTCTTTTCTTATGCTCCACCAGTTGCTTAGTCATGCCACATTTTAGATTGTTTTATATATGGACCATGACTTTTTGAGGAAGTTTGCTTTTCTTAGAGTTTCTAATTATTTCTTTTTGGCAGAAAATATAGGTGCTTTTGTCACCACATTACTGATATCTTTCAGCTATTTGCATAGACTACTTGTTAAATGCTCTGACATGCACTGACTCTTTCTAAGCCTCCCTCTCACACAGCTGTAATTTTAGGATTTTTTTCATTGCATTCCTGGGCTAGTGTCTCTGTTTCTTAGATCCAAGGTCTTCCTTTTTTTTTTTTTTCTGATCTGTCTTTTTGATTGTCAGGGTATATCCTCAAGTAATTTTTTTTTTTCAGAAGAGGGCTGGGAGGTTAAATTCTGGGTTCTTTCATGCCTGAAAATGCCTTTTTATTTTATTTATTTATTTTTTAAATTCCAGAATATTACAGGAGTACAAATGCTTTGATCACATAAATTACCTTTGCACCTTTTTAATTTTTGTTCTTATATTTGACCAATATAGACTTATGGGTCCAAACTTTGCAGGTATTATTCTAGTGTTTGTTTTGTTTTGATTTGTTTGCATGTAGTGCTGCTAATGAAAATTTCCATTTCTTTGTAGATAAATTTTTTCCTCTCTCTAGAGGCTTTAAGGATCTTCCCTTTATTCTTCATATTTGTAGAATTTCACAAGGGTATGTTTAGGTGTGAGTCTTTTTTCTTTCATCCTACTTAACACTCAGTGATCTTTTCAAACTGAAATCTTTCTTTAGTTATGAGAAAATTTCTGCTTTTTGTTGTTGCTGTTGTTGCTGTTGTTTTGACACAGGGTCTCTCTCTGTCACCAGGCTAGAGTGCAGTGATGTCATCATAGCTCACTGCAATCTCAAACTCCTGGGCTCGAATGATCCTCCTGCCTCAGCCTCCTGAGTAGCTGGGACGACAGGCATGTACATCACGCCCGGCTAACTTTTCTATTTTTTGTAGAGATGGGATCTCGATCTTGTTCAGGCTGGTCTTGAACTCCTGACCTCAAGTGATCCTCCTGCCTCGGCCCCCCAGAGTGCTAGGATTACAGGTGTGAGCAACCACACCTGGCCTTCTTCTGTTTTTTAAATTAGTTCTTCTTCTCTCTTGTATTTTTCTTTCCTTCCAGAATTCTATGTAAATTAATGTTGACCCTCCCAGATGAATATTTTATGTATTTTTTTTTTTTTTTGAGACAGAGTCTCGCTTTGTTGTCCAGGCTAGAGTGAGTGCCGTGGCGTCAGCCTAGCTCACAGCAACCTCAAACTCCTGGGCTCAAGCGATCCTCCTCCTGCCTCAGCCTCCCGAGTAGCTGGGACTACAGGCATGTGCCACCATGCCCGGCTAATTTTTTTATATATATATCAGTTGGCCAATTAATTTCTTTCTATTTTTATAGTAGAGACGGGGTCTCGCTCTTGCTCAGGCTGGTTTTGAACTCCTGACCTTGAGCAATCCGCCCGCCTCGGCCTCCCAAGAGCTAGGATTACAGGCGTGAGCCACAGCGCCCGGCCATATTTTATGTATTTTTAAAAACTTTTCTCCCAAATTTCACTGTAGTTGAGACTAGATGTAGACACACTAGCAATGGAAGTTGTGCTTTGGAAAGAAAGACTAAAGATGGGATTTTAAATATTGGAAGCCCAAGCCTGAGTTGCATATGGGGATCTATACTAGCAAGGCTGTTGCTGCAGTTTTTTCTATACAAATTGTACCTCAACATAGTCAAAAATGCAATGATGGGAAGTTTCTTTTCATAGAAGTATTCCAGTTAGTAAGTAAAGAAGGAATGATAGAATATTGCCATTTGGCCATTATTAATGGAATAATGGCGCTAGATAATGAGCATCAGTGTCTGCTAGTATCACAAGAAGAGAGAAAGAGAGACAACTAGATATTTTGTATCTCTGGTGAAAGTACATGGCACCGCTTGTGAGGTTGTCTTGCCAAAAAATCAAACCTAAATCTGAACAAGCCCCTAGATCTAACTACCAATTTACTTGAAAGACACTACTAGGAGGCAATTAGCAAAATCCACAGACAGTGGGAAACTCCACAGGAAAATCTAACTAGTATCTTCATTAATCAATTCCAATGGGGAAAAAACGGAAAATGGTAGAGGAACCTATAGATTAAAAGAGACTTAAAAGACATATCAACCAACTGCAATATGTGGATCTTATTTGGATGCTGATATGAACTAAAAATACCTGTAAAATTTTATGAAGCTATCAGGGATATTTGAATACTGATTTGGATCTTTGATGATATTAAAGAATCATTGTCAATATTTTAGGTGTGTTAACAATGTTGTGGTAATGCTTTTAAAAAGAATCTGTATCATTTACAGAAATATACTGAAATATTTACGGATGAAATAATATGGTATCTAGGATTTGCTTCAAAACATCCAGAGGAGGAGAAGTGAGTGTGGGTATAGTTGCAGCAAGATTGGCTTTGAATTGATAGTTGTTTAATCTGGATGATGGCAACATGAAAAGTTTTGAGACTATTACTCAGCTTTGGTATATGCTTAAAATTTTCTGTAATAAAAAGTCGAAAGTGAAAAAGCTTAGGGCTGCAAAGTCAGAAAACGCTGGATTTGAATTCAGCTATAACTTTGTGACCTGGAATAAGTTATATAAACTCTCTGTGCCTCTGTTTCCTCATCTATAGAAATGGTCCCCACATCACAGAGCTGTGGTGAAGATTTCATGCGTTCATCTCACAAAGCTCTCTGAGCACTCTATGGCCCAGAGTCCACACTCAGTAAAGGGTAGCTCTTATTACCATGATTTATTTGTTTATTTTGATGGTCCTAGGTGAAAGCTGCTGCAGTATCTGCTAAATGTTCCTGGCCTGGCAGTAATAACAGAGGTACTCCTAGAACCAATACTTTCTGGTGTGAAAGGCCAGGCTCCTTTCTGCAGGACAAACCAATCAGTACTAGGGAGCCCAGGGATGATGTTCCTGATGGTGGCAAAAACAAGTATGACTCCAAGAGTGAATGCAAATTGTGCCTAACAAGATGAGCCATATTTGGGACCAGAGGGGTGATGCCTAGCTTGAGGTTCTACAAAGTCACTGCACACAATGAGTTAAGCAGCACTGAACCACTTCTCCTGGAGTAAATACAGGGTTAGATTCCTACAAGCCTCAGGTCACAACATTTTCACCTACTGATCAATATGTAACCTTGTTTTATGTGTGTTTCTGTTTGAAGTTGCCTTGTATCATATATATTGTTGATTCATTAACACTAAACTCACAGCCAATAGCACTATAGCTCATGCCTAAACAAAACTTATGTAACACCTGTATTTACTGAAAGAAATAGTGAGAATACAAGCAAGAAGTCATAAAACAGAGGGTGAAGAAGAGAAAGGTGAAATCATCCAGGATCTAAATCGTTCACCAAGGTGGAGTGCCAGAAACTCCATTCTGTCTGGTGCTGGTTGTGGGTCACTTTAAAGTGCCAGGTCTCGGTTGAGAAGGCAAGGTGTTCCCACAAATGCCTCAGCTCATTCATTTGTGAGATCTTGTTCAGACAACCACTGCTTGACTTACCCAACAGTTGGACAGGGGAGATGTTATACCCTACTCCAGCCCGGCAGCCTTCTGTAAATCCATTGCACTCTCTATCAAAACTTATCTTTCCCGTATCCCATTCTCCCGTGCTCTTGCTCTCTATTAGCCAATCCGTTAAATGCCATTATATATTAATAATTGGTAATGACTTAATGTCATGTCTGCCAGAAATATTTGCACTTTAGCAAGTAATTCCAAAAGATAGAAGGCCTCAAACCCAGAGTAATTATTTTTAGTGGAATTTTGAGCACTGTGGCAGTCCAGGTAGGAAAAAATAAAAGGATTTGAGAGCTGGAGACCATTCCTCTATGCTCCACGTATTACACCCTACCTTGTTTAGAATTCATGTTCAAGCACTGGAAATATTGTAAGCAACATGGGCTAGGGGGGTCAAATATTCTCGTTTCCCAGGACTGAAGGGATTCCTGAAACATAGGCCTTTCCCAGGAAAGTTCCTGTCGATGAAGCAGAATGAGTTGGTCAGCCTAAATGGCAGACATAGGACCCAAGTACAATAGAATAATTTGAGGGTATTTTGTATAGTATCCAAGGATATTTTCCTTGGGTCCTCAGCCTGAAGACATCTCTATAAAAGTTTTTTTTTTTTTTTTGAGAGGAATCACAGAGGAACAGGGTTAGGGCCTGAGGTAGGAGTTGAAGTAAGAGAAATGTTGACATTTCATGTGTGACAACTAACTGAAACTTAAAGTGGAAGAAGAGCTGGGTGTCTCCTTTTCTTTTATTTCTCATAACACCTAGCACAGTGCTGGGAAGTAGTCCTTTAAACAAGGACCAAGTTTTGCAAAAGTACCCCTGTACCTCTTTTCATCCGCATCCACACAATAGTTGGAAGATGAGTGACTATTTTGTTTGTGGTTTCTCTTCCAAATGCAAAGGTGGTTTAAACATGATAGAGAAATGAATATCAGACTTACCTTCTTGCTGTAAACAAATATAAATAATGGAACACATATTTTCAGGCATTGGACAAGTGATTGCCTACCAGAAAAAATTCAACCTCCCCCAAAAGCTCAACACTGTTTAAAGGAAGACAGAAATTCTTTCTAGATAAGATATAGTAAATTCTTATTATTATTCATGGATTCTGTATTTGCAAATTCACGTACTCAGTACAATTTATCTGCAACTCCTAAATCAATACTCATGGTGCCTTCGCCATGACTCATGGACATGCACAGAGTAGGAGAAAATTTGAATTGCCTGAAGTGCATGTTCCCAGCTGAGGCCAAACAAGGTGATGTTCTGCCATCTTGTTTCAACTCTCATACTGTAAAAAAAAAATGTCATTTTCATTGTCTATTTAGTGCTACGTTTTTCACATTTTTCTTGGTGATTTTGCTATTTAAGATGGTCCCCAAGCTTAGTGCGAAAGTGATGTCTACCATTTCTAAGTGCAAGAAGGCTGTGATATGCCTTATGGAGAAAATACAGGTGTTACATAAGTTTTGTTTAGGCATGAGCTATAGTGCTATTGGCTGTGAGTTCAGTGTTAATGAATCAACAATATATATGATACAAGGCAACTTCAAACAGAAACACACATAAAACAAGGTTACATATTGATCAGTAGGTGAAAATGTCGTGACCTGAGGCTTGTAGGAATCTAACCCTGTATTTACTCTAGGAGAAATGGTTCAGTGTTGCTTAACTCATTGTGTGCAGTGACTTTGTAGAAACTCAAATAATGAGAATTGATTATAATTTATCCCCAGCAGACTTGCACTATGAGAAATATTAAAGGGAATCTTGCAGGCGTATACCAGTGGGAAATTCAGAGCTACATGAAAAAATAAAAATGATAAATATACACTTTTTTTTTCATTTCTTAATGTACTGAAAAGACAATGGACTACTTAAAGCAAAAACAATAGCAATATATTATGGGATCTATTATATAATCTATATAGAATTAAATATACATTAAACAATAGTACAATTGGAAAAAGAGAAGTAAACAGAAGTATACTATTACAAGGTTTTTACATTATATGTGAATTGGTACAATACTAATTCAAAGTGCACTGATAAGTTATGGATGCATGTTGTAATCCCCAAATGAACTACTAAAAATAAAATAAGAAACATGGCTAAAAAGCCAAAATAGAATATTAAAGATACACAAATGATGTCAAGGAATGGAGAAAAGGAGGAAAAAAGAACAAAGAATAGATGGGACAAATAAAAAATACCAAGATGGGAGCCTTAGAAACAGTCATATCAATAATTACATTAAATGTAGTAAACATTCCAAATAAAAGGTATAAGTTGTTCAGGCTGACTATAAGAAACCCAATTCCGACTGGATGTGGTGGCTCACACCTGTAATACTAGCACTTTAGGAGGCCAAGGCAGGAGGATTGCTTGATGTCAGGAGTTCGAGACCAGCCTGAGCAACATAGCGAGGCCTTGTCTCTACAAAAACTAGAAAAATAAGCTGGGTGTGGTGGCGCATGCCTGTAGTCATGGGTACTCGGGAGGCTGAAGTAGGAGGATCTCTTGAGCCCAGGAGTTTGAGGTTGCTGTGAGCTATGATCATGCCACTGCCCTCATGCCTATGCAACAAAATGAGACCCTGTCTCTGAAAAAGAAAGGAAGAAAGAAAGAAAAAAAAGAAAAGAAAACCTAGTTAAATATAAAGACTTAGATTAAAGTAAAAAGATGGAAAAATATTGTTACACAAACACTAATCATAAAAAATCTAGTGACAATATTAGCATCAGACAAAGTAGACTTCAAGACAAGGAGGATTACCAGAGATACAGAGGGATATTTCATACTGATAAAAGGAGTAATTCCTAAAAAGACAAAATTCTAAAAGTATATGTACCTGATAACAGAGCTGTAAAACATGTGAAGCAAAAACTGGTAGAATTTAAGGGATAAATAGAAAAATCCACAATTATATTTGGAAACTTTAACACTCTTTCCTCAGTAGTCAATAGAACAAGTTGACAGTCATTACGACTCTATCAGTCAACTTGTCCTAACTGACATTTATAGCTCACTCCTCTCCCCATTTCCAAAACAATAGAATATCTGTCCTTTTCAAGTACATGAAGAGCATCCACCATGAGAAACCATATGCTAGACCATAAAAGAAGTGTCAATAAATTTAAAAGGATGAAAATAATAAAGAGTATGTTCACTGACCATAAAAGAATTAAAGTAGAAATCAATAATTAGAAAGATGTCTTGGAAATTCCCTAAATGTTTGGAAATTAATCAAATGTAGTGATAACTGGGTTTTTTTTTTTTTTTTTTTGAGATGAGGTCTTGTTCTGTCACCCACTCAGGTGTTACAGTGCAGTGGCACGATCACAGTTCACTGTAGCCTGGAACTCCTGGGCTCAAGTGATCCTCCTGCCTCAGTCTCCCCAGTAGCTGGGACTACAGGTGCAGGTTAGTCCACGTAATAGTCCAACCACACACCACTTTAAAGTACTCCACCCCATACCATCCCTGGCTAATTTTTTTTTTTTTTTTTTTTTTTTACTTTTTTGTAGAGACGGGGTCTTGCTATGTTGCCCAGAATGGTGTTCAACTCCTGGCCTCAAGCAATCCTCCTGCCTCAGCCTCCCAGAGTGCTGGGATTACAGGCATGAACCACTGTGCTCAGCAGATAACTGGGCACTTTTGACTGACTGAACTTGGCCTAGTCACTACTAAAGTATGCCATCTCTCTTCCTCCCCCTATCTCCTAAATACGCATCAGGGTCTATTTGCGTCCATTCATATATGTAGGGTCATTTGCTTTGTAATTACGAGGGAAGGGAAGAGCTTTTGGTGATGTGAAGGGCTAGAAAAGGATAAGAGGAACTCTAAAGGCAGTTACATGGTATCAATTCCTTTTCCAGACCTTTAACTTCCATGGTTAAGCAAATGAGCACTACAAATTACTGGACCTGCTTAAGGGAGAGGTTTTTGTTTTTGTTTTTGAGACAGAGTCTCGCTTTGTTGCCCAGGCTAGAGTGAGTGCCATGGCGTCAGCCTAGCTCACAGCAACCTCAAACTCCTGGGCTCAAGCAATCCTCCTGCCTCAGCCTCCCCAGTAGCTGGGACTACAGGCATGCACCACCATGCCTGGCTAATTTTTTCTATATATATTAGTTGGCCAATTAATTTCTTTTTATTTATAGTAGAGATGGGGTCTCGCTCTTGCTCAGGCTGGTCACAAACTCCTGACCTTGAGCAATCCACCCGCCTCGGCCTCCCAGAGTGCTAGGATTACAGGCGTGAGCCACCGCGCCCTACCTTAAGGGAGACTTTGAGAGACTGAGCAAAAGCTGAACTGTTTCAAGGCTCAGGTAACACAGTATGGCATAGAATTGAGGAGGATACCCTTCGAATCCAGAATAATTTGGACATCCCAAGAATTAATTGCAAGCTCTGGGAGGAGTTACAGAAAGTACTGTTAGCATGGACATTGGCATCTCATTATGGCCACTAAGCAGTTAGATTTCTGCAGGTAGGCTTGCAAGCAGAAGACATGGAGAAGTATAAACTGGAACAACATGGGAAAAACAAGGTGGGCCTCCCAGAAATAAATGATATAGGTGGGACACTTTAAAGTGGTGTGTGGTTTGACTGTTACACAGACTTTTACCTAATAAGCATATACAAATTACTAAGAGCAAAAGGTGGAACAGTCTTCTGGAATAAGTAACAATATCCTTCAGGGGTCAATCTTAGGGACCCTCTTGGTAAGTTGTTTGAAGTTCTGTGCAGAGAGAGAGGGATATGGCAACTCCTCTAAGTAGTCTGTTGCCTGGACTCCAGCAGATTTCCCCATATAGAGAATTACTGTGTCTTGTTGATTCTTGACCAAGAAAGGTTTCTTACCTTCAGTTATTAGCAGGTTAAATTTGGACAGGAGCCCCGAAAGATCAATGGTGAGTGCAGGAGGCTGCTATACACCTACATAAACAGTGTCCAGGAGGCTAAACACCAGGTGTAGACCCAAGGCCTTCAAGGATAGTAGCAGCAAGATAAAAAACTTTTAAAAAGTTATTTTGAGAACAAGAAGACAAGAAAGGGATACAATTGACGATGATATACTGATGGATGACAAAGATAGAGCAGAACAAAGATAGAGCAAAGATAGAGTGTTCTCACTTCATACCTATATTTTCTGTCAAGAAGAAATTTTCATTCTGAAAAGTCTAGTCCAGTGCTTTTCACTTTAACATGCACATGCATCGCCTAGGGATTTTTTCTTTCTTTTTTATTTATTTATTTATTTTTTTTGAGACAGAGTCTCACTCTGTTGCCCAGGCTAGAGTGCCGTGGCATCAACTTAGCTCACAGCAACCTCAAACTCCTGGGCTCAAGCGATCCTCCTGCCTCAGCCTCCTGAATAGCTGGGACTACAGGTGCATGCCACCATGTGTGGCTAATTTTTCTATTTGTAGTAGAGACGGGGGTCTCACTCTTGCTCAGGCTGGTCTTGAACTCCTGACCTGAAGCAATCCTCTTGCCTTGGCTTCCCAGAGTGCTAGGATCACAGGCATAATCCACCACTCCTGGCCACCTAGGGATTTTGTTAAAATGAGATTCTGATTTGGTAGGTCTGGTTGGGGCCCAAGAATTTGCAAACTTCTAACAAGCTCCAAGGCGATGCTGCTGTTGGTCCCCGAACCACACTTTGGATAGCAAGAGTTTAGACTAAACATTGGTAAAGGAAGAAAAGTCTAGGGTAGGTAAAATGGTTGTCAAAAGAGTCTCTCATTGCTTTAACCAAGTTCAAGGTGTCTGGTTTGGACAAACTACATCTCTCACTGTATTGGGAGAACTTGCAAATAAGATCTCTAATTGCTATTGGGGATAATTTGATTTTCATCAACTTAGAGAGGAGAGATGCTAGAAGCCTGAAGACAGGCAAATGTGATCATAGATTTCTAAAAGGGAATAACAGAGGAAGTGTAAATGGACAGATCAATAAGCTTGATGTTGATTCCAGGAGACAGTCTTAAATGGATTATTTGTAAAGGATGGTTTGTGTTCACTGGACCCAGTGTGATTTCCTGGGAACAAAAGCTGTCAAACTAGTTTCATTCTCTTTGATGGGTTTACTAGAGCGATAGGTCAGGGCAGTATGGTAGACAGAGAACAAGTGAAATTTAGCAAAACACTACCTGAGGACTTTCATGATATTATTTGTGCCAAGCAGCATAATGGGGACTGGATGTGAGAATAATTAGAGGGATTAGTAACTGGTTGATCAGTCTGCTCAAAGGACCCTGATTAATGATTAATAGTTCCCCAAGGAAAGTCTCCAGGCCTGTTACAAATCTTCATACTTGGCCTGGTCTATTTCAGTGATTTTATCAGTGGCTTAGATCAGTGCTTCTCAAATGTGAGAGCACTTCAGAATATTTTGAGGGCAGGGGATAATTGTTAAAATGTAGCTTCCAAGTCTCCAATCCTGGGCTCTGATTCAGCAGGTCTGGATCAGGACACAGTAAAAACACATCTATGTTTTTAATAATCATTTCATTAAGTGGAGCTCAATTTGGAAAAACAATATCCTGATGAATAGAAATGAATACAAGTGAGTCCAAACACTCTTTTTAAAATTTCTATTTGGGGTTACCCAAGTGTTTAAGGGATAGTAAAGCCAAGGGTAATATTTCCCTAGAGAGAGATACCCATGCCCTGTGGCTACTCATTTTCTTGATTCTGAATGAGATGAAGAGTGAGAAAGTGTTTTTACCTTTGGTCTATGTTGTTTGAATTCATTATTTTAAACAGAAGTCCAGGACTTTGGCTTTTGAGAAAGTAGAGTGCACATGCTTTTGCTATTTCTCCCACTAAGTATAACTAAAATCTCTTGACATTGTATATGAAATAAGCATAAGAAGACTCTGAAAGATTGAGAGAAGCAAGACCACCTCAGGGTCTTGGGACCCATGAAATGACATAGTGGAGAGTGCCTGGGGTTTTCTTTCTGCCTCATACAGCCCAGACTTGGACCTGAAGAATACAGCAACTGCAGAGACTAGCCATCCAGAACTGCCAATGAGTGCAGAGAGAAAAAAGAAAAACTGCCCCAAGGAAAGGCTGCTCTGTCTAGCCAAAAGACCAGAAAGGAACAGTCTAGCAAGATAGAAAACTTTTAGACCATAACAGCTCTACTCTAGCCAAACACTACATAAAAATTGTGACAGCAGCCCCACCCATGCCAGCAAAGGTATGATGGGGAGCAGAGATTTCCACCTGCATGAGATTATAACAAGGCATCCCAACCCCTCTGCCTGGAGGTATCAGAGGAAGCCTGGAAGAGAGTCAGTCAAGACTTTAGCCACTGCCCAGGAGAAAAGAGGCCTCCTTCTCTTATGGTGTCAGTACAAGCCACGTGGAGAACACCAACAAGCCTTTCCACACCTATCAGCCAGGGAAATATGAGTGGAGCCTGAGTGGGGAGCTGCAACTTGTATCCCCACTCAGCAGCCCTCAGCTGCAAAAGGAGGCCAAAGGGGCAACCTGGGGCTTTCACTACTGCCTAACAGTAACATGGCAACACCTTCTCTTTCTTCTGACAGAACAGTGTTGCAGAAAGCCAGCTAAAACAGAAAGTTTCAATAAGATCCAGACTTTTATAACATAATACCAAGCGTCAAGTTTTCAACTGAAAATCATTCATCATATCAAGAACTTGAAAATCTCAAACTCATAAAGACAATGATGCTGTATGAGTTCCCCAGAACTGCCATAACAAGCTACCACAAACTGAGTAGCTTAAAAATGACAGAATTCATTGTCTCCCAGTTCTGGAGCCTAGAAATATGAAATCAAGGTGTTGGCAGGGCCATGCTCCCTCCGAAACCCCCAGGGGAGAACCCTTCCTTGGCTCTTCCTAGTTTCTAATGGTGGCCATAAATCCTTGGCATTCCTTGGCTCACAGCTGTATCGTTCAAATCTCTTTTTCTGTCATCACATAGCATTCCCCCTGTGTGTCTGTGTCCCTACTTACTTCTTCTTATAACGACACCAGTCATATTGAGTCAGGACTCACATTAATGACCTCATCTTAACTTGATTACCTCTGCAAAGACCCTATTTCCATAAAAGGTGACATTCACAGGTACTGGGGTTAGGAAATCAACATGTCTTTTTATTTGGGGGACATAATTTAACCCATAATAGATACTAACACAGAAATGGTAGAAATGTTAGATATCCAACCAATATTAGTTATCCAACAAATATTTTAAAGCCATCATGACAAAAATGATTCAACGAGCAAATATAAGTACACTTGAAACAGAAAAATAGAAAGTCTTAGCAAAGAAATATTAATAGAAAATATGATGAAGAACTAAATGGATATTTCAGGACTGAAAAATACAGTCACTAAGATATAATCCATGCCACCCCTCTCCCAACCCCATGCATTACAGTGTGAAAAGATACCCTCTACGTGGGAAGAGAGGGAAATGAGCACTTGATTTTGCCTTGGGCCTCAACACTGGGCCCACCCCAGTAAAATCTGGCACTGGCAGGCCCCCATATCCCCAAACTCCAGGCTGGTACCCGTAGACTGAGCTCCAAGCCCACCTCAGTGCCAGGTGGGATCCCATAGCCCTGGGCTCCAGGCCTGCCTGGTGGAATTGGTCTCTGGGCCTGCCACAGCATCAAGCCAGCGCCTGCAGCCCCAGGCTCCAGGCCACTTCCAGCATTTGGTTGGCCCCTGCAGTCCTAGTCATCAGGCCAGCACTCACAGACCCAGCCTGAAGACATAGGATCAGGTCTACCCAGTCCTAGGCCAGGCCCTGTGGCCCCAGGCTGCAAGCCTGCCCCAGGTCTCAGACTAGCCCAGAGCCAAGTCAACTCACATAGCTCCAGGCTTTAAATCTGCCCCAGTGCCAGGTTGGCATCCCTGGCCTCAGACCAGGTCGGCACCAAAGGACACAGGCTCCAGGCCTTCCCAGTGCCAGGTTAGTCCCTGAGGCCCCACCCTCCATGCTGGCCCTTGTGGCCCCACGCCCCAGCAGACCCAGGGTCCAGTCCTGTTTCAGTAGATCCCAGTGCTGGACCAGTTTACTACAAAACCCTAAGTTCCAGGCCAGCCCCTGTGGCTCCAAGCACCATGCCAGCACCTGTGATCTGAGGCTCCAGATCAGTGCCAATGAATCTAGGCTCAACACCCGTTCCAGCACCAGGCTGGCCCTGGGCTCCAGGCTGATCCCTGTGGCCCCAGGCTTTGCAGACTATCAAGATTGAATCATGAAGACATAAAAAATCTGAACAGACCAATAACAAGAAGAGAGGTTGAATCAGTAATAAAAAAAAAAAAGTCTCCTATCAAATGCAGCATATCAAGAATTATGGGAGACAGCTTAAGCTTTTCAAGAGGGAAATTTATAACCCTAAATCCATGTATTAGGAAATAGGAAAAGTCTCAAATCAATAATCTAAGCTCTCACCTTAAGAATCTAGGGAGAAAAAAGAGTAAAATAAACTCAAAGCAATCACAGGAAGGAAACAATAATGATAAGAGAAGAAATCAGTGAAATTGGCAACAGAAAAGCAATAGAGAAAATCAATGAAAAAAATAGCTGGTTCTTTGAAAAGATCAATAACGTGATGAACCTCTAGTAAGACTAACAAAAAAGAACAAAAAAGAGACAAGGCCCGAATTACTAATAACCAGAATGAAACAGGGCCTAGCACTATAAACCCTGCAGGCGTCAAAAGGATAATAAAAGTATATTATGATAAACTCCACACATGTAAAAATCGACAACTTAGGTGGAATGGACAAATTCCTTGAAAAATACAAACTACCACAACTCAGCCAGTATGAAATAGATTATGTGAATAGCCCTACAATTCTTAAGGAAATTGAATTCATAATATAAAACTTTCATAAAGAAATCTTCAGGTCCAGATGTCCTCACTGTAAAATTATGCCAAACATGTAAAGAAGAATTTATACCAATTCTACCAATCTCTTTTAGAAAATAAAAGAGGAGGGAACACTTCCAATTTATTTTACAAAGCTAGTATTAACCTGATACCAAAGCCAGATAAGACATCGCACAATAAAAAAAAAAAACTCTCATGAATATACATGTAAAAATTTATAACAAGATATTAGCAAACAGAATTCAGACTGTATTGATATAAAAAGTATTTTACTCCATTACTAAGCAAGGCTTACTCCAGGGATGCACGGCTAGTTCAGTGTTCAAAATCAATCAGTGTAATCTGCCATACTAACAGGCTACAGAAGAAAACTTACATGATTGTATCAATTGGTGCAGAAAAAGGATTTGACAACATGCAATACCCATTCAGAATAAAAAACCCTCAGTACATTAGGAATAAAGGGGAATTCCCTCAACTCAATAAAGAGTATCTATGAAAAACTTACAGCTGACTTTATACTTAATGTTGAAAGCCCAAATGCTTTTCCCCTAAGATTGAGAATAAGGCAAGAATGCCCACTCTTGCCACTCTTATTCAAATTAGTGCTGGAAGTTTTAGTCAGTGCAGCAAGGTAAGAAAAGGAAATAAAAGGCATACAAAATGGAAAAGACTAAATAAAACTGCCTCTATATCCAAATGACATAATTGTCTACATGGAAAATACCAGGAATCTTTAAAAACCCTTCTAGAACTAATAAGTGCATTCAGCTTTTAGAAAACTATAAAACTTTTAGAAAACAACACAGGAGAAAAGCCTTGGGATCTAGAGGTAGGCAAATTGTTCTTAGACTTGACGTCAAGGTCACAAGATAGTAGAGCAACATACAAAAATCAATTATATTTATATATATTAGTAATGAATGTGTGAAACCTGAAATTAACAATATTGTAAGGTTACAATAGCTAAAAAAATGTGACTCTTACATGTAAATCTAACCAAACGTGTAAAGCATTTGTATGCTGAAAACCACAAAACTCTTATTAAAGAAATCAAAGATCTATATAAACGGAGAGACCATGGATGGAAGACTAAACATAGTAAAGATGTTAATTTTCCCCAAATTGATACACAGGTTTTTTTTTTTTTTTTTTTTTTTTTTTTTTCGAGACAGAGGCTTGCTTTGTTGCCCAGGCTAGAGTGAGTGCCATGGCGTCAGCCTAGCTCATAGCAACCTCAAACTCCTGGGCTAAAGCAATCCTCCTGCCTCAGCCTCCCAAGTAGCTGGGACTACAGGCATGCACCACCATGCCCGGCTAATTTTTTCTATATATATATTAGTTGGCCAATTAATTTCTTTCTATTTATAGTAGAGACGGGGTCTCGCTCTTGCTCAGGCTGGTTTCAAACTCCTGACCTTGAGCAATCCGCCCACCTCGGCCTCCCAGAGTGCTAGGATTACAGGCGTGAGCCACCGCGCCCGGCCTGATACACAGATTTAATGCAATTCCTACCAAAATCCCAGCAAAAATTTTTGTAAATGTAGACATGTTTATTTTAAAATTTATATTAAAGGAACAGGGCCTCAAATAACTAAAATATAGTGAAAAATAAGATTAAAGTGTATGGAATCACTATATCTGAGTTTAAGGTTTGCTATGAAGATACAGTAGCCAGGAAAGTGCAGTATTGATATAGGACAGATACAGATTAGTGAGACAGAACAGAGAGTCCAGAAATATACTTACACAAATATGCCAAAATGATTTTTGATAAAAGTGCAAAAGAAATCGAAAGGAGGAAATACACCTTTTTCAACAAATAGTGCTGGAAGGATTGGACATCCATAGGCCCCAAAAAGAAAAAAAAAATAAAGAACCTCAACCTATAAAACACATCTTACACAAAATTTAACTCAAAATAGATCATGAATTTAAGTGTAAAACATAAAATTATAAAGCTTTTAGGAAACGCAGGAGAAAAATCTTTGGGATCTAGGGCTAGGCAAATAGTTCTTAGACTTGACACTGAAAGCATGATCCATAAAAGGAAAAATTGGTAAATTAGACTTCAGTGAAATGAAAATCTTTTGCTCTGTGAAAGACTCTATCAAGAGGATGAAAAGACAGGCTACAGGCTGGGAGAAAATATTTACAAACCACATATCCAACAAAGAACTAGTATATGAAATATGTAAAGAACTCCCAAAAGCTTAACAGTAATGAAAAAAACCCCAATCCATTCAATTAAAAAATGGACAAAAGACATGAAGAGGCATTCCATGGATAAGGATGGCAAATAAGCACAGGAAATGATGTTCAACATCGTTAAAGAAATGCAAATTAAAACCCCAATGAGATATCACCACATACTTATCAGAATAAATAAAATTAAAATTAATGACAGCCACAAATGCTGGCAAGGCTATGGAGAAACTGAATCACTTACACATTGTTGTTTGGAATGTAAAATGGTACAATTACTCTGCAAAAGAGTGTGGCTGTTTCTTAGAAAACTAAACATATAGCTACCAAATGGCTCAGCAATTTCACAGAATAGTTGCTCTTCCCGGAGTTCTCTTACAAGGCATAAGTAAGTGAAAAATATTGCCCATAAAACATTAAGGTACATAAGTGGACTGCACATGGAGGTTGAGAATTACAGACCTCCATCTTCTTGGGCTTTTTCATCCATATCATGGACAAGCCCTGTCCCTCCCCTTGGCTTACCTTTGAAATTGAAGAGGTGATGGTTTCTCTGCTCTCATTGGTCTAGACTGCCTGGTATTGTGCTTAAGAAGTTGACTTTGGATCCTTCTGAAACCCCAAGTGGATTATGTAGCTTTCTCCTTCCCCCGGCCTAACCAGCTACCTAACACAGGAGCCACCAAACCCTTGAGGCAGGCAGGAAACATTTTTGTCCATTGCTGCTGGCCATACCACCCGGGATGGGAGTGGAGTCAGGAAGCCGGATGGAGCCATCCGCTGAGATCCAACCTGCTCTACTTCCACAGGCCACGGGGTGATTTGTGGCTTCTCTCAGGCCTGCACAAGCCTCCTGGCTTACTTTCAAGGAAAGACTCAAAGGTTGTCACCCTTCACCAATTTTTCCAGGGGAAGGGGAGCTCATTTCCTTTCCATGTCAGCTGTCCCTTTTCCTTTCTTCCTCACTCAGAGAGTCTCTTCTGGGGGCCTCCTCTCTCTAACCTGTGACACCTCCCATGATTCCTCCCCTCCTATTTTCAATTTATGTTGATACTTGCATCATATGTGAAAACCTTTTAGAAACTCCAATGTATCATGCAGTTGCAAAACATAATTGCTGCTTGCCTGTTAGGTGGGTAAAGTCTTGTGCTATGGGCTAAATGAACCTGTCTACAAGTAGCGTACATCTAATGGGAATCTAATTAATGTTAATACAGAGAAACACATGCTAAGAGCCACAAGAACAATATAAAAATATGCTATCAATTCAGATTTATTTCACTCCCATCTTCCAGGAATCAACAGGCCAGACAGGAGGCTTTGCCAGAGAGCTTTTTCAGAATTTGCACTCTAACTTGCCATTATTTCTGTATTCATTTCCTATTGCTGCTGTAATAAATCACCACAAGTTTTGTGGCTTAAAACAAGACAGATTTATTATCTTACAGTTCTGGAGGTCAGAAATCCTAGAATGAAGGTGTCAGCAGGAGGCTCCTTAACTTAATCACATCTGCAAAATCCCTTTTGCCATGTAAGGTAACATATTTGCAGGTTTCTGTGGATTAAGACATAGACGTGCTTGAGGATACGTTATTCTGCCTATCACAATTTTTCATCTCTCTACCTTGGAGAAGCCCTTTCTCTAAATCATTTACAGACTCCTTTTCCTATGGCATCTCCCATAATGCATGGCTCTAGGCTTTCCGTTGATATTCACTGTATGGTTATATAAGAAACTTCTAACTTGTCCATTTGTTGTTTTTCTGTTTCACTCTTAGTCAGAGGCCTCTCAGGATGAAAGGAACTGTCTCAGTCTTCAGCTGTAGAGAGTTCTCTCTCCCTGAATGTAAACTAACAGACCCTGGGGGGCTCCTTTCAGTCCAGAGATGTCTGGGTCTAATTCACAGTAGAATTTCAGGAATGAAGCTGGCGAAATGTGTTATCTCAGAGACGGCTGCACTTAAAGAGCGACTCCAACAAAATCAATGTCTTAAGCAATTTTCTCAAAGGTCAGTTATTTGCAAACTGTCTAAAAGTTTTTCTGTAACCCCTTTAGCTCTTCTGTGATGTAGCTAACAATTATCTTAATTTGTTTACATTGGAAATTTACAATTATATCTGAAAAATCATAGGGTAGGCATACTAGTTACTTTTCCCCCTAATAGATGTTAAAATAAACATGAAACTACTAAAATCCCCTCTCAAGTGGTACAAGAGGTACATGTACCATGCATGCTTTGGGAAACACCTGAAAGTAATCTCATGCTGACATTTCAGGCAATATGGAAGAATGCAGGAGACACTTTCAGTTGGTCCCCAAAATATGAGTATTAGAAGACAATTTCCATGGACCTTCAAAACACATCTACTGATCTACCTGCATTTTTACCCATTCTGTGCCTTCTTTCACATTTCTACGGATGACCTATCTGTACAACCCTTCCACTTGTGCTCTAGATCCGATCCCTTCTAATTATTCAAGGTCACTGCTCCAGCACTACCGTCCCCATACACATAATCAAAGTTCCCCTCTTGCTGGGCAATTCCCATTATGGTATTTTGTCCATAATAGAAAAAAATTCTCTTGATCCTACTTCCCCTTTTATCTAATGCACCCATTTCTCAGGTCCTGTCTACAGCTAAGTTCCTTGAAAGAATTGTTTGTACTTGCCAACTCCAATTTCTCTCTCCTCTTTCTCTTGTGAACAAATTCCAATTAGGCTATCACCCCAACCACTCCACCTAAGCTGCTTTTGTTACTAAATTTCATAGACTATATATCCTAAGGCTCCTCTTACATGACCAAGCAGAAGCATTTGCCATAGTTGATCACGCCTTCTTAAAAACCCTTCACTTGGCCGGGCGCGGTGGCTCACGCCTGTAATCCTAGCTCTTGGGAGGCCGAGGCGGGCGGATTGCTCAAGGTCAGGAGTTCAAAACCAGCCTGAGCAAGAGCGAGACCCCGTCTCTACTATAAATAGAAAGAAATTAATTGGCCAACTGATATATATATATATAAATAATTAGCCGGGGCCGGGCGCTGTGGCTCACGCCTGTAATCCTAGCTCTTGGGAGGCCGAGGCGGGCGGATTGCTCGAGGTCAGGAGTTCAAAACCAGCCTGAGCAAGAGCGAGACCCCGTCTCTACTATAAATAGAAAGAAATCAATTGGCCAACTAATATATATAGAAAAAATTAGCCGGGCATGGTGGCACATGCCTGTAGTCCCAGCTACTTGGGGGGCTGAGGCAGAAGGATAACTCGAGCCCAGGAGTTTGAGGTTGCTGTGAGCTAGGCTGACGCCACGGCACTCACTCTAGCCTGGGCAACAAAGTGAGACTCTGTCTCAAAAAAAAAAAAAAAAAATAAATAAATAAATAAATAAATAATTAGCCGGGCATGGTGGCTCATGCCTGTAGTCCCAGCTACTCGGGAGGCTGAGGCAGAAGGATCGCTCGAGCCCAGGAGTTTGAGGTTGCTGTGAGCTAGGCTGACGCCACGGCACTCACTCTAGCCTGGACAACAAAGCGAGACTCTGTCTCAAAAACAAAAAACAAAAAACAAAAAACAAAAAAAAACCAAAAAAAAACCCTTCACTTGGCTTCTAGCACTCTTTTGGTTTGCCTCCTACCTCACTGGCTCTTCCTTCTCAGTCTCTGTTATTGTTTTCCCTTCATCTCCCCAAACTGTAAACATTGGTGTTCTCCAGGGCTCATGCCCCAGACCTCTTTTCTATCAACATTACCTTTTTTGGAGGCCCCATTCAATGTCATAGCTTTAAACAGCAACTATGTATTGATGACTCCATAATGTACATCTTCAATTCAGACCTCTGCCCCGAACTCCAGACTCATATATCCAAACTGCTTAATCGACAGCTGCTCTTAGATGTTGTGGTAGACAGAATTCTAACATGAACCTCATAATCCCTGTCCCCTGGTATACATGCTGTGTGTAATCCAGTTCCCTCGAGTGAGGGTGAGACCTGTAAATATGATGGATGCCACTCTGGTGATTAGGTTGTTACATGGCAAAGGGGAAGAAATTTCTGCAGATATAATTAAGGTCCCTAATCGGAAGTTAACTTTGAGTTATTCAAATGGAAAATTATCTAGGATGAGCCTGACCTAATCAGGTGAGCTCTTTAAAAGATGGTCTAGAGATCAGAGATCTACTCTCTCTTGTTGGCCTTAAGGCAGCAAGATGCCTTGAGTTCTATAGCTACAAGGAAATGAATTCAGCTATCAACTGTGTGAACTTCAAAGGAGACCCCTTTATAGCATTATTCACCATCTCACATATTATAATCTATATTTATGTCTATATCTATATATAATTTATTGTCTGCTGTTTCATCCACATCCCCATGTAAATTCCCAAGAGCAAGGATTTGTCTGTTTTATTCATTGATGAATCCCCCTGTGCCTTAAACTATACCTGTCACATAGTAAATGCTAATAAATATTTGTCAGATTAACAAATAAATGAATTTTACATGTTCCCACAACCCACTCTCCCTGCTAACTGTTCTCTCACCAAATTCCAGCATCACTGACTTCTGTCCCTTTTATTGGGACATGAGTTCACTTTGTACTCTCCAAAGTGGTCTAGAGATCAGAGATCCACTCTCAAAAGTGATAGCCTAAAAGATTAACCCCACCGCCACTGAGGGAGTTTCAGATATTCTAACAAGAAAGTTATAATTCTTGGCAGATATCTTGGTTTGGGGGCCAAATGAACCTAGCTAGGAATGTTGGCTCTGCCACTTGGTAACTGTGTGTAAGGCCTGAAGCATGTTGCTTCACTGCTCTGAGCCCCAGTTTCCCCTCTGACAGTGAGAATAGTGTCTGCAATCATAGGGTCGCTGGGGGCTGAAAAAAGGCAAGTTTTTCTTATGCCAAGAACAGTTACTGGCATAAAAAATGGTATCATCCTATACACACTACTTTGTAACTTGCTATTCTCTGTAGTTTTGTACATATATCCTTACACGTTGGTCCTTTAATTTCTGTAGGATAGATTCCCAAAGTGGGATTCCTGGCTCCAATGCTATGTACTTTTAAAAGGTTAAATGGTGCTGGATTATTTTCCAAAAAGGTGGTGATAATTCATACTCTTAACAACTATTATGGGAATGCCTATTTTCCCCACGCTTACCAGGAAAAGATGTTATTGGTGTTTTTCATTTTTTGCAAGTCTGATGGGGGAAAAGGGTATCACATTGCGTTGATTTCCATTTCCTTTATCATTTGTCAAGTTGAACATCTTTTCATATGTATATTCATTTCCATGTCCTCTTCTGTGACTTGTCTTTCCTTTGTTCAATCTTATTTTTGGTTATTTGTATTTTTCCTATCAATTTATCAGTTGGAAATATAAAGAGCAACTTCTAAAGGGACAAGTTCTGTTTTGGGGGTGATGACAATGTTCTAAAATTAGATTATGGTGATAGTTCCACAACTCTGTATATATACTAAAAACCTCTTAATTTTACACTTTAAATGAGTGAACTTTTTTATGGTATATAAATTTTTTGTCAAAAACTGTTACAAATAAAACAAATGTTGAAAAAGTGATTTTTAATGGTTGCATAAAATTCCCTTTTATGGAGTAATCATAATTTATTTAATCACTTCCAGTTGCTTCTAACATCTGTAAAATGTTTCACCCTTATAAAAAGTGTGATGAATATCTTTGTACATGAATCTCTGCTTCTTCTTAGGATACATACTTAGAAAGGGAATTGCTAGGGGAAAAGATGATGTTTAAGGGGGAGGAATTATTTCTAAAATAAAATTGTGAAAATAGTTTAATTAAGTCTCATTTGTCTAGTTTTGGTTTTGCAATATTTGCTTTTGAGGGCTTAGTTATAAATTCGTTGCCTACACCAATGTCCAGAAGAGTATTTTTCTAGGTTTCCTTCTAGGATCTTTATAGTTTTGGGTCTTACATTTAAGTCTTTAATCCATTGTGAGTCAATTTTTGTATGTGGTGAAAGATATGGATCCACTTTCATTCTTCTGCATATGGCTATCTAATTTTCCCAGCACTATTTGTTAAATGGGGTATTTTTTTTTCCAGTGTATATTTTTATCAACTAAAAAGCTTCTGCACATCAAAAGAAATAATCAACAGAGTAAACAGACAACCTACAGAGTGGCAGAAAATATTTGCAAACTATGCATTGGACAAAAGGCTAATAACCAGAATCTGCAAGGAACTCAAACAGCTCAACACACACATACACACACAAAAAATCAAATAACGGCATTAAAAAGTGGGCAAAGGACATGAGCAAATATTTTTCAAAAGAAGACATACAGGCCGGGCGCGGTGGCTCACGCCTGTAATCCTAGCACTCTGGGAGGCCGAGGCGGACGGATTGCTCAAGGTCAGGAGTTCGAAACCACCCTGAGCAAGAGCGAGATCCCGTCTCTACTATAAATAGAAAGAAATTAATTGGCCAACTAATATATATAGAAAAAATTAGCCGGGCATGGTGGCGCATGCCTGTAGTCCCAGCTACTGGGGAGGCTGAGGCAGGAGGATTGCTTGAGCCCAGGAGTTAGTTTGAGGTTGCTATGAGCTAGGCTGACGCCATGGCACTCACTCTAGCCTGGGCAACAAAGCGAGACTCTGTCTCAAAAAAAAAAAAAAAAAAAAAAAAGAAGACATACAAGCAGCCAGCAAACATGAAAAAATGCTCAACATCATTAATCATCAGAGAAATGAAAACTAAAACCATAGTGAGATACTATCTTACACCAGTCAGAATGACTATTATTAAACAGTCACTTATGCCAGGAGTGGTGGCTAACGCCTGTAATCCTAGCACAGTAGGAGGCTGAAGCGGGGAGGATCACTCAAGGTCAGGAGTTTGAAACCAGCCTGAGCAAGAGTGAGACCCCCGTCTCTACTAAAAATAGAAAGAAATTAATTGGCCAACTAAAACTATATAGAAAAAATTAGCCGGGCATGGTGGCGCAT
This sequence comes from Microcebus murinus, assembly GCF_040939455.1. Classification (NCBI taxonomy): domain Eukaryota; kingdom Metazoa; phylum Chordata; class Mammalia; order Primates; family Cheirogaleidae; genus Microcebus; species Microcebus murinus. Next base: position 46,140,226 of record NC_134136.1, on the reverse strand, counting down.
GCCTGTAGTCCCAGCTACTCGGGAGGCTGAGGCAGAAGGATCGTTTGAGCCCAGGAGTTTGAGGTTGCTGTGAGCTAGGCCGACACCACGGCACTCTAGCCCAGGCAACAGAGTGAGACTCTGTCAAAAAAACCTAAAAAACAAAAAACAGTCACTTATTTGGAAATAGGATCTTTAAAAAAATAAAATTAAAAGATGTTGGTGAGGATGCAAAGAAAAGAGAATGCTTATACACTGTTGGGAATGTGAATTAGTACAACCTTGATGGGAAACAGTATGAAGATTTTTGAAAGAACTAAAAGTAGATCTACCATTGGATCCAGCAATCCCACTACTGGGTACCTACTCAAAGGAAAAGAAATCATTATACAAAAAAGACACCTTCACTCATATATTTATCACAGCACTATTCATAACAGCTAAGTCATAGAATCAGCCTAAGTGTCCATCAGCAGATGAGTGGATAAAGAAAATGTGGTATATCAGCTATAAAAAAGAACAAAGCATGTCTTTTGTAGCAACATGGATGGAACCGGAGGCCATTGTCTTAAGTGAAATAACTCAAAAACAGAAAGTCAAATACTGCATGTTCTCACTTATAAATGGGAGCTAAACAATGGGTACACGTGGATATACAGAATGGAATAATGGACATTGGAGATTCCAAAAAGTGGGAGGGTGGGAAGGGGGTGAGGGATGAAAAATTACCTATACTACCCGTTAGGTACATTGTAAATTATTTGGGCGATGTATACATGAAAAGCCCAGATTTCAACAGTACACAATATATCCAAGCAACACAACTGCATTTGTATCCCCTAAATTTATTTTTAAAATGAGAAAATAATTGACAGTGTTTCTGTGTCAATCTGAATATTTTTGAGTTTCCTCATGAAGTTCAGAATACCATGTTTAGCACCTCAAAACTCTTGTTGGCCTGGTCCCTCCTACTATGGTGACACCATGTGCCACTATAGTTAGTGACAGAGAACATTTTCAGTTCTCATCACACATATATATAAAGAGTACTTCTCTCTTTATCAACAGTTGTTTAATCGCTATAGACTGATTACGAGAAAAACAAAATGAGACGCTGAATTGCTTTCCCTGGCTCAAATCTGTGGGGATTACAGGCTAATTTTAGCACAGTTTTAGGCAAATCAGGAAGCAGTGCCTATGTGGTTTCTCTGCTACAGTGTCATACCACCTTCACATCTCGCTAACTATGCTGAAAAAAATACAATAATAACAAGAGTGATAATAATGATAGATACTATTGACTGGTAACCATAGGGTCGTTCTCTAGACGGAAAAGACTGTATCTTCTTGGTTAATTGTCCTAAATACTAAGAAAGAAATTCACCCAGAAAGAATGTGAAGGAAAAGAGCTTATATTTCCTACCTGTTCTCTAGATCCACCCTCAAACCAAGCCTTTTATCTAGTGTCAGATCTTTAGAGTTATCTGGGCAAATTGATTGATGATGGTTGATTCATCGATTTCCAGGACATTGGCAATGCTTGAGAGAATAGGCTCTGTGTTGTCATGGGAAGTTGACTGGGCTTGGAGCAGGAATCCTGGATTTTAGTTCTGACTCTGCCAGTAACCCGTTATGTGACTTTGGGCAAATCATATGTACTATCTGGCTCAAACTTTCCCATCTTTAGTTGATTTCTAAGGGCTCTTCCAAGTCTTACATGCTATGGTTCTAAAGAAATAATAGAAGTCTTCCATTAAAAAGTAGGGCTAGGAGGCCGGGCGCGGTGACTCATGCCTGTAATCCTAGCACTCTGGGAAGCCAAGGAGGATCATTTGAGGTCAGGAATTCAAGACCAGCCTGAGCAAGAGCGAGACCCCCATCTCTACTAAAAATAGAAAGAAATTAGCGGGACAACTAAAAATATATAGAAAAAATTAGCCGGGCATGGTGATGCATGCCTGTAGTCCCAGCTACTCGGGAGGCTGAGGCAGGAGGATCGCTTGAGCCCAGGAGTTTGAGGTTGCTGTGAGCTAGGCTGATGCCATGGCACTCTAGCCCGGGCAACAGAGTGAGACTCTGTCTCAAAACAAAAAAATAAATAAATAATAAAAATTTAAAAAGTATGGCTGAGAACATATTTAGTAGTTGAAGTCAGATGAAGGAAACTGAGTCATATCAGAAACCTATTATGACCTAGGATATTTTAAGTTAGATTCTTAAGATCACCATGAAAAAATATGCATTTGATTTACTAAATTTACTCTTTAATTTCCTAAAAATTATAGAACCTTACATGTACAATGGTGGATTTTGTGATAGTAAATTATATCTAGATAAAACCACTAAAAAATGCATTTGATTGGCATTTTATCTCCAAATAATCACAGTAGGGTGTATGAATCATGTGAATTGAGAATCTGCTGATTTATACACGTGAATAAAAATGAGTAAGAGCAAAGGGACATGTTAATCATCTTGGGAGTTGTGTTGGCTCAGAGGAGCTGCTGGGCTCCAGGGAGATTGATGGAGCTAAAATGTCACTGTCTCCAGGGAGGCAACTATTGATTTCACTGAAAAACCCTGTAATTATGGAACACAATGCCTAGTTACATTAATTAGAAAGGAGTGAGAGAGTGAAGCCGGAGGCCCTGCCATAGGGAGAGAGGGAAAGTGGAGATCAGTCTTCTCTCAGGTGTGGCTGGAGCACACCGGGAGTAGGGGTGGGGGAGAGCTGAAAAGTAGGTTGGAGGTGGGAGCTAGTTTGAAGGTCTCTATGAAAAAGGCATACTACTTACTACCTCGGGTTGTGTGTATATTTGATAAAGTCATATACTAAAAATTCTCTAAAAATTCTAAAGCACTATACAGGCTGGGCGTGGTGGCTCACGCCTGTAATCCTAGCACTCTGGGAGGCCGAGGCGGGAGGATCACTCAAGGTCAGGAGTTGGAAACCAGCCTGAGCAAGAGCGAGACACCCGTCTCTACTAAAAATGGAAAGAAATTAATTGGCCAACTAAAAATATATAGAAAAAATTAGCCGGGCATGGTGGCGTATGCATGACTATAGTCCCAGCTATTTGGGAGGCTGAGGCATAAGGATCGCTTGAGTTTGAGGTTGCTGTGAGCTAGGTTGATGCCATGGCACTCTAGCCCAGGCAACAGAACGAGACTCTGTCTCAAAAAAAAAAAAAAAAAAGCACTATACAACTAAAAATATTTTTAACAGGCAACACCAGCACATGGTAAAAATTCAAATGATAGGAAGTAATGGTCTAAAGGGACAGGCGATGAAAAGCAAGTCTCCTCCCCACCCTTGCCACCCATTTGCCCTCTCCAGAAGTATCCACTATTTCAATTTTTTGTGTATCCCTCCAGAGATATTCTATTATTCTATGCATATACAAATCTATACGTGTGTGTATGTCTGTATGTATTTCACAGATGATAGGACACTGTTCATGCTGTTTTTTTAAATCTGTATTTGTTTTTACTTCACAGTATAGCTTGGAAAGCAGCCCTTTCAGCACATATGAATCTGCCTCATTCTTTTTAAACATCTATATCGTATTTCCTTGTACTGTAATTTATTTAACCAGTTCTCTTTGAAGGACATTTAATTTATTTCAATGGCATCCAGTTTATCTTCTTAAATTAAATTTCACCACTGAACAGCACAATTAGTTCTCGACATAGTGTTAGTGACGAAGGGTTTTGTTTTTGTTTTTGTTTTTTGCTTAATATACCAATTTATTTTGATTTTGATTTTTTCAGTAACAGTAATAATCTTAATATTGCCAAGATATTTTTTTTAAAAACTGTGTTTTGATGATGCAATAAAGAGCAGCAAAGAAATTCAAGTACAAATCACTTCTACAGAACTGATTTTGGCCTGGCCAAATATAGGCTGCCAGGCAAGCTGACCAGGGTTTCTACATATTCAGGCTCCAACATGGAAGGGGAGCTTAAGCCTTCAAGGATTCTTCCTTGAAGGAGAGGAACCCAGAGAAGTTGTGAATAGAGTGGAAAGGTTTCTGGGTCTGGAGTCAGAAGACTTCGTTCCAGCCCCAGTTTTGTCGCTAACTGGCTATGCGACCTTTGGTTAAGTCACCCCCTTAGAGGTTCAGTTTTTCCTCATGTGTTAAGTAGGGGCAGAAATATCAAACTCATAATGCTGTTAGAAGAACTGGGTGAGCTAAGGGAGTCACATAATGTGTTTTATAACTGTTATCAATAATTATAACTATTGCCCTAAGGGAAAGAGACATAAATCCAGAACAGTTAAAGCCCCAAGTAAAGTAAATCCACACATGAGCACAGATTGTAACCTGAAAGCTAAAAACTGGGCTGAGAAATGACTCCCACTCAATTAGATATTTATTAATTCATAACTCAATAGAGGACAAGGTAACCCTTTTTGGAAAAGTTCCTGTAGGTCTACAGTTTAAATGTCCATCTTTGTAACAACTGTTGGAAAGCGTACTGCTATTTTTGTAAGTATCTTCTTTTTCTCCTCTTTACAGTTCTCTACATTGCAACTCACTGACCAAGGGTATAAGTCCCTGACTTTCAGTGAGAGTGAACCAAATTTGCCTTTTTTTTTTTTTTTTTTTTTTTGAGACAGAGTCTCACTCTGTTGCCCAGGCTAGAGTGAGTGCTGTGGCATCAGCCTAGCTCACAGCAACCTCAAACTCCTGGGCTCAAGCAATCCTGCTGCCTCAGCCTCCTGAGTAGCTGGGACTACAGGCATGCACCACCATGCCCGGCTAATCTATATATATTAGTTGGCCAATTAATTTCTTTCTATTTACAGTATTTACGGGGTCTCGCTCTTGCTCAGGCTGGTTTTGAACTCCTGACCTTGAGCAATCCGCCCACCTTGGCCTCCCAGAGTGCTCAGATTACAGGCGTGAGCCACCGCACCCCGACCTCAGATTTGCCTTTTAAGGGGAAATGCTCCCTATTTAGATAGGCCAGTGCAACAGAAACTCAGCAGTTGTTTTGAAAAAGAATTGGACCATTTGACATGTCCTTGGGAGACCTAGAAACAGTACTAGGAAGGAAAAACCAACCTGCACCCTGTGTGACAAGAGAAGGGGGAGGGACTAGAGTGTAAATTGATGCAAAATTTTTGGAGGACAATTTGGCAATATATATATGTAAAAAATTTAAAAATTCACATACCCTACCCTTCCACCTCCCTTTCTTGAGCAACTCAGTCTTAAAGCCATTAGGTGAGACATCCATGGTGGGGAGTACGGGGGGCCTGGATTGGGGTGTCTGAGACCAAGCAAGGTGAGGAGGGTGTCCCTGTAGAGGGTGGCTGTGGGGGATCGGAGTCAAGCAGGTTGATGAAGGCATTCCTCTGGAGGGGCAGGCCAGTGGGGGGGGGTGTCAGAGCCTGAAGGGGCTGACGAGGACATCCTCATGATGGAGTGGCATGGCATGGGCTGTCGGAGCCCGAGTGGGATGAGGAGGGCATCCATGTGAGGTAGAGGGGGTATGTAGGGAGTCAGAACCCAAGCAGGCTGCAGAGGGAATCTATGTGGGGGGAATCAGAGGCCTCAAGCAGGGAGAGCAGACATTGGCATCAGGGAGGGGTGGCAATGGAAATGGAACATTGGTTGCTGTAACGTAATATATGTCTGTGTAACAATTTACCCCAAAACTCAGCGGCCTAAAACAACACACAGCTATGATCTCAGTTTTTATGTGTCAGGAATCTGGGCACAGCTTAGCTGGGTGCTTCTGGCTCGGAGTCTCTCACGAAGCTCCAAACTGAAGGTTCAACTGAGGGAGGCTTTGCTTCCAAGTACATTCATGTGGTTGTCAGCAGGATTTATTTCTTCACATGCTGTCAACTGAAGGCCTCAGCTACTTGATGGCTGTGTCGGCCTCTCCATGGGGCAGCCAGCTCCTCTCAGCTAGCGAGTGAGCGAGCGAGAGAAGAAGAAGAAGAAGAAGAAGAAGAAGAAGAAGAGGAGGAGGAGGAGGAGGAGGAGGAGGAGGAGGAGGAGGAGGAGGAGGAGGAGGAGGAGGAGGAGGAGGAGGAGGAGGAGAAGGAAGAGGAGAGAGTGGATTAGATGGAAGCCAGAGTCTTCTTATAACCTAATCTTGGAAGTGACATCCCATAACTTTTGCTGTATTCCATCATTAGAAGTGATCCATTAGATCCTGCTCTCCAGAGAAGGTGATTACACAGGAGGATTAAATACCAGTAGGCAGGGATCACTGAGCCGTAATACATACAGGAATATTGATAAAATGAGTAAATATATTAAGAATGATGGAAGTTAGTTTTCTTATTGTCATAGATTTTACAAATGCAGAAAGAGAGGACTAGAATGAACCCAGTGGTGTTGGATTGGAGATATCAGAGTAAATTCACAATGTGATAAATGATGGATACAGTTGTGTGTGTGTGTGTGTGTGTACATGTGTGTGTTTGTGAGTGTGTAAGTGAGGCCTCTGACAAAGCCAGGCAGCAGCAACACGCCATCAACAATATGCAAACCTAGGACTTGGCTTCTAAATACCATTTCCACTAAAAGGAATCAGGACTTCTCCAGGCTGATTTTGGGACTGTGGAAGGGGAAGTACAAGATGAACCTGAAATATCTTGTGCCAGAAAGGAGGTGGTCAAAGAATGATTGGGAGGCTGGGCGTGGTGGCTCATGCCTGTAATCCTAGCACTTTGGGAGGCCGAGGCGGGCGGATTGCTCAAGGTCAGGAGTTCAAAACCAGCCTGAGCGAGACCCTGTCTCTACCAAAAAAATAGAAATAAATTAATTGACCAACTAAAAAATATATATACAAAAAATTAGCTGGGCATGGTGGCGCATGCCTGTAGTCCCAGCTATTCGGGAGGCTGAGGCAGTAGGATCGCTGAGCCCCGGAGATTGAGGTTGCTGTGAGCCAGGCTGACGCCACGGCACTCACTCTAGCCTGGGCAACAAAGTGAGACTCTGTCTCAAAAAAAAAAAAAAAAAAAGAATGATTGGGACATGTCAAAGGGACATAGAAACCAGCTAAAAGGGTCTCCCAATGGCCAAATCTAGGATTTGAGCGTCAGAGTAAACAATGATAGTAATAGATTATAATTCATTGAATAAAATAGGAAACCATAAATATTTACTGATATAAATAAAAGAACAGACTGAAAGTTTAGTGAGGAATGGAATATTTACACAGTTTCAAAGTACTTTCCCACAAGGTAGTTATTAATTACGAAGGGTAACTTCACAGTGGAGAAGCCTGGCACATAACTTCTTAGTCAAATGATCAAAGTGACCATTATGATCATGAAAGACAAAGACAGTTTGAGGAATTGTTTCAGATTAAAAGAGGGTAAATAGAAATAAAAATGCAATGTGTGATCCTAAATTACATCTCGGAACTTCTCTCCCCAAATTTTGTTTTGCTACAAAGAACATTATTTGTACAATTGGAGAACTCTGAATAAGGCCTCTAGATTAGATAATAGTTGTTTATCAGTGTCAACTTCCTGATATTAATATTAATATTTGCACTGTGTTTATATATGAGAAATATTCGGTTCTGAGAAATACATGCTGAAGTATTTAGGATTAAAGAAACATAGTGGCTAAAATTTATTCCCAAATGGTTCAGAATAAAAACCAGTGTGCATATACATTGAGAGAAAATGATAAAGCAAACAAATTGTTAACAATTAGGGAAATATGGGTGTTCCTGCAACTTTTCTGTAAGTCTGAAATTACTCTATAATAAAAAGTTACTAAAAATGCACACATCCTTTGTCCTGGCAATTCTCTACTAAAAATGCCTAATTCATATATAAAGATATTCATACATGCACATGCAATATTGTTTGAAAGAGCTGAAGACCAGTTGCAAACAAATTTTCCATTGATAGGGGAATGGAAACATTCTCCTTTGAGACATTCTTCAAAATAACTGGCCTGTAGTCTTCAAAAGTACCAAAGTCCTAAAAGTCAATGAAAGACCAAGGAATTATTCCAGACTGAAGGTGGTGAGGGAGACATGACAACTGAAAGCACCATATGATTCTAAACTGAATCCTTTTGCTATAATAGGCCATTTTGAGACAACTGATGAAACTTACATGGGGCCTGCAGATTAGATGCTAGTAATCAATTAATGTTAATATCCTGATTTTGATGGTAAAAAACACACACACACCAAATTATTCAGGGGAAATGGGGCATCAGATTAGCAACTCACTCTCAAATTGTTCAGGAAAAAAACCTAGAACATTCTGTATTATACTTCCAACTTTTCTATAAGTTTGTGATTGCTTTAAACTAATAATAATAATAATGAAAAGAATGTCATGTAGCTACTACAAATAAGGAGCAAATCACCTCACACCCATTAGGATGCCTACTATTAATATCAAAAAAACAGAAAATAATAGGTGTTGGCAAGGATGTGGAGAAATAAGAACTTTTTTTGTGCCGTTGGTGGGAATGAATAAACAGTGCAACCACTGTGGAAAATAATATGGACATTTCTCAAACAAATTAAAAATAGAACTACCATATGATCCAGCAATCCCAATTCTAGGTATATATCCAAAAGAAATGAAAGCAGGCTCTCAGAGATATTTGCACATCCATGTTCATAGCAGCATTATTCACAATAATCAAGAGGTAGAAGCAACCCAAATGTCCATGAATTGACGAATAGTTACACAAAATGTGGTATATATGTACAATGGCATATTATTCAGTCTTAAAAAGGAAAAAAAGCCTATCATGTGCAGCAATGTGGATTAACCTTGAGGACATTATACTAAGTGAAATATATCAGTCACAAAAAGACTGTATGATTCTACTTATATGAGGTGTCTAAAATAGTAAAATTCCATTCTACTTTCTGTGTCTACAAATTTTGCTACTTTATGGTGGTTGCCAGGAGTTACGGGCAGAAGAAAAAGGGAAGTTGTTATTCAATGGGTATAGAGTTTCAGTTCTGCAAGATGAAAAAGTTCTGGGGATTGGTTACACAACAATGTAAATATACTTAACACTGCTGAACTGTATACTTAAAAATGATGATGGTAAATGCTATGTTACATTTTTTTTTAATTTTTACCAAAATTTCAAACGAAGGAGTAAATCTAGATGTTCTGATATGAAAAAATCTTCAAGAGAGATCATTAGGTGAAACAATTAGGTGGAGAATTATGAATATGCAATGATTCTGCTTGTGAGCATGTGTGTGTTTTAAAAGAGGTTACATGTCAATAAGGAAATATAAGCTGTTAACAATGGTTACTTCTAAGAGTAAGGGTGGGTGTTAAAGAAGATAAAACTATTTTTATTTTTCATTATAAAGTCTTCTGTACTATTTTATATTTTTATCACATGCACACATTATATTTGAAACGAATCTTTAACATTCTAAATAACGGTTAATTTTAACTTAGTGCTTACAATGAAAATGCGCCACACATTGTTCTAGGCACTTACATGGAGTAGTTTATTCTGGACAATAACTCTATGAGGTAGGTCCTTTATATTATTGCCATTTTATAGATGGGAAACTGAGTCTCAGGTTAACTAACTTGGCCAAGATCACACAATAGTGCTCCTTGAGCCAAACTCAGGCAATCTGACTCAAATTCTTGCCATTTTAACTACTACTCCATGCTGCCTGAAAAAAGGAGTCACTCCTCTTTCTTTTGTTAAAGACATTTACATTGTGTTTATCTTACTATAAACACATTCATGCTCATTAAGTATTTTTTGAAAAGCTAAAGTGAGCACTCTGGGCGGGCGAGGTGGGAGGATTACTGGAGGTCAGGAGTTTGAGACCAGTCTGAGCAAGAGCAAGACCCCATCTCTACTAAAAATAGAAAGAAATTAACTGGCCAACTAAAAAATATATATAGAAAAAATTAGTGGGGCATGGTGGCGCATGCCTGTAGTCCCAGCTACTCGGGAGGCTGAGGCAGGAGGATCGCTTGAGCCCAGGGGTTTGAGGTTGCTGTGAGCTAGGCTGACACCACGACATTCTAGCCCAGGCAACAGAGTGAGACTTTGTCTAAAAAAAAGGGGGGGGGGGCGGAAATCTTACCCTTAATCTCGACAGCTAGAAACCAGCACTGTTAACCTTTCAGTATATGTCCATCCAGTCTTTAGTATTACACATGCACTATTTTTTAGCCTAGTTGAGATTATATTGTGCATACCATTTTGTTTTCTGCTTTTCTTCCTCTCCATATACTGTCATTTTCCTTTCAAAACATCTCTTTTCAAGTCCTTTTATAGTGTTAGTGTTTTAGAGCCGGTAATGAGGGCCCCAGATTCATTTTAGAGAAGGGGCAGAGTAATAAAATCTTTGGAAAAGAAAAGCGTGGAAAAAAAGATGAAAAGAGGAAAGTATGGGTCTGTAATTACTAAGAAATGGCTTCCATTTGTTCATGAATGTGAAAATCTAGATTCCATTTTTTCCTTCTTCTGTATCTCTATTGCATTTTGCTCTATTTCTATTTGGACAGTTTTGTTGGGGTCAGTAAGCGACTGTGTCTGGAGAACAGCAGGATATTCTGGAAATTTTCCTAGGAATCCAATTTTAGGAAAACCAAAAGTAGATTATAGCTGTTTTAAGCAACTAAAAAAAAAATGATAGTGAGTCCTAGAGTATTAGAATGTTAGACTCAAAGTATAGGCATTATCTAGCCCAAATCTCTCATTTTACTGATGGAGCAATTGAGTCCAGAGAAGTTAAATGAATCCTATAGGTCACACAGCTATTGAAGGCAACTGGACTAAAATCTAGGTATCCTGATTCCTAGGCCACTGTTTTAGAAAACTTCCAAAACCCTTTAAAATCAATTACTTAATCCTTGTAAGAACTCAGTGAAGTATGTTAGTGTAATTTATTCTGACTTTAGAGCCATTTACTTGAAAAGTGATGAGATGTCTTTAAAACAAAACTGATTCTACCATAATTAAACATGTTTTTAATCACTCCAAAAAGAACAGACTATTAATTAGGCTTATCATCTTAGGAATTAGCTTTCAGTTTCTCATGCAACCAGTTTAAAGATCACCACTTCTCATCTGGCCTCTTAAATTCCTTTTATATTAGGCATAAAGCCTGTATTTTCTCAGTAAGATTAAGCAAATACATAGTCATAAGATTAGCTGCATCTCAGTGCTCCTCCAGTCGTCTCAGTAAATGAATGAATGGGGGAAGGGAAGTGTATCACCTCGGGACTTGCATAAATTATTATAATAGAACGCATCAATTTGCCTGTCAGTTTTCTTTCCAAATGACATCTTTAGGCTGCAATTCCTTATCTACTCTGTTTGCTATATAGAATAAGCAGGGGATGCCCAGTAGATTTCTTTATGTAATTTATTGTGATAATTATTCTCTGAATATGATCAAATGCTTTGCCAAAGCAGACTTTAATTAAGGTTTGCATAGAAGGCTCTTTAATCACTAAAGTAAATGAGTTGGAATTTTTTAGTTCAAAATTTCAATTGAAGTGGTTGTATTATAGATCTAGAGAGTAGGTGAGTTTGGAGTTCAGGGCTTTTTGTCTATCCTTTCTCAGATGTTCTTCCTTTTAGTAGTCATTGCTTTCATGCTGTCTGCTTGGCAGTCTACTAGAGCTTGTCCCTCCCAAAATGAATCTCTAGTTCCTGTCATCATTACCATTACAATGCCTATTCCCTCTACACCCAGGGCCCGGATCTCAGTGAGCAGGAGCAGAGGGATTATAGATAGAGCTGAAAGGAACCTTGCTTGGAAAGCATCTCATCTCATTTTATTGACAGCAGTTTATTGAAACTTAGTCCTAGAGTGGCATGGTCACTTGCCCGAGGTTAATGGCAGGAATGGAATTCAAATACCCTGAGGAATGATTTAACCTAGATGAGTTTTAGCTTCCCCCCTCTGTAAAATGGAAATCAAGATATTTACTCAGGTTACTATGAGGATCAAATATGACAAAATAAGTGAAAACACTTTGAAAACTGCAATTAGGTACAAGTATCTTAAAATTTTTTCTAGTAAGCTGTCTGCTTTTTTTATGTTAGGTGTTAATAAGTAATAAGTGCCAATATGTGACTCTTCCAAGTGGGATTTGCATTTTGAAAGAGGAGGTCCTGAGGACACATCTAACCCTAAAGGACATAAATGGATAGAGAAGCATTCTGGATGTCCCCCAAATCACTCCAGAGGGGATGAACTTAGCCAGGTAGAGCCATATATTTTAAGAGTAAGAACAAAGTATACTTTCAGAGGCCAGAGAGCTAAGAACTTTGTAAGGAACCTGAAAAACTGCCCGCATACCAGTAGTAGTTCAAGCATCTAGGGTGGGGTTTGACTAAATTAACTTAAAAATCCCTTTTAACACTGAAGTTCTGTGATTGTGTGATTCCAACTGATTCATTTTTACAACACACAGTCCTGTTCCTGAGCTTTCTCTTCAGACCCAGAAATACCTATAGTACATTACAAATTGCTTATTGATCTTAAAAAAGAAAAAGAAAAAAGAACCCAACACACACATAAGCACATACTCACACACATGCACCCTTCAACAAGTTGGATTTTTTAAAAAGTTAAACTGAATATAAAAGAAAAGGACCATACCTTCTGGCCTTCAAACTGCCAACCTTGATGAAATCGGTTTGAATATCATTTAATGATACTCAGCAAGGGAAAAAATCCCAATCCCAGTTTCCCCCAACCCCTCATTTATTTGAATGAATATGGAGTCCAAAGCAATCTTTCTAATTAGCTGCCTCATGTCTGCGTGGCAAGATGAATAGAAACAGGATCATTACGCCCCCTACTCAGGAGCAGAGCATCCGCTGAAGGGATCAAATGTTACACATTTTTGTACCTCCAGTACTTGACGCCCAATGGGTGCTCATGACATATTTGTTCAATACATGAATAAGGTACATCAGTGTGTTGCAGGTCAGGTCTAAGAGAATAGGGAGAAGTTTATTCCAGACTTTGTATAAAAGGCATGGTAGTATTGGGGACCATGGCTCATTTGTGGAACAACAGGAAGTTCAGTTTACCTGCAGTAGAATGCTCTGTGTTGGAGGTGGAAGAGCTAGAAATGAGGCTGGGCAGGTAAGGTCAGATCTGCAAGGGTTTCACATGCTAAGCCATGGGTTTTAGATCATATCCTGAAAGCAACAGGGGTGAGGGGAGGGAGTAGAAAAGGATTGGAAGCTGGGGTGGGCTTTTGAGTTGGGATGCAGTGTCATGATTATATAGTGTTTTAGAGCCAACTCTGTCTTCTGGTGTAAAATGAACGAGGTCAGGAGTGTTGGGAGGCCAGTCAGAAGGGTGAAAGTCTACAGGCAAGGTAGCCAGTTAGCAGGCTCTCTGGTAGTTGTGTGAACAAAACCAGATGTGAGCAAGGACAATGTTAGCAAGCAAAGATGGAGGTGTGTTTAGGACAGAATGAGCTTGTGAAAAGGACTTGACAGAAGAGTGATATTAGCACCACACCCCTCCAATAAAAAGTGAAATTTACCAGGTAATCAAGTAGAAAGCAGAGTCCTGTGATAGCAGCTGCAGTGAGAAATACCTGGGGGTGAGTTGACAGTAAATCTAATAAGAATCAGCCTCATAATACGACAGTCAAGAAAGCGAATGTCACCTTAGGGAGCTGGAGCAGAAAAGTCAACTGTCTAGACAAGGGACGTGACTGTCCTGGTCTCCTCTGTGCAGAAGGGTCTGCACCTTGGCGTGGGGGTGGGATGGGAGGGATCGACTCCGTTCTTGCTTTCCACTTTCAAAAGATATAGAGGAAATGGCTTAAATTTAGAGAAAAGCCTTGAACCCAGGTCTTTGGAGCAACGGAGCCTGGAGGAACAGTGAGTCATAATTGTCTTCAAATTCTTAGACATGGGGAAGATGGGCAAGGCTGGCTTTGCGTGGCCTCAAAGGGGAGAAGTTACTAGGAGGCCAAAGACCCAAGAGGAGGTCGGCAGAGCCAGTGAGTCCTGGTCGCTGGAAGTTGTCCAGCCTACAAGGGCAGGGAGGGCCCTTGCACACGGGGCAAAAAACAAATAAACAAAGAAAAAAAAAAACTATGCGGGGATAGATCAGTTGACCTTCGAGGTTCTTTCTGACCAAGTGATGTGGAAGTTCTGGCCGAGCGCGTGGCCATTTCTCAGCAGTCCCACCTCAGGGATGAGGTGCACAACAGTACCTCTCTCTTTAGCTTTTTTATATTCGTTTATTCAGAGGAAATAAGTCGCGCGGGGATCGGTAAACCAGGTAGGTGGCAGCCTTTAAATCACTGTAACTTGGTGGGGGCCGCGGGTGGGCAGCCTGGCCAAAGCCTAAGGATCGTGAAGAGCAACTGCGCAAAGGGACAAACTTCGGCTCCAGCTTTGCCGCACAGGAGGGGCGGGGTTATTTGAAAGGTTCCCCAGGAGAAGGCCATTGGCCTCGGGGAAATCGAAGGGGCGGGACTAGTTCATTGTTGCCATTGGGCCTGCGGGCAAGTGAAGGGATGGCCGCGAGGGGGGCGGAGCCCGCGAGGGGAGGCAATTGGCTGGGCGAGAGCCCACCGCGGGGAGCGAGCGGGCGGGCAGGCGAGCCCGGAGCCCGGAGCCCGGAGCCGGGAGGCAGCCGCGGCGAGCTCGCCAGGGCCGCAGCGGGGCGAAGGGCGCACGGGGCGTTGGCACCCGGGCGCGCGCCTGCGTCGCCGACTTAGATGTGGCGAGGACGTTTCTGTGCCTGGTGCACTAGACGCGAGCCATTCAACAGCTGGCCTCGCGGGCAGCAGTCGCAGGGAGCAACTGGGAACATTGACGGTGGCGACTGCGGCTGTTGGAGGGAGGCGGCGGCGGCAGCAGCGGCTGTGGTGGTGGCGGTCCCGCTATCCCAGCGGAGCCCGGAGTGGAGACGCAACAGCTCCTGAGGCTCCCGGTAAATACCCTCCGCTCTGCTGGCAAAGGAGGCAGCCACGTCCCGCTGCGTCTCGGCCGGCTGGCCGCCCTGGCCTGCCGGAGCTGTGGGTGCATCGCAGACAGGGCCACACTGGACCCTCGGTGGGGATTGGGGAGGGGCTGCGCAGGAGACCTGGGTCGCCCCTCCTGCCCCAGCAGAGTGAGGTCTTCCAGAGATGCGCCTAAGCTCTTCCCCTGGTCCTCTCCCTCTACCCGACACCCTGCTGCGCTTCCTCCGGCCCTGGCGCCGCACTAGGGGGCGCTCTGGAGCCCACTCGAGGGCTCCCTCTGGCCTCTGTTCTGGCCGAGGTCACTCCAGACATTCCCCTGGAGTACGTTGGCACTGACATCCCACTAATGGGAACTGAAGGTACCCTCTCCCGCTCGATGGGCACTCCAAGGGTCCGGGTGCTTGGCTTCCCCCCTTGCTCTCGCAGCACTCATCCAATTAATCATTAGCAGGGCCCTACCGCCTCCGCCCCGGATGACCCCCATCCTTGGCTTCAGGGACCTCTCAAGAGACTCTGAGTCTCTGCTTGAGGTTTCCAGCGTGGGTGGAATAAGACCGTTTCAATCCGACCAGGAGAGCAGGGCTCACCCCCAAGGCTATCGGGATTCAGACTCCAGAGCTTGGGTTGGTGGGGCGGAGGGGCGAGGGGAAGAATCAAGTTTGGGAGACTCGAGTTGCAGGAGATGCGTGCCAAGCCCGTGCACACGCAGGAGAATCATAGTCTTGGTCCTTGGGACCCACGCCTTCTTTACATTTGATCTCTTGCTTTTTGTGATCTTGTTTAAAGCCGACCATTACGGGAGGACTTTCGAATGCTGCTGACTCTGAGGGGTGGCTTGTATTGCAATGGCTGGGTCCCAACACGGGGACGGGGAGGGGGCTGGTTATCCTTTGGGCCTTTTCATTTTCTTGGTGTCTTTTCTAGATTGGGACTATACTCTCAAAGATCATGGCCATTTTGCCCTATGTTTTCCTGCCTGCCTCTGATCTAACTTTGGAATCTCATGCTGTCGAAAGAGTATAAACTTATCCTTAGTCTTCATGCTGAGAAAACCATTCTTTGGAATAATATGTTGAGACCTCTCAAATTCTAGTGTTTTGTGTGTTTGTGTGTTTGTTTGCCTTTTAAGGCATGTGGAATTCCAGTAGTCACATTTTTCTGGGTTCTCTTTTGGTTTTTTGTTTTTTTTTTTTTGGAGGGTGTCCCTCTCAAAGCATGGAGTAGCTTGAAGCATGGGATAACTTCCATGAGGGCATTTTTCCTTCAACTCTTGTTAAGCACAGAGGAAGGTGGCAAGTAGAATAGGCTTGCCAGCACTGGTGCCCAGGGGATCCCAGCTGTCACATACATGGGAGAATGGATGGGGATGACTTGAGGTGGAGTAACATTGTGGGGAGGAGGACAGGGCCTGCAGAGGCCATCTTGGCTTCTGTGGTGGATCATGGGCTTCCATTTAGCCCCAGCCAAAGATCACACCTGCATTGTGGCCCATTTGTCCAGATTCTCTATCATACTCAGGAGAGTGGCCTTTGCTAGCTTCATGTGTCATCTCTAGCATTAAAAGGAAAGATGAGGGCTGAGTGCAGTGGCTCATGCCTGAAATCCTAGCACTCTGGGAGGCTGAGGTGGGAGGATTTCTTGAGCTCAGGGGTTCAAGACCAGCCTGAGGTAGAACGAGACCCCGTTTCTACTAAAAATACAAAAAAATCAGCTAAGCATAGTGGCACATGTCTGTAATCCCAGCTACTTGGAAGACTGAGGCAGAAGAATTGCATGAGCACAGGAGTCGGAGGTTGCAGTGAGCTACAATGACGCCATTGCACTCTACTCAGGGTGACAGAGTGAGTACAACAACAACAGCAACAAGAAAAATACAAAAAAAAAGGAGGAGGTGAGGTGCAGAGCTTAGGGAACATGGAGGTGATGATAGTGGTGGTGGTGGTGGGATGTGTGTGTGAGAGAGAAAGAGAGAGAGAGAGAGAAAGAAAGGGAAGGAAGAAGGGAGGGAAGGAAGGAAGGAAAGTTGAAGCAGCTCTCTGCCATTGAGACTGGCTACACGTTTATCTTCCCAGCATGCATTCCTGCCTTTGCTAGAGAAAGGGACTTTTGCTGAGTTATTTCAGAGTCAGGGTAGTTATAAATTGTGCAACTCTCTGATTCAGTGCCCACTTGGCTCTACTGGTTCTATGTTATATCCAACATGCTTCTGTCACTTTAAGAAGCTTTAAAACCAAGCTTTGGGCTGAGGCAGATTAATGCCTGAGACACAGTCAGAGCAAACTTGGACAGCATGGAATCGAGTGGGGCTTTGCTCAGAAGAGACAGCGTAAGGCCTGGAACACTTACAGAAGAAGACGAAGGTAAGTGAAAATTGAGCAGCCATAATAATAATAATAAGAGGAACTCACATTAATTGGGTACTTACTAGGGGTTAAGTACTTGCATCATTTCATCTGATCTTTCAAAAATCCTGTAAGGTAGGCACTATGATCATCTTTTTTTTTTTTAGACAGAGTCTCACTTTATTTCCCAGGCTAGACTGAGTGCCGTGGCATCAGCCTAGCTCACAGCAACCTCAAACTCCTGGGCTCAATCGATCCTCCTGCCTCAGCCTCCCAAGTAGCTGGGACTACAGACATGCACCACCATGCCTGGCTAATTTTTTCTATATATATATATATTAGTTGGCCAATTAATTTCTTTCTATTTATAGTAGAGACAGGGTCTCGCTCTTGCTCAGGCTGGTTTTGAACTCCTGACCTTGAGCAATCCGCCCACCTCAGTCTCCCAGAGTGCTAGGATTACAGGCGTGAGCCACCGCGCCCGGCCTATGATCATCTTTTGAAGTTCAAAGAGGTTAGATAACAAGTCCAAGGATATCACCCAGCTGGTCAAGCAATGGCAGAGGTGGGATTTGAACCCAAGTCTGCTTGACACCAGACCTTGAGCTCAAAAGTATTTTGCTTTTACTGTCACAGAAACGGTTTCATAAAAGAAGTGAGGTATGATCAAGGATTTGAAGCATCAGTAGGATTTAAATGAGGACAGGGGACATTTTGCTGAGGGGATCAATATCTTTGAAGGAATTTAAGGAGGACTATTCCAACTATTACAGAATGGAGGATGGACACAGGGACATGATGAAATATGGGGCTGGTGAGGTGGGGTAGGATCATGTTTTAGAGCACCTTGAAGCGAACTTGTGATTTGATGCAGTAAGAAATAGAGGATGTTGAGAATTTTTTTTTTTTTTTTTTTTTTTTTTTGAGACAGAGTCTCGCTTTGTTTTCCGGGCTAGAGTGAGTGCCGTGGCGTCAGCCTAGCTCACAGCAACCTCAAACTCCTGGGCTCAAGCGATCCTCCTGCCTCAGCCTCCCGAGTAGCTGGGACTACAGGCATGCGCCACCATGCCCGGCTAATTTTTTTATATATATATCAGTTGGCCAATTAATTTCTTTCTATTTATAGTAGAGACGGGGTCTCGCTCTTGCTCAGGCTGGTTTTGAACTCCTGACCTTGAGCAATCCGCCCGCCTCGGCCTCCCAAGAGCTAGGATTACAGGCGTGAGCCACAGCGCCCGGCCATGTTGAGAATTTTTGAGCAAGGAAGAGCATGACAAAAGCAGTATCAATCACCCAGAGTCACCTGCCTTGGTCCCAATGAGAGACCCTGTGCCTCTCTCATCCTTTCTTGAGAACCTTGCCCAGTTATCAGCATATTTAACTCTTGTTTTTGAATTCCCTGAGCCCTTAGGGAGTACCAGACATATGTAACGAAATAGATTCCCAGGTCCAGTGTGCAGAAAGAGCAAGCTAGGCCCGTGGTCAAATTCAGCCCCAGATGCATGTGCTTCAGCCTGCACAATACTTGAAAAAGCAATTGAATTAGGGGGTCAACATTGAAAAAGTAAAAGGTCTCGATAAAAATCAGGATTTCAAGCTTATGTTGAAATGCCAAGAGGCCTGGTCTACGTTTTACCTGTAGAACGCAGAGCTGTGCAGAACTGACTTCTTTAGCTGGGGGCTGAGTGCTCTGCTCTCTGCCTGCAATGGAGATACTGTTCTAGCCCCCATGCCTGGGACCTACCTGATCCTGTAGGCCCCAGACCCCTGCTCGAGGGAAACAAGCCCCCACCTGGGAAGATTCTAATTCTGGATTAGCTTCTTGTTTTGCTGTGTAATTAGGGCATTGTCAGACATGCAGTAGAGCTGTCTCTGTGAAATGCAAATAATCTTAACATACATGGATGCTGTGGGCATCATTGTGGAACATTATCCAGAGGTGCTAGCTTTCCTCTCGGTGGGACTGAACACCTGCTATGCCAGGGCCCCAGAGACACATTCTGGTGGGCCTTGCTGTTTTCCTTCATCCTTAACTTGGACTCAGGTTTTCTTTTTGTTGCATACTTGATGTGACTACAACCTGAGTCAAAATGATAAAAAGAATTCAGGGGGAAAACAGCTCAGAAGTGACTACCTAAAATGGAGCATGTTAGAAATATTAATCTGGAAGTCCCTGGAAGCACTCTACATGTTCTAGATGGACAGGTATAAGCCATTCTGTGTTGGCATTTGGGGTGGAGAGTTCTTCATTGCACATATCTGTCCAGGAACTGCAAGAAATTTAGCATTGCTGGCCCCCTGCTTACCAATTGGCAGTGGTGCCCTTGACTATGCCAGTTATTGTGACAACTGCCTGTGACTGTTCCTATGTATGTCCCAATACATAAAAGGGAGCAATACTGGCACACTTAAAAACCACTGGAGCGGCCAGGCGCGGTGGCTCACGCCTGTAATCCTAGCACTCTGGGAGGCCGAGGCGGGCGGATTGCTCAAGGTCAGGAGTTTGAAACCAGCCTGAGCAAGAGCGAGACCCCGTCTCTATTATAAATAGAAACAAATTAATTGGCCAACTAATATATATAGAAAAAATTAGCCGGGCATGGTGGCGCATGCCTGTAGTCCCAGCTACTTGGGAGGCTGAGGCAGGAGGATTGCTTGAGCCCAGGAGTTGGAGGTTGCTATGAGCTAGGCTGACGCCATGGCACTCACTCTAGCCTGGGCAACAAAACGAGACTCTGTCTCAAAAAAAAAAAAAAAAAAAAAAACCACTGGAGCATATTCCCAGGAATTCTTTTTTTTTTTTTATTTTATTTTATTTTTTTTTTACCATCTGACAATAACTGGAAATTCCCAGGAATTCTAACACTCATTTCATGTTAAAGAATGTTAAAACCATTATTGCTTATCTGTGGCCCAAAATACCCTATGTCTCTCCCAGCATTCACCATTTTATTCCTTAGATTCTAGTTAATTGTCTTAATTTATTTCTCTTGCTAGACTCAGTTCTTTGAAGGTGACTCATTGCTATAGCCCCCAAAGTGCCTTAAATGGAGTAGGTGCTTGGTAGGTACACTCAAATTAGTCTCAACGCTCACTGATTAATGTTAATAGCTCTAGGAGTCTGAAGGAACAAGCAAGTGTGCATTATCATTTCACTGTTGATCTTTAGGTGCTATTATTAGTATTTCAAATATGGAAGTAACACCTTTTAAATGTAGTTGTTGAGCAAAGTCTCTGTTTTTGGTAAGATTTAGCATTATTTAGTTCCTACTATATGCCAGGCACTGTTCTAGGCTCTGAGGATATAATGGTGAACCAGACAGATGCAGTCCTTACCCTTGTGGATAAAAAACAGGTTAACAAATACACATGCTGATTAGATGGTTTCAATGTTATGTTGAAAATAAAATGGGGTATTATGTTCCCAAGTGCCAGGGATGGAGCAGTGCTATTTCAGAGAGTGTTCAGGGAAGGCTTCTCTGAGGAGGCGACATTCAAGTCAAATTGGAACAAGGAGAAGGAGCCAGCCATGAGAAAATCTCAGGGGAGAGCACTTTGGGCAGAGGAAACCACAAATGCAGAGGCCCTGAGGGGTGGACCTGATGCATTTGAGGGACAGCAAAAGGCCAGATGTACTGGGATGGAGAGAATGAGGGCAGTAGGGGAGGAGGATACAAAGTGAGTTGAAAGAGGTGGGCAGAGACTATATTTTGAGGGTAAGCAGTTTGAATTTCATTCAAATCATGATGGGAAACCACTGGAGGGTTTTGAACAAAGGAGTGACATGATGTGACTTGAGGGTTTTTTGGCTTTTTTAAAAAAGTCACTTTGGCTGTTGTGTAGTGTAGACTCTGTGGGGGCAAGGATGGAAGAAGAGAGACAAGTTAGGAGGCTGTTGAAATAATCCAAGTGAGAGATGATGGTGGCCGGGAGCTAGGGGGTAGCAGTGAAGATGGAGATGTGCTTGGAATGTGTTATAATGGTGGAGTCAAAAGGACTTCTGGAAGGATTGGACCTGAGAGGAAGGGAGGAATAACTCCTAGGTTTTAAGCCTGTGCCGCTGGCTGGAGGGTGGGTCTATTTAGGGAGATGGGACTCACTGGGTGGAGGGGGCCAAGTTTGAGTTGGAGGACAAGTTTGGAGGATGGAAATTAAAAACTCTGGTGCACTTATTAGGTTGAGAGGTCAATGAACCATTCACCTGGAGACATTGAATAGGCAGTTGAAGATCAATATAAGGGTTGGTTGGAGCTTCAGCCTACATAAAATTGAATGCAAATTAAAGCTGCTTTAAGTTGCCATTATATGCTAATAAAGGTAGCAGAAATAAAAATGGTAATGATCCAATGTGTGCAGGGCTGCAAGGGAATCAGACATTAATTCTGCTGATAGCCTGATAAATTGACTTAATCTTTCAGGAGACCAATTTGATAATATGTAATAAACCATATAAACATATTTTGAAGAAATAATTTTTAAAAAAAGATTGGCACAAAGATTTTCATGTTAGTGCTCTATTTTACAGTGGTGATAGTGAGGAGTAGCAGGGATATTCTTTTGGGAAGGGTAGTGCTCTTTCAAGAAAAATTAGAAAACACAAGTCCCTATAAAGGGGGGAATATCTAACCAAGTATATAGTAGTTCTCTATAGAGTTTCTATAGAATTTTTCTCTATATAGAATTTCTTTCTTTCTTTCTTTCTTTCTTTTTTTTTTTTTTTTGGAGACAGAGTCTTACTCTGTTGCCCGGGCTAGAGTGCCATGGCATCAGCCTAGCTCACAGCAACCTCAAACTCCTGGGCTCAAGCAATCCTCCTGCCTCAGCCTCCCGAGTAGCTGGAACTACAGGCATGCGCCACCATGCCCGGCTAATAGTTTTCTATATATTTTTAGTTGACCAATTAATTTCTTTCTATTTTTAGTAGAGACGGGTCTTGCTCTTGCTCAGGCTGGTCTGGAACTCCTGACCTTGAGTGATCCACCCGCCTCGGCTTCCCAGAGTGCTAGGATTACAGGCGTGAGCCACTGCGCCTGGCCTAGAATTTCTTTTTTTAATAATCTTTATTTTTTATTGACACATTGGAATCGTACAGAATTTCTACAGAAATTCCCTATAGGCATGAAAAAATGAGAAGTGGGTTGAGCATATCAATATCTGTTGTTAATAAAACAGGTGCAGAAACCAAATCATGATGGTATGGAAGTACAACTATGTAAATTTCACACCCTGCTCATGCTGGAAATTGTAAACATACAGTTGTCTTGCTTTTCTTTAACCATTTCATCTGCTTTTGACTTTGTACCTGTTTCTCTCTGGCAGAGTATTCCCTGCTTAGGATGCTACAACAGTGGTCCACCATGAAGAGTTCACATGAATTGTGGCTTCTTCAAACTTTCTTCCCTTGATCACATTTTTAGCATAAGGTATTGGGTAATATCCTATTCTGTGGGACTTGTATTCAAATAAGTTTACCTTGGGATTTTAAAAAAAAGTTGGGAAATACTGCTGCTCTCAGAAACTTCAATAGTACCAAGCACAATGCCACGCGAAGGTGGCTTTTTCCCTGTAGGTGGCGACTGGTGGGCAGGGATTTTGCTGGTAATTTTCAGATTGTGGCGATAACAACTGAGAAGCAAAACACTGGTAACTTCATGTTATGCATTTCCCATAAATAATACTCTTATTATTCAGTGAGTGTGGAAGTACAGAAAGTATGGAAGACACTCAGCTACGTTCCTTTAAATCCCTGATAGCTGTGTGTGTGTGTGTGTGTGTGTGTGTATGTGTGAAGAATAGAAAGTAGCAAGTCCTCTTTAGTAGCATTGTGGTCAATTAGTCCAAGGTATAGAGCAGCATTCCTGGCTGGAGGTGGCTAGAGAGAGGTGTTCCTCAACAAAAATATTCCTGGTGCCGAAGGAGCAAAATACCAAAAGGCTGGTCAGAGGGGTCTTTGTGGATATTTAAAAAAGAACTGCTCTGTGGATATTTTTTAAAAAAAGGCTCCTTCCCTTTTTGTCATGAAATGACTCCTGTAGACACTAGCTTACAGAGTTATATGAATGCATTTGCACAGAAAGGCCAACACAAACTTCACTTTCGGTTAATTTATTTTTTATTAGCCACAGAAACACTCAAAACACTTTGCTTTCACAAATATTATCACATAAAGGAAACATTAAGATGATCTTTTAATGTAGGGAAAAGAAAACAGGGGCCAGGCACAGTGGCTCACACCTGTAATCCTAGCACTCTGGGAGGCCGAGGCGGGGGGATTGCTCGAGGTCAGGAGTTCGAAACCAGCCTGAGCAAGAGCGAGACCCCATCTCTACTATAAATAGAAATAAATTAATTGGCTAACTAATATACATAGAAAAAATTAGCCGGGCATAGTGGCGCATGCCTGTAGTCCCAGCTACTCGGGAGGCTGAGGCAGGAGGATTGCTTGAGCCCAGGAGTTTGAGGTTGCTGTGAGCTAGGCTGATGCCACGGCACTCACTCTAGCCTGGGCAACAAAGCGAGACTCTGTCTCAAAATAAATAAATAAATAAATAAAAGAAAAAACAGGAAATTAAGTTGCTCAAAGAGATGAATTAACATGAATCCAGCTTGCTTATTTGAGGATCAAAATTCCCCACACTAAACTTCACTTTAGAGCTGATTTTCTTTGAGTGGTGGTAGAAGATATTCCCTCTCAGTAGGACTCTAATATTTCACTGTTGCAAATTTATCATTGCTGAATAGCTGTGAATCTCCAAAGGTCCTTTTTCTGTCTAGAAGCCCCCAGTGTCCCAGTAAACCCTTTTAAACCATCTTAATTTGGGAATTTCGTCATTTGGAGGGTCACATAGTGGCTTTATTCCTAGTACTGCAAAACTGAGTTTCATTTATTTTAATGACGTGATCTTTAATTTATTCAAGATCAGAGCGTATGATCAGCCTTAGTTTAAAAAAAATGTTGTTTGGGGCTGGGCGCGGTGGCTCACGCCTGTAACATTAGCACTCTGGGAGGCAGAGGTGGGAGGATTACTTGAGGCCAGGAGTTTGAGACCAGCCTGAGCATGAGTGAGGCCCTATCTCTATAAAAGATAGAAAAATTAGCTCGGCGTGGTGGCAGTGCCAGTAGTCCTAGCCACTCAGAGACTAAGGCAAGAGGATTGCTTGAGCCCAGGAGTTTGAAGTTACAGTAAGCTATGATCATGCCACTGTACTCTAGCCTGGGTGACAGAGTGAGACCCTATCTCAAAAGAAAAAAAAAATGTTGTTTAGGTTAATGACATGTCAGAATATTTAAATGTCCCTCCATGGCATGTTGACTGAAGAGCCATGGAATATTTCTATTTGGTCAAGATTACTAGAATTCTATACTAGCCAGAAAATTCGAAATTGGCTAGGTCGATTTGACCCAAATAAACTTTGGTTGCCCTGCTACTTCCATAAATATTTTGATATAATTTCATATATCTTAAATGCTTTCAAAATGACTAACTTTAAGGTTCAAAAGCCTGAAAAAAAGAAAGGCAGCAAGGAGCTACTTTGCGAGGCAAAGGCATTATATGTAACCAAAATGTTTGTACCCTCATAATATTCTGAAATAAAAAAAAAAAAGAAAGTATATTGAGTTGCACAGATGGTCCTATTTTTTCCACTGTTTTTTTTTTTTTTAAATGTGCCTCATTCAAATGGCCTTGCTAACACTCTGACAAAATATTTATGAGAATGAGAAAGAGCAAGAGAAAATGAATGGATGGATATGTTGCTTATGACTGGAGTGACTTTAAAGTTTCCAAGTTATATTTCTGATCTAAAAAACATGAGATGTGTCAGATGAATCTCTCTAGTATCTTCTGAAATGAGAGAACGTATTGGAATGACTTTGGAGGCAGACCGTGCAGAATTTATTGAGGTTTCACTACAGGTTAAAACAACCATTTTAGGCCTATGAGAACATCTGCAGTCTGTTTCCTTTTCTCTGTTCTCTTATTCTACTGTTATTCAGTCAGTTCTGCTGCTTGGTATAGAGGCAAGGAAGATGAGGTGGCCAGATGACTAGAGAAAGCAGCTATGTTCTCTGAGAATCTCCTAGAAATGTTCTGGCATTGGGAGCATGTTTAGTGAAATGTTTTAGAAAAGCTGTGTATACAAGATACTGCTAGAATGCACACTGCATAAACATTGCTGCATAACTATAGTTTTTTTAAAATTAGAGGAGCTCCCATTTGCCTGTGCAAAGGTGTTAAAGAGTAAGTCATCTCAGTGTTACTTTTAATCACAGGCTAGAAGAAAGATGTGTGCATATGGGTGGAGGGATCAGGGAAGTCATGGTGGAACACAATAGAATGTGGGAATAGTTAAAAATTTTTTATTAAAATTTGACTTTTTGATAAATTATGGAGATCATAATTATGGCATTTCTTGCCATCAGGGCTTGGTTTATACTAGGCTCTTCAACCTTTATTGAATAAATTAATCTATGCATATGACAGTGATTGGTGAAGATGATGGGAAAATTGTTAATGAATTCTACCATTACTGTCAATTGAAGCACAGGCTTATTAAAAGAGAAATAAGAGGACAAATTAGGTTGTTCTAAAGAATCAGTTTTAAGTCAGCCTAATAACTTTATCTTGGTGATTCTACCTGTTTTGGTAGATATATTTTGATTAATATATAAATATGCATAAAATACATATCTATAATATAATACATAATTAAAAATATATTTTTGTATATGTTTATTTGGTTTAAACAAGGTTAAAAACAGAGATTATGTAGGGAGGAAAACACAAAGCTTTTTAGGCCTTTTTTTCTTTTGAGACAGGGTCTTGCTCTGTCACTCTGGCTTAAGTACAGTGGTATGATCATAGCTCACTGCAACCTCAAACTCCTGGGCTCTAGCAATCCTCCTGCCTCAGCCTCCCAAGTAGTTAGGACTACAGGTATTGCCACCATTCGTGGTTAATTTTTTCTACATTTTTTATAGAGATGGGGTCTCACTCTTGCCCAGGATGGTCTCAAACTCCTGACCTCAAGGGATCTTCCTGCCTCAGACTCCCAGAGTGCTAGGATTACAGGCGTGAGCCATCTCGCCTGACTTTTAGACCTATTTTTAAGAGCAAAGTAGGGCCCCATACAGCTTTAACTAGATCCAAGGATTGATTTAAGCTTGGAACTGAGAAAGTATTCTGATTTAGAGTCAAGCACCTGTTAAAGTTGTGTATTGGATGAACATTTTCCAGAAACATCTATCTGCTTTTGCTATGTTATAAATCAGTTATGATATAAACATTCTGCAGCCAGATCAGTGGTTGCCGAGGGAGGGGAAGGATTACCAAGGGGCATGAAGAAACTTGGGGGGATGTGGATATTTTCACTATCTTGATTGTAGTGATGGTTTCATAGGTATGTGTATATATGTCAGAACTTATAAAAACATATACTTCTGATATATGTGCAGTTTGATACATATGAAATGTGTGGTTTATTATATATCAATTATGAATCAATAAAGTAGTTCTTAAAAATAAGTTCTGCAGTCTATAGTGTAGTGAGTATTGCAGTTGCCAAGTGAGCCTTTGTCATTCAAAGTCCTATTCTGATCTGCCAAGCTTCAGTCTGACTCACACAACTTTGATTACAGGTTCAGATGCCTATAGGCATTTACAGGGATGGTAGATAGAAGGGTATCTTTGGTCAGAGAAGGGAGTTGCTCTTGTATTAATCTATTTTGACTTTTTTCTCTACAAGTTTGTGTTGACAGTTGTAAATTTCTCCTTTTTAAATTTTTTTATTTTTAATTTTTTGTAAAGATTGGGTCTTGCTATGTTGCCCAGGCTGGTCTCAAACTTCTGGCGTCAGGCGATCCTTCTGCCTCAGCCTCCCAAAGTGCTGGGAGTATAGGCATGAGCCACCATGCCTGGCCAAAATTGCTCCCTTTTAATAGCTTGTTATTATCATCTGAGCTTCTTCTTTTTAATTAAAAAGATTGGAATATGAAGTTAACACATGCTTATTGTAAGCATTCAAAAATTGAAGCAATAAGAAATGTACAAAGTAAAAAGAGAAAGTCCATTCCTATAGTCTCAGTCCATTTCCCAGGGGAAAGATTGTTAACAATTTGATATACCTCTTTCCTGACTACGTATGTGTGTGTGCGGCCATGTGTGTTTATATTACTTTTATGACTTTATATGACTTTTATAAAAACAATATCATATTGTATATTATTATTCTTCAACTTTCTTTTTATTTATTTTTTTCTAAAAAGTATCATGGGCATCCCTCCTTGTCAGTTAATATATATCTACCCTCCCACTCTCTCCCTTCCACCCTTCCTCCCTCCCTCCCTCCCTCTCTCCCTCCCTCTCTCCTCCTCCTCCTCCTCCTCCTTTTTCCTTTCCTCCTCCTTCTTTATTTTCCATTAGGTTTTGACCTGAGGTCTCCTTGAGGAAGAAGCATCACAACCAGGAGTTGATTGTCGTGCTCCTGTGTGTCAGGCACTGTGTTAGTTAATTTTTAGTGACCTGGCACAGTTGCCAATGACATTGTTGTAGCATTGAAGCTGTGATAAATATAAAAAAGCCTACTATTTGGTACATACTAGCCCCTCAATATTTTTTAAGAATAGTATTTGAAAATTAACCCTCTATTCTTAGAGAATAATTTAAGATGAAATATTCATAGACATTTCATTTTAAGATCTAATGCGCAGGAACAACTGTGGAAGATATGAGAAGAACAAATGTCTCAGTTTATTGTCATTGTCCTTGGGAAACTGGAAATTGAGTTGTGAGGATTTTAAAGGAGGCCATTTAAAAAAAACACAATTAGATCTTCTTGGGACAATCAGTTTATTCTTTATAGTCATTCATTTTATCCAGCCTTCTTGATTCTAGATAAATTTTGATGATTTCTAAATGTAAAATCCATGATAAAGAATTTAGAAATTGATCTCCATCAAGGCTATTTAAAAGAATATAGCTCAAACTTTGAAATCAATCCAAGAGAAGCCTTTTACAATGTTTAAAACAAAGGCAGTATCACTGGAATAATGGAGAGCTCAACAAACTCTCGAAGTGACTAACTTTATTTTGGGTGTATTTTTTCTGAAATGTTTTTAAAAAGCTGTTGCTTTAAATTAGGTTGTATAAATAAATACCTGCTGGCTATAAATAAATTTTGGAGTTCAGTATACCTTAATTAAAGTATCAAATTAATTTTTTTCCTAATAGAGCTTAGTGTTGAGTCATTACAAATTGCGGCAAACTAACTGGATTTTTTTCATTTTGCTATTTAGATTACGCTTTAGGAGAAAGAAAACATGTCTTTTACTCATATCATCCCATTTCAGTGTTGCTATCATAAAGGTTTCTATCTAGAACCTAGTATCTTAGATATTGTTTTTGATGACCTTTTATAAAATCAGCCTATAGTAACTTGGTCTCCTAAAGGAAGTTGACTTGGACTGTCATCTAGGGATAGTTATTAAAGAATTCTGTACCTATAAAGTTAACCAAGATTTAGTAGTAAATTTTGTGTTAGAATCTCCATCATCCAGCCATATATGTTTGGGTCTAAAATCTCCCTAAAGTTGATATTAATGAGAAATTTGGGTGACATAGTCTGAATATATCCACTCAGAAAAAACTCCTTTATTGGAAAGTGCTATTTGAAGTAAGCAAATAGAAGCTTACATCTCTAATTCCCAGCATTAGTGATCTTATTCACCTTGGGACAGCTTCAGAGAGTTTGTTAATATGAAATTCCAGCAAGCACTCATGTTTGGGGGTTTTTCCAGTCCCAAAGTAGAGGCCAAATTCACTTTGCCACTTATTAGAAGAGGTTGTATCCTCTTCACTTGAACTTATAGATCAATTTAGTTAAAGTCAATAGACTGGAAGAATAAGAGTAGGTTATGTTCATTGAAGACTTGGAAACCAAGTCTGGACAAGGGATGGTAAATCAGGTGCATGGGTTAGAACTATCAGTTGAGTGTACGTTCATGTGCCACCCTTGCCCTGTTTCTATACCATCTCCAGCAGGTTTGTATGAGACTTTACATTTGAGATCAATTGTACAATATATTGGGGATTTGGAATCTTGGAGTCTCCAAGTATAGACAAGTCTTTTAATTTTTCTGAATCTGTCTGATTTTGCCATTGTAAAACAGGCATGAAAATTACCTACTCACAGGTTATTTTATGAATCAAGTGAAGTAAAGTAAGATCAGTACTACTAATAAATAATATTCATAGTTTGTGTTTATTGAGAACTTCCTGTATTCTAGGCACTAGTCTAACGATTTCACCTGTACTCATTTAATCCTCCCCTAAATCCTATTATATATATTTTTATGGTTAAGGAAACTGAGACAGTATACGGAAGCTCTTTGAAAACTCTAACATACATTAAACAAATACTATTAAATAAATGTTAGATATTATTATTTTAACAGACTTTTTTTTTTCCAGAGAAGTTTTAGGTTCACAGGAAAATTGAGCAGAAGGTACAGAGAGTTCCCATATACCCACTGCCCGGCCACATACACAACCTTCCCCCTATTATCAACATTCACCAGCAGAGTGGTACATTTGTTATAGTCAATGAACCTACATTAACACATCATCATCACTTGAAATCCATAGTTTACATTAGGGTTCACGCTTGGTATTGAACATTCTGTGGGTTTGGACAAATGTGTAATGGATGACATGTATTCACCATTATATTAATAGTATCATACAGAATAGTTTTTTTTTTTTGAGACAGAGTCTCACTTTGTTGCACAGGCTAGAGTGAGTGCCGTGGCGTCAGCCTAGCTCACAGCAACCTCAAACTCCTGGGCTCAAGCAATCCTTCTGCCTCAGCCTCCCAAGTAGCTGGGACTACAGGCATGCGCCACCATGCCCGGCTAATTTTATATATATATATATTAGTTGGCCAATTAATTTCTTTCTATTTATAGTAGAGACGGGGTCTTGCTCTTGCTCAGGCTGGTTTCGAACTCCTGACCTCGAGCAATCCGCCCCGCCTCGGCCTCCCAGAGTGCTAGGATTACAGGCTTGAGCCACCGCGCCCGGCCCAGAATAGTTTTACTGCCCTAAAAATCCTCAATCCCTCTAACCCTTGGCAACCACTGATCTTTTTACTGTCTCCATAGTTTTTCCTTTTCTAGAATGTCATATACTTGGAATTACATAGTATGTAACCTTTTTCAGAGTGGCTTCTTTCACTTAGTAATATGCACTTAAGTCTCCTTCATGTCTTTTCATGGCTTCATAGCTCATTTCTTTTTTGCTCTGAATAATATTCCATTGTCTGGATGTGCCACACTTTATCTGTCCATTCACCTACTGAAAGATATCTTGGTTGCTTCTGGGTTTTGACAATTATGAATAAAGCTGCTATAAACATTTTGTGCAGGTTTTTGTATGGACATAAATTTTCAACTCTTTGGGGGAAATACCAAGGAGTGTGATTGCTAGATTATATGTCAAGAGTTTCTTACAAGAGTTTTATAAGAAACCTCCAAATTGTCTTCCAGTGTATCTGTACCATCTTGCATTCCCACCAGTAATGAATGAGAATTTCTCTTGTACCACATCCTCACTAGCATTTGGTGTGGTCAGTGTTCTGGATTTTGGCCATTTTAATAGGTATATGGCGATATCTCATTGTTTTAATTTTTATTTCCCTGATGACATGATGTGGAGCATCTTTTCATATGCTTTTTGACATCTGTATATCTTTTGAGGGGAGGTATCTGTTCAGGCTTTGGCCTATTTTAAAATAAGATTATGTTCTTATTATTGAGTTTTAAGAGTTCTTTGTATATTTTAGATAACAGTCCTTTATCTGACATGTCTTTTGCAAATCTTTTCTCCCAGTCTGTAGCTTGTCTTTCGTTCTCTTGATAGTGTCTTTTGTAGAGTAGAAGTTTTATTTATTTATTTATTTATAAGATGGTAAGACAGACTTTATTCAAAGGGAGCCATGGAGATAGGTACAGGGGCCGCTGCAATGGGTTCTTGTAGCATGGGAGAGAGGTTGGATTCAACTCTCAGAAGTTTTAAATTTTAGCAAAGTTGGGCTTGTCAGTTATTTCTTTTATGGATCATGACTTTAGTGTTGCATTTAAAAAGTCGTCACGATACCCAAGGTCACATGAATGTCCAGTTGTTCCAAAACTATTTGTTGAAAAGACTATTTTTGCTCCATTTCATTGTCTTCGCTCATTTTTTCAAAGATCAGTTGATTATATTTATGCAGGCCAATTTCTGGACACTCTATTCTGTTCCATTGATCTATTTGTCTATTCTTTTGCCAATACCATACTCTCTTGATCACTATAGCTTTATGGTAAGTCTTGAAGTTGTATAGTGTCAATCCTCTAACTCTGTTCTTCTCCTTCAATATTGAGTTGGTTATTCTGGATCTTTTGTCTCTCCATATAAGCTTTAGAATCAGTTTATCAATATCCACAAAACAACTTGCTGAGATTTTGATTGGGATTGCTTTGAATCTATAGATCAAGTTGGGAAGAACTGACATCTTCAGTCTTCTTATTCATGGACCACTTGTTTAGTTCATCTTTGATATCTTTCATCAGAGTTTTATAGTTTTCCTTATATAGATCTTGCACATATTTTATTAGATTTCTAAGTATTTCATTATTTTGTATGTTAATGTAAATGGTATCGGGTTTTAAATTTCAAATTCTACTTGTCCATTGTTGGTATATAGGACAGCTATTGACTTTTTTGTATTAACCTTGTGTTCTGCAACCTTGCTGTAATCACTTAGTTCCAGGAGTTATAAGATATTAATTCTACCCATAGTATACTTTTCCCTATCAATTTTGACCTAAGTCCAGTAATACTAGCACCATTTCACAATCCAAATTTGTATATTGCTCCATTTGTATCAAAATTTTCTCTTTTGCCCTCTAAGGTGGTCTGAGGACACCATGACAGTCACGGTGGTGTATGATAACTCAGAGGCAACAGAGCTCTGTGCAGCTCAGCACCTCTACCTCAAGCCCATAGCAAAATTGATGATCAACGTATTACTCCCAGAGAGTCTAGAACCTGTGAGGCCCTTCTCTAACTGGGAAGTTCTTGACCAGCTGAAGAGCCTGATTTGCCCAGACCAGTTCACCACAGTTCGGCTCTCCAAGAGCACAAGGGACTTCATCCGATTTGAGGGTGAGGCTGAAAACCGAAGTTTGGTTCAGATCCTGAAGGCAAAGTTACATGGGAAGATCATCAAGCTAAATGGTTTGAAAACAGACTTAAAAGTAGTGGCCACAGATGCCCAGGGAGAGTGGGAACACTTCCCCAAGGAGAGAGAGGCCTCAGTGAGTGATGAGGCCGAAGAGCAGAACCATGATAAGAGCCCGGATTCTATATATTTTGAAGGCTTGCCTTGTAAATGGTTTGCACCTAAAGGCTCTAGTGGGGAGAAGCCATGTGAAGAGATCCTTCGGGTAGTTTTTGAAAGCTTTGGGAAGATCAAGAACGTGGATATCCCTATGCTTGACCCCTACAGAGAAGTGATGACTGGTGGGAGCTTTGGGGGTTTCAGCTTTGGCTTGCAGACATTCGAGGCCTTCATACAGTACCAAGAGTCAACTGACTTTGTAAAAGCCATGGAGTCCCTTCGAGGAATGAAGCTGATGCTTAAAGGAGATGATGGGAAAGCTCTGGCATGTAACATTAAGGTAAAAAGTAAGAGTTTCTTTTATTTTCCACTGTTCAGGTGATCCTGAGTAAAAGCTGGAAGGAAGCATTTTTTTTTTTTTTTTTTTGAGACAGAGTCTCGCTTTGTTGCCCAGGCTAGAGTGAGTGCCGTGGCGTCAGCCTAGCTCACAGCAACCTCAAACTCCTGGGCTTGAGTGATCCTTCTGCCTCAGCCTCCTGAGTAGCTGGGACTACAGGCATGTGCCACCATGCCCGGCTAATTTTTTCTGTATATATTAGTTGGCCAATTAATTTATTTCTATTTATAGTAGAGACGGGATCTCACTCTTGCTCAGGCTGGTTTTGAACTCCTGACCTGGAGCAATCCACCCGCCTTGGCCTCCCAGAGTGCTAGGATTACAGGCATGAGCCACAGCACCTGGCCTGAAGGAAGCATTTAGAATAAATTTCCTTGGACCCTACCAGGCTCTGATCAATTGCTAGTGTAAGGACTTGTGTTGTCCTTAATAAAATGTTTAGGGAGAAAAATAATCCTGATTTGAACACTCAATTCTTGTGCTATCAGGCATACTGCCATCTGTGTTTTTTTTTGAGACAGAGTCTCACTTTGTTGCCTAGGCTAGAGTGAGTGCCGTGGCGTCAGCCTAGCTCACAGCAACCTCAAACTCCTGGGCTCAAGCAATCCTTCTGCCTCAGCCTCCCGAGTAGCTGGGACTACAGGCATGCACCACCATGCCCGCCTAATTTTTTCTATATATATTAGTTGGCCAATTAAT
Source organism: Microcebus murinus (assembly GCF_040939455.1). Taxonomy (NCBI): domain Eukaryota; kingdom Metazoa; phylum Chordata; class Mammalia; order Primates; family Cheirogaleidae; genus Microcebus; species Microcebus murinus. The sequence goes on along the minus strand of NC_134136.1, from coordinate 46,106,487 downwards.
TTCTTTCTATTTATAGTAGAGACGGGGTCTCGCTCTTGCTCAGGCTGGTTTCGAACTCCTGACCTCGAGCAATCCGCCCGCCTCGGCCTCCCAGAGAGCTAGGATTACAGGCGTGAGCCACCGCGTCCGGCCCCATCTGTGTTTTTAAAGTGATGGTTGTTATAATCGGGGGCTCTGTCCCAACTTCTCAAGGGCATTAAAGGATTCGTCATGGCCCCTAATGGAATTACCTCATATGCTTATTATATTTGACAAGTTGCTGAGAAAGAGAGGAATACATACAGTTTGATACCACATGGAAAGCACTTTATTCTCTCTTTACTCCTGGGGTCACAACTTATATTTTCAGGATGTCTGTCAGGTAAACTGCTAAAACATAATCCTAAAAACTTGGATCTTTTTCTTTCAAAATCAGCTTGTCCATCCAGTCATGTCACCTCATTGATGTCTGTATGCTCGGGTTACCTCCCTCTTGAAGTCTTAACGCAGCAGTGGAAAAGATGTGACTAAGCCCTCCTTTTTCTCTAAATCAGTCTGTATAAGTGTGTGTGTGCATGCGTGCATATGTATATGTATATCTATAGCTACTTATGTTAAAATGGATATATTTAAATTATGAGCTATTCAGTCAGACAAAAGATATAGCAAATATTATAATGACCACCCATATACCACCACTCAGCTTAAAAATGAAACATTACCAGTAAATGAGAGACCACTCCCTCTGCATGTACCTATCTTCAATCACATTACCCTCCCTCACATGAAAGCTAACCATGATCATAAATTTGTGGTTTACCATTGTTATACATATGGAAGTAGCTACTTCTGCCTCCTTTTATTTTTTAAGAAAATCTATTTTGTAGTGCCTCAATTTGACTTTCACTGTATCTCAAGATTTTAAAAGTAGTTTAATAACCACAATAGTAAGATATTATATCTCATTAGGTCAGTTTTCTTGTATTTTTTGCTCCTCCCAACACACATTTTTTGACCATTTCTGTCTCTAGTGACTAAAAAAATACATTAACTCAATTGATCTTTATAACAAACCTAAGGTAATATACTCACATTTCTCAGCGTATGAGAAATGGCACTGTGATGCTATGACCATATGTAAAGTAAGCTCCTCAAGGGTTTAAAAAATAGCTTTATTGAAGTATGATTGACAAATAAAATTGTATAAAGTTAAGGTGATGATTTGATATACTTATTCAAAAGTTCTGCCATAGAAAATCCCAGAGCCCACAAACACTATTCAGCTAGCAGCTAAGAAGCAGTGAAACAGCATGGCTACCAGGATGCAGAGAGCACATTTTGAATTCATTTGATTTTGAATTAACTTGTGCCATCTGAGTTTTATCTGTTTGGCTTGGGACATAAACCAGCTGGCTAGAAAACTCTTCTAATGAAATTTTGAATTGTTTTGGGGCAGGTTATGTTTGATACAACTAAACACTTCAGTGAAGGAGCTATAAGGAGAAGAAATCAGGAAAGGCTAAAATTACAAGAATTGGAAGAAGAAAGGAAAAAGGAAAAGAAAAGAGAAGAGGAAGTGGCTGAAAGGTATGTAGACCAACTTTAGTGAAGAAAGTATTTTTTTTTCCTTTTGATTTATGGATTAATGCCTTTGGGTGAATGGCTAGACTTGATAGATAACATTGGGGTGAGGGACAGGAATTGGCTCAGATTGGAAAACTCCACTGAAGGCTATAGTCTTTCTACTGTGCTGTTACAAAACCAAAATGACTAACAGTTGAAAACAAGAGACTTCAAATATTATGTTTGTCTAGCCTGGCGTCATGGCACGCGCCTATTGTCTGAGCTACTCAGGAGGCCGAGGCAGGAGAATCACTTGAGCCCAGGAATTTGAAGCTGCAGCGAGCTATGATCATGCTACTGTGCTCTAGCCTGGGTGACAGAGGGAGACAATAAAACATATATGTCAGGGGGAACAAATACTGAGGAATAATGGAACTAAACAGATTAAGATGTCTGGAAAGAAATAATTTTTTTTTTTTAAAGAAAAGGACCAGGAACTTTTATACTAAAAACCATAGCCTACCAAATTAAAAATTTTACCAATTTACCTAAAATTTGCCAATATTACCTAGTGTACCAATTTAAAAGTTTAAAAAATTAGGTCTGGAAAAGAGCATGTTCTATAAAATAGTCAATAATCAAACTAACCCATAGGCAAGAAGGCATGGATTTGTTGGGACCATTTTTCTCGTTCACTTAAATTCTTTGTAAATGTAAGGAGCCTCCATATTTATTTCTTTGAGCTTACCATTGTTTTCCAATTTAGGGTTTCAGGCCTAGAAGGGGCTATTGGATTGCCTAAAGTTTGCCAGGAAAGTACAGATGGGCTAGAACTATGGGGCTCTGAAAACCAATTTTACCTCTTGGCCCCACCACATGCATATTTATTCTTCCAATCTTTCATGTAAGTTGTAGCTATTCAAAAAATGGGATAAAGAGTATCCTTCCATGTGCCTCTCCCTTTTTTGGCTGGTGGGATGATAGGAGTTAACTTGAGGAAATTTGGGAAATTTGGCCAGAGCTTGAGCCCAATAAAGAAACTATTCCCCTCAAAATTCTAGGCTCAACATCCAATTTAGATCATCTTCTGGGTTTTGGCTAAGTTCTGACTCTGATAATTGTCCCTTATTTCCCCTTCCCCATGTTTCCATAAGGGCCTAACTGAAATAGTTTTACTTTTCCAAAAATAGCTGTAAAAAATGCCCATATTTTTATAAGCCAGTATGTTTTTCTGATGGTATGCTGTGTTATTATATGCCAAAGACCGGTTCTCACCCTGAAGATTTTCTTAGTGCCTTGACTCATCTTTATTTGCTTGTGTGAAACCAACTCACAGAAGGTTTTGTTCACATGAAAAATGGGTCATCACTGTGAAAGCTGGATCCTGTAGTCCCTGCCAGTGGTTTGATAAAATGAGGGCTAGAGGCCCCTCCTTTGAATTCTGTAGGCTTCTTTTTTTGCTGCTATATCTCTGCATGAGGTCTCCTTCACATGCTTCTGTCTGACTAACGAAATGATGTGTCTTTCTCCCTTGACTGATGCTTAACAGTGTTGTTGTTTTATCATACGTTGCCTATGCCAGGCCCTGGGGTTAGCAGTGGTAGATTCCTGGAAAGTAGCTGATCTGTCTTCCCCTGGTAGGGGGAAGGAGCGAGGAGATCCAATGCCTAATAAATACCTTCTGAATAGTTTCATCTTAATCATTGTCCAGAAGAAGAAAAGACGAGGAGAGGAAGGCCCAGGAAAAGAGGAAGAAGGCCAGGGTCAGGAAGCGAGCGCTGAAGGAAAGGGACAGACACCGGCAAAGGAAACCGAAGGACAAAGCCAAAACTGAGGAACCACGTGAGCCGGACTCTTCAGAGGAGTGGGAGGAGCGGAAGTACCTGCTGGCTCAGAGGCGGGTTGAGGCCCTTCGCTTGCTACGGGTACTCCTGAGGAAAATTTCAGTAAGGCTATTTCCCTATTGTTCTTCCGTTTGGGTAGGTACTAACCTTTCTGAAACATTACCTTTGCATTTAAGCAGGAGCCTACTGCAAATTGACTCCATGGAAGACTCATATCCATTTTTTTTTTTAAACAGGCTTTTCTCTGTCAACCCCAAAAGTGGATTTACAAAAGGGATAGCCATGTTCTTTAAAGGAATTGTGTCCCAACTCCACCATCCAACACACACACTTTATATTTCTAAACTTCAGGATGGGAGTCCCCAGAGCAATTTAGGTAGTTTATCTATTTTTCCAAGTTCCTAATGGATATAACAACAACAACAACAAAAAAAAAATGCTAGGGGAAAGCAGTGGATGCTGTTGGTGTTATGTTTGTAGTCCTCTACTAACTTTACTTGTCCATTCATCTGCAACAGGTTTCGATGAGAAGGAAGAGCCTTGAGCCTTGTAGCAAACTCATGCTAGTCTAGTCTTAAACTATTTGATAAGGAATTTCTCACCTCACAGAACAATTGTTTTATTTGCAGAGTTTCAGTTCTGGAAGGTGTTTCTTCTTTCTGAGTATGTAAGGATTGCCAGAGTCAGCAGAAGTCCCAGATTAAAAACCAGAAAGGCTCCCAATTTAAAAATCCATATTCGGTGTTTTTAAATATGAATAATAAATGCCATTAAGATTAAACAGAGTTAATTTTATGTATATTTGCAGTCTTGACCTCTTTCTCATTAGTGTAGACTATCAAACTTAGTGAAATCAGGATCAGAAAAATCTCACATTTATTTACATTTATAATAAGGCTAGCTGGATCTTTTTTAGTTTACTGTAATAACTGCCACGGGTGACTCCTCCTAAAAAATTTCTCTTCAATGTGTGTGGTGTCTGATTCTTGGCCCCATTAATACTTATACTGATTATGCAGTCCCCAAGTTCCAATCCCAGGTAATGGGTAGGCACTGTGCTCTGGTGTGTGTCAGGTGGCAGTGGGTACACAGCACAAACCCTCCCGCCTGTAGGCTGCCCCTTTTACCTGCTCTGTGGTTGTGCAGAGCAAAATAGCACCATGTACGCAACTGCAGATAGAACCATGGTCACGGCCACATTTGCTACTTGTTGTCTTGAATTTTTTCTGAGTGAGGACAAGGCAGAGCAACCCAGAGGCACCCTCACCTGCAATCCATAGTAAGAGACTGGTATAAGAAACAGAAAGGCAGTTTATCTTTTAAGCCAGTTGACCCTTTTAGGTCTACATTTCATCCCTCAGTCTTTTCTTGTGCTAGGATTTTTTGGAAGGGCTACAGAGAGCAGTTCTTATTTCTCATTGTATCTCTAGCTCCTAGCACAATACCTGGAACAGTGGGCTCATCAGTCTTTGAACAAATAATAAAAAAAGAATCATATGCTTTGAAGGCTATGTAAAGTGTGGTGCCTTCAGGCCTAAGCATCAGCACAGACCTAGTAAAAGCAGCTCATATTAGATTAAGACATTTAATTTTGTACCTTCTATTTCCTCAGTGCAATATTATTCCCAATTTGGATCTATCCCAGGTGTTAGAAGTCTCTTCAGAACAATGTCAGAAAGCCCAATTTTCTTTGGAATATTTTAATGTTTAGTTTTTCATGTGAGATTTTTAACCTTTTTCTTTGAAGGGATCCAGTCAGTTTAACCCACAGGAGGTCGACGTTACAAGCCCCAAAGCTACTCATGCTCCAGGAAACACATTGGGAACTCTGGAGGAAGAAGAGTTAAACACTCAGCACCTTCAAAATCAAGAGGAAATGCCAAAAGATCAGGTTGCCAAGTCAGACAATAAAAGGAAACAAAAAATGAAGAAAAGAACAGGGGCTCACTTACATAAATCTTCCCACCGCCTTGGGAAAAAAAAATTAAGATACTCAACTAGAAAAGAGAGAACTGGAGAATTACTAACTGACAGATACAACCACAGTTTGGGTTTTGACCAGAATCCCTTGCAGATTGCAGTGATTCAAGGTCCAACTCTTGAGAAAGAAGACAACCACAGTTCTAATAAATCCTACTCTTCTACATTACCTGAGAGAGACCATGGAAGGAAACATAAGATCTATGAAACAGATGAATTTATTGACTATCTATTAAACTATTATCAAACTCCAAGATATGCCCGTATCTATCTAGAACCAAGTCACGTAATAGGCAAGTGTCAGTGGCAGAGGGATGTCCATGCTAAAGGAAATGGATTTCAGATTAATTTGAGAAAGCGCAGGCATCACTCAACCAATTTGAGCCAAATGCAAAACCTGGAAAGGAGAGAACAAGTTGAAGAAGATGATTATTGGTCAGAGATTTGTACTCAGGATCCTGAGCATAAACCACAAAAGAGGGTAAAAGTGGATTATGCCAACGAATGTACTAGTGGACTTAAAAACCATTGGAAGGATATAGCCAGTAAAGCTGGTGATCAGCTGTCCCCAGCTGATGGAAATACCCATCAGTTAGAAAAGTCTCACACTTACCATATCGAAGATTCCAAATCCACAAGGAAAAGCCAAGTATCTTCACCCTATAGGTCAGTAGGCTTAGATTTGCAGTTGACAGATTTCTTAGAGGAAATTAGTAGTGATTCTGAATGCTTCAGTGAAACCCTTAGTGTAAACAAAGAGGAGAAAGAGAGATCTGTGGCCACATATCACAGCTCCTCAGAAAAAGGACCTCTTGACCCTGATGAAATCATCACTTGTGAACAAGAACCTAGGTCAAGTCAGCAGACCTTGTATTCAGAGTGGAAACATTATGGTGAAGAAAACTACTCTAAATGCAAGCTTAGGACACCAAGCAAGAGGTCTAAGTATGAACTGAAATGTTCATGGCTTGAGGGTGAAAGCAATTTCATTAGAGATGAAAAGAACAGCAGCAAAAAGAGGGGAAAACTATCCCCCAAATACTTGTTTGATGAAGGATACTACCACGAATCCAGTTCCAGTAATCTATTAGAGAACATCACAAGAAAGAAGAGGAGGTTTAGTGGTAATACATTTGACCAGAAAGTGAACTATAAACCCTCTCATGTGCCAGTAACATCATTAAAAAGTGCTAACGCTTTCTATTTGGGTGATTTTCCCAAAAGAAGAGAGACTCTTTGGAAGTCAGAATGTAAACAGGATGCAAGAAAGTATAAAAGGCATGAGAATTCTAAAGATTTCATGCTCAATCCTGATAATTATTATATTAGACATAACAGTCAAGAGCACGTTGACTATGAAAGCTATTTAGGAAACAACTACACTAGTTCTTTATGTTTTCAAATGTTTTGATGGCCACTTAGATCAGGAACACCCTTATTTATAATAAACATGATGCAAGAAGAAAAGTTAAAACCAAACATAGCTATGTAGTTAGCAACTACAGAGCAAGAGAGCAGCATTTAAAAGCCTGAGCAGAGTCAAATACAAAACCTTGTTTCTCTTGCCAGAGTTTAAAGCATAGATCAAAATGACTGCAGGTGTGTTGGCAAGCTTTGGAAACATAAAACATCCAGATGCTGAAGCTTGGTAAAACAATGCTTGCAAAGCTTCTTGATCTAAGGACAGACATTTTTACAGTTCAACTGCAACTTTAATTTGGTGCCAGTGAAGGAGCAGATTAACATTGAGAGGGGTTTGATAGCCCCTCTATGGCTCCTTAGCTGTCATAACATCATTTAGTATCATGTAGCTTCAAAGAGGACAACAGTGAACGAATAAGGATCCTTTTACATGTTCTTTGATTTGGTCCGAAACACCATGTGCAGCAACAAACTTCCCTGAGTTTTATTTAGAAATAATTATAGATAAAAGAAGAGAGATGACAGCTAGGACATATAAATGGACTTCTTCATGACATTAAAGAGCACCCACCAGGAGGAAATTAATCTTATTACTATGTTGATAGTACTCAAAGAGTTGTCTTTTTAGAGACAAAGTCTTGGAAGAAGAATCTAAAAGTGGCTCTGATTGTCCTTTGAGGTTTAAATGGAGAGGGGACCATTAAGCAGAGGTTTTTTTTTTTTTTTAACCTATGTCTTTCCATTCTAGAAAAGCAGCAGGATTGAAGTGATATAAGAAGTGGGGTTTGCAAATGAAATATTGAAAAGATCCTGGGGCACCAACAATGGCACTTGGGAAGAAAGGACATGACAGTATTCCATTTTAGGTTATGTAATCCTTTCACTCAGGGTCGGATGACATCAGTTTGTAAAAAGTCACTGAATATTTCCAAACCGACTTTTAATAAAACAGTAACAAGTGCCTCCTCAACCCTCAATTAATGCCATGGAGTTAGGAAGAGTCAAGGGGAAAGTGTGTAGTTTTCTAGCTGGGGAAAAATTGTATGTTGTGTAGGATTTGTAAACTCTTAACATACGCAATTTATCTTTTTACCTACTGGTTTTGGACTTCTTAAATGTTTTTAAATTGAGATATTTTATAGATTCTTAAAAGACTTCCATCTTAGTGCAAGTGCATGTTCTATAGAAAGCTCGGCTGATTCATTCTGCCTTACATTGGATTTAGGACCTCAGGGGCAGTAGATTACTTTTTTTCCCCCCAACAAAGCTATACCTGACCTGGCAATTGAAGACACCAATGACATTAGAGACTGCCTGCAACAGGAAAGGGTGGCTTTTAATCCACAGAAGCAGTGGAAGGGCAACATTTTCATATGACATGATCCATTTCAAACAGTCTTCATTTGATATTCTGTAGAAAAGTGCCAACTGGTAGAGCCAGGTAGAATGCCAGCTGCCAGTCATGGTGGCTGCCCAGAATGATGCAGCATGGATGTGCGCTCGTTATCAGCCTCTTAGCAACCTGGTATCTGCAGGAGCTACAAAAAAATCTCACTTATCTGAAGAGCCCCAAGTTGCTTTGTTGATCTCTTCTAATCACATTTTAATAGAGCTATGTTAGTACATGCAAGAATTCAGAAATGAATGTAACATAGCAGATCATGTTTATTATCAACAAGGTGATAACCAAGGAATGATTTGTTGGCTCTCTTGTGTTCAATTCCACTTTCAAGCCAGTAACTCTACCATCAAAATGACGTTTGGCTTGTCAGATCTGAAAAAAATCGCTCATGGGCGAGTGCCTTCTCTCCTAAGGACTAGCAATGACTATTAATGTTCAAAGTACTGTTGTCCAGAATAGCCTTTTAAACTACGAATAGCTTGTATTTTGTCAGACAACTTTCAGTAATTAGGTATTATTCTCTTCCAATGAAAACCTGACTCCTTATTTTTTCGTTTCTTGCCACTAAAACAAAGAACATGGGTTTGTAATGGAAAGCAGCTATGCTTGTTTTGAAAAAAATCTCACTTCCTTCTGTCATTTGATAATTTTTCTTTGCAGAGTTTTAAGGCATGGAAACAATTTGCTGCTCAGTAATCAGACATAAAAAATAAATTGCAGAATACAGCATGTGCAGATTTTTTGTATCATAGAACTGGTGCTAAGTCATTTCTATATAACATTTTTGTCTTGTTTTGTTTGTTTGCAAAATACTGTCCTGAGACCTAGAAGAAAGTAAAAATACTGGTTTTATGTTTACTTTCTGTACAACCCTGGATTTTTATATGTCTTGTGATAGATAATGCATTCTAGATTTGAGTCAACCTTTTATGTGTGTAGGCCTTAAATGAGGAAGAGAACAACTTATCCTGTACTTTTCAAGTGAATGGCTTAGTAAGGAATGAAATAGAACTGAAAATATCATAACCACCTTAATTAACATTGTTATTCTTTGTTGTGCTGTTATTTAAGTGGTGCAAAAGTTTTTGCTCCTATCTTTTTTCTATGTCCTATTAAGTAAGGGCCTGAACTTTAAACTTTGTCTTTTTAAATAGGTGTTTTCATGTTTTTCTTTGTATGTGCTGCTGATGGTGCTGTAAGAAAGCTAAAAATCTGTCAATGTATTTCTGTTCAATTTGTTTGAATTTCTCAGGTAGAAAGCCATGTAACCAGGTAATTTTGAAAATAAGAACCAAATAAATGTATTTTTATTTGTTGCAAAACTGTTGAAAATATTAAGTTTTAAATAAATGCTGATAATTCCACTTTGGCAGGGTGAGGGGTGAGTTTCTACCTGTAGTAACCAGTAGTATGCTGCTTTGCACTAATGTTGCTGGTCTTTTTTCTCATTTGCATTGTTAGAGAAATAATACATATTTAATTTTCAGATATATTAAAAATAAAATTGTCATAGTGAATATTGAGTCTTTGTTTATTTACCACATGTATTGGTGAAAATGTTGCACATCCATGACATTTTCTATAGAAATACAGATGTCTAATTTTAATATCCTTTCTATGCAGCTTTTCCCTTTATGATGTTTATGATGCTAGTTTGTGGGAAGTGACTCTGTCAGATCTCCTGGAATTGAAGACCAGAGTTTTATTTTCATTTTGGATAAACTGAAATCATGATATTAAGATTTAAGATTATCCTTCCTTCAGCATGTTTTATCAGTGCTAATAAAAGGTAGCAAAATTGACTCCATGGAATTGTATCTCATCCCTTTAGCACTGGGTGGAAGTGTTCAAGTTATACAATATCCAAAAATAATTGTGGGTGTGGGATGAGAAGTCTGGTCAGAGAAGTTAGGGGCTTCAATAATCAATCTTTGACCATTCAAGAATTACCTATATTTTAACTGTATTTTCACATGAAATATACAGCAAACTGCCTCTAAGTGTTACATAACAAAGGCAGACTATACCTTAGAGTAAAATCTGGGCACTTTAGAGCTGAGGTCTTTGTTGGGTTCAAAGAGCTCTTTCTGAAACACAAAGGAATATACAATGCTTGTTCTGGATCTAGGATTTACATAAATTTGGCCCTCTGAGGTAAGGGGAATGTTGGGTTATGCAGAGAAGCCAGATATGCACATACCGAACATGTAGTGAATGCTGCTTGTGAACCACAGATGCTGGTACTGAAAACAAGTGTCTCTGTAGCTGGTTGGATGACAGCAGGTGGAGAGCAAACAGATGTTAACCTGACACCTCCCTCCTCCCCCACTGGACATGTGGTGGCTGTAATAACCACTCCTCATCTTGAATGCACCTTTTACATAATATGGCTTATGTATATTCTAGCTGGATTTGAGAAGTTTTTAGATCAAGTTTTTAGTCCTGCTTTATAGTAATATCCCTTTACATGTAATCAACACAATGTTGACTCAGCTCTGAATGGAGAATCAGGCTATTGGAAGTGAAGCTTTGGGGAGGCTCTGCATGTTTTCCTCTTGGCCTCAGACAAGTCTGTTTAACTTTGTGAAAGGACTAGCCTGATCTTCAAATCTAAAGGAGATTTCAGGCTGCAAAGGTGGCTCAACTTCTCTCCACCGCTTCCTCAAAGCGTAAGGTGTAACAGGTCACTGGACACAATAGGCACTGGAATATTTGGTGAATGAAACCTAGTGGAGAAAAAGAACACATTAAAAGCACCACATGGGCCTGGCATGGTGGCTCATGCCTGTAATCCTAGCACTCTGGGAGGCCGAGGCGGGCGGATTGCTCGAGGTCAGGAGTTCGAAACCAGCCTGAGCAAGAGTGAGACCCTGTCTCTACTATAAATAGAAAGAAATTAATTGGCCAACTAATATATATAGAAAAAATTAGCCAGGATGGTGGCACATGCCTGTAGTCCCAGCTACTCAGGAGGCTGAGGCAGTAGGATTGCTTGAGCCCAGGAGTTTGAGGTTGCTGCATGGCACTCACTCTAGCCTAGGCAACAAAGTAAGACTCTGTCTCCCCCCTCCAAAAAAAAGGCACCAAATGTACTCACTGTCAAATTGGTATTAACTGATCAACACTTATGTGCACATATACTAGTAACATTCATCGGGTGTTGGGCAGGTGGGAGGGCCAAGGAGGGGAAGGATATATATACACATAATGGGTGCAGTGTGCAGCATCTGTGGGATGGACACACTTGAAGCTCTGACTTGGGTGGGCAAAGGCAATATATATAACCTGAACATTTGTACCCCCGTATGTTGAAATAAAAAAAAATTTTAAATGCAAATATATTCGATGCAATTTGATAACATGAAAAATGAAAACCTATGACCTAAGAGTACATCTCTTGTAAGAAAACTATCAACATTAAAATGACAAAACATGTTTATACAACTGCCTATGCAAATCTATTATCCTTCTATTGACATGAGATGAATTATCTCTTGCTACTATGAGGATTCCTAATACTTTCCTGATCAGACAACACATTAAGATAAAAACAACAAAACCCTTCCTTAGCATTTGGTAATGACAATGCCTTCACAGTGACATTGCCCTTTAATAACCTTGCTATAGACTTTAGGGTAGAGGGCCTGCCTTTTACAATTTAGAATGTTCTGACTTGGGCAGAATTTGACAAATTACAAAAAAGTAATTCAAGTCACTATTTCTTAACAGGACAACCTGGTATTTTGTTTGTGGTGTGACGTATCTATGAAGTTTTGCCCCTTATTTCCTTTGGAATACAAAAAGTCTACACCCAAAAGTGAAACTGAATTTTAAGCTACAATAAAATAAGTCTGATTCCTTAGAATAAAGGTTTTAAAAAATTAAAACAAGCCACCACACTATACTGGGTAAAACCATTTTATTAACTGACCAAAGCACTTCATTTTGTTTTCTGATTTGAGGTAAAACCATTAAACACAGTTCACAAGAAAATACAATGACTATTTAACTACAAGAATTTGAAACCTCACTAGTTGTTCATGTAATACTTTTACAAATTCATACAACTGTATAGTCTACTTAAGCTTAGTGTTAACCAAAAGAGCAATATCAAAGACCTAGACAATTGACTACTACTTTCGCAGTGGCTATAGTTTTGTAACAACATAATAAGTGTTACCTTACGAATATGCTTTACTTTAAAAACCACTTGGCTAGTGATGTGTATTGTTTCCTCATTGCTCAGGGGTGTATATGAAGGCCCGTAAGAGAGCAGACACCTGTTCCTGTCTGTTTGCCCCTCTCTCAGTTCAAACGTGTAAAATAATGAAATAACCATTGCCCTGCCACAAACATGGGGGTTGGGAAGATAGTCCTACAATCTTCTCCATATATTTCAGTTTGTAGGCAAGCCGGCTGGCTTTTTATAAAGCTTCCTTTTGAATGTTTAGATCCTGTTTTAATCCAAACTGTAGTTTACTATGTGAGGGTGTCTGAGTGTCCATGTGCAAGCAAGGACAACAAAGCAGTCTAGAAACACAGTATATTTTTTTCCAGCTGAGTCCAGCTTTGAGATTTCATTTTGTTACTGGACAGCTCTCTTTAATCAATATCAAAGCCTTTGGAACACTGCAGATTTGCTTTAGAGGTAGATAAAACAGAAATCATGCAGTTAAGTCAATTGAGGAAAAAAAGGGATTTGCTGTCTTGAGAGAACATCATGACTAATAGTTGATCCTTTGTTCTTGGTGCACATCTAACGTTTTTACCTGTTCCAGGAAATATCCAAGTCTTACCTGTCTCTCAGGAAACACACATTTAATTCAGCCTGTACTAACTACAGACAGAAGAAAAACAGTATTAACATTTACATTACAGCACTGCAGTTCACTTTCTGGATTTGTGACACACAAACATATCATGCATTCTAAGACAGAAGTTAATTTTATCAGTGTCACTAGTGATGTTAATTAAAAAATTTACAGCAAGTTCAAAACTTTTCTAAATATTGAAATCACCATGTTTTAAAGACAGACTGGAATGTTACAAATGATTCTGCAAGATACAAAAATAGATATGCTTCCACTGAATGCTTTAATCATTTTTCCGAGCATTCTCATCTTTTGGTTCTTCCTCATCCGAATACACAGTGGGCTCCTCACCCTCCTTCAGCAGTTTGCCCACATGATGATACTTGACTGGAGGTAGAGAAAAAAAACCACAAATGGTCATTCTCATGCCTTCTAAAATAATCACTACCACATCTCATCTGAAAGCATTTATTAGAGGCCTACAATATATTCAGCAATGTGTTAGGCTCCTTGAAGGATACAAATGTGGTTTATACCACAGTCCTTGCCAATAGGAAATTAGAGCTTTATTCAGAAGGCAGAAACATAAAAAAGGTAGCAATGTCTGGCAATGCACGTGCAAGGTAATCTCAAAATGAATTATGGGGCTGGGGCATGGTGGGTCATGTTGCTAGCACTTTAGGATTGCTTGAGGCCAGGAGTTCAAAACCAGCCTAGGCAACACAATAAGATCCTATCTCTACTAAAAAAAAAAAAAATAAGAAGAAGAAGAAAAAAGAAAAATTAGTCAGGCGTGGTGGTGCACGCCTGTAGTCCCAGCTACTTGGGAGGCAGTGAGCGAAGACTGCACCACACATGCCAGCCTAGGTGACTGAGCAAGCCCTTGTCTCTAGAAACAACAAAAAAAGAATTGTGTTTTCATGTAGACAGTGTTTAGAAGAGCAAGGACATGTAATGAGTTAGTTAGAAAGGTTGCAGAACACTTCATGGAAGAAGGATATGTTTTGGAAAAAATATATAGAAGGATTTGGGGAAGGAGGGATTTCCGGAAAACGAAAACACCACGTACAATTGCATATGAAACTGAACATATCTGAGAAGCAATAAAGAAACCAAGTTGGCAGAGGCAGAGTAGGCATCTGGAAGTAGAAGGAGATAAGGTTGGCTAAGTTAGTGTGGGGAAATATTATGAAAGATCTGAAAAGCCAGCCTGAGGAGTTTGGACTTATCCTATATGTGGCAAAGTGCACTGAAAATTTATCAGCAAAGGAAGGACAATGTAAAATACTGCTTTAGCAACAATATTATCAATGTGGTGTACAGGAGAGATTTCAGGAAGGAGAGACTAGAAGCAGGGCAACCAGGAGGCTACTATGCAGATCCAGGTGCAAAGGAACCACAGCTAGGAGTAGGGTGGTGTCCATGGGAATGGAAAGGAGAGGCTAAGAGATACTTTGAAAGCAAGCTAGAACATGAGTTAATGAAGTGAAAACTGGAGGTTCCATGGACCAAAATGGGGACTGTGTAGAGGAAATCCACAACAAGAAATGAATAAGTGAAGTTAGTATTGGCAAGAAAAAAAAAAAAAGGTTTCCCTGAAACCTTTGAGAAGGAGTGTCCAATCCAATTATGGAGACAGAGCCATATTGTAGAGAGGAAGGAGGCATAGAGAAGAAATGAAGCAGTGGTTAGGGGCAAAAACAACTTAGAAGCTTGACAGTGAAGGGAAGGAATAATAGTCTAGTGGATGGAGAGGACAGAAGGAGACAGAAATTTTTTCCCCAACATGGAGAAAAATCTATGGGTAGTTAACACAAGTCAGGTAAAGGAGCCAGAAGACTGAGAGATGTTGGAGAAAACAAATTTAAGAGTACAAACCAGAATGCAAAAGACTTAAAGAGATGGAGTCAGCAAACCACCACATTATTACAGCCAAACTAATGCAGGATATCTCAATGTCGGAAGCCAAGAGGACCAAGTGTCTTCTTTCTGAATATGAGTAGGAATTAAAAGAGTAACCAACCTGTCTAACCAGAGCTGCTTTTGTGTGAAACAATTGGAACTATGCAGGACAAATAAAAGCCGGGTGGCACCTGGGAAACCTGCCTTAAGGGGAAGCCACACCTGCTTAGAGTACAGCTGAGGTGTTACAACAGTATTTGGGGCTAGCCTTAGTTAAGGTGGGGGAAAAAAATCACATTTTTTTCTCCAACTGATGAAGGCAAGCCATAGAAAATAGAGCTTTGTAAGTTATAAATTACAACTTGTTGGTTTCATATAGAAGATTCTATTGTTACAAAGGCATCCTTAGGATGCAAAAATTTAGGGTCTATGTTAGGTAGCTGAACTATGTTTTCAAAGTATAATGATCTGCCTCTAGACTTGAAAGCTATACTTAATCTGCTTGAGACCCAAACTCAAAGGCAGAACTATATCTGGCCATTTATTAACCTAGAACTCTTCTCTGAAGTTAGCATTATTTTAAAAGAAAATGGTTGAATATAGCCAAAAGAGCATATAATATTTAACTTATTATAGAGAACAGCAAATAGAAAACTACATTTTATATGAAAAATCTTCCTCAAAGAAATGGTTGTGTTCTTTATATACTGTTTCATAAAAGCTGGGAAAGATTATTATTCAAATTCTTGGCAGTAAAATATTACTAAAGTGATAATTAAACATATAGGTTTGACAGAAGCTAATTCCTGAATTCTCAGAATTTGAACTTAACCCCTCATTCCTACTTCCCCCCAAAGACCTCAGCCCATAGCATACGCAAGAAACAAGTGTCTCCTTTTTTCTTTTAAAAAAAACGTAGACACCATTGTTGCTGCACAGATTATAAGCATCATTCGTAGATGCAGCCTATAGTTAGGCTCAATTAGATTTAAAAAGCAGCTGTTTTGCAGAATACAAGTCTCCCATTCTTCAACGGAGATGTGGGCTGCTTTTAAACGGCAAGCTGTACAAGAGAGGGCTTATGAAAATCCGTCTTTCTGTAGCCAAGATGGCCACTACCCTTTCCCCCACACACCAAGCACCAAATCCTAGTGTGGAATCTATGCAAACCTCTCAAAAATCTTAAAATCAAAACCAGAAACCCAAGTTTCCATAGAGAACTAGCTAAAAAATGGTATGCAATCATAGCAAGTGACTCAGCACTTCTGAAATTACTTCAAGCCATGAACTTGATCTGTCCAAGATTCAGGAGCCTATCAAAATGTGCCCAAGTTTCAGGCTGCTTAGTAATAACTATTGTCCTGCCATGAATCCCCATTACTGGTAGAAATTTGATCCCGGCACAATGTTAAAAAAAAAAATGCTTACAAGTGAACTGAGACTCCCAGTCACTCAGAGTCTCCTGCTGGGCAGCATTGAGGTCAGAAAGGTCATCGTACTCATCCTTCAGTGCTTCTTTATCCAGGCAAAACGTAGCAAGGCCCCTGGATGCGTCTCTTCCAGCAAAGACCCCGTAGGGCCCCTCTTTAAAAACAAAACAAAACCAAAGACCAATTCTTTATTAGACAGTACCATTCATACACAGAAACTGGTTTCTTTACCCTTTTTGAATATCAAATTCCACTTGGAGACCACAGTAATATTGATACTTTCATTGTTATGTAGGGGATATAGAAAGACCTGTTGTCATCAAACTATTAAATGACTAAAAATTAAATCAAAATGCTATACACTTTCTTTAATCTCCTATGATGTCCAAATAGGTAATAAAAAAGTCATAAATGGTTATTGCTTGGGGGGGGGGGGTTAATGGTGGTAGGGAATCATTCCAGACAATACTGAGTCCAGGGGTTAGAATTCAACTTTAGGACATTAAATCGGGGGCCTGACTATGTTCTAGGTACTTGGGCTACGACAGTGAGAATTATGGTTTCTTAATAAGCCCTAATGTGTAAATGAAAATATTTCTTTATAAATGTAGTCTGGTATGTTTTAATGAGTCAATGTCATGTCATAGAGATCTTTGGTTGCAAGACTCAGTTAAACATTAACTCATAGCATCTGCAGGAGCAATCATTTTATAAGAGTATTAGTGGTTCAAAAATCAATCCACATGTTATATAACCTTCACTGTCAATAAATAAGAGATAGCACAGAGGGGATCAGCTCAATCATCTTGTTTTGGGTGGGTTTAAGGAGAAGACTGAAAATACTAAAATTTTCATGGAAAAAAGGGCTGTAACAATACTGCAAAATAACTATAAAACTTAGAATGCTATTATATATGTTATTATACTGCACTTTTGTCTAAGAGCAGTAAATTGTTGTTCCGCAGGTACTTAAATTGGATGTTTAGACTTATTTAAATATTGCACAAGTAAATGAAGAGAATCCAGTGTACTTTAAACATTGTGTTGTTTTCCCAAAGGTAGACCAAACAGCAACCCTGACATTAAAAAGTGTGAGTAACCACCCAGTATGCCAAGTATGAGAAAAGATCAAGTTTCAATATGGCCTGGTCACCTGAAACCTCAATCCACCAAGAAAATTTTTTAAAATTAGATGAATTCTATGACCAACTTTTAAATGCAATTAAGATTCCAAAGAAAAATGGTTGTTTTTTAATCATCATTACATGCTGCCATTTCCACTAGAGAAAGTAAAAATACCTCACATATTTTTCATAAATGTATATCTCTGTGGAAATGGTAGTACCTAGTGCTTGAAAATAAGCAAACTGGGCCGGGCGCGGTGGCTCACGCCTGTAATCCTAGCTCTCTGGGAGGCCGAGGCGGGTGGATTGCTCGAGGTCGGGAGTTCAAAACCAGCCTGAGCAAGAGCGAGACCCCGTCTCTACTATAAATAGAAAGAAACTAATTGGCCAACTAATATATATAGAAAAAAAAAATTAGCCAGGCATAGTGGCTCATGCCTGTAGTCCCAGCTACTTGGGAGGCTGAGACAGAAGGATCGCTTGAGCCTAGGAGTTTGAGGTTGCTGTGAGCTAGGCTGACGCCATGGCACTCACTCTAGCCTAGGCAACAAAGCGAGACTCTGTCTCAAAAAAAAAAAAAAAAAAATAAGCAAACTGTACTGGTTTGGACTTCACCATTTCAGAAATTATGGTCACTGACTTGGTAGACTGGGTCTTTACCTAGCAAACCTCACAGAATACTTAAACAAGGTCCTTGGGAAAGCACTAAAATCTTTGGAGAATACATATTATTCATCACAATATATATTCACTAGAATGTAAGCTCCATGAACAGAGAATTGTGGGTTTTGATCACTGCTATATTCTCAGCACCTACAACCATGCCTTGTATGGAGTAATAGGCACCTGAATGCATAATTTTTAGGAATCCTGTATAACATGAAGTATCCTTTCCATCGTGATGTTGTTAACTATTCATGGGCTTACTGAGTGATAGCGCAGGGTAGAGACTTGGAGATCTCAGGATGGGCCATCCTTATCACTTTTCAGAGGGAAAACTGAGGCACAGAAAGAACAATGTTTTGTACTAGTTCACATAGCTGGTCAGTGACCCAACCAGGACCAGAACGCAGGTTGCCTGACTTCCAATATTGTGCTCTCAGCACAGGCCAACATTCCTCTCAATGACTTTGCAAATATGATGATGCCCAATGCACATGTTTTGACTACTTTATGGTTTAGCTCAGTAATAACAGGTTTTGATAAATTATTTTGACAGTTACATGCTTACAAAAAGTAGGTATTCTAAAATGTCCACAAGAAAAAAAATAGGAGAGTTCCTTAAGAACCTTCACACATCTGATTATGATTAGCTGGATCGAGAGAGGAAAACAAAGGTGTAGGCCTGAGCAGTTTACTGCCTTCTGTACTCAGACCAATGGGGAAGAGAACACTGTCATCGATGTGGACACCCCCTGAGCTCTCTGTGTTTAGAGGAGTCCATATTGGACTCTTCTTCCTCCTCTCCAAGTATTCTGTGAAGCAGGACTTTCCAAACCTGACTGCTTCTCAAATTCGCTGGGGGAGCATGTTCAAATGCAGATTCCTGGACCTCCCCCAGAGTCTCATCTGTGGTGATGGTGACGAGGCTGGAAATCTGTATTTTTGCTCAGACGCATCAGGTGATTCTGATAGGCAATGAGGTTTGCAAAAACCTCACCTCTAAGGAACCCTCCCAAGCCTTCCCCTTCCAGCAGCACTGCAGACAGCCATCTCTCATTTCCCCTCCTGTTGGCTCTTCCTGAAATCCCCCCACCCAGAAGCCTTCATAGCCCTACCCCTTTTGTTTCTCGGGATCCTCCCACTTCTTCCTCCCTCCATTTTTATTTTTTGGCTTCTAGTCCTTTCTCTCTTGCTACAGACTAAATACCGTATTTTCTTAGCAGCTTACCACGTTACCACTGTCCACCACATTCAGCCTTTATTTTATTCCTTCCTCAACCAACCCTTTCCCCTACGGAGCCTCCCCTGTCCACCTTCCAGCCTTTCCCCATGCGCCACACGCAGCACGCGCGCACACATACCAAACACATGCCACATACATACCTGACACATGCCTCACTGCAAGCTTGCACGCACACACACACACACACCCCTGACGAACCACATATACTGAAGAGGCACACACCGCGCATGCACACACAGCGCACACACATCACTACCCACCAAGCACAATGCTCCGAGCTGCTGGTAATTTCAATCCCCACTTTTTCCAACACCCTCACATTCCAAGACTATCCCTGGCCCCTTGGCGTCATTGGCCTTCCCGTCTTCTCCAAGTCTGGACTGTCTCTGCTCCTGCGCTTCCCCCCTCAAGCCTCCCTCGAGACACCCTCATTTTCTTTTCTCGAACCTGACACCAAACCCTCCTTGCAGGAATCCCCAAATCCACGACCTTCGAAAACTCCCCCAACACCCCGTGCTCTGATGTGCCCCCCTTCCAGCCTCGTGGTCCCACCCACCACAGGCTTCCTCCACCCCCATCCCAGCGTTGTCAGCGCGGGCCGGCATCTGCCCCCCCCCCCCCCCCCCCCCCCCCCGCCTGCAGCCCCTCCAGAGCGTCTCTTATCCCTTGCCCGCTCAGGGAGCCTCCCGGCTGTCGCCTGCCCGCCCTCCCTGGCTCGCCGCCATTCCTCCCTCTGCTCAGGGACGCCCCGCTCCCCGCTGGCTTCTCCCGGCCCAGCCCCGTGCTGGGGCCCCCTTCTTTTGTCTCCGCGACCCCCTTGCCGGCCGCCGTACCGGGCCCGTAGAACTTGCGGCCTTTGGTCACGTCGAACACCTTGCCATTGATGGCCATGAGTATGCGCGGGTCCTGGACGCCGTCGAAGCGCCGCAGCTCGGCAGGGGTGAAGTCGCGCCGCTTGAGGCGGGGCAGCGAGGGAGGTTCGTCGTCGTCGCTGTCGCTGCTGGCCGCAGGCTGGTCCCCGCGCACGATTTTGTAGAGCAGGAAGATGCAGAGGCCAAGCAGCAGAAGGTTGAGCGGCGACGTGAAAATCTCGTGCAGCAGCCCGCCGCCCTCCAGCTCGCTCGGATCGGCGCCGGTCGCCACCACATCTTTGGCAGCCATGATCTCTAGAGCAAAGGTTGGGCCGGGCTGGGCAGGACTCCGGAACTCGCCGCTTTCTCCTCCCTCTCCGCGAGCTAGTGGCGCGCAGAGCTCCGCGGCGGATGAGGACTAGAGCGGGGAGGAGGCGGGGCCTTGAGGGGCGGAGCATCATAGCCCCGCCCCCTGCGGCCACCTAAGCGCCCCGCCCGGCTCAGTCAGGCAGGGCCCGGCTCAGGCCCCCCACGTAGCCTCCCTAGTCCTGCTCCCCTCCACTAGCCGGCCCCCGCCTCCCCCCACCCCGGCCGAGCGCTGCCCACCCCTCCGCTCTACCTGCAAGGCCCAGGCTCTCGCAGTCCTCCAGCTAACCGCGTCGCAGCGCGCAGCCCTCCTTGGCACCCGCCCCCCTTTGCTCCTTGCAGACCTGTGTGGTTGGTCGAGCTCTGTGCTAGGCCCCCTCCGCCACCTGATGCGCGCCAAACGCCGACGCCATTTCTCTTGCTTCAGGCTCCCTCTCCCCTGTCTCCCATTCCAAAGCCCCTCATTTTTCACACACATACACTCTCCCTCCCAGGCCACCCGCCAGGACCACAAAGCTACAAAGCTGTCTTAGGCGACAGGAAACTCATTCCTCGAGCACCATTTTCTGTCTTAGAGCCCCCACTCGCTCTCCTTCATGGCCTTTCCTCGATTTTCCCCCAGATGGTATGAGGCGGGCACCCACGGGATAGCTAAAGTCAATGCTCCCTAATATCTGGGGAAACGAGTCAGATCGCCCGATTTCCTTTGGGTTTGTTCTCGAAAAATAAACCCTTTTGCAATCACAGATTTGCTCAGTCACTAGGCATCAGTAAGCCACGTCCTCTCGTTGCAAATTTTTAATGTCCAAAGTTTCTTTGTTTGGCAGCGTTCCTTCATTTGAAGTCTGTCGAGCTACCCTTGGCAGTCACAATAACCCTGAACTGGAGCCCGGACAAAGGCGGGATTTGGAAGGGGCCTAGGCTTGGTGCCTTCTTTTCCTAGGTATTTCATCGGGCCTTTGATGTGCTAACAGGCTGCACGGGAGCAGGCCTCCACAGAGTAAGGGTTTTTCTGGTCCTAAACCAGCGGTCCTTTATCTTGTGGCAGGGGGAGGGGAGCAGAAGAAAGGATAGAGAGAGGGAAAAAAATAATTAAAACCAAGCCATGCACACATCTGCAGCCCAGAGCAGTACTCTTCCATCACGGATTCTGTCGGCTTGCACATAATTTACTTCCCAATAGGCAAGAAGACTTGAGGAGAGAATTGGCTCTTTACCTCAGAATTCTAAAAATTTCTGGCAAATTTCTGCTTCCATCCTTGCCCTCCCATCTTCTTAAATCATTTAAAAATGTAATGAGCCAAATACTTTTTTTTTTTTTTTTTGAGACAGAGTCTCACTTTGTTGTCCAGGCTAGAGTGAGTGCCGTGGCGTCAGCCTAGCTCACAGCAACCTCAAACTCCTGGGCTTGAGTGATCCTTCTGCCTCAGCCTCCCGAGTAGCTGGGACTACAGGCATGTGCCACTATGCCCGGCTAATTTTTTATATATATATCAGTTGGCCAATATAATTTCTTTCTGTTTATAGTAGAGACGGGGTCTCGCTCTTGATCAGGCTGGTTTTGAACTCCTGACCTTGAGCAATCCGCCCGCCTCGGCCTCCCAAGAGCTAGGATTACAGGCCTGAGCCACAGCGCCCGGCCCAAATACTCTTTATATCAGGCCTACACAGTTTTCTCTGAGCTAAATCTACGGTTAGCTGAGGCCCCTCCAGATCTTTTGTCAAACCTCTTCAATTTAAATCATGGGGAAACAGGCTCAAATTGAGGGCTCTCGGCTGTAGTAGAGTCTAATTATTCTTTTTTTAAAAAAAAAAATCATGTAGGGTCAACACGTGTTTAAAAGCCAACAAACTTGCAAGAAATACATTCATGCGTAACTTATATTACAAACAGTTAATATCCTTTAAGAGCTCATTTGAATTGATAAGAAAATCCATGAGATTCTTCTCAGTAAATGGACAGACTAGGAACAGGTGATTCACAAAAAAAGGTATACTAATGGTGAATAAGCATATGAAAAAGTTCTGTCTTGCTAGCAAAAAGGAAAACACAAAGATATCACTGTCACCTATTGCTTTCCTGTAGGAAAGATAAAAGGGAAAAAAGGATAACATACACTGTTGTGGGTGGTAAGACTCTCATACACTATTGAGGGGGGAGAAATTGGTATAAACCTTTTGTTATCCATAAAAATATTTTCTGTTCATTAATCTCACTTCTAGAAATCTACACTCTGACCCAGTAATTCTGCTTTTAGGAATCTATCCCAAGGAAACTCTTAGAAATGCAGACAAAGATTTCATTACTAAGCTGCTTATCAGAGATTCATTTTTAATATGGAAAAACTAGAAACAACCTAAATGTCCACCTTTAAATAAAATGGCTAACTAATCTGCTTGAATTGTGGTAAAACCATAAAATGGCCATCCAGATATCATCATGATGTGGGAAAATGTTTACGTTTTAATCTTAAGAGAAAAAAACAGGACACAAAACTATATGAATTCAATTATGTAAAAAAAAAAAAATACATGAAAGGAAGCCTGAAAAGAAACATGCTGAAGTGTTAACCATCGTGATTGATAGTTTCTTCTTTGCACTTTTCTACATTTTCTACCATGAACGTATGTCACTTTTTGCCTTGGAAAAAAATGGTTTTACTATTTCTTTTCTGAAAACTTGTAGAACGATAATACCTGTTCACTATGACAAACATAAATAATATGGAAGTATATAAAGTAAAAAAAAATGAAATTCATTTCTCCGTCTCCCAGTTCCCCAATCTTTAAATCAGGCCCATGAATTAGCAGTTTGGTTTATATTCTTGCAGATACTTGCAAGACACACACACATAAGGATTTTGTTTTACAAAACTAGGGATAACTCTAAATAATAAAATATTTATCAGTTGTTTTATAATAAAGACAGGCAAAGGTAAAAAAATAAAAACAAGCCATTAGCTCCTCACCCAGATAACCCCTGCTGGAATTTTTTTTTTTAAGTTATATTTGGTAAGGTTAGAAAATTCAAACTATAGAATCTGAGGGTATTTTGTAATTAAAAAAAAAAAAAAGAAAAAGAAAATTCAAACTAAGGAAAAATGCAGAAGATAATTAAAGCTTTCTTCCTCACTCCTGATTCTCTTTCCTCAAAGGTAAACACTATTAGACGTGGGGAAACTGTTTTTATGGAGGGCTGGGGGGGGATTTATAATTCTCATTTCTCATAGTCCAGTGTCTTTTCTGCTACAGCTCTGCATCCCCCTTGGAGGGGTAATGGATTAAAGAAGTCCTGATTCACACAGAGGGTAGAAAAGTTGTGTAATTTAAAACCTCAAGAAGTGATACAGTTTGCAAATATAAATGCTTTCAAACCAAATTTGATGTGAAGTAAGGTGGGCTATTAGGGAACACTGGGATGTTGATATTGTTGAAGAAAAGCATCCACCATTTTGGCTCATGTCAGAATCAATTCTGGCTGGGAAGGTTTCGTACAGGGTGACAGTTCTCAAGTTATCTGGAAATAAGCAAGAGTGTGCCTGAGTAAAAAGCCCTTCTCAGAACCTGAGAGTTGCCTTATATGTGCTCTTTGGCTTCAAATCAATTCCTAAAATCTGCCAGGGGTCCTCAAACTTTTTAAACAGGGGGCCAGTTCACTGTCCCTCAGACTGTTGGAGGGCCGTTGGAGAGTGCGCACACATTCCACACATGCGCACTGTGGGCCCGGGACAAGTCGGCTGCTAAGCAGGACAGGCAGCTTCGGCAAAAACACCTGGCGGGCCCGATAAATGTCCTCGGTGGGCCATGTGGCCCTCGGGCCATAGTTTGAGGACTCCCTATGCACTTGACCTGAGGACTACTTATTTCCCAAGATACATGTTAAGTCTTTTAATGCTTCCAAACTTTCTGCCTCCTTGTAATTATTTTTAACAGTTTCAAAGAAAAATAGGACAATTGACTGATTAGCTAGAAAATGTGTGGGAAACAATTCAACCTCACTAGTAATAAAATATATCCAAAGAAACATAACAACATACCATTTTTCATCATTTATATTACTAGAGTGTTCTGTTTTCTCATTTGTTGCTTGGAGCTTTTTAAGAATGGTAATACTTGGTGTTGGCAAGCATGCAGCAAGTCAAGCACTCTGACACAATTGGCAAGAGTGAAATTTCTAGAATACAAGATTCATTTTGTTCACCAACTTATTTTAAGCCCCTAGTCCGTGTCTGGCATGTAGTAGGCATGCAATAAATATTTGTTGAACTAAATTACGTTGTAAATGGATATAGGCTTTCTAGAAAGTCTTTTGGCAATATGCAACAAAAGCCTCAAATGATTCTTAGCCTGTGGCCAAGAAATTTAACTTCTAGGAATTTTTTCTAGGGAAGTGTTCAGCAATGTGAATAAAAATTTGTGTAGAAAAATCAAAAAGCACAATTTATGACAGCAAAAAAACTAGAAACCACCTAAGTATCCAAAATGCTCCTCATCTCACGAAGAGTAGAAGCCAAAGTTCTTATAGCATCTACAAGGCCCTGCAGGATCTGCACCAACCCACCCACCCTTACCTTTAAAACTTTAAGACCTCACTTACTACTTCCTCTCCTGGTCATTCTGCTTCAGCTACAGTGGCCTTATTGCTGTCCCTTGAACAACGAGGCTATTTCCAATTCAGGGCCACTGTATTTATGATTCCTTTTGCCTGCAGTGCTCTTCCCCAGATATCCTCATGGGTCGTTCCTTCACCACTTTCAAATCTTGAAACACCCTCATCCCACTCTCCACCCTTCTTCCCTGCTTTATTTTTCTCCATCACATTTACTGTTCCTAATATACATTGTCATTTTTCATTTTTTTATCTCCTCCGACTTGAATATAAGCTACATGAGAACAGAGATTTTGTCTATTTTCTTCACTGCTGTATCCCTGTACTTAGAATAGTGCCTGGCATATAGTAGGTGCTCAATTAATATTTGTGGAATTGAATTTATCTGGTATGGTAAACTCATTATGTTAAATACACATGCATAGAAAAAAAGGATTATGGGTAATTGTTGCTGTTGTCCTTACACAGTGAACATAAATTACTTATATTATTGTAAAAAGCAATAAAAAGTTTAAAAATTTAAAAAATAGAAAACAAAATTCCACAGTTACCAACTACATCTTCAGTGATAGTACATGGATCGACATTTTCAGTTTCAGAGGCTGGATTAGGCAGCATTTCATGCTGAGATTTTAGACTTTAAAGAGACCTGCTCATCTACATCTACCTGATCAGCCTCCACTGAGCTCCAGCCCCGTGCTAGACTCTGTGGTTGGCTAGGGATGCAAAGTTGTTTCCCCTCAAGGAAGGAGCTCGCAGTCTAGCAAGGGGAGACGGCCAAAAGGTCATAGATGCTGTGGTCGAGGTCTCTACATGGTAAGGGGAGGTGGGCAAAGGATGGTGGGAGGTATGATTTAGCAACGTTTCATATAGGAAATGACACTGAGCTGAGTCTCAAAATTTTTCACCAGGTGGATTAGGAAGGGGATGAACCAGTGGTTCTCAAACTTTAATGAGGATGAGAATAATCTTGAAGAGGGGGAAAGTACTTATTCAAATGTCTGTTCCTAGGACCAGGCCCCAAAGATTCTGATCCAGGAGGTCTAAGGGGAAGCCTGAGAATCTCCATCTTCAGTAATAGCTAACATTGTTTGCACACTTATTATGTGCCAGGCAATGTTCTAAACCCTTTGTGGATTAACTCTCATACTCTTCCTAAAACACTGTGAGGCAGTTGGTTATATTATCCCCATTTCACAGCTGAGGAAACTTAGGTACAGAGAAGTTAAGGAACTTGTCCACTGTCACACTACTAGTAAGTGGCGATGTCAGAATTCGAAAATAGTCGGTCTGGTTCGAACACTTGGTTGTTCATTATTAAGCCATTTTACCTCCATTCCAATAAGTGACCAAGCACCCCAGGTGATTCCAATGCAGGTCAGAAACACTGAGGTAGAAGCAGCAACTTGAACAAAGGCACACAGGTGCCTGACAGCATGCCCTATTCTGGGAAAACCCTCTCTTGACTCTTCATTGTCAGTTAAATCAAGTCTAAAGTCCTTAGCATGATTTACCCTACTGTGGAGCGCTACTCATCCAGATTTCGCCTCCCACCCCCACTTCAGGACCCAAGCACCCATTCCCTGAGCTCCCCAACTGCTGAAAGCCTGACAGCTTGCAACTGAATCCTCATTCCGAGATTGCACCAGGCCTAAGAGATCTTTCTAACCGAAAGCCACACCTCCTTTTCAGTACAGCCTGCTGGTAATGAATGGCCAATACAGGAATATCGAGCCCTGTCTGCCTTACTCCCTCTGAGGACAATTCTGAGGGGCCATGCCAGGCTCAGAGAGCTCCCTGTGGGATTGACAGAGGCTGTGTTGTGACTGCACTACAGCTTAGCTTCTCGTCTGCCTGATCCTGCTTCCTTGCCTTACCCTACAGGTGTAGATCCAAGCACTCCTCAATAAGCTTCCTACATACTAATAACCTCAATCGCAGAATCTATCTCCCAGGGAACCCAACCTCCTGCAATCTGGCCTCAGGCTACCTGTACAGCTTTATATCTTTCTGCTTCCTCCTTACCCTTGGCACTCCAACCACACTGAAGCCAGGAATGACTTGGCCAACATCACAACTAATGTGTATTCACTGAGTACTATAAACACTTCACCTGTATTTCCTCATTTATCTTGCACAAGTTAGGCTCATTATCCCCTTTTTATAGATGAGGGAACTGATACACAGAGAGGTTACGTTACTTGCCCAAAGTCATAGTTAGTAAAAGATGGCACTAGAATTTAAACCCACCAGCAGTCTGGCCCCAGAGCCCTTGTTTTATGAGAGATCATTTTGCTTTTTTTTTTTTTAGCGTATTATGGGGGTACAAGTGTTAAGGTTACATATATTGCTCATCCCCCCTCCCCCCTCGAGTAAGAGCTTCAAGCGTGTCCATCCCCCAAACGTTGCACATCTTACTCGTTGTGGTTTTATATACCCGCCCCTCCTCCCCCCTCCCGACACCCGATAAATGTTACTCCTATATGTCCACTTAGAGATCATTTTGCTTTTTACAAGTATTGTGCTGGTAGGTGCATTAAGGTTCCAATTGGAGAGGTGGAGACTGGAGCGGGGACAACAGAGAGGAGCCTTACCCCAGGAGAAAATGAGGGCTTAAATCAAGGTTGGGATGATGAGGACATAAATGCAGGGACAGATATATGTTAAGGACTTGGATGGGACAGGGCTTAGGATTCTTCCTCTACTTTTCCCATTTCTTCTACATCCAACTTATGCCCCAAATTTTTGCTTGGGTGGGTGGGTGGATAGCATATCAGTCACCAAGAGGAGGTATACAGGGAGAAGGGCAAACTTGCAGAAAAGACCTTATATTTAAGTGGGGGTTGTGTCTTAGAGTGTGGCTCATGAGCCAGTAGTGTTGGCTTAGCTGGAGCTTATTAGGAATGCACGCGTGGGCAGTATCCCAGGCCTACTGAATCAGAGTCTCCATTTTAACAAGACCCCCAGATAATTCACATGCACATTAATGTTCAAAAAGCACAGGCATAAGGAATGTCCTGGTGGAAAGATCTAGTAATGTGTCCAGTTAGAGATTTGGGTTTGGGATTCAGCATGAGGTCTTGATTGGAGAGGTAGAGACAGGAGGTATCAGCGTGTTGGTGGTAGTTGAAATTGCTGGCGTTGAACTAGATCACCAGGGAGAATACAGGGTAGACATCCCTCCAAGGCTCATTGCACAATGTGGTAAGCCAAGGCTGGGAAATTGCTGGCCTTGGTGACTACAGCTGGTTTGAACACATGTTTATTTGACCCTCACGTTATTTTAATTCTTGAAATATTAGATGTAGGCACTTAACCAATAGATTTTTACATAAAACCGGTATTTCTGACTCTCTTAAAAAAATGTGAAGATCTGGTTATATCTTAATTTCTGCAAGAGAAGAGGAGAAAAAAATTTAAAAAATATTTTTTTTTAATGTGAAGATCTGGCATAATTTCCCCGTGTGACAACAATTGGCCAGAGCTGCTTAGCAGCTGCCTCCTTTAGGGGGTACAAATAAAGGAGCCCCACTTGTCCCGACTGTATCACCAATGCCGAGAACAAGTATGAATTGTCTTTTATCATAGTTGCTCTGTTTCTGTTAATGGCAGAATTAAGCAGATAGTCAAATGATTTTTGTACCCGTGACTCTATCAAAAATGGAAAATGAAAGGGGTCAGGCTTACTGTTTTTTTAAAAAAGGGCAAGAACACATTTCTTTGTGAATTCCAGCCTGTACTACATTGCCACTCACCCACCACCCTCATATTACTCATTCATATTACTGGCCTGGCATCCATAGGCAGGTTGTAGAGAGAAAAGGAGTGCCAAGATAGAATCTGGGGGGAGATTAACATTGTAGGGATAAATAGAGGAAGAGGAATCCACCAAGGAGATTGAGAATAAAAACTGCAGGTGGTAGGAAGATGACAGAAGAGTGTGTCCTGCCAAAAGCAAAGGGAGGAGAAAGGGTTTCCAGGAGAGGGAGGCTCACAGTGCTGAGTGCTGCAGGGGGATCAAGAAAGATGACGATTAAAGAGTTACTTGGACTAGGCAGTTAAGACTTCTGAGTTACTTAAGCCAGAGTCCTTTTAGTGTGACATGAGAAGGGTAGAAGCCTGGTTCAAGTGGCCTAGCGGGTGAGTGGAATGTGAGGATTGAGGAGATCCTACCCCTCAAACAATAAGTCTGAGAAGCTTGACTAAGGCAAAGGGGGTGGGAGATAGAGGGAAGTTGGATTTCTTGGTTTGATATTTGTTTTTCTGAAAGCTGTAATAGACTTTGGCTGCAGCGACATAGCCAGTAGATACTTAGAGGCTGAAAATACAGGAAGGAGGGGGTATTAATCAACCCTGTGGCATGAAATGAGACAGGAGAGGATGAAATCAAAAGAACATGTGGAGGGGGGCATATCTTGTCCCTTAAGAGTAGAGGAAGAGAAATGTGGGGACCTCAATGTTGAGGGACTTTGAACCTGACAGGTTCAATGATTTCCATGAAGTAGGAGGCAAGGTCAACTGCTAAAGGAGTAGAATGGGGAGAGAGAGGGGAAGAGCAAGAGCTTGAATGTTGGCCAAGGCTAATATTTTCACCATTCCCTCCATAGGGGCTTTTAGAAACAGGAAGAAACAGGAGAAATGCGGGCATTATGTTGCCTAGGAAACACAGTGGTTTGCTAGAGCAATAATAGGTTCTTTTGAATCTTATTAACCCTTTCGTATCCATTGCCACCTAAAAGAGAACTAACCAGTGAATAGGGATGGAAGTAGAGAGAATTCTGTTCCATTCCGCTCCATAGAACACACAGTGGGCATCCTCTGTTGCCTCCCCAAAATATGGGGGTATGAGTAGCCCTGGGACAGGAGACTTAAATAGGAGAAACCATCAAAGAAATGGCAGGCAGTAAGTTATCAAAGATGAATTTCCCCTATTTCCTTGTGCTTGTGAGTGCCTCCCACCACACACACTCATTCCATACTTCTGCATGTTATAGGTGCGATCTCACTATCCGACCAACCAGAAATATTCAGGGTTAATATGTGGGAATTATTCCTTCCTTCATTTTTTTTCCCTGTGTGGCAGGAAAACCTAATTGAGAAATTAACTGTTTCTTGTTTCCTCTGCTATAGGTTCAGCTCTACACAAAATGTATTTTTCTCTCCCTTACTCTTGCCACAAAGGGTGGCCAAGGCTTTGTGACAAGGGGATCTGGACTTTACTTGCACCAGAAGAGGAAAGAGGACTTTGTTTTCAAAAGGTCTAGGTTATGGAGAGCGTGGAGCTGGACTGCGTGAGAGTGGAGGCTTCTGAAGCTGGGAGGAGTGGAGTGTGGGCCAGCCTCAGCCAGGGCTAGATCCCCCGAGCCTGGGCACATATTGCAGTTGGGAGGCAGTGTCCCCACCTTCCCTCCACTGCCTCCCAATCCCCCAGAAGCCCAGAGCAGAGGGTGTGTAAATTCTACTGAGGGAGCCTTTCCCTCCAGACTCAGTTGTCCCTCCCAAGCTGATGCTGGTCCATCGTTCTTGGTGACTCAAACATCCAAATGGATGACCCATTCCACACTCTGACCCTTCCACTTCCTCAAATTTCTTCACCTCCAGCCACCTTTTCCTCTACCCCACATCTGCCACCCTCTCTTGGTCACACACTAGACGTTTTCAAAAGCCCAAAACCTGGTTCAACCCAACTGTCCCCCCTTTCCCTAACTGCTCATAAACAACTGAACACTGCAGTAGGAAAGCACGTTAATCTACTGGGCTGGTCTCACATGGAAAAATTTTTGAAAAAAAAGAAATAAAACCATATTATTAACAGATGACATCATCTAAGTAGGAAATCCAATGGATTCTACAAATAAGCTACTAGAACTAATGAGTGAATTAGTAAAGTTGAATGATGGAAGATTGACATAAATATCGATTTTTTTCTATTAATAGCAATGAACGATTAGAAATGAAAACAAAGAAAAATACCACCTACAATAGCATCAAAATATGAAATACTTAGGGACAAAAATGTACACATATTATATGATTCCATTTATATAAGTTTCCAGAAAATGCAATCTAATATATAGACAGAAAGCAGATCAGCAGCTACCTGGGCATAAGGAACGGGGAAGGGCTCATTTGAAAATGTATGACCAAAATTTATAAATGGACTATGCCATCCTATAATTATACTACAAGACCTTTCTCCCACTCTCTGGGAGGACTCTATCACACCATTTCCCTTCTCTTTAAACCTCCAATATCCCCTCACTATTCTCATTCTCAGCTGATGACCTTGCATTTTATTTCATTAAGAAAACAGAAGCAATTAGATGAAAACTCTATTATCTTCCCCGCCACTAAACCCACCAACTCCCATCTGCATCATTATTCTCTGTTTTCCTTCTTGGTATACAGTAGGGAGCATTCTTCCTCCTCTCAGGGGCCTTCATCTTGAACTCTGCATCCATCTGCCGCATGTATTCTCAAGACCTTGGCTCCCACAGTTGTCCTTTCTCTCTGTCTCCTGCATGTTAATATCATCCTCGCTATTTGATCATATTCACGTGCAGATAAACATGCTCTAGTGTTTCTTCTCTTTTAAAACGCTTTCCCCAACCCCAGATCTTCCTCCTACCTACTGCCCCGTTTTTATGTTCCCTATGTACCCAGAGTTCTACAAAGGGTTGTCTATATGTGTTATCTCCACATCCTCATCTCCCATTTTCTCCTCCACCCACTCCACTGGGTGTTTGCCCCCATCACGCCTTCAATACCATTCTTGTCTATGTGCCAGTTCCACGGACATTTTTGTAACCTTGTCTTCTTTTGTAATCTTGTTTCTCAACATTTGCCAGAGTTGATCACTGCACCTTGAAATACTTTCCTTACTTGGTTTCTGGAATACAGCCTCTGATGGTTTTTCTTCTTTCTCATTGGCTACTCTTTCTTGGCTGCCTATACCATTTCCACCCTCTATACCAGACTTTTTAAATGTTGAAAGTGCCCCAGATATGTCCTGGACCAGCATCTGTTCTCATTCTCTCCCTAAGAGATTTCATTCAATCCTATGGCTTAAAATGTCATTCATATACTCATGACTCACATATTTCAACTTTTTACCCTGGCCTAGCCCTGGACTCCAGATCCTGCATGCAGTTAGGCATATTTGATGTTAATAGGCATCAGAATCTTTACATGTCCTGAACAGAGCCTTTCATCTCATCCTTGTATTAGTCAGTATTCAGTGGTAAGAGGCAGAAACTGTTTAGTTATTTTGAGGAGAAAGGGACATAATGCAGGGAATTGAGAGCTTGCAAAAATCAAAAATTGGTGGAAGGGCTGGAGGAACAGGCTGCAGGAATGACTCCCAGGACTCTCTGTCCCTAAAGAGGCCCACCGTGGGTGCTGTGATCTCCTCCCCCAGTCAGGAAAGTGAGCAATCAGGAAGCCTCCGCTAGGACTATTGACTCCAAGAATATAACACCATAGCTGCAATCCAGGGAAGCTGAGCCACTAGCACTGCCACCGTAAACTGACCTCCAACAGCCATGAAACTAGTGACTGAGACACAGGAACACTGAGTTGGGTGGCTGCCATTATTGCCAACATCTCTTTTTTTTTTTTTTTTTTGAGACAGAGTCTTGCTTTGTTGCCCAGGCTAGAGTGAGTGCCATGGCGTCAGCCTAGCTCACAGCAACCTCAAACTCCTGGGCTCAGGCGATCCTGCTGCCTCAGCCTCCCAAGTAGCTGGGACTACAGGCATGCGCCACCATGCCCGGCTAATTTTTTCTATATATATTAGTTGGCTAATTGATTTCTTTCTATTTATAGTAGAGACAGGGTCTCGCTCTTGCTCAGGCTGGTTTCGAACTCCTGACCTCGAGCAATCCGCCTGCCTCGGCCTCCCAGAGAGCTAGGATTACAGGCGTGAGCCACCGCGCCCGGCCGCCAACATCTCTTGACTGCCATTTTTCTGTCTCCCTTGCCCCCCCCTTAAACATACACACCAGCTAATACATGACACTTTGTATATGCAAGGCAC
The DNA here is from genome assembly GCF_040939455.1 of Microcebus murinus. Classification (NCBI taxonomy): domain Eukaryota; kingdom Metazoa; phylum Chordata; class Mammalia; order Primates; family Cheirogaleidae; genus Microcebus; species Microcebus murinus. The sequence goes on along the minus strand of NC_134136.1, from coordinate 46,073,263 downwards.
TATTCCAAGTTCCATTCTTATATTATTACTATTATTATACCATTTTATAGAGGAGTAAACTGAGGTAGAAAGACGTTAAGTAGCTTAAGATTATACAGCTATTAAGTTGTAAATGTAATTATCTGCCCTGCCTTTATCTCTAAACATTTTTTTATCAGAGTTTTCCACATATCTACAATTCTTCATGAACATAATTTTAATGACTACTTAAGATATCATCATATGTATTTATCATAATTTATTTGACCATTCTCCTATTTTCATATTTAGGTTTATTTCTAATTTTTCTTTATGAACAATAACTCTGCAATAAGCACTCTGTATACAAGTTAATTTGCCTATTTCTCATCATTGAGATAAACTCCTTAAAATTCAACTCCTGGGTTGAAGGCTATGATGATTTCTAAAGATAGAATTTCAGGGTCAGAGGTTGTAAATATTTTTAATGCACTTGAGTAATTAATGGGTATACCAACCAGTAATAGACGAGAATATTTTTCTTACTGTGCCCTCCTCACTTATATTGGTAATTTCTGTCTTTACAAGTTTTGCTATATGTTCCATGAAATATTGGCATGCTTATATTTAAAAAGCATTCATTGTTCTTCTGCAATTCACATTTAGCCATGCTCAGTATTTTATCCAGCAACCCTACCTGCGGGGAATGTCCAAAACCTCATTTTTGAGGTGATTCCCTATTGTGAGTCTGGAAGACAAGGCTGTGGGTTCCTACTATGGAAAACAAGGGAAGCACACATTGCCTCTTCACAAGCCCTGGGATGTTAGGGCACCCACAGGGGCCCCAGACTCTCATCAAAGACTTTGAATCTTGAGAGAGGTTTATACAAAAAGTGGCAGTGGTGAATGCATTCATAGAAACTGCATCTAGCAGAGACCCCAAAAGCCAATGTTAAATCAGCAGAGTCCAGAGGCAGCAGCATTTTGTGGCAGTAGCTAGAGATAGTGGAGGTGGCAGTTGGCAGTAGTGACATACTAACCAAACTGGTCTTGTGGCATAATCTTGGCTCAGGTGCTCCGCTGTTTCCTGCCCATTTCCCAAGCCTGGTTCATCTTCCTTCCTGTTGATTCTGTGAAATGCCCAATAATTTACTCAATTCAGCCAGAGTCAGTTTCCATTGTTTGCAACCAAGAACCCTGACAGTAATAAATAAAAGGCTAGATGGACTGGAGAAAAATTGAAATTATGATATTTTCCAAAAAAAACCCCTTTTATGTTCCTAAAAATGGAGTTAAAAAATTGTCCTAACCAAATTATTATTGTTTAAAGGAAAGGCGTTTGGAATTTTCTAGAAGAAGCACTAGATGGTGCTATGCAGTAATACATTCTTGACTGTGACACTGCCCAAATAACAAGGATCGAGAGCACCAGTAACGCCACCATTAAAGACACTGTCAACAGGAATAGCTAGCATTAATTGAGTGCCTAATATGTAACAGAAATTGTTCTATGTGTTTTATAACATGAACTCATTTCTACAACCAATAAAGCAGGTACTTTCATTACCCACATTTTACAGAAGAAGAAACCAAAGAATGTTCTGGTTGATTAACTTGTCTATAATCAGAAAATTATGTAGTGATGAAGATAAAATTTGAATCAAAGAAGCCGGCTTCAGAGTCTGTTCTCTTAACCAATATGCTGTACTATCTCATGAAACTATGGTAACACTGTCATTTACTGATTGCCAACTGTGAGCTGGACTTGGAGCCAGGTATTTTGCACAATTAGATTGTTATTGCCATTTTCCATATGAGGGAACTAAGGCTTAGAGAGGCTAAGTAACAAGTTCATGTTCCACAGAGACAAAACCAAGAGCATTTATAAATGTTATTCCATGACATTAATAATAAAACAAAGATAGATAAATAAATGAAATAAAAATAAAATGTTTGTCACTTTAGGGAGTAAAGTGACACTTTACTCACTTCGGAGAGAGGGAAAAATAGACTTTAAAAGTGGTTAGTGTGGTAAGTTATCCCTTTTCATTTCAGCTCTTTCAACAAGTGTGTCCAAAATATTTCCCCTTTTCAGTTCCCTCACTTTAGGAGCTAAAGGAGGTACGAAAGTCAAAGGCACAATTGGAGCCTAGTTCATTTGGGCTCTTGCATTGCTCATTATGCAGATGTGGTTTCATGATCAAAGTAGGTGAATTAGGCAGCCCCCAAAATGTGTAACTTAGGTGGGTTCTGGGGAGGAACCAACCTCCCTAACAAAATGATTGTAGTATTTGTCTGGAAAAGTGAACTAACTTAAATAGCTAAGAAAAGTTTGAGACAGGGAGTAATGCTATTGGAATATATTATAAAACTGCAACATTTAAAACAGTGTTATAGCGGTGCAAGAAGAGACAGATCAATGGAACAGAACAGCCTAAAACAAAGCAAAGCAAAAGTATGTGTCTATATGCATATACATGTACATATATATGAATTTATAAGACAAAAAAAAGATCACGATTCAATGGGAAAGAGAAGAATTATTCAATAAATTATGCAGGATGATTTGTGATCTGGGAAAAAATAATCACATAATACACTGAAATAAATTATCATTTAATTCTCCTCACTGCAACTTTGTACCCTTTGACCAACATTCCCAAACCCCCCTCTACCTCCAGCCTCTGGTAAGCACCATTCTACTCTCTGCTTCTATGAGTTTGTTTTGGATTCCACATATAAGTGAGAACATGTGGTATTTGTCTTTCTGTGCCTAACAGCAAAGATGTTTTTAAAATCATGACCCCTAACATTATAAAGCACTTTCATACTGTTGAGGAGGACAGATTGTTCTAGCCTTCCTGGATGGAAATTAGGAAAAATGTATCAAGATCTTTAAGAAAAGTTTAAGCCTTTGGATCCAGAAATTTCACATCTAGGAATTTTTCTTAAGGAAATACTAGTAATACTGATGGAGATTGGACTACAAAGATATTATTCATTTCAGTCTTTTGAATAACCAGAGGAGAACCATTAGGAGAATGGTTAAATAAATTATCGGACAGCCATATGATAGAATGTTATATAGCCTTCAAAAATGATGTTTACAAAGAATTTTTACTGACACAGGAAAATATAATAAATTAGATAATCTAGATGAAAGGAATAAATTCCTAGAAACATACATATTACCAAAACTGCCTTAAGAAAAAATAGAAAAGCTGAACAGACCTATAACAAGAGATTTAATCAGTGATCAAATACCTCCCCTTATCACACATGCAATCCTTACTCCCTGTTTGCACCTTTTATAAAAAAGAGTCATTTTGCTATGAAACAAACTATAAATAGTTTGAAGTTCAGGTTATGGACCAAGGCAACACTGGAGGTGGGTAACGTTTGTCTTCCCCTTCCCCTTTATATGCTGTTGATTATCTCAGGGGCACTGTTTTTTCTGCCCAATGGCCTCCTGGTATCATCACTTTATCCTCCAGCAGAAGTTTCTCTAAGGCAAAGAGCAAGTAAATTAATTTATACTCAATTGTACTTGACTGATAATATATACTGTTTCCTCCTGGAATGTATGCATGGTAATAGAGGCCAAAGCTTTAGCCAACAGAATAAATCTCTAAGAGCCTGGCATTCAAGGACATTCACTACCTCCCCTGCCAGTCTTCTATCTCACTATTCCCCTATATAAACTGAGCTACAGATACAGTCTCTTGCTCTTCTAGACAAATGACTCTACTTTCTGTCCCCTGTGCCCTCTATCCCCCACCACCAAGTGCTCAGGTTTCTCAGGATTTCCTTCCATTTAGAAGCTTTCTTGCCTACCTGCTCAACTCTTACCCATCTTTCAGGCCCACCTAAATCCCACATACCGATGAATTCTTCTTTTTATTTATTCATTAATTCCATGACTATTTCTTTTCTCTCTCTTTTTTTTTAAAGTTTTTTTTTCTTTTCTTTTCTTTTTTTCTGTTGTTGTTATTCATCCATAAGAAGCAACCATGACTATTTCTTTTTTTTTTTTTTTTTGAGACAGAGTCTCGCTTTGTTGTCCAGGCTAGAGTGAATGCCGTGGCGTCAGCCTAGCTCACAGCAACCTCAAACTCCTGGGCTCAAGCAATCCTCCTGCCTCAGTCTCCCGAGTAGCTGGGACTACAGGCATGCGCCACCATGCCCGGCTAATTTTTTCTATATATATTAGTTGGCCAATTAATTTCTTTCTATTTATAGTAGAGACAGGGTCTCGCTCTTGCTCAGGCTGGTTTCGAACTCCTGACCTCGAGCAATCCGCCCGCCTTGGCCTCACAGAGTGCTAGGATTACAGGCTTGAGCCACCACGCCCGGCCCATGAGTATTTCTTGAGCACCTACTGTCTTCCTGGCACTGTTCCAAGGTACAGGAGATACAGTGGTGGCTAAAACAAACATGGGCCCTGGCTCCATGGAACTTGTTTATTGGGAAACATTGGCATCAAATAAGTAAACAAACATATGTAATAATTACACATTGTGACACATGTGCTGAAGGAAAAGAACAGGGGACAATGAGAGAGAATAATGAAGTCAGAGGAAGCAGTTGCCTTGAGTAGCTCAGCTGTTCCCAACCTCTTCTTAATTTAAACCTCTAATGCCTTACTGTGTTCAGATACCCATTCAAATTTGTATTTGGTATCCTCTATGTGCCAGGCCTTGTGCAATAATGATACTAGGTACCACTGATTGAGCAAGTACTATATGTCAGGCACTGTACTTTGCATATATCCTCTCATTTAATCCTTAAAATGACTCTTTGTAAGGAGTATTATTAATATTATTATCCCTATTTTACAGATGAGATGACTCAGTCACACAGTGATTTTGGTACTTTCTCAAGGTCATTCATTTAGTGATAAAAACTGGGATTCAAACCCAGGTTGTCTGAATCCTGAGTTCACCCCTTAACAATACTCTGTTGTATTCTGTGAGATGTGTACATGCGGTGTAGATTTGTGTTGGGGAGGGGACACGGTTGAAGACATTAGCCTAGCTGGGGATCTACCATGCACACGCTGACCACATCATGCCAGGCAGAAAGGAAAAGAAATCCACTCTTCTGGGAGCAGGTAATTAAGTGGGCACTAAGGTTCACAAGATGGATCTTGGCTGAATTTGTATTTATCTGATGGAGAAGAGAAATGGCATGAGAGGCTTCAAGAACAGCCTGTCCAGAGGCAGGAGATGAAAAAAACAGGATCTGTTTGAAGATTGGGCAGTCTGCTGTGACCATGGTTGGGGCTAGGGCTAGGGCAGTGGTGCAGGGAGGCCAGGCTGTGCTCACTTGGCTTCTTCCTTCCATTTTTGGAAATATGTATCCTCTTTCCTTAGAGAAGGTGTCCATTTCTTCATGTTGAAGTTAAATCCTGGCATTGAGGAGGCACAGAGACAGAAGGTCACATGCTACCCCTCTGCTTTCCAGAGAGGAGAAAGATGGTAATTGTAGGAAGCATGATAAAACTGTTAAATAGTGAGAGACAAGTCATGGCTCTCTTTCTTAGGGAACAGAACAAAAATTGAAGATTTGTCCTCCATTTCCATTAATGGAAAATTGAAACTTACCACTAGGGAGCATTCTTTCCCTCCCTCGGCCCCTGAAAATCCTTTCAGGGACTTTATCCTGGATAATCGACATGATTTTTGTTAACAGAACTGTTCCAGATTTTAGGGAATATACTGTCCCATGACCCTACTTTCTGGCATCTCCCCCTGCCCACTAGTTTCCACAAATGTGCTGAGCACAGACTAGGTGCCTCAATTTCTTCGTCTGCAGGAGATTAAATAGGATATTGGAGGGAAATAGTAATAAACATTTGTTAGCACAGAGCCTAGCCCACAGTAAGCCTCCCCTTATTAATGTTAACATGGTTATTGAGATTTGTTGGTTGGGTGTGGGTTTGTTTGGTTTGGTTTTGCAACAGTAAACTGAGAAAAGAGGTATTTGATGGGGTCAGGGTGGGGTGCTCCTAAACACACACAACTTCTAAAATCAGCCTCACTGGGGTTACTTTAAACATTACGAACTTAAGAAATGTTCCTAACCAGACACTGAAACAACCACCATCTCCCCTGGCTTGTTTCTTAATCCAGGGTAAGCATAAATACCCTCAAATCACTGGCTTATTTCTCTGTGGAAAGCAGCCTATATAAACTTAAAACTGAGCCGGCCATACCTTGTTGCTTCCAGATCATTTTTTCTTGGCCTCTAGAAGTATCCCACTGATTCTCATTCCTGGTCTCAGCATTAACCTCCTCCTGGTCCTGCTCTTCTAAGTTGATACACCTCATTAGCTATGGTTTCATAAACTATAAGATGACCAAACTGGAAAGAGCCTTCCGTAACAATTAGTCACACCACTCCTCTCCCTCATTTTACAAAGGAGAATGCACCAGAAAGGGAGGGGGCTGATTTAGCCAAGGTCGTACATTGAATTTGTAGCAGTCCTGTCTAGGGCCTGGAGGCTTTGCAAATACAGCACCGCATGAGTTCTTTAGGTTCATGAGACAGACAGCTCCCAGTGTTGACAGAAGTGTTGAAAAGATTGGCCAGGCACATCTCCTGGGTATAAATTAAAACCAAGTCATGAGAGCGGCCAAGCACGACTATGAACTATTATCTCACCATGACTATCCCACAGAGGTGTTTCAGGACTCCCAGCCTGACCCCGCAGCACAGCTAAACTTGGACAGGAATGAAGCCTGATTTTGGCATGTGCTCATCACACCTCTCCCTTTTCACTGGAGGATTTTGGCACCCAATAAACACTGCTCAGGAGAGTAATTACCCAGCCGGGGGAGAAGACAGCTTGAAGAGTTGTTTTATTCTTCCGTGATGCCTTGTGCATGGTAGGTACTCAATAACTGTTTACTCAACTCAATTGCATATAGCTCTGAGAGGACATATTCACCGCAGTGTGGATGAAGATGTGTGTTGGACTGTGCACTGAGAACACCCTTGATAGCTTATTCAAAATGGGGAGGTGAATTCAACGTCTTCCAGATGTTGAGGAAAGACATGCTCATGAATCCCAGTGAAATAAGAGGAGCACAGTTCATCTTTATGTCAAGGTTCCTCAGCAGTACTGCCAAAACCAATGACACCTTAGGTTATCTGAAATGTGTACACACCAACGCTTTCATGGGATTTGTTGGGCTTTTGGTTTTGTTTTGGTAGGTTTAATTTAAGCCTTTTTTTCTCACCCTGTAGCTTCATCATCAGAGAAAATAGCCCTCTACCCACCCACTTTTACCCCATCCTCAAGATTTCTTAGTTTCAGCAAAGAATTTGGAAAACTTAAAAGCTATTGCTAAATATATTTGACAGTGAAAACGCAGCTAGCCTTCAGTGTATATACATATTTATGGGCTTTGTATGAAACATGAATGCAGAATTCTCCCTCATCATTTTTAAGATAACAGTTTTATTGATATATAATTCCTCATATCATTAAGTTCACTCCTTTAAAGTATATAATCCAGTGGATTTTTAGTATATTCACGGAGTTGTTCATCCATCACGTCTGTCTAATTTCAGAATGTTTTTATTGCTCCCAAAGGAAGCCCTGTGCCCATTAGAAGTCACTCTCCATTCCCTCCTCCCCAGGCCCTTGGCAACAACTAATATGCTTTCCATTTCTATGAATTTACCTATTCTGGAAAACATGTGGCCTCTTTGATCTCTGTGTCATGTTCCAGTAATGAGCCCTCTGTGTTATCTTCTGAGCACTTTTGTCCACATCATCTTCTAGGCAACAAGCACAAGAGAAGCTGCCATCAGGACAGGGGAGTTAGGAATGTACCCAGAATAATGAGGACCTGAGAAGTTGGTATCACAAAGCTCCTCACTCTTTCCCCTAATCCAGGCTTCAGACCTCAGGCAGAGCTAGGATGGTGGAGTCATGGTGTGGCCCTCGGGGCTAGTGATTACCAGGCAGTGTCATGTAACTGAGGCCTTTCAAATCTATTCCCATATCCCATCGGGGTGCAGCTGCAGATATATCCCTCACCCAATTCAGACTATCAAGCAAACAGAGCTACTCAGACCCTTTGTTACCAGGCAGTGTAAAGGAACATAACCTGAAGATACGGTTGATGGTAAAAGCATCACGTTCCTCCTGGTTACCATGGCAATCTAGACAGTGCCTAATCTCAAGTAAACATTTAAAGTCACGCTCTGCTTCACCCTCTCTCCTTTAAAGCAGATTTCTTCTGTTAAAAATGCTGGAGTCTCCCATATAGGATTTCAAAAGAAAAAAACAAAGAAAGTGCTGGAGGATGAGAACATTGGGGAGCTGGCCCAGTGTGATTTACCCAATCTCAGGATCCCCTAAGGGTATGCAAATTTTCCTTTTATTTACAGGAATCAGTCTCAAGCCACCTACTCCAGTGGAGTGTTTTGCTTCACTTAGGTGTCTTGCTGTCCCAAGGACACAGCTGGTACATGCCTCCCTTTCTCTCCCCTCCAAACTGGACCTCCCTCTTGTTCTTTCTCTTAAAGGCAGTATCATAGCTCCAGTTCCCCTGGCTGGAAACTCTATGGTCACTTTTTTTTTTTTTTTTTTTTTTTTTGAGACAGAGTCTCACTTTCTTGCCTAGGCTAGAGTGAGTGCCATGGCGTCAGCCTAGCTCACAGCAACCTCAAACTCCTGGGCTCAAGCGATCCTCCTGCCTCAGCCTCCCGAGTAGCTGGGACTACAGGCACGAGCCACCATGCCTGGATGATTTTTATATTATATATATTAGTTGGCCAATTAATTTCTTTCTATTTTTATGGTAGAGACGGGGTCTTGCTCAGGCTGGTTTTGAACTCCTGACCTTGAGCAATCCGCCCGCCTCGGCCTCCCAGAGTGCTAGGATTACAGGCGTGAGCCACCGCGCCCGGCTCTGTGGTCACTTTTAACTCATCCTTTCCTTTATACCCAATAAGGCAGTTGTCAGAATCTGTCACCTTGATGACAGTCCTTACTGGACTCCTGCCTCTAGTTCTGCCTCTTTACATACGAGCCCCTATACTGCTCCCAGATGAATCATGTCAGACTTTACTTTTCGTATGTCATAATCATGCTCATAAACTGGCAAAGATCCTCCCCCCATTTCCTGCGTTAGCAGTCAGCTGGGAAGCTCAAACCCATGGATTCAGCATCAGCTGAGATGTGTTGGTAAAGCCTCCATCTCGTCCCTCTCCCTGACCCCTCCCTGCTCATGTTCCTTAGAGCTCATGGACCTAAGTGTCAATACCCCTCCTCCTGTCACATACACACACACAAACAACCCCCCAACAAATGCACATGTGTGCATGGTATCCTTGTGGCCCTAAGTTTCACATAGTTTCTCCTGCAAAAAGTATAATCAACCCACTTATTGAGCACCCATTGTATGCCAGGTGCTGAATCTTCATCATCTCATCCAGTCCATGGTAGCAAATGATACTCTTATATTACAGAGTAAGAGAATGAGGTTCAGAGAGGTTAAGAGAATTGATCAAGAACCGGAGTTGACATCGGAGCCAAGATCTACTCTGACTTCAAAGACATTTAACCACCAGGTTACTGAAGACCAATAGTATTGAGGTCAAACTTCTCCTGGCATTGAAAATTTCCTGTAAACCAGTCCCATGAATCCTCAATGCACTCCATCTGCTCTAGTCATTTGTTTCAGATGGGTAGCCTTGTCTCCCTAACTAACAAAGAGTTTTTCTCAGGGAAGTGACAAAGGCTTTATTCAGCTTGGGGTCCATGACAGGGCCTAGAACAGGATGCAAAGCATTAGTTCTTGTGGGATAGAATCGAAATGTTTCAAATGCAGTCCAAGAGATGGCAAGCCTTGCAGAACAGTGCTTTGTAAAGGAAAGACCTGTTCTGTGACCTCTGATAACAAGTGAAGTGCAAGAACGTCTGTGTTTGCAGGAACAAACTAGAAATGCTGCAAAAAAAAAAAAAATCCCAATCCAAACTTTAAGAGGAGGCAATAAAACAGAGTATCAGTGGAAATATATAGAAGAAACTGGGTAATAGTGCTTGCCTCTGGTGAGGGAACCTGGGTGAAGACAGACATGGGAGGGAAGATATTCCCTGAATGCATTTTTGTACTTATTGAGTTTTGAAACATGGAAATACTCTGACAATTTAAAAAGTAAATGAAAATAATTTTTAAAAAGAAAAAGTACATAGCTGGATGAGATATAGGGTGTTAATGTTTTTCAGTTCTTGCCCTGAAATGGTTTTATTTACTATATAAAATGAATCCCATTGTGCCTCACATGGCTCCAGGATCTTAGGCCAGTACCCCAAGGTGAAAAGAATATGTCTCAAACATTCCAAGGCATCAGAGTATCCAACTGATCCCCCCTGAACTTGACCGTGGTCTTTGTTTATCCTTCAGAGGCACTACAGCACAGAAGTCTGTAGGTGGTAGAAATACATGGGCAGGAATCTGATGTAATACCCAAAGGATCTGCAGGAAGATGGACTCTTCTGTCACCTTCAGAAGTACCTCAGCCCCAGGAGCTGGAACCACTTGTGTCAAACTATCTGGGAGTCTGGCTCTGAGCAGCAGTCTCATGCCTGGGACAACAGTTGCTGAATGATATGGACATGGCAATGGGGAGAGATAAATGCAAGTCAGCTCCTTGATCTCACGTAGCCACAGTCCTTGGGATCTCCCTGAAAAAATGCTTACCAGGCTGACAGATGAGATGGAGCAGGAGGGCCAACTCAGTTTTTTTGTTTCCCTTGCCTGATAAAACAATCAAAGGATTTTTCTTGGTTGAGACAGCTGGAGATTTATCAGTTAAAGTGTATAAAGTAAGTGACATCATAACATAATCCATTTTGATCTTGGGGTCAACTACATTTCCCCCGTAGGGTAAATATAAGTTACTTTAACAGGTATTCAGACTGCCCACCATGCCCTCTTTTTCTCCCTCACCACCCAAGCCCAATACACTTGTAAGTATTCTAAGTTCCCTTGCTGCTACAACCAAGTTCAAGTGTGCAGTACACTTTCACCCTTACTGCTTACCCGTATATCTTACTTTGCATAAATCTGCAGCCATACAAGATACCCTAGTCATCATACTCTGTCTCTAGGCATAATGATACCCAGAAAACCAATCCCCAAAACAGCCCATATGGCTAAGGATTAGAAGCACAAATCAATGAGATAAAACGTGGGCTGAAGGACATGAAACTTAAGAGAAAGAATCATTCTTTGGTGATCAAGGGCTAGGTAAATATCTAGTGCTATGGCCTTAATGTCTGGCTTCTGTCATTTGTCTTTGGATATAACAATAGGAAATAGTCTAACCACTCAAGAAGACAAAGGGCTGGCCAGGCATGGTGGCTCATGCCTGTAATCCTAGCTCTCTGGGAGGCCAAGGCCGGAGAATCTCTCAAGGTCAGGAATTTGAGACCAGCCTAAGCAATATCAAGAACCCATCTGTACTAAAAATAGAATGAAATTAATTGGTCAACTAAAAATATATAGAAAAAATTAGCTGGGCATGGTGGTGCATGCCTGTAGCCCCAGCTACTCGGGAGGCTGAGGCAGAAGGATCGCTTAAATCCTGGAGTTTGAGGTTGCTGTGAGCTAGGCTGATGCCACAACACTCTAGCAGGGGCAACAGAGTGAGACTCTGTCTCAGAAAAGAAAAGCAAGAAACAAAGAAGACAGAGGGGATGCTTTGGAGATTAGAGAGAAAGGAGGCTTTCTGCCATTTGAAGGGGAAGGACAGATATGTTGCCACTTCCTCTGATTCAGAGGTTCTTAGAGTCGGGCCCAATAACTGCTCCTCTGGAGTTACAAACACTCCTAAAACTGAAGGCATAACAACTGTGGACCCATCTGAAGGGCTTTTTTTGTTTTTTTTCTGAGAAGAAGATCCAAAACTATTTTATGAAATTCTCAAAGGGCTCTAGGACCCATTGATGGTTAAGAACTACTGCCTTTGACTACTTTCTTTTCTTCCCCAATCCCACTGTGCCCCCTACTTTGCTCCAGCCATAATTTGGGAGGTGGAGGCAGGAGAGAAGAATGAGGAGATCTGGCTAAGAGAACCTGGGTTTCTCTACGAATCCCCTACCCAATTCCTTGTGCCTTCACCCTCACCACCGCTGTTGCTCTGAAGGGAAAGTGCAGCTGGGGGGCATATAGGGCCCAGGCCCAGGCCCAGGTGGGAGGAGAGGGCAGTGTGTTCCTTGGAACTGGAGCAAACAAACATTAGTAAGAAATGGTGGTCCTTAGCGGCACTGCCCCAGGGAAGAAAGGAAGGAAGATGCCATCCTGCACATCAGTTATCTTCAAAGTTGCCTGCCCCCTAGGGACTGTACCCAGATGAGCATGGGCGTGGGGCTGGGCAGGACCAACCTGAGGCAAAGGTGTGGGCCGCCTCAGTCAAGGAACTTCAAGGTTTCCTTCATTCCCATGCGTCCTATAGGAACTTCCAGCATTCTGAGAGCCTTCATGCCAGGCTCCCATAGGCCCACAGAGCCAGGGGCTGGGCCTAGGCAAAGACGTGATAGAAACAATTATAATGCTTCCCCTGCTTGTGCCACATCCCCATCAAAACTGTCTTGCAGGCCAACCTATCTCAACATCCTGCTCTGTGGGCGGAAAAGACTTAATTAGCTAAATGTATTTAATCCAGGTGCCTCCTCCCAGAGAACATGGAGCTTGAGGTTAGTGAAAACCCTCAAGTTCTATATATGTGTATGGGAGAGATTTGGAGTTAGGGACCCAAATCAGATTTTCATCATCCCCTACTCAGTCCCCCGAGCAGCAGGTATTAAGTGAGGGCTGCACTTCATTTCCCCAAATCTACTTTAAAATGTAGATGCCTGAGACAGAGTCAGAAAAGGTTATAGGCAAACTCAACATCATCAACCAAGTAAGATCTAATTGACATTGAAAGGACACTATCTACTGCAGCAAAATAAATATTATTTTCAAGGATACATGGGACATTCACCAAGATAGGCCATATCCTGAGTCACTGTAGGAGTCTGTTTTGTGCTGCTATGACATAATACCTGAGACTGGGTAATTAATAAAGAACAGAAATTTATTTCACACAGTTCTGGAAGCTGGGAAGTCCAAGATCAAGGCACCAGCAAGTGTGGTGTCTGGTAAAGGCCTAGTCTCTGCTTCCACGAACGATGGTGCCTTGAACTCTGCATCTTCTGGAGGGGTGGAACACTGTTACTCACATAGAAGAGCGGAAGAGCAAGGAGAGAGGGCAAGGGGTAGCTGAACTTGTCCTTTCATAAAGGCATTAATTCCACCAGGATGGCAGAGCCCTCATGGTCTAATCACCTCTTAAAGGTCCTCCTACCTCTTAATACTGTTATAATGACAATTAAATTTCAGGCCAGGAGCAGTTGCTCATGCCTGTAATCCTAGCACTCTAGGAGGCCAAGGCAAGAGGATCGCTTGAGCTTGAGAGCTTGAGAACAGCCTGTGCTTGAGCTTGAGAGTTTGAGAACAGCCTGAGTAAAAGCGAGACCCCGTCTCTACCAAAAATAGAAAAAATTAGCCTGGCGTGGTGGCGCGTGCCTGCAGTACCAGCTACTCAGGAAGCTGAGGCAGCAGAATCACTTGAGCCCAGGAGTTTGAAGTTGCAGTGAGCTATGATGATGCCACGGAACTCTACCCAGGGTGACAGAGTGAGACCCTGTCTAAAAAAAAAAAACAAAACCTCCAATCCATGAACACAGGATGTCTTTTCATTTATTTATATTTTCTTTAAATTCTTTCAGCACTTTTTTTAGTTTTCAGTGTATAAATCTTTCACTTCCTTGGTTAAATCTATTCCTGAGTATAAGTATTTTCTTCTTTTTGATGCTATTGTAAATGGACTTGTTTTCTGAATTTCCTGTTTGGATTGTTCATTGTTAGTGCAGAGAAACATAACTGATTTTTGAATGTTACTTTTGTATCCTACAACTTTGCTGAATTTTTTAATTATTATAATTCTGACTCTGTCTCAAAAAAATTTTTCAACATAAATTTTGGAGGGGACACAAATTCAAACCGTAGCAGTTATAAAACAAGCCTCAAAAAATTTAAAAGAATTGACAGCCAGGTACAGGGGCAAGCACCTGTAGTCCCAGCTACTCAAGAGGCAGAGAGGGGAGAATCACTTGAGCCCAGGATTTCAAGTCTAGCCTGGGCAACATAGCAAGAACTCATCCCTAAAAATAATCATATATATATATATATATGATATATATATATGATATATATATATGATATATATATACATATATATGATATATATATACATATATATGATATATATATGATATATATATATATATGAAATTTAAATTACAGAATATATTCTTTGATTACAATGAAATCATGCTAGAAATCAGTAACAGAAAGATAACAAGAAAATCTCCAAACACTTAGAAAGTAAACCACACACTTCCAAGTAATCCATGGGCCAAAAAGAAGATTCAAGGGAAATTAGAAAATATTTTGAATGAAAATGAAAGTACAACATATCAAAATTTGTGGCTGCAGCTCATGCAGTGCTGACATGGAAATTTATACTGTTGGGGCTCAGAAAACAATTCCCCACAATATGGCACTTAGGCATGCTGAATGCTTTGAGAATTAAAGGCCTCAGAAACAAGCCTCAGAGTCAAGATCTCTCTCTAACCTCCCCACCCCTCACCGTCTCCATGTCTCTCCAACACTCTTTCATAAAATACTTGGAGGGACTCTTTCTAGAATTTCTTTATCTGACTAAAAAAGATTCTTTCCAAAATAAATGCAATTGTTTTAAGACCCCATCCCTAGGAATCTCACCAAATAACCAGGAAAGATCAACTACCAGAGAAGAGAAGAGACTGGGAGTCATCACCATGCCAGACAGACTTTTCCTCTGTTCTTCTGAGAGCAGCTCTAAGAGATTACCTGGGGGACTTGATCTGCATAGTAAGACAACTTTGCTCCTGTGTATTTCTGCCCCTCATCTTCCCAAAGAGAATCATTTACTAATCATTGTCTGAGCAATGGACCTATCTGTTCCCTGATTATCCTCTCCCCTATGAAGAGGGCATTTAAGCCTCAATCATCTAGCCCCTCTTTGAGTTCATATTTTGTATGACTCCCACGTACATGTGTGCATGTAATAAATTTGTTATGCTTTTCCCTTGTTAACCTATTTTTTGCTACAGGGGTGTCAGCCATGATCTTTTATGAGGTGGAGGAAAGAGATTGCCCCCTTCCTGTCCCTATAATAACATTAAATGTTTATACAAGAAAGACCTCAAATCAATAATCTAAGCTTCTCACTGGAGTTACATGATATCTCATTGCGGTTTTGATTTGCATTTCCCTGATGATTAGAGATGTTGAACATTTTTTCATATGTTTGTTGGTCATTAGTCTATCTTCTTTTGAAAAGTTTCTGTTCATGTCCCTTGCCCACTTTTTGAGAGGGTTGTTTGATTTTTCCTTCCTGATTTTCCTGAGTTCCATGTAGATTCTAGTAGTCAGCCCTTTATTGGATGTGTAACATGCAAATATTTTCTCCCATTCTGTAGGTTATCTGTTTGCTCTTGTGATAGTTTCTTTGGCTGTACAGAAGCTGTTTAATTTGATCAGGTCCCATTTATTTATTTTTGTTGTTGCTATGATTGCCTTTGGGGTCTTCTTCATAAATTCTTTGCCTATGCCAATGACTATAAGAGTTTTCCCAACACTTTCTTCTAGAATTCTTATAGTTTCATGCCTTAGGTTTAAGTCTGTTACCCAGCCTGAGTTGATTTTTGTGAGAGGTGAAAGGTGTGGGTCCTGTTTCAGTCTTCTACATGTGGCTACCCAGTTTTCCCAGCACCATTTATTGAATAAGGATTCTTTTCCCCAGTGGATGTTTTTGTCTGCTTTGTCAAAGATTAGATGGCTATATGAGGATGGTTTTATTTCTGAGTTCTCAGTCCTGTTCCATTGGTCTATGTCTCTGTTCTTGTGCCAATTTTATGCTGTTTTACTTGCTATAGCCTTGTAGTATAGCTTGAAGTCTGGTAAATTGATGTCTCCCAATATGTTCTTTTTGCTTAAGATTGCTTTTGCTATATGGGGTATTCTCTGGTGCCAAACGAAGTGCAGAATTATTTTTTCTAGATCTGTGAAAAATGATGTTGTTATTTTAATAGGGATTGCATTGAATCTATAGATCACTTTGGGTAGTATAGACATTTTAACAATGTTTATTATGTCAACCCATGAGCATAGTATGGTTTTCCACTTATTTACGTCCTCTGCTATTTCCTTCCTCAGTGTTGCCTTTATCAAAAAGTCCCAAAACAATAAATGTTGGCATGGATGAGATAGGAACACTCATACACTGCTGGTGGAACTGTAAACTAGTACAATCTCTGTGGAAAGTAATATGGAGATATCTCAAAGACCTAAAAGTAGAACTACCATTTGATCCAGCAATTCCATTACTAGGCATCTACCAAAAGAACAAAAGACTTTCTATAAAAAAGACATCTGCACTCTAATGTTTATAGCAGCACAATTCACAATTGCAAAGATGTGGAAACAACCCAAGTGCCCATCAATACATCAGTGGATTAATAAAATATGCTATATGTATACCATGGAGTTCTACTTAGCCACACACACACAAAAATGATGATCTAGCAGCTCTTGTATTATCCTGGATATAGCTAGAGCCCATTGTGAAGTATCACAAGAATGAAAAACCAAGTGCCACATGTACTCACCATGAAATTGGTATCAACTGATCAACACTTATGTGCACATATAGTAGTAACATTCATCAGGTGTTGGGCAGGTGGGAGGGGGAGAAGCGGATGGGTACATACATATCTAATGGGTGTGGTGTGCACCGTCTGGGGGATGGACGTGCTTGAAGCTGTGACTCGGGTGGGGCAAAGGCAATATATGTAACCTAAACATTTGTACTCCCGTAATATGCCGAAATAATAAATAAATAAATAAAATCTAAGCTTCTACCTCAAAAACTACAGAAAGAAGAGTAAAATAAACCTAAAGCAAACAGAAAGAAGGAAACAATAAAGAGCAGAAATCAATGAAATTGAAAACAGAAAATAATGGAAAAAACAATGAAAACAAAAGCAGGTTCTTTGATAAAGATCAATGAAAATAACAAATTTCTATTAATACTGACAAAGAAAAAAAGACGCAAATGATCAATATCAGGAATGAAATGGGATATCACTACAGATATTATAGACATTAAAAAAATTATAAGGGAATATTTCCAACAACTCTACACATAAATTTGACAATTTAGATGACATGGACCAATTTCTTAAAACCATAAACTACTAAAACTCACCCAAGATGAATTACATAACTTGAATAGTCCTGTAATTACCAATGACATCAAATTAGTCATTTGAAACATTCCACAAAGAAAAGCCCAGGCCCAGATGGCTTCATTGGTAAATTCTATCAAACATTTAAAGAAGAAATAACACCAGTGCTACATAATTTCTTTCAGAAACCAGAACCCTGATAACCCAAAGCCGACAAAACCAGTCCAAAAATCAGTGAATTAAACTACAGACCACTATACTTCATGAAAATAGACTCAGAAGTCCTCAACAGTATATTATCAGATAGAGTTCAGCAACTTATAAAAGGAATAATACACCATGAAAAAGTGAAGTTTATTCAGTGAAGTTTCTAGGGGTGCTTCAAGACCCATAACACTTCAAGATAAAGAATGCCATTCTTAACTTGGCATATAAAGCTTTCACGAGCAGGCCTCAGCCTACCACTCTTTCCCCATTGCTTATTGTTCTTGTCCTGAAGCTAGAGAAATACTCAACAGCTTGGGTTACCACTGCCCTCCACACACAGATAATGCTATCCCATCTATCTGTTCCAGACCCCTTTCCTCCATTGTAGGAGGCTGATTGGAGGTTTATTCTGACTTCCAATCATGCCTTGGTTTTATGCTGCCCTTTCATCTGCATGGAGGCAGCAATATATTCCAGATGACTCTCTATTATCTATTTTAAGGAAGTGGGGGAGGGGAAGCAAGAGCGATTAGAAGTGCAAGCCATTCAGCAAAACTGGGGGATTAGAGCAGTGATTCTCAACTGGTTGTTTTTGCCCTTCCCCCCAGGACATTTGGCAAAGTCTGGAGACAATTTTGACTATTATGACTGGGAGAGGGGTTGTGCTACAGGTATCTAATTAGTAGAGGGCCAAGGACACCTCTCAACATCCTACAATGAACAGAACAACCCTTCCCATAGCAAAGAATCATCCAGGTCAGAGTATCAATAATGCCAAGGTTGAGAAATCCTGGATTAGAGACGTGAGAAGGGTGGGGCCCAGAACTGCCCTGAATGGTGAAAAGGTGTGCTATAGTCTGAATGCATTCCCCAAAAATCATGCATTGAAAGCTAATCCCCAATGTGATAATATTAAGAGGTGGGGCCTTTAGGAGTTGACTAATTCATGAGAGCAGAGCCTCATGAATGGGGTTAGCCTTATCAATGAGGTTAAAGGGAGAGCCCTAGCTCCCATTTCCCCCCTTTGCCCTTCTGCCATGTGAGGATACAGCATTTGCCTTTTCCACCATGTGAGATGCCCTCACCAGACACCATGCTGGCATCATGATCTTGGAATTCCCAATCTCTGGAACTGTGAGAAAATAAATTTCTTTTCTTTATAAATTACCCAGTCTCAGATATTTTGTTACAGTAGCACAAACAGACTAAGACAAAGTGGTAAATTACTTTGCTATTAATAAGATGGCCTGAATAACTGTATTGACTCATGTGCCTTTGCATCATGAATCAACTGGAGACCTCTGATGGTCTGTGACGGGTAGTGGGTCTTGCTCTTTCTAAACAATTAACAGGTAAAGGCCCTCTACAATAGTAAGAAATCTGATTCATAGGTTCCTTAAAAATAAGTTATTTTCAAGTAAAACAGTAACCTCAACTAATGCCTAACAGGATGTAACTAAGTGGAGGATCCCTTGACCTTTGTTAATGAATAGATAAGGTAAAGTAATTAGCACACAATTAGCACGCAAATTGATGCTTCATTTAAACTAGTTGAGCTGTCAGCCATTTTATTCTGGTGATTAATCTTCATAGCTTGCTCTTTTTTTTATAGTTGGGGCAAAGGTAAACTTTCAGCTGCCTGTAATGATACTTGGCAAATATTGTGAATTATGGCTCTTTCAGTTAATGAGACTTCACTCTGTCTTTCAGAAGTCCAACCAAGGATCCATTTGAATGTTAAGTGAAAAGTTTACAACTAAGACCAAATCGTGTAGAAAAAAAATATATGTGTGTGTGTGTGAAATACATCTATCTATCTACCTATCACACACACATGCTCAATACTCTCCAGCAGCAAAGAATAATACACACCATGGGGAACCATGGGCATCTCAAGCAGAGTGTTAGAAAGCACTTATTATAGGATTGAGGCTTGTGTTTTGTAGTTTTGGAAGGGTTTAAGGAAGCTGGGGTTTGCTCTAGACTGGATGCTGTTAGGAAGCAGAACCAATTCTGTGATTGAGTATTTATTTCAATAAATCTTATCTAGAGAGAGGGCAAGTAATGAGGCTAAACCTGTAATTGGCCAAAAAAAAAAAAAAAAAAAAAAAAAAGCAGCAAAGAGGCAGCAGTGACTCTTATTTGCCAGGAGAGGGAGATATTTGTTTATTTATGTTTGGACAATGTCCATGTTTAGTCTTTGTTAAAACTTGATTACAGGATTATCACTGGCAATCCGCAGATGCAAATAGGACAAAGCAAAAACCAGGGCACTTATATCACCCCAAACTGGTGGGTAATGGGATCCTTTTGATTCTTTATCTCAATGAAACTGGGTCATTCATCTTGTGTGGCAACAAAATACATTGTCTAGGCAGAGAAAGAGACTTTCTAAAGAATAATATCTATTATGAAATGAGCAATGCAAAGGGAATACACGTGGGCATTTTCAGGGAGGTAAAGGCAGACAAGGGTTTTGAAAGGAGAAATGAGGAGGATTATGTAAATTGTAGTGTAAAAATCATCCTTAGCTATAAGGATCAATACCAGGGTGGCATCAGTCCAATGTTGGACAGACTCTGTGATCTTGTTTTCCCCTTCGTTGATCATTGTCACAGAGTGGCCCTGTCTGATGTTGCTGTTCCGTGAGGTTGTTCATGCTCAACAGGAGATCACCATGGCCCAGCTGTAAGTGCAGGGCCGACTTCTAACAACATCAAAGCCTAAATGATAGCACCAGGCCACCTCCTGGATGTCAAGGGATGCCTCTCTTTCTTTCTCTCTCTCTATATATATATTACTGTACTATATTATATTTGTATATGCATATATACACACATATACAGTCATATTCCCATAACCCAGAATCAACTACAATTAACTTAATGTTCTTCCTTCCTATTCATTTTTCAGTGCCAGGTTCTCATTTATTGGTTTTCTTTGCAACAAAACTTTAAGCCTATTCTTTGGCTACCTTAGGAAACACTGATTTTTCCCTCTGAAACATCCACAAAATTAGTGCATTCAACTACATCCCCCCTCCATCGTTTTTCATGCCTGCCCTCATCCTATTATGGTCTGTCTCCCTGCCAACTTGCCCACCTCTCTTTATGTCCACATCCATCAGAAGCTTCTGTACTACTTGAGATTGACTATAAGAACATCATGGCATGCAGTCTCCCCTGGAGAGGTTTGCATTTGGGCAGCTTGGAGGACCTAGCGGGTCCCTACCCCGAACAGGAGACGAGAGAGCCTTAAGCTAAAGGAAGGATGGAAGTTCCGGTATAGCAAATGAGGAGAGGGGTAGTCACTTTGAATATACACTGTGCAGATTTTAGGCCTCCTGTGTTTGTGGGTGAGGGGTGGGGGTGCCCAATGTGAAGGAACAGGTTTGAATCTAAACATGTGACCAAATTGGGGTTCTGATCATCCCCTGGAAGATCTTTATCTGGTCTTCATCTTACTGCCTGTCACCAGAGAAATGGGAGCCTAACAGCCATGTGTGAGCAAGAGCTGCTGACTCTTGAGGAAGGAGGGGTTGCCTTTCCTGACCCCTCTGTTGGATGAGGTCCTCCCTATTATGGTCTCTTTCAAAGTGAACATTTGGGACAAATAGATCAATGGACTAGAGTAGAGAGGCCAGAAATAGACCCATAATAAATATAGATAACTGGTCTTTGACAGAAGAGTAAAGGCAATACAATGGAGCAAAAAAATAATCTTTTCAACAAATGATGCTCAAACAACTGAACATTCACATGCAAAAAAAAAAATGAATCTAGACACAAACTTTATACCCTTTCACAAAAATTAACTCAAAACAGATCACAGACCTGCATATAAAATACAAAACTATAAAACTCCCAGAACATTACATAGAATAAAATCTTGATGACCTTGAGTTTAGCAATGACTTTTTAGATACAACACCAAAGGCATGATCCATGAAAGAAATAAGTAATAAACTGGACTTCATTAAAATTTAAAACTTCTGCTCAGGGCAAGATATACTTAAGAAAATGAGAAGACAAGCCACAGACTGGGAGAAAAATATTTTCAAAAGACACATCTGCTAAAAGACTGTTATCCAAAATATAACAAGAATTCTTAAAATACAACAATAGAAGGAACAATACAATTTTAAAATGTGCCCAAGATCTTAATAGACACCTCACCAAAAAGATACTGATGGCAAGTAAGCATATGGAAAGGTGTTCAACATCATATGTCATTAAGGAATTCCAAATTAAAAACAATGGGATATCACTACACACCTGTTAGAATGGTGAAAATCCCAAACACTGACAACACCAAATGCTGGTGAGGATGTGGAACAACAGGAACTCTGATTCATTGCTGGTGGGAATGCGAGATGGTACAGCTACTTTGGAAGATAGTCTGGTAGTTTCTTAAAAACTAAATATACTCTGACCATATTATCCAACTATCATTACACCTCGGTACTTACCCAAGTGAATTGAAAACTTATATGCACACAAAATCCTGCACATGGATATTTATAGCAGCTTTGTTCATAATTGCCAAAATTTGGAAGCAACCAAATGTCCTTCAGTAGGTGAATGGATAAATAAATTGTGGTACATCCAGACAATGAAATATTATTCAATGCTAAAAAGAAATGAGCAACCAGGCCATGAAAAGACATGAGGGAACCTTAAATGCATATTGCTTAAATGCATAAGTGAAAGAAGACAGTCTGAAAAGGCTACATGCTGTGTGATACCAACTATATATCATTCTGGACAAGGCAAAACCATGGAGACAGTAAAAATGTCACTGGTTGCCAGGGGTTAGGGGAAAGGAAGGGATGAATAGGTTGAGCCCAGGGGATTTGCAGGGCAGTGAAACTACTGTGTATGATACTATAATGGTGAATACCTGTCATTATACATTTGCCCAAACCAGTAGAATGTACAACACCAAGAGTGAACCTTAACATAAACTATGGACTTTGGGTGATGATGATGTGCCAATGTAGGGTCATTAATTATAACAAACATGCCACTCTGGTGGGGGATGTTGATTGTGGGGAGGTTGTGCATATGTGGGAACAGGTGGTATATGAGAAATATCAGTACCCTCTGTACAATTTTGATGTGAATCTAAGACTGCTCTAAAAAAAATCTATTTTCAAAACGGTGAGTTTTGGTTAGGAGGAAGTTATTAAAGAAATAACATGCTCCTAGTAGGACACAGTTATTTCCACTGACTTGCCACTAAGGGGGCTCCCAATGCTGAGGTTTCCCTGACATTCACCCCTCAGACCTTGAGTTAAAGAGTTAATAATTTGTAAACAAATTCATAAATGCAGGCTGGTTTTTCAAAGATAAGGGTATTCCTTCTGTAACCCCAATTTCTAATTTGCCTAATTTGTAGTCTTAATTTTTTCTTAAAAATGTCCTCATGGATTCCCTTATCCTCTCTGTCCTTCTCCCACCCCCTCTGCTTATCACAGCATAAGTCTCCCAGACTCACGAATGTCACCCTTGGCACAGGAACCTTTATTTCCTTGCCCATAGGGCTGAACTGGTGGCTTCCTGAAAGCAGGGGGCAGTACCTGGTTTTAATAGTAGCAACATTTCATTGAATGTTTTCTGCATACCAGGCACTGTGTTTAATCTTTTTTTTTTTATTTTCAGATTTTGAAAAAATTTTGGAAAAAGTATAGGTTCACAGGAAATTTTGAAGATAATACAGAGAATTCCCATGTACCCTTCACCCAGTTTGCCCTGATGGCTAAATCTTATGAAACTATAAGGGGACTTTAAAAAGTTCATGGAAAAGCCGGGCGCGGTGGCTCACGCCTGTAATCCTAGCTCTCTGGGAGGCTGAGGCGGGCGGATTGCTCAAGGTCAGGAGTTCAAAACCAGCCTGAGCAAGACCCCGTCTCTACTATAAAATAGAAAGAAATTAATTGGCCAACTGATTTATATATGTAAAAAATTAGCCGGGCATGGTGGCACATGCCTGTAGTCCCAGCTACTCGGGAGGCTGAGGCAGGAGGATCGCTTGAGCCCAGGAGTTTGAGGTTGCTGTGAGCTAGGCTGATGCCACGGCACTCACTCTAGCCTGGGCAACAAAGTGAGACTCTGTCTCAAAAAAAAAAAAAAAAAAGTTCATGGAAAAAATGGAATTAAAACATAAAAATAAAAAATATAAACTTTATTTCTCCATCAAGTTGAAGACACTTTTGTAAATGATACCAGCCATTTAGTCCATCCCTAAATAACTGAGGTTCCTGGGGATTAATCATGTTAATACAGTCTTTTCTACATTATTAACAAGAAAAATGGATGCCCTTTAAACAAGTTTTTTAAGATTAGGAAACAGAAAGAAGTCAGAAGGAGCCAAATCAGGACTATAAGGTAGATGGCTAATGATTTCCCATGGAAACTCTTGCAGAATTGCCCTTTTTTTTTTGTTTTTGAGACAGCGTCTCGCTTTGTTGCCCAGGCTAGAGTGAGTGCCATGGCATCAGCCTAGCTCACAGCAACCTCAAACTCCTGGGTTCAAGCGATCCTCCTGCTTCAGCCTCCCGAGTAGCTGGGACTACAGGCATGTGCCACCATGCCCAGCTAATTTTATATATATATATACATATATATATATTAGTTGGCCAATTAATTTCTTTCAATTTATAGTAGAGACGGGGTCTCGCTCCTGCTCAGGCTGGCTTCGAACTCCTGACCTTGAGCAGTCCGTCCACCTCGGCCTCCCAGAGTGCTAGAATTACAGGCGTGAGCCACCACGCCTGGCCAATTGCCCTTTTTTTTGATAAGAGGAATGAGCAGGAACATTTTTGTTGTGGGGAAGGACTCTGGTGAAGCTTTCCTGAATTTTTCTGCTAAAGCTTTCACTAGCTTTCTCAAAACACTTTCATAATAAGCAGATATTATCATTCTTTGGCCTTCCAGAAAGTCAAGTAAATGCCTTGAGAATCCCCCAAAACTGTTGTCCTAACTTTTGCTCTTGGCCTGTCTTCTTTTGGTTTGACTGGATCATGTCTTGTGCTTTGTCTTCAGGATCCTACTGGTAAAGCCTGGTTTCATCTCCTGTTACCATTCTTCTAAGAAATGCTTCAGGATCTTGATCTCACTTGTTTATAATTTCCACTGAAAGCTCTGCTCTTGTCTGCAACTAATCTGGGTGCAACAGTGTTGGCACCCATCAAGTGGAAAGTTTGCTCAACTTTAATTTTTCATCCAGAATTGTGTAAGCTGAACCAATTGATATGTCTATTGTGTTGGCTCTTGTTTCTGCTGTTAATAATTGGTTCTCTTCAATTAGGGAACAAAGAAGATTAATCTTTTCCTTGCAAATTGATGTGGATGGTCTGCTGCTGCAGGCTGCCTCTTCAACATCATGTCGTCCCTTCTTAAAACAACTTAGCAATTTGTAAACTGCTGATTTCTTTGGGGTTAATGTCTCTATAAACTTTTCATAAAGCATCAATGATTTCACCATTCTTCCACCCAAGCTTTGCCATAAATTTGATATTTGTTCTTCCTTCAATTTGAGCAGAATTCACGTTGCTCTGAAAGGGGCTCTTGTTGAATTGATGCTTTATCCTTCTTAGTGCCTCAAACTGGATCCTGTTCAGATGTATTATAACAAGTTTATTTGGGTACAGAAAATTTTTGAACTCTATGCATAGTTTTTTTCAAAATATGCATTTTTCCATGAACTTTTTGAAGACCCCTCATATAGTACAATATCGAAAGAAGGAAATTGACATTAGTTTAATGTGTGTGTGTAGTTCTATAACATTTCATCACATATGTAACTACCACCACAATCACTACCTAGAACTATTCCATCACTACTAAGATCTCCCTTGAGCAACTCCCGTATAGTCACATCCACCTCCTCCCTTCACCCTAATCCCTGACCCCTGGTAACCACTAATCTGTTCTCCATCTCTACAATTTTGTCACTTCAAGATTGTTGCATAAGTGAAATCACACAGTACATAACCTTTGGAGGTCAGGTTTTTTCACTCAGCATAACACCCATGACAGCCATCCAAGTCTTTATCAGGCCCTCAGTTCAGAAGATTTTCTCCTATGTGTTCTCAGCCCCACTCTAGAGAATGGGAATGAATCCTCCTTTCCCTGAAGCTCCACAGGGAATCCATTTCAATGTCCTGTTGACTCCATTTCCTAAATGTGTCTGGACTCTGTCCACTGCTCTCCATCTTCACCATGCTACACTAGTTGAAGCTTCTGTCATTATCTCCCACCTGGATAACGGTGGCAGCTTCCCAGCCGTCTCCCTATCCCCACTCTGGCCTGCCTCCCAAAGTCAATGCAAACCTGAACTGGCCTCCTGTCCCAAGCCCTTCAGTGGCACCCCAAAGTTCTTAGCATGTAACCCAAATTCTTATTATGGCACGTGAGGCGCTGTCTTATCTGGCTCTTCCCTGCCTATCTCCCAGAACACATCTTGAGCCTCTCTCCTCCTACCCCATTCAGCCCCAACCCCTGGCCTGCTCCAAGTTCTTTCCAAGTATCACACCATCTGGCCTCTGGGCTTCCACATGGTTTGTCCTCTGTGAGACAGTACTTTCCACATCCTACCTCCTCACCTGGCCACATCCTGCTCATCTTTCACATCTCAGCTTTATTTCTTATTTAAATTTTTATTTTGTTTTAGAGATAGAGTCTCACTCTGTTGCCCAGGCTGGAGTGCAGTGGTGCAATTATAGCCCACTGCAGCCTTGAACTCCTGGGCTCAAGCAATCCTCTTGCCTTAGCCTCCTGAATAGCCGGGACAGGCACATGCCACTATGCTTGGGCAATATTTTTTTGTAGATACGGGGTCTTGCTATGTTGCCCAGGTTGGTCTTGAACTCCTAGCCTCAAGTGATCCTCCCCACTCAGCCTCCCAAACTGCTGGGATTATGGGCATGAGCCACCCACCACACATGGCCTCGTCTCAGCTTTAGATGTCACCTCCTCAGGAAAGCCTTCCCTGGCCCCTCCATTGAGTGAGGTCCTCCCTATCATAGTCTCTTTCAAAGTAGTTAACACAATTGTAATTAATTAGTTATTCATGCAATTAATTAATCTCTGTCTGTCCCATTGACTAGACCGTAAGTTCTCAAGAGGCCATGGCTATCTAGTTCACCCTTGAATCTCCAGCTTCCAGAGAAGTGTCAGCTCTTTGCAGCTGCTCAGTGGATTCTTTCTGAGCACACGAATGACGGAAAGTAAAGCCTACTGATCCTAAGTCGCTGTGCCTTTAAGACAGGGAGGAACTCTCGGAGCTGTAGGGAGTAAGGGATTACTGTCTGACTCACTGACAGAACAGCCGGGTGTTCCAGAGGCCTCCCTGCAACGTCCCTCCTCTTTCCCTCTTCAAACCTCCCTGTGTGCTGGTGAGAGGCCTTGCAAGGGGGGAAGGTTTTTACGAGGTGCTAGGGACCCATTTTTGAGTCTTGCATGTCTGCAAAATCTTGGCAGTTTCTTCAGGATGCTGTTCCATTTCAGGTTTGGCAGCGCTAACTGGAAAGCAGCTGTGGATCTTTAAGAGGAAACTCTTACAGTGTGGCTTCATAGGAATGAGAGGCTTGCTCCCTGTCTAAAGGAGCCCCCGCCCCCCTTACCTGGGTCTTCTCCCCCTTTAGGCTGTAAGCTCCAGAAGCGTACCACTGTATCTCCAGTGCCCAGCACATAATAGGCACTCCATAAATATTTATCAAGTGAAGGAATTGTCTATGGGTGAATGAATGAATGAACAAATGAATGGTTATTCCAGCTGCAGAAGGTCCCACAAATTGACTGGAAGCCAAAACTAACAGGCATGAGTATATGCTCTTGTCCTCATACCTTTTGCATCATGTCTCCTCTGGGAGCTCTGTCCCCTTATCTGAGAGCAACTGGAGGGCAGGAGCAGTGGCCCCAGGGACACAGCACGGGGCCAGACACAGGGCAGGCGTCAGTAAGGGATTGCCGAATGACTTGCTGACTGAAAGGCTCGATGCTCCTGACCCCTCGCAGCAGCCTCAACCCCCCTCCCTCATTCAAACCGTCCTGGCCTCAGAGCTCCTCTCTGCTTTCCAAATTGGAACCTACAAATGGATGAACTAATCCAAGCAAATGGCTCCTTATACTCTCCCTGCCAAGCGTCATTTGCATTTTCTCATTTCCGGTTTATCCCAGAGCTCTGGTAGGGGCAGAAGTGGAAAGATGGGGCCCTTGGGGAAAGCATCCGGGCCCTCGTGGGGACCGGGTGGGGAGGAGCAGAGTGATGCTACCTCCTCTTCAGCCTGCCTTTCAGGGAGGCCCTGACTTGGCTCTCTTCAGTCTTTGGAGAGCCTCCTAGAACATTCTAGGCCTCCAGGGACAGGTGAGAAGAAGAACTGCCCTCCCACCCCACCCCCAGCTGCCACTACTGAGGAAAGGCTGGAAGAGGTGCCTGGGAAGGCCCTGGAGTGCCTGTTCTGGAGAGACCCAAATTCCAAACTTGTCTCTCTGCTGTTAAGTAGGTCACTGAAAGCTCAGAACTGGGAGGGAGAGAAGCCATCTCAGGCAGCACCCCAATACTTCTAGGCCTGCTGTGATAGCAGCCCTTTCAGACAGCAGCTTGTGTGGAGAGGGCTGGCCACAATTCCCTGGGGAGAGGCTTCGAGTAGGGGCGGTGGAGGGCTGCATTTTCTTAGTCTGAGCTTTTCCATTTGGACACCGTCCACGCTGTGGGAAATATCTGGCCTGTGAGTCTGGCCCTAGCTGTGCCGTTGATTCATTTACTGTGTGAACCTTGGGCAAGTGGCAGCCCCATTGAGCATCAGTGTTTGCAGACGTAGAAAGGGGATGATCCATGCATGCTGTGACTGCCTTGGGAGGATGGTGATGAACAAAGGAGATAATGGATACGAACATTCTCGGTCAAGGTGAGAAGCTTTTTTCTTCTCGCCATTCCTGTCTGGTCCCCCAAACTGTCAGCTGGCCTGTTCCATGGCCCCTGGCTCTCCATTCCATGATGTTTCTGAGTGAAGTTATGCACAGGGCAAGGAGCTGTCTACACCGGGTGCTACGAAGGGCTCTTCAAAGTCTCACCACTAGGGGCTGAACCTTCCTTCTCTTAGAGCCAAGCCCTGGCTTTAAACCTTCTGCCATTACCACTATTAACAAGCACTGTTAGTAAGCACCTCCTGGGACTGAGACTTGGGCTAAGCCCTGGGGTTACAAGAAGGCCTAGGACACAATCCCTTCCTTCACCCAAATGACTGAGGACAGGAAAGGAGGAAGAGAGGGAAGAAGACCTTTGTTTCGTGTACTGCTTTACAATTTACCGAGTGTTTTCACTTAACCCTCCAAGTTTTTTACAGGTGGATGATAAAATGAAATCTCAGAGAGGCTAAGCAATTTGTCCAAGGTCACAAAGCATATTAAGGCCAGGCCTCAAGCTATCTTTATTTTAAATTTCAGGCAGTTTCTTCTATGAAAAAGTTGGCCTTCTACAATTTCTAGGAAGCCCCTGTTGAGATATAAGTGAAAGGTGGAATAATATCAGTGTCTCCACTATTTCTGACACCTCAGCAAGGATTACTATCGCAGGGGCCAAGAGAAGGGGATAACCAGAGGAACAGAAAGACCATTTATTTTTTAATTAAAACTTTTATTTTGAGACAGGTTCACATGCAGTTGTAAGAGAGATCCCAGTTTCCCCCAATAATAAAATCTTATAAAACTATAGCACACTATCACAACTAGGATATTGACGTTAATACAATCAGATGCAGAACATTCCATCACTACTAGGGTCTCTGCTGTTGCCCTTTCAATAGCCACACCTACTTCTCTCCTACCCCGTCCCCTCTTTAACCCTTGGCAACTACTAATCTGATCTCCATTTTTATAATTTTGTCATTTCAAGAATGCTATATGAATAGAAACGTATGTAACCTTTTGGGATTGGCCTTTTTTCACTCAGCATAATACCCTGGAAATTCATTCAGGTTGTTGCATGTATCAATGCTTCCTTTTTGTTGTTGTTGCTGAGTACTAGTCCGTGGTATGGATGTATCACAGTTTGCTTAACTATTCACCTGTTGAGGAACATCTGGCCTGATTCTAGTTTTTGGCTATTATGAACAAAGCTGCTATGAACATTTGAGCACAGATTTTTGTGTGGACATAAGTTTTCACTTCTCTGGGATAGATGCCCAAGAGTGTAATTGCTGGATCATATGGTAGTTATATGTTTTAAGAAACACATTTGGCCTTTTTAAAATTTTATTTTTAGAGACAAGGTCTCCCTCTGTTCCCCAGGCTGGAGTGCAGTGGTGGGATCATAGCTCACTGCAGACTCGAACTACTAGGCCCAAGGAATCCTCCCGCCTCAGTCCATGTTTGGCCTTTTAAAGAAATGGCCAGGCTGGGCCCGGTGGCTCACACCTGTAATCCTAGCACTCTGGGAGGCCGAGGCGGGCAGATTGCTCGAGGTCAGGAGTTCAAAACCAGCCTGAGCAAGACCCCGTCTCTACTAAAAATAGAAAGAAATTAATTGGACAATTAAAAATATATATACAAAAAAATTAGCCGGGCATGGTGGCACATGCCTGTAGTCCCAGCTACTTGGGAGGCTGAGGCAGAAGGATCGCCTGAGCCCAGGAGTTTGAGGTTGCTGTGAGCTAGGCTGACGCCACGGCACTCACTCTAGCCTGGGCAACAAAGTGAGACTCTGTCTCAAAAAAAAAAAAAAAAAAAAAAAAAAAAAGAAAAGAAATGGCCAAACTGGAGCTATCAGAGACAAGCTAGG
Source organism: Microcebus murinus (assembly GCF_040939455.1). NCBI lineage: Eukaryota > Metazoa > Chordata > Mammalia > Primates > Cheirogaleidae > Microcebus > Microcebus murinus. The sequence goes on along the minus strand of NC_134136.1, from coordinate 46,042,959 downwards.
GGAGGATATGGCCAGCATGTCTCTCTCCTCCCCCTCAGCCTGAGCCAGGGGAGGCTGGGTGGCCCTGGTGGCTGGTGGTTTGGGGAGTTCGCTGCCTGAGAACAGCAACATGGAGACTCTTCAATCACCAGGAACACGGAGATATCACTGTAGGGCTGGATAACGCAGAGAAAACTACCACCCTTTTCCAATTTGCTATGAATAAAGTTGTAGATACATTTGCGATAATAGGAAGTAATATAGAAGAGTTAATGATTAATAATACACGTCTCTCAATGTGAAATATTGGTGGCCAAGAATCTCTTTGTCCTTCCTGGAATACTTACTATGCTAACAGGGAGTTTGTAAGTGGACGGTACAGAGAGAACATTTCTGTAACTAGAGAAGAACTCTATATAACGTTAGCACATGAGGACTTAAGGAAAACTGGATTGCTGAGTTTTGTTAATAAACAAGATGTTAAGGAATGCATGACTGTAGCAGAAATCTCCCAGTTTTTGAAGCTAACTGCCATTAAAGATTATTAGTGGCATAGACAGGCCTGCTGTGCTCTTCCTGGTGAGGGATTGTGCCGAGGCTTGAATGGATGATGCTACAATTTCAGATTAGGTGATCTCTACTGACCTCATAGACTTTATATAAACGAAGTGCTACACTTGACCTGAAAGCTTCAAAAATTAATGGTCTAGGTGTATTTATACAAACTGATTTAAACTTTTTCTGTAAGAAGAAAAATTAAGACCACTTATTTGAAAACAAAGGTGAAATTTTGCTTTCTCCTTAGTCCCCTCCAAAGTAAGTTATTAAAGCTGTCAATAACATTACTCTCATAGTGAACCCTCTCAGGACACTGTAGCCTGTTAAATACAAAGGGAGAGGAAGACATTTGAACTTTAAGAGATGTATTACCCTCACTAGTTGAATGTTGTTCTCTTCTTATTCCATCATTAAGTCAAAATACAATCGACACAGATACTCCGTTGCCAGTATTTTAAAATGCAATGTTACTTATGAAAAGTATTTTGCATACAGTTGTGTATGTATTGTGTATATGCCTCAAGTTCAAGTTAGTGGCTGTGATTTATGTCCTAAAGAAAAGCAAATAACACAAATTAATAATATCTTTAGTTATAACCATAATGAGACAAGTACAGGCACTGGTGTTGTGACATTTTGTACTTTGCCCCATGTTCTCTAGACTGTCTGCACTAACCAAATCATTGAGCTGCTTTAAAAAAAAAAGGTAAAGGAAAAAGCTTGACATTGTGTGCCTATTTTTTTTGTTAATCAATCACACATGGAAGCATGTAATCCAATTGAGTGGAATGTCTATCAAATTCTTAGCTCAGTATTGCTAATGGGCAGAATATTCCTTTTATTGGTCCTTATGGCATCTACATTTCTGAATAGATTACTAATTCATTAATCAATCATAAATTGTGATTAAAATTATCAAATCATTTCACCTGCTCATTCATTGAAAACTGTTGTGTGAAACACATCTACCCAGAGAAGTAACACCCTATACATATTATTAAATAATTTAGCTACAGCCTTTTTAAAGTACTAAATTAGATGTAAAGCATTTAAAATGAATTCGAAGGTAAAAGTAAGCCAATTTTCTAAGCACTGTCGATACTTTCTTTGTTTTTTCACTTAAAGAACATCTTTATTTGATTTTTTTTTTGAGAGAGAGTCTCACTCTCTTGCCTGTGGCGTCAGTCTAGCTTACAGCAACCTCAAACTCCTGGGCTCAAGCAATCCTTCTGCCTCAGCCTCCTGAGTAGCAGGACTACAGGCATGCGCCACCATGCCTGGCTAATTTTTTTTCTATTTTTGGTACAGACAGGGTCTTGCTCTCGTTCAAGATGGCCTCCAATTCCTGAGCTCAAGTGATCCTCTTGCCTCAGCCTCCCAGGTAGCTGGAACTACAGGCACGCACCACCATGCCCAGCTAATGTTTTTCTATTTTTAGTTGTTTGGCTAATTTCTTTCTATTTATAGTAGAGACGGGGTCTCGCTCTTGCTCAGGCTGGTCTCGAACTCCTGAGTTCAAGCAATCCTTCTGCCTTGGCCTCCCAGAGTGTTAGGATTACAGGCGTGAGCCACCACACCCAGCCTATTTGATCTTTAATATACAGTATTACCTTCAATTTATTAAATCCTAAATTACCAAGCTTTATTCATATGTTCTCATGCTTTTATATATAGAAATAGAATTGATTTTTCTGTGTTCTTGTATCCTGTCACCTTGCTGAACTCACTTATTAGTTCTAGGAGATATTTTTTGTAACTTCCTTGGGATTTTCTATGTAGATGATCATGTCATCTACAAATAGGGACAGTTTTTCTTCTTCCTTGTAGATCCGTATGCCTTTCCACGTGGCCTCCATTGACACCTTGGGACAGAGGGACCTCATTACTGCTGGCCTGAAGTGAAATTCCTCATTTTCCAGTAGGACTCCCCTGACACCACCCTGGTGAGAGGTAGGAGAACCTCTTACAGCTTCATGAGGGTGGAAGTTGAGGCACCCCTCTAGACCTCTGCTGGCATGGGTAAGGGTTGGAGCCACAATTTTTACGTGGTGTTTGGCTAAAGTAGAGCAGTTATTTTAAAACTTCTGTCTTATAGACTTCCTCTTTTTTGGTCGTTTGGCTAGAGAGAGCAGGCTTTTCTCAGGGCTTTTTGTGACTGCATCTCTTGTCCTTTCTCAGTTGTTGGCTTCTTTAGCTCAAAGCCTGAGATATATGAGGCAAAAAGAAAATCAAGGGAACTCATCACTATTGTTGTTCCTTGTGTCCTGAGGTCCCTAGTCTGCCTTCTTCTCTCTACCTTTGAATCTTCTTTTTCCTTTCTCTTATCTTTTTTAAAAAAATAGATAATATATATACTGTCCAGCATTCTTATTTGTATTTAGTGGAAAGAATGGGGAAAAGTACATCTCTTCCATCTTCCTGGAAATGGAGGCCTTCACAGGAAGGCTTTGTTTGGGAAGGGAGGCAGGAGAGAGAGGAAAAGATCCAGAGTGCAGATTTTACAACCCTGCCTATGTATGGCATCAGGTACCACCAGGTACCACCACTGGTCCAAGTTAAAGTCATCCCATGGGTCTTGCCTGCCTGAGGTAAGAGGTGTTAAGAGAGATGCATAAAGGAGCAGGTGGGAGGCCCCAAAACATGGCCCAGAACCTGGTCACCCATTTAGATTACAATGAGGCTCCAGGAGGCTTGGGCAGGCCCTGTAGCAGCCTTGGCCAGGATTCCTGAGTGCATCAGCCCAACTCCCAGCAGCCAGTAGGTGGCACCTGGCATCAACAAATTCAGATGTGGGCCTTCCAGGCAGCTCAGTAGCTATGGCCAAGGCTGGATGATCCCAAGGGTGAGCTCAGCTGATCCAACCGGTTCTTATTCCTCTAAGCCCACAGGGCTCCATGGCGAGACTGAGTCCCCATCTCAGAATGCAGTGACTCCCCTGGGCATGGGTGTTTAGGAAGTGGGAGGTTCTCATGAAACTTTCTTGGGTCACTAGTGGGCAAGAAGAAACAGCTTTTTATTTCACTTTCTATGAAGGTTTGTATGAGGAATATTCTGGTTCATTGAAAAGTAACTTATGGAGCGTCAGGAGCTTTTTGGTGCTGGCTGCCATTCATTTACTCATCAGATATTATTGTGGACCAGGTATAGTTCTAGGAACCATGGATACAAAATCCCTCCTCCCAAGGAACTTTCTAGTGGGATTATTTTGGGGGATCTTTCGCTTCCCAATGAATAGCACTTAGAATAGGTTTGCTGGTTGGGGCGATGTTACAGGCCTCAGGGTGGGGGTTCTGAATGGCTGTAATATAGGGGTTTTCAACTAGGCCTATGTTTCAGAATCCCTTGGGGAGGGGAATACTTGTTAAAAATGCAGTTTCCTGGCCTTTATCCAAGATCTACTAAAACTGACTCTTTGGGCCTTCTGTTCATCTGTCCTTCTGCTCTTGAATGAACCAAGTACATTTTTATCTCAGCAGGGTCTCTGCACTTGCTTTTTCTTTGGATATAATGCCTTTCCCATGACTGGCTCCTTTTGTCCATTCAGGCCTCAGCTGAATGTCACCTCCTCCAAGAGGCCTGCCCTGATCACCCTCTCTACAATCACAACCTCACCCTGGTCTCTCGGTATTGTATCTATTTATAGCACTCATGGATACCTGCAATTACCTTCTTTCTTTCTTTCCTATCTTGTCCACTAAATTGTAAGCTTCTTGTGGACAGGAACCCTGTCTTCATCACTATTGGAACCCTAGTGCCTACAAAGTGCCTGGAACATAGTAGGTGTCCCCTGAATATTAGTTGACTAGATAGTTGAGGGACTGGAAATGAGCTTGGGACTATTCCTGTTAAGTAAGCACCCCAGATGATTCTTTTGCCAACTAAAGTTTGACACCCAATGATCAAGAGTCAGAGATAGAGAAGTAGAGCCTGGGTTGAACATGATGTGCTCGAAATGTTCCCACTTCAAAATATTTCCCACTCTCTTGTGATTTGGCTCATTTTCCTATAAGGGACTGAAGCAAGGCAGAAGAAAATTACTGGTTATTTGAAGTCACCTATCAAGAAGGTTCAAGTTCATTGAGGTTCAGGGCTAGTTCCATGGGAATTTAAATATTTTTACATTTCAGTATTAAAGGGTATTGCAGCACATCTATCTATGCCTTTTCAATCCATTTCTGACACATTCATAACAAAAACCAGTGTGATCTCCCTGTGTGCACAGCAGTTAGCGGTAAAGATTTGGGAATCCGAGTGAAGCCAATCTAGAATTGTTGTTTTTAAAATTCATCACAGCAATCAGCAAAGCATATAATTCCCACATGCCTAAGGAAAAATGGACTTTGCTGCATTTCTTGTCCAGCTCTGTGCCCTCCCTCATGACCCCTGCATTCATAGTTGGATCCAGATTGCCCAGAGGAACGAGCTGCTTTGCTAACATGTGGATTCCAGGTTCTGTCCCACAACTGTGGCTAGTGCTTTGGCATCTGGCATCAGGCTGAAGATAGAGAGGCTGTGACATCAAAAGGGACCCAGAGGCATTGGACTGCTCAGTGGTAAGTTGGTGGCAGAGGGCTCCTTGGATAATTGCTCAAAAGGCAGGGTCCTGCTCTGCTCCTGCAGTGATCAGATGGCTGGGTGCTGAATAAGCCTGCTGTGATGGCCTCCATAAGTGTGGCCCAGAGTGCATATGCCACCATTTCCCATTTGTGGTTTCTCACAACTAACTCTTGTGAGCCAGAGCCTGCATCTGAAACCCTGGCCCTGGGCAGAACAATGGGACCAGTAGAAAAATGGAGCCAGTGTTGGCCAGAAGGGCCATTGTTGGAGAGATATTAACAGGCTCGTTGGGCTCTGGGCCCCACACATTGGTTATCTATTGACCCCTGCTTACCAGGCCCCCAAAACCTGAGGCTCTTTGCAGATGTGGTCCCCAGGGTCCTGGAGGAATGTGGCTGTGACCGATGGCACTGGAGGTTTGTTTTATTGAGTAGCTGTACTCTCCTTGAGCTTGCTAGTTACTCTCCTTATGGTTTTTGTCATATCCAATAAAGAAGGATTTGTTTTTATTTTAAAAAATTCATCCAAGAGACACTCAAGATTCTATTTAGTGAAAATCAAATTTTCCATGTTGCTTATTTACCAGGAGTTGTGGAGCTTTCTTTTGGTCTTGTTGGTTTAGGTGCTACTCAGCTGGCATCCTTATTAAGTACCACTTACAGAATACCAAAATAAGGAGCAGGGTGTGTGCCTACGAGCAGATTACAGGGCTCCCCTTATAGTGTTGTAAACTGGCTGGACTTCAGAAAGCATCCTTTAGAGGGTCGGACTGGTTAAAAATGGCTTCATGCCCTTCTGGGATTAAAAAAAATTAAAAAAAATAACCAAAGTTATTATAAACAAAATTAATTAAAACAAGAGAATAGATGAATAGGTATTGGGAAGGATGGCCACAAATTCTCCATTTGCTGCTAACATAGTGCTAAAAGTAGGACTTCCATTTGGAGAACAATTACCCCTTGTGTATTGAGGTGCTAATTCAGTATAATCCATTAGAGGTGAAGTCATTCCTCTTAGTGTTGACAAATCAATGGCCAGCCCTGGGTGCAGACTGGAGGGGAGCATCACACTCTGTGGTCACTTCCCCTCTGGCCTAGTGCACATCCAGATTAAATCTGGGGAGAATGCACATCAAGGACAGTCATAGAGTGGAAAAAGAAGGCATGGAGATGTCACTAATGGGAATCAAGGAAGAGAAAGAGGCTGGGGAACCCACACTAGTGTGTACAATTGGACAGAGCAGACTTCTAGGTCTTTCTAAACCCAGCTAAATCTCCACTGCCTTTTTATCTCCACCTCCTTTCTACTTTCCCCTCCCAACCTTCTGCCCCCTAGATGGCTTTAGCAGTCTAGTCCCATGTAAGCCCAGTAGGAAAGGAAGAGGCCAGATGGATGCTGTTGGCTATCGCTCTGCTATATTCCAAGGAATGGCCTGGCTGGTACTGCAATGATCCAAAAAAAAAAAAAAAAAAAACACACACAAATAAGAGTAACAGTTACTGAGAGCTCACTGTGTTCCCAGGCCCTGTTCTGAGTTCTTTATCTGGAAAGTCTCATTTAAACCTCACATCAACCCTCTGAAGCAAGGACCAGTGTTATTGCCATTTTACAAAGAAGTTATAGTGGCAGAGGGACATAAACTGTAAAACAATGAAGGTGTGATTAGGCCAATCCTGCAGATGACTATAGGTTTAGTCACTTTGCAAGCAAGAGTCACAGTGTTCTGAGGGCTCATGGGAGGCCCTTCAGGGCAAGAGGGAGAATAAGGGGCCTCTTTGGAAATGTTTGCACACAAGCAGGGATGTCACTCTTCACCCTCCACCTCCATATCCTTCCCTATAGAAAATCTGTTTGATTATTCCAGAGTCTGTCTTGCTAATGAACCTCATCACCAATTGCTAATTTTAAGAACTGTTCCCTTTAAAATCCATTCAGGAAACATCTTTTTAAATTCTAAGCTTTAAACAGCAGGGAAGTAGGCCTGTTAATGGGATCTCTGATACTTTTTTTTTTTGCTTCTTGACAGGGTACTGGTAGCTCTCAGTTAAGTGTCTCTTTGTAAAGTGCTCTGAACATGGAATGTAAGCGATAATTATCATTATTGTGCTATTAGCTGAGTAAAGCCTATTATTAGAGGCAATTAGACCTTGTGCATGGGGCCTTTCATATACAGCAACTAGTCTTCTCAACTCCCTAATGAAGTGATTCTGCCATCTTAGCAAGAGTAAGAGGTTTTGACTAACTGTTGTGACTTTGAGGAACAGCAGGTGGGACAGTAAATGGTTCTCTCTTGGCCTTTAGTATATGTTCATTGGCAGATTTAGGCAGGTCTAGATAATGAGGTTAATTTTTTTAAAAAGTAACCTTATTGAGATGTTAAATAAAATATATAGGAGGCTGTTAGTTTGGACTGAGCTCCTGCACTAGGCCCAACAGACCAAACCAAAATGGAGTCACTCATGCTAAAGTTCCATGTCATCAAGAAGAAACTAAGTTGTTTCTTACCTTCTGAGAAATCAGGAGAGAGAGATAATGGCCACATTCCCAGACTGGCCAGTGTTAGCTGGAATGATAAAGAAGTCTCTTCTGCTTTCACCTTTACAAGGAAAATAACTTTGAAATCTGCTTTTGTTCTCTGTTTCTGCTTTCCTCAGCCCTTTTCTTTTTTTTTTTTTTTTTTTTTTTTTTGAGACAGAGTCTCGCTTTGTTGCCCAGGGTAGAGTGAGTGCCATGGCATCAGCCTAGCTCACAGCAACCTCAAACTCCTGGGCTCAAGCAATCCTCCTGCCTCAGCCTCCCGAGTAGCTGGGACTACAGGCATGAGCCACCATGCCCGGCTAATTTTTTCTATATATATTAGTTGGCCAATTAATTTTTCTATTTATAGTAGAGACGGGGTCTCGCTCTTGCTCAGGTTGGTTTCGAACTCCTGAACTCAAACGATCCGCCCGGCTCGGCCTCCCAGAGAGCTAGGATTACAGGCATGAGCCACCGCGCCCGGCCTCCTCAGCCCTTTTCTGTCTATAAACCACCCTCCTCTGCTCAGCTCACTGGAACACTCATTGTATTTTATAGAGGTGCTACCTAATTCTAGAATTGCAAATAAAAGCCAATTAAGATCTTTAAGCTAAATTTGTAGTAATTTTGTCTTTTGACAGATATAACTCACAATTCATATACCGTGCACTCACCTCAATTTTTTTTATAACTTTGAATTATGGACATTTCCAAACATACACAAAAGCAAAGAAAACAGTAGAATGGATTCCCATGTACCCATCTCCCAGCTTCAACAATGATCAATGCATGGCTAATCTTATCATTTGTATACTGCTGCTCCCAATGCCCCTCATCCCCTCATATCTGGGAGTATTTGCAAACAAATCCAAGACAATATATCATTTCATTTATAATACTCCAGTATGCATTTTTTTTTTTTTTTTTTGAGACAGAGTCTCGCTTTGTTGCCCAGGCTAGAGTGAGTGCCGTGGCGTCAGCCTAGCTCACAGCAACCTCAGACTCCTGGGCTCCAGTGATCCTGCTGCCTCAGCCTCCCGAGTAGCTGGGACTACAGGCATGCGCCACCGTGCCCGGCTAATTTTATATATATATATCAGTTGGCCAATTAATTTCTTTCTATTTATAGTAGAGACGGGGTCTTGCTCTTGCTCAGGCTGGTTTTGAACTCCTGACCTTGAGCAATCCGCCCGCCTCGGCCTCCCAAGAGCTAGGATTACAGGCGTGAGCCACAGCGCCCGGCCTGCATTTTTTTTTTTGAGACAGTCTTGCTCCCTCACCCCCGGTAGAGTGCAGGGGCATTACCAAAGATCACTGCAAACTCAAACTGCTGGACTCAAGCAATCCTCCTGCCTCAGCCTCCAGAGTAGCTGGGACTATAGGCATGTGCCACCATACCCGGCTAATTTTTCTATCATATGTAGAGATGGGAGGTCTTGTTATTCCTCAGGCTGATCTCCAACTCCTGACTTCAAGTGATCTTCCTGCCTTGGCCTCCCATAGTGCTAGGATTATAGGCATGAGCCACCCTGCCCAGACCAGTATGCATCTTTAACATGGAAAAGATTAGGAAACAACATAACCACCTAACCTCATTTGCGCTCACAGTTCTAGATCAGAAGTCTTTGTAATTTGGGGTTCTTGAACTGGGGGGAGGGCTAGTTCATGAAGGAGCTTCAGAGGATCTACGTACTCCCTGAAAATATATTCAAAGGGTTGTATGTGTATTTGTGAGGGGAGGCCACCAAGTGAGTGTGAGCCTCTATGTGTATGTGTCTGTGTGGTGGAGAGGGAAGATCCAGAGCTTTAAACAAATCCCGACCCCATAAAGGCTAAGAGTTCTTGGTTTAGATGAAGGAACTCAGCTGTCCTGGTTCTGCTAAAAGAGTCCTGATTTTCAAGGACTAGTCCCAGGTGGCAGATTTGCTGGGAAAATTGCTGAGCAGTGTCAGGCCTGCCATGGAAGCTTTAGCCATTCTAGCTTGCACTGTATGCTAAACTCAGTAGGCCACACAGTGTCCAGGGCCCTAAAATTTCTGAGTGCCACAGAACTCCCTGATGTGGTGTTAAGCATGTGGATTCCAGGGCCCCACCCTTCAGGATTCTCAGGTGGGGCCTGGGATTCTACTCGTGTTTACCAAAATCCTGCTTTAAGAAACACAGGTGCAGTGGTTGAGAGCGTGGGCTTTGAGTTTGAATCTAGGCTCTGTGTCACATTAGCTGTATGACATCAGGCAAGTCATTAAACCTCTCTGTGAAGTGGGCTTCCTTATAGCAACTCTGCCTTAGGGTTGTTGTAAGAATTAAGTTAGGCAGTTTAGGTAAAACACATACATCATGCCTTGTATGAAGAATAACACTCAATAGGATGGTAGTTCTTTTACTCTTATTAAAAATGTCCAGGCCGGGCGCTGTGGCTCACGCCTGTAATCCTAGCTCTTGGGAGGCCGAGGCGGGTGGATTGCTCAAGGTCAGGAGTTCAAAACCAGCCTGAGCAAGAGCGAGACCCCGTCTCTACTATAAACAGAAAGAAATTAATTGGCCAACTGATATATATATAAAAAAAAAAATTAGCCGGGCATAGTGGCGCATGCCTGTAGTCCCAACTACTCGGGAGGCTGAGGCAGAAGGATCGCTCGAGCCCAGGAGTTTGAGGTTGCTGTGAGCTAGGCTGACGCCACGGCACTCACTCTAGCCTGGACAACAAAGTGAGACTCTGTCTCAAAAAAAAAAAAAAAAAAAATGTCCCAGGGTGACAGACCATGGAAGGGCTCCACTTCCTTTCCTCCAGGATTATAAAAGTTTATTGTCCTTCTCATGGAATTGTAGAGATTTTTAAAGTATCAGTAAGTTAAATATGACTCATGGACTCTCCGGGCTCCACTGACTTCAGCTAACAGGAATAAAGCTCAGAAAACTGATGGGCTTAGATCCTATCATTAAGCTGTATAGGCTGGGATGAAACTGGAATGTTTCTTTCCTTAGGTGCCATCAGGCGTTGGCAGTCAAGTTATATCAGTTGTTTGGAACACGGTGCATCAGTCTGGAAACTCTTGATAGTGAAGCCAGACTGATTTAGCAAATATGTTTCCTTAGCCACACTGAAGACTTGATGAGAGAATGTAGCTAACTCAGGGTCAGTACATCTCACGTGCAGGAAAACAACTCAAAGCTCATATCCAGCCAATGGGAGAATAGGGAGCAGTGACACCTTCCCACATACAGAAGGGCCCATTGTAATGCAATGATCTTTCCTAGCTTCAACACTATGATGGCCTTTGAGGACCCAAGACTGGGAGACACTGGTGTTAGGTCTGGGTTTCCTTCTTTATGTGAGGGAAAGGCCCTGCTAGACTACAAACTCCCTGAGGGGAAGGTTCTGTTGAGGCCCCACCAGAAAATTGTAGCATTCCTCCAGGGCCCTGTGGTTTTAACTCAGAATGATCTGCCCATGACCCTGAGGCCTGTGGTTATGCCTCAGCCCCCCACCCCTCACCCTTCAACCCTCAAGGTAATTGGAGTTTCTCACTTTGCTCCCACCCTTGTTTTTGAATCCTACCTCCATTCTAGTGTCTACCTGGTATCTGACTTTTCAGGACTTATCCCTTTTGTCTGGCTCTGCACTAACCCTTGGAAATTAACAACCAAGTGTGGCCTTCCCCACACTGACCTTCTGGCTTCCTAGGAAACAGCTTGTACTTTTGGGGGGACTTCAGGTAACTGTTCTGCCTGAGTATATCCAGCCCCCAGGCATCCTGCTCAGGGCAGCTTGCCTGGTTGCTTTGACCCCCAGAGGGGTGAAAGGACAAGCTATGGATGCAAATGAGTATTAATGGGCTCTACAGAGGACTTGCTGTCCAGGTCTCTGTGAATGGAATGACTAGTGACACAAGTGAGTGAGTGAGCAACTTACCCTTCCTTCCTCTAACTGGGGCTCCTGCCTGTCCAACTGAGCTCAAAGATTCGGGGACAGGGAAGAAGTCTTTCAGTATCAGAAAGAACGTTGAGGGCCAGGCTGGGGCTGATCCTGTGTTTGTTCTCTGATAGGTGACAAGCATGAAGGCCACCTTTCTTTCCAGAGGCCTTTGGTTGCAGGGGCAGTGGACTCAGTGGGGAGTTAGGCCTGATGTATAGGTATCTCTGGTCTTTTCAGTGGAGGAGAACCATAGCTGGTCAGAATCTTGGGGAAGAATCTTAGTGTGAACTTCTGAGAAACTGAGGCTTAATTAGAAAGCTTATTTTGTCATCCTACTTACTGGAAGAGTTACCAAAATGTCTGAGGCTACCTTTCTACCTTAAGGAGCTCAGTCAAGTGACAGCAGTGAACCTTTATGTGGTGGATGATCTTGATTATCTAGGATTACTTCCCAGGCTGGGGATAGAAACCAACAAAGTATAAGATTCATAGCAAATAAGTCAGCCCTAAAACACATAGTAATCAACCTGGCCAAAGTCAAAATGAAGGAGAAAATTCTGCAAGCAGCAAGACAAAAGCATCAAATAACCTACAAGGAAAACCCATCAGGCTAACTACAGTCTTCTTAGTGGAAATTTTACAAGCCAGAAAGGACTGGTGCCTAATCTTCAATCAGCTTAAACAGAACAGCTGCCAGTCTAGAATTTTATATACTGCAAAACTAAGTTTGACAATCAATGGAGAAATTAAGTCTTTTCCAGACAAGCAAACACTGAGGGAATTTGCCATGACCAGATCTGCCCTGCATGAAATGCTCAGAACAGCATTATATACAAATCAGCACAACAGATATCCACCAGTGTAAAATCACCTAAAAAAACCCCCAAACTCACAACTGTTATAAAATGATAGAACAAAAGGTAAAACAAAGCAATAAGATGTTGGCAGATAAAGATATAAAAGATTTCAGGAGTTTTGCAGGGCTTTGCTTTGAAGGAATATGTGAACGTGTTAGTTCACAGATCAAAAGCTGCCTTGCCTCAGGAGGACATATCACAGATCAGGAGCATTTGCATGGCGACGACACTCATCTCAGACCTGAAGGCTTGCGTCTGACGCTTCTGTAAGACAAGGCTTGGTATGGGGCCACAGGTTGAGAACTGATCAAAGAATGCCCGCCTGGCAGTCACCTGCAGCTAGAGACAATTGGCCTCGGGGACAGTTCCTGCTTCACTGCTGACCACTTGTCTCAATCAACAAGAAACTAGATAAAGAAATATATAGCCTCTATATTTTTGTTTAGCCTTTCTGCTAATTGATCATTTTATCTTAGGACTTAGAAGTTTATCTTAGAAAAATTTTGTAACCATTTGCTCACGTAGATAGAGTTAATTAAGGGATCTCTAGAAGCTTTTGGGGAGACTTAAACCTAAATGAACTATCTGTTATTATGTAAATCTGTAACCACTGGCAACTAATTGCTGTACCAATAAATACTGATGTAGGACTTCACTCAGGGCCTCACAGCTCATGGGAATGCTGGAGGACCCCTGACTCCTTCATCTTTTTAAACTATACTTTTGTCTCTGTGTCTCTGTTATTTCTCTATTCTCTATTATTTCTCTATTCCTATTATTTCCAAATCTCTTGCGACCATCCTTCCTGGGGACCTGTTTTTGCTGGGAGTGTGGCTAACTCACAGCCATAAGGAACTACCGAACAGGATGAACAGACCAACATCCAAAATATCAATGCTATCAATTAACATTAACGGACTGAATGCTCCTCTCAAAAGACATAGGCTGTCTGAATGGATGAAAAAACACAACCAAAGTATCTGCTATTGCCAGGAAACACATCTAAACCACAAGGATGCACACAGGCTCAATGTAAAAGGATGGAAAAAAGTACTCCATGCAAATGGAAATCAAAAGAGAGCAGGCACAGCCATTCTGGTATCAGAAAAAATTGACCTTAAGTTGACAAACATAAAGAAAAATAAAGATGATCATTATATAATGGTAAAGGGAGCAACTCAACAAGAAGACACAACAATCCAAAATATATATGCACCCAACACAGGAGCTCCCATATATGTGAAGCAAATTTTACTAGAGGTAAGCAAAGAAACAAATAGCACCATTGTAACTGCCAGAGACCTTAACACCCTACTGTCGGAGCTTGATAAATCATTAAAATAGAAAATAAATAAACAATGGACTTAAACTAAACTCTAAATCAAATAGACCTAGCAGACATTTACAGAACATTCTACACCAAAACTACAGAATACACATTCTTCTCAGCAGCAGATGGACATTCTCCAAGATTGATCATATCTTGGGCCACAGAACAGGTTTCAATAAATTCAAAAAAATAAAAATCATAGCATGTACTTTCTAAGACCACAGTGGAATAAAACTAGAAATTAATCACAAGAGAAACACTCAAATCTACACAAAGTCATGAAAATTAAATGACCTGCTGCTGAACAATCCTTCGGTCAAGAATGAAATTAAGATGGAAATCAAGAGATTCCTCAAACTGAATGACAAAGGGGACACAAACAATCAAAATCTGTGGGATACAGCAAAAACACTCCTCAGGGGAAAATTCATAGCCATAAATGCTTATATCAAAAAGACAGAAAGATCACAAATTAACAACTTAATGTCACATCTCAAGGAACTAGAAAAGGAAGAACAAACCAAACCCAAAGTCAGTAGAAGAAAAGAAATAATGAAGGTTAGAGCAGAACTAAATGAATTGGAAAAAAAATACAAAGAATTAATGAAACAAAAAGTTGGTTCTTTGAAAAGATAAACAAAATTGACAGACCTCTTCCTAGATTAACCAAGAACAGAAGATAAAGGATCCAAATAAGCTCAATCAGAAATGAAAAAGGTGACATTGCAACTGATACCACAGAAATAGAAAACCTCATCCACAAATACTATGTAAATCTCTACACGCATAAACTAGAGAATGTGAAGAAATGGACCAGTTTCTAGAAACACACAACCACCCAAAACTCAACCAAGAAGAAATAGAACCCATGAACTATTATTTCCAACTTTCTTGCAACGATCCTGCCTGGGGACCTGTTTTTGCTGGGAGCATAGCTACCTTTCGGCAATAATAATAACTCACCAATCACAAACAGTGACATCGAAACAGTAATAAAAAGCTCCCAACAAAAATAGCTCTGGACCAGATGGATTCACAGCCAAATTCTATCAGACCTACAAAGAAGACCTGGTACCCATAATACAGAAATTATTCTATAATATTGAGGAGTGAATCCTCCCCAACTCATTCTCAAAGCCAGTGTCACCTGGATACCAAATCCAGGAAAGGACCCAACAAAGAAAAAAAAAAAAAACTACAGACCAATATCCCTAATGAATATAGATGCAAAAATCCTCAATAAAATACTAGCAAACTGAATTCAATAGCACATAAAAAAATAATACACCAGGACCAAGTGGGCTTCATCCCAGGGATGCAAGGATGGTTTAACATATTTAAATCAATAAATGTGATTCACACATAAACAAAACAAAGACCAAATGATCATCTCACTAGATGCAGAAAAAGCATTCGACAAAATCCAGCACCCTTTCATAATGAAAACCATCAATAAACTAGGCATAGAAGGAATATATCTCAGGATTAGCAAAACCATATATGACAAACCCACAGCCAATATCATACTGAATAAGGAAAAATTTAAAACATTTCCCCTAGGAAATGGAACAAGACAAGGATGCTCACTGTTACCACTTCTGTCCAACATAGTGTTGGAAGTCCTAGCCAGAGCAATCAGACAAGAGAAAGAAACAAAGGGTATCCAAATTAGGAAAGAGGAGGTCAAACTATTGCTCTTCACTGATGATATGACGTTGTATCTAGAAAACCCCAAAGATTCCACCAAGAGTCTCCTGGATTTGATAAATAAATTCAGCAGAGTCTCAGGATACAAAATCAATGTACATAAATCAATTGCATTTCTATATACCAGTAACAGCCAAGCCAAGAGTCAAATCAAAGGCTCAATACCATTCACAATAGCCCCAAAGAAAATAAAATACCTAGGAATATACTTTTTCAAGGAGATGAAAGATCTGTACAAGGAGAACTACAAAACTCTGAGGAAAGAATTCGCAGAGAATACAAACAAATGGAAAAACAAAGAATCCTTATTCTTAATGATGCTTTATCTGCTTAGGAAAGCAGTTTAACTGTAATAGCTGTTGTTTTTCTTTCAGAAAGTCTTCTAGATTTCTTTCATCTTCAGTAAGTAGCTGCCTGATTAGTCAGCTAGTGAATCAGTAGTGTGGATTGCATACTAGTTTTACAAGGAAAACTCTCCTATATGTTGAGGGTGGGATGTGAGACAAAAGAACTAGAAGGCATGGTTCCTGTACTCAAGGACCTACCTAGCAAAAGGCATGCATGAAGTGACTTGAATGCGATTATGTAGTCCAGAGCTAGGATCCGGTGGAATTTATAATAAGGCACGGCTTCCTGTAGGAGGTGAGTGCTAGCTGCTTGCCTACCTAGAAGGGAGAGAGACAGATGTGGTGAAGCATTCTAAGCTTCTATTAGGATAATTCAGAAGTCATGAGAGCTTGGAGAGTCCAGAGAGTATACCTGGTTACTAGATTCTGGCCCAAACTTCTCACTTTCTAGATGAAGAAACGTAGCAAAAGAAAGGTGGTGAGCTGCCTGGGTTATGGGTCTTGACATCCCAGCCATTGCGCTCTCTGTGAGACAGGAGAGGCAGGAAGCCAGCAAGAGCGAAGTCCTAGAAGTCTTACTAAAAGGTCAAGTCCAGGGAAGAATCAGGCCAGGCATAGCCACAAACCCACCTTGTTCAGAGTACATTTCAGCAAAGCTTGGGAAGTTTTGTTTTAATTTCAATCTATTAGGTGGGCTTCCTTTGACTCTGGCAACACGCAGCTTGCTCTTAACATGCAGCCCAGGCTTACAGTGTACATTTCATT
The DNA here is from genome assembly GCF_040939455.1 of Microcebus murinus. NCBI lineage: Eukaryota > Metazoa > Chordata > Mammalia > Primates > Cheirogaleidae > Microcebus > Microcebus murinus. Next base: position 46,026,426 of record NC_134136.1, on the reverse strand, counting down.
GACCTGCCCACGCTGAGCCACACTGTCAGTGGAACATGTTTCTGGGTTCTATTTACCCAACACAAAATATTTCCAATAAATAACTAAAACTGTTTTATTCCAACAACAACTTGCATATTTTCAAACAAAGAAACCATAGAGTCTTAGTTTATGAACTTCTGGCTGCCCTGGTGTTTGGTCAGGAAATACCAGTTTTTTACATAGTGTCAAAAATTAATCGACTTCCCATTTCCTCCCACAAAAATGTAGCTCTGCAGATATAAAGACATGGGGGTTGGAATCCCATCTTGCCTGGCTCCCAGACTACCTTGTCATACAGCCCTCATAAATCAGAAGGCAACCCTTTTTGCTAGGTCTATATTAACCTTTGCAGATGAACAGAGGTGCCAAGTTATGGAGGAAAAAATCTCTTTCTGACTCTCATCTGGTATCTGTTGGCAGTTCCCTCCTGCCTCCAGTTAGACAGGGCTTAGAGGATGGGTGGGTAGCAGGGGATGTATATTCCTTGAATCCAGAGTGAGTATTCTGGGTGCCTCCTTCTCTCCTCCCAAGTCCTGAAGCTTTGTCCCTCACCTTGAACTTTTTACTTGCCAGACACCCAGGACTTTGCCATTGCAGCCTTGGCCTCTCAGCCCTAAGTGGGGAGCTCAAAGGAAATGCCATCCTCTTGCTGTAGCTACACTGATTCTGGATCATGAGTTTTGTCTACTGGGCTAAGAGTTTGCTGGACTCTGATTGGGCATGAACGCCCCTGATGAATGTGGTGGAAGCACTTAAGGGCCATAAAATTGGGAGGCAAGTTGGGATACAGAGGGAGGGAATAAGATATATTTCCTATAAACCTGTCCCACCTAATGTCATCTTAAGAGAAAGGACTTAGAGGAGCTTCAAGATACAGGGAAACACCCCACTGATTTTATTAGGGATTTTTAAGATCAGAAGTCTGTACTTTGGAAACTTGACCATATACCAGTTTATTTTTTGGTAAATATTTCATTTTGTTTGCCATTCATTCTTTCATTTATATTCAATAAATATTTACTAAGCACTCTACTATGCCCAGGCAGTGTGCTGGCTATAATAATGAGAAAAGCCACACATGGCCCCAGCCCTCATGGAACTTACAGCCTAGTTGGCAAGCCAGACATTAATCACATAATTACAGAGATGAATTTTAAAATATAATTGTGAAAAGTTCTAGAAAGGAGAAGTATATGCTATAAGAGCACATAATAGGGGGGTTCAGACTTTTCAGGAGCTCAAGGAGGGCTTCCTTGAGGTAGTGAAGATATTGCTGAGACCCAAGGGATGAGTAGATTCTAAGTAGGCAAAGAGTGGAGGGAAGGGTATTTCTAGCAGAGGGAACAGGAAGCACCAAGGCCCCATGGAGGGCATGCAAGGAGACCAGTGTGTCAGAACAGAGGATCAAGGGAAAGCAGTGTGGGAGTTGAACCTGGCAAAGTCATCAGGCTTCCAAGGCCAGACCATGAGGGGTCTTGAAGGTGTTTTGCTAAGGAGCTTGATCTTACCCTTAAGAGCCATGGGAAATTCTTGGTCAGGTTCCTTTTGAAAACATCAGACTGTTGGAGGGGCAATTTACTACTTAGGAAAGGGTTGTTTTCTTTCTTTGAACATACGTGGGTGTATTAACATGTAAGTAAATCTCATTTCCTGCTGCTTTGGGTTCCAAGGAGAAAAGTCTTTCTGAAATTGATTAGAAATCTTTAGGCTGGGGAAAGTCTAACAAGATGATGAGAACTGTGGCATGCTGGGAAATGTGGGTCTGGCACTGTTCCTTTAACAGCATTTTCCCAATTCTGATCTCCCTTTTATACTCTGGACCATGTCTCTATCTCCCCTCCAGCCACTGTACTAATTTTAAAATTAAAGAAAAAATTTTAACTTGTGGTAAAATACATATAACAATGTTTACCATCTTAACCACTTTTAAGTGTACAGTTTAGTGGCATTAACTACATTCACATTCCTGGACTACTATCACCACCATCCATCCATGGAACTCATTTCATATTGCAAAACGGGAACCTTGTAACCATCAAACAGTAAGTCGCATTCCTCCTTCTGCCAAGCCCTTGACAACCACCATTCTATTTGCTGAGTCTATGAATTTCACCACTCTAGTTACCTCAAATAAGTACATTTGTACAATATTTGTCTTTTTGTGACTGGTTTATTTTACTCAGCATAATGTCCTCAAGGTTCATCCATGTTGTAGCATGTGTGAGAATTTTCTTCCTTTTTAAGGGTGAATAGTATTCTATAGCATGTATATACCACATTTTGTTTACCCGTTTATTCATTGATCGACATTTGGGTTGCTAGTATGAATAATGCTATACCTATTGTGAATAACACTATATGAGTGTACAAATAACTCTTCAAGTCTCTGCTTTCAATTCCTTCATTTGTTTGTTTGTTTGTTTGTTTTTTTGAGACAAGGTCTTGCTGTGTCTCCTTGGACAAGAGTACAATGGCATTATCATAGCCCACTGCAACCTCAAACTCCTGGGCTTAGGCCATCCACCTGTCTCAGCCTCCCAAGTAACTGGGACTACAGGTGCACACCACCACACCCAGCTAATTTTTCTATGTTTAGTTGAGACAGGGTCTTGCTTTTGCTCAGGCTGGTCTCCAACTCCTGGCCTCAAGCAATCCTCCTGCCCCAGTCTTCCAGAGTGCTAGGATTACAGACATGAGCAACTGTGTCCAGCCAGTTGAATTACTGGATCATAAGGTAATTCTATTTTTAACTTTTTGACGAACTTCCATATTGTTCTTCATAGTGGTTTCACCACTTTACATTCCCACTAACAGTGAACAAAGGGTCTGATTTTTACACATCCTGATAAATACGTATTATTTCCTGGTTTTTAAATGTTAATCGTAGCCATTATAATGGGTAAAAAGTGATATGTAATTGTGGCTTTCATTTACATTTCCCTAATAATTAGTGATGAGCATCTTTCCTCATGCTTGTTGGCCATATTGTATATTCTTTGGAGAAATGTCTATTCAGTTCCTTTGCCCATTTTTAAATTGAGTTGTTTTGTTGTTGAATTATAAGAGTTCTTTTTATATTCTGGATATTAATCCCTTATCAGATTCATGATATTGCAAATATTTTCTCTATTCCATGGGTATACTCATTTTTGTGGAATGATTTTTCTTAGAATAAGGGTCCCATGTCTGTTCCCCTTCTTACAATTGACTAAAATGGGGATAACATACCCTGCTCTGCCTGAAAATAACAATAACAAACATTTATCAAGTACTTATTAAGTGCCCGGTACTGTTTAAGTGTTTACACATACTAACTCATTTAATCTTCCCAATAATACTATGAAGTATGTACTATTTTACTTTCATACTTATTTTACAAATAAGGAAACTGGGTTATAGAGAGCATGTGATTTGCCTAAGGCCATACAGGCAGCAGGTGCCTGAGCTGAGACATGACCAAATAGCGGGCTTTAAAACCCACACACTCAGGGAATCAAGATGGCGGATGAGAAACACCGCCAGACAGAGTGTCTCTGCAGAAAAGTCAGATTCTAGCAGAAATTAGAAGAAAAAAGGAAGAAGACGAGCCTACATCGGACAAGGGTCGGAAGGATGGGTACCTGAGACCACGGGAGACTCCACAGGAGGAGGTTGCGGAGGAGAACTGGAAGCTGGGAATGCTGGAGCAGCCCTGAGACGAGCCAGAGGGGTAGGTGGATCAACCATTTCCCCTCCCCTGCATCTGGGACTGCTGGTGGGCTCCCCAGCGGGTGGAGAGACCTGCAGACACCAGCCCAGAGACGGCCGTCACCAGTGAGTGGTAAGCCAGTAGCGGACGCGGTACCAGGCTCCCAACTCCCTCGGGGCACCTCCGTGTACATGGTCCTGAGCCGCGCGGCAGGCGCCATATTGCCTCCTCCTCCCCTCCCCTGACCCTACCCGAGGCTGCCCAGAGAGACAAAACAGCCACCAGCCGGAGGCACCTACAGGGAACGGGACCTTCCTTTTTGGGGCCCTACAGCTGACTAAGGGGAACTCAGACTGTGAGCTCTCTACCTGCCAGCCCTCCCAGGTGCTGCTGGCACAGTGATCCCAAGAGAACAGTGCAGACTCTGAGGCTGAGAGACATAGACCCAGCTTGAGCTCCCTGTGGGTGAATTGGGACCGGCACTCCTCTCCCTGGTGGGGATATAGTTTGAACTCTGGGACCCAGAGGTCACACCTGCAGACCAGATCCCATGCACGGAGGTCTCACATTGCCTGGGGCACAGAAGGGATATACCTGAACAGCCTACTGAAGTGTGTGTGCCTTCAGGGGCAGATCAGCATCCTAGAGGGCAACCCTCCTCCCAAAAGGAGGCCATACACCCAGCCCAGGTGGCATTCCTGCACAGGGAACCTCCCCACCGGCATCACAGGCAGGGGAGGCCTGGTGGTGTGTGGCCTGGCCTGCTGGCAGAGGCCCAGGAGTAGCTGCGGAGTTGGGGAGGGTGGAAAGAAGCAAGGCCCGAGCCAGACTGCAGGTCTCAGACAACCCCACCCCCACAGGGAGACTCTCTGACCCAGCGGGGCCATTCCAGCCCCCCCCTGACAGCTTTTCCTGGAAGCAGAGAACAGAACTTTGACCCTGGCTAACGGCATTGGTGGTGCCTGAGGGCAGGCTTACCCAACCCAGCTCTGCCCAGACTCTCTCCTAGACCAGACCTCACTGAGGGGGAGAACAGGACACACCTGGAAGTCCCAGGGCCCCACCGACCACCTGAGGCACTAGAGTTCTCTCTACAAGAATAAGAGCTGATAAGAGGACACAAAAACAACAGCGTAGCCTGTTCCTGCAAGCAAGCGCCACCTACTGACAGGGAGGACATCCTGCACACCCTTTTCACAGCACCTACTGACTCATTATACAGGGATTGGTGAAATCTCACCCACAGACACCACCTACCGGTTCAGAAACTAAACAAGGCATGTGTATACCCAAACAAAAACCTAAAGAAAGGAAACAACAACTGATCGACATGGGAAGAAATCACCGAAAGAACTCTGGAAATATGAAGAACCAAATGGAAAACACACCCCCAAAGGGGAGCACCAGCCCCCTAGAAACAGACACCAACCAAAATCAGGCAAACAAAATGACAGAAGAGGAATTTCGTATGTGGATCATGGAAAACTCACTGACCTGCAAGAACATCTCAATAACCAACACAAAGAAACCACAAAAAGCCTCCAGGACCTAGAACAAAAGTTTACTAAAGAAATCAACATAATGAAGAAGAGTTTAACCAAACTCCTGGATATGCAGAATCAATTCAGAGAATTACAAAATACAGTGGAAAGTCTCAAGAACAGGGTAGATCAAACAGAAGAAAGAATCTGAGATTGAAGATAACACCCTCCAACTAAATAAAACAGTCACAGAGATAGAGCAGAGAAACAAGAGAAAAGAGCAAAGCCTACAAGAGATGTGGGATTATGTGAAGAAACCTAATGTGAGGGTCATAGGGTTACCAGAAGGGGAAGAAGACAACACTCAAGGGTTAGACAAGCTATTTGAAGATATAATAAAGTAAAATTTCCCAGGCCTTGCTCAAAATCTCGATATACAAGTTCAAGAAGCTCAGAGGACCCCTGGGAGATTCAATGCAAACAGGAAGACGTCACGACATGCAGTCATCAGACTGACCAAAATATCAACTAAAGAGGCCCTTCTAAGAGCTGTAAGACGGAAGAAGCAAGTAACATACAAGGGAAAGCCAATTCAAATAACACCAGACTTCTCTAATGAGACTTTACAAGCAAAGAGAGACTGGGGCCCCATTCTCACTCTACTGAAACAAAACAATGCCCAGCCTAGAATCTTATTCCCTGCAAAACTAAGCTTCATATATGAAGGAGAAATAAAGACATTCTCAGACAAGCAAAGTCTCAGAGAATTCACCAAGACAAGACCAGCCCTACAAGAAGTACTCAAAACAGTGTTACGCACAGAACACCATAATAAAAACTCACGAATATAAAAACAACCAAAACCCAAATATTAAAGGCCAGATAATACAATGCCTCAAGAGAGAAATCAAAGCAACAACATCTAACCCAACAGAATAAACAATAATCTACCTTACCTATCAGTTCTCTCAATAAATGTGAATGACTTAAACTCTCCACTCAAGAGACATAGGCTGGCTGAATGGATAAGAAAATACAGGCCAAGTATATGCTGTCTTCAGGAAACACATCTAACCTCCAAGGATGCATATAGACTAAAAATAAAAGGGTGGATATCAGTATATCAAGCAAATGGAAGCCAAAAGAAGGCTGGCGTGGTAGTTCTAATTTCAGACGATTTAGTTTTTAAACCAACAAAAGTAGTGAAAGACAAAAAGGGTCATTATATAATGGTGAAGGGCACAATTCAACAAGAGGAGAAAATAATTTTAAATATATATGCACCCAACTTAGGTGCACCCAGATTCATAAAGCAAACCTACTGGAGCTAAGCAAATGGATTAATAGCAACTCCATAATCACTGGAGATTTCAACACCCCACTGACGGCACAAGACAGATCCTCCAAACAGAAAATTAATAAAGAAATAATGGACTTAAACAAAACTCTAGAACAATTGGGTCTGACTGACATTTACAGAACATTCTGCCCAAAATCCATTGAATATACGTTCTTCTCATCAGCTCACGGGATATTCTCTAAGATTGACCATATCCTAGGACACAAAGTAAACCTCAAGAAATTTAAAAAAATAGGAATCATACCATGTATCTTCTCAGATCACAGTGGAATAAAAGTAGAAATCAACTGTAACAGAAACTCACATTTCTACACAAAAATGTGGAAATTAAACAACCTCCTACTAAATGATTACTTCATTAATGAAGAAATCAAGATGGAAATTAAAAAATTCTATGAAGAAAATGACAATGGAGAGACAAGTTATCAAATCCTCTGGGACATAGCTAAAGCAGTCCTGAGAGGAAAGTTTATCTCCATAAATGCCTATAACCCAAAGTCAAAAAGATCACAAATAGACAATCTAACAAAATGACTCAAAGAGCTGGAAAAAGAAGAACAGACCAGCCCCAAACCCAGCAGAAGAAATGAAACCAACAATATCAAATCAGAACTAAATGAAATTGAAAACAGGGAAGCTATTCAGGAGATTAATAAAGCAAAAAGTTGGTTCTTTGAAAAAATAAACAAAATTGACACGCCACTGGCTAAGCTAAGGAAAAGCAGAAAAGAGAAATCTCTAATAAGCTCCATCAGGAACAAAAAAGGGGATATCACAACTGATCCCAAAGAGATACAAGATATAATTTATGAGTAGTACAAAAATCTTTATTCACACAAACTGGAAAATATGGAGGAAATGGACAAATTTCTAGAAACACACAGCCTCCCTAGGCTCAACCAGGAAGAAATAGATTCCCTGAACAGACCAATCTCAACAGCTGAAAAAGAAACAGCAATTAAAAATCTCCCTAAAAAGAAAAGTCCCGGTCCAGATGGTTTCACACCTGAATTTTACCACACTTACAAAGAAGAACTAGTACCTATCTTGCAGAAACTATTCCACAACATCGAGAAGAAGGGAAACCTCCCCAACACCTTTTATGAAGCGAATCTTACTCTGATACCAAAACCAGGAAAGGATGCAACAAAAAAAGAAAACTACAGACCAATATCTCTTATGGATATAGATGCAAAAATTTTCAATAAAATCTTAGCTAACCGAATCCAGATGCTTATCAAAAAAATAATCCACCACGACCAAGTGGGCTTCATCCCAGGGATGCAGGGATGGTTCAACATACGTAAATCTATAAATGCAATTCACCACATAAACAGAAGCAAAAACAAAGATCACATGATTCTTTCAATAGATGCAGAAAAAGCTTTCTACAAAATTCAACACCCTTTCATGATATGAACACTTAATAAAATAGGCATAGAAGGAACATACCTAAAAATGATAGAAGCCATATATGATAGACCCATAGCCAACATCATACTGAATGAGGAAAAACTGAAAGCATTCCCACTTAGAACTGGAACCAGACAAGGCTGCCCACTATCTCCACTTCTATTCAACATAGTGCTGGAAGTCCTGGCTACAGCAATCAGACAGGAAAGTGGAATTAAAGGTAACCAAATAGGGGCAGAAGAGATCAAACTTTCACTGTTGGATGATGATATGATATTATATTTAGAAAACCCTAAAGATTCAACTAAGAAACTCCTGGAACTGATCAATGAATTTAGTAAAGTCTCAGGATACAAAATCAATACACAGAAATCAGAGGCATTCATATACACCAACAACAATCAAATTGGGAACCAAATCAAAGACTCAATTCCCTTCACAATAGCAACAAAGATATTAAAGTACCTAGGAATATACTTAACCAAGAGGTAAAAGACCTCTACAGGGAGAACTATGAAACACTGAGGAAGTAAATAGCAGAGGATGTAAACAGATGGAAATCCATTCCATGCTCGTGGATCGGCAGACTCAACATCATTAAAATGTCTATACTACCCAAACTGATCTACAGATTCAATGCAATACCTATTAAAATCCCATCAGCATTCTTCACAGATATAGAAAAAATAATTTTACGCTTCGTATGGAACCAAACAAGACCCCGAATATCAAGAGCAATTCTAGGGAACAAAAGCAAAATAGGAGGTATTAATATGCCAGATATCAAACTATACTACAAAGCTGTAGTAATTAAAACAATCTAGTATTGGCATAAAAATAGGAATATTGACCAGTGGAACAGATCTGAGAATCCCGATATAAAACCATCCTCATATATCCATCTAATCTTTGACAAAGCAGACAAAAACATATGCTGGGGAAAAGAATCCCTTTTCAGTAAATGGTGCTGGGAAAACTGGATAGCCACTTGTAGAAGGCTAAAGCAGGACCCACACCTTTCACCTCTCACAAAAATCAACTCACGCTGGATAATAGACTTAAACCTAAGGTATGGGACTATTAGAATTCTAGAGGAAAATGTTGGAAACACTCTCCTAGACATCGGCCTAGGCAAAGAGTTTATGAAGACGTCCCCAAAGGCAATCACAGCAGCAACAAAAATAAATAAATGGGACATGATTAAACTAAAAGGCTTCTGCAGAGCCAAAGAAACAGTCATGAAAGTAAACAGACAACCTACAGAATGGGAGAAAATTTTTGCATCCTACGCATCTGATAAGGGGCTGATAACTAGAATATACTTAGAACTCACGAAAATCAGCAAGAAAAAATCAAATAACCCTGTTAAAACATGGGCAAAGGACTTGAACAGAAACTTCTCAAAAGAAGACAGAAGAATGGCCAACAAACATATGAAAAAATGCTCCACATCTCTAATCATCAGGGAAATGCAAATCAAAACCACAATGAAATATCACTTAACTGCAGTGAGAATGGCCTTTATCAAAAAGTCTCCAAATAACAAATGCTGGTGTGGATGCAGAGAGAGAGGAACAGTCCTACACTGCTGGTGGGACTGCAAACTAGTTCAACCTCTGTGGAAAGCAATATGGAGATACCTTAAAGCGATACAAGTGAATCTACCATTTGATCCAGCAATCCCATTACTGGGCATCTACCCAAAAGATCCAGTGACACTCTACAAAACAGACATGCACACTCGAATGTTTATAGCAGCACAATTCATAATTGCAAGGCTGTGGAAACAGCCCAAGTGCCCATCAATCCAAGAATGGATTAATAAAATGTGGTATATGTATACCACGGAGTATCATTCAGCTCTAAGAAACAACGGTGATATAGCACATCTTATATTTTCCTGGTTAGAGCTGGAACCCATACTACTAAGTGAAGTATTCCAAGAATGGAAAAGCAAGCACTACATATACTCACCAGCAAACTGGTATTAACTGAGTAGCACCTAAGTGAACACATAGGTAGTACAGTAATAGGGTATTGGGCAGGGGGGAGGGGGACGGGTATGTACATACATAATGAGTGAGATGTGCACCATCTGGGGGATGGTCATGCTGGAGACTTAGACTTGTGGGGGGAGGAGGGGAAAGGGCATTTATTGAAACCTTAAAATCTGTACCCCCATAATATGCTGAAATAAGAAAAAACCCCACACACTCATCCATTCATCATACCAGCCCTTACTCTGCTCTTGTGAGGAGGCAAGGTAGGACAAAGGCCTATAGACTGTTTAATGCTGTATATAAACAAGAGAGGGCTTTCATTTCTGAGCATATTCAGAGGAGAATGAGAGATCATTGACATGGAAGAACAACTTCAGGGAAACACTAGGATCGTGAGGACTCAGGGAGTGGCCTTAGCAAGGGGCAGGGCCCTTGGGGTGAACTGTAAGCTTTGGGGAATAGCTACAACAACAGAGAACCGTGTCCCTTCTCATTTGGGTTCTGTCAGGACTCCCATTGCAAACATATGTTCCTGAAGAATAGTTTTTTGCAACTGTATAACACTTACAAAATAAAATATAACTTCATATACATTATTCCATCAGATTTTCATAATGATCCAGTCATCCAGGAAAGGTGGAGGTTATTTTACAGATGGGGAAACTGAGGCTCAGGAAGCTTAAGTGGTTTACCAAAAGCCCCCGTGTGTGGCTAAGTCAGAAGAAAACAGAGATTCTTGGACCTTTCTATTCATTCCTCTACAAATCTTTTTTGCATACCCAATGTAAAAGAAAATAAAAATCTCAGGACTGCCCCGTCCCCGCAATTCCTTATGAAAAAGGGAAGGTAAAGGCCACAGGCACCTGTGAAGAACTGGCCCCACAGATCATTCATTAAGGAAATTCCTTGCTGGCCTCCCATAAGCAAGGAAATGCAAATTGTAACTTTAGGTTTGCAGGCTACATCTAATTCCTAAAACTAAAGTCTGTTCAATTCCACACTAATGAATTACAAATTTGTCTTCCCAGGTGCAGAACAGAGACAAGATAGGAGCAGACATTCATCCACCTTCCCAGAGACATCTACATAATTGATGCTACCTTCACTCCCTTTTTCTCTTGAACATTCACCTTATCTTATATAAAATGTAGATTTTCCTAGGTCTCACAAGAATGTGACCATTTTGTCTCACTTGCCCCTGCCTTTTTTTTTCCTTTCTGTATGCCCTATCCCCAGTTAAATACTGAAACTCCCAAATTCCCTTTTGGAAAAATTGCCACAGTTTTTTCTGTGGTTTGTGTTTTTACTGGGCATGTTCTCAGCTTTGGCTTAATAAACCTCCATTGATTGAGACTTTTGCCTCAGTCACTTAGTTTGGATCAACACCATCAAAGGAATAAGTATTCTTTCTCCCGGCTGTGGGCCAGATGAAGCAAAAAAAGCCAGGTGTGCTAACCTCTTAGTGACCTGGGCCAGAGCCTTACCCATGGTTCCCACATGAAAGCTTTGTGAGTCATTAAGTGTTCCCTAGTCAGCAGTGGGCACTTGGCTAGGACCATTGCTCTGAGGGACAGGGACCTAAACATTTAGATAGGTCTCTAGGTCAACATTGCATCCCTCCAGAGATGCACTAACAATTCTAGGAAAGAGGCCCAGAGGACATTATAACCTCCACCTGACAGATGTAGAAACTGAATTACAGCAACATGTCTGAAGTTTGCAGATAGTAAGTGCTGGAGCTTCTGGCTTCAGTAATATTCACTGTGCCAAGCTACCAGGTCTCCAAAAGGCAGGGAGCAGGGAGTACTTAACCATGAAAGTGCTGTATTCCAATGTGCTTGGGATAGTTCAAGTGTGCTGATATGAATATTGTGGGCAGCCCTGGCCAGTGACAGGTATGTGGTAGGGTATTGTGAAATAAATGAAGACAACTCAGATGAGAACAAAAAGAGGCTATTTATTCAGGGATTGCTATAACAAAAGAGTCAGCCACCATGATTTGAGTTGGCAGAGACTCAAATACAGGCAGGGGAGTGGCAAAGCTTTATAGTGCAAAAAAAGGAAGGCTTCACGTTTGCCCTGATTATAAGCTGTTGAGCTTGGGAAGCTGGAGGTGGGCTAATTAGAACCGGGCATCCTATGTGATTGGTATTGGAGGCATATTTGGCTTTTTCTGGTTATGCCTGAATTGGAAGTGGGGAGAAAATGGGATAGTGACAAAAATAGGAAATCTGGCTCGTGAGATTGACCACATCCCAACTGTTCTGGGGCAATTGCTGAGAGGTTGTGGTTTGGCTTCCTGGCTGATGGCTATAGATGTAGGTCAGAGCTCTTTTATCATACATGGTCTGGCCATTGTCCGTTTGTACATTCAGTCTCTTAATATAAGGAGTTACAAAATTGCCCCAACTGAAAAATCTACTGCAGTGGCTAAAATGTTCGTTATCAGCATTAAAAGAAAAAAAAAAATGAAAGGATTTCCTGGGGACCTTATGTCTTTCCCCACGGGTTTATGGTACTGTGATTCTGAAGATTTTGAACATCAACCCCAACAGAGTTTTCATTATCTGACTGATTATGATTGAGCACATGTGCCTTTCATCATCACACATCACAAAGAAGTTTCCTATGTGCGGGAGAAGAGCGTGCAGGTAAAAAGTTGTGTTTGGCAGGATAAGGGGTGCAGCATCTGGGGTCCTGAAGCTATGCTCAGTCTACTGAGACTAAGCAGTGGTTGGAGGAGGGCAATCAAAAGTAGGTGCTCCCCAAATTTAAATGGGGCAGGAGTTGAGTGTCCAAGACATTTTTCAACTGGGGGTCTCCATTCAGAACACCTATGCAGCCACTCAGTTGTTTTCATTCCCCCTTCCATCCCCCCACTGTGACTTTTTAAAATTAGTTTTTTTTTTTTTTTTTTTTTGAGACAGAGTCTCGCTTTGTTGCCTAGGCTAGAGTGAGTGCCATGGCGTCAGCCTAGCTCACAGCAACCTCAAACTCCTGGGCTCAAGCGATCCTTCTGTCTCAGCCTCCCAAGTAGCTGGGACTACAGGCATGAGCCACCATGCCCGGCTAATTTTTTTATATATATTAGTTGGCCAATTAGTTTCTTTCTGTTTATAGTAGAGACGGGGTCTCGCTCTTGCTCAGGCTGGTTTCAAACTCCCGACCTCGAGCAATCCACCCGCCTCAGCCTCCCAGAGAGCTAGGATTACAGGCGTGAGCCACCGCGCCCGGCCTAAAATTAGTTTTTTTAATGACAAAAGCAGAATACATGCTCATTGGTGGAATCAGATCCAGAAGTACATTAATTTCTACACAGGAGGCTGAGGCAGAAAGATCTCTTGAACCTAGGACTTCAAGGCTAGCCTGGGCAACATAGTAAGACCCCTTCTCTAAACAAAACAATTTTTAAAAAAGGAATTATATTAATTTAAAAAGGAAAGATACTGTCCACCCCCTATTCCCACCTCAGAGGTAACCACTGTTGAAACCAGCTATCTTTAAATGGGAAGTCACTTAGAAGTGAATCCTCCTCCCCCATCTTGCCCAAAAAGTCAGAAAAAATGTGCTAGAGGTTTCAGATTTGGTAGAAGTTCCCCTGCCCTGAAACATGGTTGCCATTTCATTTCTTTGGTTGCTTTAGAGTCCAGATTAGAGTTTCTGAACAAGACTTATTGCCTCCCTCCCACACCCTCTTATGAAAGCATCTGTTAGCCTCATTACCCTGATGGGCAGAGGCAGTGGCCAGAGTTTTGGGTGAACTGCCAGTTTCTGAGCCTCGGTAGTTTGTGGGGATATAGCTGGGATGTGTGCTTTTGGACTCTGCTTCCACCTCGGAAACTGACAGGTTTGACGTTCTTTTCGTGAATTTTCAAGGAAATTTTCTCTCCCCTCTGGATGGAGCTTGGCTGGAAAGAATTCATCTATGCTTCAATGGGTGAACAGTTGAACACACGGTAATACATCCATACCATGGATTACTACTCACCAACAAAAAAGAATGAAGTATTGAGACATGCAATGACCTGAATGAATTTTCAGAGAATTATGTTAAGTGAAAAAAGCAGTCCCAAAAGGTTACATGTTATATGATTCTATTATGGAACATTATTGAAATGACAAAATTATAGAAATGAGGAACAGGTTAGTGGTTTCCGGTGGTTAAGGAGGGGGTTAGGTGGGAGGGAAGTGGGTATGGCTATAAAAGGGCAACATGAGCGAGGGATCTTTGTAATGATGAAATGTTCTGCATCATCATAGCTCACCACAGCCTCCAACTCCTGGGCTCAAGTGATCCTTCTGCCTCAGCTTCCTGAGTAGCTGGGAGTACAGGTATACACCACCACATCCCACTAATTTTTCTTATTTTTTGTAGAGATGAGGTCTTGCTAGGTTGCCCAGGCTGTTCTTAAACTCCTGGCCTCAAGCAATCCTACTGCCTCAGCCTCCCAAAATGCTAGGATTGCAGGCATGAGCCACCATGCCCGGCCATATTCTGCATCTTTTTTTATTGCTCAGTTTTTTTTTTTAAATTTCAGAATATTACAGAGATACAAACATTTAGGTTACCTATATTGCCTTTGCACTGCCTGAGTCAGAGCTACAAGTATGTCCATCCCCCAGACAGTGTGCACCACACCCATTAGGTGTGAATATACCCATCCCCTCCCTCCTGCCCGGCACCTGATGAATATTACTTCCATATGTGCATGTAAGTGTTGATCAATTGGTACCAGTTTGATGGTGAGTACATGTGGTGCTTGTTTTTCCATTCTTGTGATACTTCACTTAGTAGAATGAGCTCCAGCTCCATCCAGGATAATACAAGAAGTGTTAGTTCACCATTGTTTTTTGTGGCTGAGTAGTACTCCATAGTATACATATACCACATTTTATTAATCCACTCATGTATTGATGGGCACTTAGGTTGTTTCCACATCTTTGCAATTGTGAATTGTGCTGCTGTAAACATTCTAGTGCAGATGTCTTTTTTATAGAATGTCTTTTTTTCCTTTGGGTAGATGTCCAGTAGTGGGATTGCTGGTTCAAATGGGAGTTCTACTTTTAGTTCTTTCAGGTATCTCCATATAACTTTCCATACAGGTTTGCAGTCCCACCAGCAGTGTATGAGTGTTCATATTTTGCATCTTAATGGTATTAATGTCAATAGTCTAGTTTTAATATACTATGGTTTTACAATATGTTATCATTGGGGGAAACTGGGTAAAGGGTACATGGGATCTCTCTGTATTATTTCTCACAGCTGCATTTGAACCTATCTCAAAATAAAAAGTTTAATTGAAAAAGAAAAGACCTCTCTATTCCTCGGTTTATCCCCTTCTTTGGGGCTCTTGTGTGAGTAAGGATTGAAGTATAAATGCTAAGTCTTCTTGAGGCTGGCAGTAACTCAGCAGAGCAGTGAAATTCAGCAGTTGAGTAGGTAGCATACAGGAGGTGGCCTGAAAATCTACACGTTTCCTCTATACCACTCCAGTTCAAATAGCCTCGACACCGCACCCACCATGATACTTGAACCTCCTCCGACTATTCACATCATTCTTTGGGACTCTCTTGTAGCAGGCTTATGCTCTTTGTGACTTGAGACAGGTAACCCATTGGTTTGTTGGCTTGATTACTATTACCAGCTGTTGTCACCAGGTGCACAGCAAGGCTCTGAGGTGCTGAGGGAACAGGACAGAGACCTTCTGGTTGAGTGTAAGAGAGAGGCCAGTGTATCAGTTCTCAAATTTCCATTCCCAAGGATCATTTGAGAGCCTGTGGCTGTGCACAAGGATGAGGGGCATCTTTTTGGCCTGTGAGGAAGAGATTGCCAAGAGGGCAAAGAAAAATGTGTGTGTGTGTGTTTGTGTGTGTGTGTGTCTGTCTGTCTCTCCTGGAAGGAACCCAAGGTGGTGGTGAAGGGTAGAGATGGGCTTGCATGTTTCATCATTTTGTGTCTTTGTGTACTGTTACAATTTTCCGACCAATTTTTTTCTTTCTTTTTTTTTGAAGTTCTTGGAGGCCAGCTGCCCTGGCTACATGCCTTTACTTGTCCCACTGACCAATTATCCAACTCAGGATGCAGTGACCCAGGAGGAAGGACTAGGAACTCCTTCTCCAGGATGTTAAGGAAGGAAGGAAAGAAAGAAAAACGACAGCAGGAGGCTTTTTGGGTAGGCTGGCGTGAATCACTGATTCTAGACCCAGGGGGTCATTTTCCTCTCAGCTGCTAGGGCAAGGAAGCCAGAACAATTCTCTTCCTGGCTAGGTAGTTAAAAAAAATCCCATTTACTGTGCCAAGCAAGTCTCCTTTCTCCAGTGGGGGAGGCATTCCTGGCTGGGCCCTTGCCCCCTGGGCTGAGGGTTGTGCAGGCTTTGGATAGGGCTGCTTGTGGGGGGAGTGCAGCTTGGCTGTTTCCGACCCAGAGGTGGCAGCTGCGGGGCCACCTTTCCAAGCTCAGGGCTGAGTGATGTGTGAGTGATACATGTGTGTACTTTCTCTTTCCTGGTGATTTTCAGGTTGGAGATCATTATTTTGGCCAAGGCTGGAGGTGAAGGAAAAGAAAATTGGATTCCCCTTCCTTCCTGAGCACTCTTCTAACCCCAGGCTCTTGAGGGCCAGGGAGTGGGCAGGAGTGGAGGGAATTATCTCAGAGTTTCACACAGCCAGGAGAAAGGAAATTAGGGCATTCAGCAAGAAACTGGCAAGGACCTTTACTCCCAATGCCACTGACCCCATCTACACTCCAGTTTCCACTTAGAAAAGGGACAATCTGAGATACAGACAAATCAAACTGGCAGGCAGATGAATGCGTGCACATTTAGAAACATTTCACAATGTCTAGCTACAAGCTCTTCTCATCTCTGTTCAGTCAGGTGGGTCCCTTAGGACCACACCTGGAGCCAAGTCCGTGTTATTGTATATATAGCCTGAGAGTAATAAAACTGCATTTAAAACATTCTATGTAATACAGACTTCCTCCAAATCTGATTGCTGTCCTGTACTACAAAGACAGGCCTGGCATACAGTAAGTGATGGCGACTTTCCTGGTTGTCCACCCCCCCCCTTACCCCAGCTAAGGTGTCCAGGCAGAAGGAGATGCTTAATGACTATGAAGACTGCCTGATGGAGGAGGAGGAGGGGTGGGAAGAGGAGGAGGAGGAGGAAGAAGTAGTCAGGACTGAGAACTACTATTAGTAAATGCTTATATCCGCATCCCCTTCCAGCCCTCCAACCCCAGGGAGGCAACCTTTCCCTCCTCCCTACTCACCTCCACCATGGTATCTTATTGGCTTCCCCCTCCACATTCCTACCTCCTCTGCCCATACTGTGAATTTATATCAGATCTGACCTGTTTCCAAACATTGGAGGTCAGGGGAGGTCCCTGCCCCAGCAATAGGACTTTTCTCCAGTCCAGCTCCCTTAGGGGTGGCTCTGGATCTGGTGATCCTACTCGCCCTAGACTCCCTAGGGTGTTGCAAGGGTGGATATTTGGAAGGCATTCTGAGGTGCCTGGCAGAATGGCTCCATAGAAGCCAGAACTCAGCTCTCTGGCTTATTGTCCTAGGCTTTGTGAGATGTCACTCCATCTGAGACGCTCTGATCATCAGGGTCACGTGGATTCAGACACTAAACTGCTTTGTTTCATTTCTCACCCCTAAACCCATCTGCTCCTTGGCCAGCCTTTAGTGGGAGCTCCTTCAGTGACCTCCCCCCCCCCAGGAGATAGGCTGAGGGGAGAAGAAAAGAGGGAGCGGGGATACAGAAGCCAAAAGGAAAGAGAAGAGAGACAGAGACTGAGAGGAATGTTCCGAAATGGTTTGTGCCTGCTCAGAAGTGAGGGAATTTCACCAGTCTCCATTTTGGGATCTACTGACTACAGAGATTTTTCAAGAGCCAGATGTTTAAAAGTCCTGGCAGTTTTTGAGTCAGTCCTGAAGATTCCAGTTGAATTTACCCTGCATGTTTTAGACTCACTGGAATCGTTGGTTAAAGCCAGGAAGATAAGAGTCCCTCCAGTAGCATTTATCTAGGAGCTGGGTGTGGGGAGGTGTCACTCACAAGGTTTGTACCTTTTGTTGGGAGGGAGCAGCTGAGTTCTGCTACCCCTGGAAATCTGGCTTATTGGCCTGGCATCCTAAGGATGTGCCCAAATTGCTTAGTAGAGGTCATTCACATCCTAAATGTCAAGTAATGGAATGTATGCCCTTTTAGGATTCATAAAAGATGGACACTTTCCCAAATCCTGGGTATGCATGGAAGTATCCACCTTCAGTTTTAAGAATTAAAAAGAAATCTATTTCTCAAATAGTTGTTTTTATAGTTTTATCCTCTTATCCAGCTTCCACCATGTTATGCTAATATTTTCTTCTACTGGTCCGTCATAATGACATGTGATTATTTTCAAGTCAATGCTATGATTACAGATTCCACAGAGCAGTAACCACAAAGTCACTCAACAAAGTATTCTATTCACTACCTATGATTCACTCGGCACTGTGCCAGGTACTATTGTAGATACAAGAAAAAATGTAAGAAATGTGTCTTGCCCTCCGGAGGCTTAAAATCTAAGTTAAGGAGACAAGATATATGCATTTGAAATATCTTGAGAACAGTAAGAGATAGTGCATCATCAAATGTGAAATGAAAATGGCATAGTAGCAATTCCTATGAGTTATTGAGGCCTTCCTACGGGACAGGCACCGTGCTAAAGGCATCACACTTATAATCCCATTTTAATCTTCATAACAACCCTTTGGGATAGGTTTTGTTCATATCTCCATTTTGGAGCCAAGGGAACTCAGGTTTGCAAAGAGTAAATCATTTGCTGCAGCACAGTTGATAAGGGCAGGCAGAGCTAAGATTTTATCATCAACTGTTTTATTTTTAAAACACTTCAAAACTATAGGTAAGGTGAAAAAAAATACCATAATGAAGACCCATACATGCCTTACGTATATTCACCAACTATTAACATTTTACCACATTTGCTTTATCATTCTCTTTCTCGCTCTCTCTATATATACAAACACATACATACACACACACTCATATCTATTTTTGGACCTATTTGAGCATAAATTGCAAACATCATTACATTTCCCCTCTAAATACTTCAGCATAGGCCGGGCGCGGTGGCTCACGCCTGTAATCCTGGCACTCTGGGAGGCCGAGGCAGGCGGATTGCTTGAGGTCAGGAGTTTGAAACCAGCCTGAGCAAGTGCGAGACCCTGTCTCTACTATAAATAGAAAGAAATTAATTGGCCGACTAATATATATAGAAAAAATTAGCCAGGCATAGTGGTGCATGCCTGTAGTCCCAGCTACTCGGGAGGCTGAGGCAGCAGGATTGCTTGAGCCCAGGAGTTTGAGGTTGCTGTAAGCTAGGCTGACGCCACGGCACTCACTCTAGCATGAGCATCAAAGCAAGACTCTGTCTCAAAAAAAAAAAAAAAATACTTCAGCATATATCTCCTAAGAAAAAAGACATTTTCTTACAAAAATCACAATGCAGTTATCACACCTCAAAAATGTAATCAGAGGCAGGATTTGAACCCAACGCTGACTCCAGAGCCCTAACCACAAGCGCTGTGAGAGTTCAGTAGAAGGAACCAACAGTGCAGTCTGGGAATTATAGGATGGATTTTCTGTGGACCCTACTCTTGATTATTCGAAGTGATGGAAGGAAGGGATTTGGCAAATAATCACAAAGCGTGCATAATCAAACAACAAAATTCCATGGTTTTCAGAGTGTGTTCTATTTGGGTGGGAGGGGAATGATACAGATTTGCCTTCCTAATTAGCTTCTTCTCTGATCAACATTAAAATTGGTCTTTCCTTAACCACCCACTGACATTACAACTGGGGTAGGTACTCCAGGAGTTACTCTTTGATTAAAAACATAATTTCAGCAAATCCACTAAGTGGGTAAGCCACAGCCACATATGAATCATGGACAACAAATCACAAATTCTAGCTAGAATTTCTAGGCACAAGCCAGGATTCAGCATCTACAGTCTTTTTTCAGCTACGTCCCCCCTCCCCAAAGTTAAGAAGAGAGGGTCCCATGCACTGCCCTGTTCCAGAGACCCTGGTCTACTTACCCAGTGAAATTCTAGAAACAGGGTGTTGCCTATTTTAGATGGAAGGAAAAAGCTGGCCCTATGCTACCAGACTGGCCAAGACCCCCTGAAAGGCCCCCAGCCTGGATTTTTTTCTTTCTTCTTATTCTTATTTGGGTCAGCCTGATTAAGAAAACCTGTTAGATTGGGCCTGGATGGGTGGTGTTTAATAGCTCCCACCCATGTATTCACAGGAGAAATCTTAACCTTTTTAAACACTTGATTCCTCAAAGTCATTCTAAAAAGCCAAAAGCCTTCATCTGCATTTGCTTTGCTTTTCACACTTCCACTAGACACTTCAAAAATCAAAATACTGCAAATCTGTGTGTCTCAGAGGCCAGGGTAGAGACACACACCCCTTTACAGAACTGGGAGTGAGAAAGAGTCCCAACTGGGCCCTCCAGGCAGCAGATATTAGGTCACATCTTGCATTTTCTCTCTCTCCATTTCTTTAGGTTTCCTGCAGACACAATCTGATCAGCAACATCTGTGAATCCAGGTAACTTAAGCCATGTTATAACTGGGGTCCACTTTGTATACACAGTCTTTGGTAGGGACTTTCATCTCAGGGCAGGAAAGATTTCACAACTTTAAAGAAATTCTTGATTTTTTGGTTTGTGGCCCCCAGCTGGTTTAGGGAGTAAATTGTTTTCCTTAGGATGGAACAAGAACAATTTAGAACGCTGTTAAAAACAGTGTTCAGATCGAGGTGGGAATGCTTGCAGCCTTGCCATTTAAATGTCCTTTCTGCCCCAGCCTCTCTCTTTCCCCCTCTGCTACCTGCTCTGCACATCCTGCTCAATCTGAATGCCAAAAGGCAATTTATTTACATTTCCTTTCCAAAGCCCTTGAGTGTCCTTCCCCGCCCGGATGAAAGCCTCTACTTTCTCTTTAGAGTTTCCCCTCCAAATTACTCCTCACTCTCACTAGCCCTGCAGGGACACAGAGAGGCTAAGAAAGAGCATCTGGTATTTTGCACTAAGGATGCTGTGGTCGCGGGAAGTTGGAGGCAGAGGAAAAAGGGGAGTTAGTGCCTAACCATGTAAGGAACAAGGCCAGCCCTTTTTGGACCCAGATCAGAAGACAGCGAGAGGCCTTGGAGAAGAAACTTTATTTGGCTGGTTATTTCTTTAGGCCGCGGGTCTGGGGCTGCCTGCGTGTGGGCGCTTGGAGTGCAGCGCTGCCCCCACGTGGCAGCCACCAAGGGCTTGCCCGCAGCGCGGGCTCCCTGCACCCCAACAGGCAAGGCGCGCAACTGGCAGCAGCTCCCTCCGAAGCACTATGGCTGGCTTTTATGCTTGCCTGGAGACCAGAGTAAGTGGCGGATGCAGCCGACCTGCTCCCACTAGACACCACGGAGTGAAGGGTGGCAGAGCGCCGGCTGCCTGTGCCGGGGGGCCCTCTACTCGCCTAAGTGGGGCTCTCGCCCCAAGAGAGGCAGAGAGGAGCAACCCAGGGCTGGGTGGCGGGCACCGCCGCTGCCTCGGGGCTCGAACTTGCTGCCTCGCGGCTGGTGTGCATCCACCAGTTGGAGGCGGTGAGCTCCCGGGAGGGCTCGCGCAGGTGTGCGTGTGCGTGGGAAAGCTCGGTGGCGGGGGCGCCCTCAGCCCTGCTTGCAGGACTCAGCGGGTTGGGGGCACAGACCGGTGCACCCCGCGTGGGGCAGCGCCGGCAGGTGGACGCCGCGAGCCTTCTCTGCCTTTCAGGCCGCCTCTCCTTCCCGCCGGCGCCCCTGCCTGGCTCGCCTGAGCCTCAGGGAGCGAGGGGCCTGGCCGGGAAGGCGGCGGATTCCCGGGGCTGCTGCAGTTCTTGTAGATTACTTGCAAAGGCCAGAAGTAGGGAAGCACCGAAGAAGGGGAAGCTTGGCCGAGCCACAGTGACTGGTGTGGAAATACTGGAGTTATTCCTGGGGTTTCCAGTCGTGTGCTTCTGATTCCCGACCTCTTGGTGCAAGGGTACTTTGTGGCACTCCTGTAGCCTTAGCTTGGCCAGAGTTTGTAGGAAATGGCTCAAGAGTCTGAGAAGGGAGAGCTGCACGAGGAGGATGTTTATAAAACAGGCTAAGGGGAGAAACGGGGCAAAGCTATAGGTTCTGACTTGCATATGTCAAGAAACCTAGCCAACGTTGACTTAAAATAAAGCACCCTACAAACCTGGATTTTGCAAGGCTAATTTCATTGGCTAATAACAACATTAAAATAACTGTCGCAGTAATAATAATGTCAAATAATGTAGTTCCATTACACTGGGACATGGTGTTCTGGCCCTAGTCCTGCAGCCACGTGACTGAGAATGACCTTGTAGAGAGACACAAGGGAGGGGAGCAGAGAGAGGGGAGTTTGGATGAGTGGAGAAAATCACCTTAAATTTTTTGAGTTGTCTTCGTTTTCTGAATTTATTTCAACCTATGCTGTACCTGCAGTCTCCCAGTCACTTGATGGGGTATTACCTCCAAAAGGTGTATTCTTACTATGCTTCTGCAGTGTTGTTTTTGAATGTGTGTGCATATGTGTGTCTATTTAAAGCAGTGCCGACAGGAAGAAGATATTAACCCAAATGGATTTAGTGATATGGTTAATTAGTGGGTATGCAAGTGTACATGATTATTTCCCATCTTCATTCATGGAGCTGACACTCTTCATCTCCTTTAGCTATTCCAACCTGGAATCACAGCCAGAACCTACCCCCCACCACACACACAATGCAGGTCTCCAGTAGCTGAGGGTTGCATGGGTTCTCCTGGCCCTGCAGTTCCCTCCCACCACGGAAACACACTGTATGGACCAGGGCTGGCAGCCTCTGGCCTGCAGGCCCAAAGTGGCATTCCGTGGGATTTTTAGGGGCACTCCACCTGGTGGTCCCAGCATGGAGGTGTGGGTAGACTGTCCCTTTCTGCTTCTTTCTCAGGATCAGCACCACAGCATGCTCGCACTCTTCTGGTGGTGAGTGGGCCTGGACTCTTGAAACAGCACTGATCCTCATACAAAAGTGTCATTGGCAACTAATTTTAAAACCTTGTCTCCATGGCTGTCACCTCACTGTTGTGCCCTCAATCTATGGCCTTGTATGGGTGCCGTGGAAATGACAAGGCTTTCTCTGTGTAATTCACAGTAGCACCAGATGACAGAGAGGTTGAAGGTGAATGCTTTGGGAGCATGAGGGGAGATGATAATGGCAACCTCCTTGATTCCAGGTATTCCAGATCCTTCCTCCCTGGGGCTCAGTGCTGTGCCGGTTTGTGTTAGATTCCATACTTACAAACGAACAAGGAGCCTTTCTTAGGTCCCCTTCATCCTAATGTCTGCTTTCTGTGGAGGACATCTGGGGCAGCCTAAGGTCTTTGGGGTGGGAAAGGGAGACACAGTGGACCAAAGGGCTTCTTTTCATGGTCTCAGGTCCAGAAGTCTTGGCCTGAGTTCAAGTGATGGTTTATTGAATCTGGGCTGAAGGACCAGGAGAAATAATAAGAGGGTATTTGAGGAGAATAAAGAGCCAGGGCCTCTATACAGAAGTGACATGGAGGCCTTCAAGGAATAGGAGACTTGGTAAACATCAAAAAATAGTGTGTACCTATTCTGGCCCCCTAGGCTGTGCCCCCCCCCCCCAGCTAACACGTTGCCTCCTGTGCCCCAGGGCCTAGCTCTTGACCAACTGACCTGCCATGGTAGGTTTGTGGGCGTTAAGGGATTAACTCCTGACAGTGTGCATCTCAATAGGACCTGGATGCTTTTGTGTCGCTCAGAGGATTCTATGGTCATCTAGGGGCACTGGCCAGCTTGGTGGGCCCTGCACACCATGCTAGTCAGCTTCTCTTACTGTAAGAACAGGATTCAGGAAGGTGAAGCTGAGAACTTTTGCAACAGGCACCTGACACCTTAGCAGGAAATAACTATTACAAATTATGTGCCAGCCTACTCCCCTTGGCTATAAAACTTCCCTGATGCCCCTGAAAGCAGTATGGGTTGCTATTTGAGATTAGAGGCCACAAATATTGACTTTTAATAAGCCCCAGTTGCTGATATTTAGAAGGTCCATGCATTCTTTCTTGGCCCTGGGTAGCTCCCTAGAACCCAGATGCTAGAGAAGATGCAACCCTGCATGTCTCTCCAGTGGCTGACAGTCTCGGGGCCATCTCCCCATCGCATCTGCAAGCAGTTCGCCTGAGCACAAGGTCTAGTTGCATACCTAGCTGTGCCCAGGGAACCGTGATGGACATGAAATCTGTAAGGCAAATTTCAGCTGTCAGAAAGCACCAGAAATGTGTAGCTGCAGCTTGTCAGCCTGCCAGCTCAGACCCAATTTCTACTCCTCACTGTAATTAAGAGTGTCTAATGTGGCCATTATAGATCCCTTTGGCACTTGGCTTCCTTTTCTCCCTTCCTTCTTCCCTGTTTGTCCTTCCCTCCCTCCCTCCCTGTCTTCCTTCCTCCTTCCTTCCCTCCCTCCCCCCTTCTTTCCCCCCTCCCTCCCTCCCCTCCTCTCTCCCTCCCTCCCTCCCTCTCTTCCTTCTTAGACACTCATTCTGGAACCTGCTTTTTTTCTTTTTTCTTTTTTTTGTTTCATGTGTCCAGCATGCTTTATTTTATTTATTTATTTATTTATTTATTTATTTATTTATTTATTTATTTATTTCTTTTTCTTTTCCCTTAGTTTTAGAAGAAAGGCTTATATTAACTCAAATTCCCTGGCAAGGGGCCCAGTTTGGGCATTGCATTTTGCTAAGCTGCATTCACCCTGTGGCATCTGCCTGTCTCAGTTTTCATTCATGAGAGCAATAGGAGAATTAATCGGTGGGTGCTGAAGGAGTGGCAGGTAGTGATCCAGGCCCCCAGCGTCACCCTCTGAGGAGGTGTGGGGAAGGCTGGCTCTCTGGCAATTTCTTTTTTTTTTTTTTTTTTGAGACAGAGTCTCGCTTTGTTGTCCAGGCTAGAGTGAGTGCCGTGGCGTCAGCCTAGCTCACAGCAACCTCAAACTCCTGGGCTCGAGCGATCCTTCTGCCTCAGCCTCCCGAGTAGCTGGGACTACAGGCATGAGCCACCATGCCCGGCTAATTTTTTTTTTATATATATATATCAGTTGGCCAATTAATTTCTTTCTATTTATAGTAGAGACGGGGTCTCGCTCTTGCTCAGGCTGGTTTTGAACTCCTGACCTTGAGCAATCTGCCTGCCTCGGCCTCCCAAGAGCTAGGATTACAGGCGTGAGCCACCGCGCCCGGCCTATCTGGCAATTTCTTGAATAAACTATTTGCCATATTTACCGATTTACTTAAAGTTTCTTTCTTTTGACTATTTACAACGTAGTTAAAATATTTAAGTCTTTACAAAAATTCATTTAGGAGAAAACGGTTTGAAAAGCTTTCAGAGATTTCTCAGAGGATGCAGTTGACAGGTTTCATTTGGTCTTTAGCAGCATTCTAAGGAGTGTTCCACTTGTTGTAGGGTGGTTTAGTTTCAGTGGGAATATATTAAGCATGCATATTATAAAGTATATTGTTTCATCAGGGCCAAAATTTCAGCATATTATATGGAAATTCTTATACTAGCTTCTTTTAAAAATTTTTATTATTTTTTAAATTGACAAATGAGTATTTGTATATATTTATGGTGTAGAACAGGATGTTGTGATATATGTATACACTGTGGGATGACCAAATTGAATTAATTAACATATCCATAACCTGAAATACTTATTTTTTTGTGCACTAGTTTTTCTGAATCCTTTGAAAGCGTATTTTCTGTTATGCCAACTTGAGCATTTTGGGGATTCTGTCACCAATTTCTCAAATAGCACAATGTTTTGTTGTTTGTTATTTCTGGAAATTAGTAGCCAAAATGTAGCATATGATGTAATTACTCCTGTCATTTCCTAATTGATTTTCTATGTTAACATTCTTTTAGCTTTTTTAAACCAATCTATTTCTTATCCTTCCTTCACACTTTCATAGTTGTGGTTAACAGATAGCAAATTTGAGGAACGAATCCTACAATACATTATAGTAATCCCTTCCTGGCATCTTCACTCTTCGTCCTGCTGTTTTAAATGGTTTTAATTCTTCATGAAATCTTCAATAGCTATTAAAGCCACTCATCAATACAAATTGCTATAAGCTTTACAATTTGCTAGAAGAAATGAGTTTCAGCCCATTGGCCTGCTTTCAGAAGGCCAGGTTGAGTTAGTGAAGGCTTGCCATTTAGGCCTGCGCGGTGGCTCACGCCTGTAATCCTAGCACTCTGGGAGGCCGAGGCGGGCGGACTGCTCAAGGTCAGGAGTTTGAAACCAGCCTGAGCAAGAGCAGGACCCGTCTCTACTATAAATAAAAAGAAATTAATTGGCCAACTAATATATATAGAAAAAAAATTAGCCGGGCATGGTGGTGCATGCCTGTAGTCCCAGCTACTCGGGAGGCTGAGGCAGCAGGATTGCTTGAGCCCAGGAGTTTGAGGTTGCTGTGAGCTAGGCTGATGCCATGGCACTCACTCTAGCCAAGGCAACAAAGTGAGACTCTGACTCAAAAAAAATAAAAAAAAAAGACTTGCTATTTGATTACTTCAAATACATATATGGGACTAACCTTAACTCAGGGGTTGTCAACTTGGGGGTGGGGGGCAATTTTGCCCCCAAGGTGACATTGGCAATGTCTGGGGACATTTTTTGTTGTTAAAACTAGGGACGGAGTGAGCTACTGATATAGTGGGTAGAGGCCAGGAATGCTGCTAAATACTGAAGAATGCACTGGAAGAGCTGCCCTCATCTCCCAACAAAGAATTTTCTAGCCTCAAATGTCAGTAGTACCCAGAGATTGTGAAACCCTGCCTTAAACTAATAAATAACATTTTACCAAGGTAGAGATCTGATAAGGACCAACTTTAAGATCATAGCTCACTGTAGCCTCGAACTCCTGGCCTCAAGCAATCCTCTTGCCCCAGCCTCCCAAAGTGCCGTTATTATAGGTGTGAGTCACCGCACCTGGCCCTTAAGAGTGTTTAGACCAGCACTGTTCAATAGAAATTTCTGTGATAGTGGAAGTGACCTCTATCTGTGATGTCCATGATAGCCACTGGTCACGTGCACCTATGAGTGCTTGCAGGTGGCTAGCGTGACTGATGAACTGAGTAATTTTATTTTACTTAAATGGCTACTGGCTTTCATATTGGACTCAATTTTAGAGGCACTACAGTGGAACATAGTCCTTGCTTTGTGTCTACAGTCTACCACTTCTGAGCTTTATGGCTTTGAGGGTGTCATCTAAGCCTTCTGAGCCTCAGTTTCCTCAGTTGTAAAATAGGAAGTAATAATGGAACCTACTCTTTAGGACTGTATCAAACAAAATAATGTATGAGAAATAAAGCATGTAGCACAGGGCCCAGCACAATGAGCATTTGAGAGATATCGGCAATTATGGCCAGGAATTTGTGATTAGGATAGTAATTGTCATTGTGGAAATGGGGCTTCTGTGGGGCTTAAAAATGAGACCTCTCCTGGGATATTGTTCAAAGGCCACTTCAGAGGCCAAGCCCTTAACTCTCAGCCCGCACAGCATTACTATAGGCCTGTCCTCATGCCTCTTTGGACCTTGGTTTTTTTCATCTGTAGAGTGGGAATAAGAAAAGATGATAATAATAATAATAATGCCATTTTCCTCGTTGTGACAACCCAGAATTGTTGGGATGCAGAAGTGCTTTGAAGAGCACAAAGCCCTCTGTGAGTTATGAGTTTGTTCACCACGGCAGTGCTTTCGGCGAGATTCAGTGCAAAAGTCCTGCCTTGGTAGAATTGTCTTAAATTTGGGATGAGGGTGTCTGAATTGGAGAGGTTGGACTGGGGAGCAGCAGGAAGCAAGGAGCTCCTCCTCGTGATGTCGGGCCCTGCTCTGTTGGTCACTTGGCCAGTAGTGTGGCAGGAGAACCCAGGCACCACTTTAAGGATGCATTGAAGCTTGGCATTTGGGGTTAGGAAACCAGAGTGCTGTATGGATCAGCCTGTCTCCCAGGCTCCTAATGGAGGAGCGAGGCATCTGGCCCGAGGGGAGAGAAGAGGGCCATCCACAGCAGCTTCCAGTGTGCCATTAAAGGCCATACTGCCCAAAGGCTCAGCCACCATGGCAGAGTGTCTGGACCAAGAGATACACACTTATACACTCTGAAAATATTTGGGGACCATATAATGGAAAGTGAACGGGGCTCTGGAGTCAGACGTGGGTTTGAATTCTCAGGATGCTTCTTATTAGTAGCTGTGTGGCAATGGGTGAATGCCTTAACCTTTCTGAGCCTTAGTTTTCTCATTTATAAAATGGAGAGATGATTTTTACCTCACAGGGTCGTCACAAGGATTAAATCAGGTAACTGGTAGGCACATATAGGTTGCCCTCAGTAAACACGAGCTCCCCCACCCCTGTCACCTAATGTTGATAAACGAAGAGCAACCATTAACCAACTAATTACTCATGATCCCATTTCTGTTTCTCTAGCATAAAAAAAAAAAAAGGAAATGAAAGTTTCTGCTATCGACATGGGAAAACTGTTTAGTCCTTTCTTGAGAAGAGGAAAGGGAGAAGGATTCTTCTTGCTGGGTTACTACCATGTTTAAAAGAGCAGTCTGAACTGTTTTTTTTTGTTTGTTTGTTTGTTTTTGGTTTGTTTGTTTTTTTGAGACACAGTCTCACTCTCTTGCCTGGGCTAGAGTGCCATGGCATCAGCCTAGCTCACAGCAACCTCAAACTCCTGGGCTCAAGTGATCCTTCTGCCTCGGCCTCTCGAGTAGCTGGGACTACAGGCATGTGCCACCATGTCCGGCTAATTCTTTCTATATATTTTTAGTTGACCAATTGATTTATTTCTATTTTTAGTAGAGATGGGGTTTTGCTCTTGCTCAGACTGCTTTCTAACTCCTGACCTTGAGCAATACGCCCGCCTTGGCCAATCTGAACTGTTTATGAACAGTCTCGGATGAGGGAGAAAGCCTGAGGCTCTGGTGTAGTCACAAATACAGATAATACAGTTAATGAGGAGCCTGAGCAGCCTTACCTGGGCTTGTGAGTTCCCCTGAAGAAGTCACCCCACTCTGTGTGCCCAGAGAGAGGCTTTCTGGGGACAGTGGGTTTCCCAGGAGTCTGGAATTTAAACTCAAGCCATGTCTGTGGCCTGTTGATCCAGTGGTGGCTAATGAACCACGGCACAGGTTGGATCCAGTTGGCTCTACCCTCACACAGCCATGGGCCCCAGCCCCCAATGCAGGTCACTATTTTACAAACCTGCTGGTCACCAGGGGGCTGCTGGAAAGAGTATGGATAACTGCAGGAAGTCCCATCCCCTACTACTGGGAAATTGATGAAGAGCAGGAGACATAGGTCATTAACACCACAGGGAGGACAGTCTTCCCATGGAAAAGGGAGAGTACTACCAATAATAGCTAACATGCATCGAGTGCTTGCTATGTGTTACTCCACATGCCAAGAGCTTTGTCTCAGTTAGGTCACCAAATTGTTTATGAGAACAGGGCCCTTCTCTTTTCTGAGCACCATTCTGAGCTCTTCTTAGCACATAGTAGGTGCTCAATAAACAGTTATTAAATGACCGAATCCTCACAGCCCATGATAAAGGTACTACATTTAGCTCCATTTAACAGATAAGGAAATTTAGGTTTTGAATAGTTTAGTGTCTTGCCCAAGATCACACACCTAGTATTGGACCAGAGCCAGGATTCAAAGCCAGGTTTGTCCAACTCCATAGCCTAACCCTTTTGCAGCTATATGATGCTTCCTCTTCAGGTCAACATGTCAAATTTCTCTTTCTGTGACAAAAGCACGTCTGCTTAGAAACTACTGGATCAGAGAATCAAGAGCACTGCAAAAAAGGTGTGATATTACGATATCTGTACCTCCTTCCTTCCACCTACTCCCTCCTCCATCTCCCTAATTCTGTCCCTAGACACATTCTAATATCATTTTCATTTTATTCATTGGGAAACTGAGGCATGAAGACATTACATGATGTATCCTAGGTCACACAGCTTGTCAGAATCTGCATAGTTTGAGGTTATGGTCCTGAAAAAATTCCCAGCCTGATAGGTAGAAAGAGAGTTTCATCTAATGGGGCCAAGGCTTGATGGGAAAAAAAAATTAACAAAGGGCCCCATATTGTTAAAGCAACTTACTTGAACCTTCAAAAGCAGAAACATAAAATACTTTGCTCATCTAATTACAACATTTAGCGTTGCATTCCTTGTTATAAACACAACAAATTATAACAATATAATTCAGTTATCTACTATAACATACAAAGGAGATGTGCAAAACGAGGGCTAGAAATGAGAGAAGAGGGACAGAAGAGATACAAACATGGGAAAGTCCAGATATGGATAAGAAAAGAGCAACAACAGAGTAGGCAGTGTATTTCAGAAAAAAACATTGCAACTAAAGATTGATAAAGTCCTGTTGCATTTTTACATTAACAAAGTCTTCATTTCTTGTTTCACATTCTGTGGACTTCATGGGCCAAGGACAGGCCCATCCTGGGAGCCGAGGGTCATGTTACTTGTCCTTCCTGATTGCATTTAGATCTCCCCTTTCCGTAAACCCAACTGTCCTGGGAAAATGGAGAGGATGGTAAGTCAAAGGGGGACTTTTCTGAGCCTGAGCCCATGGGGGTTAGGAAAAGGAAAGGGTACCGGGAGCCCAGACATATCTGCCTGCCCACATTTTGAGCAGAGCCTAGTAAATTAGGTGGAGAATGTCTCCCTTCTTGAGTTTGCCATCAAGCATATGAGCAGAGAGGTTTCTGCATTAGTTCACGGTGATAGTTGCAAGGGTCTCCAGACTGCTTTTAAGGAGAGGAGGAGGGGAAGAGTCCCCATTAAACCTCCATACCCTATTTTTGAAGGACATAATTTTATTTTTACATGTGAGACAAGTTTGTTTCTTCTGTCCCTGTGGCTCCAGAAAACAAACATGAATGATCCAAGACCTTATTTCATACAGAAATGGCTTATGTTTGCTTATTCAATGTTGGAGGAAGAGGGAAATTCTTTGGGATAGAGTATTTATTAATAGTGTTCCAATAGGGATGAACTCCTTATTTGAAAATATTTTTTGAAAAATAATCTCTTTACAAGTGGAGGGAAGAATGAATGGGGGGCATTTTAAGTTAAATCTGCAACCCTGTGAATTTTTTAAATGGAAATAATAGCTTAGTTTTCTAAATAATCTGGAAGTAGGAGAGTATTCTGAAAATATTGACAGGCTTCTGAAGGGCCTGCTCTGAAGGCTGGGCTATCATTGGCCAACTCAGTCAGGGCTCGAGCTTCTGCAAAATCCGGCTACTCTAGGATGAACTGGGAGCTTTGAAAGATCATCTCAGTGAATCATAGAATCAGAGAATGCCTGGGCTAAAAGGAACTCTAGACTCTAAGTCCAGCTCAACCCCTTAGTTCTTAGGTGAGGAAACTGAGGCTCAGAGAAAGGACTCCATGTATCCTAGGCCTCACAGCTAATTAATAGCAAAGCTGGGGTTTGAACTCTCCAAAAATTGCTAGAGGCCTCACTGGAGATGTTTCTTAGGAAAAAAAATACATTCCTTTGGTCACAATTCTCTCTAGATATCATTCAAATTGCTTTTTATTCACCTCCCTGCCATCATTTCTGATGGCTTCCCCATTCAGTTTTTTCTGGTTCAACTACGCTCAGTACCTAACATGATCTACATCAGTGTTTCTTTAAAGTGTGCTGTTTGGAGTCCCTACGTCAGAGTCATCTGGGAGCTTCTGGAACACGCAGGTTCCTGGGCCCCACCCTTACTGAAGAATCAGAATCTCTGGGGGTGAGGGCCAAGGAATTAGTGATTGTCCTGCATGCCCTTGACTCGTGGCCTTCCTCCTTGAACCCTTTACTCACACCTTGCCCTTGTCTATAATGGTAGTCTAGAAAACCCTACTGTTTAAGAACTTCCTTTGTGCCAGGCACCGAGCTGCTTTCCACACGTTGTCTCATTTATTCCTCACATGCTGGGGTGTGCTTCCCTCTCACTGTCAAGTGACCAACAGAGCAGTGTCCCGCTGGGGCAGGGGCCAGCCACCTCCCACCCCCATTTAAGCCCTGTTCCCAGGCACTGTGAGGACAGCGGGGACACTTCTCCCAGTGGGGCTTTTCCTTTTCCTAGGCCATTGTGACTAGGGATTCTTATGCCTAAAGTCTAAAGAAGCCAGATAGATTTCTGCTGTCCTGGGGCTCGCTGCCACTTTTCTTTTCCCTCCAGGTAGCATTCTCAAGTGGAAAGAGCTTGAGGGATATCATTTACTTCTTAAAAGTAGCAATCCTAACCCTTTCCCTGCCTAGGGATGCTGGGACTTGCATGTGGGAATGAGTGTGAAAATACTTGGCACACTGGCACTTGGGATCCTCTCTGCTTCTGTGGCCTGAAGAGAACATAGGAGAAGGGAACCAGGACTCTCCTGTCTGCCCTCGGCTATCTGGGCCTTTCTCTCCTCCTCCATTAGCTGCCTTCTAGCCTGGCCTAGCTCCGGGCTCTCTTGCAGGTGGCTCCTTTTTCCTGCCCTCTTGGTGTCCCATCTAGCCTCAGGCCCTGGGGCACTCCATTTTCCAGTCCATTGCTATCTGGTGTCTCTTGCCCTGAAACCTCCTTCTGTGGTCTGGCAGTGTTGCTCCAGAAGCTTCTGGCTTTGGCTCCAGGCCCAGGAGGAAAGAAGTACAAGAGTCAGACGTGAGAACAGCCTTGATCATGGGCAAAAGGGATATAAATGAGCCAGGTGCCACCCCAGTGCCTCCTTATCTCAAGCACATCATTTCAGGCCAGAGTCCTCAGGCTCTTCCTGGTCACTCAGGGTTTGTGGCTGACACCTGCTTTCTTGGTCCCAATCTCTAGCTTATCAATATCTACCCTCAGTGCCTTTGTGCCCAAGCTGCCAACAAACCTCTCTGCCCAGCACATGGCCTATCTTAAGTTCTGCCTCCTCTATTGGGCCTTTCGTGATGACTAGACCCTGCACTGAGGTCCCTTTTAGTCCCTTCTGCTTCTTTAAATGCAGCCATCTACAAAAGCACCCTCTAGGGCCTCCTGTGGCTTGCCTGCCTCCCATCCCTTGGTTTTCCCATCTGCTCTTCCCCTTTGCCCTCAGCTTCCTATGTTATTTGACCTTATCTATATCTAAATCTCAGCATCTTTGCCTTGCTTTGCTACTCCCTGCCAGCCTGGACTCTGCAATGTGTTTCGACACTCTTCCCTGGCTTAACCTTCGTTCTGTGCCTCGTTTCTGCTTTGGCCCCTGAACCACTCATACAGCACTTCATCTTCCTGTTCCACAACTCTTGGGGTCTACAGATCTCTTCTACATCTAGTCAGTGCCCTGGAGTCCAACTTTGAGAATCTGTGTCACAAAACGTCATAAGGGAGCACATGATAATTTTCACAAAATGTCATAAGGGAACACATGATAATCATCTCCTTATTTCACAAATGTGGGAACTGAGGCCCAAAGAGGTGTTATGATTTGGTCGAGGTTACAAGGACAATTTGTTGGAAGAGCAGAATCTGGACCCAGACCTTCTGATTCCTAATGTAGTGCTATTCTCAACTTTTTATTTTTTTAATTTTTTTTTTATTTCAGCATATTACGGGGGTACAAATGTTTCGGTTACATATATTGCCTTTGCCCCACCCAAGTCAGAGCTTCAAGCGTGTCCATCCCCCAGACGGTGTGCATCGCACTCATTATGTGTGTAGATACCCATCCCCTCCCCCCCATCCCATCTGCCCAACACCCGATGAATGTTATTCCTATATGTGCACTTAGGTGCTGATCAGTTAGTGCCAATTTGATGGTGAGTACATGTGGTGCTTGTTTTTCCATTCTTGTGATACCTCACTTCGAAGGATGGGCTCCAGCTCTATCCAGGATATCATAAGGGGTGCTAGATCACCATTGTTTTTTGTGGCTGAATGGTACTCCACGGTATACATATACCACATTTTATTAATCCACTCATGTACTGATGGGCACTTGCATTGTTTCCACATCTTTGCAATTTTCTCAACTTTTTCATGTGTATTCTCTTTCTTTGTCATCAGGGAGTGGGTCATTTTATGTAGCACTTATGGCCTCCGAAGTCATATTGCTTGGACTCAAATCCTACCTTCAGAATTTGAACTTGCTGTGTGACCCTGAACAGTTACTTAACCTTTCAGTTTCCTCATCTACAAAAATGGAGGAGGAGCAAGAATAAATAGTACCTACCTCATAGGATTGCTCTGACGATTAAATGAGATGATGGATCCAAGGCACTTCAAACAGGCTCTGCACACATTCGCTGTCTAGTAAATGGTAACTATTTGATTTTGTCATTGCCTCCATAGCACCTAAAGTAGGTCTGAGCACATATTAAGTGTGCATAAAGATTCTGGGGTACTAAAGAGAGAGGTCCTGGGAAACAATGTTCTGACTTTGTTGTCTGGTTCAAGGGAAATGATTTTGATGGTGCATATTTTAGGCCAGGTAGAAAGAGAGGATGATCCATGTCTGGGGTAAAAGGAGAGATTTGGGGCCAGAGAAGCTTTGAATAACTCTTCCCACAACTCCAGGCAGGCAGATGCCTCTTTGCCTAGCTGCAGCGCTGTCTATGGGGCTAAGGGCTAAGGAAATCTGAGGTCCTAAAGGCCTTGACTGAGAATGTCTGGGGCTCTCAGATTCTTGGAGGCATTTTTATTTTTGTGGGCATGCAACCTTTGGGGACAACAGCATCACCCCTCCTTATGCCCATTCCCTCCTTGTTAAAACGAAGTTTACTCAGAGACTTCTCTTTCATTCCAGAACTGGGAGGCCAAAGGCTATGTATCATAGCCAGGGGAGGATGCTGAGATTGCTCTCCCTGACCCTCACCCTGTGGGCTAAAAGGCCTCAAGATGAAACTAGAAAGGTACAAGTTGTTTTCACAAAAGGCCCAGAGAGTTCATCTTGAGATGGAGGCACATTATTGAGGCCTAGTTGTTCTTTCTCTTTTATCTTCCCTGCCTCCCCTGGCTGGGAAAAGACTCCTGGTATCTCCTTTCCTTGATACCTTGTGAATTCTAAGGGCAGGAGATAGCTGTATCAAATACCACAGGAGCTGATGAGTTTTATAAAATTCACACCCTGTACCAGCACCCTCCTTTTCTTCTACTTTTGCTTTTTTGTTTCCTTTTTGGGGATTTTCACCCCTTTCCCAGCTGATGTATTATTGACTGCTAGGGGCAGTAATAACAGCCACCACAACAAATAAATAATAAAATAAAGAGCCTTAGACACACTCCACTTGGGATGCACCTGAGAACTGGCAGAAAGTTTGGGGACAGAGCTCTTAGCACCCAACGTGCACTTAAAGTTGTGAAATCCATCCTTAGGGCTCCTCAATTCTGGCTTTTCTCCTGATGTCCCTCCAGTGTCCTCATGCTCTCCTGTTCCTCACCCCAGCCTGACCACCCGAGGGTCCCCACACTATAGACCTATTGCCTTTAAGTGAAGATGCCTTGTCACAATATATGTGTCCGGTGAGCCATTTTTGGCAGGACTCACTCCATTGTTAAAAACGACCAGCAAATCTCTGCAAAGATGTTAGAGGCTCATAGTGGTCTGGTGAGCTATCCTATTTTCAGGCCCTGTAACAGACCAGTATGGAAGATTCTTTGGGGCGGGAGTGGGTAGGCATTTCATACTGA
Source organism: Microcebus murinus (assembly GCF_040939455.1). Classification (NCBI taxonomy): domain Eukaryota; kingdom Metazoa; phylum Chordata; class Mammalia; order Primates; family Cheirogaleidae; genus Microcebus; species Microcebus murinus. Next base: position 45,990,637 of record NC_134136.1, on the reverse strand, counting down.
CCAGAATTTGCCAAGTGAGGTGGGAGAAGAGCATAGTGGTCAAATCATGGGCTTTGAAATCATCCAGAACTGGGTTTGAGTCTCAGTTCTATTACTCACAACTTGGATGACCTTGTGCAGATTGCCTAATTTCAGTGAGACTCAGTTTCCTCATCTGGAAAATGGGGGTGAAAATGATAATAACAAAATAGCAATGTCTACCTCATAAGGGCTTCTTGTGAGGATTCAATGATATAATACAAATAAAATCATTTTTCATAGTCCCTGCCTGGCACAGAGCAAGGACTCAGCGATTTCATTAATTGTATGATATTAATTGCCCCCGACTGCACAAGAACAGAGACTTTGATCATAGCATTTGTGGATTGAAAGACAGAACAGGACTCCCTGTCAGCCAGGCTTCCAGGCCACTATACTAGAGAGATGGCATTCTTTGCACTTTCAACTGCTCCCACCCCACAGATCTAAGGTGTTAGGAGGGGAACAAGGTGGGTCTTCCTAAGCTTCTACTGGATTACTCTGGGGGTGAGTTGTGGTGGGGAGGAAGGGAAGGCAGAGCTGGAGGAGAAGCTGTAGGCCTTTTAAATATAAGTGGTAGAGGAAGAAAAGGTGCAAAGAAGGAAGAAGAAGAGGAGGAAAAGGAGGAAGAGAAGATAAAGGAGAAGATGCAGCCAGTGTGGCTATTGTAGTGCTTCTCTTGGATAAGGAGTGGGTCTTTCCTGTTGCTCTCTCCTAGTAGTGGAATGTATCTCCAGAGAAATTTTAAGTGGTCTTCCAGATGAGACAACCTATTCTTTTGAGGCTGCCTCTAGACTCCAGGACAAGGACATGCTCCCTGGATGATGATCAGGGTGCTCAGTGGTGTTCCTGAAATGGGCTTGCTTGTGGCAGGGAAGTGGAGGAGGTAGCTTCCATTATTCTATGACCTATAGAGTAGAAGAAAGGTCGGAGGGACAATTATTCTATAGCAGGTATCTGAGGCAGGAGTCCCCTAGAGCATGTTTGAGCATCTGCTTGATGGTCCAGGTGGACAGATGCCCACAGGTGAAGGTGTGGAATGTAAAGTAGTGACCCTCTCTCCCTGGTATATCTTATTATTGACACCCATGGACATTTTGAGGGTTGACTTTGCAAAAGTTGCTGCAGATGTCATTTCTTTTTTCTTTTTCTTTTTTTTTTTTTTGAGACAGAGTCTCACTTTGTTGCCCAGGCTAGAGTGAGTGCCGTGGCGTCAGCCTGGCTCATAACAACCTCAAACTCCTGGGCTCAAGCGATCCTTCTGCCTCAGCCTCTGGAGCAGCTGGGACTACAGGCATGCACCACCATGCCCGGCTAATTTTTTTTTCTATATATATTAGTTGGCCAATTAATTTCTTTTTATTTATAGTAGAGATAGGGTCTCGCTCTTGCTCAGGTTGGTTTCGAACTCCTGAGCTCAAAGGATCCGCCCTCCTCGCCCTCCCAGAGATGTCATTTCAAATAATGTGCCACCACAGTGTCCAAGATATGGAATCAACCTAAGTGCCCATCAATGGATGAATGGATAAAGAAAAAGGTGTATATGAACACAATGGAATACTATAGAGCCATAAAAAAGAGTGAAATCCTGTCATTTGCAGCAACATGTATGAAAGTGGAGGACATTATGTTAAGTGAAATAAGCCAGGCACAGGAAGACAAATCTCACATGTTCTCACTTATATGTGGGGACCAAAAAAGTTGATGTCATGGGGGTAGAGAGTAGAATGATAGACACCAGAGGCTGGAAAGGGAGTGTAGATAAATGGGAGATTAAGACAGGTCAGTTAATGGGTACAAACATACAGGTAGATAGAAGGTATAAGTTCTAATGTCTGATAGCAGAGGAGGGTGACTGTGGTTACAACAATGCATTGTATATTTCAACGTAGCTAGAAGAGAGGACTTGAAATGTCCCTAACACGTAGAAATGATAAATACTTGAAGTGATGGATATCCTAAATACCCTGACTTGGTCATTGCACAGTCTATGCATGTAACAAAATATCACATGTACCCCATACATATGTAAAATATTATGTATCAATAAAAAATTCCGAAGTTAAAGAATATAATACTGTACCACTAAAGCCAGGCAGCAGTTTCTGCTTTGGGCAGATATCTACCCAGGGCTCTCAGATCCAGGATAAATGGCCATCAAGATTGCTCTCCTCTAGTCAGATTCCCATGAGGGTGCTCACACCTGCTCCTAGGAGCATAAACAAACAGAAGTTCACGGCTGGCTTCCTGGTCCTGAGCCTACTCATAGCTGCTGCTGCACTTGGTCCCTGCTAGGCAAATGCTAATCATGCTGACTACCTGCCAAGTCTCTGAGTTTTGCTTGGATGTAGTTATATCCTGGGTGGAATTTGGTATCAAACCCCTATCCCACCAAATGAACTCTACTAATCCGTGGGGTGACTGTCCACAATGAAGCCATCCTGACTATGGTGGGACTCCTAGAGTGGGACTTCTAGAGCTCATTGTGTGGGTTGAGGGGCAGCTGTCTTCATTATGGGTGTGCAAGTGTTGCATTTCAAGAGCTCATTGAATGTCTGGTGCCCTCCTGCCAACCTCATGCAAGGAGAAGAGGAAGGAGAGTGATCATAGGCTTCTCTACCCTGGGGGTTAGGTTACTTTCCACTTAATAAGGGGCATAAGGGCCGTTTCTGATACTTTCACTTCAGAGGATCCCAGGTTCCTGCACAAGTTGCTATCTTGGCATCAGACACTCCCTCTAGAACTAGCTGAGCACTTGCAAAGAGGAGCCAATCACCACCATTCTCTCTCCTTGCCATGCCTCAGAATGATCGACTCCAGGGCTCTTCAGTCACTGCTTGGCAGATTTCACACCTCTGGTTGAATATACACAGTACAGCAATAGTTTGAAAGGGATTAAAGGCATTCTCTTGGAGGTAGGGAAAGCCATCTCAAACAAGGTTAGACTTTAAGGGGCTTTTGCATGTTCTAACATTTTGGCAGGGTCTAATACAGGTGTCCTCAAACTACGGCCTGAGGGCCGCCTAGCACATTTATCCGGCCTCCGGGTGTTTTTGCCGGCTGCCTGGCCTGCTTAGCAGCTGACTCATCCCAGGCCCACAGTGCGCACTGTCCAACGGTCTGAGGGACAGTGAACTGGCCTCCTGTTTAAAAAGTTTGAGGACCCCTGGAATAGGTCCAGCTGACAACTCACTTGAGAGAATAGCAACTTAAGTTCTTTGTAAAGAAGTGTCTGTGGTAGGGTGGGCTGGGAGAAGGGAGCAGACGGTCCCTTCGTGGGCTTCTGAACACAGTTCTGTGTTGCAGCTGACATGGCTCCAAACCTACCCCACTTTTGGCTTCTTCCTCAACTGGACCTGGGGCTTGTAGGACTCCATTAGTTTTCTGTTGCTGTGTTACAAATGACAAAATAATTAGTGTCTTATGACAATACAAATTCACTCTCAGTTTCCATGAGTCAAGAATCCAGGCATGGCTTCACTGGGTTCTCTGCTCAGGGTCTCACAAGGCTGCAATCAATGTATCGGCCAAGGCCAAGGTCTCTGACGTTCAAGGTTGTCTTCCAAACTGGCAGACTGTTGGCAGAATTCAGTTTTTTGAGGCTGCAGGGCTGAAATCCCTGGTTTCTCGATAGCTGTTAACCGAAGGGTGCTCTCAGCTCCTAGAGGCCACCTGCCGTTCTCTGCCCTGTGGCCCTCCACAACATGGCAGTTTGTTCTTTCAAGGCCAACAGGAGAGCATGACTTCTGTATCTGACCTCTATATGTTTTTTTAAAAGTCACACGTGAGTAGCTGAGGTCCACCCACACTCAGGGAGAAGGGGTTTATAGGGCATGCATACCTGGGGGTGAAAATCTCAGGGGCCATCTTAGAATTCTATCTACCACAATGTGAAAAGCATTTCATCCTAGCAGATTGTTTTTTAAAAAGCAAAAACATGAGACCAGCTGCTTTCCATTAGCATTCCCCATTCTGGAAAGATAGCAAATCTGTCAAGCAAAGTCTTCTGAATTTTTGAAGTTGAATCAGGCTGTAGTTAAAAATTTCAACAACCTTGGAAGACAGTGCTTTTTCCCTTCTTTTTTTTCTTCCTTTTTTACCCCCTAGATCCCTTGTTCATCCCTGAAATGAGGCCGTCTGAGAAGGAAAAGGCAGCTGTGGGGCCTAAGCATCTGGGGTTGGCCTGGAGAAGCAAGAAAACATTTTAATAATGACTTGATATGACTTGATAACAAAACTTTATATCTCCACTAGGCCAGACTTCCTGATGACCATTATTACATGACTATTTATGCTCCTTGGAAGTGGTTCTGAGGGCCTCTCATCATTTACTGGATAAAAATTTCTATTTCCTTTCCTTACTTGGCTTGCTAGCTTTTGCATGGGATTTCATGCAGCGGGGTCCTTTACTGAAAGGGTATCTAAGAGTGTCTCCATATGTTTAAAGAAGGGGACCATTTTCCTCACTGAGTCCTATAGGACCATGCACCCAACTCCTGCATTCATCCATCCATAAGCACATGTATTACAGTGAGCACTTTTTGTGTGCCTGGTATTATACTAGGTACTGACGATATTCAAACAATCAAAAAGTGGTCCCTGTTCTCACGGTGATAATCATCTATGACAGAGGTATGTGCAAAGGGCATGGGGGGGTTACCTTTGATCTGGGCCTTGAAGAATGTGTAGGATTTTAAGGATGTGGGGATTAGGGGGATGGTGTTCCAGGCCAAGTGGACAACCTGTGCAGTGCACAGAGAAAGCACAGGAACATGGTGTGTTTAGGGAGTGATTGGTGATTCTGGGAGACCAGGGTGTGGGCGTGTGAGTAGGGGTGAGCTGCTAAGAGACTGGACCCCCTCCAAGGGGCAGAGAGCACCAGATTGCAGAGGGCCTTGAATGTTAAGAATTTGGCTTTTATCCTGCAGGCAGCAGGAAGTTGGTGACCGAGTTTAGGCAGGGGAGCGTCATGGTTGCATTGGTATTTTAGCGAGAACATTGTGACTTTGTAACTTTTTTTGGGATACCAATGAGGGGACAGTAGTTTTTACTAAATACCATAAATAAGAGCATAGACCGGAAGACGCAGCCCGAAGGTCACTATCATTGAGTCACGGTATAATTAAGGAACACATTCATTTTAAATTTATATTGGCCATAATGAGACACATGAAAGAAACACAGTGATGCCTTTATAAGGAGATACTTGGGAAGCAAAGGTCTGTTTAATAAGGTCAGCCTGAGGGCAAGAGAACAGAAATTATGTCAGTGGTGGCAGGAAAGTAGGAAGAGGCAGGCTTTCTATTACTGAAACCTCCTCCTCCATGAGGGTCCAGGCCTAGCCCAGCTGAATGGGGTGCCACATGCAGGGTTCACATGGCTGGGACACCTGGGAATGGACTCTATGGACTAGAGGGGCCCAAGAGTGTTTGCTTCTGCACAGGTTAATAAGCCAGGGGTGGGGCCACCTTGCTGGAAGGGAAGGCTGGTCCTGCCAAATTGGGAAACAAGGGGTCCTCTCCCAGGACAAGTCTTCCTCTGCCTCCTATAGCATGCCTCTACTTCTAAGAAATTTCTGATCACAAAGATGGTTTTTAGATTACGTCCTCTTCTTTTAAGCAATTTACACATTCATTCAATTCATTGAGTGCCTGATACACCCCTCACATGCCACATCTAATCCAACAGTAGTAACTCCTGTGACTCTTTCATTCTAGGTTCTGGGAGATCCATTGATGAACAAAATAGACAGGCCCCTGCCCTCATGGAATTTACATTCTAGTAGAGGAGACAGACAAGAAACTAGTAATTAAATTAATATAGAATGTAAGTTTAGGTAGCGATGAGGGCTAGGAAGATGTTAATAAAGAATAATGGGCTGGAGAGAGAGACTAGGAGTGCCTTAGCTAGGATGATCATGGAAATGCTTTCTGGGGGAACTAACACTGGATGTTCCAATGCCACAAAGGAGTCAGCCATGCAACTATCTGGGGAAAAAGCCCACCAGGCAGAGAGAGTGACAAATGCAATGGTCCCGAGATTGAAAGGGGCTTGGTGTGTCGGGGATTGCCAAGAAGGCCACTGTGGCTGGGCAGAGGGGAGGATAGCAGGATTGGCGGTCAGTGGGGTGTGGGAGTGGAGCCAAATCACACAAGGCCCATGGTAAGGGGCTGGAATTTTTCTCTGAGCTTGATGGCAAGCCACTGAGGGGTTCGGAGCTGGGGGCTGGTGTGACTGATGTGGCAACTTAGTGTGGGGAAAAACAAGAACGTCAAATATATCATTAGTATTATTTTTTATAGTGGTTAAATGTTGAAATAATACTTTGGTTATATTGGGTTAAATAAAATATATTATTAAATGCAATTTCACCTGTTTCTTTTTAAAACGTAGCTACTAGAAAATTTGAAATTATATACGCGACTTGCAATTGTGCTCACGTTAACATTTCTATGTAATGGCGCAGGTCTAGCAAGTGATTGTAGATAAAGAAGAGGGCCAAGGACAGAGCCCTGTGGTGCTACAACATTTCAAATTCAGGGAGAAGAGAAAGATCCAGCAAAGGACACCCGGAAGGAACAGCCAATAAGGTAGGAGGAAAATTAGGGGGGTGTGGTGTTCTGAAAGTCAAGTGATATAATTATCCCCAAAGAGCGTGTGATCAATGGTGTCAGACGCTGCTGGAAGGTCAAGTAACTGGTGGATTCAACAAAAGCAGTTTTGGTGGAGAGGCTTGGAAGCAGTTGGGTTTGGAAGCCTGATTGCAGAGCGCAAGAGAGCAGGCAGCCAGGACATCAAGACTGTGAGTATAGATAACGCTTTTGAAATGCAGAGGAATGGGGTGGGAACTGGAAGAGGATTTGAAATCAAGGGGAGGTTTGTGTGTTTTTCCTGCAGTTATCCATACTCTTTCCAGCAGCCCGATGGTGACCAGCAGGTTTGTGAAATGGTGACCTGCACTGAGGTCTGAGGCCCGTGGCTGTGTGAGGGTAGAGCCAACTGGATCCAACCTGTGCCGTGGTTCATTAGCCGCCACTGGATCAACAGACCACAGACATGGCTTGAGTTTAAATTCCAGACTCCTGGGAAACCCACTGTCCCCAGAAAGCCTCTCTCTGGGCACACAGAGTGAGGTGACTTCTTTAGGGGAGCTCCCAAGCCCTGGTGAGGTTGCTCAGGCTCCTCATGAACGATAATAGTGACTACTCTAGAGCCGCAGGCTTTCTCCCTCACCCAAGTCTGTTCCTAAATAGTTGGCCTTGCTGTGCCATTACCATGTTTAAACGAGCTGTCCGAACAAAGAACGAGGGCATCTTGGCAGCATCTGAATCCCTAGAGCACCACAGAACCAGTTTAACCCTTGAGTGTATACTGGCCGAAGTGCTTTCTGGCATACTTGCCTTATTTCCCCAACCGAATCCTAAAGGCCCTGAGGCCAGCACCACTGTCAGTCAATTTATCAGGACGTGTGAAACTGTCTCCCCTCCTAAACATGTGTATTGAGTTGGCCAGGAACTTACCAGTGACATGAATGTTTCCTATTCTCCCTGTGAATTTCTGAGGGGCTTGTGAATTTCCCTCCATCTTTGCTCCTGGAAATCTCTAGATGGAACTTGGAAAAAATAGTAGAGGCAGGAATGTCAAGGGGAAATCTATTCTTTCTAGATGGTGTGATATGTGTGGGCTCTCCTGACGAAAGGGGGTGTAGTTGTGCGAAGTAGAAAGGGTATGTGTGCGTATGTGCCCCTTATTGAGCACAGTATGGGCCAGGACTCAGTCACCTTTAGGCAGAATTGTGATATATTGGCTTATAGAGGTTGAATGACTTGAACAAAGTATCAATGCCTTTCAGCCAGGAATGTACCTGTAGTTGAACAAGTTGCGTTTATTACTCATGGCAGTGAGGGAGAAGACATATCGTGGGGAACCATAGGGCATCTTGGTAAGTGGGTCTGAAGCCATCTTGATACCATGGCCTTGTCAGCTCTCATTGTGGTTTGGAACCTTTCGCTCTCCAAGGCCTCAGTCACTCTGGCTATGTGAACTCTCAAGTTCTTAGCCTGAGAGCCTGTGGTCATCCCTTTCTACCTCTGGAGATGTCTTGGGGATTTGCACTAGAGAGCAGGACGGGATGGTCCTGGAGTCCATCCATGAAACAGCAAGAGCAGCTTGGCTATATCCGGAGGAGAGCAGACCTGGGACGGGCAAGTTGGCTCCAGAACTTAATTCCACTTGATGATATAGCCAGTCATCTCCAGACTTGGGGGAGGGGGTATCATGGGGGCAAAGTCTCTGCTTGTCTCTCTACAGCCTTCTTGATATGTGTGAGTAGAGCACCCTTTCTCTGGGTTATGGTGCTCATCAGATACCTGCCCCTCCCCACATACGCAAACTCCCATCAAGAATGTCAGCATTGATTTTAAAGGTTTGATTATCGACTGGCATACTTCCCTAGAAGCATGACATAGAGTCATGAGACAATTATCCTATTCATGATCACTTTGGTTGTTTTCCATTTTTAGCTATTTAAAACTGTGGTCCCCGAACCCTGGGTGGCTGCTGGCTGTGCACTGGTCCCTGGCCTGTTAGGAAAACATGGCCGGCATCTACCGCCTGACCTACACCTCCCCCCACCTCTCCCACCCGCCCCCACTGTCCTCCTCCTTCCACCCCTCCCCCACCTCTGTCCTTGAAAATATTGTCTTCCATGAAACCAGTCCCTGGTGCCAAAAAGTACAGTTGATTTAAAACAATGCTGTGACAAACATTCATTCTTGCATGTATATTTTTGCATGCAAATGTGAGGATATCTATGGGGTGAAGTTCCAACAGTGATGTTACCGGATTAAAAGGTATATGTATTTTACATTTTGATGGATATTGCCAAATTTCTTTTCAAAGAGTTAGAGCTACTTACTTCATAGTGTATGAGAGTCCATATTTTCCCCACCTTGGTCAGCAATGGGATATTATCAGTGGTAACCCTGTTTTGATAATCTGATAAATGAAAATGTTAATTTGATATTTTGATTTATATTTCTTTAATTATGAGTCAGACTGAACTTCTCCTTATGTGGTTATTACCTGTTCATATTTTTTTCTGCAGACTGCCTTTGTACTCTTTGACCCATTTATACTGAATTGTTTGACTTTTGTTGATTTATGTGAGCTCTTGACAAATTAAGAAAATTGGCCTCTATATCAGTCATATTTGTTGCAAGTATTGTTTCCTAGTTTGTCATTATTTTGTTGACTCATTTTTTTGGCCAAAAGTTTTAAATTTTTATGTAGTCAACTATGTCAATCTCTTCCTCTATGGCTCTAGATGTGTATCAAAGCAATTTTGTCTCCCTGGGCACACCATGAATGGTAACAGCCCTCCAAAAGTAACAGGCTCCGGCCGGGCGCGGTGGCTCACGCCTGTAATCCTAGCACTCTGGGAGGCCGAAGCAGCAGGATTGCTCGAGGTCAGGAGTTTGAAACCAGCTCTGCAAGAGCGAGACCCCGTCTCTACTATAAATAGAAAGAAATTAATTGGCCAACTAATATATATGGAAAAAATTAGCCGGGCATGGTGGTGCATGCCTGTAGTCCCAGCTACGTGGGAGGCTGAGGCAGGAGGATTGCTTGAGCCCAGGAGTTTGAGGTTGCTGTGAGTTAGGCTGAGGCAACGGCACTCACTCTAGCCTGGGCAACAAAGCAAGACTCTGTCTCAAAAAAAAAAAAAAAAAAAAAGTAACGGGTTCAAACACAAAACAATAGATCAGCTGTTTTACATTTGTCTCTCTTTTTCTGATAACAATTTTATTGAGATATAATTCACATGGTGTACAGTTCATCTGTTTAAAGTATACAATTCTTTTTAATATGTTCATAGATTAGTGTGACCATCACAATTTTAGAACATTTTTATCACTTCAAAAAGAAACCCTGTACTCTTTATCACCCACGCCCCCAAAACACCCATCTGTACCAGTCCTAAACAAGATATTCTCTATGTCTATGTATTTGCCTATTCTGGATATTTCCTATCGTGGGACCAATGTAGTTTTTAAGGAAGGATAATTCTCCCTAATGGCAATTCCATTTGTATAGCTTTTGTTGAATAGTTTAAGAATCTAGCTGAAGGATAAGGGATAGGGTAAAATGATTGCATTATCCCCTGGCAATCGAATGATGATCTTTTGATTTTTTGCTCTGTATTTGATTTTAGTGATCCTACCATGGCTGAATTTATGAATGAAGCTTCTGGCAGTCTGGAAATTCTGGAGACCAGTGATGAGGGTAAGTAACCCAATGGAACCTAGATTTATTTACTGTGTTTAACCCCTAGGAAAAAGAAGCAAGGCATAAGAAAACAAGTCAAGATCAAATTTCTAATAACATTAGACTCAGTGCACGTTTACTTTTCAGGTTTCTAACTTCTTTTCTGTCATCTCCAACTCTGACAGTGAAAAGGTTTTGTCTGAGGCTTTGAGATCTTCTTTGGACATGGTTACCAGGTTCTACTGACTAAGGCAGGAGAAGTATTTCTGTTTAATCAGAAAAAAATACAATAAGAACAGACCATGATCTGACAGATTCAAATGAGGTTTTACTGGAGATAGTAATCCAGATCTAACCAACAGGTGAATTTGTAATTTGAGGGGCAAAGGGGAGGATAGAATCAAAAGATGCCACCATAGGGTTCTGTTAAATAGGATTCAATTTACAAAAATTCTCTTTTGCAAAACTCACTCAGATGTGTGTCCATTGCCTAAATTGTGGTGCCATCTGTGAGTTACAGGTGATCATGAATGGAATAATAGTAAGGGAGGCAAAAGTCACTAACAATAATAAGCTTTATTGACACACAATAAAAAGGAATCATAAGGCCGGGCGCGGTGGCTCACGCCTATAATCCTAGCACTCTGGGAGGCCGAGGCGGGCGGATCGCTCAAGGTCAGGAGTTTGAAACCAGCCTGAGCAAGAGTGAGACCCCCGTCTCTACTATAAATAGAAATAAATTAATTGGCCAACTAATATATATATATAAAATTAGCCGGGCATGGTGGCACATGCCTGTAGTCCCAGCTACTCAGGAGGAGGCTGAGGCAGGAGTATCGCTTGAACCCAAGAGTTTGAGGTTGCTGTGAGCTAGGCTGATGCAACGGCACTCTAGCCTGGGCAACAGAGTGAGACTCTGTCTCAAAAAAAACAAAACAAAACAAAAAGGAATCATAAGACATGAAGTGAGACATTGAGCTCAAAGACAGAACAGAATTTAACAGGTAATTGGGCTGTTCCTCAGTTGTTTTGCTGAGATTTCTTTAGTGGTGTATGGTACAGAAGACTCGGTCTGGAAGGACAGAGAGAGGGGGACCTCCTTGTGGCTTCCTGAGGGCCTGACCTCACTGATGATGAAGAGATGGAGATGCTGAACCTGCTCATGGATCCTTGGTGGTAGCACTTGCATCTTTTTCTTTACCACTGTTTAGTATTGGATCTCAGAGACAGTGATTAGACACTCCAAAATATTTAACAAATGAATGAATGAAGGAATGAAAGGCCTTGTCACCAAGGCAGATACACCTACCAAACCAACTGACTTAATCTTTTTTGGATATGAGCTAGTCAGATGCCTACAGAAGAAGCTGGCAATGCAGAGCATTTTGATGAAGACTGGAGATAAAGAAATGACTTTTCTCAAGGTTTTGGTTTTTTTTTTTTTAAGACCAAATATTTGGGTATGTTTTTAGAACTAGTCAGTGCTAGCCAGAGAATAAAGTGGCTGTTGGGAGGCTGAATGGAAGAAAGGGTAGTTAGAAATGTTTTCCTTCCAAGCAGCAATGCAAGAGAACAAGGTCATCATTATGAGATGGATTTTTAAAGCTCATTAAGTTCAACCCAGATGGGCTGTGTGCATGGTGCATAAGTAAATATACAACCCAGAAGCGACAATTTCTTCATTGGATTTAGCTGTGTTTTCTTCTGGGGGAGGGGGGGAGCTGCCTTCAATGGGCTGTTTTCTGGTATGTGACACACTGCAGCCCCTCATTGGGTGAAAATTTTGAAAGCTACTTGCTGTTTGGAAATGCGTAGTCCTTGGGCTTGGACGGGGAAATCAGTGACTTTGTAAGTCCAGACAACTGTCAGCTCTCAGCTGTCAGCTCACTGACCACAACTGCTGTAACTTGTGATGGCATAAGTTACCCAGCATATAGGTGACCTATATAAACATTGCCAGGTACAAATGTGGGGTTTGACCCATACCTGCTGTCTAGGTCTCGATACCCTTTGTGCTTTTAGTAGCTTTTGAAAACCAGCCTGTGGAGGGCTCAGCTGCTGGCAAGTTAAAGGCACCCCTTTAAAAAAGGAATGCTTGAAAGGCCAATTTATACACTTGAATACATGGCAATCATCTAAGATTCCATTAGGGTTTCAAAAGTAACATAGCACGTGGGCAGTACTTGGCTTTGTATCTCACTCCCAGGGGTGAGACCAAGGCTTCTCTCCATACATAGGGGGTAGGGAAATCTCCTAATCCAAAGTAGGCTGAAGACTAAGTTGTCACTGACATTGTATGTCTGGCAATGGGTTGCTCACTAGAGCCATGTCCAGCTTCCAAGTCACTGCTCTAGTTCAATAAGCAGCCAGCCCACCATCTTTGGCAATTACCATTTCTTGGTATGTCCCCAGCTCCCTGCTAGCAAAGCTATACTGCTGCCACACTCAGACTCACCCCACATGGTGGAATGTAAACATTCTTTTCCTTCCAGTGACCATGGTTGAAAGAGGCACACATTGCTTAGGCTATTTTCAATCCCTGTAGGAAAATAAGTTGTTTCTGCCCAGGAAAATTGGGGGAAAATTGGAATATATGCATACTTAATTTTTAGCACCTGTTACAGTTCCAAAGTTGCTAGTCATTTTGTTAATTTCAGAACATTAAAATATGGTAATGCATAATTTTGTCTGCTCATGGAATGATTATATTTGTTAAATTCAGTTTTACAGCCTGAAGGGATTATTAGTTGTGTTTTTATTCAGCTCTTCAGTGTTTATAAATTGTGTCACAAATGGAGCTACCAGCTGCCGACTGTCTCTTCTCTTTGTCTTTGCTGGTTTATGAGGAACAGGTTTGCAATTCCAAATTCTCTAGCTTTGCCTTTCTCCCTTCCATTATGGGATTTTGAAGCAAAAGGAGCAACAATCACTATGTTTGTAAACTTTCTGAGCATGAAGTTGTTCCCCTTTCAGAAGGCCAGAAGGAGATCCATCTGTCAAGAATCAATACATGTTTTTCCTTCTGTTTGGAAAATAGCAATGTTTCCAAAGTCCAAAAATCTTGCTCCTTCCTGTTTGTGGGAGGATTCTGCCCAATTTGTCCTCCCTGGGTGGGAATTATTTCGTGGTATGTTGGAGCTGACTCACACTGGCTTGGGAGGCTGGGCACATCTCTTCCCAAACATCATGTTGGTAGCTTCAAACTGGCCATGGTGGCTGTATTTACACCACAAAAATAGGCAAATGCTACAGATCAAGGCATTTCCCCCAGAGAACCAGTTGTTAAACATTTTCTAGCACAAAAATGGTTATAGCAATCAGGATTTTACATTCAAAAATCTCACAATTTAATAGATTTCAGAAATCATTTGGGCGTGGGGAGATTGAGAAGGCCAAAGAGCAAAATAAAGATGATTTTAGAGCCAGCCTACTCTGTAGTGTATATTTCTCAGAACTTTCATATTGAATCCTTATGGTAGTTCCATGAGGTCAAACATCATTTCAAATATTTTAATTTATTATCATAGAAATTAGTTTAATTTTTCTCTGAAAAATTTAAAAAGGGAGCTTGGGGAAAACATATGTTTCCTATTACATTGTCATTTTCTATTCTATCTTTAGGTAGAATTGCCAAGTTTTCCCAGCCATGACCCTACATAGGTACATCCTAGTAGATAAGAAATTGCCCAAGTCATCCAAAACAGAAATTACTTAAGCAGCAATTATTAACCACTTTGGGACCAGTGTCGACTATAGTCGATAGCCACAGATGAACGCACACAGCAACTTTAGCCGACAGCCGTGATATGACTTTTCTAATTTTTCATTTATCAAAATAAAATTGTGAACATTTAAAAATAACATAATGAAAACATATATGTATATGTTACCTATTCTGATTTACATTACAAGTAAAGCTGCCTGAAAAGTAAAACAAGCTTTCAGTGCTTTAAAGGTTTCTTCATCACACAAGAGCAAAACGGATTCGTCGTCAATGCACAGCACAAACTACCATGCGGACTATGAGTGCCCGCTGTGGGCAAGGCTTCGCGGCCCGTGAGCGCGGTCCGGAAGCGGTGAAGCAAACAGTCCTATGATCTTTCATGGACCTACCCCATGCTCACTTTGGCTTCTAGTCATGCATATTTTAGAGTTCACTATTCAGTTATAGATGTGAGGCTGCTTCTAATAAACACAGATGGAATTGAATCTGTCCCTAATAAGTAATTATTGAGTCCCTAATGCTACCTCACATTTATTGAGCACTTACTATATGCCAGATCCTATGCTAAGCTCTTTACCTATGGTATTTATAACTTACCTCAACTCCTATAAGGGTCAGTGTTTAAATTATAGGATGCTGAAGGATGGCTCTGCTCAGTGGTCACTATTCAAGGGAAGTGACAAGCTGTGTTGGCATTCTGCACCCCTCAATGGACTCAGTTGTTTCTCAAATGTTACTGCACACCTTGCACTGTGCTAGTTGCTAAGGAGGATGCTAAAAAGGGCCTGCCTACAGCCTTGATGTGGGGGCAGTAGCTAAGACCCGGGGACTATACCTTGTTCCTTTCTCATAGTAAATGCTTGACCTTAGCAAAGATTTGTTGAATAGATGAATGAATGAGTGAGCAAACTAGAGAATATTCAGATGCAAAACATGTGCTGCTAATCGTCAAGTTTTAGGTGTTCGGAGAAAGGAGAGAAGCATGAATTGCACTGGCTTTCTAACAGGCAGGCCAAGGAGTAATCGGTATACACATAGGTCATGGCATTTCAGAGCTAGAAGGAACCCTAGTTCAGCATTTCCCAAGGTATGTTTTGCCAGAGATTCCACTTACATGCACTGGGAGACAATATTGTTGGCAGTTTCTTGAAACTTCATGATGCACATAAGAATTTTGAAGTTTCAGAAAAGTCTTATTCGAAAGCAGATCACAAAACTTTGTCTAATCCAGCATTTTCCAGATTAACTGGACTGATGATCCCTTTTTTGTGCAACAAACCTTGTAAGCATCCCTCTGAACATACTTTGGGAGATGCTGATCAGGTGTAATCCCCTCATTTTTCTGTTGAACCCCAGAGAGGTTGAGTGACTTACCCACAGTCACAGAGCTACCTGATAGCAGATTCAAGCCTAAGATTCCAGAATTTTTTGATACTTGGGTGGTGCTTTCCATCTCACCATTTAGCCTTTCATAAT
The DNA here is from genome assembly GCF_040939455.1 of Microcebus murinus. Taxonomy (NCBI): domain Eukaryota; kingdom Metazoa; phylum Chordata; class Mammalia; order Primates; family Cheirogaleidae; genus Microcebus; species Microcebus murinus. The sequence continues at coordinate 45,975,153 of NC_134136.1, read as the reverse complement.
GGCTGCTGCATTGACAACTCCCTTGGCTGGGCCCTTCATTGCCAGCATAGCATTGCTGTGCTGGCAAGGCCTTTCTGGAGACCAGACAGTTGAGAATTGGAATGCAACACCTGAGTTGGTAACTTACTGCATGTGAAATCAATAAGAGCTAATTCTTTCCCTCCGAAGAATGCAGCATAAGCCCGCTACCCCTTTCTCTTCTACTGAGCCCCAATAAAGACATATGTGCTTATTAGGAAACTAAAGAAGGCAGAAATAGACAGAGCCTTAGGAGCATTTAAAGCTCACATTCCTCACCAGTGCCCTGGTAATTATTATAGATAGAGCAAACTTTCATTTACTTGCATGTGCAGAGGGCAGCAGCCCTGTGGATAATCCAAACTAATTGGCAATAGTTGAAGAACACACACAGAATTCATCACACACACACACACACACACACACACACACACACACACACACACGCACGCACACACACACCTTGAAAAGCCCTTTGCTATCTGATTTTGACACGCCTTTTGCACAGGCAGATTCTTTACGTGGGCAGCCCTTTCTTCTTTCCGATTCCCAGCCCTCTCCCTTGCTCATAAATTCTGTCCTCAAGGAAGTGTTCCCTGACTGCACCGACCACCTGCACTCACTCTTTGGGTCTGCATCCTTTCAGCGCCAGGCTGGGAAGTATCAACTCCCACTTGGACTTGGATTTCTAAGGGTTCTGCAGTGCTTTCCACATGTGGAAGCTCGGTTCTCCCACTCTATTGCAATGACTCCAGCCCCTGGGGTGGGGTCAGGGGAGAACCAAGTGTTTACATTGACTCAATAATTGCTTCGCAGGAATGAACTTCTCAGGATAAGGAAAGAGGTGTGTATGTTGATAGTTGAAATTGAGAGGCAAACGAATGCCCAGTGAGTTCGGCCTGAATAGAGGCTGCCCAAAGATCACAAGCTGTGGCCTGGGCTTCTGCTCTCACCAGCAACTCAGACCCTTTGTTACTGAGTGACTAAGAGGGGAGCAAACCAAATGGATGGTGCTGTGGGGGTGAGGGCCAGGTTCTGCAGGGCACCTGGGATCACAGTGCTCGTTCCTGCCATGAAGGCTCTGTATCCTGTCCTGTTTTCCCTTCTACCATCACACTCTGCCTCATTTCCATTTCTCACCCCAGGAAAGAAGAAATTCAAATTTAAAGCCTTCAAGAGCTTTTTTGGCAAGAAGAAGAAAAAAGATCCTGAAGATGCCCACGGAGGGACTATGCTGAAGTCAAGCTTGTCCACCAGCAACCTTAGCATCTCTTCTCTGCAGCCAGTTCCAGAAGATCAACAAACTGAGCCTAGGTAAGCTCTGATGGGGTGGAGGGGGATGGCGACAGGGCAAGGGTAGGCAGCTAGACCTAGGTCCCCCTTTGGCAGCCAAATAACCAATGGACCTTTGGTCCCAGGGACTCTTAGCTTCCCTGCCTGTCGGGACTGGGCTGGCAGCCACTGCCAATGCAGCTGTGTCCAGGGCCCTTTTTCTGTGTATATATGTGTGCTTGTTGTCTGGGCTGCATAGCTCAGTGGGTTGGAGCATGGCAAATGCACATCCTATTCCCCAAGAGCACTAGGTGAGAGGGCGCAGATGGATCAGAGAAACCCTTCCTGTCACAGCTAAAATAACTTAAGATATGGGGCCTATTGCTAATGAAAAGTTGGACACTTGTTTCATATGGTAAGAAGGGCCTGTGTCATTCAGGAGGCTTGGTCTGGTTTGCTTGCCTGACCATCAGACTACAGATCTAGCCACGGGGAGCCAGATCTCATAATGAATGATTAAAGCTTCAGATACTAGAGCCATCTAGCCGGGGGTGGAGTGGGGCAGGACGTAAGCATGAAATCACCGTGTTGTTATAAAAACACACAAGCAAGCAAGCAAGCAACCCAAATCCCTTTCTTCCTCCCCCCCCAGGAGACTGGGGAAAATGCTAGAACTGCTTACAGAAGGGATGGGGAAGACTGTTTCCAGCCCCCACTGGACACAAGTTTTCATCAGCAATGCCCCGGTTTCCACATTCTATTGTGCTATCTGGACACCAAATACCCCCAGCTGTCCCCAGATCAGTCAGATTTCCTTCTGTGGAATTCTGCCTGGGCCTGTTCTCCTGGCCTTAAAAACTCCAGACTTATCTGGACTCCCCACAGAGCTCCCCCATGCTGCTACCCATTCCCTCAAGGCTTTGCCTGATGGGAATGAGACAGTTAGCTGACATGTTATGCTGTCCCCAATACCTCACTCCCTGTAACCGAATGGCCTGATAATTATCACCTATGGCTCCTTAAGGTCAACCTTAATGAGTGCGTTCAGTGTGAGGAATTTCAGATAGGCTTGCAGGGGTGGAGGGAAGATGGTTTTGGACCCTTATAACCCATAGCCTTAGAGCTCTAAGTAAGACTAAGACTAGCCCTGTTAAAAACCACAGGGAAGTGTTGTTTAGATTTATGCTGCATTTTCTCTACTAATTGGCAAGGCCCATCTCTACTACAGTTCTATATTTCCCTCTTTCCCTCTCTTGTTCCTCCCCCTCCACAATAGTCCATTTACTCTGATATATTCTCCATACTAAGAAATGTGTGTGCCTGCTCACCTGGCAAAGAGTGGGGGTAGGGGGGTAGGTCTTTATTTATTTATTTATTTATTTATTTTGCAAGGAGCATAGATTAATTGAAAGACTGTATCTTAGGGGGTCTGAAGATCGCCCCTGGAGGATGTCACTGAGGAGTTAGGAAAGGAGATCAGCTTTTTTCATCCACTAAAGCAATCAATCATAACCAAACTTATAGCCAGCCCTCCCCTTGCCTGTACAGTGGGACCAGTATCTGTTCCCAGGACTGTATTAAACTGTATCTGATGAACAGACAAATCCCATTCCTTCATTTGATTTCTTAATGGGTACTGTTGTAATGTACTTTATTGCCCTTAAGGCTGAGATTCTGTTTGGAGTTTTGGATTTTTTTAAAAAAATTTGCCTCCAGGGAGCAGATCAATGAGTGTTAGATATGTTCAGTGGGCAAGAATTTTGATTTCTGGCAAAGTTGGCCACAACTGGTGCTAATGTAATCCTTTGATCAGGGAAGGCTTGGCACTATAGGGCCAATTCAGCTGTTCTCTGGCCAATGCACAGTGTGGAAATGAGAGAGATTTTTAAGCCCACTCATAGCCCAATGTTTCCTCTTAGTTTTTCTGTGCAAAGCAGGGAAGGCAAGGTAGTCCCAGATGCTATATTGGTTCCAAGGATGGTTTGAGCCAGCAGGTCAGAGAGCAGCAATGAATGAAAGTGTGTGTGTATGCATAATGAGCATATGTGTGTACATAAAGATGTCTGGAAACATTGCTTTCTCAAAGCTGGGTCAATCATTTATGCCCATTAAGTGTTTATCTAGAGAATCACATTAAGTTTCTGCTGGACTGCTCTTTTATTAATAGTAAAGCAGTGTGTTGCCTTCACCACCAGGGCCACCTGGATAGCAGAATTTTATAGGGAAAAGGTAGGTAGGAGTTTAGTATAAAGTAGCAGACATCTGCCTCCTCTCCTCTCTTACTGGTCACAGCCACCTTAGAGTGGTTCCATTTTATTCCTCATAACATGAGATTGTCCTTGGAGTGTGTCATGATTGAATACACCCATGCACAGGCCCTGCAGCCAGACATACTCATAATGACAGGGCAAGCTCTAGCCCTACAATGCCCAATCTGCTACTCTAGTTACCATTTAAAGATTGTTTTGTTTTTTTAAAGTGTCAACATGTGTGTATTGTTTTGTAATAAAGGTAATACATGCAAAAAAAAGTATTTAAAAATTTAAAAATTTATTTAATCTAATTTTAGAACATTTTCATCCATCCCGAAAAGAAACACTGTACCCATTATCAGTCAATCCCCATTCCCCTCTACCTGCTAAGTAACCACCAATCTACTTTTTGCATCTATAAATTTGCTTATTCTGGACATTTCATGTAAGTAGAATCATACAAAGGTCGTGCGTGTTTCACTTAGCATGTTTTGAAGGGTCATCCATGTAGTAGCGTGTATCAGCCTGCTGGTCCTTTCCTTTTCTTTCTCTCTTTCTTTTTTTCTTTCATGTTAGTCACATCTTTTATAGACACATTTTTCCTACCTAATAGGAATAGCTTTATATTTTTGTGTCTTTGTTTTTATATAACAGCTTTATTGAAATTTAATTTATATACTATAAAATTTTACTTTTTAGGGTATGCAGTCATCACTATTACCCAATTCTAGAACATTTCATAACCCTAAAAGGAAACCTTGTACTCATTATCAGTCATTGTCCATTTCTCCCCTCCTCTTGCCCACCACTAATCTGCTTTCTGTCTCTGTGGATTTGCTTATTGTGGACATTTCACATAAATGGAATCATATAACATGTGGCCCTTTTTTACTGGCTTCTTTCACTTAGTATAATGTTTTCAAGTATCATCCATGTAAAATCATGCATTAAGCACTCATTTCTTTTTTTTTTGTGAGACAGAGTCTCACTTTGTTGCCCAGGCTAGAGTGAGTGCCGTGGCATCAGCCTAGCTCACAGCAACCTCGAACTCCTGGGTTCAAGCGATCCTCCTGCCTCAGCCTCCCGAGTAGCTGGGACTACAGGCATGCACCACCATGCCCGGCTAATTTTTTCTATATATATTAGTTGGCCAATTAATTTCTTTCTATTTATAGTAGAGACGGGGTCTTGCTCTTGCTCAGGCTGGTTTCGAACACCTGACCTCGAGCAATCCTGCTGCCTCGGCCTCCCAGAGTGCTAGGATTACAGGCATGAGCCACTATGCCCGGCCATCATTTCTTTTTTGGTAACAGCTTTATTGAGGTATAATTCACACAAAATGCAATTCACCCATTCAAATTGTACAATTCAATGGAGGTTTTTTTTTTTTGTATGTCCACAAAGTTGTGAAATCATCACCACTATTTGAGAGCATTTTCATCACTGTATCCATTGAACAGTCCTCCCTATTAACCCCTCCTTTCAGCTCTTGGAAACCATTAATCTGCTTTCTGTTTCTACGGCTACCTCTTCTGGACATTTCATATAAATAGAATGTGGTCTTTTGTGACTGGCATCTTTCACTTAACATAATGTTTTCAAGGTTCATCCATATTGTAGCATGTTTCAGAACTTCCTTTATTCTACTGAATAGTGTTCTATTGCATGATATACCACATTTTATCCATTCATCAATTGATGGATATTTGGATTCTTTCCACCTTTGGGCTATTATGAATAATGCTGCTATGAAGATTTGTGTACAGATTTTTTGATAGATATGTTTTTATTTCTCTTGGCTGTATACCTAGGAGTGGAATTGCTGAGTCAAATGTTGATTATATACTTAACCTTTTGAGAAACCTCCAGACTGTTTTTCAAAGTCACTGTACCATTTTACATTCCCACCAGCAGGGTATGGGTATTCCAATTTCTCCCCAAACTTGCCAACACGTGTTATTATATGAATTTTTGATTCTAGCCACTCTAGTAGGTGTGAAATGGCATCTCATTATGGTTTTGATTTGTATTTCCCAGCTGACTAATGATGCTGGAGGATATTTTCATGTGCTTGTTGGCCATTTGTGTATCTTCTTTGGAGCAATGTCTATTTAGGGCCTTTGTTCATTTTTAATTGGGTTATTTATCTTTTTATTATTGAATTCAATAATATGAGTTCTTAATGGTAAGAGTTCTTTGTTTTGTTTTGTTTTGTTTTGTTTTGTTTTGTTTTGTTTTGTTTTTGAGATAGAGTCTCACTCTGTTGCCTGGGCTAGAGTGCCATGGTGTCAGCCTAGCTCACAGAAACCTCAAACTCCTGGGCTCAAGCGATCCTCCTGCCTTAGCCTCCCAGGTAGCTGGGACTACAGGCATGCGCCACCACACCCAGCTAATTCTTTTTCTATTTTTGGTAGAGACGGGGTCTCACTCTTGCTCAGGCTGGTCTCCAACTCCTGACCTCAAACGATCCACCTGCCTCGGCCTCCCAGAGTGCTAGGATTACAGCCACCGCACCCAGCTGAGAATTCTCCATATAGTTTAGATACAAGTCCCTTATCACATATATAATTTGCAAATAGATACTTCCATTTTGTAGGTTGTTTTTTCATTTTCTTGCTACTAACCTTTGAAGCACAACTGTTTTTAATTGTGAGGAAATTCATTTATCTATTTTTTTCTTTTGTTGCTTAAGCTTTTGGTGTCATATCTAAGAATTCATTGCCAAATCCAGAATTTTGAAGATTTATCCCTATGTCTTCTCCTGAGTCTTGTAGTTTTAGCTTTTATATTTAGGTCTTTGATCTGTTTTGAGTTAATTTTTATTTATGGTATGAGATAAGGGTCCAACTTCATTCTTTTGTGTGTGGATACTCAGTTGCCCCAGCACCATTTGTTGAAAAGACTATTCTTTCCCCATTAAATGGTCTTGGCATCCTTGTTGCAAAACAGTTAACCATAGATTTATGGACTCTCAACTCTATTCCACTGATCTATGTTTATCTTTATGCCAGTTCAACACCATCTTGATTAATGTGGTTTGTAGTAAGCTTTGAAATCAGGAAATAGGAGTTTTCCAAGTATGTTTTTTTTTCAAGATTGTTTTGGCTGTTTGTGGTTCTTTGCATTTCATTATGAATTTTAAGGTTACCTTGTTCATTTCTGTGGGAAAAAGGCAGCTAGAATTTCAATAGGGATTATTACATTAATTCTGTAGACCACTTTGTGGAATATTGCTATCTTGACAAGATCAAGTCTTCCAATTCATGAAAATGGAATGTCCTTCCATTTATTTAAGCCATCTTTAATTTTTTTCGTTAGTATTTTATAGTTTTCAAAGTGTAAGTTTTATACATCTTTTGTTAAATTTATTCCTAAGTATTTTATTATTTTTGTTGCTATTGTAAATGGAAGTATTTCCTTAATTTCATTTTCAGGTCATTCATTTCAAGTGTATAGAAATACGATTTTTATATATTGATCTTGTATCCTTCAACTTTGATGAATTCATTTATTAGTTCTCATAGTTTTTAGTGGATTCCTTAGGAGTTTTGTATACAAAAGCATGTCATCTTTGAATAGAAATAATTTCTCTTCTTCCTTTCCATTCTGGATGTCTTTTATTTCATTTTCTTACCTAATCTCCTTGGCTGTAGCATCCAATTCAATGTTGAATAGAAATGGTAAAAGCAGTCATCCTTATCTTGTTCCTGATCTTAGGGGGAAAGCATCCAGTCTTTCACCATTAATATGATAGTAGCTGTGAGTTTGTCACAGATGCCTTCTATCAAGGTTGAGTGCATTTATCATGAAAGGGTGTTGGATTTTACAAATGTTTTTGCTGCATCTATTGAAACGGCCATATGGTTTTTGCTTTATTCTGTTGACATAGTCTATTACATTCATTGATTTTCATATGTTAAACTTGCATTCCTTACAAATCCTACTTTGTCATGGTGTATAATTCTTTTTACATGCTGCTGGATTCAGTTTGCTAGTATTTTTTTGAGGATTTTTACATTTATATTCATAAGAACTATTGGACTGTAGTTTTCTCTTCTTGTGATGTCTTTTGTTGAAAATTTTAAAAGGTAAAATACATTACCATATCCCCAAAGGAGTGTTTCATGCCTTTAGCCCTTCCAACTTTCCCCTGATTTGTATTAACACATAATTTTCATCAACCTGGCTCCATTCCTAATCAGCAGATATTTTCATCTGGGGTTAGCAAGCTGAGGGATGGAATGGGCAGGTAGTATACAAGATGACTTTGAAAATAGGATAGATGTCTCACAGAGCCCTTGTGTGAAATAGAAGACCTGGTGAATGAAAGCCTCCTACATCTGGGAAGGTCTTTGATATTTTAAAACAAATCAAAACAAAAACACAAAAAGACAAATTTGAGTGTGGAAGATCTTTTATAATTCTCACCATAATAATAGACTCAGGCAGGGCCTTCCTTCCCTCCCATTCCCCAGGGTTGCCACTATTAGATTAAATGGGTGAACTGTATGGTATATAAACCATATCTCGATAAGAATGTTATATGAAAAGATATATGTTCATAATTTCAAGAATCAATATTATACAGAAGTACATAAAGTAGAAAATGAAAATCCCCTTCCTGTCCCTAGTGTCATTCCTCAGAGGGAACCATCACTAACAATTTGGTGGATATTCTTCCTGAATTTTCTTTGAGTATAAACTGTATAAGTATGTAATATGTGTGCATATATTAAATGGAACCATATTATTCTTTATTTTTTTCATTTAATATCTTATGAACAGCTTTCTGTGTCAGCACATATGCATTGCCACCCTCCTTCTTAGGTATCTATGATAGGCCACATTATGAATATATATTTGTCTTCAATTACTATGGCCCTTGGGCTGCTTTTACAGGAACTTTTCTTTCTGTTTAGGCCCAAGAGCGGTATGGGGAACAAAGCCCTATCCCATGATAGCATCTTCATGTTGGAATCTGAGCCTGAAAGATCAACAAATACAATGTGTCTCTCTACAGAGCACCAGAGAGGCAGAACTCTGCAGGTAATAGTAGACTTGAGCATCAATGCTTAATTGGACTATTCTTCTTCTGTTTCCTACTCCAACCCTGCTGAAAAAATGGAGGGAGGAACTTGGCCCTGCTTCTCAGCTAATTCTACCCCACAGGGCTGTTGTAAGCATTGAATGAGAGAACATATAGATATATGACATGCCTACCTTTTGCCCGCACACAGTGTTGGCCAATATTACCATATTCCCTTTTCTTTTTTTTTTTTTATTTTTTTTTTATTTTTTTTGCTTTTTTCTTTTCAAGGCAAATAACTAGTAGCACATATTCCCTTTTCTTAACACACCTCAAGAATACCTGAATTACTTTGACAATGACATTCCACTTTTTATGTGCTGGCTTACCAACTCCCAAGTTTTTCTCTCTCTTCCATAGAGATCTCATGTTTCCAGAACCCTGCCTAGAACTGGGAGCAATAATGTGCATGGAGTTGTGTCTGAGGCCATGTTTAGAGATGAGCCAAGAAGTGAAGTCTCGACTGAGGATTCAAAGATGACTGAGGTAATAGAGTGGAATTGTTCAGAGCTGAGTCAGACAGACATCTATGCTTGAAATCTTGCTCTGCTACTTACTGGCTGTGTGACCCTGGGCTAGTTGCTTAACTTCTCTGAGTCTTCTTTTCCTCCTCTACAGTGGGTATTATATTAATATCTACCTTAAAGGGTTGCTTATAAGGATTGAATGAAGATTCAGACAGATTAAAAAAATTGCTCAAGTTCAACCAGGTAGTAAGTTCTAGACTTGGAAATCTGATCCAGATGTGTTGACCTCAAAACCCATGGTCTTTCCATTACCCTAGTCTCTAAGATACTCAACCTCTTTGTACCTGCCAGGACAGGGAGAAGGGTACAACTTAGCCCCCATAAAATAGAGCATATACACAGGACAGTCTCTTACTTCCTGATATTCCTAAACTTATCGGAGGTATCCCTTGCTCAGCAGACTCTTCTAGAGCTCTGATCCAGAAATGCTCTAAGGGGAGCTGGAGATACCACCAGCCAGATAGTACATTTCCATCAGCAGTGCCTTCAACCTTAATAGCTGCTTTCAGGACTCATTCCTCTTTGCCTTCTCTTCAGCCAGTGGGTGGGATTATGCCCAGAGGTCCCTGTGTAAATGGAAAGTCCACATAAGGAGGAGACCCTTTTCCACTGGAGAGCTGGTTATTTTGCATTTGGCAAAAGGTAAGAGGTGCTAGTTTCTGACATGTCTGCCTAGGACCCAACATCTCTCACCCTGATTTACATTCTGCTGGGTCCATTAGCCATGAGGGGTGGAGGAGAAAACAGCAAGATAGTCACCAGTGGTTCTGACCCTTTAGCTGTAAAGCAGCCCCTAGCGTCAGCAGACTGTTGCCCTCTTGCACGACAGCAGGCAAAGTCACTTCTGTGAACTTTTCAGTCTTCAATTTTAAACATCAACACCAGCTTTCACTTGCCTCCATAGCTACACTCTCTGCCAACTCATGACTGTGACTGAGTGCCACAGGGTTATTTCGCACATCCAGGAAAAGGAAACCTACTTTCAGGAGTCATCCCTCTTTGCCTTCTCTTTTAGTGCCAGCAACACAGAGACTTAAAGGAGAGATATTCTATTTTTTAATAAAGATTAATTTTTTGTGAAAATTAAAGGAAAATATTCTAGGGGCATTGCTTCTCACAAGGAAGGAGGTGAGGAAAGCCACAACAGCCCAAAGGCCAGTATTCGTGTTTGGTTTGGCCCTAAACCTCACATCTTTGGCCTGATTCCTTAGTCCTTACCCTGGAAAACAGCACTGGCGACAGCATAGGGTGTTAATAGGAACTGAGTCATCTACAACCAGATTGACCTTTGCATGGGAAACTTCCCCTGAGTACCAAGGTAACAACTCTAAATGTCAGGGTAGTTGATAGCATTAAGTCAAAGGTCCTGACACTCAATGCTACCTAGGAGCTGGGGTAAGTATGAAATTGGCCAGTGGCTGGGTCCTTTGAAGGGGCAGGATTCTAATGGATTAAGTGACAGCTAGGAGATTGTGAGAAGAAATCCAGGTACCTAGTTGTGTCATTACTGAGACGGAGCCAATTTTATTCCCTGACAGATTTTCATGTCCTATCTGAAGTGTTAGAAATGAGAGCGCCTAGATTGCTTTCCAAGACATTTTATGTTCTTTTTATTTGAGCGCAAATATTTAAGAAGCTGTGACAGAAGGTTATTAGCATCTTTCTGTTGTTGAATCAAGTTGAATTTAATCATTTAATAAACTGAGACTGCAAAACAGTTTTGCTTACTGCTCACAGGCCCAACTGTCCCTCTGTGGCCTTTCTTAAGGGAGCAGGTACACCATCTGTTCTGGTTATTGCCTTGTATTTCCTGAACTTGGCCTTCGGTATGGGGCCTCCCCTTCTTGGGAGATAGGAATGCACGGTGGTTAAGAACATGGGCCATCAAGCTGGACAGACCTTTTAAATGCTTGCTCTGCCACTGGAAGAATTAGAGCCAGTTACATCATCTCTCAAACTTTGTTTTCCTCATCTGTAAAATGGAGACCACAATAGCAAATGCTTCAGAGAATTGTTGTGAGGTTTAAATGAGAGACATATATGGAGAGCACTCCCTACCTGGCACACTATAAGCCCTCAGTAAATGTTAGTTGTCATTATTATAATTATTATTAGAGCTGGGCTTGGGGATGGTTGATCTGGCTTCTTCCCGAAAGCCTCGAATGGGGTCTGGTAGTTATAAGAGGATACTGGAGACCCTGGCCAGGAGGACTCCAGGAGCAAAAGCTTGGCAAGCCTGCATTGTGGCCCCTTTCTTTGGTTAAAGTGCTTGAAGGCTATCTGTTCTGAGCTGAGCAGGTCCTAGATGAGATTGGGCACATTCAGGGTGGTATGGCCATAGACTGAGCAAGGCCTATGACAGACACAAGCATGTCAGCTCCATGACAGCAAGTAATTTGTTTTGTTCATCGTTGTAGGCCCAGTCCCTGTAATAGGATGTAATTCATTATAGATGCTTAACCAGTATTTGTTAAAGTTAAAATCAGGAATTCTGATCCATATCAAGAGGACCATGGTATGGACCAGTGTCTCAAATTCAAGTGCACCATGTTCTTCAAATTGGAATTAACTAAATTAGTCTGCTGAACCCCAAGGAAAACCAAAATGATCAATTTTATCCATTTAGGAAACCAGGACTAGTTCTGTCGATTTTCTTAAAAATCCCAGAAAATCAATCTTGACAAGATTAAGATAAGAAAACATCAAAGACAAGATCTAACTCAGATAATCCCTGGAATCATAGGAGCAAAGATTGAAGTTTAGATGACAATTCCAGATCATGACACAAAGATTCACCTCTACAAGAATTGGACTTCCAAAGACATGGATAAAATTAAAACAAAGATGAGAATTAAACAAAATAGGGAAATAACACTAGAGTTCTGCTTTTGCTCAAACAAGCAATTTGAAGTTTCTGTGTTTGGGGATTGACAAAAGCACGCAGCAACCAAACACGGCTATTAATCTTTGGTTTGAGTAGGTACTAAAAGTGAAGACAGGGAGGTAGGAGATTCTTTCCTGGGCCTGTTTTTCTCACTTTTGGTTCATAGTCTTTCAACCATTAAGGAACAAGTGAACACCAGCAACTTGGGGGAAAGCACATAGGTTTTAACTTGTTCCTTCTATCCTCCCTTTTGACAGATCCCACCATATTGCCCATGCCAACCCCAAATCAGCCCACCTCTTATCCAATCTGACACACTTTATAAGGACTTGATAGAAATCCCTATTGATGATGAGTCACCTAAGAGCCCACAAAAGAAGGCTTTGCCACACAAGCTCTTAACAGCAAAGAAGGTATTAGCTCCATGCTAAGGGCTAGTTGGAGGGATCATCAGAGTTCAGTGGCATAATTTCTTCTTATATTCTCCTTTCTCCTGCTGTAGCTCAACACTAGAGGGGTATTTAGGGAAGGAGCTGACATTCTTGGTGTGGTGGTTCACATTTTTCATCCCATTCTACAAGCCAAATAATTCCCATTTTAATTTATAAGCAATAGAAGATAATATTTTAGAAAAAAATAGTTTCCAGATGTTTTGACTTATTTCATGAAGATAAAAATAGAGATTTGTACTGAAGGAAAACTTCTACACTTTGAAATTGAAAAATCTCAAAGGTTAGGGCATATAGTATTATTTGATAGACACATATCCATGTGAAAAATCAGTTGACATGTGAGAGGGCATGTGTGTGTATTTCATATGTCTAGGTTTGTCAACCAAATAATATCCATCAACAACTGGTAAATTAGTAGATTGTGCCCATATCAACACTTTCATTCTCAAACTAATGTGTGTTTAATTTAATTGGTTGTTATTGAACTTGAAAGGGCTCTTAGAGTGAAGTAGAGCTGGGAACAATTAACCTTTGGAACTAAAAAGTAAATAGAAACATAATTTATAGTGAAGATAATTGACCAGTCAGAACAAAACCCTGTTTTAATGTTAAAAAACCCTATAAAGGGAAGCAGCCTTCAGTTGGATACATCAACAAAAATACCATTAGGTTAGGACCAAGTTAAAGCACAGGCTGGTAGTACATGGATGGATGCTCATTGATTTAAGAATTTGGGCCGTGACTATATTTTCTGCAGAATCCTACTAAATCAGATGAATTGGGATGAATAGTCTGATTTGGTAGAATGATTGAATTAGAAAACATTTTTTATTGTGGTAAAATACAGATAGCATAAAATTTGCCATCTTAACCATTTTAAAGTGTACAATTCAGTGGCATTGTGTACATTCACAATGTTATGCAACCATCACCAGTATCTAGTTTCAGAACTTCTTTGCTTCTCCCAAATGGAAACCCAGAGCCTATTAAACAGTCATTCACCGTTCCTATCTCCCATCAGCCTCTGACAACTACTGCTTTCGATTTCTGTATTTGCCTATTCTGGATATTTCATATAAATGGAATCATATAATATGTGGCCTTTGTGTCTGGCTTCTTTTGCTTAGCATAATGTTTTTGAGGTTCATCCATGTTGTAGCATGTATTAGTATTTCATTTCTATTTATGGCTGAACAATACTCCATTGTATGGATGTACCACATTTTGTTTAGCCATTCATTCATTGACAGACATTTGTGTCCTATCTACCTTTTAGCTATTGGGAATAGTGCTATTATGAACATTCAAGTACAAGTTTTTATTTGAATATCCATTTTTACTTCTCCTGGGTTTATACCTAGGGGTGGAATTGCTGGGTCATGTGGTAATTCTATGTTAAACTTTGAAGAACTGCCAAACTGTTTTCTTCAGCTACACCACTTTATGTTACATTCCCACCAGCAATGTATGAGTGTTCCAATCTCTCCACATCCTGGCCACACTTGTTATTTTCCTTTTTTTCAAAAGTTATGGTCATGCTAGTCTGTTTGAAGTAGTATCTCATTGTGATTTTGATATGCATTTCCCTATTGAATGATGTTAAGCATCTTTTCATGTTCTTATTAGCCATTTGTGTATCTTCTTTGGAAAAGTGTCTATTCAAGTCCTTTGCCCATTTATTAATGGGATGTTTGTCTTTTTGTTGTTGAGTTGTAAGAGATCTTTATATATTCAGGATACTAGACCCTTATAGGATACATGATTTGTAAATATTTTCTCCCATTCTGTGAGTTGTCTTTTAACTCTCTTGATCTTTTGATGAACACATTTTTTTGAAAATTTGATGAAGTCTAATTTTTCCATTTTTTCTTTTGGTATATGTACTTCTGATATCATATCTAATTGTCAAATCTAAGATCATGAAGATTTTCTTCTGTATTTCCTTCTAAAAGTTTTAGAGTTTTAGGTCTTATATTTAGGTCTTTGTTCATTTTGAGTTAATTTTTGTATGTGATGTGAGATAAGGGTCCAACTTCATTCTTTTGCATGTGGATACAGTTGTCCTAGCACCATTTGTTGAAAAGACTATTCTTTTTCTATTGAATTATCTTAGCACTCTTGTTGAAAATCTGTTGGCCATAGATAAAGGGGTTTATTTCTGGACTCTTAATTCTATTCCATTGATTTATATGCCTATCCTAATATCAGTACTATGATGTTTTGGTTACTATAGTTTTATAATAAGTTTTGAAATTAGGAAGTATGACACCTCCAATTTTGTTCTTCTTTTTCAAGATGTTTTGGCTATTTGGGGTCCCTTGCAATTACATATGAATTTTACAATCAATTTTTCTATATTTTCGAAAAGGCCCATGGGGATTTTGATAGGGATTACACTGAATTTGTTAATCACTTTGAGGAGTATCATCATCTTAACATTAATTTTTTAAATCTATGAACTTAAGATGTCTTTCTATTTATTTAGGTCTTTTTAAGTTACTTTCAGCAATTTTGTGTAGTTTATAGTATACAAGTCTTGTACTTCCTTGCTTAAATTTTTTCTTAAGTATTTTATTCTTTTTGTTGCTATTGTAAATAGAAATGTTTTCTTGATTTCCTTGTGGGATTGTTTATTTTGGTGTATAGAAATACAATGGATTTTTGTGTGTTGGTCATATGTCCTTCAACTTTGATGAATTCATTTATTAGCTCTAATAGATTTAT
Organism: Microcebus murinus; assembly: GCF_040939455.1. Lineage (NCBI taxonomy): Eukaryota > Metazoa > Chordata > Mammalia > Primates > Cheirogaleidae > Microcebus > Microcebus murinus. The sequence goes on along the minus strand of NC_134136.1, from coordinate 45,959,938 downwards.
GGGGATTATTTAAAATTTTCTCTACATAAGATTGTATTATTTGTAAATAGAGATAGTTTTACTTGTTGCTTTACAATGTGGATGCCTTTTGTTTCTTTTTCTTACCTAATTGCTCTGGCTAGAATCTCCAGTAGAATATTGAATAGAAGTGGCGAAAACAGACATCCTTGTGTTGTTCCTGATCTTGGGGGAAGCTTTCAGTCTTTTGCCATTAAGATAATATTAGCTGTGGATTTTTCATATATACATTCTATCCCTAGTTTATTAAGTGTTTTTTTTTTTTTTTACCATGAAAGGGTGTTGGATTTCATCAAATGCTTTTTCTGCATAAATTGGGAATATCATGTAATATTTACCCTTATTCGATTAGTATGCTGTATTACACTGAATGATTTTCATATGTTGAGCTCTTGCAATCCTGGGATAAATCTCAATTGGTCATGGTGTATAATTACCTTAATATGCTGTTGGATGTGGTTTGCTAGTATTTTTGCATGTGTATTCATAAAGATGTTGTCCTATAACATTTTTTTCTTGTGATCCCTTTATCTGGCTTTGGTATGATGTTAATGCTGGCCTCCTAGAATCAATCAGGAAATGTTCCTTCTATTTTGGGGAAATATTTGTAAATATGGGTATTAATTCTTCCTTAAAAATCTGGTAGAATTCATCAGTGAAGCCATCTGGTCCTGATTTTTTCTTTGTTGAGAGGTTTTGATACTGATTCAATCTCTTTACTTGTTATAGTTTTATCCAAATTTTCTATTTCTCCTTGAGTCAGTTTTGGTAATTTGAGTGTTTCTGGGAATTTATCTATTTCATCTAGATTATCTAATTTGTTGGCATATAATTATTTATAGTACTGTCTTATAATCCCTTTTATTTCTGTATGGTAATATAATGTTCCCACTTTCATTTCTGATTTTAATAATTTGTATCTTATCTTTTTTATTAGCCAGTCTAGGTAAAGGTTTGTCAATTTTCTTGATGTTTTCAAAGAAACAACTTTTGGTTTTGTTGCTTTTCTCTGTTGTTTTTCTGTTTCCCATTTCAGTTATTGCTGCTTTAATCTCTATTATTTCCTTCTTTCTGCTAGCTTTGGGTTTCATTTGCTCTTCCTTTTCTAGTTCCTTAAGGTAGAGAGTTCAGTTATTGATTTGAGGTCTTTCATCTTTTTTAACATAGACATATACAACATATATTTCTCTTTGAGGATTGCTTTTTCTATCCTATAAGTTTTGTTATATTTTGTTTTAGTTTTCATTCATGTTAAAGTATTTTCTAACTTTCCTTTTGATTTCTTCTGTGACTCATTGGTTTCTTAAGAGTGTGCTATTTAATGGTCACCAATTTGTGAATTTTCCACTTTTTCCTCTGTTACTGATTTCTAGTTTCATTGTGATCAGAGAAGATACTTTGTATGATTTCAGTCTTTTTAAATTTATTAAGACTTATTTTCGGGTCTAACGTATGGTTTATTCAGGAGAATGTTCCATGTGCACTTCAGAATAATGTGTATTCTGCAGTTGGATGGAGTGTTCTGTGTATGTCTTTTAGGTCTACTTGGTTTATAGTATTGTGTCAAGTCCTCTATTTCTTTACTGACATTCTGTCTAGTTGTTTATTCATTATTGAAAATGGGGTACTGAATTCTCCAACTCTTATTGTAGAACTGCCTATTTCCCCTTCAGTTCTATCAATTTTTGCTTCTTGTTTTGGGAGTAGGTCTGTGGTTAGATATGTATATGTTTATGATTGTTATATATTCCTGATAGAGTGACTCTTTTATCAATATATAATGTTCATCTCTATCTCCTGTAACAATTTTTGACTTAAAATGTCTATTTTGGCTGCGTGTAGTGGCTCATGCCTACGATCCCAGAACTTTGGGAGACCAAACCAGGAGGATTGCTTGAGGCTGGGAGTCCAGGACCAGGCTCTACAACAAAGAGAGACCCCATCTCTACAAAATTAAAAAAAAAAAATAGCTGAGCATGGTAGTATGCACCTGTAGTCCCAGCTACTTGGGAAGCTAAGGCGGAATGATTCATTGAGCCTAGGAGTTTGAGGCTGCAGTGAGCTTTGATCGTGCCACTGCACTCCAACTTGAGTCACAGAGTTAGATCCTGTCTCAAAAAAAAAAAGTCTATTTTGTTTGTTATTATTATAGCCGCCCCAGCTCTCTTTTGCTTACTATTTTCCTGGAGTATCTTTTACTGTCCTTTCACTTTCAATTTATTTATGTCTTTGGATCTAAAGTGAGTCTTTTTTAGACAGCATATAGCTATATCATATTTGTTTATCCATCCTGCCAATCTTGGCCTTTTAATTAAAGAGTTTAATTCACTTATATTCATGTTATTACTAGTAAGCAAATATTTCTGCCATTTTGCTCTTTTTTTCCCCTGTATATCTTACATAACTTTTGTTCCTTAGCTCCTTCATTACTACCTTCTTTTGGGTTTAATTGATTTTTTTTAGACAGAGTCTCACTTTGTTGCCCAGGCTAGAGTGAGTGCTGTGGCATCAGCCTAGCTCACAGCAACCTCAAACTCCTGGGCTCAAGCAATCCTCCTGCCCCAGCCTCCCGAGTAGCTGGGACTACAGGCATGAGCCACCATGCCCGGCTAATTTTTTCTATATATATTTGTTGGCCAACTAATTTCTTTCAATTTATAGTAGAGATGGGGTCTCGCTCTTGCTCAGGATGGTTTCGAACTCCTGACCTTGAGCAATCCGCCCACCTCGGCCTCTCAGAGTGCTAGGATTATAGGCGTGAGACACTGCGCCCGGCTGGTTTTAATTGATTTTTTTAACATACTGTTCTCATTCCCTTCTTATTTCCTTTTCTGTACATTTAAAACTTATTTTTTAGTGGTTACCTTGGATGTTATAATTAAAAAAATTAGATAACATTTTAAGACATGTAGTTTTCTCTTTCTATTAATTTGTGTAGGCTAACTATGTATATTCTAGGTTAATAAATAACGTTAAATTATTTATAGTCAACATTTCAAAGCACATATCTAAACATTTGTCCTGCTTGAATATAAACTATTAGTAAATTTAAGAATTGAGTCATGTTAATATAGGTTAAATGTTGGGCTGGCAGATATAAAGTCTAGTTTTGGGTGGTACATTCAATTTCCTACCTTCCTCAGGCATGAGTGTTTCTTAGCTATTTGTGCCATGCTTCCAGACCTATTAGTTCACTGTGATGAACACAACGCCAGCACGTGGCAGTTGCAGAGCTATAGGAGCAGTTAGCAGCATCCCAGGAAGCAGCTAGAATCACCATCCCAGCCAGATGTGCTGGCCTGGGTGATTCTCTGAGATGCTTATAAATTATGACCCCCAAATCATATATTCCCATATGCCTCCCCACAAACCCAGCTCCTACTGCCTTTTCATTGAGCAGCAAATAGGTAGCTATGCAGAGAACTGATGCATCCAAACAGAGAAGTCAGGCTAAAAGATGACTAAATCTCTACCTTTTCAGAGGAGTCTTCACAAGTTTGCTGTTTTATTTTTTCTTCTCTGAGCTGCTGCCTCCTACTGGTAGAAGGGGGAAACACATATTATCCTTTATGGACCTGGTAGAACTTTTACTCTAGGCTTGTTTTCTCCTCAAAATCCCCTGGGACAAAATTGGAAGGGCTGCTTTAAGAAATTGCTGCCTCAGCCTATTCCTTCCACATTTCCTTGGGTAAAGAGTTGGGTGCTTTGTCTCTTTCAGTTCCAGTTAGCAAAGCTTACTTCTTCCCTGAGTGATCTTCCTCTTTAGGTCTCATAGCCCTCTGACCTGGTTCAGTGGCTTCAGTTCTTTGGATATAGGTGAGACAGGCAGTGTGGATGAACAGGTATCTCTGCATGGCACCTGTGACATAATGAGCCACTGTGACTCTCTGTCTGTCCCCAGCTTTCACCATTCAGAGGGACAAGCCCAAGCCTCCCCTGTAGGCACTGTCCTAGCAGGGCCTGACTAATCCACCCACCCTTGGACCAGAGGATTCTCCTGTTGAGTGCTTGTCTGACCCCATATCCTCCACAACCTAGGTCATTCCATCTATATTCCATAATGAATCTGTAGAACATTCTTCTTCAATATTGCTTTTAAGGGTAAAAATAACAGTATAGAAAAAAAGTCATAAACACACCACCAAATCAGTTTTCACTCCTGAGTTTGAGCTGATGAAATGTCCTGGCCTTAGTCCCATTGTAGGACAAATGTTGGTATTTAACATGTTGGGGGCTAAGTAGCTGTCAATTATTCCGTTATATTGGCTAATGAAGAGTTAATTTAGATTGCTGCAAGGTTGTTTCTTTCTTATCGTGTCTCTAGATTTACCCTGTAGCTTACTCCATAATTCACCATTAGAGTTTCGTGAATAAGTCTCTGAAGCCCAGAGCAATGTTGTTTTGTTTTGTTTTGTTTTGTTTTGTTTTTTTAAATCATCTGCCTCTACAAGCATGCCTGTAGTTCCAGCTACTTGGGATGCTGAGGCAGTAGTATTGCTTGAGCCCAGGAGTTCAAGGCTGCAGTGAACTATGATTATGCCACATGAGCCTGGGAGACAGAGTGAGACCCTGTCTCTAAAAATAAATAAATCCTCTGTCAAAGGAGGGCATAATGTCCCCCTCCCCATTGTTGCACAGAGATTTGCAACTTACAAAGTGATTTTGCATATATAGGTGCATTTGATTCTCTCAATGACTATGTAAGGTAGATAGGAAAGATACCGTTACTCCCAATTTAGATGAAAAAGCTTGAGGTTTAGTGGCTTTGCCAAGACGACATGGGCAATCACAGATAGAGCTGGGACTTGATCCCGGGACTCTTGACCAAATCCGTAGCACTTTTCACTGGAGCATGTGGCTTCTAGCAGTTCTCTAACTTTGTACAACTGATGCCCAGCAATAGCGACAGCAGCTAACATTTATGGAGACTTTCTTATGTGAACGGCAGAGTGCTAACTAAGAACTTTAGTATCATTTTATTTAATCTTCAAAACAACAAACCAAAGTATATACTAATATTATCCTCCTTTTACAGACATAAAACCAAGACTCAAAGAGGTTGGGGGACTTGTTCAAGGAAAATAGCCAATAAATGGCTTGGCTAGGACCTCAAATTCAGGCCTATTTCATTCCAAAGCCCATGTTCATATTCTCTCTGCTAGTTAAGAAATTGAAGAGATTGTGATGGGGGTGTAGGGGCTGCAGGGAATATCTGAAATTCTATCTCCTAGAACTTTCAAATTGGCAAAAATGCTGGCTGCAAGAGTTTTTATGTAACAAGGATTCTGAGTGAAGCAGCAGCTGTGCAGGAACTCTCAGGAATGGGCACATAAGCCACTTTGGCACACCCGGGAAATTAAAATTCTAACAGCCATTATGGGGTCTCACACCCTGTGCCAATACCTCTTGGTACAGAAGTCTCCCACCAAGATCCCCTTTTCCCACCAAGAGTTGCTTCTACTTCTGGAGACATTCTAAAGACTGCATGCCTTTCTAGCTTTAGACCGAATGGCTCACACAGAGCCCAACTCCCTAGCATCTCAGTGTCAAAGCCTCCCAGACACTTTCCGAGTGTATTATTTCCCCAGGGTGACAGCTTTCCAGGCCAAATGCTTGATGAAATCTAGGCCTAAACAGCCACCAGGTCCTACTCTTATTTAAGACATAACAATCAGGGCTTTCCTTTGCTCTAAATCAGCAGCCAAACTGCTCTGTTCCTACTCAAAAGTGGGAAACCCTAGCATCAAACAACAGAAAAAGAAATCATCAAAAAGGTGATCAAAAGGTGCATTTTTTTTTTTTTTTTGAGACAGAGTCTCGCTTGTTGACCAGGCTAGAGTGAGTGCCGTGGCGTCAGCCTAGCTCACAGCAACCTCAAACTCCTGGGCTCAAGCAATCCTTCTGCCTCAGCCTCCCGAGTAGCTGGGACTACAGGCATGCGCCACCATGTCCGGCTAATTTTCTATATATATTAGTTAGCCAAATAATTTCTTTCTATTTGTAGTAGAGACGGGGTCTTGCTCTTGCTCAGGCTGGTTTCGAACTCCTGACCTCGAGCAATCCACCCGCCTCAGCCTCCCAGAGTGTTAGGATTACAGGCGTGAGCCACCGAGCCCGGCTGAAAAGGTGCATTTTTGACTAAACTACTTTGCACTGGATCTAGAAACTTGAGAGGAGGAAAAAAAAGAACCTAAAATGTGTTTTAATTTTCCAAAGAGCACCCCTTAACCCTGCTAACAGCAAAGGCATGTCTAGTTCCCTACTAACAAATGCTAAAGGATCCTTCTCTGGCCCAAGGCCCAAACCAGGATCCTTCCCCAGGAAGATTCTAGGTTAGTAGGTACCAGGCCTGGTGTATCTCCCAGATGTTGAGGCAAAAGGAGCCCATTTAACTCCAGGTGTTAATCAGAAACTATGCTAAAACTCCCTCTAAAACACAGGAGAAGAAATGAAAACATCTCAGCCTTCCTTAATAATATGCACACTGGGTTCAGAGAGGGCATGTTGACTCTCAGAGTGCAAGAAGGAGGAGTGGGCTTGGAGGGGGTGAGGAAGCAGATATAGAGAAAGAGTCCCGTTTCCTCCACTCACTTTTCTTACAGAATCTTGCCAGGAAGGGATTTGATTTGCTTTTTCTGGGTAACCCATAAAATCCTGTGGTTGGCTCAGTGGTAACTTTTCTAGGTTGCTCCTAACAAATAGGGCTGAGGGAAAGAGCAGGGCCTAAGAGGGAGCCCCACTTCCCAGAGGGAATCTATGTATTTCTGGCTCCTCTTCTAAGGGAATTGATGGGATTATTTAGCATCTTTCTGCACTGTTTGAAAATAGGAAGCTTTCTCTTCATGCTTGAGGTCTAAGCAGTAGTTCTCAACCCTAGCCCCTGGCAGACTCACTTTTTGAACACTCATTCCAGGTGATTTTGATGCTGGGGCCTTCCTAGACAATACATTGAGAAATAGTACCCAGAGTTCCAGAGAGTGTATAGTTTATTTAATTCACTGATAAGTTTAAGGAAAGTCATAAAATATACATGTGCTCTTTACCCACACAAAATACTTTAAACCCAGGAACAGAGATCCTCTTGGGGCTGTTTTAAAATCACACATCAAAGCTTGAGCTCCATAGTCAGGTGGGGATATTGCTTGATGACTTTGCTCTCTAATTTTTAGCCCAGGTTTGAGGGTAGCTGTGGGTTTGTGTTTAGATTGTTGTCTAGAGATTCCCTAGTGAGGGTCAAGCTAACGCAGGGGGACTAGTGGCCATTATTAAGTCTGATGGGACTCATGGCTTAGGCTGGGATTGGAAACAGATAAGACCTCTCCTGCACATATCCTATCTAGAAATTGCCGGATATTTGCTGAGCCTGATTTTTCTATTATACTATAGAATGAGTTTCACTAAAGTAAACAATGCTATTGTCTATAGTGTTCATACCACAAGATTTGAGGTGCCAGCTGAATTGAAAATGTTTATTTATTAAATGCATATTTCCTTGCTGTGTAGGCATCATAAGTTAGCTTTCATGCAAAGCAGATTGGGTGGTTCCTCTTAGGATTTCCAGATCCAAAGACCTCCTTTTCCTTCTCCTTTGACCTTTGGCTGGAGCTTGTGAGGGCTTAGAAGGAATAACTAAAATGATACAGGGAATAGAGGGGCTTGTTTGGATGACCCTTCAGAAAGACAACATCTGTTGGAAGCTTTTAACATAAGTAATTCACGAGTTCAAAAGCATTTATTGAGCAACCACTGTGTACCAAACACAGTTTGAGGTGGTGGGGATATAGTGCTAAACAGAACAGATGGAAACCCTTCTTTTTGGAGTTTATATTGTAGTGGGGGATACGGACAATAAACAAGATAAATAAGGAAAACATAAAGTATGTTAGATAGTGACAAAAGTGACCAGGAGAAAAGCAATGCAGGGAAGGGGATAATGAAGTGTCAGAGCTACACATTTTAAATAGGTTGGCCATGGAAGGCATCGCTGAGAACGGTAGGTTTTGAATCAAGACCCTGAGGAAGTGAGGGAGCTGCATGGACATGGAGGAAGAGCATGGCCAGCAGAGGAAACAGCAAGTGCAAAGGCCCTGAGGCGAGATCATACCTAGAGTGTTTGAACAACAGCAAACTAGCAGTGTGTCTGGAGCAGAAAATGGCAGGTGATATGGTCAGAGACAATAGGGAGACAAAGCATATGAGGTTAGTGGGAGTATAGATGCCATCATCCAGTCCCAAAAGACCAGACTACCCTGAAGCACGAAAGAGGTTCAGAACAATAAAACGAGAGCTTTTACTCTAAGGCTAAATTTACAATTGCAATAGATAACACAAGTCAAATAAACAATATCAGGAAGAGGTGGTATAAAAATTCATGGATGATAGTTACATAAAGAAGTTAAGGAAGGTTTGGGACTACTCCTAATTTTGTATGATTGACCCCACAAAAGACAACTGTAGCATTTCTAACTTTTCCAAGAATCAAGAAAAGAATGGTGAGCTGGATTTATCATCAGCCTGACCCATTAACACTATGTTAAGTCCCCAGGCATTGGAATCACAGGTCATAAAAGGACGTGTTTGGAACTATGATAGTAGCTAAAGTTCCATTGTATGTTAATCATTGGATCAGCATACAGTGGTGGTGGGAAATGTGAAAGCTGTAAGTACCAGAGGGATCCCTGGCACTTTGCAAAGCCAGTTTGAAAAGAACTTAGTGGGTAAACACAAATGGAAATTCTGTCTACCTACTAAATTACATCATTTGCTACTGGCATCCAGGAGAGAGACATTTATCACCTGGTCTTCAAAGGGGCTTCTGTTAACAGAATTCTGAAGCTTCTTAGGGATGGAAGGAGCTCTGAGAAGGCTTTCTGAGATGTGGAAAGTGTTCTGCCCAGAATCCCAGAGGAGACTATTTTGAAGTTCCTGCAGAGGAATTCAACTAGATATCCCAGAACCAAATAGTTTGGAGAGATGGAGGCCAGCCATAAGGAGGGCAAGGTTCCAGGCTCCATCCCCACCCCACTGAGGTGGGAGCACCCAGCTTCTGAGGGGCCTCCCACCAGCTTTGCTCTCAGGAATAGTAATTATAAATAAAGGCCGTGTGCTCTCTATGAAAATGCAGCTTGCACATAGGCCCTCTTCCAACCTGATTTTCTTCTCTTCACCCAACCCTTCCATGTAGAAATCGCAGAGCCGTGCTGGGTTCCACTGACACAGATTGTGCCTCTCACCTCAACCAGATGTCTTCCTGTCAATAAGAAGGGGGTGTAGGACAAGAGAACATGCGGGGTTCCCTCTGACCTTGTAAACTCCATTAAGTGGTTGTGATCCTGTCCCAAGGGCAATGGGATGCCCCTGAATGCTTTCTAAGCAGTAGAGTAACACGGCCTTCTTCCTGTTTCTTGTTTTCATCTGCAAGGGAACCAGTAAAAGTGTGGAGCTTGCCTCTAATGTATGAGCCTGTTGACTGGGAATGCAGGAAAAGGGAACAGTGGTTCAGGAAGGATTTCTTATCTAGGAATTCTTCAGCCAGAAGAATTTCCAAAGTTTGAGAGCAGTGGTTGCATATGGCATATGGGTTGACTTGTTTATTTTCTCCTCCCCTCTGCAGAGCTCTGAGCCACCATCCGGACCTGATGACTCCCAGTCCTTCACTGCATTTGCCATGCTTGCCTCTACCGGCAGCACCCAGCTGCCCATGGGTTTCAGCACCCCACCCACCACCAAGGGCTGTTTGGATTCTTCGGCTGCTCGACACAAGATGGCTTTAAATCCTCGGAAACAAAAGAAGAAAAAGAACCTTCAAGTGAGTATAAGTCCTTGAGAGACCCAGGAATAAACTCCTATATATAAAAAAATAAAGATGAATTCCAGCCTTTGCAAACTGTTCCTAGGGAAATGGTATGGTTTAGGAGACCCATACCCTAACTAGAGATGGCAAAGTCGAGGGCAGCATCCTGGGCTTGACACCCTCAGAAGGGTGAGCAAGCTTGCATCCATCGAGTGGGGTGTCCTATCCATTTGGAACTTCTATAAAAGAGACTAAAGACAGCAGAAACAGTGAGTCACTTAAACCTCCAGAAATTGCCAATTGGCTTAGCATCTGGGAATTCACTCAGCCCTCTTTGTAGAGGATATTCAACCCTCACCCCAGATCAGGATTCTTTTCGTTATTAATCAGATGAGACCCATTATTGATGAATTGTAGCACTTTTCTACTCATTTGGAGGTCAGGCTTCCAGCAACTGCAAACATTCAAAGCTCAGTTGTTAGCCCCTCCAGAGATCTCCAAATAGATGTCACAAAGTTCTGCCATATGACTTTCTAGCAACCAGACCTACTGCCAGGTGTGGTAACTGATGCCTGTAATCCTAACACTCTGAGAGGCTAAGGCAGGAGAATCATTTGAGGTCAAGAGTTTGAGACCAGCCTGGGCGACATAGTGAGACCCTATCTCTACCAAAAATGTTTAAAATTAGCAGGGTGTGATGGTGTGCACCTGTAGTCCTAGCTACTCAGGAGGCTGAGGCAGGAGGATTACTTAAGCCCAGGAGTTTGAGGCTACAGTGAGCTATGATCATGCCACTGTACTCCAGCCTGGGCAACAGAGCAAAACCCTGTCTCAAAACAAACGAATGAACAAATAAAGCATGGCCACATATCACACTCAGAGACTCGACAGTAAAGACAAGTGACATATGATAACAGAGAGAGAAGACAGGAACAATCTGGGGCCATTTAGTATTGGGGCTCAAGAACTTTGCCCACCTCGATAGGTCCCTCAGGGCCTCACTATATCATAATTCAATGTAAAGGATCATGTTCATTATTTGTCTGAGTCAAGAAAAGGTGGATTATGTTCCCTGATCCCCGTTTAAGAAGATAGAGAAGTAATGCTTTTGAAAAAGGTTTTTACTAAAAGTTAAGAATTAAAAGATGCTGGTGTTGAAAAGGATGTGTCAGCTGGAGAGTTCACTTTGGTCAAACACCCAATTCCCTAGCTTATCAAGGAGTGATCTAAAAAACAAAAACATCCAGTTCTCCAGTTCTCCAGTGATTCTGGGCTAAAAGGAAGAGGCTGTAAATCAGAGCAGGTAGAGAATAAATGACTGTGTAGTACAAGCATTTTGCAGGGGAGGATGTTAAAGCACAAATAATTCAAGTACATCCCCAAAGTCAAACACCCAGGTGGTGGCAGGTCTAGGGTCAGAATCCAGTCTTCTGACTTCTAGCCCAGTACTTTTTTCACTCCACCACATTGCCTCTAGCTTGCACATCTCAATTTCACTTTGGAAAGTGAGCAAAATACAAGTTGAATAGTTGGAGAAGCAAGGGAGGCTGAGGGAAGCCCTCTGGTGGTCCTGGGAAGATCTCCTTAGTTTGGTGTCAAGGAAGGGGTGACCAATTACTAGGTGCCAAAGCTTATACATGCATTATCTCCTGGACACCTCACTGCAAGCCTAAGAGATGGGGAATGTTGACTTTCTCCCTTATGCATGGCCTAGTTGAGAAAAGGCCTGGGCAGCATCCTCTGAGAAGGCTGAGACAGCTACTTCTTCCCTGTCGCTCTCTCCCTGCCACATAGGTGAATAGAAAAAGGTCTGAGATAATTTATGACACAGGGGCTTCTACCACTTTTTTCCTGCTCTGGAATTTCTTAGATCTGCAAGTCCCACAGGTGGCTTCTCCTCATCTCACATTTATAGATGTGGACACAGAGATTCAAAGAATAACTTGTCCAAGGTCACACGGCAAGTAAATGATGAAGAGATTTGAACCCAGGTCTATCTGACCTCATTTACTCAAAAGCAAATGATTTTGAGCTAAGTCTGTTTGCACAGGCACTTCAAGTGGGAGTATAGAGTTGTATGTGTTTCTTTATATGTGTGCCATAGAGGGATCACACTAAGCAAATTCCAGACACTGTTCAGTGCAGCGTTCCTCTGACATTTCCAGAGCTGCACTGCAATTATCTAAAAACCTTGTTTAGACTAAACCAATTTCAACTCATTCACTGTAAGGGCTGAGCCCTTCATCTTTTCCTTTCTTCCCTCCCAACAAAACCCCAATCCTCTTTCTTCTTTTGAGCTGGAAAGACATAATTTATGCTTTCTTTAAAGTCCCTGAAAAGAAGCCAGACAGGATTTGAATTTGGCTCCAGGGCCGGTGAAGCAAATCTGAGAATTCCAATGTCGCCAAGGGCAGGATTGCCATCAGGCCCAGCAACCCTATTTTCAGATTTCTGGCCTTCCAGTGTGGTTCAGTAGTTTCTGGGGTGTTTCAGAGAGATCTCTGCAGCCTGTCACTCAGAGATGTTAATGTAAAAAAATCCAAACTCTGTAAAATCTCTTAAAGAGATTTATTCTGAGCCAAATTTGAGGACCATGACCCGGAGCCACTGCCAAGAGGCCTTGGGAAAGTGGACTCGCTGTGGCTGGGTTACAGTTTGGTTTTTATACAGTTTAGAGACAAGGGTTATGGGTAAAGCCATCAATCAATGTGTGGGAGGTATACATTGGTTTGGCCCAAAAAGGAGGGCCATCTCGAAGCGGGGGCTTACAGGTTATAGGTGGGTTTAAAGATTCTTTAGATTGTAATTGGCTAAAGACATGAAGCTTTGTCTAAAGAGGTGGAATGTTTTAACATAAACTGTTTACCAGAGGTAAGCCACCATTTGTTGCAAATAGAAGGCCTGCAGGTTTGTCTTGCATACCCTCAGGCCTATTAATGGGTTACAAAGGAAGTCTCCAAGAAGGGAGGGGGGCATGATAAGGCCTGTCTGACCTCCCTCCTCCTGGCAGGCAACTTTGCCCTTGAATATTCCTCTGGCCAAGAGGGGGTCCATTCAGTCAGCTGGTAGGGGTTGAGGATTTTAGTTCACAGAGATTAGAAACCCCAAATGGGGATGAACAACTTCCAATCAGTAGAATGATTCCCAGGGATGTGTCAATGATGGATGCCATTGGAAATAACTTCCATCTTTATTGGTATTATTAGGCACCCAGCATCAAGTACCTTTTTCCTACTTTTTTTCTTTCCCTTTCACAACCACGAAGGGATAGGCGAAGGGCACGTCAGCCAGATTCAAGCTCTTTCTTTCCATGTTTTAGGGGAAACTGAAGCAGGAGGAGTCTGAAGAAGAAAAGATTACAACCAAACCAAAAGAAGCCACCCGAAAGAAGCTGAAAAAAAGCAGTGCAGGTTGGCACATCTTCACTTTCACCCAGAAACACGTGTGACAGGCTTCATTGTACAATGCTATGTGACAGGAGCTATACACAAGAAGTAGCCAGGACTGCTACCCTCAGTCTTCAGAGCTTTCCGTTTAAGATACAGATAAAAGTGGTCCAGGTTTTTCCATCTAAACTGCCAGATTAGTGCAGTTGCCACTTGGGTGGGATTTAGGTTAAAGGGTCATAGCTGGATTCCTATTTTATCTAAATGAATTTCCAGCCAAAGAGGTGTTTCATTTGTAAATGTGTTTAATCCTCTCTGAGGCTAATGTACATGCTGAGTTCCTCAATGAGCCCAGATAGGAAAGTGCTTGCCCTTTAGCATTCATCTTCAACAGCAAAACCAGACAAGAATAATAGAATTGGCCCCTAAAATCATTTTTTAAAGTAGCCTTTCTCTTCCAATAGAGAGAAAAGATCTTGTGTTAACAGTGAGACCATTTCCCATATCAATGGGCAGAGAGAACTCAGGCAGCTGCAAACAGCTGTCCTTGGCAGCCAACATCTGTCAAATTCCCAAACAACAAATATCATCCGAGTGAAAATCTCTCTGTGTGTTTGTGTGTGTGCATATGTGGATGTTGGCTCCAGCTGAAGGCAAGCTAATTTCAAGCAATATTTGATAAAACAAAATGCAGTTCCACAAATTAAGTGGCACAGTTATTCATGTTTTTGCCACAAAGGATTTCACATGTGGGTTCAAAGACAGGATATTCCTAAATACATTTTCCCATGAAAACTAACAAAACCACAAAACTATCCTGCAAAAAAATAGAAAGATTAAATGAGTAATCTTTTATGTTGTTTTCAGATTTATTTTTTTAATAGTTGTCTCTTTTAAACACAGAGGCTAGAACCAAGTCAATACCCTTGGGGGCAGATACTTTGGTTGGTTTTCCATATAATGGGAGTGGTTTGGAGCACAATCAGCAATTCCAGCACTGTATGCTGGATGTGAGATGTGAGCTGGATGTGATATGAAGCCACTAGATGGAGCTAGGGATACAACAGATGGTGAGGGAAGAAAGGCAGCAAGGAGTCCTTTCACCTGGGGATCAAATTAAGTTACTTAGACAAAGTACTGGAAAGTACTAGAAAGTACTGGAAAGGAGAGGAGCAATCTATATAACTACTACCTTGTGCTTGACCAGAGGCCTGTTAAGGTGTTCCAAGAATTGCTTTGCATGTATATTGCATAGGATTGTTTTAATATAAGAGAGGAGAAATTAGAAGAAAAGAGGGCCATAACTCAACCTCCCAGATAACTCCTATTGATACCTTTATAAAAAAACAAAATAAAAGCAATACATGTATACGATATGAAATTTCAAGCAGTTCAGATAAATATTAAGTAGAAAATAGAAAAGCTACCTAGAAAGTAAAAATTTCCCTTCCCCCTGCCCCAGTTTCCTCAAAGGTAATCATTGTTATAAGTTCAAATTTCGCCTTTTGATATGTCTCACACCCAATGGTGGACCAGACTATTAATGAAATGGTGATGAGCCAACCTAGGAATCAGTTCATAAAACTGGCATTTCCTTCTGATTTAAAAATGTCTGAACTGCAGAAAGCTAATGGTGACCAAGTTGCTCTCTGTCTTCTGAACAGCCAGTTCTCCATACTAGGGAATTCAGTAGCAAATAGGTACCCATTAGGCCAGGGCATAGTACTCTTATTTTAGGAAGTCAAAAGCACACATGTTTTTCCTTTCCTTATTTGTCTTTGGTACAGGTTTCTCAAGCCAGGAACAGAACAGCAAAACTGAGATTTATGATAAGAAGACAACAGATCAGGCTCTAAACACGAATGCTGCTGCACGTCTGGGCTATCCAGCATTAGCATCACATGGAAGAAGACGGAGAAGAAAAGGATCAAGTACTTCCGGGACGAGTGAGTCTGGATCCAAAGGAAGAAGCTTTAAACAATCCAGTCGAGGGCGTGGCCTGGGCGACAGAGCTGGGTACTCACCTACTGATAAGACTGACAGAAATTTCTGGCACCTGTCCTTGGAGAAGCAAGTCATGGAGCAGCAAACAACCATACAAGCAGAAACCACCACTTCTCAGGAGTTTCTTTCAGATAAAGGTGACACAGGCAAGAGAAATGCTGGCATAGATTTCGAAGCCAGAAAAGCATCAGCACAACCCATACCTGAAGATGGGGAAGAGTCCATGGCTAGTGGTCCACTACCATGCCATGAAGAGGAGGCTTCTGGAGCTGTGAAGACAGAAACCAGAGCTTCTCATTTACCAATGGTGAAAAGCCTTTCTACAACCCAAAAAGAGTCCATTCTCTCAGTGGCAGCAGAGGCTCAGATGTTTATAGATCCTTCTCATATCCAGTTGGAAGAGAAAGAAGCTTTCAGTGTTTGTTCACAAAATGTCCAATCCAAAATGGAGTCAGCCCACAGTGTCACAACTACCCACAAAGGAAAGCTTCCTAAAAATGCTCTCCAGGCCTTTGCAGCAAGCGTTTGGGGTATGATGGGTGGTACTAGTAATACGGCCGAGGGAGGCATTTTTGCCCACAGGCTACCTCGCAAAAGCCTTGCCAAGTCCTTGAGGAAGCCTGAAGCTGAAGATGTCCCCTCCGATTCGGAGAGTGCTTCAGAGGAGGAGAGTGGTTCTGAGGAGCAGCTGGCTCCTGGACACACTTTCCAGTCCTCGTGGAAGCTTGAAGATGAAGAAGAAGTCTTCCCAGAATCAGAAGGTTTAGCTGTCAGATTAAGCCATTTTGAGAAGCAGGTGTCTCCTGGATACTCTCCCCAGTCTTTGGGGAAGCCTGAAGCTAAAGAAGTCTCCTCAGATTCAGAGAGTAGCCCCAAGGAGGAGAGCGGTTCTGAGGAACTGGCTCACAGTCACTCTTCTCACTCCTTGGAGAAGCTTGAAGATGAACAAGCAATCTTGTCAGAATCACAAAAATTTGTTATGGGCTTCAACAGCTCTGAGGAGCAGCTGGTCCCCAGATGCATTTCCCAGTCCTTACAAGAGCCTGAAGATGAAGAAATCTCCACAGAATCTGATAGTTATGTTGAAAAGTACAACAGTGCTGAGGATTGGAGCAGCTCGGAGGAAGATCTGCCCCTCAAACACCCTGCCCAGGCCTTAGAGAAGCCCGAAGACCAACAAGAAGTCTCTTCAGTTTCAAAGAACCCTTCCAAAGAGGGGAATGTTTCTGTGCAGCAACTGGCTCCCATATGCCCTTCTCAGCCCACTGTGAGGCTTACTGTTCAGCAACAAGTCTCCACCAGCTTAGTGAGCACTGCTGCAGAATGGAGCAGTTCTGCGGGGCCTATGCCTTCTAGACACCCTTTCCAGCCATGGGTGAGCCCTACATGTGAGCAACAAGTCTCTGCAGGTCCAGAGAGCGCTGCTCTGGAGTGGGGCATTTATGTGGAGCCACTGCCTCCTAGAATGTCTTCTAAGCGCCTGATGAGATCTAAAGTTGAGCAAAAAGTCTCCACAGGTCCAGAAATTACAAGTATAGAAGGGGCTGTTTCTATGGAGCTGCTGTCTCCTAAATGTCCTTCCCAGCCCTTGGTGAGACCAATGGTCAAGCAACAAGTCTCTGAAGAAGCAGAGAGTGCCGCTGTTGAGGGAAGCATTTCTATGGCATTGAGCCCTCCTGGACACCCTTTCCAGCCATGGGTGAGCCCTAAAGTGCAGCAAAATGTTTCCTCATTTCCAGACAGTATGGCTGTTGAAGGGAGCATTTCTATGAAGCCTCTGTCTCCTAATCTTCTTTCCCAGCCCATGATAAACCCTAACGTTCAACAAAACATGTTCTTAGGTTCAGAAGGTGCTGCTGGGGAGCCTCTTCTCTCCAAATATTCTACCCAGCACTTCACAAATCCTCAAGTCCAGCAAATGTCAGAAAGCACTGCCATCGAGGAAGCCATTTTTGTGGAGCTGCTGCCTCCTGGATGCCCTTCCCAGCCTTTGGGGAGGTCCAAATTGCAACCACAGGTGATTACCCTAAACTCAGCAGGCACTGCTACAGGATGGAGTGGTCTTGTGGAGCCAGTGCCTTCCAGACACACCTTCCAACCATGCGTGCACCCTACATTTGAGCAACAAGTCCCTGCAAGTCCAGAGAGTGCTGTAGCTGAGGGGAGCATTTCTATGGAGCCAATGTCTGCCAGACACCCTTTCCAGCCATGGGTGATCCCTACATTTGAGCAACATGTCTCTGCAGGTTCGGAGAACACTGCTGTTGAGTGGGGCATTTCTATGGATCTACTGCCTTCCAGAATGCCTGCTCAGCCCCAGGCGAGATCAGTAGTCAACCAACCAGTCTCTGCAGGTTCAGTGAGTGCTTCTGCAGAATGGAGCGGTTCTATGGAGCCCATGCCTCCCGGATGCCCATTCCAGCCCTGGGCAAACCCAAAATCCAAACAACAAATCTCTGCAGGTTCAGAGAGCTCTGCCGCTGAGGGGAGCATTTCTATGGAGTCGAGGCCTCCCAGACATCATTCTCAGCCCCGGATGAGATCAGTGTTTGAGCAAGAAGCCTCCTCAGGCTCAATGAGCACTTCTACAGGAAAGAGCACCGATCCTGTGGAGCCAAGACCTTCCAGATACGCTGTGCAGCCTTGGGTGAACCCTAAATTCAAGCAACAAGTCTCTGCAGGTTCAGAGAATGTTGCCACTGAGAAGAGCATTTCTTCAGAGCTGCCAATTCTCAGACGTCAATCCCGGTCCACTGTGAAACAGAAAATCCAGCAAATGTCCTCAAGTTTTAATGCTGCTGGTGAGATGACCAGTTCTGGGAGGCCACTGCCTCCCAAATATCCTACCCAGTTATTGGTGAAGTCTAGAGTTCAGGAAATGTCCTCACGTCTAGAAAACAACACTGGTACTGAAGAAAGCATTTCTAAGAAATCACAGGGTCCCAGGCGTCCTTCCCAGTCGTTTGTGAAGTTTATGGCGCAGCAAATCTTTTCAGAGAGCCCTGCTGTTGAGGGAGGCAACGTGGATCCTCTGCCTCAAGATCCTTTTAAATCTTCCACCAGGCCTAAAGTCGAGCACCAAGTGTTCTCAGAATGGGAGAGTGCTGACCCTGAGGGAGGCATTTCTGTGAAGAGGCTGCCTATGAAGCATCCTTTACAGCCTGCAGGGAAGTCTGAAGAACCACAAGAAGGTTTCTCATATTCAGAGAGTGCTCCTGAGAAGTGGAGCGATTCTAAAAAGCAGCCACCTCTGCAACAGCTTTCCCAGGACTTGGGGAAGCTTGAGTACCAGCGAGAAGTCTCCTCAGTTTCTGACAGCTTGTCTGAAGAGGGCAAGAAATTTGAAGAACGGATGCCTTCCAGATGTCCTTCCCAAGCCTTGGATGAGTCTGAATTACAGCCACAGGTTGTCCCAATGCGCTCAGCGAACATACCTATACAGTGGAGCAGTCCTGCGGGGCACCTGCCTCCCAGTGACCCTTTCCAGGCTTTTGGAGACCCTGAATATCAGCAACACATTTATTCAAGTTCTGCTCCTGCTGAGGGAACCATTTTCGAGAGCAATGCTGACAGCTGGTCCCCACCAAGAGTCCCAGCTGCTCCAAACAAAACCAAGAAGCACAGTCAAGGTTCTGAAGACCTCATTAAGAGCAGCCTGACGCCTGCTACCAAACCTGGGAAGTTTACCACTGATCCTGCAGGGCAAACATCCATTTCTGGGGGCACTTACACTAAGGAAGAAGTTCTTGAGAGTGATGGTAAAAAGAATAACTGGCATTCAGATTTACGCAATGAGGGTGATGTTGAAAACCTTTTTGGAGTTCGACTGAAGAGAATCTCTTCCTCACAGAAGTATAAGAGTGAGCAACAAGATTACTTTACCCAGCTTCCTTCCTTGCCCTTGGGCCCAATCTCACCCTATGCAGGTAGAGAACCTCAAATCAAAAGAAGCACTTCCCAGGGGCTCCTGAACACTGCAGAGAACCTCACCGCAATATCTGACTCTGCAGAGAAGCAAAATAGCAGCTCCAAATCTGAAGGCATGGCCAAGAAGAAACCTGCTTATAAGACCTCAGGTGAGACTTTTATCTTTGCAGATGGCAAGTAGGTACCAAGTGGAAGGAAGAACTAGAAACAAAGCCTTAAACAGGCCTTAACATTTGCTCTAGCCTCGCCTAGTAAGTTGATGCTTTGATAGGGCTAGCTTGTGGATTTGGGGGCAAGATAATGCCCCATTCTAGGTTAATAGATTTGGAAGTAGTTAATTTTGAGTCTTCCCCTCTAAACACACATCCACATTCCATAATGGACACATGACCATCTCCCCATTCCCTCTTCTCCCACTGTGTGTACACCTTACGTTTGGATGGAATTTTATGCTTTTCTCAAAATACTTTTACAAGTATTGTGCTCCTACCCAATACTATGTGGATTTTTAAAGCCAACTCATTAGTAGAGCATTATGTTCAGACTCTCAGCCTCAAATCTTAATTTACTGTAAATGTTTGTACTCTCAAGTTTCTTCATTTACCTGAAATATCTAAGAGTCCAGAGCTAGGTGATCTTTGGGGCACTAATCCCTTCCAAAACCTTTCTACCTTCACACTCACCATCACATAGTCTTGTATATATGCCTGTAACCACACTCTGTAGCCACACACCTGCATGAGACACTGCGATGTTAAAAATACTCCAAGATTTTCTTTGGAGTTAGAGGAATGACATCAACGGACTGAGCCTCTGACCTCCTAGGAATTTTTCCAGCCACCTAGCAACCTTTGTCCTACCCTGATTTGGGAGTGGGAGGAGGGATGGACAAGGAAAGGAAAAGGCCAGTAAGGGGATGGTATACTCACTTTAAAGTACAGCTTCTTAACTACTCAAGGAACCCCTACCTTTCCAAGGTGTGTGGGAGGAGCACAAAAGAAGGGGGCCCTTCTCTACTTAATATCTGTTTATTTTCATTTGGCAATTAACAAGGATTCCATTTGGGACATTATTATTGGTAAGCCCCAGCCAGGCTCAGGACCCTGCCTACCTCCTCCCAAAGTGTGTTTGAAGAGCATGTTTCTTTCGACTACCATAGGAATTAAACAATAGTCAAATACAACAACAACAACAAAAAGACCCTGCCTACCTTGCTTCAGTTCTATCTCCTTTTATTCCTTTCTCAGAAAACCATCCTGGTCAGCCAGATGATGCCATCTCAGAGCCAGCTTGGATAACCATGGCAATGCAGAAGCAGAGGAGTTTCCAGGCCCATATTCCTATGAAAGAGCCAAAAACCAAGAGCACAGCTGGAGCCAAGGCTGAGACTAAGGAGCCTAAACATGGGGTAGGACCTGGGGCAGTGCAGAAAACACTCCCAAAGGTTGCTGGAGCCACTGATTAAGCTTCCATTGGGAAATTTACGAGACATGCAGCTCCCCCTCTCTTTGGGAGCATTTATCAAGGCAGGAGGACTCTTCGGGGGAAAAGACTTGCTTTGTACTTATACAAATGTGCCCCACTTTATGCTCTTAAAGGGTTTGTAAAAAGTAGTGAATATGGAGAGTCTGTAAATCGAAGCCTGTCCTAAATATTCTAGGGAAGGCTTTCATGATATTGGTTGAGAAATAAGGAGTCACCTTTCCATTTCAGTACATAACAATATCCCTTTCTCTGTTTGATGTTTGGATTTGGTTTGGAGTGGCACCTACCTATAGGTTAAAAAGATGTTCCGTGGTGAACTAGGCTAATAGTACCACACGTAGGTCAGGGATGATGGGATGATACCTTGCTCCCCTCTTACCAAAACTGCAGAAAATTGACTCAAGAAAACATGACATATACATATCAAGAGATATGTCTAAGTTCCTGTACTTTTAAGTGCTTACTAAATTTGTTGAGGGACCTCCGTTTGTTGTGAGGACCTGTTTAATTCTTTGCTTTTAAAGATCTTTTCCTTCTTTCTTTTTTTTTTTTCTTTTCTTTTCTTGAGATAGTCTCGCTCTGTTCCCTGGCTAGAGTGCTATGGCGTCAGCCTAGCTCACAGCAACCTCAAACTCCTGGGCTCAAGCAATCCTCCTGCCTCAGCCTCTAGAGTAGCTGGGACTACAGGCACGCGCCACTGTGCCCAACTAATTTTTCTATTTTCAGTAGAGATGGGGGTCTTGCTCTTGCACAGGCTGTTCTCGAACTCCTAAGCTCCAGCAATTCTCCTTCCTCGGCCTCCCAGAGTGCTAGGATTGTAGGTGTGAGCCACCGCACCCAGCCAAAGATCTTTTCTTTTTCATCATTAGTATCTACATGGGAGCAGGATCATACAGGGATAAGGTCCACCTTGGTTAAAGCTTTCGTCAGGAGGAAATACACTAGTGTACATAAACTCATGAATTCAGACCAGTTATGGAGAGGTTAATTTGAAAAAGCCTAAACTAAAACTTTGAAAAGACCTACAGTTATATCACTTTCTAATATAGGCAGTGCTTCAAATCGTATGTTTTGAAAGTTTTGAAAAGTAGAAACCCCATAGAACTCACATCAATGAGCTTATCAGATTTGTTTATTACCACCACGTTCTGTTAGCTTGCTATTAAGTGCTGGTAAAGTGCTAGGGAAAAGATTGTTTTCAAGTTAACTAATTGTCATGTTAACCTGCTTACACTGTTTGTATAATTAGACAACTTTTTCTTTCAGGCCTGAAAAGTGATAAACTTGAGCTAGCTTAGGTTTTGTGAACCTAAATTCCCAACCAAGGGGCTCAGTGCTATTTCTTTCCTTTACTATATCTGTATCTAATCTCTTTCCTTTTGGTTGCTGTTGAACTCATAATACCCAGGACAGGGCTTACAACCTATGGTCTTCTGAATAATTTGCTGTTTTATTTATTTTTTTTTTTTTTTTTTTTTTTTTTTTTTTTTTTTTTTTTTTTTGAGACAGAGTCTCGCTTTGTTTTCCAGGCTAGAGTGAGTGCCGTGGCGTCAGCCTAGCTCACAGCAACCTCAAACTCCTGGGCTCAAGCGATCCTCCTGCCTCAGCCTCCCGAGTAGCTGGGACTACAGGCATGCGCCACCATGCCCGGCTAATTTTTTTATATATATATCAGTTGGCCAATTAATTTCTTTCTATTTATAGTAGAGACGGGGTCTCGCTCTTGCTCAGGCTGGTTTTGAACTCCTGACCTTGAGCAATCCACCCGCCTCGGCCTCCCAAGAGCTAGGATTACAGGCGTGAGCCACAGCGCCCGGCCAATTTGCTGTTTTAATGTCAGGACTTACAAGCTTTCTGTTTTCATTTTTGTGTTAAAGGGAACTGGCCCTGCCAATGAAAACCAACCAAAAATGATTTTAACTGCTGATGTCCGTAAACAGGGGAAAGCAGCAGAGATGAAGCTACCTAAGTCTACCAAATCAGGTAAAAGCACACACCCTGACACCCCCCCCACACACACACACACAGAAAAAAGGACAGCCCTGGCATAATGTTATGAAACTTTAGCACTTTCAAGCTAAGGTAATACATGTCTCTTACCCCTCAAATCAGCTTCACTAATCTCTAATGGCTCATTCATTAGCTACAGATATCAGCTTGTTTTAGGAAAATCCAATTATTATGACTAATTTAAGTGTCTAGTGTGTAGCCTTCGGAGGGTTTTCTAGTCTTTCACTTCATCAAAGAAGCTGTCTAGGCACAAAACCGTGGTCACTCACTAAAACATTCTTATGCCTGGGTAAGCAAGAGGAAAATACCAAGTCACTTTCCAGTTCATAGCAAAGCAGTATTTTCTCACCTTCTACATCCCCAATGAAGCTGTTGAAAATAATTCACTCTAAAGTCCCAATGGTATTGAATTGTATTTAATTATTTAAAAAGCTTGTTTTAGCCCCTCTGTATTCTGAGCAGGGATGTGGAGAGGTGGGGAAATGTTGATGGCTGAAAAAATACTGTGCTGAGATATAATAGAATATGATCTTATCAGTAAGAGTTGTGGGCCAGAGGGACATTTTTCACCCAGAGCAGTGATGAGGGCAGGATGGATTTATATTGAATCATCTTTTCCCTCCCCCTTTATCCCTCTCAGGAAGAAATTAGACTAGGAATTCAGGAACCCATTATATGAAATAGCAGCAGCTGACCTGCTTACAACTATTAATGGCCTCATAGGCACTCTACTCCTGTTGTTTTTCAACTCTCAGTGTGCATTAGAATCACAGTGATTTTAAAAGCAATTAGAGCTTTTTAAAAAGTGCCTATGGCCCTGGCTCCATCCCTAGAGATTCTAATTCAGTTGCTTCAGGAAATGTAGGGGACATGTTATTTTTAAAAGAGCCCTAGGTGTTTCTAATGCATAGCCAGGATTGAGAACCATTGGTTGAGTATGAGCCACTGAGTAAATCAACCATAAAGCAGGATGAGGGGGAGGGAGTGGAATTGGGGAATAGGATGGTAGTCAACTTGGCCGAGGTAGTTGGTACAATATTGTTTAGCATCGACTTTTACTGGGTGTGTCTATTGAGTCATTTCATTTCACTCAGTCACTTGGTCATTTCATTTCACATGACATTATGGATTGGCAAAGCAAAAATAATATTGCTTTATTTGAAATTTTAGAAAATGAGCAGATACAATATGTTTCCCCTCTGGTCTCAGTTCAAAAGTGTAAGACAATCCAGTAGTAATTACCCAAAGATTGGCAGTTCCAGCTATAGGTATTACCTCTCAGGCCTTCCTCTGTTCAGGTCCCTATGGCCATAGCTGTGTTGATTTTACCCATTTGACATTGCCCATGCACTGACTTTTAGAAGCCTGGCAATGAAGGGAAAAGGAGTTGGAAATCTCTAAGAGTAGAGGGATCAGAGGAAAGCTGAGAGGAGGAAACATTTTATTGCATCCCATAAACAACATATCCCAGTATATCTGCGGTTTCTCACTGCTTGTGTGTTATTTGCTGTGGTTCCAGTTGAGTTTGAAGATCAGAAGATACCACAAGTACCTACCATGGGGAAAGAAACCAAACGATCTTCAACTCTCCCAACTACATTCCAACAGCTGGTTAAGCTGGATAAGTCTGTTGAGCCGATTGAACCTGTCTGGTTCTCCATGGCCAAGAAGAAAGCCAAAGCATGGAGCCACATGGCAGATATCATGCAATAAGTAGTTCCTGGGTGTAGTCTCAGCATTTTAAATGATAATTGCCAATAGCTGTATTAATAGTGATCTCTTTACTGTTACCATTTTTTATTAAGCAAAAAAGCCTTAGAAATGGGAATTAAAACATAATTATTTGAATGAAATAAATGCTATAATGCCTAACCTTCAGTACAGTCACTACCACCATCAGGAAACCCAGCATTTCCTCGATAAAAAACCATGGCAAGTGTTTGCACTGCTGTAGAATTGCAAAATCTTCAGCTTTGGATAATGTGCTTTAGAAAGGAGAAATCAAAAAACATTTTGTCAGAGCAACTAAAAGGTTGTCATTTCCCTTGACCAAATGATGCAGTTCTGATGGAAACATCCAGATGATTTGGCTCAAGGATTGGCTTTTAAGTTTTATAAGCCTAGATAAATGCTTCAGTTATTCAGTTGTTGCTCCAAGCTTTGCAAAGGCTCCTAAAAGAGGTGGTGCAAGTGAAAATTCTGGGTCTCCAAGAAAAATTTTGCACAGCCATTTCCCCAATCAGTTCACTACTGCTTGAAATACCTTCCCTGAGTCCCTGGGAGCCTCCCCCCCCCTCCAATGTTTTCACCTTGGGTGACAATAACACACAGCACTTATACAGAGTGCCCTCTTTGCACATGCCCCATGACAACCTGCTGCTGGCCTGGCAGCAGTGAGCACCTCCCTGTGAGACAGAATGCTTCCTGGGCATGATTGTACTCCTACGGATGGTCCATCAGTGTTTGGCCTCTTGGTCCAACACTACTGTGACCCTCTCCAATTGCCCAGAAATCACTCCTTGTTGAACATATCCTGTTGTTCTACAGACACCAAAAGCTGTCCTTTCCATCGGGCAGATGGCAAGCTCACCGCCCTGATGCAAGTCTGGAGCCACTAGGGAGCGCCCTTTCCCTCTGGCTCCCGCCTTCAGGTGGGGAACTCCATGTGGCCCATCTTCTAGTCCCTTCCCCTCAGGTCTCTGCTTCATCAAGTTTTAGCCCAAAGTAAGACCGCAGTCCCACAGCCACAGAGAAATGAACTTTTTGCTAACTGGAAGCCTGCAGTGATCAAGTCAGTCTTTCCCCGCCCTCATTCCTAGAGGCTGGAGAGCCCCCACCTCTCTGTGACCCACTCACCCCCAACCATGGGAAGAGGGAAGGCCAAAAAGGGAGAGTGGGAGGGGAAGATTCAGGATGAGAGGGATGATCAGCTGTGAGGGGAGAGGGCAAGTCCCAGGAAATGTTGACTCCTTCCTTTCCATCCTGCCGCGCAGTCTTTTTCTTTTGTAGCACTGCCTCCAGTGAAACCCCCAGGCTGTGGAGTGATCACATAGGCACCTTTACCCCCAGAGTCAGTTCCTCAATTGGCTGGCTTTCCGAGGTGCAGACCACCAGAGATTCTCATCTAGGTTCACTGGAAGTGACTTAAATCTTCCTTTCTGTGTCCTCCCCTTTATTCCATTCCCTAAACCCACCAAACACTAAGGGCAGGCTCCCTTTGGATGCCTGGGCAGTAAAACTAGCTCATTTTCCTAGGAGACCCAGGGTGATTTCTCAGTGTAGTTATCCCTGTGTCTGCCTCTGTTTCCTCGGGGCTACTTTGCTAAAACAGAAACACAGGCCTGGGCACCTAACTGTGCCTTTGTGTTCTGAGTGGGGTGCCGCCACACGCAAAAACGCCCAGAGAGGCAGTGAGGGGCTGGAGCTAAACACTTGGTGCTGGGCTTTGCTGATGATGGTATAATGTGACACTGTACAATCGCATGCTGGATTTTCCATTTTCTCTATAAAACATTTATTTTTCCTGATATAGTATTTTAGTCTTTTTGATAATGCTAGATTTTCAATTGACTGAATTTTATTTCCTTTGTATTCCCATAGTGAACAGTTCATTTAGGTAGATGCCCTATACCCAGGTAATCCTGGTAGATTAACTGCTACACCTCCCTTCCCCCTTTTCTCACAGTGGACTTCTATTAGGTTATTCTCACTCTGAGAACTCTCCATTAATAATTTCTTTTCCACAGTTAACAATAAAGCTTTTTAAATGAAGAGGTTAACTTCTTTTTAAATGCCTAAAGGCACATTCTGACAAGTTTTTTGCTTCTTTTCACTTTCTTGATTTTTGATATATGCAAAGCAAATAAATTGAATAAAGCCTGTTCTGTAGTCTGTCTCAGTCTGTGACCTGCGCAGGGACATCAAACAGGCTATCGACAACTCAGACCTGAAGGGTGTCAGAGAAGCAGAATGTTCTTAAGTGGTTGTGCTGCTCAGGCAGGGCCTCCGCACAGGTGTGCCTGGCCGAGCTGATGGCCTCCAGGTGGGCATTGGTACCAGAAGCGGTATTGAAGAGGTTTGTGGCAGCAAAGACATCTGGGTGGAGGGGTGCACCTGGGGGTGAATAGAAGTGAAGAGGTGGTTGGTGGTTGTACTCCAGCCTGGCTCAGGGACTGGGTCCAAGTCCTATAGCAAGATGGGCCGCCAGAATAAGGCCTTTTCAGAAGCAAGAGGCTCCCCTGTGCTCAGGTAACACAGTGTGACACAGAGAGAGGAAGAGAAAGGGGTTATAGACCAGATATGTAGCCTGGCCTTCCTGTGACATTTGTAACATTTGTAGGGTTCAGAATAAGAGTTCAGTTGGGGACATTTATGTCCAAATATTTGACATATTTAAATGAACTCATACAACATGTTTTGTTTACTGGTTTATGTTCTTCCATGACAAATGCACCTCCAAAATGACCTGAAAGACAAGGTTAGAATTTAGAATTCTCAGACTTCTCTAAGTCCTGTCCGAATGGTGTGAAAAGAGCTGAACCTCTTCTTCCCTCCCCCTGGCCCTGGCCTGGCTCCTATACCAGGCCTCGTGCCCTGTCCTGGCCATACAACTACCCCTTAGGCCTGGGATCACCTATCCTGGTAGGACAGTCAGCCCGTCCAAGGACAGCCCTCTTGAGGACAGCCCCAAGAGGAGCATGCAGGCCCTTGCAGCAGACTTGGGACTGTTCAGGGGTCCCAGGTACCTGGAACATGGCCTAGCAGGGAGCTACCCCTTGTTCCTACAGGTTCCTGGTCCTTTAGGGAGAAGTGTGGCTGGAAGAGGGCCAAAGTAGGGCCTCTGAAGCATAGATCTCAGGACAGAGGTCCTTCTTGCCCGAATCTAAGAGCAGTACTATATTAACAACTTATGCAACATAAACACTAACAAATCAGATCCAGTTTGAAGCCCCTCAAATCACACTATATGGAAATCTGTATTAGCTTGCCCTTTCAGTTTAGGTAATGGTAACAAGGGGCCCTGGGCCTCCATCTCACGATGTGGTTCTAGCCATAAGGAATACTATGTGATAGTACATGTTGAAACATTAATACTGGTGCAAAAAAGAAGGTTGTGGAAGTGGTAAGTTTACTTCACTTTAACAGACTTTAATTGAGCACCTACTATGTGGAAAACTCAGTGCCCAGGGCTTTGAGAAAGGAAGATAAATAAAACTCTTTAATGTCCCAACAAATCAGAAGTTCACAATGCAGACAGTAGGGGAGGGGGAGTAAATACACACATATATAAATCATACACAAAGAAATACTTGGACACAAATGTTCATAGTAGCACTATTTACAATAGCTGCAAGGTGGAAGCAACCAAGTGTCCATCAACAGAAAAATGAATAAACAAATTGTGGTATATACATACAATGGAATATTATTCAGCCTTCAAGAAGAATGAAGTATGGATACATGCTAACATGTGGATGAATCTCGAAAATATTATGTTAAGTGAAGAAGCCTGACACAAATTCTGTTTATGTGAGATGTCTAGAATAGGTCAATCCATAGAGATGGAAAGCAAATTGGTGGTTGCCATCAGTTGGAGGGGAAAATGGGAAAGTGACTGCTTGCTGGATACCGGGTTTTGGGGTGACAAAAACCCTGGGGTGTTTTGGAACTAAATAGAAGTGGTTGCACAAAATTATGAATGCACTAAATGTTACTGAAATGTTCACTTTAAAATCGTTAATTTTGCTTTATGACTTTCACCTCAATTTAAAAAATGGTAGTATAAATTTGAATATAAGGTGTGCTACCACAGAATATAAGAGAAGGTATCAGTGCTACCAAGAGAACACCTAGGAAGCCTTCACTACATGCAGAAATGAAGCTGTCTAGCCTCAACCTCTGCACCCCTCCCCTTCTCTGATCCTCTCCTCTGGTCACATATGACTTCACATTCCCCCCCCCCCCTTAAACAGAGTCTAGAGATCAAGCCCATTGTCTCCCTTTCCTCTTTTTACTTGTCTCATTGGGCATTAGGAAATATTTCAGATCTACACAAAGGTATAGAGAATACTGCTATAAACATCCATGTATCCACCACCCAGCTTAAGAAATATAACATTACAAACAGTAGAAGCCCTCTGTGGATCCCTCTCTAATAGAATCCCCCTCCCTTTCTTTCCCTGAGAGGTAACCACCATCCTAAATGATGTGTTTATCTTTCCCAATCACACCTTTACACATGCTACATTTGTATACATTTCTCACATGCATGCCTTTTAGTCTCTCTGTATGTACCCACAAATGTGGCAATCATTTGTATGTTTTCTTAGACTTCATATACATGGTATCATGTTTGTATCCTTCTGGAACCAGCTTTTTCCTTTATGCATTTTTATGCTGTCATCACCCTGTCTTTGCCCCTCTGTGTCTCAGCCCCTGTGAGTTCTAGTCCCCTCCCCAGCCTAGTCCTTGCTGTCCCATTCAGTTTACCTGCAACAGTCCCAAGCCAGGGAATTAAGGCTGGTCTGACAGTGGGTGAAACTCATCTTCCCCTACTGCTCTAAACCTGTGGTTCTTAAACCTTGGCGTGCATCAGAAGCCCCTGGAGGGCTTGTTAAAACAGATTGCTGGCCCCACCCCAGAGAATCAGTTTCTGATTCAGAGGTCAGGGCTGTGGCCTGAGAATTTGCATCTCTAACAAGTTCTCAGGTGCTGCTGGTGCAGAGACTACGCTTTGGAACCACTGCCCTAAGTTAAAGTCTGGCCCGGGCTCAGCAGCACCACTTGACCTCCAGGCAAGCTGGGCCATCTATGAGGTTTCCTTTGAAACCATTCTCTAGATTAGTGCTGGCCAATAAATACATAACATGAGTCACATGTGTAATCTAAATGTTCTAGTGACCGAATTAAAAAAGAGAAAAGGCACTGGTGAAAGTAATTTTAATATCATATTTTGTTTAAACCAATATATTATCATTTCAACATGTAATTAGTTATTACAGAGCTATTTTACATTAGTTTTCATTTACAGCACATCCAGATCGAACTAGCCACATTTCAAGTGGTCAGTAGCCACACATGGCTAGTGACTAACGTAGCAGACAGCGCAGCATTAACTAAAAGCTTGAACTCCAACTCATCTCTCTCTTTACAAAAACTGTTTTAAAGTTGATATTTTAATTATTTTGGCTGCAATAAAATCATTTAAAATAAGTTTACAAATGGTGACAAATGATCCCTTTCAACTGAAGTTAAAGTGAGCCAAAACAAAAAGAGGTAAAACAGAGATTTGAGTGTTATTTATCTTGAAAACATCTGTATATATTTCAACTTATTCATCTAAAACAAACTTTTATTTTTAACTTGAGCAAATTCTGTCAAATATATCTGTAAAAGGTAAGAGAAAACTCAGGTATCACTTTTTGAGTGATGAACTTTGGAATGAAATCAGTATTGATGAAAATCCCTTGGGCTTCTGAAAAATGAGCACCCTAAAAAGAGTGAAAAACAGATTCTTTCTTCTCTCTCCATTCTTTTCTTTCTATTCCTCCAAACTATGGAATAAAATGAGAGAAAATTAACACTTACAGAATATTAACCTGCTTTCTAAAACTAAGAAAATTGTCAGTCCCTTTGTATATCTGCTGCATTTGTGTGTTATATCTGAACATGTAGAGAACAATATATTTTCCTTTTGTAACTTATATCCTTGGATATCAAGGTGCTGATGACCAATGGCTTCAATCATGTGATCACACCAACCTTGTTTCCCTCTTGCCTAACACCAGAAATGCTTGTTGTTTTTCTTTTTTTCTCGAGAGGCCATTCTGGAGAGATTTGAATAAATCTCTCTAACTTAAAAGCCTGTGCTCCTTCCACAGATAATACTCCCTCCCTCCTGGTCCCTGGATTTCCATATCTACCATGTGGTTATGAGGATGTTATTATGAAATACACAGCCATGAAATGCAGGGGGAAAAAAGGAAAAGAAAAAAGAAAAACATTAGTTTACCATTTCAACATACTCAAAGATATACCTTAAGACTTAATTATCAATTGATAATTATACTATGACTAAGTTTCTTTACTTTTGCCTGTCACATAAAATACAAAAATCTACAACTAAACAAATATTTAGGTACTCATCACTAAATGTGGTCCTACTTGAAAATCCTAAGTTTTTGCTATTTGTAAGTAATAACATTCTAAAAGGTGTTGTGTTGTCTTCTAGTTAGTACAGGAGACTGTATTTCCGTGGCCAAGTAATGAAGGCCCAACTAGTGCATGACCCAGGCCATGTTAGCTGCTGCTTCTGGTAACTGTTTTCCACACAAATATTGGTCTCAGGTACTAGGTCTGTACATTTAACACTTGTTAGTAGTCTTACGGCTAGAGGACAAAAGACTTCACAAGAACAAATGAGTAGCCATGAAGTACATACTGCATTTTTATATTATTAGGTACATGAATATTCCAGTAGGATTCTAAGTAAGTTAAATCGATTTTTTAAACTAATTTTGAACAACATTTTTCTTAATTAATTTACTGGAAGAATTAAAAAAACAAACTGTCAGTAAGAAGTAAATGCCAGGAATAGCCGAGAGATACTCAAAGCTATACACGGATACCTGGATTTTGTGGGCTTCGCCTCTCCTGGGTCCAGGTCCACGTCCATTGGAGGTCCTTCCTCTTCTTTGTTTTCATTCTCGTTTTCTTCTGCTGCTTCTTTTTCTACCCCCCCTACATAATCTATGGTGTCTTCGTCTTCCCAGTTTTCATACTGATATCTAGTTACTTCTTTAGTGAAAAATAACACAGACTTTGGGAAAATTCATTCATGGAAAAATAGCCCAATTTAGAAACAATAATGACATCTAGTCCTCTACCCTCAGGAGAAGTAGGAGGATAGAAAAGAATAAGAATAGCTGGGCACTAAGAAAAGAATAGCTGGGCACCTTCCTACTGGTTGATACAACACTTCCATGGTTCTCAAATTTCTGCTGCTTAATGGTTTCCACAGTGACACTATTTCCCTTTTCCTAGTAACTCCCCCACCCAAAGCTGCCAATTACTTCTAGTCCTTTGGAGAAGAAGAGATCAGAATCATCAGGTCTGATCCATTCTACATGTTTTGGTCAGAACTTTGTTGGGAAAATGGTTGTTTGCTTCAAAGACAAGTTGTATGTAGATGCTCATTGGATCCTCAACCCCCTGAATATTTCATTTTACCAAAGGCTCCTGTCTCGGTTCATCATCTGGGAGGGATCAACTTTCTAAGAATCTTTACACTTTTAAAAGCTGTGAGCCGAAAATGAGGTGTGCCATTTGCTGGCTGCCTTCCTTCAGGCTTCCCTTCCACGTCTTCCCAGGCTCCTCCCACACACACACCTGCCTGCCCCGACACCTGCCTGCCCTGACACCTGCCTGCCCTGACACTCCTCTGTGGGCTCACGAAAGGCCTGGATGACCTCGGATCTCCCGGCAAACACAGGTGGTGGAGGGCAGAATATGCCTGTGCGACACTAAAGGTCACTAGGAACTGGGCTTCTGTCCTGTTCTCTCGCACACGCTGGGCCCCAGGCGGGGAGAGGGGGACCCGCTTCACCCCGCCAGAGCCGCCACCCCCCCGCGCTCCATCCCCGGGACCCGCCGAGCCCGCCCGCCCGCCCGGGGTCGCCCCCAGGCCCGCTCCTCACCGTGGGCCGTCACGATGATCTCCTGGGCTGCTTCTACCTGCGCTGCGGCCCCGCCCGCCGGCTCCCCGGGCAGCTCGGGCCCTCCGCCTGCCGCGCCCGCCGGGAGGACGTCGGGGCCCTGGCCGAAGCCTTCGCCAAGGCCCTCGCCCTCCAGGGCCGCGACCCTCGCGCGGGGCCTCTCGGGCACCTGGAGCACCACCGGGACGTCCTCGCTCCCGCCTTCGCCGCCGTCGCGGTTGGGTGACAGCCGGCGGTGTGCCACCAGGACGCGGCGGCCACTGGGCCGGGTCAGGATGTGGTGGTTGTAGTAGATGCGGTGCAGAAGCGAGTGGACCAGATCCAGGAACATGAAGCGAAAGCCCGCCATGGGGAAATGACGGGCGTCCACCACCCGATCCAGGCCCACCAGCGGCACGTTCTCCTCCTCCTCCTCCTCCGCCGGCCCGATGTCGGAATCTTCCTCAGCTATGCCGATCTCCGGGGCTCCGGCCACGGCCATGGCCGCCGCCTGGCCACCCTCCTCCTCCCCGAGGCCTCCCGCGGACCGTGCGACTCCGGCCGCCTCCACCACAGGCGCCATGACGCCGCCGTAGTGGGGGCCGGAGTGGCCGCCCACCCCGTCATCGGCTCCTGCCCACGCTCCCGCCCGGCTCACGGGGCCTTCCTGGCCCTCTGGGGTCGCGTCTCGATCCCCTGAGGCGGACATGACAACAGCTGGTACCTCAGCGGGCGGCGATCGCGCTGGGGCGTCGACGGCCAAGATGGTGGCCTCTGAGGCGGCTGCAGCTGAGGGGAGGCCGTTGGCAGAGCGGCCTGAGGAAAGGCAGAGGGGTGGCCGAGGGACAGCTGTTGAGGGGACAAGAGTCTATAGTGGAGCCTGAGGAGGTCCCGCGACAGGAAGGGCAGGGGTCTAATCCCAGGGGTGGCCCGCCACCCAGACCGCACCTGAGATGGCTCCGACGAGTCGGGAAAGATTCCGTTGTGACCGTTGACGGGAGGTGGACCGGAAGGGTCAACTAAGGGCCGTGTCCCCTAGTAGCGAGCTCTAAGCTCATTTGCTGAAAGGTGGAGATTGACATGCCCCACGTCCAAGGAATGATCAAGGCACTCCACGGAATCCGGGATCACCTAGGAGCCCCTGGTGACCCGCCCTACCCTTTAGGTCCAAGCATGTCGTGCCCTTTTAATGTCAGGATTGTTGACAGAAGTATCGGGGCCACTGTGGCGTTCCCCTGGGGTGTGCGAACTGCAAGGAGTTCAGAGTTTACTGATTTCCCTCTGGTAGTGGCTCATGCAAGTAGAGATAGGGTCATCAAAAGGTGATACAGCTCAGAGCTAAGCACTAGTAAAACCTCCCCAGAAGAGAGAAGAATTTTGACAATTAAACTTGGTTAGAACTATTTAGAAAACAATGGGCAAAGTTGAATTGGCTGCATTCAGATGTGAGTGTTAAATGGGTGGTAAATGACAGGCGTTGGAAGGTGTTTAATGAGCCCTGCCAAATTCACCACAAGCCCCCAAGAAGGAAAAAAAGACTTTTTCATAACGGATGAGGTCGCCCCCTAAGAGCTAAGCATGGCGCCGGCGGCGACAGACAACACGGCCGCCTCCGAGGACGCTTCTGAGGCAACAGCCCAAGACTTTGTTTCAAGACCCTCTTAATCAAGACGACAAGTGTAACTAATTCTGAAAATTTTGGAGAAATCAACTGCCAGTTTACATTCATTCTATAAAAAATGTTTTGGCACACTAAAACTAGTTTTGAAAAAAATTTTCAAATAACATATTTCAGATTATTACATTTAGAAAAAATATACCATTAACTCCCTCAAGTTAGGCAAGGATTTTTTCCCTTTCCTAAACTCAATCAAATTTCAATGCTTTTATTTTTCTTCTGGTCTCACCTCAAGGATAGAGCATGGTGTTGTCATATATCATTGATTTGAATCTGGAAGGCAATGTAGAAATTTTTTATTTCAGTGGTTTTAGGGTTACAAGTGGTTTTTGGTTACATGGATGAATTTTATAGTGGTGAAGTTGGGGTTTTAGTGTACCCCTCACCTGAATAGTTTGCATTGTACTCAATAGGTAATTTTTCATCGCTAAACCCCCTCCCACCCTCCACTCTTCTGAATTTCCAATGAATGATCAAGGTGTTAGGTCTGGAGCTGAGAGAGAGACACACACGAAGCCTCATGTGTAGCAAAATGCTATTTATTTTGAGCATCTGGATATAGATGGGTGGAGGCAAAAGAGCATCCACCCTGAGGGAGGGGAAAGCCTTGGGTTGTATAGGGGGTTTCTCAAGGGGGAGAGAGTACCTGGGCCAGAACAGCTAGCTGCAATAAAATTTTTTTTAAACAACCAATTACTGGGACCCCTGCCTCAGTCTCATCCTGTAGAGGTAAGGGAGGGGGGTAGTTCCCTCCTTATCAGTGGGGATAGGAGTGTCCCAGCTGTCTGCTAGATTTCACAGTCTCCTGGGACTCTCAGACTCCTGAGGCTATTGTTTCACAAACCTCAGTTTTCTATCAACCACATACATACTTTTTGAGTTCCCACCTGGAATAAACCTAACACAAAGAACTACTTAGAATCCAGATTCACCTACCTTTTCTGTGAGGCCGTAGTGACCAGCACTACCCTTAAGGTCCATGCAAGTCCTACCATTTTAATTTTACGATTATTGGCAAAAGTATAGAGGCCCAATGTGAAGGCAAGCTGGGCTGGGGAAACTTCTTCTATAAAGGACAAAGAGTAAACATTTTAGGTTCTGTGCAGACAACTGGCAATATCAAGGCTATTATTTAAGTACATAACAAAGAGAAAAACCAAATCTCCACAGATATTTTATTATTGAAACTAAAAATATAATAAATACATATAATTTTTAATAATATAAGTCTATTAATGAGAAAAATAGTGCTCTTTGGGGAAGATAACATTTTGTTTAATTAGTATTCCAATGTTAGTGTTCTCTGTCATCAAAATTGATTTTAAATGTTCATCTGTTGATCTGTTATAAGGTTTTACATAGTTCATCTTTGAAAATATCTTTACACACATATAGATATGGGCAAATACTGTTATCAATCTCTGAGATAGGTACTTCTATATACTGATATCAATCCACAAGCATATGATTTTAATTGAGCATATTCATCTCTTGGAAGGCATTTGTAGAATTCAATTAGAGTCTTCTCTTGGTCTTTGCCTTTTAGCATGTTATTACATTGCAGATTAATTACTTCCAGTTAAAGTTTAGGTGGAAGCTCCTCAAATGCACAATTAATAAGTGAGTTTGAAATGTAAACATTTCCTGTGCAATTGCATAGAGTTCTGGGAAAAAAGCTGGTAGAACTTTAGTTTGAGCTCAGATAACACATCTACTGCACGTTTCTGCAAGAGTGGAGACTCTCCTTATTTTATCTTTTGACAGCATTGTTAGCACATAAAGCAGCCTAACATGGCTTTGATTCAAGCAATGTTATTAAATAGTTGCCATTGAAATGACTTTGCCACAGTAGAAGTTTCATATGTAAGCACTGTTCACCTTGTAATTTTAGGTTGAATTCATCAAGAAGCATTATCAAACTTATAACAAGAGCTAATTTCCAAAGCCATTTAGTGTTCAATAGTGATAGTTGACAGAGATTTTTCTTGATCAAAAATAATTCTGTCTCAGCCCTGAGATCAAAAATCATACATAAAACAAAAATACCCTGTACCACTGTGTAGTTACAGAATTGCTGTATGGAAGGGCAAATTGGGATATGTTTCTGACAACAGTTCACAGAACTGCAATGGTTAAGTTCCTGAGTACTGGCTCAATAGCACATGAGAGATTTAAATATTTTCTGCAATGTAACTGCTAAATAATATGATAAATAATATGGTAACTGATAAATAATATGGTAAATAACTGTAGGAGTTAAATATTCTCTTTTTGGGGAGGTACCAAATTTCTTTATTTGAAGGAATGGTACAAATGAAAGAACTTAAGTGGATGTTTAGGTACAACTAATAGAAAAGGTAAAGGAAACTCCAACATACATGCAATGCCTGGGGGACAATGGAAGTCACCCCCTGGCTATGGGGAAGTTAGCCTAAGGCTTAGCTCTTATTACCACTGTCTCCCAGGGTGTGCTTGTCAAAGAGATACTCCACTATGCCCTCCCATCTTGTTCAGGTTGGTTACATGGTCACCCTCAGGCCCTCCCATCTTGTTCAGGTTGGTTACATGGTCACCCAATTCTTTCAAGGATTTCACCTGCTTATTCAAGTAAAGTCTCCATGAAGTCACACAAGTGAGGGTCATTTTTTATCAATTTTGTATGGCTCCAGTAGTGACTGATTCATACTTTTTTTCCAAGTGTAACACACACTCCATCACGTACAGCGCACTCTTCCAGTCATCATGGCCTCGTTTCCGGATGTCCTGAAGGAAGATTCGGCCACCTCGTCGGTTCTGCAGCTTCATCAGTTTCTCAGCACGTTCCCTCTCCTCATGAGATTGGTGAAGAAAGTATTTGGCAAAATTCTTCAAAGCCACATCGCGGTCAAAGTAATAAGACAAGGACAAGTGAGTAGACGTAGGAGGGAGGCATAGAGCCCCAGGTTGATCCGGCAGTTGATGGCGCACCCGCGAGCGGGAGGCGGTCGTCATGGCGGTGGCTGAGGAGAGGCGGCAGAAGCTTCGAGGCGCCAGAGCGGCGGTGGGGCCCTTGGGGCGATCTGAAGGCCTGGTGAGGAGGTGGCGGAGGGCTGGCTCTAAGCAGCCGGCTCAGGCTGGGGTCGAGAACCCGTTCCATCCAAGCACTGTAACAGCAGGAAACTCTGACGATTCTCAGCGAAGAATGTCTGGCTAAATACTTTGTATTTTCAAAAGTTTTGTATATTTGTTTATTAACTCTTTTTCTGGGCCATACATTTTTTTTTTAACCACCATCAATTGTAACACAGCAGATTCCACTTCAGGTGATGCTAAATTAGTGCTTTTTCAATTTCTTTGAAAATATTCTCTGTAGTTCCATGCAGACTATTCAAAGAGACCAATTCTTTATTCACTTTAAACATGATTGACTCTTTAAATAAACCACCACCACCTAGCAATATTAATAGCATTGTGGAGGAAGCTGCAGCCTCAAGGCCACATGTGGCCCTCCAGATCCTCAAGTGTGGCCCCTCAACCAAATCCAAATGTCACAGGAAAAAAAACTCCCTTTATTAAAAGGATTTGTTCTGTAAAATTTGGATTTAGTCAAAAGGCAGCACTCCAGGATCCAGAAGGCCACATGTGGCCCCAAAGCCACAGGTTCCCCATCCCATTCACTGGGCATGTATTGAAAATCTTACTATGGCTAGAAGTTGTGGTAGTGGCTACAAATTAACAGATACCTAAGGCCAATGGCTTGCCCTAGTTCATGGTCTAGAGGGGAATACAGACATTTGGACAATGATGACACAAGTCTCAAGTTCTAAAATGAGAATAAGCACAGAGTGCTATGGGAACACAGAAGAGAAAATTATGAGCTAGGAGTATGGGAGAAGGGAAGTGAGTTGGTGCCTGGAAAGTGTTCAGGAGGAGGCATTTCAGCTGGGTTCTGAAGATCACTAGGAGTTTAACTGGTAGTGAAGGATGGTGGAGAGGGAGCTGCTTTTTTGTGCAGGGAGATAGGATTGGGCACTTAGCTTGCTTAGAGCAAAAGGAAACAGCATGAACAATGGCAGAGATGTGTGTGTGTGTGTGTGTGTGTGTGTGTGCGCGCCTGTCTGGGAAAATGGTTGCAGCAGGGAAGAGTAGCAAATGAAATGGGCCTGGAAAGCAGATTGCGATCATAATTACTACTAAAGCTAATTATTACTACTAATAATTATTGCTAAGTAGGTTTTCTGCTTTCTATACAAGCACTCTTTGTGTCACCATTCCTTCCACATTTGTCTCCCATCCTCTTCACCTCCTACCTATACTGGTCAACAGTATTCATTAAATTATGTATTTATTCATTTATGAAGCTTATTTGGTGCCTTCCATGTACCAGTGCCATGCCTCCTTGGAACTGCCATTTGTACCTATTGCTTGTTAGGCTCATGAAATCCAAGGATAACAGACTGTCCATGGTCCCCATTTTAGTGCATCCTCCCCTGTCATTTATCTGCCCTTCAGAGGAAGGGTGTCCAAGACCCTCTGGAAGCTGAGCCCTCCCAGCTGCAAAGAGTGTCAATATTCTGATATATTTGTCAAGATTCTAGTTTATACTCAATCATTTCTTCTCCAGTTGCCTCCTTCACTTATCAGAGGGTCTGAAACATAACATGATGACTACTGTCAATCTTGAAGTCTCTGGCAAAGAAGTACACACCAGAAACTTTTTCTTTTTTTTTTTTATTTCGGCATATTATGGGGGCACAGATTTTAAGGTTTCAATAAATGCTCTTTCCCCCCTCCCCCCACAAGTCTGAGTTTCCAGCATGACCATCCCCCAGATGGTGCACATCTAACTCATTATGTATGTATATACCCGCCCCCCCTCCCACCTGCCCAATACCCTATTACTGTAGTACCTATGTGTCCACTTAGGTGCTACTCAGTTAATACCAGTTTGCTGGTGAGTACATGTGGTGCTTGTTTTTCCATTCTTGGGATACTTCACTTAGTAGTATGGGTTCCAGCTCTAACCAGGAAAATATAAGATGTGCTATATCACTGTTGTTTCTAAGAGCTGAATAGTACTCCATGGTATACATATGCCACATTTTATTAATCCATTCTTGGATTGATGGGCACTTGGGCTGTTTCCACAGCCTCGCAATTATGAATTGTGCTGCTATAAACATTTGAGTGCAGGTGTCTTTTTTGTAGAGTGTCATTGGATCTTTTGGGTAGATGCCCAGTAATGGGATTGCTGGATCAAATGGCAGATTCACTTGTATTACTTTAAGGTATCTCCATATTGCTTTCCACAGAGGTTGAACTAGTTTGCAGTCCCACCAGCAGTGTAGGAGTGTTCCCCTCTCTCCGCATCCACGCCAGCATTTATTGTTTGGGGACTTTTTGATAAAGGCCATTCTCACTGGAGTTAAGTGATATCTCATTGTGGTTTTGATTTGCATTTCCCTGATGATTAGAGATGTTGAGCATTTTTTCATATGTTTGTTGGCCATTATTCTGTCTTCTTTTGAGAAGTTTCTGTTCCTTTGCCCACTTTTTGATAGGGTTATTTGATTTTTTCTTGCTAATTTTCATGAGTTCTAAGTATATTCTAGTTATCAGCCCCTTATCAGATGCATAGGATGCAAAAATTTTCTCCCATTCTGTAGGTTGTCTGTTTACTTTCATGACTGTTTCTTTGGCTATGCAAAAGCTTTTCAGTTTGATCATGTCCCATTTATTTATTTTTGTTGCTGCTGTGTTTGCCTTTGGGGACTTCTTCATAAACTCTTTGCCTAGGCCGATGTCTAGGAGAGCGTTTCCAACATTTTCCTCTAGAATTCTAATAGTTTCATACCTTAGGTTTAAGTCTGTTATCCAGCGTGAGTTGATTTTTGTGAGAGGTGAAAGGTGTGGGTCCTGCTTTAGCCTTCTACAAGTGGCTATCCAGTTTTCCCAGCACCATTTATTGAAAAGGGATTCTTTTCCCCAGTGTATTTTTTGTCTGCTTTGTCAAGAAACTTTTTCTTTATAGTGGGCACTGGGCTTGCCGTGGAGCAAGTTGTTGTGAAGGAGTGAAGCAGATCATGGAGGAGATAGTTTTATTGCAGTGGCAGCAAGCTGTCTCACCAGGTGGTTGGAGTTGGCTCCAAGTTGCTGGGAGGGGGAACTGATTGGCATTAGCAAACAAAGGAGAAAGGAAAAAACTTAGCAAGTATGCTTTCAAGAGGTGAAGTGGCCCAGTGCAGCCACTTACACACATAACCCTAGCACATTGGGAGGCAGAGGTGGAAGGATTGTTTTAGGCCAGAAGTTTGAAACCAACCTGGGCAACATAGCAAGACCCCAACTCTAAAAAATAATTTAAAAATTAGCCAGGCATGGTGATGTGCAACTATAGTCCTAGCTACTCAGGAGGCTGAAGCAGGAGAATCACTTGAGCCCAGGAGGGCTACAGGGAGCTATGATTGCACAACTACCGTCCAGCCTTTGTAACGGAATGAGATCTTGTCTCTAAAATAATGTGAAATTAAACTACCTGAAGTAGAACTAAGGGACAGTCTCCTCCTAGGTCCTACACTGGGGCTGTCTTCATGGCAAGTATGTAATCCAGGAGTCCATAGAACTGTCTCCATAGCCTCAGTCATTTGTCTGAGCCTGCTAGGGGATGCAGACGCATCCAGGGGGTCACACTCCCGATTTCTGCTGTGTTATTGGTGCCTTTCCTTCATCTCCAGCCATCCTACCCATGATATCTGATATTCTACAAGCCAGGAAGTTGGCACACTCAGGATTTCAGATTTCCTCAGGGTAAGGTGCTGTCTTTCCCCACCCCACTCCCTCTGTTGGTCAGTAGAAGTGGCTGAGTCCTCTCCATTTGCAGACCCGCCATCAGAGCCAGGGCGGGCCAGGGGAGGGACCTGAGGCCACAACAACCTGAAGAGGTTTCCACTTAATGTCGGGAATGGCAGAGAACAACACCCCTGGGCGACCAGTCCAAAGCTCTACCTTACAGCCTGGCTCACAACTCACCGCCCCCAGGCAGCCTCTTTCCTGGATCTGCTCCCCCTCCCCAGGCCATCCTGAATGACAGTGAGGCCTGTGAACATGGTCTAGCTCCTTTAAAAAGAACAGGCCCTTTAGGTGGAATGTCCAGGTCTTCCTCAAGTTTGTAACACCCACGGTGCCTGTCACAGGGCTCTGCACAAGTGATTGATAAACGTTTGATAAACGTTTGATAAACGTTTATCAAAAGTGTTTGATAAACGTTTGTTGAATGAATCAAAGGGCTTTGGAATAACTATCACCATTGATGGTGTTTCTCTTCTACCTGCCCAGGGCTTGGCTGTCTACACGGGCCTTCCCATGTCATCGTCCTTTCTTCCTTTGGGTCCTCTCCATGGCCCCCCATGAGGTCTCTGCTCCCGTGGCCGATTGTGATGCTGCAGTGATGCTGGGGACGAGGACGGGTTGCACCCTCAGGTGAGACCCTGCCCCTGCCCCTGCCAACAGCAAGTGGCTTGGCCCTTGCTGGCCTCCTAGTTCACTGTGCCACAGCCAGACTGGGCCATGGGTGCTCACGGAAGAGAAACACCCACGCAGGAGCGCTGTCCCCTACAGACAGGGTAAAGAGCCCACAGTCCTCAAGCCCAGCACTTCCTGCTGCTTATGAATGCCACAGGAGGGGCGGGGGATCTTTAGAGGTTCTGGTCTCTTTGGGGACTTGATCTTGACTCCCACATCCGAAGGGGGCCACTGCACAAGCTCTGTGATGTTGAGATTGGCCCCTGGGAGTGGAGTTGCTTGTTAGGGCTCCATCCTCCCTGCTGAGCAGGAACGGCAGCACTGCCAGGCCCCAGTCCTGGGTGAGTTTGTACCCCCAAAGGCCCCTTTATACATATGGGCTCCCCTAGCTTGTGAGGTTGATGCCTTTCCTTGCATGCTCAGTTGTCCTCCCTGCTTTGAAGTTTGTTCATCATTCTTGGTGACACTAACATCAAACCCCTATTGTGAGTTTATAACAAATTCTACTTAACATCTCCACTTGACTATCTCATGGATTTTTCCAACTTGGAGAAGCTAAAACATAATTCTTGATTTGCTCTTCCTCCCCCAGTTGCTCTTCCATTCTAGGAAATAGCACTTCTACTCACCCAGTTGCTCTAATCAGAAACCTGGTAGCCTTCTTTAATTCCTCCCTACATCTATTCTATCTGTCAACTTACCTCCTAAATAACCCTCAAATCTGTCCATTTCTCACCTCTTCAACTACTACCATCCTAATATTAGTTTGGTGCAAAAGTAAT
Source organism: Microcebus murinus (assembly GCF_040939455.1). Lineage (NCBI taxonomy): Eukaryota > Metazoa > Chordata > Mammalia > Primates > Cheirogaleidae > Microcebus > Microcebus murinus. The sequence goes on along the minus strand of NC_134136.1, from coordinate 45,917,663 downwards.
TGCGGTTTTGGACTGTGCATTTTAAATCATTATAACTAGGCTCAAACATATATTTATTAATCAAAATAAGGACCAACACAATCAACACATTTTTGCCAATGGGAAATAAGTTTGTTTATTCCTGTAGCGTCAAAATCCATGCTTCAGGATTCGACAAACTCTTGGAAAGCATTTTCTGCATCCTGGTGGTTGTGGAAGCGTTTTCCCTGCAAAAAGTTGTCAGGATGTTTGAAGAAGTGGCAGTTGGTTGTTGAGAGGTCAGGTGAATATGGTGGATGAGGCAAAACCTCGTATCCAAATTCGTTCAACTTTTGAAGCATTGGTTGTGCAACATGAGGTCAGGCATCGTCATGGGGAAGAATTGGGTCTTTTCTGTTGACTGATGCAGCTGCAGTTGTTGCACTTTTCAGTGCATCTCATCGATTTGCTGAGCATGCTGCTCAGATATAATGGTTTCGCCACCATTCAGAAAGCTATAGTGATTCAGACCAGCAGCAGATCACCAAACAGTGACCATGACCTCTTTTTGGTGCAGATTTGGCTTTGGGAAGTGCTTTGGAGCTTCTTCTCATCCAACCACTGAGCTGGTCATTGCGACTGTCATATAAAATCCACTTTTCATTGCACATCACACTCCGATTGAGAAATGGTTTGTTGTTGCGTACAGTAAGAGATGACATTTCAAAACGATGATTTTTTTTTCCATTTTCAGTCAGCTCATGAGGCACCCACTTATTTAGCTTTTTCACCTTTCCGATTTGCTTCAAATGCTGAACGACTGTAGAACGACTGACCTTCAGTTCTTTGGCAGCTTCTCACGTAGTTGCAAGAGGATCAGCTTCAATGATGGCTCTCAACTGGTCATTGTCAACTTAACGATGGCCAGCCACTGCGCTCCTCAACTTCAAGGCTCTCATCTCCTTTGCAAAACTTCTTGAACCACCGCTGCACCGTATGTTCATTAGCAGTTCCTGGGCCAAATGCGTTGTTCATGTTGCGAGTTGTCTCCACTGTTTTACAGCCCATTTTGAGCTTGAATAAGAAAATCGCTCGAATTCACTTTTTGTCTAACATCATTTCCTTAGTCTAAAATAAATATAAAATAAACAGTAAGTAATAAGTCATTAGCAAATGCATAAAGGGAGAAATTGGCATTAAAATGATGTATAACATAACCACATTCATTTAAAAATGTATTCCAATATCAAACGGCAAATGTCAACAATGCTACAACCACCATTACTTTTGCACCAAAGCATCTGTGATTTTTTTTTTTTTTTTTTTTTTTTTTGAGACAGAGTCTCGCTTTGTTGCCTAAGCTAGAATGAGTGCCGTGGCATCAGCCTAGCTCACAGCAACCTCAATCACCTGGGCTCAAGCAATCCTTCTGCCTCAGCCTCCCAAGTGGCTGGGACTACAGGCATGCGCCACCATGCCCGGCTAATTTTTTCTATATATATATTAGTTGGCCAATTAATTTCTTTCTATTTATAGTAGAGACGGGGTCTCGCTCTTGCTCAGGCTGGTTTCGAACTCCTGACCTCGAGCAATCCGCCCGCCTCGGCCTCCCAGAGAGCTAGGATTACAGGCGTTAGCCACCGCGCCCGGCCTGCATCTGTGATTTTTTTTCTTTTTTTTTCACCAGCAGTTTCAAAAAGTATTTTTGATTTGACTACTCAATAGCCTTCTAACTGGTCTTGCCCCCTCCAATAGATTCTCTGCACAGCCACCAGAAGGATTTTCTTAAAATATTCTCTTTCAGTCCTTCTGGTGTAAAAACTTTCACTGGCTTCTCATGAATTAGATAAGATACAAACTCCTAATTCTACCCTAGAGACCCTGTGTAATCTAGTCTCTGTCACACTGGTCTCATAGTTTCTGGAACACATAAAATTCTTTTCTGCACATGCAATTCCATCTGATGGACCAATCCCTTCACACCCTACGCTCATATAAGGTTGTACAGATTGTTCTCTAATCAAAGGTATCCAGCAGAGGTGCAGAGTGGGCTGAAATCTAGCCTGTAGTCTGCTTGCTAAACTGTCCTTTCTGGTGCACGAGACTCTGATTCTACTCTTCCCATGGCTGACTTCTTCTCATTCTTCAAGTTTCAGCTTCAATATCACCTCCTCAAATAGGCTTTCTCTGACCTCAGTCATTTTTTTTTATCTTAACACCATGTCTACTTCCTTCATGGAACTTACCGCCATCTGTAAGTATAGATTTGCCTCACTGTAGGCTCCATGAGAACAGACACCTTGTTCGTTGTGTTCAATGTTGTATCCCCAGCACCTAATACACAATCACCCACTGAGGAGTGGTTGGCTGATGAGAAAGAATAAAACTCCTGAGGAGATTATGCAAAAAGCAAAGAGAGGGTCTAGGTTACTGCCTTGCTTAGGTGCCTCCTGCTGTACTGATTGACATCAGGAAAAAGTATGTCATAGGGAAAGCACAAGTTTGGCCAGACATTCTAGCACATTAAAATCCCATGGGATTAAAAAAATGATAATACAAGCGCTTCTCTCCATTTCAAGGTTCTGATTCAGTGGGTCTGGGTGGCTGCTGCAGATATCCTCAGTGCACTATCGAGAGACTGCCACTGGGTGGAGCAGTGAGACTGTTTTAGAGTAGAGGTCGGGCTTTGCTCCAAGAAAAGAGAAGACGAAAAGTAAGAGAAAAATTTTCCCCAATTACTCTGACCTCAGATCTTCTCATTCCAGGAAGGTGGCCCAGCCAGTGCCTCCAGGAAGGTGCTAGTCCTGGTTTCTTTTTCTAGTCCTTCCAGGTTCACAATAAAAGGACTTCTACCTAAAAGCTTCCCTCACCTCTCCTAACCCACTGCTACAAAGCTCCAGGACCATCCTCTTACCACCTGCCCAACACTTCCTGTACTTTCCTTCTCTTATCTTACCTCTCTATACTGTCTTCCTTTTCTTTTTCTGGGAATCATTCTGCCTCAGTTTGCTTACCTGTAACACGAGGATAATTGTAGCATCGTCTAAGGAAATACTCCATACCAAATTGCATTGATCTAATTTGGCATATAGTATCTTTGTAGATCCTCAAACCAATGCTATTCTAATCCACACAGTAATGGTAGCTGCTCTGTTCAAGAAAACAGAGTTTTGTTAATACACATTTTCAAGAATATGTATTATGTAAAGGGAATTATGCCCAAATAGTATTGGGAGAGAAGATCCACGTGCACTACCACCTTGCCTTTTGCTAGCCATCACTAACCAGCCTGTGAGTGAACTGAAGGGGAAGACACAGGAGAGGTAGCAGAAAGGACTAGGAAAAAGACTCCTCCAGGGCTCTAATCAGCCTGAAATGCTTTGGAACCAGTTGACCTAATAATTCTTCCGAGGTTGTCATTTTACTGGTGCCCCAAGGATCCCTCCAGGACAAAGCTGCAGTCCCATTATCTATGGCAGTCCAGGACTGGGAAAGAACCAGAAAAGGTTGTATCTGAGAATACCCCAGTTCAAAGAAATGAGAAAAAAATCAGTTTCTCTGTGCGTATGTGTGTGTGTGTGTGTGTGTGTGTGTGTGTGTGTGTGTGTGTGTGTGTATATATTTCCCCTTCTATTTTCCAAGTGGTTAAGAGAAGAGCTTCCTGGCTGTCATGGCAGGACGGTCAATGGAGCCATTGAAGGAGCTATTATAAATGACTCTAACCAAAAAAAATTTAGAGACAGCTCCATGGGCTCTTAGGTCTAGTTCAGGAAGCCTCATGCCAACAACCGAACAACTCCCTCTGCAGTGCAGCCTACAGGCTCATCCTCTGGGCTGCTTCAGCTTCAAATAACCACTTGGCACTGTTCCACAGCAGATTACCTCACCAAGCCACAGACCTACAGAGCCTTCTGGGAATTAAAAGGTCACACACCCATTGCCATAAGTTCTAAAACCCTACAGTGATTCCCACTTGAGCCACTACAGTGACAGGCAGTTGGATGGAGATGGGGAGAGATGGGCGAGGGCTGAAAGGGAAATGTCGTAGATGAGAGACTATTTGAAAAGCATTAAGGGCGCTTTTTCTTTGAAAGTAGGGTTTCATAAAGGGAAAAATGCTTTTGGTATGTGAGTAATATGCAGTCATTTGTGTGGTAAGCTTAGATTTTAGCCATCACATTTTTCTACCTTTGAGTCCACCTTTATTAGGGAGCTCCTGATTTCTCCACCTCCTTGGGAGACACATCAGCTCCAGAGAAAAAAGACTAGGGAACACGTTCTCTATAGTACAGTACTTTTTTTTTTTTTTTTTTTTTTTTTTTGAGACAGAGTCTCGCTTTGTTGCCCAGGCTAGAGTGAGTGCCGTGGCGTCAGCCTAGCTCACAGCAACCTCAAACTCCTGGGCTCAAGTGATCCTTCTGCCTCAGCCTCCCGGGTAGCTGGGACTACAGGCATGCGCCACCATGCCCGGCTAATTTTTTATATATATATCAGTTGGCCAATTAATTTCTTTCTATTTATAGTAGAGACGGGGTCTCGCTCTTGCTCAGGCTGGTTTCGAACTCCTGACCTTGAGCAATCCGCCCGCCTCGGCCTCCCAAGAGCTAGGATTACAGGCGTGAGCCACAGCGCCCGGCTATAGTACAGTACTTTTTAATTCCAGATGTTCTTGCTATGACTATAAAGAAGAATGTGTTAAATTCAGGGGCAAAAGTGCCTGAATTTGAACCCTGGCACTTCCACTTAGTACCTGTGTAATCTTGGGCAGTTATGTAGTCTTCCTGTGCTTCAGTGGGTTTTTTTAAATCTGAAAAATGGAGATAATGATAGCACTTACTACATAGGTTTGTTGTGAGTTTTAAATGAGTTAAGATATAAAAACTTAGAACAGAGCCTGGCGCATAAGTAACATATGAGTTCTCAGCACATAATTCCTGCCCTCAAGTAGCGTAGAGTTCAGTTGGGGAGGTAAGAGTCATGCATTAAAAAGTAAGTAACAGGACACGCTACCAATGATCACTAGACTGTAGTGATAGGCTTTAGGATATGGTAGTGTTAGGCCTTAGGATATGGTAGTGAACCAGACAGTCTTGATATAACCACAAAGTGCCAAAGAAGCAGAGTAAACAATAAAGGCACTGAAATCAGAGCAGTGCATAAGTCCTTCGGGGTGGACCAATTAGAGATGGCTTCATGGAGGAGATAAGACTTGGAGTAGACCCAGAAATACACCAGGGGTTGGGTAGATGGAGACAGAGCAATGCAGTAGGGGCAAGAGAACAAGGGCTTGGATGCAGAAACACTGGTAGGACGTTGGGGACAGTCCGGAGCCTATTTGAAATGCACTTAAGGAAGGCCCCTGCACATGCCCTTCTGGTAAAACACTGATATGAGAAAGAGAAAATCATCTCCTAACATCCAGGAGCTGCACTGATTCTATCATCTAAAACTTGGTGATGCTAGGAGCTGGCCCCATGCTAGTAGCAACACCAAACTAGGTCTTGGTGTTCTAATGAACATAAACAATTCCACAGGACACCACTATAAGACAAGACAATTCTGTGACTATGATGGATCAGGACAAAAGAAAGACCACTCTGTAATGCCTGAACCCAGACAAAATAGAACATTTTCCAAACCATAGAAATGACCCAACATTCCTCTCTCAGCTAAATTGAGTGAAAGATTCGTCTTTCCTAACTAGAGCTTTCGCTTCACTCTACTCTGTCCTCCCTCTAGATAAGATTTATTGAAATACACAGAATTGCTCTGCCTTCTGACAGCATCCAAGTTAGAGCAAACCATACCTTCCTTTGACCCTGCCCCAAGTCACCCAGCCAAAGCCCAATCCTATAATAAGTCTTTTCTAACACATTATTCTTGAGATGCCTCTCAATTCTCCATGGTGTGCTTGCTCCCTCACTGTAACAAGTGATAAACTTAGCTTGATCAACATGTGTATGCCTGGTGGTCTTTGGCCAAAGGACATTGGCAATATCACTAAAATGATTGAGGGGTACAGATGCAGCCCTCTAGCTCAGGTTCATTTCAGAAATTCCCAGAAACACTTAAAGAAATGTCTGAAACAAAACAAAACAAAAAACAACAACAAAAAAGAAATGTCTGAAACAAAAGTAGCCCCAGCTCATACAACACAGTGTGGTAAGTAAAACGACAGAGGCAATCACAGGGTGCTGTAGGGACAGGAGAGAGACTTCTCTCAGCAACTTTTCTGTAACAACCATTGTCTGTCAGGAACTGGGGATATAGCAGTGAATGGGAGAGATAGACAGATGGATAGATACAGAGATATTGCCCTGTTCTTATGGATTGAGAGAAGTCCTGCAAATGCATGAAAGGTGGAAACAGCGCATATGTTCATTAACAGAAGACCCTCCTGAGAGGCAGTGTAACCTTGTGGTTGAGCTCAAAGATTGTGGAACCAGCCTGCTTGGGTTTCTTTTCCAGCTCTGCCACTCACCAGCTGCCAACAGGGCATAATCCCACAATCCACTGTGCATAATAATTTCCTTTTTTCCTGATCACCGCCACCCCCTACTCCCCACCCACAGCAGGGAGATGACTCAGCTCCTGTCTGCTGCTGTTCCTACATCAACACTTGGACAGTGTCTTTCCGGTTCCAAACAAGACATTCACCCAAGGCTGGTTTTTCCTCTGTGATCTCTGGCTAAAGGCCCAGGGAAGAAAAGTCCAGACTTCAGGCTGGTTAAATACAGAGCCCAACATAATTTACTTATAGGCTTAGCCTCAGGAGAATATTGCAGTTGGTGTGGCTACCAAGAGCTCTCTTGCAGCTATTTTTTTAATGCTTTACAAAGACATAGACTTTACATCACCCCTTGGCCGCCCCCCCAACCCATTCTCAATTTTATGTTTTTGAACATTGATTTGGTTCTAAACTGTGCTAACCCATTGAGGGGGGTAAAGGAGACAGTATGACTCAGGCATCTGACACTGATCTTATTCTCAAGGAGTAGACGGTCCAATTGAGGAGACAACCAATCATTAACAAACAGAGCAAGAACATGGGCTCAGAAGAATGTGCTAACTTACATGGCCCTCAGAAAGGCCACTTGAACTTGTATCATAAATGCAGAAGAAATTTCACAGGAAGGGCTCACTGTGGGACAAGTGAGTCTAGGAAGGATTTGTTGAGGAAGAAGGAAAGATAAAGTAAAACTTAGATCAAAAGATTTTGGGGGTGGCACATTTCATGCCTTAATTTACCTTTGATATAATTAAATAATTTGGAGGAAATTGTGCAATATTCCTTTGAGATCATTGGAGCCAATCTAGGGTGTTTCAAACATGGTGCCAGAAATGGTCACTTTTTATTGCAATCCCAGCTCTCCTGGGAAATGTTGCCAAGCAGCTGACTGCACATTTCACCAAGTCTAAATTTTCCCACACATGGAAAAAATCACCGAATCACAAGTGCATAAAGGCCTGCTACCTTTGATTTTAAGGGTCTCCAGGGAGAATTTCTTTACCACTGCCATCTGCAAACCCCCATCTGTCACAAGTGCCAAATATTTATCTCATCAGCATGTGTTTTTGTTATTATTTTTTATTTTAGATATTCTGATATCTAATAGTGCATCTAATAGGTGCATAGCCATATACTTATTTATTCCCCAGCTTTATTAAAGTATGACTGACAAAAATTACATCTGTAGTATATCTATAGTGTACAATGTGATGTTTCAATATATGCATATACTGTGAAATAATTAAATCAAGCCAGCATATCTATCACTTCACATACTTATTATTTTATTGTGATGAGAACATTTAAGATATACTCTCTTAGCAATTTCAAGTATACAATACATTTACTGTATTCACTATGCTATACAATAGATCTCCAGAATTTAGTCATCTTGCATAACTGAAACTTTGTGCCATTTAACCAACCTTTCCACACTGCCCCTGGCCCCAGCCCCAGCCCCAGCCCCTGGCAACTACCATTCTACTCTCTGACTCTATGAGTTAAACGTTTTTAGATTTCACATATGAATGAGATCATGCAGTATTTGTCTTTCTGTGCACGGCTTATTTCACTTAACATAATGTCCTCCAGGTTCATCCATGTTGTCACAAATGACAGGATTTCCTTCTTTTTTAAGGCTGAATAGTATTCCATTGTGTGTGTATATATATTACATTTTCTTTATCCATTAATCATTGATGGACACTTAGATTGATTTCTTATATTGGCTATTGTTTTTTTTTTTTTTCTTTCTTTTTTTTTTATTTTATTTTTTTTGAGACAGAGTCTCACTTTGTTGCCCAGGCTAGAGTGCGTGCCGTGGCATCAGCCTAGCTCACAGCAACCTCAAACTCCTGGGCTCAAGCGATCCTGCTGCCTCAGCCTCCCGAGTAGCTGGGACTACAGGCATGCGCCACCATGCCCGGCTAATTTTTTTGTATATATATTAGTTGGCCAATTGATTTCTTTCTATTTATAGTAGAGACGGGGTCTCGCTCTTGCTCAGGTTGGTTTCGAACTCCTGAACTCAAACGATCCGCCCGCCTCCGCCTCCCAGAGAGCTAGGATGACAGGCGTGAGCCACCACGCCCGGCCTTATATTGGCTATTGTGAATAATGCTGCAATGAACATGGGAGTGCAAATATCTCTTCAATATACCGATTTCATTTCCGTTGGATATATATCCAAACATAGGATTGCTGGATCATATATTAGTTTTGTTTTTAATTTTTTTGAGGAAATCTCCATAATGTTTTCCACAATGGCTGTACCAATTTACATTCCCACCAACAGTGTACAAGGGTTCCCTTTTCTCCATATCCTCTTAACACTTGTTTTCTCCTTGATCTTTTTGATAATAGTCATTCTAAGAAATGTAAAGTGATATCTCATTGTTGTTTTATTAATAATTTGCATTTCTCTGATGATCTTGATATTGAGCATTTTTCATATACCTGTTGGCCATATTTATATCTTTTGAGATATGTCTATTCAAGTTCTTTGCCCATTTTTAATTGGGTTGTTTTCTTGCTATTGAGTTGTTTGGATTCCTTATATATTTTGGATATTAACCCCTTATCAGATGTATGGTTTGCAAATATTTTTTCCCATCCTATAGGTTGCCTCTTCACTCTCTTAATTGTTTCCTTGGCCGTACAGAAGCTTTTAGGCTTTATGCAATCCCGATTATCTATTTTTGCTTTTGTTGCTTGTGCTTTTTGGGTCATACTCCCAAAATCATTGCCATGACCTATGTTAAGAAGATATTTGCCTATGTTTCTTCTAATAGTTTTATAGTTTCATGTCTTACATTTAAGTCTTTAATTCATTTTGAGTTTAGTTTTGTATATGCTATGAGATAAGGGTTCAATTTCACTCTTTTTCAAAGAAGACATGTGGATATCCAGTTTTCCTAATGCCCTTTATTGAAGAGATGGTCCTTTCTTCATTGTGTATTCTTGGCACTTTTTTCAAAGATCATTTGACTATTTGACTGTAAATGTGTGAATTTATTTCTGGGCTCTCTGTTCTATTCCATTGGTCTATATGTCTGTTTTTATGCCAGTGCCATGATGTTTTGATTACTATAGTTTGTAGTATATTTTGAAATCAGGTAGTGTGTTGCCTCCAGCTTTCTTCCTTTTGCTCAAGATTGCGTTGGCTATTCGGGGTCTTTAGTGGTTCCATATGAATTTTTGGATTGTTTTTATTGCTGTGAAAAGTCATTTGAATTTTGACAAAGATTGAATTAAATCTGTAGATTGCTTTTGGTAGTATGGGCATTTTTAACAATATTAATTCTTTTAATCCATGAAGATGGGATATTCTTCCATTAATTTGTGTCTCCTTCAATTTTTATCAATATTTTATATTTTTCAGTGTGTCATATTCTTATTTTTATATATAATATCTCATATGCTTTTTTCTGTGCATTTCTCTGTGGTTTCCTTTTTAACATATTATATATATGTAGGTCTCCATACAGTATAATTTTTCATGTTGTGTTTCTGATTACAGTATAATTTTCTTTAGGTATACTAATGATACATCTGTAGTGAAACAAAAATGAAATATTTTATTTCCATCATGGTTGTGGGATCATTCTTGATCTATGTTTTTATTTTTAGTTTCTTGGCTTATGATCTTGATGAGAGAGAAAGAGAGCTATGTGTTTGTCACCTTAATTATATATGTCCTAATTTTTTTTCAGAATATTTCAGCTGCTTTACATGTCCACCAGTTGTGAAAATAAATTCTTATTTGGCCAAAGAGTTAACAAGACTTGAGTTTTTAAATTTATTACTGAAAGGCACATTAATTTCTATTGTTAACTTTTTGCTTTTCCTGTAAGTATAGGATGTTGAAATTACTTTGTATGTACAGTGTGATTCTCACTTTATTTTTGAAATGGTTATAAATATAGATGCATCGAAGAAAAGCTAAAAAAGAAAAGACAATGGTGGTTTCTACGTGGAAGGATTGTGGGTAACTTTAAGTTTCTTCTTTATAACTTTGGCAATTTAATTTTCTACAATGAGTATATATTACCTTTTCTTAATAAACTTTATTTTTTTAGAAAAGTTTTAGATTCACAGCAAAATTGAACAGAAAGTACAGAGAGTTCCCATGTATACCTTGCCCCCCCCACATGCACATATATTACTTTTTAAAATCAATAAAAGCATTATCAAAGAAAACCCAATATAATGTATGTGGAAAGGCATACCATATAGCAAGTATAAATAAATGTTTCTTTAATCTAAAAGATAAAACCATTTGCATATTTTATAGATTATCTTTTCTTTTGTTGTAAAAATAGCATTAATTAATTTCTCTTTTTATGCTTGTAAATCCTAAGTTTGGCTATTTCATTTTATTTTCTTGTATGTCATTGATTCATTTCCAATATAATCTTAGTAGTGTTTTAGTTTGGTTTTCAGTTTTTAATATTGCCCTCTTTGGTTTTTCTTCATGTGTGTCACAGTCACGTCTCATCATTGTCACTAGCATCAAAATAATACATGCAGCAGAAAATCTAAAGTGGGTATGAAATGATTGTTTGTTGATAAGGTGTTCCTACATAGAAACATTTTAGTTTCATTTTATGTGCCTACTCTACATTGAAGGAGAATGCTTTCATACTAAATCTTTAAGTCTTTTTCTTAAATCTAATTGTTAAAATATCCCTTGTAGAAAGTATAGCTAAAACTTTTACTCAATCTATACAAAGTAACAATTTCAACTATAATTTCAGTACTAATTAAATTATGAAACTGAAAGAACATTTCTTAATATGAATTGGCATTTCTGTCTTTTATAATTAAAAATGCTCCATTTGAGTTGTGATACATTTAAAAATTTTGAAGCAAGTTGACTCTGTATACAGCTATTAAACATAGCTTTTTTGAAAATGTTCTTTCACTTTTTGATGCATCATCTTTTCAATTAAAAACATGCCAGCATCCTTTATAAAAAATTGAGTATCAAATTTCCTTAGTTATTAATACATCACAGACCCACAATAACAAACTCAGAGTCACACTCCTGTACCAAGAATCTCAGATACTTTAAATTTAAATTTCTACTTGCACAGGAGCAACCCACTCTCTAACATACAGAATAACTACTTAGAGATTGTGTATGTGCCATGATTTTTAAAACGTTTGAAATATGTGAGGTGTTGGTAGTAAAGCGTTCAGTCCCATTATCTTTGTCTCATTGAATGAGTTATTAATGGAAACCAGTTCTGAAGGACCCCAGTCTCTCACTATGCATCTTTTTCAGTTGCTTAAGATTGTTTCCCATGTTTTTTTCTCCCATAGACTTGTCCTTTGATGAGTCTCTCTGGGTGACACAATCTAGGTGGGAAAAGTGTTGCTTGGCAATTTGCATCTATTCCTACTCCATCAAAACCAATTTTTCATTCCAACTAAAGTGCCAAGCAGTAGAGAACTAATAGCTGTAACAGTACTGAAAACCTGTTAGCATTACTAACACTGAAAGGTTACCCAGCAGGTGTTCCTGCATTTTGGCTGGCTAAATTTGAGATGGTAACAAAGACAGTGATACATTTAAGCTACTTAAAGTTCATTACTGTATAGATGCTGCAGTTCCACTTGAAGAAAACTCAAGCCTTTTGAAAAATAAAAGCCCTCCAGGGATGTTCTCTTCTTCATAGTGGACAAAATGAATTTTTCTCACCAAGAAAGTTTTTAAAAAAGAAGGGCTATGGGGTAAATTATTACACTTTATCTCTTTGTGTCCATAGCACAGTGAGTGGTATTTCTGGGTGAGCTTTTATATCTTTTTTTTTTCCGTTACAGAAACAAGCTAGTTAGTTACACAACTTAACAAATCCAACTGGCATTTTGCCTCAGTGAATAGAATATTTTAATTTTATGAGAACCTTATTCATGCCATGGAATATATAGCTGCAACGTTTCCATTTGCCTGCCTCTAACAAAGCTTATTTGAGCAAATGGATTTGGAATCTTTTTCTCCATTGCCCTCCCTATTTGACCACTGTGTCTGGGGCTTACCCTTAGAAGCAACTTCTACATGTGAGAGAAAAAGCTGTGGCAAACCCCTGATTCAAGCCAGGCAAGAGAGAGAGTCTTCTCCATAACTTTGCCTCATTTCCTAACCTTCCAAAAGTCCCTTCGCTTTTTCCACGACTTTCTCTGACTTCCATCCCTGAAGGGGATTAGAGATGGGGATCCTATGGAAAGGCAAATTGGAACCAAACAGAGCTGAAGCCCTCTGACTTTTCTAGGATTTGACAGTTGCTTTTCCTGGCTTGTTCACCAGCTTTGCTTAGTCTAAATATTCCAGAGTCACCTGTAACCAGTGAGCAGGCCATGCTCCTTCCTCCATGAACAGAAAGTAGATTATCTTAGAATAAGAGCTATGCCTGAACAGAGGGGCCTGAACTTTTCTCCTGTTACACACCTCTTTTTCTCAGTATGTTAACAAAATGATGATTTCTTAGTTATTCATTTTTTATGACAGAGTAAATTAGGCAAGGTAGTATTTCTTGGACATGAATGCTCAAAGGAAGGGGGATTTTCTTTAATTATTTAATTAATCCATTTCAAGGTAGAAAATTGAAAAATGTACATATTTAAATAATACAAAGAAAAATAGCTCATAGTCCCATCATCCAGAGATTGTCATTGTTAACACTTTTGTGTGTTTTCTTTCAGGTTTATTTTTAGATGTATATAAACATAAACACACAAAACACATCTATTTATTTTTAAAAGGTATTCATACTTAGAGATTTCTCACATAGATCTGAAAAGTGCATCTGAAGTCTCCATTCCCTTTCCCATGGTTGTGTCATATTATGGCATGCTAAATATGAGCTAACCACAGAAACAACGAGTGCTGTTAGGCCTTTCTTATCATTTGAGTGTCCATCGTAGGCTGGATGTTTATATAGAAAAGAGCACCAAGTTCTAAAATCTCCCTCTATGGAGCTATTAACTGGCCTGAGGAGCACTGTTTGAGGAGCTGGACTTTTGGCCTCGGCATCCTAAGGGTAAGAGCCTAAAGAGCTTTTAAAGCATCACATTGAAAACTGTCTTTTAAGTTTTTAAAATTATCTTATTTTTAAAATATTAACACATGCACAAAAAGGCAATCACTGAGAAGTAAGACTTCCTCCTGCCTCTCCTTTAAACCATCCTCCTGAGACAAACAGGAGGTTTCTTATGTCTATGCCAAGAGATGTTCTATACTTACACAGGCCATAACATTTTTATTAGAAATGTTGCATACTAGACACTCTGTTCTGCACTTTGCTTTTCCCTTAATGCTACATCTGGGAGATCCTTCCCTGTCAGACCACAGAGAGCTGCCTCATTTTTAAAGGCTCCACAGTATTGTATTTTGCATATATATCATATTTTATATAACCACTCATTAATGGACATCATTTCTAATTTTTTGCTATTACAAACAATGATACAGTGAATATTGAGGGATGTGTGGGTGTAAGAAGGAATAAATTCAGTTTTAGTTTTAATAGATACTGCCAAATCACTCTCCAGTTTGATAGTATTGTTAATTTACACTCTCTCCAGCAATGCATGAGAATATTTATTTTCTCACACCCTGGATCACGCAATGTGTAATAAGCTTTTTGTCTTTGCCAACATAAAGGGTAAAAATTCTGAATGTTGTTTTATTTTGCATTTCATTTCTTTTGTTACTACTATTGATGAGTAGTTTCTCATGACCTGAAGTGTCTCTTCTATTTAATATTTCCTGTGAACTTTTGATTTATTCATTTGCAAACTCTTCTGTCAAATTGATGGCTTTTTGTTGTTGTTGCATCAATTTGTAGGAATTCTTTATGTTTAATAAGAAAAGTAGCCTTTTGTCTGGATACAAGTAACAAATATTGTTCCCAGTCTGTCCTTTTTATTTTCTATTTCAAGATATTAAGGGAGTTCAAATGTTTTTGTTACATGGATACCTCATATAATGCTTAAGTCAGGGCTTTTGGTGTGCCCATCACTGGAAATAATGTTCATTGTACCCAATGGGTAAGTTTTTATCCATTACTCCCCTCCACCCTCCCCTCTTCTTGGTTTCCAATGTCTTTTATATCTCTTTGTGCCCATGTCATTTTTAGTTCTACCTTGTCTTGGTTTATATTATATTTTGACATGCAGAAATTGTTTTATTTATATGAGATCAAAGTAATCAATATTTTCTTGTATGACATCTAGATTTTCATCATACTTAAAAGGTCTTCTCAATTGCAAAATAACATATAAAATGTTCTCCTATGTCTTCTTCTAGTTGTTTGTTTATGATTTTGGTTTTAAAATCTTTGATCCATTTGGAATTCATTGTGGTATAAGGTATGAGGCAGGGACACTTGGGTTTCTTAAAGTATATGATATTTCCTGGATTGACACAAGCTACAAAAGTCTTCCAATCATTAAGTTTCAAATTCTTCTTAAAATTTCACCTAATTTTCTCTTGTTTATTCAGAAGCAAGGTGAACATTCAATAAATATAATATATAAATATTTATATTTCAAGAGGTTTTTATGGATCATAATGTATGGCTAGTCATCCAAGATACCCACTGAGACCAACTTGCAATGAGTAAGAACTTTGACATTTTTTCCAATCCATGTGAAGGAAATGGGAACACAATTTATAACCAAGACCAGCAATTTCAAAATTAACCCACTCATTCTATAAAAATTAATCAGGTATTTTAATAAATGGTGCTGGAACAATTGGGTATCCATATGCAAGAAGAAGAAGAAGGAGGAGGAGGAGGAGGAGGAGGAGGAGGAGGAGGAGGAGGAAGAAGAAGAAGAAGAAGAAGAAGAAGAAGAAGAAGAAGAAGAAGAAGAAGAAGAAGAAGAAGAAGAAGAAGAAGAAGGAATCTCAACACATACTTCCTACCTTAACAGAAATTAACTGAAAATGAATCATAGAGCTAAATGTAAAATGCAAAAATATAAAATGTGTAGAAGAAAACATAGGAGAAAACATTATGACTTTGGATTTGGCAATGTGTTTTCAGCTATAACATTAAAAGCCTAATCTGTGAAAGAAAAAAATTGATATATTTGGCTTTATTAATATTGAGAACCACTTTGTGAAATACATTATTAAAGGAATGAAAAGACAAACCACAGACTGGGAGAATATCAAGAGGTTAATGGGATGTTTTGAAAGCTATTTTAGAGCTATTTGGACTCAAGAGTCAGTAAGTCCAATCTCAGGAGCCATTTTCAGTTCTGGGTGGTAATGCCTGAAGTTCAGAATGATGATTCTGAGGACCTGCTCTTCTCAGAGCATCACAAAGCATCAGTGTTAGGACTCAGGCAGAAAAGCAGGTTCAGACATTTTTTAAGGGTCAAAAATAATAAACTATACATTGTAACAAACCTTCCATTAATCAGAAGGCTGATCCCTCAGGCATTTCAGTGGTTGGTTTTTTACAGTGCACAAGATGGGGTATATGCTGTTTGACTGAGGTTCCTCATTTGGGTCCCTTTCCCAGACACACATGTTGTCACTAAGTAAAGCAAGAAAGAATTGCAGGAATATATAAGGAAGGTAGGAAAGTTATAGTTACTTCAGATCATTTTAATATTTTCTTAATTGTTATTTATGGTAGCCTTAGGAAAGTAATTAAATATGACTATGAGAAACAAGTGTTGGATAATTCTTGAGTTAGAAAATCTGTTTTTGTCCCCTTTATTCCCAGGAACATCTGTGGCCTATATTCAATTATAACCTTCACTCTCGGTTGGTGAAAGCATTTTTAAGCCTGATCAGATGAAGCCAGTGATAATAAAATGGGCATTTTCTATTTCTGTAACTTATTGATGAAATGTGGTGTAACTTGATTAAATGGCTAAAGATCATGTCTTCTAAATTAAGAAATCACAAGCTTCAACATATTAGCTTTCAAATTTTAGAAAAGAGACAACAGAAAGTCTAAAATAGGTCAAATAAACAAGATTAATTTGCTTAAGAGCAAGTTAATACATAAAAAAAATTACTGGAACCATATATTTGATGAGAACAGGACACATGAAAAGCAATATGGTTGAAAATTAAGCAAGCTAATCTGTAAATTAGACATGGCCTCAAAACACACTGTGCCAGTTAAAAAGACTAACTCTGTAGGGGTGGAAGGAGGTGGGTTTAGGAGAGCAAGGCTGGCACTTCTCAATCTCTCATTGCAGAGTACTGCTACTTCCTCTATGCACTTCTATGCATAGAGGAATATTGTGAAATGAATATTGTGTCTGCATACAACCACCTTCATCTCCACCTGCAAAGGACATGAACTCTCAAATCTTTATGCTTTTTATGTCTTGATATCCTTCCAGTATCTGGCACATAATAGATTATCTCTCTTTCTAAATATATATTTATTTATATTTATTTTTATATATTTATGTATGTGTACATATAATATATGTATGTATACACATATTTAATTTCATACATATATTGATTAAACAGTAGTGAAAGATCAGAAATCTCAGAGTTCTGTGACCATATGACTAACAAAAAGCTAAAAACTCAGCAGGAGTTCAGAGATGAATGGCTATAAAAACTATTGAGGCTGAAGGATTGACTAAGATTAAGAACTGAAGCTTGAAAGTTTACCATAACTGAAAATCATAGCATTTCAAAGTTTAAAAGGGCTAGAGGAAAATCCTGTTGTGGGGCCCCTTAGTTCAATGTGAATTCATTTCAGCTCCTAATTGTTGACCAACTAGGTGCTGCAGAAATGTAGCAAAATAGATATGAACTGTGTGAGCTCAGATGCTTCCAGCCTAATAATGGGCACAAGACAAGGAGCAATAACTACAATACAAATTAGAATATCTGGTCATTAACAAATGAATGGGAATTAGTCTTGGAGGATGGATGAGATTTCCATAGGAATAAATAGGAGGGAATTAGTTGAGATTGACCAAATATACAAAGGGAGGAAAGTATGGATGATAATTGGGGAATGGAGTTTACTGGGATTTGGCTGAAGCCTAGAATATATATCAGTAAGAGACAAGGCAAGCAGGAGGCATGGAAGGCTTTTTAAATTTTTTGATGTATTTATTGACATAATTCACATATTATAAAGTTCACCAATTTAAAGTGAACAATTAGGCCAGGCACAGTGGCTCACACCTATAATCCTAGCACTCTGGAAGGCTGAGGTGGGAGGATCACTTGAGGTCAGGAGTTCGAGACCAGCCTCAGCAAGAGAGAAACCTTATCTCTACTAAAAATAAAAATAAATTAGCCAAACAACTAAAAATAGAACAAATTAGCCCAGCATGGTGGCTGTAGTCCCAGCTACTTGGGAGGCTGAGGCAGGAGGATCATTTGAGCCCAAGAGTTTGAGGTTGCTGTGAGCTAGGTGACGCCACAGCACTCTAGCCTGAGCATTTTGTGACATAAAATCAGCCATCACAAATGATAACTTGCATTTGTGTAACTTGCAACTTTTCAAAGTACACTCACATATTTTCCTATGCTGCCTAATTATCACTGTGTATGTTGGAAAAGTAGGTACTAAATTTGAGGAAACTGAACTTCTGAGAAGATTACTAAGGCTAAAATCCAACTCTCCAGGTTACCAACTCTGTCCTTTAGTTCAAACTCTACTTCCAAGGAATAATGGCATGGTTAGGCAGCGCTATGGTTTGAATGTGTCCCCCAGTGGTTCATGTGTCGGAAAATTAATTCCTCTGACCTCATGAATGGATTAATGGGTTAATGAGGGTTCTACTCTCATGAATTGATCAATGTCACTATCAAGGGAGTGGCTCTGTTATAAAAGCAATCTCTCTGGCTCTTCTGTCATGTGGTGATGCAGCAAGAAGGCCCTCACCAGATGCCAATGCCATGCTCTTGGACTTCCCAGCCTCCAGAATTATGAGCCAAATAAACTTCTTTTTCTTATAAATAAACCAGTCTGTGGTATTTTGCTATAGCAAGAGAAAACAGGCTAAGACAGTCTCATGGGAGTCCAAGAGACCCAAGTTATTTGAATGGAAACTGAAGAAGGTATTTGCTAAATAACCACATGGGTCCTCATAACCTGTACATGCTTTCTGTTGTGTTTTTCTGTCATTTGTGGGATTAAATGAGTTGCTTCAAAGCATTACTTTATGGTTACTTGGCTTCTTAATTGCAGAGGAGGAGAGTGGGAAATGCATATGAAGAAATCTTAGGAGGGGAAGAGGGAAAAAATAGACGATAGATCCATTACTTCAAGTGGCTTTTATTCAAGAGGATTTATTCTACCAAAAATTACTGGGAGGAGATTTATGAATAGCTGGAATTGACAAGTGGAATAAACAGATGCATCCTTTCCAAATAGCCCATATCTATATATTCAATCAGTATACCCTATTTATTCAATCAGTGTGTTAATTTTTCAGTATCTACCTGACCACTTTTACTTCCAAACTGTGCACATTTGTAAAGGCTCCTCCTGTTATCATTCCTAAACATAGTGGCGAATGTTAGTGAGAGCCTTCAGAAGGGAGAAAAAATCTCCCAGATATAGACTCGTAAGTGTTAATGCAGGAAATTCTCTTCTCCAGATTAAAATGAACAAATGTACACAGAATTCTCACATTCTCCTTTATAGATTCTAGCTAATGTAAATATCTCCTCTAGTCTTGGATTGGATTGGTTAGCTTAGTAAATTAAACATTAAAAGAAATGGATGGTGTGATGTGTAACCTTGGATCAGGCATTTGACCTGTCCACAGCCCCATCTCTTCATCTATCAGGTGAAGAAAATAAAAGTTCCTACCTCTTAGCATTGTTTTGTAGATTAAATACAACAATGAACTTAAGTGCTTAGCACAATCCCTGGCACAAAGGGAGTGGTCAATGAGTATTAACTGTTATTACTTAAGATAATACAAATGTCATTACAGTGGAAAGTAGCCTGTGTTGTCCTGGAAAGAGCCCTGAAATGGGTGTCAGGAGTCCTGGATTCTAGTTCTGATTATGCCACTAAATAAACATAATGGCCTTGGGTAAGTGACAAAATCTCTCTAGACCTTAGTTTATTCACTTGTTAAAAATGAGGACATTGGACTAGATAGTTTCTAAGGGCCCTTTCAATGTTAAATATCATTTCACAACAATTTTGTAACTCCCTTATTACAGAAAAGCCCACCCTGTTTGCCTCCAACTGCAGGAAACTGAAATGTGTTCTCACAAGTTATTGGATTAAAAGAAAATGGCCATGATGTTACCAAAAGAAAACACAGGCTCCTCACCAGTACCGCAGCACATTTCTCCCCATACTTGTAGTCTGTCGTGAGGGGTAGAGTAGAGCAGGAGCCCTGTAATAATCTATTGGAAGAGGTTGGCATAGCCAGTGAGTCATTAGTGTGCCCAATGAGGCTGACAAGTCCACGCCTTACTGTAGACGTCAAAGTGCCTCTACTCTTTGCATTTGGAACATACAGGGTTTCTTCAAAGGTGCCCACATAATAGTTATTTGATGACTGTGTCTGGAACAAAACATCTGCACCAATCTTGCCTTAGCTTTGTTTATATGAAAAAAAAAAAAAAAAAAGCTTTGTTCCTGGAAAAAAAGAAAAGCTGCCTCTGGAGCCTGGAAGCCTGTTGATTTCCTATAATAACAATCTGGGATTGAAAAGCTATGTAGCAAATTGGTCCTTATTGATTTGGGGGGATATTAAAAGCACACTTTGCCTTGAAATTGGCTTTCTGAATCTGTTGTGGAAAAGACTTAGTCACACTGCATAGAAGCTCATTTGCAGACTCTCCTTTCTCTGGAGGAAAAAAATGACTTAAAAATAAAGTAAGCATAAAGAATTAAGACATTTGGTAGGAAACGTTTTGAGCCTTCAGTTTGAGGAGTGGTCAGTTCCACAGCTTGAGTATGATGTCAGGGCATCCAAGGGATGCCTATAAAGTCAAATGTGCAGGAAACCCAGGGGGCACCCAGGTGGCCTAAGGGTAGGTTCTACTGACAGTGAGGAACATCATCTTTCTATATGGGTTGGACAAACCGCTCCGTTAGCATAAACACCAAGAACCGTAGGATACTGCTACCCCCTAGCAGAAGTCTAACAAGCAGAAGGAAGTTAATGCATTCACTCACTCCTTACCAAGCACTAAGGAAGCTCAGAGAGAAGCCCATGTATTGTTTCATGTATACCTTTTTGGGGTATGTGCCCTTTGATGGGGTCAATGTGTGCTTAGGGTTGGTCCTTAGCTTTTAGGATGCAGAAATTAGATTGGATCACTGCCTCTTCCAGGATGATGAGGTTCTGGGGAAATGATTCTCACTAATCAAACTCATAAGTGGATTTTAAAACCAAAAGGCCAATTTAGTAATTTACAGTGGTAGATGACCTTCTATTGACCTCTATGCAGCAGTGATTACCAGATGTTGGGATTTCATCAACCAATTACATTTCCAAGATCATTTGGGGGAATAGTTTAATAATGATTCATACTCTTTGAGCACTTACTATGTGACAGGGACTTTGAGACATTCTTTACATGATTTATCTAATTTAAACTTCATAATAATCCTGTGATACATTGTGAAGTACTGTTTTATTCCCCCATTATAGATGAGGAAATTAAGCCTCAGACAGAGGAAGTAATCTACTGATGGTAAGTGACAGATCTATATGACTCCAAAGCATAATAATCGAAGACACAGTTCCTTCCTCTATTAACTTGGAAGAATAAAGGGAGGGGATGAGGAAGGAGGCCTATAAGCAGAAAACATAGCTTCTCTCCTCCTGCCTATGACTCAGCTGCAGCTGTGACTCATAGAGGATTGAAGGTCACTCAGCAAGCTGGAAATGACCCTGGACTTTAGTATTCAAGCCAACGCATGAGTGCTGTAGCTCTGGTTATTATCCCCGACTGACCTCTCTCACCACCACTCCCCCAGAGTTATGCATTCTTCAGTCCTCCGCTCCTACTTGCAGACAAATGTGATCAAGGGTGACGAATAAGGTGCCTGGGTGTACTGTTTGGGGAATGGGGAGGGCAGAGGGGGATTCTGAGACACCAGGGAGGTTGACAAACAAGCAATTTCCAGGGTCTAGGAATTGGGTAGCATCCCAGACTGGTCTCTTGGCATTTGCATGATTGGTGAGAATAGGGACTCTGGCCCCTGTGATGGCATTGATGTTGCTCAGGCGACAGGCTTTCCTCCCACAGGATGCTGAGAAAATAGAATGCATCTCTCTCTCTCTCTCTCTCTCCTTCATTGGAAACAATTTTTTTCTAAGTTAACCCCATTCTCATCAGCAGGTGCAAAATAAAGTAGTTCTTTATATAACGCTCTGCAATTCCCACATTAAATGAAACTGGGTTGATTAATCTATTTACATCTGGTTTGCAGAGGTGTCGCTGAGATAATGGTGGATATTCATTTCCAGCAGTCACTGTATTCATCATCAATTTTCTACCTGCCACTTGTAGGCATAATGGGGATTTACAGTGGTTGTCATAGGTTGTGGGGTAATGGGGAATGAGGACTGGAAGGACTATGTCTCCTGGGCAGCTTAGCCCTCTTAACCTTGGTAAACCTTTAGAATCCCAAGCCAAGGATTTTTTTGTACCTGCCAGCATGCCCATCCTGGGCTTCCTATGTTTTCTTGTCCACAGCTTGCTTTGATCCCAAGTACAGCTGGCTATAAGGGAATAACAATGGGCCTCTCCCCCAAAAAAGAGACCAGGGTGGCAGGGCAGCAGGGATCACCTAGTCTGGATAGTACCAGACTTTTCTAACTCAAGCCTTAGGCTTTCTGTTTTATCAGGGTTTGTTCTTTCTTTATTGCACCTCCCCCCCATCCTGAAGACATAGGCACAACATAAACATTCCCTGCCCCTCTCCAGGGGGAGGCCTCCCTGACAATAGGGCAGTGTGACACAGCCTCAGGCCTTTTCAAATACTTTCTTGCCTCTTCCTGGATGAGTGGGCTGTGACCTTCACTTATCCCGATTATATAATCATTGGTCAGCCAATTCCCACAAAGCTCTTCTCTGACCTAGTTGCACCTCTCAATTTAATGATTTCATAGGTTACAAGAGGTGCGGCTGCCAGGTTGCTATAGAAACCTTTGCTCTACTGACCGTTTTCCCCCCTAATAAAAAGTTAAATAAAGAAAAAGTTGAATCAACTATTCAATGAGGACTTGGGGATGTATTTTAAGTATAATGTGCTCTTTCACACTGGGGAATGCTTGAAATCCTTCTAGCTCAGACAAATTCAATGTGTCCTGAGTTTTTTGTTTTGTTTTGTACTTTTACATTTCCAATCAAATAATCCTATTGAGGTCTTAAAAATGAGAAAAGATAACCTGGGAATCATCCCTTAGTTGTATATGCTGGTGCTAAAGAGCTAACTTCATTGTCATGCCTGGACTCTACAGGCTGGAATGGAGTGGGGAATGCTGGAGAACTGACAAGCTATGGCAGAAGAAAGGTGGAGGTATCAGAAGTCGGGCAAGTCTCAAGTCACATTTTAAAAAGATCAGCTAAGGCCAGCCATGGTGGCTCATGCCTGTAATCCCAGCTACTGCGGAGGCTGAAGGTGGAGGATTGCTGGAACCCAGGAGTTCCAGACTAGCCTAGGCAACCATGGCAAGACCCCATCTCTAAAAAGAAAAATTAGGCAGGCATGGCAGTGTGCTCCTGTAGTCCCTGCTACTCAGGAGGCTGAGGCAGGAGGATCTCTTGAGCCCAGGAATTTGAGGCTACAGTAAGCTGTGATCATGCCACTGCGCTCTAGTATGGGCAATAGAGCAAGACCTGTCTTAAAAGAAAAAAAAAATGGGCTGACTACTGGAGAACCCCAAAGCCATCATCCATCCAACTCCGAATGCCCCTGACACCCAATAATGTTTGCAGTTGAGTTACTCCCAAGATACAGACATAGACCTGCACCATAGTAGTAAGAGCAGTCAGGATTCTTAATTATAAGCCACAGAAGCCATCTCTAATGGATTTAGGGAGAAAATGAATTTATTTAAAGGTCCTATTAGCACTGTGAGCACTGATTCAGGAACTCCACCTTGAGGTAATCATTGGTGCTGCTACAGAGGCTTTGCCTCCCACCAACACCCATCCATGGAGACTTCCCCAAATATAGGAAGGGGGCTTAGAGTCTGGGAGGCCAAAAAGAGGAAATGTATTCATTTGCTGGGGCTGCCATAACAAAATACCAAAGATTAGATGGCTTAAACAACAGAAATTTATTTTCTCACAGTTCTGGAATCTAGAAATCCAAGATGTCAAAGGTGTCCAAGGTATCAGGAGGCCTGGTTTCTCCTGAGGCTTCTCTTCTTTTTTTTTTTTTTTTTTTTGTATTTTTTTTTTTTTTTTGAGACAGAGTCTCACTTTGTTGCCCAGGCTAGAGTGAGTGCCGTGGCGTCAGCCTGGCTCACAGCAACCTCAAACTCCTGGGCTCAGCGATCCTACTGCCTCAGCCTCCCGAGTAGCTGGGACTACAGGCATGCGCCACCATGCCCGGCTAATTTTTTTTTTTTTGTATATATATTTTTAGTTGGTCAATTAATTTATTTCTATTTTTGGTAGAGACAGGGTCTCGCTCAGGCTGGTTTCAAACTCCTGACCTTGAGCAATCCACCCTCCTCGGCCTCCCAAAGTGCTAGGATTACAGGCGTGAGCCACCACGCCCGGCCAAGGCTTCTCTTCTTGACTTGAGGATGACCACCTTCTTGCCATGTCCTCACTTGGCCCTTGCTCTTCTTATAAGGACACTATTCAAATTGGATTATGGCCCAACCTAATGGCCTCATTTCAACTTAACCTCTTTAATGGATCTATATCCAGATATAGTCTCATTTATTCTAAGGTACCGAGGGTTAGGGATTTAACATATGGATTTGGGGGGAACACAATTCAGTCTATAACAATGACTAATGTTTATTTCCCTGAGCTTGCCACCCTGCCTTGGGCACTGCTGGTCTCAGATGGCTCACTACTCCAATGCCTCCACCCTTCGAAGGGCAAACCAGGCTATCTTCCCTCCCACAATCTTATCTAACACCAGCTAGTTTTCTTCCCTACCAGTTCTCTATTACTGTTTTAGCATGCCTTGTGGCTGCACTTACCTAAATTAAAACATCTGGAGTTCTTAAACCTCCTGATCTGATATTCTTCTAGAAGACCCACTGGACCTCAAATCGGTCCATCAATGGCAGCTAGTTCCTACATAAGTATCAATTCATGACCTGAGAACCAGATAGGTGGAGATACCTAGGAACATTTGACTATCATGTTCCTCATGATAAGCTCAGGGGAAAATAATTCAGAATTTTGTCCCACTGTCCTTAAAAAGATCACAGTGTCTATGTGCCACTGTTAATTTTAAAAATGCTGGGTACAAATGTCATGTTTTCATTACCAGAAATACACTATTTTGTTTTTCCAATGTACTTCTAGGTCACTGAGGAGTGTAAATCCAAGACTTTCTCTATCTAGCTCTCATTTTGCAAATTTCCATAATCCTGTTTTGTAAATTGATAGCCATCAATTTTTCCACCAATAGATTGCTGTTAGTAGAAGTGTCCTGGGTAAAATTCAGCTTGAAAAGAGTGATATGAGGTTGCTTTGTTTATGAGCCCCTACATATATATCTCCAGGCTCAATTTGATCACCTCTTTTCTTTAGCCAGATAGAATGAACTAACCTTTAGCCGCACAGCTAAGGGATGGGAGAGGTGGGGAGACGTATAATGCTACTCCTGGCAAGGGAGGGCTTTTGAATGATAAAAGCCAGTGGAGGATAGAAGGATAACCAGGACTTTTAAAAAATATATCAATGTGGCTTCCTGAGTTGTGGGGGTTTTGTTTGTTTTTGTTATTTGCAAAGCAGAAACCTATAAGAATTGTAATCAAAATGCACTGTATCTTGGGAAGCCATAAGAAACTCATTAGCAGACTAAGACAAAGCCCATTGATGGGAGATTCTGGGATCCATCAGCTGGGCCAGGCAGAGAATGACCAGACACATAATGTTCAAAGCTTATTGCAGCAGCGGAGCGTGGGAGAGGGAACTGAGACGAAAAGAACACAATAGTGTAACACAAGGCTCAAGAAAATAAAAGCAGAAGGAGCAAAGGAGAAAATGAATTTATTTAAAGGCCCCGTTAGCACTGTGAGCACTGAACCAAGAACTCCATTTTGATGCAACCATTGTTGCATGATAGAAATATGATTATGGATCCACTATGAGGAAGCTCAAGTGTGAGGAGGCCAGGACAGAAACTACCAGATGAATAAAACAAGGGGAAGAAAAGACAGAAAGTGAATGTCCAATTGGTTTCAGTCTAGACTCTAGAGTTAGAGAAAGACTATTCCCAAGAAGGGCCCAGATCAGAAGCCAGAGATCAAATGGGTAGGATGATCTATGAATGTATGTTACCTGGTCTAAAAGCGCCCCCCCATACAGCTGCCTATATACATGGCCTTTAGTAGTTTCTTAAAGGCAGAATGATATACACACACATACACATGTATATGGACAGAGGGAGAGAGAGAGAGAGAGATTTTACATAGATTGTCACTGGCCCGAGAAAGATTAAATGAGTATTTATATTTGCTTGGTAGCTGGGTCAAACAGCCAGCATGCCTGGGAGACCAAGTCAGAAGGGGAGTGTGGGGCAGTCCCCAAACTTATCAGACTGGGAAAGTTGGGAGTTTGGGACAAGTCCAGATTTAGCATGTTGGCCTGATAGGTGGAACCACCAGCAAACCACTGAAATATTATGGATTTGCATGTTAATGCAACCTTGGCAGTGTCAAATAATTATGGCTTAGAACCTCCTATTAAGGATTATGGACTTTAGTGTGTAAAAAGTCTTATACAGAAAGTACAGAAGTGGGCTCATTGATTCAGTGGAGTTCTGTGAACTCTACGTAAAGTGCATGGAAAATTGTGTGTGTGTGTGTGTGTGTGTGTGTGTGTGTGTGCACGCACACGCGTGCGTGTGCTCATGTGCATGTGGTGTCTTTTTCTGAAGAGCAGATATAGTGTTCCACATGTGTGGTGATAACCACTGAGATACAGCAATAGAAAGATGATGAAAAAAGGTTAAACTATCTGCTCAGGTGACCAAAAAGTCAAGACGTAGAAGGCGACTAAAACGATAATGGTTGTCTTTGCCTGGAAGGACTTCCATGCTTGTAGTGCCCCTCTACAGGCTACAGTGAGAGTCAGAGCTGTGAAGCCAGGTGGAGCAGACAGTACTCATGAGAGGCCCTCTGCTGCAAGAAGGCCTGTGGCAGGGACAGCTGGGAAAGCCATTCGATCAAGGCTTTACATTCATGAAGGGCCTCCATGTTTGAGGTCATCTCACAAAAAGGTCACTCTTCATACATTCACAGAGATTCATGCACAGGACTGGACAAAGACAACATTTGTCATACAACTTTAAACTTGCATTTCACTTCCAGACCACAATGCATATAATGCAGTACAAATTAATTTGTCTATAAATCCTGGATTTATCTTGCAAATGGCAAAATCATACTATATTAAACTGCTTTGTAATTAAATGTACAAATGTGTTACCACAAATTTTGCAACCTTATCTTTGACATTTCCTCGGTTTTTTTCCATACACTCATAAAAAGATTTTTGTAAAAATTGTGGTAAAAACCACATATAAAATTTGCCATCTTAGCCATCTTTAAGTGTACAGTTCAGTAGCATTAACTATAAATATATTCACATTGTTGTGCAACAGATCTCTAGAATTTTTTCATCTTGCAAAACTGAAATTATCCTCATCGAACAACTCCTCATTTATCTTGAAAATAGCAAATTTATATAGCATTAAACCACTCTGTGTTTTGTGAATGTGTTTCCACAAACTTTCTAACCTTATCTTTGACATTTCCTCATTTGTTATTTGCTAGTTTGTTTATTAGTAATACATTGGAAAATCATAAAATGAAAATGGTCTGGGACTTTCTCATCTTCTGCAATTTTCTCACTTAACAGTCAAGTTTAGTGATCTAAGGAAGCCCCCAGGTGTGCTGGTCCACAGTAGACAGTGAGAGGGAACAGGCTTGTCAGAGAGAACAGCTATGAACCTGGGCCCAACTATGGGAAGAGCCACGAGGATGACTTTGATGGGAGAAAGCTCCCTAACATGGCGAGGAATGAGCATTCTGGAAGCAGATTGCCTGTGTTCAGATCCCTCTTCACTGCTTGATTGCTCTATGCCTTTGAGCAAGTTCCTTTAACCTCTCTGAGCCTTGGCTTTTGCTTCTATAAAATGGGAATAATAGTAGTACTTGCCTTATAGGACTGTTGTGTTAAAGAGCGCTTTGCCTGGTATATAGTAAGCTCTCAATATATTTTAATATTAGCCGCTGCTGCTATTATTATCGTCATTATTTACCCCTATGCAGTGGTAGTGAAAGGAAATCTCTCTAGCTGGGAGTTCTTGGGCAGAGGGCCTGTAACTCCATTTTGTCATGACCTTAGTGGGATGAATGATAAGGGACTCAACTGTTTAATTCCACCGAAATCCTAGGCAGGGTAATAGTTTCAGTCTTGTGGTTTGAAGGGGATGAGTTGGAGGGATGACCTTAAACAAAAGCATAGGGGATTGTTGTCTTTTATTTGCATTTCAATAGCATCTCTCTCAATCATACCATCATGGATGGTGTCTCCAGAAGTTCTCCGTTAAAGCACAATTATCTAAAAATCCAAAACCAGAAATCTGGACTCCTAGCACTTTACGTGTCCATGTAAATTAGTTGCCAAGATTTTTTTTTTCTTGAAAACAGCTATTGGCATTGGAGGTAAGCTTAAAAACAGAGAAAGGAAACAGACCCAAAGCCAGAGATGTGCTGGTAAAAATGTAATAACCAGTTCTCTGTGAAGGGTGCCTGCATTTCTAGTGTGGTGGAAATACTCCCATCATGTCTGATTTCAGCTTACCAACCTGACACCCTTGAACATGGACTTGGGAAGAGATGCTCAGTAACACACCATTCTGTAGTATTCCCACCACATAGATGCAGTAGACCTAAAACTTCAAGGGCATAGATAACATTAAAAGTGGCACAATAATTAAGAGTGATAAGTTTTGAGTATTTATTTTGGTTTTAATGTAATTTATTTAATTGTAAGTTTATATAATTTATTTTTAAAAGGCGAACGATTTATACGATCTGAAAAGAAACCAGAATATATATAACTTACTTTTAAATTATGACTGTGTTTAACAACCAGCTTGCAAAATTTTTGAAATCTTAGCTATTGTTCTCGTGAGCTAGTATGGGCCAGCTCCAACTTACCACAGCCAGAGTCCTGGTTGGTGTTTCGTTGCTGAAGGTGAGGAGATTCATCTAGGCCCACTGCCTCCAGGTTGTATAAATCACACCCCTCTACTCCAGTCTTGTCAACTCTCTGCTTTCCTCTCTCCAAGTCCAGTCTCTCCATTTCTGAACACTCTAATCACTCCTCAAAAAATGTGCATATTGCCACTTTTCTTCCTCTGCTCCAAACCCTGAGGGCCTCCTAAGCTCAGGACCAGGCATTAGGCTGTGCCAAGAGGACTCCCATGGTGGTTACCCAGTGACCCCTGACTTCACCAGCAATCTGGGCTTTTGTAGGCCAACCCTCTCCCCCACACCCAAAAGCCTGCTGCACAGATCTCCTTGAAGGCCAGCTGGTGTGGTTTTAATCAGAATAAACAAAACTATGAGAAACTGGCCCCTGCTTCCCTATCAGGAACTGCCATGCCTTAAGCCCTGTGCTCTACCAGGTTGAACTGTTCACAGTGTTCCACATGACTGGTCAATTCTCACTATGGACCGACATATTTTTTTCATGAGTTGTTCCTTCTGCCTGGAATGTTCTTTAGCCCCTCTCTATTCTCTCATCTAGAAAACATCTCATTCCGGATTCAGCTCCTGAATGACTCCTCCCCAAAACCTTTCCTGAACGCCTCCCCAAGCAAGATTAGTTGCCTTTCCTTTGAGCTACCACCATGCTCTGTGCAAATGGATGGATCTGTGTTTTCTTCCCTAGGCTGTGAGCCTCTCAAGAGCCAGGACAGTGTTGTATTCCTCTCTGTAGCCCAATGCCTAGCATCTGATATGTGTCCTGCAAATGTTTGTTCCATTAATAAATGAATGACCTGGAGGTGTTAATGCCCTTGTAGGGCCTGGACTAAGAACTATCACTACAGCTGAGACTCTGTTTTCCTAGCAGTTCCTATAGGTGACCATCCTCATATTTGAACCTTGAGGTAGGCATGAGCACTAGAATTCCCTTTACCACTTTAAAAATTCCTTCATGCATTTATAGCTCTGTAGAGCTGGTGGTCAACCAAAAAACCCTCTCTTTCAGGCATCTGGCCTCCAGTGGGAAGGACCAGATTGATTGCCTTCTTTTCTTTGTGAAGCTGCTTCATTATGGGACTTTAGAAATGTTGAAGAAACATAGAAACACACCATGTTCTTGATGAGATCATTTCGCCTATCAACCAGCCCCCAAATCTCTTATTAATATTTCTTGTCTTCCCATTAAACAAGATAATATGTGTCTATTTCAGGTGGAAAAATTATAGGAAATATTTTGATGATCTGTTCTTTGAAAAGCAAGGCTGAATATGTTTTGATGGTTTGCCACAGAGGGCCATATTCAGTCAAATCGAAATTGTGAGAGAAAGCCTGGGATTTACAGGGTGATTAATGATTGTAGCTAGGCTAGCACTCGTTGAACGCTCTCTCTGAGTCAGAGCTTGATAAGCATCATCTCGTTTAATCCTTGCAACAACCCTGTGAGGTAGATACTATTCTTATCATCGTTTTACAGATCTGGCAACAGAGACAGTAAGTGATTTCTTTAAGATCACATAGGTAGTAAGTGGTGGGAGCAAGATTCTAACCTAAACTCTAGAGTCTGTGTTCTCAGCCACTTTACTTTGCTGACTAATATTTAATGGATGAATGAATGAATGAAGTGGAAAGCACTGTGAATTGAAAGACCATCTGCACTGGACCATGATCCCAAAATGTGATTTTATTTTTAGCTGGGATAGCAATTCCAACTCCTTCCATGATCACCTGAATGACCAGTGATGGGGGTGCCTGAGCTGGCAGGCGTGACACTCAAGGACTCCTCTTGATCAGCCTAAAGCAGCCTGCCACAGACCCATGGAGCCCAAACTTCTGTGAGTTGGGGTGGAGGTTGCTCCCAAGCAGCAGGTTCTGTGAGAGAAAAACTCCTAGAACAGAAAAGCAATCTAAAGAGAAGGTGGAGAGGGGTGGTCAAAGAGAGAACAATCCCCAAAGGGGCCTTTCCAAATAGGCTGTAGATGTTTTAAAAAATTCGTTGTTCTTTCCAATAAAAGCTCCATCTTCAAGAAGCCACATCAGAACACTCATAAGGAGAGGAGGGGTAGCTGTGAGCTTCCGTAGTGTGTTGAGTGTGTACCAAATTTTAGGCTTTTGTCTCATTTTGGCCACTAACTCATAGGATGACCTTGAACACTGTCACACCACCATAATTCTCTTATCTGCAAAATACTGGCTGAAAGCAGGAAATTTAGCTGGGCCAAATGATTTCTTAAGGCCTTTTCCACCTCTGGGATACATGACTCTAGAACTATGGAGTTGCAGCTTTTAACATTTCTCCTTTATTTTGCCTTATGAATCTCTGAACCTATACTTTTTTTTTTTTTGGTGCAAGAATATTCAAAGCAGCCAGAGAGGTGGGTAGGGAGAAGAGCGAGCGGGGCAAGCTGTGTTGACAATCATGGGGCCCCTGAGCTTGCAGTCACTAGGGAAAGAGGCCGTCACCAAGGAGGGCCCCAAAGACAGGAAAGGGGGCAGTTCTTTGGGGGACTAGAATTTGAAAGAATATGCTAGGACACAGGAATCAAGGCCCAAGAAGTAAGGAGAGTGCTGGGCTTCATGAAAGGCAGTCTAGTTCACAGAGTAAGGACAACAGCTGCGGAGCGCACAGCCTTGATCTCAAGCCCAGCCTCTCTACTTCCTACCTTCGTGACCTTGATTACGTCACTTTATTTTTCTGAGCTGCGATGTCCTTTTTAGTAAAAGCTGAGTAATAATAACACCTACCTCAGAACTAACTAAATAAGATAATGCTTAGCACAGTGCCTAGCACATAGTTAACACTCCATAAATGGTTGCTGTTGTTTTGCTGTCATCATTACTGGAAGTTCTCCACCAGGCATCTGTGAGCTAAGTTGTTCTCCTGTGTCTGTGGCGCTGCATGGTGGACAGCCCATAATAGTAGTTAAGGATGTGGGCTCTGGAATCAGCATGGGCTCTGGCCCAGGTTTTAATCAGTATGGCCATAGGCAAGTAACGTAACCACCCTGTAGCACAGTTGACTCACCTATTACATGGGACTATTGATCTACTTCACAGATTATAGTGAAGTTCTGATGAGAAACAATGTTAAAAATCATAGGAAAAAAACAGGCATATAGTGAACACTCAGTGGACACTGCCTTGGCCTTTGGATCAGTGACTAACTCAATAAGGGGCTCCTGGTACATGCTCTGTCCTTTCTGGGATCAGCCTAAGGGTGCAAGAACATGACTCATGTTTCTTTCTTTTTTTTTTTTTTTGACTCATGTTTCTTGAAGCTGTGCCTGCAATCTTAGTTTGGGTGTAAGTGGCATCCCCAATCCTCACTGGGATGGAAGATCAAGCCCATAGTCTATATGGGAAGAGGATGCATGAAGTTCCGCCCAGGAGATGTAAAGGTAGCTTTCACGATTAGCCATTTCAATAACCCTTTTCTCCCTCCATTCTTCCCTTTTTTCCTAACTTCTTTCCTCTCTCCTCCCATTCTCCTATTCCTCCAATGAGAACTCATCATTGTAGACTGCCTATGCAGAAGGGCTTAATGCCATTTGTGGACGTAAAACTTCCCCAACCCTAACCACTGGTCCTCTTATGAAAGTGCTCATTTGGGCTTGTAAAAGGAACCCATGGTCCTGAGAGTGTAGAGTTCTTTTCTAGGAGTAGCAACAGACATCCTGGCGAGCTAAAGGGACACTGATCTTCCCTCACCGTATGATTATGTTGAATATTCCCACAATGCACCTACATATCAAATCTAAGAGAAGCAAGATTTTTGTAGCAAAACTGGATTTAGGGCAAGTAGGCCATTTCAGGACAATTTTCCTGCACTTGTATTATCCAGAAGTGGTTGATATTGACTTACTGGAAGGTATGCAGTATTCTTCAAGGGGGTGAAATTTGGGGACTGCACTGCAATAAATGGAGAAGAGGGTTTTTTCAGAGCTTTGTAATGTAACAATGTCATTTGCTAATATATTTATGTAAGTAGATGGGAAATATTGATGGCCAGTCAGTGTGAGTATAGGTTGAAATGGAAAAATCAATAACTAAAAACTGGAAAGGGTGGGTGATATGGTTTAGATACTTGGCCCCTCCAAATCTCATGTTAAAATGTGGAGTTGAATGGGGGCCTGGTGGGAGGTGTTTGGGTCATGGGGGTGTGGATGTCTCATGAATGGCTTCATCCCTCCCCACAATAATGGGAGAGTTCTCGATTCATTAGTTCACAAGAGAGCTGGTTGTTTAAAAGGGCATGGGTACCCTTGCCTCTCTCTCTCTTGCTCCTTCTCTCACCATGTTAACACGCCTGCTTCCCCTTCCCCTTCTGCCTTGACTAGAAGCTCCCTGAAGCCCTCACCAGAAGCAGATGCTGGCGCCATGCTTTTTGTACAGCCTGCAGAACCATGAGCCAAATAAATCTCTTTTCTTCATAAACTACCCAGCCTTGGGTATTCCTTTATAGCGACACAAACCAGAATAAGAGAGTGAGAGAAGGGGACTCAGAGACATAGAGGCAGGCCTGCTCCACTACAGACAAGTCTGCTTAGGAAGTTTCTGCATTACCCAGAAGAAATCAATATGGGAATATTGACACCAGGCCCTCCTGGGAGTGAAGAAATCATAAAACATAAGGGAAGAAGGGAACATTTAGACTTTTAGGGCATTTGTCCTTCCCTTCTCTTGCTCATATCTCATTTTGTGACTGGGAGTACCTTCTAGGGAGGCATCGTTGGCCCTGGAGAACTCAAAGGAGCCAGAATGGAGCCCAGAGGAGAAGCAGCAGAAATTCTTGGCATTAGTTCTGTTCAAGGCCTGGGGAACTGCAAACAGGACCTTCTTTTTATAGATGGTCCAATCCAGTTCTCCAGAAAGTTGTGCAGGCATTCTGGGCAGAAGGACTATCTTGGAAAGACCAGCTTGGGCCTCTGGCTTAAGTATACTCCATCTCATGAGAACCAGAGAGTGGCAGACTAGGCACGGAAGGCCAAAGCCTAACAGAGTCAGTCAAGCATTCCTGCTGGGGCCTAGCTGGGCAGCAGTTCCGGTTCTTTTTCAATTATCCCAAAGATCCTATCACACAGAACAAGGACAGGCCCAAATGGATTTTTCTATCATTTCATTTTTGTCCCATTCCTAGGTCCTTTTTTCCTCAGTACCCCATGGTACGAGACTAAAATTAGTAAAGATGATGGGATGTTGCTGAAGCTTTCTTGCTGGGGTCAGCTTGGTCGACATTGCTCATTGTCTCAATTAACAGGAAAATTGGTAGAATTGGCCTTAACTTTGGCCTATTGTTGATAAACCGTTCGATTAAAATAAAAACATGTAATTTGCTTTCATGAACATTTTATAATGCCAAAGAAAACAGTAGGTAGGGTGTTCAGCCTTAAGCAAACCCAATATGTAAATATTTGGATTTACAAGTAAACTAGGGGCAGATGACTGACAAAATCCTTCAACATAATTCTTTAACAAGCTTTTCTGGTGCATTTCTTAAACACTTAATTTATGGCCAGTTTTTCAGGACACATTAGTCCCAAGAATCAGTTCACACCTGTCTCACTGTCACATATAGAGGGGTTTGCTGCCTCAGTGCACGTATACTTCCTTAAACATTCTTCTGGTCACATTTATTTGTATTACAACCAACAGGAATAAGAACAAAATGGATGTTCCAGTAGCTTTCCTCTCTATTCAGTTTCTACCAAAATGATACTGGAGCTAGTTAGATAATCCTTTTCCTAAGGTAGGAGTATGGTTCTGTCAGATACAAAATGAGACAATAGGAAACATTTTTTTTTTTTTTAATGAACAAACAACTTTCACAGAGACTGTCTATATCACATTGTTATTACAACATAGATGAGCTGAAACTTTTTTGTACAGATTTGGAGGAAGGGCAACCCTAAAAAGAAATCAAGCATATAGAGGTAGTTGAACAGCAGTATGGGGCGGGGAGCATTATCTTAATTTCCCTTCAGATCATTACAGTGCAAGAGTAAAATGGCCGCTTAACAAACGAATGAAAAACAGACACACATACACGTTTGCCACTGTTGAGTGGCTTGCTTGATATTTTAATCCTGGCATTGTTGAGAACTGCAGAAAATGATGGAACTAGTTTATCTAAGGTAAGCCTATGGTGTCACACTGACCTATTTGTTCTCCTTTTATTTCGTTGTTGCTTATTGTTGTTGCTTTAACAATAGATAAATGTTAATCAACTTTTAAAATTATATATAAGCTACAGTGTTGCTTTGTAAACTTCTGTTAATCACGTTTGCTGCGAAAACATTTTAAACTGCTACAGAGTCATGAAGCAAAAGCTATAAAGTGATACCAGGAACAGAGATTACAGGCACTTCTCTCTGGAGGTTAACTTAGCATGTTTGTAAATACCCATTTGTAAGTGAAAATTTCTTCATTTCACCTCTGGATGTGCGTAATCCAGATTATTAGATAGTTGAACAGTGTAATAAGCGGGAGCTATCATTCTAAGAGGAATTGAATGCATACATTTTACATGGCTTCTTTCCCTTCCTTCTCTCTGTACTCGGGAAGGGGCACAGATTGCAGCCCATGAAGCTGGCTGCTTTTCAGAACTGTCTTCAATCATAAATCAAAATCTCATTCCTTAGGCCCAAGACTGGGCTAAAGACCCACACTTTTCTGTTAGTTGGGCTGCCTTCCATTTGCATCTTTGTCACACACCTCTGCTATGATTCGGCCTCGGTGAGTGGAAATGGATGCAAAGTCAACATGTTGGGAACTCAAGGAATGAGTCCCTGAATAAAACTCCCATCTTGGAAATGGAGTTGGCATGGGGAACACAATCCCTGATGGATTGCAGTCCATCAACAGCGTGCAATCTGTTGACAGGAAGAGACCTCTGGGTGCTGTGAACCAGCCTTAGGAGCTCTACTGCTCCAAGGGCCAGTCACAGGGGATTATCTGAGCCCAGGCCAGCTCCATAGGCGGAGCTGGAAGCGCCACATGCGCAATGACTCGGCTTGCCCATTGCTGCCGAGGCAGCACTAGGCTAGAAGCAGTCAGCCTTAAGAAAAGGCAAACTGTTGAAATAGTCAATTCTCTGCCCCCCTAAGTCAGGGGCAAGCATTCTTTTCTCCAAGTTGTCTACAGAAAATTAGTTTGTTTTTCATTTCTACATTTTGCTGGTTATTTGCTAGCAGCAGTAGTACAGTACAAAGCAGAAAGGCATGATGTCTGCTTGCTACCTAGTATATGTACATATGTGTGTATATATATATGCACACACATACGCACATGAACAGACAAAAAAATAACCTACTAGGAAAAGACTGGGTTGTCACGAAAGACAGGAAAACTGACCAAATAAGTGGCACCATCTACCAAGGGGGAAGTCTTGTCCTTCTGGGCTAGATTTAACATTATGTCTTTCCTCTGTAAACTCCTCATTCCCAAGCTACAGCAAAGCCAATTTCCAAGTGATAGAAACGGTCAAGTCTAAGTATGTCCCAAGGAAAGCTGAGTTAGCCTTGCATCCTACCACTACTAAAACAAAAGCTTATCATAAAATGACCCGCATGTGTATCTAGGCTACTAAAGTGCAATTCTGCCTAGTTAAGATCTACATTTGCTGGAGTTAGGTACTCATTTATCAAAGTGAAGCACTGTATAATATGGAATTTTATTAAAAAATCAAACTTCTTATAGAAGGAACAGGATTGAGGTTAAAAAAACCCAATACTTTAAAAAAAGAAATCAAACTTCCTTTTCTACTTAGATTAAGTAAAGATGTGTTAGGCAACTTAATCTGTGACTTCACATTGTAAGCTTCTAAGGAGATTTAGTGATCTGGTTGCCACGCTTGTTTAACAAAATTATGTGTAATACAAACTATTTCAAATGCTATAAATCTGCAAAGTGTTGGGTTCAAAATCAAGTTTAGCCACTTACTGGCTAACTATGTTATATAGGTAAAGTATTTAACATTGTGAAGCCTCAGTTTTCTCAACTATAATATGGTTGATATGTGAAAGATAAATGATTTAGTGAGCTCAGGTATATGAGATCACCTGGCTCAATTACCTGCTACATGGTAGGCTCTCAATACATTTTTGTTGAATCTGTTACTTTGGGCAGCATGAAGAAATACCACAGGCCGGGCACGGTGGCTCACGCCTGTAATCCTAGCACTCTGGGAGGCTGAGGAGCGCTGATCACTCAAGGTCAGGAGTTCGAAACCAGCATGAGCAAGAGGGAGACCCTGTCTCTATTATAAATGGAAATAAATTAATTGGCCAACTAACATATATAGAAAAAATTAGCCGGGCATGGTGGCACATGCCTGTAGTCCCAGCTACTCGGGAGGCTGAGGCAGTAGGATCGCTGAGCCCAGGAGTTTGAGGTTGCTGTGAGCTAGGCTGACGCCACAGCACTCACTCTAGCCTGGGAATCAAAGCGAGCCTCTGTCTCAAAAAAAGAAAAAAAAAAAAAAAAGAAAGAAAAGAAATACCACAAACCAAGCACAAATGTCACAGATTGTAAAATCTAATCATCCTGGCATGGGAAAGATTCTCAATACATTTTGGAGAACAGGGAGTGAACTGGTTATTCTAATAGAGCTAGAACTTAAGGCTTCCATTCTATCAGAAATTCTAGACCCTTGAGCAACAATACTTTTTGCCCCTAATTGAAATGGGAAAATTTTTTCTGGCATAGGATTGGTCCCTACATCTGACCTTCATTTGTTCTGCAGTTTTTTCACTTTCCCAGATTTAATCCCAAAAGGAATCATCAAATTATGGTCCAAAATTCAGTGATATATGGATTCCCCCAACTAAATTTAAAGGGGTTTCAAGTGAGTATTGTGTGTAAAGGCAGTATTTTATGCAAATGTAGGTCCGTGATGATATTCTGTAACTATGACTAATCTAATAATAGCTATTATTTGTTGACTGTCTCCTAGGTGCAAGACATTGTGCTAAGTGATTTACACATGTTACCTCATTTAATGTTCACAACAACCCTACATGCAGAATTATCGTTACCCATTTAATAGAAGAAGAAACTGGGGCTCAGCAAAAGTTAAATCACTTGCCGAAAGTAACAGATCTAGTAAGCAGAGAAGCATATGACCCTTTGCTGGACTTTCACTAGATAATAGGAAACTATTCTACTAA
The DNA here is from genome assembly GCF_040939455.1 of Microcebus murinus. Classification (NCBI taxonomy): domain Eukaryota; kingdom Metazoa; phylum Chordata; class Mammalia; order Primates; family Cheirogaleidae; genus Microcebus; species Microcebus murinus. Next base: position 45,879,635 of record NC_134136.1, on the reverse strand, counting down.
GACTGGGCTATGACCACATGGTTGGGCACTAGGTGGGAGGCAGGAGCCTTTAATTTCCTGATCCCTGAGCCTTTTAGAGTTTGTTTGGGCAGAAACTATGCCCGTCCTTCCATCTACTTCCATTCTTCACCTCTCCAGTCTGGCTCCAAACATCAAACTTGGTAACACAATGCTCTGACAACACAGCGTTCATTAGACAAGTGCAGAAAAGACCATTTGGTTTCTGCTTACATGAATCTCTTTTTCATTATCTGGATCATCTCATTCTCCCTTTTCTATTTCTGGCCACAGGTGGTGGTGGAAGTAAAACTGATTACTTGAAGCATTATCCTATTACCTTATCAGAGTGGATGGGCTATGAGTGGATAATGCAACGGAGCTATCCAAAAATCACATGGGGATTAATTTGCGTAAAGATATGAATGGCACAATTCACTTATTCCCTGCTCTAATCTTTTCGCTCTGCCATTGTAACACTCCCATACTCATGGCACTTTTTAGGTTCTCCTGCCACTGAAGGAATCAAACCAGCACTAAACAAGTCCCAAAAGGGCTTACTCTTACATCCTCACCCTCTCACCTCCCCGCTACATTGAAATCTTGGCCCATTGCAACTAGGAGGAAAGGCAGTGCTTTGATTAAATGATGGATTAACTGTCTGGTTCCTTATAAAAAGATTTGTAAAGAGTTCTACCCTATCTGGCTTCTTTATACTTTTAATAACAAACAGTCCCTCATTAAGTGTTTGCTCACAGGCTAGCCCAGGTCTTGATCCTCAGAAGCCTGAGAAGAGGTGCAGTACAGAGGCTAGCTGGGTATGGCTGGGATGTTCCCAAAGGAAAGCCATTCCCTCTGAAGGGGTTAATTATGATTCTCACTAAAATTCCATTCCCAACTGCACTCAGGAGAAATTAGACACACTTATAATTAGATGGCTGAAATAAATGCCTATAGTAGAAATTAGATACACTTATAATTAGATGGCTGAAATAAATGCTTATAGTAGATTGTAGTAAGAGATACTCCTCTGATTCATCTCTTCATTCCAGAAAAGTAATTCTTTCAGCCTAGTTCTGTATTACACACAGAAAATGGATTATTTTACTTTACCCTGGCACATACCATATTCTATGCCAAATTCCTTAAATATTTTACAGTTTAATTCAAACTGAAAAAAGTGGAATCTGTGAAGACAGCTGACCTTAGCATCATACTGAACTTCTTTCAAATATCTACTTGAATAGGTACAGAAATGGTCCAAGAACTGGGATCAATGTAGTTAAAAATTATTAAAGCAAAAGTTGCACGTTTCTAGTATTATTATTTCCCCCTAGGTACACGGTAAACCACATCAATAAATAAAGCAACGGAATTTTCAGCAATGTGCACTTAAATAGTTACAAACATACATGTAGAAAAAAAGGATACAGTAGTGCAAAAAATAAATTATTAAAACAGAAAGGAGTATGAACATTATTTTACACAATGCTCCATAAAACCTGAACCATTTGGAATGAGACCTCAAGTCAGTGAAATAATGCAGCAACATGATTAGTATCTTTGCTTCACATTTGAACCACATGGTCATTGATGTATGAAAGAAAATTAAAGCAAAACCAAACCTTCAGAACATTTTATGATAAAATCAAAATTTTTTTTCTGGGCTCTTAAACACCTCTGCTGTTTATGTAGTTGTGCAGCATGTCAAGAAGCATCTTAAGACAAAAAGTTTCAAACAGGTCACATTCTTTTGGTCTTTCTACTCGATTTCTCTCTGTGATCAACAGCAGGCTAACACCTCTGTTTGATACCCTCTTCTGTTAAGATGTTATTGCAATTAGATGTATTTACAAGAAGACTCCCCCACAGGGCAGTGGGGAGGGTGGGAGCTCCTTTCACCAATCCACTCTCACTAGTTTTGGTTTCGGGATATAAAGGCCAGAACTCGCCGAATACCATTCAGTCTATCCTTTAAGGACCTCATTGCTAGGAACGGGAGCTGAGCTCGGCTTTCCAAGGGAAGAACTGCTAATGTCCACCAGCACCAGGCTGGGCCATTCGGATTAATCTGCAACAGAGAAACACAGTGGGGTCATCCTATTCCCATGCAAGCAATAGCATTCTGCAGACTTCCAAATATACAAGGTAAATATCCCAGTTAGAACTGCTTCTGTGTGTGGTAGACTGCTAATTGCCCCTATATCTATTTCCTCCTAATTTTAACTAGGCATATAGTCACCCAGAAAAAAAAAAAAAAAGACAACATTTCTCAGCCTCCCTTGCAGCTAGGTAAGGCCATGAGACAAAGTTTTGGCTAATGATACTAAAGGGAAGTGATATGTATAACTTACAGGTCATGCTCTGGGAAAGTGGCATATGCCCTCCACCTTCCTCTTTCTCTTCCTTTCTACTAGCTAGAATGTGGGCTAGGTGAGGATCAGCCTTCTTCAATCAAGAACATGAGGGGGACATTCTAAGGACAGTAGAACTTTGTGATGAAGGAGCCCGAGTCCCTGAATGTTCCCATGGAATCTAAATGCCCTAGCTCTCAGGATTTAGGCCTTCTATTTTGTTTAAGCTGCAGGCATTTTTTGGTACTTGGTAAAGCTAACAAACCGATATTTTAATAGAGACACCATGACTCCTAGCCAGTGTGATTTTACAAGCTGGACTATCCATCACCCAGTCCCTTCTACTTTGAAGATTCTGTTGAGGTCCCTTGGACTGATACCGTTAACATGCAGGCCTTCAACTCCCATGATGTTTTAGGCTTTGCACGCCACTTAACTCCCTTCAATTTCCTTGCCATGGCTGAAGACAATAGTCCAGATATACCACATCACTATACAGGGCCACAGCTATCGTCTTCCCCCAAACCAAAGGCTGTGATTTATAGTCCCAAAGAACAGCAACCCCACTTTGCAAAAATTCCAAGTAGAAAACACATTCACGTTAGAAAGGTACCTGCACCATCCCACATAAATCCCTCCCTCAAATTCTGTTTGTAAGCAGCTTCCCCAGCACACATTCTAGACATTTGTGACTTATTTCCTACTAAGCCTGAAATGAGTTTTCTGCCCACAACTTTCAGAAAGTTGGTTGTAGGAATGGAGAAAACCACATTCTGGCCAAACCACCTACACCTGACATTATTTGGCTCCAAACCGGTTCATCTGATTCTCCCCAAATCTCACTGTTGTCTTTGCCTCTCTGAGCCTCTAGCTTTGTTTGGATTCTTTTTTGTCCCTCTCTGCAGTTGGCAACATGTTCTCCCTCCTATGATCGGTTCTCAATATTAGAATTGATATTCTGAAACTTTTTTCCAGGATCATCAACAAACATATTTAAGCCAATGTTAATACTTGTGGCAGTTTCTAAGAAACTTCCTTGTGAGGCTTAGAACATTCTGCTTCATGGCACCACTGGGGCTGCAGAATTGACTGGAGTCAACTGCATGGATTTAGGTTTTTGCTTGGTTTTTTTGCTGGTGCTGTTACTGCTAAAGCAACATGATAACAGAACTAATAGGAAATGAAGCCCAAGACTTCAACTTTCTATGTCATTAAGCTCTTATGAATCACACTGTGGCATGTGTGTTTTCTCCTGTGGAAGAAGCTGTTACCACTGCTGATCTCTGTCTTTTGCCTGACTGGGGGAGAATAATGCCCTGAAGGTGAAGGGGGTCATTAAACCTGATTATGAGCTTGCTCGGAGCTATGCTGTAGTCCTGAATCACAGTGGCCCAGAGCCAGAAGCTGGGTCACTGCGATGTACTAACTGGCCTTTCTCTCTTCAAAATTCATGATGCTTTTGCATGGGGGAAAAGGAGCCACCTTTGTGGTCTGGAGAAAGCAAGACATTTCAGCCCATTAAGGAACAGACTGATGTTTTAGAGCCTCAGAATGAAAGAGGAAGAGGGGGCTTTAGAGACTTCCTCATCCACCTCTCATGTCAGAGATGGGGGACAAGTTGAGAAAGATGAAGGGATTTACCCAAGGTCATATTGCCAGAGAGGTAAGCAGGACTAGTCTTTTGGCAAAGAAGTTAGAATATATATATATATATATATACAGACTTTTCTTTTGTGACAGAGTTAAGGTATGAACACAAGAATCAAGGGAGAGATGATATAGGATTGCCAGCTCAGAGTGTGGGAAAAGATGGTGGTGAGGAAATCTGTGGTTAGGATATCTTCAGCCTCCCTAGAAAGAAAGCATTCCCAGAAATGCAATCCCCTGAAAGGATTCAGTGATTTACACCAGGTAAGCAAAGCTTTCTGAAACTTAACCATCTCCATTTTCCCAGAGAGCTTCTGATCTACAGCTTGGTCTCACAAATGGGCCTTTCCCCCCAGAAAGAAGACTGATCCAGTAGAGCCTACTGAACTGATTTCTAGTATAACTCAGCCAAGGATAAATTTAAAAATGGGGTCAGTTTACTCAGGATCTGTTCACCCCTGATGAGGACAGTAGCAAAGGTGTAGACTTGTAGAGCTAAGCAAGGATGGACCAGGGTGTGAAAATTTTCTGGGGTCTTGCAGTTAGAATCTTGTAGGGCAGCTGGCCCCATCTCCTAGCTCCTAAAGCAATGGGGAAGAGGATTATGAAGTTCCCTGGAAGTAGCAGCCTTTGGTTTTAGGTCCCAGTATACCCTTCTCTTAAGTCCTGGCCTTTGCATTTATCGTGTCACCCTAAGATTCCCATGGTGTGAATTTGGACTCCCATGGAACATTCTTCTGTTGGTAGTATCTACATTCCCATTCTCTCATCTCTCTCAAAACCTGTCTTACACCCAAGTTCCTACTGCTTTAGTTACCCCACTTCTGACTTGGGATCCTTTTGGTCTTATCCATGATGCTCGCTGCCCACCCAAACAATACCAAATTGGATCCATCTTCCTCTCTGTGCTTGATTTGCTGGATGGCAACTACACATCCATCTAGTCACAAACCCTAGGCACTCTCATCTGGTGAAGCAACCCATTATAAACAGATATTTTTATATACCTGGGGATCAGCATCTTTCTCTGGCATTGGACCAAAGTGATTGAGTATCCGATTCTTCAGGGATGATTTCAGCGAATGAAACCATGATGACGCTTGCTCATAGACACAGTTATGTAATCCCATGAGCTCAGCACAATCCTCTCCCTGAACCTGAAAGTATCAAAGTGAAAGTGAGACATTCTGTACCCTCCGCATCACTCCCAGAGTCGCTTTCTCTCCTGTGTGAGATGCGAAGCACTGCTGGGCTTCACAGTGCTGGCCAGTGTGTACATACTGCTGAGCATGGGGGAAGGAGAAATGCTCAGTTTGGTAGATTAGCTGAAACAGCAAGACACATAGAAAACCAGAGATTTGAACTGGCCTGAGTGGAGGCATGTGGTTAAACTAGGTCATCCCGGTCTATGCCTCTGCCCTTCTCATTTCTACGTCTATTTTCCTGTTGCTCACTGGGAAGGGAGACAGGAATGTGTCTGTGTCTCAGTGTGTAAATAACTTGGTCAAATACATTTTATTTGTTGATCAAATATTTATTAATCTACTATGTGGTGAATGTAAATACAAATGAACATGGAATTATTTACCTCTGCTTTCACCCATTAGCTTAGAAAACCAAGGATTAACTGGACATGCCATCTTTCTGCCTTATGGGATGATGGATTATTGAGCAGAGCTCTGAGCTAGCTTGTACATTTAAAGATGCAAATACATGTGTGAATCTATAATTATCTCAAAAGACAAAAGTTAAAATGTATAAATAAACCAATAGGTAAAATACACACGTGTAGGCCCCACTCCGGATCTATTCCTTGGTATCCCTGGCACAGACCTAACACCTAGACTGAATGGGCCTCTGGGTTGGTCTGGGGTAGCATTTCTTATGCCTGAATGCAACTCAACAGCTAAACAGAGCCAGGACAATGGGCGCTTTCACTGCCATTCTGCAACTGGACAGCAATCAGCAGCATTCATTGCTGCTGCAGCGATTTGGTGAGAAATCCCAAGGCATCCAACAGTTTTAAGAAATCATTTTACAACCATGTTTGTATTCCAAGTTACATGGATAGCTGGCTTTGGGCTTCTTGGCACTAGCCACCCTCACCTTTTGGTCTTCAATGTATTCAATGTCAGCTGTATTGTAGCCATCTCGTTGGCCCTGATGGAGCACCTTGAAACGCCTCTTGCCTATGCTGTCAACCACTGAGCGGCCGTCGGCAAAGAATTGAACATTTCTGATCTCTAGGATGCATCCATATTCCGCAAACCTGTTTTTTGAGAATCGAATCAAGAAAGAAGATCCTTGAATTTTTCTGTTTCCTTGGCCTGACCCCCAGTCATTTCTGTAACCCCATTATATGCCCCAAGGGACTTCTGCCTATTTGCCTATCCCCACGTTTATAGCTACAACTGTTAACTGGCAGTGCCAGTGTGGGGAAAAAAAATATGATGTATTATTATAACGGCTACCATTTATTCATCACATACTATGTGCCAGTGCTATGCCTTGAATGTTTGTCCCCTCAAAAACTTGTGTTGAAATTTAATTGTCATTATAGCAGTAGTAAGAGGAGAGGCCTTTAAGAGGTGATTTGGCCTCCACCCTCATGAGTGCATTAATGCTGTTATTGTGGTAGTAGAGTAAATTTGTTATAAAAGGGCCAGTTTGGCCCATTTTTCTCTTTCCCTCTTGCTCTCTCTTTGCCCTTCGGCCATGTGATGCCTTCTGCCATGTTATGACACAAGACAGCCCTCACCTTGATCTTGGACTTCCCAACCTCTAGAACCATGATAAATAAATTTCCATTGTTTATAAACAGTCTGTGGTATTCTGTTATAGCTGTACAAAATGGACTAAGACAACCAGGAACTGTGTTTTATGTGCATTTATTAACTTACCAATCCTCCTAACAAACCCAACGAGGTAGGTACTATTATTGTACCCACTTTACACATAAGGAAATTGGGATATAGAAAGTTAAGTAATTTGCTCAAAGTCAAACTTGTTCCAAGGCTGGAGCTAGAATATGAACTCAGGTAGTTGGACTCCAGGACCCACACTCATATAAAACAAGTTTTATAATATATACTACTTATCTACCAAAAGATTAATTCTGGAGTTCTTGTAAATAGGCAACCTCTCACAGGGTTTACTTATGCACCAGAAGGACCCTGATCCTTACAAATGCTCATGTTCTTGAGCTGGCTAAACATCATGAGGTAGGCCTCCCTATCTCCTGGGAGCACCCCAAAATTAAACAAAAATCCCTCTCCACCCAATCTCCCTTTATTTACATGGCTCCTCACTTACCCTTTAACAGGATCTCCAAGGCACATGCCAAACTGTCTCGTTCCTGTCTCAATGCATCTACGAATCATCAGGCGGTAACAAGGCTCAAAGATGTGCAGGGGACAAGGAACAGTGGGATAGGCCATAGTACACACGAAAATAGGCACATTCTTATTTAAGCTGTCAGGAAGAATAAAGGACATGGATCTCAAAACAATGGGGCAGAACACAGAAAAGTTGGTCAAACAACCCCATGTGCTACCCTCCAGGGAAGACGAACAGGCATCAAATTTTGATGGCTAATAAAAAAAATACTAAAATCCAACTGATAATTGTGGGCTGAGTCCCATTGTTGGGTGCAGAGTTTGGCCTAAGGTCTAAGAGATTAAAATTGGCATTCCGCACATTCCAATTTAACTGAAGAAGTTCTCCAGTGCCTTAACATTGTGGGTGATAGTTATACCTCATATTCTTTCATGCTCTCCACTCAAAATGATCTCTTCAAGTGTTTTGCTGGCGGTGTGGGGAAGGGTACTGATGGTATAAATGGACTCAGCTCTCCAGAGAGGTGGTAGAAAATTATCTGCAAGGTCCCCATGGGCATCTCAAATTTACAAAGCTCCGCCCCAGGGAATCTGCATAGCAGGCCCAGCTGGGAAGAGCGGGGAGCAAGAGATAGACAAGAATAACTTAGCCCAGTGATGTCCAAACACTCCTGTGCATCAGAATCACAGAGGCGGGGGTGGGGGTGGGGTGGGGTGTTCTGAAATCTAGATAACTGGGACACAATACCCCCAGAACCCAGGAGGCTGCCTTTCAACAAGCACCCTGAAGATTCAGACACATGGCCTCTTGGGGAACTACCAGCTAGGCCAGCTCCTTCTGGAGGCCAATCCTCTTATTTGTCCAGTAAATCCAATGCAGGAACATCTGAGCCTAAACCTACCAAGAGATATAAGACCATCTGCCCAAATCTAAAAAGAGTTATGTTTAGAATGCCTTTAAATAGAAAGCCCTTTAGTATATTCCAGTGTTTGTTAATAAAATCTTAAAATGAGATTTAAGAAGCCTGCTTGGAGAGGCTCCATGCTAACTTACAGATCAGAAATAAAGATGCCCTGAGTATTTCCAATAGAAATCAATAAGAAAAAAAAAAGATTTCTAGTTTCTGGGGAAAACATATCATTTAAAGTGAGAAGCACATTCAAACAAGCTGGTGGTAGAGTTTAGAAATGTTCTGTATAGGGTGGGCATAAAACCATAACAGTTTTTGCTCTTAGGAACCTTGCTTTTGGGATGCTGTGAGGATTGTACTGGGGATGGGAAGAGGCGAGGGCAACAGCAAGACAGAAAGAAGTTAGTGATTGCCTGTTGCTTTTTCTGCTCAGTGAGCTGTTCCCCCAGCCAGGCAGAGAGCTGGGAGCCTCACTTATGTTTCCACCCCTTCCCTTCACCTTTCATGCTACCTGTGCATGGCAGAAGAAGCATTTAACAACAGTATTGGTGCTATTACCATTTCTAAAGTGCTTTTGCATGAGTTCATATGATCTTCATAACAAGTATGAGGTAAGAAATATTATTATCCTCAAGCTACAGATAAGGAAACTGAGGCCCAGAAAGGTTAAGTGACCTGCCTAAGGTCACAAAGTATACTCACTGAGGCAGCACTGGGTCTTAAGCCCAGATCTGGCTGACACCAAAGTTCTTAACTTCATAGCACCTCCTTCTGTATTTGAAGACAGTCTTCCAGACACTTCGTAAGTTCCTCTGATTAAGCTACTCTAATTTAATTCTGCCAATGACACCCTGTTACTAGAGCCAAGACGTGTCCTGGTCAGTGGTTTGGCTTATGCTTCTTCAGTGGTGTGTGCTGTTAAATGTTTAACAACTGGCTGTCTGGGTTGAGGAGGAATTCCTGGTTTGTAGTATTTGCCAATTTCCATAGCATAAATACTCTCATCTCTCACTGTGGCCAATTTCAAGCTACCAGCATGAAATTACTGAGTGGGGAGCCAGGAAGAAATGTGTGCATTCAGCTTTCGTGAGCTGGAATGAGTGAAACTGAAAACAGAAGCATACATGTACATACTTAGAAAGTTCTTCCATTTCCTCTTCATAAAGCCTCCTTCGTTCCTTGAGTTCTTCTGGAAGGAACTTGGCTATTAGCTCTTCCATTATTACATTTTTGCTGTATTTTCTTGATGCCAAGCACTATGTGGGGAACACGGCAATTACAGAATATGCAGTCATCAGAAAAACACAAAATACTTGTGATATAATCAGCAGAATAGACAAATGACCCACATAGTGGAGTAATTTGGACCCACAAATTAGCAGCTGATACTATCATGATATACATATTCTCTGAATGCTAGAGTTTAGTATTTTTTTTAAAAAAAAAACATATGCAATTGATGACCTTTATAATTGGAAAACAATATTTTAACAATGGGGGAAAATCTGCATTGGAGTTTTTAAAATCTCATGGCTTTCCTAAAAACTGAAATTGAGCTAATGTTCTTGTCAAAAAAGGGAGGAAATCCTTTTATTTCCATTTTCTGATTATTCTGTTTATCAGCTCATAGAAATGGTTTCCATCTGGGATATACTGAAAGTCAGTGGTCAAAAGGTTCAGGGAACTAAAAAGCAATTTTCAATCATTGATCCTTTCCTGCCCCTCCCCACCTCCACCACCCTAGTGCTTGGCTTCTGGATGTTGCAAAGTCTACAAATTTTTTTTCTCTTCTAACCTTAGTTTTTAAAAAACACAAACAGGTAAATACTGGTGATTTTGTTTGCTTGTTTATTTGCCTTTTCAATACAACATCTAGATATCACTGAGATTTTGTTATAAACCATGATTTCAGAATAAGACTCAAGCTCAATTGTCACTATTACTCTCCTCCCAAACACCCCTACCCCATGCATATCCAGGAATCTGTAAGTAGTTGGTATTTAATCTGGGGATTGATGTGAACCAAACAATGGATGTTAGAAATTCTGCAGAGAATTGCTTGCTATGGAAACTACCCCTACAGAGCCAGCAGGGGGAGCTCCTGAGTATAAAACTGCTGGCTTCACGCAATTTTGGTTCTTTTCCAGTATGGGCTGTGTCTCTACTCTGTAGTGAACATGATTGGAATATTTATCTCTCTTTAAAATGGTGTAAGTGTGACCCTGTATGAATACACAGAGACAGATAAGAATATCTTCTAGTTCCTGAGTCCAGGACCCCACAGCATCTGCCTCCAGGATTCCTTTCAGCCACTGCCATTGCCTGGCTACAGAAGAATCAACTGTGTTCCCCAGTCCCAGTCTTTGGGGACAAGCAGTGACTCAGGAGGTAGTCAATCCAAGAAGGAGGTGACCCTTCTGCTGACGCTAATACAAAAACCCAGGAAGGGCACACACTAAAATGTTAACAGTGGTTTTCTCTAGGTGCTGAGCATATGGGTAGATTTTTCTTCTTTCTGCTTGAGTTTGGTAGTGTTGTCACAACACAGATGTTTGAGTATAAGGACCATGAGCTTCTCACCTACAATCAGGCTAGCAAATCCCACCCCTTCATCTAGGGAAAGGTATGACATTGACTCTCGCCCCAATCCTGATACACACCCTCAGGGCTACCCTTGATGATATTTCACTCCACTCCCTTAATTTAGATTTTGGGGTCATGGGAAAGCTCCACAGGTGACTTCTCTGGACTACATTCACGTAGAGATAGTCTTGCGTTTCCAACCTCTCCTCAGGAATGACAGGGGTTAGGAACATTAATATTGATTGTAAAATGTGGCACACAAATCACTGAGGGAGGAAAAACAAGACAGAGTCCTGGGTTTTCTTTTGCCACAGGAAATTCCATCAGGTCCACTTGAAAAACGAAGGTGGGAGTTTGTATGATTAATTTTAGAGAACCTGGAAGCCCCAGAGCTTTTCCAGTAGCCAAGCATCTGCTAGTAAGTACAGTGGCTCTTGAGGGGTTGGACGAGAACCACATTGTAGGTTTGTGAGGTTCTTCTAGGTCTGTGAGCTGATCTGTTCAAACCACGGAACAAACACTGATGATAAGGGGAAGGGGACATCAGAGCTCATCTAGTCCAAGCCCAGAGAGTACAAGAAGTCACCCAAAATTAAAGTGTATCAGGTGGGATTAGAACCAGGACTCAGGTTTATCACCTATTTAATACTTTTTTTCCAGCACAAATTAATCTCATTACTGACAGTTCAAGCTAGATGTTGCCTTGTTTTCCTGACGGACTTTGTGGAGAGGGAAAGTGTGGCTATAAGACAGGAGAAATAGATGGTCCCAGGGGCTAATTTTTCCTAGCAGTCTCTTGGGATACAATTGTCTTAGTACCTAATTTCAAATAAATAAGTTACCCCAACCGAGAAAGAAATATTGGTTTACCTGTGAAAGACCATCTTTGCACAGTGGACACTTTGCGTTGTGATCTAGGCATCTTTCAAGGCATTTTAAGCAAAAGGTGTGTCCACAAGGTGTTGTAACTGGCTCATAGAATAATCTGAAATTTAAGAATTAAAATGGGAGAAAGCTACAATAAGACCAAAGATAAAAGAGCTACTCAAGGTTAAGGTTTTACAGCAATATTTGAAAAATTCTAGTAGGGAGGAGAGTTATTTTAATCACTGTTCTTGTACTTCAGAAAAGCATTTTCTTTTAATATCTGAGCTGGATTTAAAATAATGCATTTATCAAAGTTTAGGACATAGCTAGATCATTTTGCAACATTAGTTCTAGTTTAATCTCTTCTGGGCATCCAGATTTTTTTCCTTGTCTGGTCCAAGAGAAGTAGAGATTAATGTCCACAGTGTCTGAATAAATTCCATTCTAAAAATATTTAGCCAACCTGTTCACCTGAGTATATGTGAACACAAAGACAGATACACACAAACACACTTAGACATTTACCTATGTAAGCACTGTACATCATATTTCCATGGAAATAACTTGGTTTGTTTGCTAATATTGATTCCTCTTCTTATCTAAGCAACATTTACTGTGTGAAGGATCTTGAAATTGCACCTCTAACAGACACTATTTTGTTAATATATAGATGGATAATTTTCCTAGGGGTAGTAGAGTAATATCATTAATGTGTTTACTGATATAGATGAGATAGATATGGATATATATGGATATGTGTACATACATACGTATACATACATATACTTCAATTATATCCTATTTTAATTGCTGTGGGAGAGCGAGATATTGCCAAAGCAATCTGGGGATCATTTTATAAAGCTGTTCTGTTCCTTCAGAGACTCATGGATTTATTTGGCTTAAGGAAGGGCTCACCTGCAGCAGAGTCAGTGGGTAGTGGCAGCTGAAGATGATGGTTGAGAAGTGGGGCTTGCATTCACCATGGGTGGAGCATAGAAAGAAGGGAAAGATGCCTGACCAGCCTATTTTGACTTCACAAGAGTGTTCAGTTGACAGGAAGAGGCTGCCAGCTGCACAGCTCCCTCGTGTGGCCTGGAGGTACACCCACAGCACGGCCGGCACTGCCCGGCTGAGCAGAACAATCAAAACGTCAGAGCTGAAAAGTACTGGTGAGGAAATTGAACACGCTAACTAGAATTAAACTGAGGTCCAGAGGAGGGTGAAGTCATTTGTCTAAGTGTACACAGCCAACTGTTGACAAATGAAAGTCTAGCCAATTTCCGCTTACAGTCCTGTGCCTTTTCCGTTACGACAAGGATTCCGGGCCATTGCTGTGCATGAGAATCACCTGGGGAGCTTTATCTTTAAACAGCTCTCTTGATGTATAATTGACGTGCAATAAACTGAACAGACTTAAAGTGAACAACGTGATAAGCTTTGACATATGTACACACCTATGGAACCATCACCACATCCCCATCACTCCCAAATGTTTCCTCATGCCCCTTTGTAAACCCTCCCTCCTGTCCTTCCCCATCACTTGGGGAGCTTTTAAAAAAACTTCAGAAATGCAGCATGGCACCTACAGAGAATTAGGTCTGTAAGCCCAGGGTACCAGGTCAGGCATCAGGATTTTTTAAAGCCCCACCCCCTGGGTGGTTTTAATGGGCAGCCAAGTTGAGAATCACTGTATTATACAATCCTACTAATCTCTACATCAGCGAACCTTCTGTAGTGGTCTTCGAACATAACTACCAGAGTCATCTCAGAACTTTAAAAACATACAAATGGAGAAGCTCCACTGGCTAAAGTTCACGATACAACAGGTCAAGCAAGGGGAAGGACAGAGATCTGATATTTTTAATAAGCCAATGATGGTCTGCAGTAGAAGAGAGATTTTTCATATATTCACTTTTTTGTACTTTCTGAATTTTATGATTCAGTTTAAAAAGTAGTTAATTTATTTAACAGAATTAATAAATTTTAGTTATCAAATTGAAAAAAACATACATTTAAAATAAACTACTCTTTATGATGGAGGTCCTAAGCAGTGCACTAAGGCAAGAAAAAAAAATGAGGATTGGAGAGGACAAAACCAAATCTGTCATTATTCACAAATGGTATGACCATAAAGTTAGAAAACTGAAAATAATCTACAGAGTGATTATTAGAATAAGAATTCATAGAATTAGCAAGGTTGATAGATAAATATATATACACAAACAGTTATATATGCCAGCAATAAATGTCAGAAAATACATTTTTAAAAAGATGACATTTATAACTGCTTTTAAAAATCAAGTACCCAGGAATAAATTTAACAAAAGTGGTGAGAAACCTTTATTGGAATAAACTATAAACACCTCACTGAGAGAAATTAAAGAAGATTTAAATAAGTTCCAATAGATTATTTCATTTGTTTATTTTTGTGGAACTTGACAAATTGATTTCTAAACTTTATAAGGAAAGGCAAAAGGCCAAGAGCCAAGACACATTTGAAGAGCAACGATGTGGAAGGACTGACTTACCCTACCAGACATCAGAATTTATTATAAAGCTGTGGTGATTAAATAGTTTATGACTAGCACAAGGACAAATAGACCCATGGAATAGAATAGAAAGCCCAGAAATAGACCCAGACGTGGATTCTTGACTTATGACAAATGTGGCACTTCAAAGCAGAGGGGGGAAAGATTTTTCAATACATAAATAGCATTCAATACATAAATGCTGTTAGGACAGTTGGCTATCTATAAGGGGTAATCAAATTGGACCATCTCTTACCCCATACACATAAATCAATTCCATGTGGGCTATAAAAATGTGAAAAGCAAAACAATAAAGCTTTCAGAAGATAAAATAGGGGACTATGACCTCAAAGTAAAAAAAAAAAAATTCTTAAACAAGACACAAAGAAACACTAACTATAATTGGAAAGACT